>NC_141873.1:258853542-260103542 GCF_056163025.1 Triticum urartu
GCTGTGAAGATTCAAGACCGAAGACTCTCTCCCATGTCCAGATGGTATCCTCCTTGGCGTGGAAGGCAAGCTTGGCAACCAAATATGAAGATTCATATCTCTGTAACCGACCTTGTACAACACTAGTCCCCTCCGGTGTCTATATAAACCGGAGGGCTTACTCCGGATCGATATACAATCATAATCATAGTCATACACGCTAGACTTCTAGGGTTTAGCCATTACGATCTCGTGGTAGATCAACTCTTTTAATACTCATATTCATCAAGATCAATCAAGGAGGAAGTAGGTATTACCTCCATAGAGAGGGCCTGAACCTGGGTAAACATTGCGTCCCCTGTCTCCTCTTACCATCGACCTTAGAAGCATGGTTCGGAACCCCCAACCCGAGATCCGCCGGTTTTGACGCTGACATTGGTGCTTTCATTGAGAGTTCCACTATGTCGTCCTCAAAAGATTTGATGGCTCCTTCAATCATCTACAACGATGCTGTCCAAGGGGAGGTCTTCCTCCCCAGACAGATCTTCGTGTTCGGTGGCTTCGCACTGTGGGCCAACTTGCTTGGCCATCTAGAGCAGATCGACAGCTACGCCCCTGGCCGCTAGGTCAGATTCGAGAGCTCGAACTACATCGCGAATATCTGTGGAGACTTGATCTTCGACGGATTCGATACCATGGCAATCGCTCCCCGTCACCTCGATGAACATGACTTAGATCTGTCATTGGGCCATACCCAGGAAATTGCACCTGTAACCCCTCTGGCCTTAGATCTAGAGCAGGTCGCGCCATTTGAGGACAGGAAGCTCAACCCCGCCACGGAAGCCGCAGACTCCACGGCGTTGGAGCCGCACATAGACCTAACCTACGGTAATGCCTGTGTCACCGGAACCTCAGACTCGTTTCCGGTTATAAGTTCTGAACTACGTGTGTCCGTGCATGTTGAGCATGATCGGTTATCGATCGCCGAATTCAGCGTCGCGGACATCTTCCGGCACTCACCTTTGGGCAATGTGCTGAACTCATTAAAAATTCTATCCTTAGTGAGGGATTCACAGCTGAACTGTATCCGGTTCGAACTAGAAGCTGATGACAGGGAATTTCGCTCCCCACCCGTCACCCACTTTATAGCCACTGTCGAAGACTTAACAGAGATGCTCGATTATGGCTCCGAAGACATTGACGGTATGGACAATGAGCAGACGTGGAGCATGGCCAAAACCCTCCGCTTACCAGACGCTGGACGGCCACTTCTTCGTACCATGTATACATGGTGGATACGCCTAAAGAATCTAACGAGGACGACAAAGAAGATCCAGTCGAGGACAAACCTCCTAGGACACAACCTAAGCATCGACATCAGCGGCGCCGCTCTAGGTCACGTCGTGCAAACGATAGCAATATCGGCACAGGAGAAGATAATACTCCTGACGGTGCCGACGATAATGAAGACCCCGTTGAAGCAACTTCCGAACAAGAAGAACGGGAAGATGGGCAATTTAGCCCCGATGAACATTCCATAAACGAAGACTCGGAGGACAGTAATTATATTCCGCTCTCCGAGGAGGAGGTGAGCCTCAGCAATGAGGATTTCATCGTGCCTGAAGAACCTCTCGAGCAGGAGCGCTTCAAGCGCCAGCTAATAGCCACTGCAAGAATCCTGAAAAAGAAGCAGCAACAACTTCAAGCTAATCAAGATCTGCTAAATGATAGATGGACTGATGTCCTGGCAGCCGAAGAATACGGCCTTAAGCGCCCAACCAAAAGTTACCCGAAGCGCAAATTACTACCTCAGTTGGATGATGAGGCGCTGGAGCCCATACCATTATCACGCAATGGGGCTGACTGACTACCACGTGCTCGGGATAAAGCGGCAACTCAAGCCGAACACCATCCGCCCCGCCTCATTATAAAGGCAAAGATAAAACAGCTCATGGTCACACATATGACCTCCGGCAGGACTTGAACAACATAGCAGGGCATACCAAATCGATCTACGGATCTCGAGGACGTACCTCGACACGTGTCGATGGCTATCTATTCGGATGTGACAAGCCTAGTCATGCACGGGCCGAACACCGCAGACGGACTCCATCGGAGCTACGTCGCAATACGGCCCGATATAGAGGCGCCACACACCCTCTTTGATTCACTGATGAAGTAATGGATCATGAATTCCCAGAAGGGTTTGAACCCGTAAATATCAAATCATATGATGGAACAACTGACCCTACAGTGTGGATCGAGGACTTTATTCTCCACATTCATATGGCTCATGGAGATGACCTCCACGCCATCAAATACCTCCCTTTAAAACTCAAAGGGCCAGCTCGGCACTGGCTAAACAGTCTGCCTAAAAATTCTATTGGCAGCTGGGAGGACTTGGAAGAGGCTTTCCTCGACAACTTCCAAGCTACATATGTCCGGCCACCAGATGTCGATGACATAAGTCACATTGTCCAGCAACCCGGAGAGTCAGCCAGGAAACTCCGGACTAGGTTCTTAGTTAAAAAGAACCAAATCGTCGACTGTCCAGACGCGGAAGCCCTAGCAGCCTTCAAGCACAGCGTCCGGGACGAGTGGCTCGCTCGCCACCTCGGTCAAGAAAAACCAAAATCCATGCCAGCCCTTACCACTCTGATGACCCGTTTTTTGCGTAGGAGAAGACAGCTGGCTCGCTCGTAGAAGCAACAACACCAGCGATCCGGGCACTTACGAAGTCCGGGACAGCAATGGCAAACCACGACGCAGTAAATACAAATGCCGCAATGATAATGAAAGAACGCATGACACAGCGGTCAATGCCGGATTCAGTGGCCCCAAATACGGTCAACGGAAGAAGCCATTCAAGGCAAATGGAGGTGGACCATCCGATTTGGACAAGATATTGGACCGGCCCTGCCAGATTCATGGCCACCCCGATAAACCAGCTAATCATACCAACAGAAGCTGTTGGGTCTTCAAGCAGGCCGGCAAGCTCAACGCCGAACACAAGGGGAGGAGGCCGCCAGGCGATAGAGACAACGAAGAAGGTCACCAACCGAATACCGGGGGTCAGAAGCAATTTCCCCCTGAAGTGAAAACAGTGAAAGGTATACGTGACACAAAACTCTACAGGGGAGCAGGAGAAACACTCCCTTCAGACGAAGGATCATACTACGACACCCTCAGCCGAAGTACAAAGCGGTCTCATTAAACCGCATATCTTGTTGGCCATTAAGCTACCGGTCTCCATTCAACAGGATCGACTAAGTTTGGAGCAGGACTAGCAGTTCGGCTTCCGCCGTCCGCCTCATATACCTGCAAAATCTATACCATGCATACATAACTATGCACTTCAAATATCCTGGGCATCGGCGGAAGCACACCACGGACGGGTCTAAAAGTACTCCCATAAACTACTTCCTTTTTCCCTTTTCTAAATTACTCTTTCTTTTTTCCATCATCCTTTGCCACGGTTAGCGCAAAGGCAGGTCATCTCATGGACGACATTAGAGTGTGGGTTCATAAATTCACCCAAAGGCTACTCCTGTTAAGGAGCCCCTCCACCGAGGAAAGGCGGCGCAGACGTGCGACAAGAGGTCCAAAGTAACTTTTTGTAGACCGCACTCTCTATTTTTCGAGCCTATAAAGTGCCCGTTTCCTCAGCCGCCGACCCCTGGCATGTCAAATAGCCGGGGTTGTGTCATTATTATCTATAAAATGACAATTGGCATGTCACTCAGGTTCTAGTGAATATACTCCTTATCCGGTATTCACTTTTCTATAAAGAAACAAATTTTGCTCCTTTTGGTTGTTTCACACACCCACCCCAGCATACCTTGCCAGGGGCTTGACATAGGAACAAAATGAGTTGCCAACAAAGTCCGAACAACTTCATAGCATACTTCGGCATCACGAATTCAGCCTTATATGCATCAGCTCCGAATCATGTCTTGGGTCAATAGTTGGGTTGCCCGGCTTCTGTCCTTGCTACCTTACGTTCCGCTCTATCGGCTAGGCTTGTAAAGGGAGAACTACTACGATTGTGTTTCCGGTTCATTTGGTCAAACACCTTAGTAGAGAAAGCCGAAAACTGACTGCCATGATGCGGCGAGAGCTGGTCAATCGCTCGACAACTTAACGGGGTCTTTTGCGATTCCCCGTATTACATGAAGGACCTTCTTTCGGGTCATACATGTAACGCACCGCATTGGGATAACTGTGTACATAACAGGGTCTATATCGTAGATCCACCATAAAACTCCTATGGCTAAGTGAAAGTGTTAACGCCCTATAGTCCGATTTCCTAGTTCACCGCATTGACACCTCCTTTTTGGACCAAGACGTTGGGTTAAGAGTGATCAATTGCTTTTCTGAACACCCCCGTACTTCCCACGAGGGGGCTGAAGCCGACGACTGGAAATCTTTCAGATTATATAAAAACGGCCGCACAGGAGGATTCAAAGCTTTTAAGCAACTCTAAAATAAACTTTATTATTCCATAATACTGTTTTTCACAATGTCAATACATCTCACTTGAATATCATATCTTTTGAGCACTGACCCTCTATCAACCGGGCAGCCTCTAAGACATCTTCGAAATAATGCTCTGGTGCGTGATGGTCCTTGCCCTTGGGTGGACTCTTCGCTGCAACATCAATGGCCTTCATCTTCGTCCAGTATGTTTTCACACGGGCAAAGGCCATCCGTGCACCTTCAATGCGTGTTGATCGCTTAATGGCGTCGATGCGCGGCACCGTGGCAGCAAGTCACTGCACCAAACCAAAATAACTATCCGGAATTGGCTTGGTCGGCCACAGCAGGACTACGACGTCTTTCATGGCAACCGACGTCTTTCATGGCAACGCCGGATATCCGGTGTAGTTCTGCCCATTGGGTCATCTGTTCATTCAGCAACAGTGGGCGCTTTGATGCACCAAATTGCGACCAGAAAATCTTCTCCATTGCATACCCTTCTTGTGCTTGGTAAAACTGCGCCGCATCGGAAGCACTCTTCAGCAAATCCAATAAAGCATCTGGAGAACTCCACACTTGATTAAGCGGGGCATAATTCGGATCGCCGAACTTAGTTTGCAATAAAAAGGGCTTACCAGCCGCGATCTCCCCAGCTTGCCGTATCTCCTCCCGGGCCGCTCTAGATCCGGACCGGGCTTCTCTTGCCTCTTGTAAGGCCTTGTCAAGATTAGCCGTTTTGACTTTATTATCCCTCTTGAGAAATCCGCAGCGGCTAGCGGCCTCCTTTAGTTCAAGCGTCATCGAGGATATTTTCTCCTCGTATTGGTGCCGAGCAGCCTGTTCGGCCTTTAAGTCGGCAGATGCCTTTTCGACAGCCGCATTACTAATCCGGGCCTACTCCTTGGCCGGGGCGAGCTCAGCTCGAAGGATCTCGACTGCGGCAGCACCATCTGCAGATATGTACATCTTATTACACAATTCTTCGCATCATGCTTATATTGTAAACACGTGCATAGTATGGCTGCCCCAACAACATACCTTGCGCCTTGTCAAGTCGCTTGTTGATAAGCGCAATATCATTATCCGCCTCATCAATCGTGTGTTGCAAATCCGCAACTTCTGTAGTCCGGGCAGTTACCGGGGAGGTCACAACCTGTGTTCCAATTAATCAGATTATTTCCTGGGCATATCTTTTGATCCTCTGACCGCCTCCCTCGGGAAGCCAATCAGAGTCTCAGGGGATACTATCTATACACAGGTGTATTTTGTGAATAAAACACAATCGAACATGTTACAGTACAAACCTCGAAGCCTCTTAGCAGGCCCACGAAGGCCTCATTCAATCCGCTTTTCGCGGACAGGACCTTTTCAACCACTGTTCCCATCAAGGTACGATGTTCCTCTGAGACGGACGCCTGCTGCAGCATGTTCGTCAATATATCCGGCGCCTCTCGGTCTCCGGAAGCTGCTGAAGGAGTATGACCTCCCTTTGAAGGAATCCGTTTATTCGTATCCGGCTGTAGACCGGACTGCTCGGGACCTCCATTGTTGGTCTTTGGACCCTGGGCCACCGAAGTATCACCTTCGGGGAGTGTCTTCGTCATCCCTTGAACCACTTGTTGATCGGGGGAGACCCTCCGCGACGACACCTTGAAGTCGTCCGCCATATTGGGCGAGGAGACCGGTGGAGGCATCTCGCTTTCCATCATCTCCAGGAGAAGGTCTCCCGAGGAAGACGATTGTTGAAGAAGACTGCGCGCCGAACTACAAAAAACATATATTCTAGACGTTACAAGAAAGGAACGGGACATGTTTAAAACACCCTTGTTCACTTACGATTTGGCCGGAGGCTTGTCCTCGTCATGGGACTACGCAATGATGTCGTCCTCCAAGCCGGAGCCACCCGACAGAAGCATCTTGCCTCGCTTAGGATCCTTTTCCTCCCAATCTTCGGAGGCAGCCCTTTTCTTTCCATGGGGGGAAGAGACGTTGACTTCCCCTTCATTTTTGTCTTCGGATGATGGAATCTTGATTCCCCCGGACACAATGTCTAATATACCTTCGGGATGGAGGCCATCTTTGGTCCTCCCACTCTCCGCCTTGCTCTCCTTCACAAGCATCTGGTATGGTGCCGGGGCTAGCATCTTTGTTAATACAGGATCCGCTGAGCCTTCGGGAAGGGGGGCCGAACACCTAATTAGTTCCGCTTTCTTTATCTAGCCCTAGAACAAGATAGTTTGCTCAGTAACGTATTACGGCATACTTAAATATAAAGTGTTCGGAAGTCAAGTGCTCACCGGGGTATCTGGACTGTTGCAGTCGAGGCCGGCATCCTTAGTGGTGTCCGGCCAATGTTTTCGTTTCCCGAAAAACAACTTCCACATCCCTTTGTGTGTAATGCCGAAGAAGTTTTGGAGGGTTCGTCGTCCTTTTGGATTAAACTCCCACATGCGAAGAGTCCTACACTGGCATGGCAGAGTTCGGTGGACTAGCATTACTTGAATCACGTCGACAAGATCGATGTCCTTCTCAAGGAGGGTTCGGATGCGGCTCTGTAGAGTCTGCACTTCATCAACTGATCCCCAGTCCAGCCCCTTATTGATCCATGATGCAAGCTGTAATGGAGGGCCGGAACGGAACACACGTATACCTGCCCACTTGGTACTACGGGGTTCCGTGATGTAAAACCACTCTTGCTGCCATTGGTTGGAAGTTTCGGTGAAAGAGCCTTTTGGCCAGAGAGTGTTGGTAAGCTTGCTTACTACAGCACCGCCACACTCCGCCTGTTCCCCATCGACTACCTTTAGAGAGTGTTGGTAAGATTGCTTACTATAGCACCGCCACACTCCGCCTGTTCCCCATCAACTACCTTCAACTTCACACTAAAGGTCTTGAGACATAGGCCGAAGTGTGGGGGGATTCGGAGGAAGGCCTCGCACGTGATGATAAACGCCGAGACGTGGAGGAGAGAATCTGGAGCTAGATCGTGAAAATCTAGTTCGTAATAAAACATTAGCCCCCGGACAAAGGGGTGGAGAGCAAACCCTAGCCCTCGGAGGAAGTGAGATATGAATACAACCCTCTCGCCAGATCTGGGGGTCAGAATAACCTGTCCTTGAGTAGGAAGCCTATGGAGGATCTCCGCGGTCAGGTATCTGGCCGCCCGAAACTTTGCAATATCCTCCTCTGTAACGGAGGAAGCCACCCATCGACCTTGGGGGCTGGGTCTGGACATGATGGGGAAGCTTGGAGCAATGAAGTTGAACCTTGGGTGCTAGAACTTGAGGTTGGACAGGCTGAGGAGAGGTTTGGCGTAAAAAGATGGCCCTTGGTTCCTTTATAAAGGCACCGGGTATTGAACGCCTCCTCATGAGCCTGAAGACCTGCCTATTCCTAAGGAATCTTTCCAACAGAACGGTTGGGTTACCCACGCTCATATTGATGAGAATCCCGCAATAAGGGGACACGATCTCTGCTTCGACAGGATGTGCCAATAACAACCACACCTCGAAACGTGGAACGGCGGGATAGGAAACGGTTCAAAATAAGCAACCGGGCGAGCGTGATGTCACGTTATAAAAATTATTAGCAGATTGGACTCGTGAAATACTATATTCTATACGGCTGTGGTACTTGTGTTGCAGGTCCGGACACTGTCGTTTCGTCTGAAGACTATCCTGAAGTATTCAGAAAGGGGAACCCGCCTTGCAATGCCGAAGACAATCTGCGTGCCGAACACCTCGTCATTGAAGCCTGGTTCAGGGGCTACTAAGGGAGTCATGGACAAAGGGGTCCTCGGGCGTCCAACCTGTTGGATATGGGCCAAACTAATAGGCTGTGAAGATTCAAGACCGAAGACTCTCTCCCGTGTCCGGAAGGGATCCTCCTTGGCGTGGAAGGCAAGCTTGGCGACCAAATATGAAGATTCCTTTCTCTGTAACCGACCTTATACAACCCTAGTCTCCTCCGGTGTCTATATAAACTGGAGGGCTTAGTCCAGATCGATATACAATCATAATCATAGTCAAATAGGCTAGACTTCTAGGATTTAGCCATTACGATCTCATGGTAGATGAACTCTTGTAATACTCGTATTCATCAAGATCAATCAAGGAGGAAGTAGGGAACTACCTCCATAGAGAGGGCCCGAACCTGGGTAAACATTGTGTCCCCTGTATCCTGTTACCATTGACCTTAGATGCACGGTTCAGGACCCCCTACCCGAGATCTGCCGGTTTTGAAACCGACATCTGGCGCGTAGCACAGCAACGGTCAGAAATTTGACTAACAAATTCCTCTGGGCTATCATGTTCCTCACTTGTAGGCAATCCGCACTAGAGAATTCCTAACTCCTCAGTCAGAACAAATTCCTCAGAGACCAGAAGAACTTCGTCTCTGTCACTAAAGAAATTGACTGAACTGTATGAGATTTCCAATGGATTCACTCGAAGGGATTGGTAGGTGTAGGATTTTGAGTTGCGCATCACTTGGAAACTTTTCCTTAGTATTTCCTCGACCCCTTTAATAGTACAGTGTTTCCTATGACTCAAGAAAGAGAAAAGAGAAACTATGAAAACAAAAGTCTTCACTCTTCATGTTCCTCGAATGAATACCAAGTCTTCACGGTCACACCAATTTCTTCACTTTCAAAGCCTTCAGAAAGTCTTCAGAAATCCAAAGTCTTCAATCGAAGAACTTCATTTTTAGGGGTCGACTTTCTCCGACAATTTCAAACTCCTCATAGACTTATAGACCTGTGTACACTCACAAACACATCTGTCCCTTAACCTATAAGTTTTCAATACACCAAAATCACTAAGGGGCACTAGATGCACTTACAATCTCCCCCTTTTTTGTGATTAATGACAATATGGGTTAAGTTTTCAACGGGGATAAACATATGAAGTGTAAATACTGATATTGAGGACTTTGATTGCAAGATATAGAAGAACTCCCCCTGAAGATGTGCATAATGAGGAATTTTCTTTTGAAGCAATGCACACTTGAAGAGTAGAATCATGGAGATCTCCCCCTATATCTTGTAATTCATACACGCATTTAACATATAATATGAAGAATTTGAAATGCATGATGAAATATGGTGACTGATGTAATTCAGCATGCGTGTAATAACATATATGAGGAATAAGCATGCAGAAGAACACAGCAAAAGTATCAGACCACCATCGGGTTTTAAGTTTATAACTCGATCTAGCAAAGTCTCCAAAAGAACGAGAGTTGTAACTTAGAAAAAAAACACCCATATAAGTAGATCCGCTTGAAGACTAGCTCAAATTTCTCCTTCTTTGTCATCGAATGACCAAAAGGGTCGAAGAATGAGGACTAAAGCCCTTGAAGAATATCATCAATGAGTCGATGAAGGAGCACCAGCATTGTTGGGGTCGGTTGTTGAGGTAGGGCATGCCGTAGTGTCATCCAAATCTTCATGCTCATCAGTCGTGCGTGATGAAGAATAGGAGCTGGCGACCAAGGAAGGAACTTTGGTTTTCTTGAATTTCTTCGCTGGTGGCTGAGACCAGTCAAAGTCCTGCTTGAGACCCATTTGCTTTAGATCTTCTTCACCATATAGATGTGACAGAACAGCCCAGGTGCGACCGAAGACTTCATGGAGGTAGTAATGGTTTTTCTTCACTGCATTGTGTGTAGCAGTCATGTTGTGAAGAATAGAACCAAACTAACACTTAACCCATTTGTGGTTGTGATCGACCTTCTAGTGAAGACTGAGGAGAAGCTCATGATCAGTCATCACCCTTGGAGTTGTGCCTTGGGGATTTTGCTTTGAAGCATTTGCGACAAAGTCATGAGTGGCAGAGTCATCATTGGTAGAGTAGGATGCAGCTTTGCGGAACTGACCATCCAATGGAGGAATGCCTTCATCAATAATAGCAGTAGCCTTGCCCTTTTCATCAGATGAGGAAAATGTCCGCTTGAGGACTTCTATTGGGGGCATTTAACTGACATGATTCTGAAAATCAGCCTTGTAGTTGAGTGAAGACCTTGTTCTGAGGAATCTCATAATCCAAGGAGCATAAGGCTTCAACTCAAATGGAGAGAGTGCAACATTTGGTAGAGTGCTCATGAAGAAATCATGGTAGTTGATAGGAATGCCATGTATGATATTGAATAGCAGATTCTTCATGATGCCAACAACTTCTTCATCATTCGAGTCGTGGCCTTTTATTGGACTCAATGTCTTTGACAAAATGCGATAGACAGTTCTAGGCACAAACATCAATTCCTTCACGAGGAATTTGGTCCTTGGGGCTTGATCGGGCTTCAGCGGCTTCATCAACACTTGCATGTAGTGAACGATAAGTTCAGGTTCATGGTAGATACAGCGTGCACCTTCAAGGGGAGGACTGACATGCAAGGCATGAAGCAATTCAGAGGCTGGTGCTTTGAAGTTAGTATTCTCTGTCATCCACTCCAATACCCAAGATCCTGTGATGTGCAACATTGTATAGAACTAAAGAATTAGCTATTCAATCCAATCAACAATATTAGTGCAAAAGTTGAGAAGTCTAGTGACATGAAGAACACTGAGGACAGGCGTGAAGCAAGGAAGTGATTCCATGTACACGTGAGGAATATGCTCATGGTCAAAGACTTTGTCTTTGTTTAAAAGCAGCGAAGAATAGAAGTTGGCTTGGCTGGTAGTCCAGAAACGCTTCCTTCTAAGACGAGCAGAGTCATAGGGGTTGTAGTCCGTGAAGAATACGTGCTCGTGGAAGAAGTCATCAGCCTTAAATTTTTGCTTCTTTGAGAAAGGATACTTTGGCTTGGGCTAAGGAGTGTCAGTCAATTGCATCACAACCTCGGGAATTGCAATATTAGGATCCACAGGCTGAGGAATGTCAGTTTCTTCTTTAGTGGTAGCCTGGGTTTTCAATTCTTCAGCAGTAATTTCATCAACACTAGTGGCTGGAATCTCCTCATGAATAGACGGAGTGGGGTGTGGTTCTTCAGATCCCATTTGAACTTCAGTAGTCACTGCACTACAAAAAAATACACTTCCGTGATGATACGTGTTTGTCATAG
Source organism: Triticum urartu (assembly GCF_056163025.1). NCBI lineage: Eukaryota > Viridiplantae > Streptophyta > Magnoliopsida > Poales > Poaceae > Triticum > Triticum urartu. Next base: position 258,865,057 of record NC_141873.1, read on the forward strand.
TAGGTCGCGTTTTTTGTCATGCATGTACATCCATGACAAATTTATGACAGAATCAAGATAGTCATACCTGTGCTGTCGTAGAAGTGTTCCATGACATTACCAAAATTATCATCACGGAAGTGTCCACTTCCATGACGATAAATCGTGCGTCACAGAAGTGCTTTTGTCAAGGGTGACCGACACGTGGCATCCACCGTAACGGAACGCCGTTAAGCTATTGGGTCGGGTTTTGGATCTGATAACCCATTAACAACCCCGACCAATGGGGATTTTCCACGTGTAAAATCATCATTGGCTGGAGGAGACACGTGTCAGGTCCGCGTTGGCACAGGTGTCACTCATCCAATGGGCGAGACGCGCCTATGATATGTTGACACGTGGACCGGCCCATCAAGTTTAAATGGGCTGGCCCAACTGAAGGCCCACAATATTTTGCGGACCATAATGGGCCGGCCCAGCTAAAGGCCCACGAGATTTTGCGGACCATAATGGGCTGGCCTAGCTAAAGGCCCACAAGATTTTGCGGGCCATAATGGGTCGGCCCAGGTAAAGGCCCACAAGATTTTTGTGTGCCATAATGGGCTGGCCCAGCTAAAGGCCCACAAGATTTCGCCCACATTAATGGGCCGGCCCAGCTGTAGGCCCACAAGATTTTGAGGACCCTAGTAGGCCGGCCCATTAACAGGATGCCATGTTTTGGGCCAAATGTCGGCCCATATTTGATCCGGTCCATTAATGGCCTGCCATGCTCTGGTCCTAATAGTGGCCCATATGAGATCCGGCCCATTAAAAGCCTACCACATTCTAGGCCAAATTACGGCCCAGATCAGGTCCGACCCTTTAAGAGGCTTTGGGCTCAATTATGGCCCATATCAGATTCAGCCCGTCAACTGGACACTATGCTTTTGGGCCCACTTGCTAAAGGCCCACTTAGTAATTCAACCTGATATTACTTTTGGCCTATTAAGGGCCCGTTTAACATTTCGGCCCTATATTAATTTCGTCCTGTTAAAAGCCCGTCATATAGTTGGGCCTAACTACGGCCCAGTTTGCATCCGGCCTGCTCGCAGCCGATATTTGATTGGGCCAAACAAGGACCGAGACAATTTTGGCCTGTTAAAAGCCCATGATTTGATTCACACAATCATGGGCCGGGGTTCATTTCGGGCTGCTGCCGGCCCTTGAGCTGTTCGGCACGTTTCAAGCCCAACCTACATCGTGATTGCATGACGGCCTGATTATATACCATAATTTTACGGTTTGGCCGGTTTACTGCGAAGACAGGATATATATACAGTAAAATAACTGCAGCATCATGAATAAGAAAAACCCTAGACTATACAATAAAGAAATTACGGCATATTACATCCACTGGGCATCAAAGTTCGCCACTATGATAATAAAGCACAAGCAGACAGCAGATTACATACACGGGGCATCAAAGATCGCCACCAGTGCAAATAAACACGCCAACAAAATAATATACAAAACCGACAGCACTTCAATAGAGTTCAAGAAAGGTTAGCCCTGCTGGGGAGCTGCAGCGCAAGCAGCTGAGCAAGATGATGAGACTGCGCTTGTTCAACACTTATATCTTCCTCACTCTGAAAGATAAACAAGCAGATAGATGACAGGTTTTGCACATAAAAGTATCAGTGCTGACAATTCATCACATTTCTTAATGACGAATAAAGTGACACAGTTTAAAATTGCATTAACACAATATGGTATTGTTCAGGTCAAGACATGGCAGGAAATGACATTGTGAAGGAGTTGGTAGCTTCACGACACCACTGGATTACAGATCAAGAACTCATAAATATCAATGGTTAGTGTGCTGTTAATTTATACCATTTCAGATTGGCAAATAAAGAGACGGTTTAAATAATAGTAGAATGATATGACATTGTTCATAGTTAAGACATTGCAGAATATGACATTGTGCTGTAGTGGGTAGGTTCACCACACCACTGGATTACGGATGAAGAACAGAAGCATACATGCAGTGCAAAAGAAGATCACTTGCTCTGTATAGTTTAATTTATATGGTATGAAGAAGGAACTTGGTTGTACAACTGAAAACTTAAATTGAGAAAGGACAAACTTTTTTTTATGAACTACATAATAAACTTTAAACAAGCAATTTGATGCAAACACCAAAAATAAATAGCTATTGCAGTCATGCCTAACCAAATATATACAACAAAGTCTGAAGGCTTGAGATGGACAAACATACATTATTGGTGAAGACAGGCTCTATAAAGGCCTTGTCCATGCTGATGGGGGGGGGGGGCAATTCAAGAAGTTTACCATAGAATCTTCTTCAAAAGCATTGCCTTTATTCTACATTTTGTTAAGAGTAAATATAGATGTGATAATATACGAAAACAATGGAGAATATTTAAGATAAGATGAAGAGTGATGCTACATAACCAAGTAGCTATAAATGTAAGTGCAGCGATACAGGCAAAAGGTACATCCAAGAGCAATGCACAGCTAAACTTCTTCAGTACCAACCTTATGGTAAGAGTAAATATAGATCTGATGTGTAGAAAATGGAGGGCAAAGGAAAATAAGCTGCAGAGTGATGGTACATGAACAACTACCTGTCATTATAAGTACACTGATAAAGGACAGCATGTACTTACAAGAACAATGCAGAGCTAAAAAAAACATTGGCATTAGATATATTGTACACTAATGTAACCATTCATACAGATCAGATAATTTGGAGTGAACAATTGATAAGCAAGCTATCATGCATACTGCTGTCACATAATGAACCAGGTATGTATGCAAGTACAGTGATACAGGACAACAGATACTAACAAGAGCAAAGCAGTGGGCAGCATATTTGCGATATCCTGTCGTTCTTGTCAAACCGGAATTCTTCTTCGAGCAGATTTCCTGCAAAAAAGATCTGTAAGGCACATGCAGAAAAGTAGAAGTTCAAATTGTCATGTGATTTCATAGATAGTACCTCATCCTGGGAATGAGACCAGTGCATAACAAGGTTTTTCCATTCAATGTCTTCTAAATTTAGCACAGTAGACTTCACCGGAAATTCGTTTATAGACTTGCCGTCAAAGTGTGATTTCCTCAGGTAACACCGATACTGCTGCAATGCTTCCTTGAAAAGCACAAGCAAGCTTTGCTCATCATGACTATCCATATTGACCCTAGACTAGTTACAACAATGTAATGTAAATCATTGATGTGTTCAATCAGCAGAAAACAGGAAAATAATAACCATGAATAATAGCACTTACACGTAAGTTGGACAGGAAGATGTGAAAATGGTGTTTGTCTTCACAATAATCTTCCCATGATGGGAATATATGCACGTAGTCCCTAAAAACATTGAAAGCATTGTTCTTTAAACTAGGAATAAATGGAATGGGGTTCCAATCTATAGGAATTGGTTGTCTCTGCAGTTGGGATAGGTCTTCGGCCGGTGGACTTGCTGTACTTTTTGCTGGAGTGGGATTTTTCTGTGGTATAGCTGGTGCTATGGAAAATGAAATCGGTATACCTTTTGCTAGAGTGCAGGTCCTGTGTGGTGGGGCTAGTGGTGTGGCCAGTGAAGTATGGGTACAGTCTGCTGGAATCGGTCCTACGTTTTGTGTCACTGGTTGTACAGCCAATATAAGTGGGGTGTTGTCTGATTTCTCCGGCACCACCACGTTTTTCATGGACTTTGCTGGTGCTCCTTCAGGTTCGGCAATCACCCTCTTCCTTTTTGATGTCTGATGCACAAGAACATCATTTGAGTGGAAAAACATGGTATGATGACAGATGGAATATGTATTGATAATGGATGGGCATGGCATCTCGACATATATGATGAGTAAACTAAGCAGATGGCGGTGCAACAAAGTAGAAGAAATGCAAGACAACATATGCAAGATACCCGCAATCAATAAAACATTGCCAAATTAGAACAAGCACCTTGATGGGTGAACAGGACAGGCCAACTGCCTTTGACTCCTCAAGGTTATAATAGTCATTAGGATCATATTCTGAACAAGAATCAACAGGTGGGGAGCGTATGAGTTTCATTGCATCCAGAATGGCACTCAATGCCTTGGTGCCAATTTTGTAAGTCATTGCAGTGTTTAGCTTAAAGAGTGGACTGCTGCAAGTGCGACACAAAGCAGCTACACAGATCATAGTGTAGATATAACGGGAAAACCTTAAGCATCAGAGTAAAATCAGCAAATTGGAACTTGCTGGAATATATGTGCTAGTATTGCCGGTACGACTAGAAAGGCTTCGGATACCAGCTCTCTTCAAGTGAAGGTGCGGTACTGTTAATATCAGTGTAACTCTCAAATGCGACACAGCTCCCTGCATTTCCTTGCTATTCTTATAGGATTCAAGTGGGCATGCCACTACAAATCCTATTCCTATGTTTACAAGATCCTATGAATCAAAGAGGCTCAAAGTGTCCATCACAACCAACCATATAGACCTCTACACTTCAAATGTCCCTGCTCATCTTCAGTACAAGGAACATACTGTACTACTATCATACTCCCTCCATTCCAAAATATAAGTCTTGGTAGAGATTTCCACTATGGATCACATACAAATGTATCCAGATACATTTTAGAGTGTAGATTCACTCATTTTGCTCCATATGTAGTCCATGGTGGAATCTATACAAAGACTTGTATTTAGGAACGGAGAGAGTACATATTAAAGAAGAACGGAAGAGGAACATGGTAAAGAAGAGCAAGCAGATTTTGGATAATAAAATGTTGGTTGCGCAGTGCCCACACATGATGAACCAGAGCGCATTAAGAATGCAACTCCCAGCTGTCTCTCGACCATTTCAGGCGGTTGGATGAAGATCCTACGTCTCCTAACCCTTCTTCTTCCTCATCTCTGATTCTTCCCCTATAGAACACCGCAAGGGCCGCCGGCCGGACCACCGGCCCCCACCGCCTTTGTTCCTCCGCCACCCCCACCCCCACCCGCGTCGATTTTTCTTCGTTTGGCGAGGCCCCACAACCACCCGAGCCCCTTCGATCGCACCGACGAACTCCGGCGAGCTCTGAAAAATCGACTGACCCAATTTTCAAATTTAGTCTACTGTGATTTAACTAGTGTGGAATATAAAAGGGGAAACCATAAGCATTGGGAGTATAGTGTTGAGCGTGCCATGGTGGATCTGAAGGTGCAAACCGGACAAAGGCAACTTCGCAACCAAGACAAGAAATCAGAGTAAAGCAGTGGCGATCTATTTTCTTGTTGCGATAAATAAATTGAGCAGATACGAAAGAGTACTGCCTCTGGTGCGGCGCCGTGTACGCATCTGTTGAGAATTTGACAGTGCTATGGTAGTGATGGCTGTCGGTGGCGTGGAAGCAGATCTAGGAGGGAAGACAGTGGCGGCGGGGCACGGTGGATGAGACGGTCGTAGGAGCGGCGCCGACAAGGTGGACAACGGCGAGGATGAAGCGAGAGGACGAGATGCAAGGATCCCGGTCCGAAGCTGTGGATGAGAGAGGTCGATCTCTTGTAATGGACGGCAGCGTCGGGGTATCAGCTCCGGCATGGTGGAGGAGGACGGGGGTGGATGGGGTGGTGGACGGCGGCGGACGGAGGAGGGTGGGGTGGAGAGGGTGTTTTGGCGCCCACGGAGTACGAATGGGGAAAAGGGAGGTAGAGAGGAAGGGGGAACCATGTATTCAGGGCGCGCTTGTCTCAAATGCGAGGAAATTTACAAACTTAGCACCCGTTTCAAATTTCTACTACATCACAGCAACATTAGTCGGTTGGGGATAGGACGGTAATCTCGCATACACCGAATATTTCTCGACGAGAGTTTGTTTTTGGCGCCCACCGTGTATGAATATGAATCGGGAAGGGAGTAGGACACACTGTGTTTTGGCGCCCACCATGTATGAATCCGGGTGAGAGGCGGTTACGTCACGTTTGGGTGAAATTACAAACCTACCCCTATCGAAACCTATAGAAATCCAGTAGATAGGCTTTGCGTGGCAGGGATAGGCAGTAGTGTTTTCCATCTCGCAGATTTTGGTTTCGGGCGATTACTGCGACTTTCCCCGCTTCTTTCAAATTTTGCAGAGTGCACGTTTACCGTGCCAACTCAATTTGAATCTCGTTTGTATTCTATTTTTTTCGGGCAGGATCCATTTTCAATTGGAATTACCTTCTATATACATCATTTTTATATATACTTTCAAAAGCACAACAAAGAATTCTGCTCCTTTATATGTATAATACGATTTACAAATACAACGATCTCGAAATCTTGAGGTTGAATTCGAAAAAATTTAACCAAATTATGTTCTACTAAAATGTATGGATCGGTAATATCTACATATTAAATAACATAGATGTGCGTGAATTCATATGAGTATGCATGTTTGATAGATCAATTTTGGTTCGAGTATGGATTACATGTATCATCATCTCGAATTCAAATATTTGAATCCCTTTTTTGTTCACTCCTTTCACGCCCATCTCTCTCGCATGCATGCTCCTTCAGGTAGCTATCACTCTCTTTTCTCCAGCTCACCCGCACGCTCACTTCATGTTTCTCCTATCCTCGCAAACATGGTCTCTCGACGTCTCCCTTGAGAAGTGTCACACTCTCCCTATCATTATACATTACACGGTTTTCATTATCTCTCACGTCTCTACTGTTCTCTGGCATCACTCGGTACCTAAGCTTTCTTTTTCACCGCCACACACACAGTCTCCACTCGTCTTTCACTTTGTCTTTCTCTCTATGGGATTCTCTCACACACCCTATATATCTCTACATATGACTCATACCACTAAAATTACTCTCTCTCTCTCTCCTGTAGACACAACATTTGTTGCGGTCTCCTTTTTGTCTCCATCCCAGACTGACATTATTCATTTGTTTACCGATCAGACAACCCCGACTACCGTCTCCTCTCTCTCTCTCACAGACACACACACAACTCCTGCTTCCACTCCCCTTCCCGACTACCGTCTCTCTCTCTCTCACACACACATAAAACTCTCGCTGTCACACCCCGACTCGTATTTCTATGACAAACATTTATCGACTAGCTAGCCTCTAGATAGGTTTATACACCCGCACACTCGTGCTTCCACCATTGCATACATGTCTCTCTCCCGCTCCTTGTATCTATGTAGATTTTTCATCCCTTCTTGAGACACGCCCTCTCGATCGTGCACACACACACTATCGCCTCATTTTAAGCTGATACCTATCGCACACACACTCCTTGTGTCTTTGTCACACATGCACTCCATCCTCCTCCACTCTCCCTCTCTCTCACACACACATGGGCTTTTTGCAACAACTAGCAAGATGCCCATGCATTGCACGGAACATCAAGATGCATTTGTATGAGTAGTTTATCTTGTGGGGGAAAAGGATGAACGAGGGAAGGCCTTATTTGCAAATGTGGAGAGGAGTGTGGGTATCTTTTTGCAAAATTGCCATAGTTTCCTTCCTATCCATCAGATATAGATCGGACGGCCTATATTGCAGGATGGCAGGCACACGATCATCACCGACAATGCTTTTTATAAGAGTAGGGATAAAAATTAGAGTTGGTGATGATGGTGGGCCTGCCATCCTGCAATGTAGGTCATCCGATTTATATCTGACGGATAGGAAGGAAAATATGGCAATTTACCCGCACTCTTCACCACATTTGCAGATAAGGCCTTCCCTCGTTCATCCTTTTCTCCCACAAGATCTTGATGTTCCGTGCAACGCACGGGCATCTTGCTAGTAAGAGTAGAAATTAGACATATACCACTTCTCGAATCTTGAAACCAACAACATTCCTCCCTTATCTCATCAAAACCGCCAAAGGAATATATTTTGAGTGAAACATAACATATTTTTAGTGATACACGTATTTCAAAACTAGACTTTTTTTCTATCAAATCGGTGAATATGTATTAATATAATTTGATCGTGTGGCAACGCATTGGCACATTGCTAGTAGTTATTATAATTTTTTGGACACCAGACAAACGGTGGAGTACATATACGAAGAGAAGAGGCACATGCACGCAGTCGGCCTCTCGCTGTCTCGCACATATGAGTGTTACGTAAAGGCGACGTTAACAAATAAACCCTAAAACCCTAGGTGCACGATTGCTGCATTCGCGGGGTACTAGGTACATGGTGGAGCACCTTTGTAGGAATAGTCAGCTGAGCACGCCTCCTCGCCGCGTAATTGCTCTGACACGGACGCGACCTCTCATAGCGCAGGCATTGAACCGGCGCGCCGGCCAAGAGGCACGCACTCGCTGCAGGCCTGGCTGAGCACGCCTCCTCGCCGCGTGAAACCAGCTTAAGACTGCCCCGCCTGCCTTCATTGAATCCGCGCGTGTGCCGGCAACACGTCCTTCTGCAAGCCGACAGGCATTTTAGAACACAAAAAATGACTAAAATATAATTAATTTACGCATGGTCTTGACTTGTTGTGCTCGCACTGGTAGAAGGAACTAGTAGAGGATTTTCTTTATTTATAACTCTCCTCACATTTTGTTTGGCTTTGAAGTGAATCATGGTTGTGGACATTATGTATGAATGTGCAGATATCTGTGAACATGAGTTTGATGTGGAAGTTGAACTTGGAATGTCGGGCTTGCACGTGAACTATACCATGTCCAATGCTTCGTCTGTTAATGTTTGGAAAGTAATTGCTGTTATTACATGACCCGAAAAAATACATTTTGTGCCACATCAGTAGATGCATGGACATCACAACAGGCATGCTGACTAGATAAACATTTGAACCTAGCTATTATGAAAGAAATTTTGTATTGACAACAGTTTTAGATAGTAGGAGACGCCTAGCCTGCTCTGCCTCTGCTAGCTTATTTCTGGCTTCTTCCATCTCTTCTTTGGCTTGGGTGAAGAGAGCATCTGATTGCTCTTTTCGCTTCTTCAGGAACTCAGCTACATTCTCAAGGGCTGCTGCACGCTTTCTTTCAGCCTTTACTAATGCCACGAGGACACGAACAGCTGACGACTCCACCTGGCTTGTGTGTAATCCAGCATCATCTGGGAATTTGCACCTTGTGTTTAATCCAGCATCATTAGGGAACTGGCACCTTGTGTGTAATCTAGCCTCATTTTGGAAACATGATCTTGAGGTTGACCATACTTCCCTCCTCGCAGGAACTGCATCCTGACATGACGTTACTTCTTTTTTAGATCAATACTCAGAGCAACCTAGATCCATTTAGTAGAAGCCAGATAAACAGAACTCGGAGAAGTGAATTCAAAAGGAAAAAAATAAAAAACATACTACAAGGTGAGAACACACACTTCCTACATCAAGCTAAAAACGAAAGCATTAGGACAATTAAGACTCTTCTTATTACACATCGAAGAACAACACGCTTAAGAGAAACAGAAACTACAATATATACACATCGAAGAACACGAGGCTACACGAAAGTAATTGAAAGGGTGTTACTTACCAAAGCTCATTTTACAGGTTCGGTGCAGCTCCTCTTTAACTTGCCACGCTCCTTGAAGATGTCCCGAATATCCCGTGTTTGGTCTTCATTGCTCCTCTGCATGTTCGCACTCGTGGTTTTAAAATCTCAAGATGGCAAGAAAAATATACTACTAGTAATACTCGCGCATCTTGTGGGCAACATTAAAGCACTCATCTGCCATGTTAGAGCATCTCCAACAGAATCGCAACGCGCAGCGCTTTAAAGATCTCAACATGCTATCTATACTCTCTTCCCTACTGTTATATTTATTTTATATTTTATATTTAATATTTGTCTCTACTTCCTTTACTGTCTAATTTTTTCTCTATACTTTTTTTCTTGCAATATAGGCCGTCCGATTTATATCTGACAGATAGGAAGGAAACAAATGGGAATTTTGCAAAAAGATACCCATACCCCTCTCCAGATTTGCAAATAAGGCCTTCCCTCGTTCATCCTTTTCTCCCACAAGATAAACTACTCATACAAATGCATCTTGATGCGTGCAACGCATGGGCATCTTGCTAGTTCTAAAAACCTTTCCATCATTTGCCACACTACTGGTTGCAGATGAAATATCTACCCAAGCACAGCGCGATACAGGAGCGAGGCACAATTACAAGCTGATATTCTATTGGACAATGGAGGCTATAACGAATTACTTTTACGGGAACAATAGCACCCAGGAAATTTGAAGGGTAGGTATGAACAAAATTGGAACTGCACATGTACTGCTAAGTGATTCAATACTCACATTACCAATCGAGGAGGAGAACGATGGTCGTGACGGCCTCTGTGAGTCATGGTCGGCAACGGGAGTTAGTTCATTGTCCATGACGGTGGTACTTCTACGCTTGGCGTTGGCTTCCGGGAAGCAGATCCGAGACCGTGGAAGATGATGCCGGGGAAGAGGCTCCATGTACGACGACGACGGTGGACCGGCTCCAGTGCGGCGTACGAGGTCGTCAATGAGGCAGATGCGCTGTGGTGGACGAGTGCGCCGATGTAAAGGGGAGGAGCACGAAGGCTGTGGTGCCGTGGAGAAGTCTATTTTGCGGTGGGGATAGAAAATGGGTAGTATTCAGGTGTACTACTTTGGGTGCCGGGGTGGGGTTGGCTGGGTAGGGTGAACCTGAAGTTACGAAAACAGCCCCCTACCAAGCGTCATCCGTAGGCCTGTTCCGAAGGCTATGATGGTAACTTCCCACAGCTTGAATCAGGGTCGCGGGAGATTTTCCCGCCGACCTCAAAATTTTGTGACACTGGACTCCCCGTGTGGCGTGTTGAGTGATTCGGCTAAGCAACTAGCGAGTAGTACTTGTAAACTCTGCATATTAGGTTTGACCGAAGTCAAACTTCCTAAAGTTTAACCAAGTTTATAGAAAAATATAAACATTTACCATAACAAATATGTATGATGTGAAAGTACATTCAATAATGAATCTAATGGTATTTATTTGTTATTGTATATGTTAATATTTTTTGTTATAAGCTTTCTGAGAGTTTAAAAAACTTGACTTTGACCAATGCTAATACGTGGACTTAAATAAAAATGGAGGGAGTACAAATTTGTTTTCTTAGTTTGTAGTGAACTAATCATTTGTTGAAATTGTGAAATAAATATATCAGGCTATTGACTTCGAATGTAATGGTCTATACAATTCAATAGTTACAATCATTGTCGAATCCCAAGATGTATACAAGGTCTATAGTACTTCACAACATGCTCAAACTCACATAATCCCGGTCAAATGAGAATCTAAATGCATTTCATAGTTATTACTTTGTAGGATGCAACAAAAACAACCATAACTCTACATCAGCCATTATAGAAGCAACATTTTGACATATCCCAATGTGTGAATGAAACATGCAGAGAGATCTTTTGAAGATGGAGCAGATAGGGCGGGAAAGATTGTATGTATGTGGACGAGAGAGTAGGAGACAAACATAATGAGACAGAGAGAAAGAGAGAGAGAGAGATAGAGAGAGAAAGAGAGAGGTAGAAGTTAGGTCTGTGAGAAAGATGGATACATGTAATATACATGAGATGCGTGTGCATCTGGATTCTGTATACGTGGAAGGAGAAGAGACAACATGTTTGATGAGAGAGCTAGAAAAACATGGATGAGAGGGGAAGGATCTCGTGGGTTGAGGTATTGACAATTTTGTGCGGGGGAGAGAGGGATTGGTAATTTTGTGCAAGAGAGAGAGAGGGTGGGGGGAGGAGTCAGTCAGCCATCGTCACATCACCCTGCTTCCAAATGACCCCACATTCTCTAGCGCGGTGTGGTCGCCGTCTTCGATCTGGTCAATGCCGTCTTTGAAGATTGAGGTGTTGTGCATGTTGGGGTGCAAAGAAGCACAAGCGAGAGTGGTCGCCATATAACCTTGGATGGGGATGAATTGTGTGCTCGGGGGAGTGTGTGTGTGTGTGTGTTGTGCTGCGTGTCTCTCTGTGTGTGTGTGTGTGTGTCAGATATTGAGAGAAAACAAACCTAAGGAGAGAAATGGGTATTCACGAAGAGATTGTGCGGGCCTTGAGGTGGGCAGGGGCCGGGTGAGGGTGTCAAAATGTGCTCGTTGATGCATGTGTTGCATGCGACCATGCGAGGGACGGACGAATCGAGAGAGATGGTTGTTGTGTTACGGATGCTCCTCTCTCTGTCTCTCTCTCTCTCTCCCTCTCTCTCTCTCACACACACAGAAGTAAGGCCCTATTTGGTTCCAAATAAGTCACCAACTTATAAGTCGAAAAGTGCAAAAAGTGACTTATTTTGCCAAACGGACCCAACTTATAAGTCACCCCAACTTATAAGTCATAAGTTGCTCCACCCCAACTTATAACTTACTCCCTCCATTCCAAAATAGAAGACCCAACTTTGTACTAAGTTAGTACAAAGTTGGGTCATCTATTTTGGAACGGAGGGAGTATAAGTCACCCCTTTTTACGTGGGTCCCATCACCTTTACATTAAAAAACAAGGTGGGAAGGTGTGGTCAGGTGACTTATAAGTCAGATGACAACCAAACAAGCGTGACTTATAAGTCACTGATTTTAAGTCAGGTGACTTATTGGAACCAAATAGGCCTTAACTAGAAGACCGTTCTCTCATGTATACACAACGTATCGGCATCTGTCTTTGTCTCACTCATGCATGATCATTTGCACATTCACACCTCTCTATGTCTGTATCACACGCACACCGTCTCCACATTACCCTTCCGCCACAACACACATACGGACACATACACACATTCTCTCTCAGTCACACACACAAAATCAGTATTAAAAAAACTAGGGCGCACCTAAAATGTCCAAATTCAAATAAACACGAACTGGAGCTAAATTCAAATATATGGAAATATTGCAGCGTCAAGAACTTTCACAGGAAAAAAAAGTTGAGTAATATTCAAGGATTGTTTTCACACACACAAAAAGGTTCGGTGGATGTCCTTTGAGCGTGACACGGTGACGCACCGTTCGATCGACCGCGCAGCCGCGATTCACGCGCTTGCACAGGATTCCGTATCATGGTTGTGGTACTAACTAATAAAAGCGCTGCCTAAGTCTAATGTTTACGTGTACTAGTACAGTTTTCTTTTAAGTTTGACCAACCTTATATATATATAACTAAAGTAAGCTTCGACACGCGCACTCATCAATATGCCACCGCCGCCATTGCGCATGCCGGCGCCCGCCTACTCCGGACAACAATTTCTCGCCCATCACCGCCGTGTCGCCGCCATCCCTATGCCATGAAGCCGAAGGCTCGCCCGCTCACGTCGTCCGCAGTCCCTCCTCGTGATGTCGCCGCGTTGCCAAGCACGCGAGCAGCTGGTGGAGCCACGTCTATGCACGCAGCGTATGAAGAGGAGGACGAGCGCGTGCTCCAGCACACCGGCGAGGAGGAACTACCGTGTCATTGTCGTCTCCGGCCGCGCGGAGGAGGCGCGCATGGTGGATGTCGCGGCAGAAGCCGGTCGCGCGCGCGTCGAGCTCGCCAACCGGGTGCGGACGCGGAATCTACCTTTGAGACCTTGAATGCCACGTGGATCCCGCAATCTGAAGGAGCAGTTTGGGTCAGTCGACTCATGTGAGCCATTTGATGCAACATGGATGGCTAGAAGGACTTCTTCCACCTCTTCTGTCGTCTTCTTCGTTCGCTCCGTCGAACTTCTTTCACAAATTGACTGACCAAATTATACTACTAGTACGAACGTATTAAGTACAGTAGGAACACGAAGATACGAGCAGTAGTACCAACTGCAAGAAGAACAGTAGTAAGACATAGTACTAGTGGTAGACCAAGAAAACGTTATGTACGCAAACCTGGATCACGGCGGGCTTCTTCCTCTCTTTGTCCTTTAGATCCTTCTCTCGTCCCAGGACTGTGGTGTACTCAACATCTAGCCCAGCGACCCACTCATCCGTTGAACTGTTGAACATGCGTAGGAAGCGAGCAAGCCATGCTTTCACCATCTCGGGTCCACGTGTGTAGATGACGATGAAATGGCTCTAACCTGGTACTCAGCGGCGACCATGGAGATTTGGGAGGCCATGGATTTTGGAGGAGGGTTAGGAGAAGTTGAACTGTTGTACCCCACAAAAAAACTAGGAGCGAACTAATGTGGAAGGACGGGACGACTGGGAGCAAACTGTTATAAGGTAGAAGATGAGGACGAGTAGGGCGTGCGAATGACATGGGGTTGCTGTCTTGCCCGGTGGATAAACGGCTGCAAGCCCCCAAAAAGTTCTCGAGAACTATGCAGGACCCACTAGATGTCATGTCTACTAGACCCATATCATAGGCCTGACGGTATAGCTTCTGCCTGTTCGCACGCCATGCCGGCGCGTGGATGTAACTTCACTTAATTCCGTCAAACGTCATGCCTGCCACGACCTTCGCCTCCCTCGCGCGGTCGCACCCTTTGAGACTTTGACCGGCTATAAATGAGCAATTTTTTTGCCTTTTTTAGACAAGAATTTTTTTTGCCTATCCGCCTGCATGATACTCCCTCTTGTCCTTTTTACTCCTGTCAACCGTTTGCAAAGTGTTTGACCAAATTTATACTTTTTTTTGAACACCACCTTATATTAATTAACCAGCCACACCAGTACACTCATTCGATACAATATTCACCACACAGGGCGGTACGTTATTTACAAGAATACCATCTAATCTATTGTCAAAGCTATACTTAGCGATTAAGTGTGCCACCTTATTGGCCAAACGACTAATCTTTGACAATTGAAGATTGTTGACCAACTACGAGATGCTCAACGCTTTCATCTTTAGGTCACGCATAGCAGACTTGTCATAGTCCCCCGATGCAAGAGACGCTACCACAAAAGCGCAATCAGTCTCTAAAATTATAGGATTATGAAGAGAAATACCTATGTAGAGACTGGCAATGCAAGCCCTAAGCTCCGCTTCCTCCACGCTTTGACAGGCATCAATGAAATCCCACGACCGAATTTATACTAAAAATATCAATATCTACAATACTGATTATAATGAGTATAAGAACTACTTTTTATAGTGAGTGTAAAAATATTGATTTGACATTGTGAGTGTTGACACATTTTTCTATAAGTTTGGTGAAAGTAGAGGTACATTGACTTCAGACAAAACTTAAATGCACAATGCAGACTAGTTCCTCTGTCCAGGTGCGTGCCATGTCCTATCTTGTCATCACAACAAGGTTAGCTATTAGAGTACCACTACCTCCCTTCTAGTTTAAAGGGCTCGATTCAAAAATTTCACCTACTCTTAGCAAGATAGTAGAGGCGGTGGAATAGTTTTTGAAGTCTGCAAAAGTACTTAACTAGTGCTGTCGCTCTTCACAAAAAATGTGTTTACCAATGCATGCATGAACACTAGTTACTCTAACCCCCCTCTCTTCTTTAATTCTTTGCCACATCAACATGTTTGCTATTCCCGTGTGCATGATACCAGCTAAGATACCACCATTATGGCCAGCCTTAATCATCGCATGCAATAATTTAGTGCACCTTGAAATATGAACATGTGTGGGGTGTGTATGTTTTTAATGACTTGAGACTATACCTAGCCCGACATGCAAGATGACTTATTATGCACCGTTCCCCATACCTGCAGGAAGCCCGTTCGTCTCCAAATCTTTTCCTCTCCATGTGTAGAAACAATATGCCTGCCAAACTCTCCTTCTCCCTCCGGCGGTCCCACCACTCCACCCCGTGTGAAAAAAATCTGCATGCATGACTCTCCTCCCCCCACGCTCGTCCAATCCATTGTGACCAGCAATATTTCCACCCCTTCACTCCCCTGTAATTTACTCCAACAAATATGCCCACATAGTTGTTACTTAACTGCAGGTGCATTGGGTCACTGACATATGGGCCCAACAGGGGTCTGGCCCACATGTCAGTGACGCAACTGGACCTACAGTTAAGTCAGTGCAGCTCAGTCCATATCTTACGTAGGTGTGCCATTGCTCGCTATAAATACTGCACCTCCCACGACATCACTATCTCCTTCCCCTCACGTTCACGTTCATCGCTATCTCCTCCCCCTCCCTCTCATGTCGATCCTCCAGTGACTCCGGCATGGTGAATGGGTAGCACGTCCCGTACTTGATGTTCTCTGCCAAGGGCCAGCAGTGACCGCTGCACGCATCCGTGAGGTGATGCACCATGTCCGCCGGCGAGCCACAAAACGGCATCGGGCACTCATAGAGTGGACGAAGGGCTCCTTGGGGGCATCGACCAGGCCGTCCATGAAACGGGAGTGGCTGTAGGGGACGTTGCGCCAGTTGAATATATGAGCAAGTTACTACGAGATTTAATCCGAATAAGCACAAAATAAATCATGAATTCTACCACGATTTTGAACAGGAAGGACAGAAACACATACAGTGCAACAGGAGCAGCACCATTGGCGTTGAGGTTGTCGCCCATGTCCAAACACCATGTAGACACAATCTTTGAGCATGGTTCATAGTCGTTCCATGCTCGGGCATTGAAGTTTGTAACTATTTTAGATTAGAATATGCTACTTCTCCAGTGCTAGTAGTAGAGCATAGTCCTACTCTACTACTCTACTCAAGCAAGTTAGGGCATACCACTGTAGGGAGTACCAGTACTGTGATCACTCAAGCAAGTTGTCTGGCATCGACATGAACCTACGCTGCTGGTATGTGTCTCGTAAGTCAAGCGGTGTGCTGTAATCATCATCACTTGTCCACTTCCCGCAGCACATATTCGCTTCTCCATCTTTGTCCGCACATAATCTTGTCCAATCTTCCATCCCCGCTAAGGCGCCTCCCCCCCCCCTCGTCCGAAACCCAAGCACTAACAATGGTAGAACTGAGCAGCGTCCGCCAAAAGAGTGGCTGGAATTCTTTCCCCATAGAGGTAATCAAGCTCATTGTTTCGCGTGTGCACAATCTCAGTACCATGCCGCTCGCCGCGTGCTCGTCGGGGCTGTACCATTTACTCAAAGCCCTCAGGCCGGAGCTTTTTAAGCCAGCTCCTTGCTTGCAGATGCCGCCTGATCTTCAGAAACGGCGTGTCATGCAGCATAACGATCGTAGGGTGGCGAGCATCAACCCCCTTGACTGTGATCCGATCCCCGCCAGCCTCAACTACATTAACGGTATGTACTAGGTCAGCATGAAAACGTCTTGGATGGTGCTCGTCGATGGTCGCGGCAGCTGGATGCTCATGGAGGTCTACACCCAGCGATTGATCACCCTTCCTTCGATTAACACTGCACTGCTTTGGCACCGCGGCCCAGAAAACTCGGAATCTTACAGTAGCCAACATGATACCAGGTTTGATTTGCTCAAGGTTGTAATCTGCCAAGTGCCCACAAGATCTGCGAATTATAAAGACTTCAGGCTAATTGCGTTCTTCAACCGCGGTCTCGCCTATCTGACAGGTCACTACGGTAAGTGGATAAATCGTCACGTCCATCGCAGGATCATACATCCTCCATGGTTCTCTGATGCCATTGGACACAAGGGCTTCATTTACGCTGTCGACTCCTTCTATGGCTGGACGTATTGCTGGCCTACTCCAGTCATCACTACAAACGGCTGTTACAGCAGTATGTTACTTTCCTATGATATCACGATGGCTTGCTTATATTACTGTCAACATTTGCTGAAAAAATATTCATGCTCATAACTTGATGTTCTTAAGATTGACTAAATCAAGAGCCCTTTTTTATTTGACTCCAACTTGATATGATGTTGTAGGCCGCCTGGTGTCCCTACCCTTCCTAATCCCAGAACCTTTCAAAGAAAAGCGGCGTGGCAGTTGCGGGTGGTTCCTAGCTCGATCAGACGACGGCAAAAGATTGATGATCATTCGCACGTACCGGACGTGTTGTTTCGCGGAATACAATCACAGTCACTTCAAGGTCTTTGAGCAGGATCCCAGCTTCTCTGGGCCTTCAGGAATTTTTGACTGGAGGCTGGTAAGTAGCCTTGGTACACGCTCTCTGTTTGTCGGACTAAATTATCCGATTAACCAGGAGATAACCGACGGCAAGGATCATGATGGCAGCGCGGTTTCGTTCATCAGGCAAAACTGTCTGTACACAGCGTACCATGCGTCTCCGCATGCACGCACTATACCCTGATATGTGCCGCCACTCTGCAGCCCAAAGTAGGAGAGAGGGTCGCAAGTATCATACTTCGACCTGCTGGCTGGAGTTTCCCCCGTCAGGCACCATCTGGTTCAAGCCGCCAGCCAATCTCCATAGCTTAATAAATAGTAACGTCTAACTGAGCCAGTTAGTTAGATGCGTACACTTGGTGTAGTAGGATCTTTATTTAGTTTGATGCATACACTTGTTCTTTTTTGGTAGCCCTTTTGTAATGATGGCTGATGTTTGGTTTGGAAGAGAGAGTTGCGTCTTCACTCTTCTGGCCTGCTTAGTGCTTCTATTGCACCCCCAGCCCTGGTTGCTGCTGCTGCTATTTTCAATGTACAATCAGTAGTATATTTCGTCTGTTGGTTGAATAAATGTGTTGTTAGAACAACAAACACAATGTTTTGGAAGTCGTTGCACGGTTCGATCCTTTAGTGCCCCGTACCGTACATAGCGCATACTATTTTTCATACGGAACACATTTTCCACTTGTTGATAACATGCAGCTCACTGATGAAGGCCCAATAAAGAAGCCCATAATTAATTGGAAGGGAGGCTCTCACATGAATCCGGCCCAGGTACATGCTCAATGTCCCCTAAACATAAATAAGTAAATAAATAAATAAAGCTAAATGCGCATGCACCAGTTCTTTGGGAAAATAGGTAGCCCACTATTTCTTTTTGAAGAATACCCAAGCTAGGCCTATTTGTTTTCTCTGAATTACTGGGCTACAAATCTTTCGAGACGAGGAGGGATGCATTCCGGCCTGGCTTAAGAGTATGGTCAATGTCTATTAAAAGTAATATCAAAAGGGGTTGAAAATTCCAAAAAAATTTATAGCAAATGGGATATAAGTTTCTTTTTTTGTTTTTGTTCTTCACTGATATCTTATACGTATTTCATTGGATTTAACATGACATAGTACTAATTTATTTTTAAATTTGTTTTAGTATGGCTATTAATTTTTGGATTAAGAATATTTTGTTCCCCAGCAAAAAATTGCGAATTTTCAAAATTTCCCACATATTTAGTTAATTTTTTGACCCTGGTACTGACCAGAAAATTGCCAGCAATTCTAAAAATGGAAAGCGGGCTGCAATAAATTCCATATGAATTAGAAAATGAGTAAAAATTATAAAAATAATAGCAAATGGGCTGTACACGCCACAGATTTCGAGGCTGACTTATTTACGCAAGGCTTTGTCAGTGAACACACGATTCTAGCAACCGTGACTGTTGGATGTCCATCCAATGGCCGACGTGCTTCTTCAATCTCTGATCTTCCTGCTCCAGCCGCCTAAACTAGCGCCGGCGGGACTGCCTGCTCCCTCCTCTTGTGGCCCGCTGTGATGCCGCGCAGGCTTCCCCGGCCCACCCTACTCCCTCGGCTGGCCTGGCTGCACACAATCAACTGCCTCCTTATTACGCGAAAAAATGATTCCTCCCACTGACATCTGGGGCGCACCGGTTGGGAGGCTGACCTGTGGGCCTACTAAGTTGATGCATACGCAGGGCTTGTCAACTTAGTCAACAAACGATTCTAGCAGCAGTAACCGTTGGATTTGAATCGAACGGTCCTGCTGCTTCTTCAATCGCTGCTCTTCTTGCACCAGCCACCCAAACCAGCGCCGGGGAGACCGCCTGCTCCTGCCTCCAGTGGCCGGCTATGCTGCCGTTGAGGCCTCATCACCCCCTACTACTCCCACCGCTAGCCAGGCCCTGCGGCGATGGCAGCCTCACACCGCAGCCGAACCAGTGAACCCTCGTACTCCTCTCCGCGTGGGCATTCACTGCTGCATCTTCCCCGGCTCTGCGTCGTCCCCTTCCTAGGCCTCGCCGTCGTCCACCGCCTTGGTGCTCTCGGCGCGGCGTGGTCAACGTGGTCAACGACATTCCATCGAAAGAGTACTGTACGTGGAGAGGCTGACAGCTGGGTCCATGGCCACAGCCCAATTTTTTTGTGATTTGCCAAGTAAGTCACTTTGTCAGGCCTGTTGGGCTGCAAATCTTTCAAGACGAGGAGAGCTTCATTCGGCTGGCCGACAAAATGGCCCATCAGTAATGAGAAATGGGTTGTACATTTTTAAAACACATCAAACAGGCAATTAGTTTCAAATATCTTTTTTTTCATTTCTAGATTTTAAATTACATTAATTTTTATGCGTGGAGAATTTGTTGGATTTTATATTGATATACATTTATTTTTAAAATTAGTTTGAATGTGAGTCGAAATTTCAAGATTAAAAACAGTTCGGACCGCACCGAAATATGCAAAATTTCATATAATTTTTTAACCGTGGCCACAATATGGGCTGTAATGCTAACAAAAAGAATATGGGCTCCAAAAAAACCTTAATAATTAGCAAATGGGCTGTAAATTATTAGAAATAATGGCAGATGGGCTGTATGATGTTTTCCACAGATTTGAGGCTTTCCTAAGAAAAAGGTTGACGCACAAGCAGTGACTGTTGGATGGCCATCCAACGGCCGTCATGCTTCTTCAATCTCTGATCTTCCTACTCTAGCCGCTCAAACAAGCGCCGACGGGACTGCCTGCTCCCTCCTCCCCGCGGCTGGCTCTGCTACCGCGCAGGCCTCACCGCCCCACCGTACTCCCATTGCTGGCCTAGCCATCCCTCTACTCACCCACACCTGCTGTTATTCTCCGGTGACGGCAGACGAACCAGTACACCCTCGTATAGTCATACTCCCCTCCGCATGGGAAACAACTGCCGAGTCTTCCCTGCCTCCGTGTTGTTCCCTTCCTAGGCCTCGCCTCGTCCACCGCCCTGGTGCTCTCGACACGGCCTGGTCAACATGCTCAATGACCGACATGCATCTGAAGTGGACTGTACGTGGAGAGGCCGACAACTGGGTCCACGACCGCACGCAAGGAAATGCCTCCTTATTACGCGCAAAATAATGATTCCTCCACCTGACATCAGGGACCCACCGAAAGGGCCTTTGTATTTTGCGAAAAAAACGTTACCGCCGCTGACAGCTCGGACCCACCAGCTATATCTTCGCACGCAAGGAAGTGCCTCCTTATTACGCAAAAAAATGAATACTCCCCCTATTAGCTGGGACCCAGTATAGTGGCAGGCTGACTTGTGGGCCTACTAAGTTGACGGGAACGGAGGGCTTTGTCAACTTAGTCAATATGCACGATTCTAGCTCCAGTGACCGTACGATGCCCATCCAACGGCCGTAGTGCTTCTTCAACCTCTGGTCTTCTTACTCCAGCCGCCCAAACCAGTGCCGGTCGTGCCTCGTGCTCCTGCCTCCTGTGGCCGGCTGCGATGCGGCGGAGGCCTCACCGCCCCCTACTACTCCCACCGCTGGCCAGGCCATCCCCCTAGTCACCCGCACCCCCTGTTATTCTGCGGCGACGGCAGCCTCACACCGCAGCGAACTAGTGAACCCTTGTACTCCTCTATGCGTGGGCATCCACTGCCGCGTCTTCCCCGGCTCCGCGTCGTCCCCTTCCTAGGCCTCGCTGTCGTCCACCGCCCTGGTGCTCTCGGCGCGGCGTGGTTAACGTGGTCAAGGAACGGCTTCCATCGGACGTGGACTGTACGTGGAGAGGCGACATCTGGGTCCACGGCCGCAGCAAGGAAGTGCCTCCTTATTACGTGCAAAATAATTATTTCTCCACCTAACAGCGGGGACCCATCGGACGGGCCACCGTATTTCGTGAAAAAAACGTTTCCCCCTGACTGCTGGGACCCACTAGCTACACCTTCGCACGCAAGGAAGTGCGTCCGGGCAAAAAAAACGATTCGCCCCCCTGACTGTTGGGACCCACCAGCTACATCTTCGCACACAAGGAAGTGCCTGACGGTCGGGACCCACCTGGTCGAAGCGTATGTAGCGGTGTCATTCTGGTCGTTAACGTGTACGTACATACTAGTCGATGTAGAGGCGCGCACATGTCGTAGTAGAGGCATGCACGTGTCGTAGTAGAGGCACGCACGTAGCATATACACGTACGTACAGCGGCCAGGGTGCAAGAAAGAAAATACAGGCACGTATGTGTACATATGGGCGGGGCCTTGAACGCCTACTCGCGCATACGTACGGCCAGGGCTCGTGTACATGGATGGGTAGGAACGAAGAAACAGCGTCGTCGTCGTGTTCATGGGGAGGCAACGGAATGCGTCGTGTTCATGGGGAGGCAACGGAATGCGTCGTGTTCATTGGGAGGCAATGGAACGCATGGGAGCCAACCGGCTGGGTCGGAACGGAATGCGTGGTCGTGTTCATCAGGAGGGCTTGGACGGAACAGGCGATGGAAACGAGGCCTGGCGTAACGCAGAACGGAGGAAACAGACCTCCTACGGTCGAAACGGGGGTCCTATTGATCGGGAGGGGTGTGGCGTATCGCAAAACGGAGGAAACAGACCTCCTACGGTCGAAACGGGGGTCCTGTTGATCGGGAGGGGTGTGGCCTACCGCAAAACGGACGAAACGGACCTCCTACGGTCGAAACGGGGGTCCTGTTCATCAGGAGGGGTGTGGCGTACTGCAAAACGGGACTCCACGGGATACTGTTCATCTCCACCGTCGACCTCCTCCAGCCTCCACGGGCTCCTGTTCATCCAGCCTCCACCGCGCGCTACTCCACTGGCGACTGTTCAACCACCCCTCCACCGTCTACTGTTCATCCAGCCCTCCACACCACGGGGTCTTGTTCAACCACCCATCCACGGGCACCCCTCCACCGTCTACTGTTCATCCAGCCCTCCACCACACCACGGGGTCCTATTCATCCAGAGGCAACGCCACTGCTCACTGTTCATCCAAACCCCCCGCAACGCTCACTGTTTATCCAATCGATCGGCTTCAGTTAGCAGCAGTAGCGAAGGAATCGCTCGATCGAGTTCAGTTAACAGCCATCGATCGATCGCTCAGGTTTAGTAACGCGTAGCCTGCAGTGCAATCGCTCGGGTTCAGGTAGAGCCCAACGCCTCGCTCGGGTTCAGTTAGAGCCAACGCCTCGCACACATGCGCGTACGTGTATGAGAGAAACGCGCATCGCTCGGCCCCCGACCTCCCACCGTAACTGGGAACTCCCCGAAATTTTCCTCGCCCTCACTTCTACTACAGTTTTTTCCGTCATGGAAGGCCCAAATAATGTCATGCAGCTACGTCTCCGGCCCGCCCAGGACGAAAAGCCCATTTTCTGTCATGATTTTTTGTCATAGAAGTAGGAGCCCACCACATCTGTGATGATACCGGGTTTTGTCACAATTATCGTCATAGAAGTGTCATATGTATGACAAAAAAAATTCGTTCAGCCCAAAATGTCACGGATGTGTCTTTTTTTGTAGTGCTGGGGACTGAGAAATTTGTTGCGGAGGAGTGAACAAAGGAGAATTGGGGTGCTTACTTTCCCAAAAGTCATCATTCATCACTTGCGTTGTGCTCCCAATGTCCACATCCTCATCTTCATCACTCATTTCTTCAACGACGGCCTCTTCAGCAGTGAACTGAGGCATGGGCGATGAGACAACCGGGGTTGAAGGGATTGCATCCACTTAAATTTCTTCATCCAACTGCTCTGAAGAAGCAGCAGAAGGAATATCATCATCGGATCCGCTTAGGGTCACGTATTCTTCATCAAAAGGAATGAGTTCCTTTGATGGCATGCTTGAGACTGGAACATCATCAATTGGATTCTCAAAAGAGCTAGTTAATTTCTTCATCTTCTTCGGAGCTGAAGATTCTGATGAAGTTAATGCTTTCCTTTTCTTCACAGTTGCACGCTCTGCAGCCTTGGTCTTCTTCGCTTCTGATGTAGAAGGAAGAATTGGACTTGGTGTAGGTGCAGGAGGAGCAGAGGAAATTGGTTCAATATCTTCAGGCACAACTGATGCAGTTGCCCTGGCATGATCAGTTTCTTCAGGCACAGCGGTTGAAGCTTCAGCTATCCTGACAGTTTCTTCATGCGCAACACTAGTGGTTGCCCTGGTAGTTTCATCAGCGGCTGGAATGCAGTCATCAGCCCTGTCACTCACATTTTCTTCGGCAGCTTGATTGTCATCAGCGGTGCTGGCATTTTCTTCAGTAGGCTGAGCAGATACCTCAACCTGAGGAATTTCTTGTTGCGTTGGGGCTGCAACATTGGTAGTGAACTTCTCAGTTATCTTCACAAATCTGACCTTGGCTCCAAGCCAGTCAGCTTAGTAGAAATCAAATTCATCACTCAGATTCTTGATCTCTGATTGCAGAGCTACAAGTTCTTCAGGTGACAACTTCAAGAAGTTTTGCTTTAGAAAACGCTCTTTCTTGTACTACACTTTCTTCACCTTCCTCCCATGTTCATATTTCCATTTTTCTTCGTCAATGTAGTGAGTCAACACATGACTTTGACCAGGAGTGAGGTTCATCTCAGGCAGAGGTGTGTTGGGGTCCTTGTGACACAAGTCGATGAAGTCGAGGATCAACTTTGCATCCAACATTAATGGCAGATTACTGCCTTCGGCTCTAGCGACCCTGTGCTGCCTATCTCTGATGATTTCAGCGAGTTCTTCATCATCATCTTCGTCGTCATCGGACGGTACTTGGAAGGCAACTTGCTTCTTGTGAGGACTTGGTCGAGAACCTCGTCCAACAGTGGCCTTTGTCTTCAGCAAGGTGGGGCCTGTAGAAGAATGCGGAGGAGCAAAAGAACTTGCAGAGGCTCCTGAGGCAATTGAGATGCCTATTGTCCATTGGCACGAGGCGAAATGCGCAGGTGCTGAGGATTTGGAGGGAGGAGCTGAGGATTTTGGAGGAGTTGGTGCAGTAGGAGGAATTGGCCGTGAGGGCTTTGTAGAACTTGGTCATGAGGGCATTGAAGTTGAAGCACTAGGCTTCTAAGCAGGCTTCTTGGGCATAGCCTTTTTAGGCTTGCTAGCAGAGACCTCAGCAGTGGCAGCAGCAGTATCTTCATTAAATTTATTCACTGCTTCTTTTGCCATTTTGGCCAGCTTAGCTTGACGCTTGGCCCATTCCTTGGGAAATTCCTCACCTCTTCTGATGCTAGAGGGATTAGCAACTTGGCCAGGTGCCAATGGAGGTCTTGGGCAAGGAGGGTGTACAGCGAATTTCCTGCCATTTTCTTCAGCTGAGGATTTTGAACTATTGAGTTCTCTGAGGATGTATGCAACTTTTCTTCGAGGAACGCTGCAAATGACTTAAGTTGCTGAGAACCTAGAGATTCAGCAGCGAACTTGTGTACCTGTGAACAAAGTATAGGTGCGAAGAATTTGGAGAGGTCATATGCGTTCTCAGAAGTTTTTGCAAAAAGAACAAGTTCGAGGAATTTGACTGGATGAGTCTTGAGGAATTTCACTAAGCATTCTTTGACTTAGGTTCTAGAGTTGTACAGACTTGAAAATCCACACAATTGAGGAATCTTGAAGAAAAATGTTGCTTAAGGAAACGGATCAAGAACATATGATATGTGAGGTGTTTAGTGTGTGAAGATTTGAAGAATAAACACCTTTTGAAGATTTTGTAGAAAACATCAGAATCAACAAGGGCGGTAAAAGTAACTTTTAATTACCCTTGATGAAGAACACGATGAACTATGAGCAGTAGATTTAGAAGCTCGTCAGTTCGGATCTTCCACGCCCTAACTTGCCAGAGGAAGACGGCTACGGCGGCGGCGGAGTGAAGAAATCCGCAGCCGGTGCGAGTACGACGACAACGAGGTTGAGGCAGTGAAGCTCTTCCTCACCGGCGACGATGGAAGTAGCGGCGGCGCTAGGGTTTGAGAGCTCGAGCGAGGGAGTGAGGTCGAGCGGAGTAAAAATGAAGTGAGGAAGGGAGAGGGGTATTTATAGCCGAAGTGAAAAACTGCTCGCTCGAGGAAATTTGGACGAACGTGCCCCTGACCCTTCTCATTCGCGTGAAATGTGTCACCCACGTATTGAGAGGTGACGATCGTGCATGATCGTGGGTCAATAGGATAATATATCGTGGAAAGTGGAACGGTTTGAGCGGCAAAAGCCAAAAATTCAGATAAGATAAGTTTAAAGTTTTGTTCGCAAATTCTTCAGTTGACAAGGACACAGTAAAGATTTTGAACGAGTTTCAAATAGAACGCACATGAAGAATTTGTGAATAGACTGGGTTGAGTTTAGCATTGAGGGGGAAGGGTCCGATCACATTCACTTAGCAGAAAGAGCAACTTGAAGAATTAGCAATAAGTGAATGTTATAGAGGACATAAACTCATATATATCTATTGCCAATGAAGAATAACAACGGAAAGAGTGAAGTCATTGCAAAGTTGAAGAAAAAGAACAACTAAGGAATTTCAAAAAGAGAGGAAAAACTCAAATTGAAGATTTTCAACTTTTGGTGGTGGCGTGACCCACCGTATAAGAATGATGATTTCAGACACCGCGTACAATTATCGTAGGGCTCTGAGAATCAAATTCATCGTTAATTTCTTCACACTTAGAGGGTTAGTCTTCACTGATTGAAGAAAAAACATTTCTCTGTGTGTTGCACATCTAAGTCATCAATTTTGCATAAGTGTTAGGATGTGTGTCTGTTGGCGTTCTGGGAACGGGGATCCCCAGACTTGCCTGCCTATGGCCCACGGCGTGGCTCCGCGAGTGGGCCCGTACGGCCCATCTTCACCAGTAAGGACTCAAGACCCTCACGAGGGGCCAAGCCTCGCGAGGCGGGCGACACAAGACCTCCTCAGGAGCGGCCTCACCAGGCTGGCTCGCGAGGAGCGGAGAGTTCAAGGCCAGGCAAACCTCGCGAGGTTCCAGTGACGTGAGCCATGACGACCAAGGCCAGGCGGGCGCCAGCGCACAATGTCTTTGTTTCCTCTTCTGTGCTAAGAGAGCAAGCGCACGCGCAAAGTACCGAGACGTCAAGCAAAGGTTTCCATATTGGTGCAACGAGACCAAGACCAGTAGGACGGCAGGACGGAGGTCACCGTGGAGCCCAAGACGGCGTCACCACCAGAGCCTTTGGTAGGCGAAGACTGCTTTTGTCAGGATAGCTTGTACTAGTTGTCCCCCTTCAAATTGGCCGTTGTTGGCTCCCTTCTGGCTCAATATTTGGGGAGAGGACCAGGGCCTCTATACATAGGACTAGCCACCACCGTATCTAGGGGGAGGATCGATCGATCGGTCTGGCCAAGAGAGACTAGAACAACCACGAGTTCACTGAGCACAAGAACACCTCTCCTTAGGAGGCTGTTCTTCCCCTTGTACTATTCCTCCTCAACCCAAGAGGCAATCCACCACAGCACACTAGAGTAGCGTATTGCACCGAAACGGTGGCCCGAACCAGTATAAATCTTGTGTCGTTTGTGTTGCGAGTTCGGCGAGTTAGTTCGTAAGATCTTAGCTGAGTTGGGACGTGGATCGATAGGGGGAGATCTCTGCGCGCACCCCAGTGTTCAAACCTTGAGGGTTTTGCCGGAACCCGTGATCCGACATTTGGCACGCCAGGTAGGGTTGCGCCAAAGCTTCCCTTTCGTCCCTCCGTGTCCTGTCGTCTCATCGTCTCCATGTCGGACACTCGCTGCGCTCGCGCTGACCGCCGGGCTGCCCTTGCCGCCCGCATTGCTCAGACGGCTCTCGTCAACGGGCCGCCTCATCGTTCTCCGTCGCCTGCCGCCAACGCCGCCACCAGCCCGGCGGGGAACGAGAAGCAAGCATCCTTGCTGCACCCCTCGGTGCAGCGGGACGGCCGCACCGCCACTCCATCGCTGACCCCAGCCGGTTCGTTGTCCTACGCTCGTCGTGCTCCCGTGGATGCGCAGGCCGCTCTGTGCATGGCGCGCGAGCTCCTGCGCTATCGCCCAATCGACGACCTCTACGAGGACTGGCTTGACCGCATCACCGAGCTTGTCAGCGCCGCAGGGGGCTCCCCTGCGCCGTCCCTCTCGCCACCTCGCCCTCCGCCAGCTGCGGGCAGCGTGGCCCGCAAAGCGCCTCCACCACCTCTGCCCCAAGGCGGAGTCTTGGCGCCGAGGCGCGCGGCCCCACGGCGCGACCTGCCGCGTCTGGCACACGCGCAAGAAGAAAGAAGCTGCCAAGAAGTCCTTTGGCCGCGAGAAAACGCCCCCGCGCTCCCTGCACCACCACGGAAAAACGGCATGCCACCTGCGGCGGCGGTGCGCGGACCCCATCAAGGACAAGTTCTCCACCAGCGCAGAGTCCCGATGACCACGACAGGCTGCCACAACTTCACCCCTGAGCTGCATAGCGTCTCTTGGCTGGGAAATTTCGAGCCGGATTTGCCACCTCGCTACGACGGCACCCCCGACCCCGCGGAGTTCCTGCAGCTCTACGAGATGAGCATCGAGGTATCCAACAGCAACGAGAAAGTCATGGCGAATTGGTTTCCCAAGGCTCTCAAGGATGGTGCCCTCTCCCGGCTCCTGAATCTGCCTCTAGGCTCGATATCCTCCTCGGACGAGATGCACGACCGTTTCTTCGCCAACTTCCAGGGCACTCGCGACCGCCCACTTGCTGCGGGTGACCTGCGCCGCGTTAAGCAACAACTAGGAGAGACCCTCCAGAAGTACATCCAGCGCTTCAACAACGTTCGCCTCAAGATCCCCAAGGTGACGGACGAGGCCATCATCTCTGCGTTTTCCGATGGCATCCACGACGTCAAGATGAAGGAGGAGCTCGCCATCCATGAGGAGTTGTGCACATCTCTGGAGCTGTTCAACCTGGCGACCAAGTGCGCAAGAGCTGAGGAGGGGCGCCTCTCCCTCCTCGAGCTCCCGGCGGACCCGGAGGAGAAGAAAGCCAAGGCCAAAGACGTGAAGCGCAAGCGAGAAGCCGTGCTCGCGGCAGAATCGGACACAAAGCACGGCACGGACCAGCCCGAGTCATCCAAGAGCAGCCGACCGTCTGCGCCTTCCATAACCTGCATAGCCACAACACTAGCGACTGTCAAGAGCTCAGAGCCATTCGAGAAGGACGCTTCGGTCGACGCCCCGAGCGCAACGATCGGGGCTACGACCGAGGAGGAGGACGTGGTGGTGGATTCTAGGATGACCATGGCCCGTGCCAGGAGTGGCGCGACCGGCCTCATGAGGACCACTGGCAGGATCAGCCTCGCAAGGGCGCCTGGAGGGATCAGCCTCGTGAGGATCGTCCTTAGGGCAACGCCGGTCTTCCTCCACTACCGCCACCACCAAGAAGGGATGACGACCACCACCAAGATGAGGGGGCTGGGGGCTTCCAGGAGCCGCGTGCCATCGCCTGCATCTTGGGCGGAGCTCAAGCCCCAACCTCACAGCGTATCTTCAAACAGTTTGCTCGTGAGGTGAACGTAGTCCTCCCCAAGCTCGAGGCCACGCGCCCGCTCAGGTGGTCCCATTGCGCCATCACGTTCAACTCAGCAGACCAGCTCAAGTGCGCGGCTACTGCCAGCGTCCTCCCGATGCTTTGTTCACCTGTCATCAGCAACGTGCAAGTCACCAAGACCCGAATCGATGGCGGCGCAGGGCTCAACGTCATGTCCGTTGAGACGTTCGACAGCCTCCAAGTGCCGTATGATCAGCTTCAGCCCACCAAGCCTTTCTCAGGAGTGACCGACGGCTCCACCAAACCGTTTGGTCAGGTCCGCCTCCCAATCACCTTCGGACAGCACAACAACTACCACACTAAGCTCATCGACTTCGACGTCGCCCGCATCCGTATACCATACAATGCCGTCCTCGGGTATCCGGCCCTGGCCAAGTTCATGGCCGTGACGCACCACGGCTACAACGTCCTCAAGATGCCAGGAAGCGGCGGGATCATCACAGTCCCCTATGAAGAAAGAGACGCGGTGTGCTCCCTCGAGTGCGCCTTCCAAGCAGCGTCAATCGAAGACCCCGGCCACAATGCAGCTCGGTACCCTTCGGAGGTCGTCCCCAAGAAGAAGCAGCAGCAACTCTGTGCCAGACCTCAGGAGGGAAGCACCACAAGTGGCACCTCGTCAGGATCAGCGCCCGCACCTGGGGCGCCTCCCTCTATCGCATAGGAAGGCGCGCTCAGCGCCCTCCTCGGGCAGGGCTCGGGGGCTCTCTTCTGGAGGGCCTCGGACCTCACCAACGTCACGAGGGAGGCGCTCGGGCACCACTTGGAGGCGTGTTTCACGACACGTCTCCTTCAGGAGGACACTGGGCAAGGAGCGCCCGGTGCTCAGGAGTTCATCACGAAGGTATCTCAGGAGCTTCAGGAAGCAAGAGCAATACGCGGCGACCACCGCCTACCTGGCGCTGCATCAACATACCAGGGCTCAACCGAGCCGCATCTCAGGAGCGCTTCTGGCCTTCACGTGTTGGGCGCTGCGAAGGTCCACCTCACGGCTACGTACGCATGACGTTCGGCCTGCCGAGCATGGCCACTGCCTTCCAGCGCAACCTGCGGAGCGTCATGGCGGGTTAGGAGGCCAGGCACCACGCAGTCCTGGCAGAGATGGAGACTGTCCTCAAGGAACCACCGGGACCCCCAGAGCCTCCCGAGGCTCAGGACCCCGGTGGCTCATGAGGGGCCACCCCTTCGCCGCGTACCTTTAGCTACCTCAACACCCCTTCATCAACGGAACTAGGTGACATTTTTGAAATTCATTTAGCTGGGAGCCCAGGGGGCTGCATTATTCCCAGGCCACGTGGGTCCGTCCCTGTGGCATGTATCTTTCCTTGTTTATGTCTTTAGCTTACCTTGCTGGGGGGTGCCCCTCGGGCTGCATCATCCCCAAGCCGCTCGGGCCAGACCCAGTGGCGTGTATCGTTTATGCATTTACCTGAGCTAGATTGCCTTTCATGCTTAATCTATCTATGACTATCACCTGCTTGATTGTCGCCCATCACGGGAGCTGCACGCCGGTCGTCTTTCTTCAGGACCCTTCACGTGAGAGGATTAGGCACGACGTCTGTGCTCAGGCCCGTCCCTATAGCATCGATAAATCCAACGACTAAGCTCTGTCTGGCGGGCCGGCCCCGTTCACGTCACCTCCTGGGGCTGTTGGTGCTTGGCCTTCTCAGGC
Organism: Triticum urartu; assembly: GCF_056163025.1. NCBI lineage: Eukaryota > Viridiplantae > Streptophyta > Magnoliopsida > Poales > Poaceae > Triticum > Triticum urartu. Next base: position 258,896,195 of record NC_141873.1, read on the forward strand.
GATAACCTCAGGAGATTTGTTCGGCGCAGGTTGTCTGACCACCTCGCAGGACCAACACAGCAAACAAGAACCAAGACCAGGCGCAACCCGCCTTGAGGTAGGGCCTCGTGAGTCCTGTGCTGGCTCACGAGTGCCCAGACACACCTTGTCTAGCCCTGCCGTGCAAGCCATGTGTCAGGGCGGGGCTGTACACGCCCTGGGGGCTCTCCGCAGTAGGAATTCCCCTCTCACGCACCAGAGGCGAACCAGCAATCACCATGGTGGCTCGGGCCCTTCCTCGCGCGAACTTGCAGAGCCTCCCGAGGACAACAGCGAGCGGTACCGCGGACTCTCCCACTTCTCTTGTGCAATTCACTTGCGCGTTAAAGGGGGGCTCCTGAGCATCGCGTCTCAGGAGCTCTTACTGGCTCTCCAGTCCTCACCCCATGGCCTGGACCACGGCATCGCGACCTGGCATACCAGCGGTGGCTGAGCTGGCTCGAGGGCCAGGACCTGAGGATGCAGAGCACTCAGGAGAACACATAGAAGAGGGGGAGAGGCTCGCACGGGCCTGACCAAGCTACACTACAGTGGACGGCGCACGAGTCCGGCACGACTCGAGGAGCCGACTCCGGACAGCCAAGATAAGTTCTCGCTCTGGATCCACCATTCTCTACGGCATGAGACCCTCGCTCACTCCCTCGCTGCCCTGCTGCGGCAATGTTTTCTTCCTTTCCCATCCTAAGACAGCTGCTTGCGCGCTAAAGGGGACCTCTTGAGCATCGCACCTCAGGAGCTCTTACTGGACCTCGGGCCGATCACCTCCTGGCCTTGACCACGGCACACGACCTGACATACCAGCGACGGCTGCAGCTGCCTGGGGACCGGGACCTGTCAGCGTAGAGCACCAAGCTGTCACGGGATTGGAAAGGGGAGGCCGAGCCTTGGTAGGATATGCGCGCACAAATCTTCATAATAAGGGCTATATTGACAAAAGGCATTACAGACGCTTTACACGCCCCCACGGGGTTCATTTCTTGATTCCTCGCTGGGAACAAAGGGAAGGAATTCCTAGGAGTTCTATCTACATGCACCAAATGTCGCCAACGCCATCGTCAACAGTGGGCCACGTGAGGCTAGCGCTAACCCCATCCAGGTCAGCGCCGGCGGCGGCCTGACGCTGCAGCTCTACTCTGGGCACGGCAGGAGCTCAGGGGCACATAGCTATCATCGCTCGTCTCCGGATACTCCACGAGCTCAGGAGAGTCGCTGGACCACCAGGAGTCGCTGCTGTCGCTCGAGGAGTTGCAGGCGGAGCCTGCGGCAGGCCCAACGCTCGCCGCTGCACCGTCCTGGTGACCTCCTTCAGGGCAGCACTCCAGGTGGCGGCCTTCCTCGTCGAAGACCTTGAAGAATAGCACGGAGGCACCGTCGTACTTGAAGTGGATCACGAGGGCGCCCTCCACGCGGCAGACTCGGGCAATCTCGCCCCAGCCTCGGGTCATGAAGATCTTCCTGGAGGCAATGGCTCCAATCTCCGCTCCAGTCGCTGGGACATCGCAGTCGGCGTGTTGCAGCCAAAGCTTGCGAGGGCCCCACAGTGGCATCTCGGCGGCGAAGAACTGCGGGAGGCAAATCCAGGTGCTCGGGGGCATCGCCGTCAATATCACGAACTCGCGCGAGGAGTCCGTCGTGTGGACCCCTGAGGTGGCAGCATGCGCCTCCGTGGCACGGCGGCCACGGCCCTGGCACGGGCGGCGACGCTCGTTGCCCATCCCTCCGGAACCATCGGCACAAGCATACAAGGGTAGTGGGTACCCAAGCGGCGGCCTTTCATACCAAGGCCGCGACACCACTGGCCTCACTACCATCTCGCGGCGATGGGACCTCCTCTTCTTTGGCGGGAGCACCTCGGGCCCGGTGAGGGGATCCTTGCCCTTCTCTGCGGCAGAGAACGTCCAAATCGGTGCCATGACTGCACCAGAGAGGAGTGGAGCGAGGAAGGAGAAGAAGCGGGAGAGGCAGAGGAGAGACTGGTGATGGCGCTCCGCCCCCTCCCATTTATACCAGGAGAAGGCCAACCAGCACCCCCGACGATCATAGGTAATGATGGTTTTCCTTGCATGTCGCAGGGACTTGTCAAGTCGGGCAGTTCCCGAGGCAACGTGGGGAAGCGGAGACGCCCACGTCCAATCAACCGCCACGCGTCAACCAAGGCCGCAGGCTATTGGGGCCCGCGGCGCTCCGCACTTGGCCCTTGGCTTCGCCTCGAAGCCAAGCCCGAGCACGCCTTGCGCCCGGGGGCTACTGCCGGCGTTCTGGGGACAGGGGTCCCAGGACTTGCCTTCCTGCGGCCCACGGCATTGCTCTGCGAGCGGGCCCGTACGACCCATCTTAACCAGCAAGGACTCAAGACCCTCGCGAGGGGCCAAGCCTCACGAGGCGGGCGACACAAGACCTCCTCAGGAGCGGCCTCACCAGGCTGGCTCGCGAGGGGCGGAGAGTTCAAGGCTAGGTGAACCTCGCGAGGTTCCAGTGACGTGAGCCATGACGACCCAGGCTAGGTGGGCGCCAGCGCGCACAATGTCCTTGTTTCCTCTTCAGTGCTAAGGGAGCAAGCGCAGGCGCAGAGTACCGAGGCGTCAAGAAAAGGTTTCCATATTGGTGCAACGAGACCAAGACCAACAAGACGGCAGGACGGAGGTCACCGTGGATCCCAAGACGGCATCACCACCAAAGCCTTTGGCAGGCGAAGACTGCTTTTGTCAGGATAGCTTGTACTAGTTGTCCCCCTTCAAATTGGTCGTTGTTGGCTCCCTTCCCGCTCAATATTTGGGGAGAGGACCAGGGCTTCTATAAATAGGACTAGCCACCACCGTAGCTAGGGGGAGGATCGATCAATCGGTCTGGCCAAGAGAGACCAGAACAACCACAAGTTCACCGAGCACAAGAACACCTCTCCTCAAGTGGCTGTTCTTCCCCTTGTACTATTCATCCTCAGCCGAAGAGGCAATCCACCACACCACACTAGAGTAGGGTATTACAACACAACGGTGGCCCGAACGAGTATAAATCTTGTGTCCTTTGTGTTGCGAGTTCGGCGAGTTAGTTCGTAAGATCTTAGTTGAGTTGGGACATGGATCAATAGCGGGGAGATCTCCGCATGCACACCAGTGTTCGAACCTTGAGGGTTTTGTCGGAACCCATGATCCGATAGTGTCCTTTTCAAAGGACATTCGAAGATTCTAGGATATTTAGCTCACACCTCAACTTGCTAAATCTCTTCTCATCCAAGGGCTTTGTGAAGATATCGGCTAGCTGTTCTTTAGTCTTCACATTCTAAATAGGGATGTCCCCCTTCAACACATGATCACGAAGAAAATGATGACGAATCTGAATGTGCATTATCTTCGAGTGCTGAACAGGGTTATGAGCAATCTTGATGGCACTCTTATTGTCACATTAGAGAGGCACATTCTTCATGTTGACGCCGTAGTCCTTGAGGGTTTGCTTCATCCATAGCAATTGAGCACAGCAAGAACCAACATCAATGTACTCAGCTTCAGCAGTAGATAGTGATACGCATTTCTGTTTCTTCGAGGACCAACAGACCAAGGATTGTCCGAGGAAATGGCATGTGCCTGATGTTGACTTGTTGTCCACACGATCACCAGCATAGTCAGAGTCTAAATATCCAATGAGATCAAAAGATGAGCCCTTGGAATACCATAATCGAGGTGTTGGTGTGTGAGCTAGATATCGAAGAATATGCTTCACAGCCTTATGGTGTGATTCCTTCGGTGTATCTTGAAATCGGGCACACATGCAAACACTAAGCATAATATCTGGCCTGGATGCACATAAATACAATAAATAACCAATCATGGAGCGGTATACCTTTTGATCGAAGTTAATACCATTTTCATCAGTGCATAGATGGCCATTTGTGGGCATAGGGATTTTGACTCCTTTGCAATCTTGCATGCCGAATTTCCTTAGTACATCCTTGAGGTATTTCTCCTGAGATATGAATATGCCATTGCGATGTTGACGAATTTGAATACCTAAGAAGAATTTTAGTTCTCCCATCATAGACATTTGATATTCTTCACTCATCATATAGGCAAACTCATCATTGTAACGTTGGTCAATACAACCGAAAATGATATCATCAACATATATTTGGCACACAAACAATTCACCATCATAATATTTAGTGAAAAGAGTTGGGTCAAGTGAACCGGGTTTGAAGCCTTTCTTCATGAGGAATTTCTTGAAAGTATCATACCACGCCCTAGGGGCCTACTTGAGGCCATAGAGGGCCTTATTGAGTCTGAAGACTTTGTCAGGATGCTTTGGATCTTCAAAACCTGGGGGTTGAGCAACATATACTTCTTCCTCAACCTTACCATTGAGGAATGCACTTTTCACATCCATTTGTTGTAAGATGATATCATGATGGTTAACATAAGCAAGTAATATGCGAATAGCTTCAAGTCTAGCAACAGGTGCAAAAGTTTCATCAAAATCAATTCCTTCAACCTGTGTGTAGCCTTGTGCTACAAGTCATGCCTTATTCCTCACCACAAGGCCATTTTCATCTTGGTTGTTGCGGTAGATCCACTTTGGGCCAATGATATTGTGCTTGCGAGGATCTGGACGTTTGACCAGTTCCCAGACATTGTTGAGCTCGAATTGATGTAATTCCTCTTGCATAGCTTGAATCCACTCAGGCTCCAGAAATGCTTCATCTACATTAGTGGGCTCTATGATAGAGATGAAAGAAAAGTGCCCACAAAAGTTAGATAGATGTGAAGCTCTTGAGCGTGTGAGAGGACCTGGAATGTTGATGTCGCTGATGATTTTCTCAATCTGCACTTCATTTGCAACACGAGGATGAGCTGGTTGTCGTTGACGAAGTTGATCAGCATTTTCTTTAGCATCATTTTCCTCAGGTGCATCAGCATGATGTTCTTCACGTTCTGGAATGACTTCTTCAGCAGATTCTTCGGTAGGAATGACATCCTCGGTAGCCTTGAACTTAATAGTTTCCTCGGGAGGTATTTCATATGTCACAAGAGGTAGGTGCTCTCTTTGCGAGCCATTAGTCTCATCGAACTGCACATCTACAGTTTCAGCAACCTTGTGGTGATAGGTGTTGAAGACTCTGTAGGTGTGCGAGTCCTTACCATAACCAAGCATAAAACCTTCATGTGCTTTCGGTACAAATTTAGAACTATGATGAGGATCTCTAATCCAGCATTTAGCTCCAAAGACTTTGAAATAACTCACATTGGGTTTCTTGTCAGTGAGGAGTTCATATGCATTCTTCTTGAAGAATTTGTGATGATATACCCTGTTGATGATGTGGCACACAGTATCAATTGCCTCACGCCAGAAGCGAGGAGGCCTCTTGTACTCATCAAGCATAGTGCGAGCCATCTCAACAAGAGTCCTATTCTTGCGCTCCACGACGCCATTCTGTTGAGGAGTATAAGGAGCAGATAACTCATGAGTAATACCAAGTTCATCAAGATAGTCATCAATACCAGTGTTCTTGAACTCAGTTCCATTGTCACTTCTGATGTGCTTGATCTTCACACCAAAGTTGGTTGAAGCCCTCGAGGAAAATCGTTTGAAGACTTCCTGCACTTCAGTTTTGTAAGTGATGATATGCACCCACGTATATCGAGAATTATCATCAACAATGACAAAGCCATATAAAGATGCAACATTAGTAAATGTGGCATAGTGAGTAGGGCCAAAGAGATCCATGTGAAGCAATTCAAATGGACGAGTGGTAGTAATGATGGTCCTTGAGGGATGCTTGGCCTTGCTCATCTTTCCGGCTTCACAAGCTCCACACAAATGGTCCTTGAGGAATTTGACACCCTCGATGCAAATGACATGCTTCTTCTTTGCGAGCGTGTGCAAGTTCCTCATCCCAGCATGACCAAGTCATCGATGCCATAGCCATCCTTCTGAAGCTTTTGCTAGTAGACATGTAGCAGGTTGTGGTCCTATAGAGAAATCAACAATATAAAAATCTCCTCTCCTAAAGCCTTCGAAGACTTTGGAATTGTCAGCTTCCATGATTACAACACAACGATGCTTGCCAAAGACAGCAACCATATCAAGATCACAAAGCATTGAGATAGACATGAGGTTGAACCCTAAGGACTCGACAAGCATGACTTTGTCCATGTGTCGATCCTTTCAGATTGCAACCTTACCTAGACCCAATACCTTGCTTTTGCCTTTGTCGGCGTAGGTGATATGCTTCAGATGTGATGGAGATAAAGCAGAGTCCATCAATAACCTCCTCTCACCAGTCATGTGATTTGTACATCCACTATCGAGGACCCACTCAGTGGCTTTGGGTTTATCATCCTGCAGATGAATTAGTGCAGCTTACGAACTCATATACTTCATCAGTGAAGAATATGACATCAAATTCATCAGATCAATTCTGTCAAGCAAGAGAACAGGTAGAGTAGTATGAGGACGTTAGAAATGAAAATTCATTTCTTCGTGATTAGCTTGCATCCTTTCAAGCATATTCAGGTCTCCAACAAATTCTTCAGATGGTTAAGTTCGTCTGGAGACCTGACCCTGCATAAGAGATTAGTTCCTTTTATTCACCACCCACATCTGAAGGGGTGGCAAAGAGTTCATCATTCTGTGAGCTCCATAAGAGAACGATGGCATTGAAGCTAGTCCAATTCGTTTCACATAAGAGGAGTTAGGGTAAGCATATGAATAAGCAGAGAAATTCTTCGAGGACTTATGAACATAATGATTTCAAGAATAATGCACATATCCATAATCGTTAGATTTTCCCTGTGAAACAGAAGGGTTAGCACGATGATGTTCATATGAGGACTTTGATCCTTTTGAGGAATTTGGTCCACGTGAGGAATTTGGTCCGTATGAGGACTTGGATCCATATGAAGAATTTGGTCCATATGAAGAATTTGATCTGGGCTTCCTATTCTTCACAGGTGGTGTCATGATGACATTCATGTGAAGATTTTCAAGGCACCTTTTAGGAACCCAGATTTTCTTCATAGGGGAACCATTCCTGCAGTTAGTGCCAACATATCTAGCAAATACTTCACCATTCTGATTTTTGAACAGTTTATAGTTGGAGTCAAATGACTCATCAGAAGAATATGAAGATTCATATGTAAAGCTAGATAAAGTAGATGGATCCACTGAAGGTCCCTTTGTAGCAACCCATGAGGTTTTGGGATACTGCTCAGGTTTCCAGTAGGTCCCATCAGCATTGAGTTTCCTCTCAATGGCAATACCCTCTTTCCTAGGGTTCCTGTTGAGAATCTGCTTCTTAAGCACATCATAAAGAGCCTGATGCCCTTTGAGGCTTTTGTACATGCCTGTCACATACAATTCCTTCAGCCCTGCATGGTCAGTGATACTAGCAATGTCCTCAGATGAGGAATTAGTGATAGCAGAGACAGTTGAAGAATTTGCAGCAATAGAGGCATTTGAACATTCAGGTGAAGAATTAGCAGATTCACGTTCAACGCATTTCAAACATGGAGGAATAAATTGTTCCTGAGTAGCGCTGATTTGTTGAGCAAGTAATGAATCATGCTCCTTCTAAAGATCTTCATAACTCACACTTAACTGCTCAAGATCTTGCTTTCTTTGAAGAAATTCATAAGAAAGCTTCTCATGATCAGATAAGAGAGTGTTATGATGACTCTAAAGATAGTCAAACTTGGAATGAAATCTCTAAAAAAATTCAGTCAAAATTTTCATGCGATCCATTTCTTCCCCCAACATATCATCGCTTTTATCTAGCATGTTTTGAACTTTTTCAAGAGCTTTTTGCAGTTTCACAGCAATCTTAGCAAGTTTAGATTAGCTGGTTTGAGGTTTTCATCAGATTCATCCTCACTTGATTCAGAGGAGGGATATTTGAGTACCTTTGAACCTTTTGCCATGAAGAAATAGGTGGGAGCGTAGTCATCATTGCCGTCGTCAGTAGTGTTTGGGAGGTCCTTTTCCTCAGAGTTGAAGATGGACTTGCTGACGAACGCGGTAGCGAGGGCTAGGCTTGCCACACCAGAGTCTGACTCCTCGGATTTCTCCTCTTCCTCATTTTCCTCAGATTCAGCCTCAGAGTCCATTTCCTTGCCAATGAATGCCCGAGCCTTTTTGGAGCTGCTCTTCTTGTGAGATGAAGACCTTGAAGGTTTTGATGAAGAGGACTTTGAAGATTTCTTCTTCTTCTTTGAATCATCAGAACTGTAGTCCTTATACTTCTTCTTCTTTGATTTCCCACTGAGGACAATCTCGAATGTAGTGACCGGGTTTCTTGCATTTGTGACAGAGTCTCTTCTTGTAATCATGGGATGAGGAATCTGATCTTAAGTCACCACTTCTTGAGGATTTTCTAGAACGACCACGTCTTGAGAACTTTTGGAATTTCCTCACGAGCATTGCTAGCTCCTGGCTCAGTTCTTCAGGATCACCAAAGCTGCTACCAGAATCTTCACCTTCAGACACTGCCTTGGCCTTCAGAGCTCGTGATCTGCCATAGCTTGGTCCATAGAGATCTCTCTTCTCAGCAAGCTAGAACTCATGAGTGTTTAGCCTCTCGAGGATATCAGCGGGATCAAGTGACTTATAGTCTCCACGTTCTTGTATCATTAATGCCGGAGTATCAAATGAGGAATCAAGCGATCTCAGCAATTTCTTCACCACCTCATGGTCGGCGATGTCAGTGGTACCAAGTGCTTGAGGCTCATTTGAGATGTCAGTGAGGCGATCGAAGGTTTGCTGAACAGTTTCATTGTCAAGTCTTTTGAAGCAGTTGAAGAGATTGCGAAGAACCTCAACTCGAGAGTCACGCTGTGTTGAGACTCCTTCATTGACCTTGGACAGCCTGTCCCAAATAAGCTTTGTTGTCTCCAAAGCACTCACTCTGGCATATTGCCCTTTGCTCAGATGGCCACATATGATGTTCTTCGCTTGAGAGTCGAGTTGCTTGAATCTCTCCACATTAGCAGCGTTGATGGTGGGAGTGACAAAGGGAACACCATTGTCCACAACATACCAGAGATCGTTATCAATTGCCTCAAGATGCATTCGCATCTTATTCTTCCAGTAGGGGTAGTCTGTCCCATCGAAGGTAGGACACCCAGCAGAGACCTTGATCATACCTATGGTCGACATAACTAAAACTCCAAGCGGTTAAACCAAAATCACACAGAACAATGGAGTACCTTTCTCTGATACCAATTGAAAGTGCGTTAAGTCGACTAGAGGGGGGTGAATAGGCGATTTTATGAATTCTTCACTGAGGAATTTCACGGTGAGGAAATTCCTAAGAGAAGAACTACTTGCAGCGGAATAAGTACTCAGATGCAAACATAACAGAACATAAGCATGATCATCATGATGAAATGAATACAAGTCACAGAGTACAGAAAGCATAAACACATGATAAACAGAATGAAGACAAATAGACTGAAGGAATTGAACTGAGGAAATTGAGAAAGTCTTCAGTCAAAGTCTTCAAACAGATATGAACAAGCACACAACACAAAAATGAGGAAATGGAAGGGTTGAGGAAATGGAACCAGTTAGCTCGGTGAAGACGATGATTTTATAGACCAGTTCCAACTGTTGTGATAGTTGTATGTCTGGTTAGGGCGGCTAAGTATTCAAACCTGACGACAGGCAGTCCCGGACACCCAGTCCTGAACACGCAGTCCAGGACACTTAGTCCTCACCGTATTCCCCTTGAGCTAAGGTCACACAGACCTCGCCCAATCACTCATGGTAAGTCTTCAGGTGACTTCCAAACCTTCACAAACTCGGTCACTCGGCGATCCGCAATTTCCTCTTGGATGCTCTAGACCATGATGCCTAACTGTAGCGACCAGACCTCAAACAGTATGATCTCTGTGCTCCGGTGTCATCCCTGGACCAGTAATGCTGACACCACACAGTACTCGAAGGATTTATAGCAGAGTAGCAATCACACACTTATTACATCGAGTGTCTCAAAAGAGAACTTACTACAATAAATATGGCTTAAGGCCATCTAATAACGATAACAGCGGAAGGCTTGGAAGATAAGTGAGTCCATCAACTCCAACGGCATCACTGAGTATAGAACCACGACCTAAAACTCCTCAATCGTCGTCTGAAAAGTCTGCAACATTAACGTTGCAGCCCGAAAACGGGTCAGCACATGGAATATGCTGGCGAGATAACACATAGAGAATAATGGAATGCAACAGCTATACTATATGCATATTTGGCTGGTGGAAAGCTCTATGGTTACAGTTTTTGCGTAAAGCCCATTTTTCCCTACTTCAAAGGAATAAATTAATTACTATCATGGTGGTTGTTAAACATTGAGAATGGTTGACAGCATTCTCAATCCCAATTAAGTAACATCATTAAAACCCAACAAAATTAATTTAGAGTAACATGTTGAGATTCACATGATAATCCAGGTACTAGATACTCAAGATGTCCATAACCGAGGACACGGCTAACCATGATTAGTTTGTTACACTCTGCAGAGGTTTGCGCACTTTTCCCCACAAGACTCGATCGCCTCCGTTGGATTTCTCGCACTACATGGTGTTTGAGAAACGGATGACCGAGACATAGTCTTTCAGAAGCGCTAGCACCTTACTATCGGGTAGACCGTACCACCTACATCGCCTACATCTGCTAGTCTACCACTGTAAGAGTTCGCACAACTTAGTCAACTATGCCAGAGCCCATAATGGCTTGTGGCTGCACACGGAAGTTTCTAGTATGAATAATCTCATGATCCCTTTGAGCCTGGGTGGCGGTCCAAAAGAAAAATAGGCAAGTCCTGGAAACCCCAGGTGCCTCAATCCACCCAGATGTGTGTTAGGTTGCCACCATAGATAAACCATTAATTAACAATCTCACATCTGTCATGGATATCACTCACCCAATCCACATCTACTAGCATAGCATGGCATAATAAGCAAACGTAGAAGTAACTCCCAAAGGTTTGATAATAAACAGGTAATAGGTACTACCTCATCTACTTCCCATCCCACAATTTAATTAGATCCTAATCATGCAATGTGTGAGGATTGATCTAATGCAATAAAACTGGGTTGTAGAAAAAGTATGATCAAAGTGTTACTTGCCTTGCTGATGATCCGCGAAACCTAGAGATTCGAAGTAACAGGCGGCGCACTCCGGGTATTCTATCGCAGACAAACAACAAGCATACAATAAGTACTCATCTAATGCACAGGTAAAACTCAAATAGAAAATCTAACCAGAAAGTTCAACTTAAGAACCCTGGTTTGCAAAAAGAATCAAATCGAACGAAGCAAAAGAAATCAAACGGCGAAAGAAAACAACTTCGTTCTAGTAATCTGGATCTAGGGAAAATTTTACAGTAGCAAAAACATGTTTAAGTTGATTATTCGGAAAGAGGGTTTCGAGACGAAACTCCAAGCGCTTGAATCGCCTGATTCCGATAAACGAGCGAAAAGTTATACTAAAACAAAAATCGGATCAGAAATCGCGATCAGAAAATAACCACGGAAAAATCCGATGAAAAAGGAAAACGACGAACAGAATATTTTTTTAACGACACGGAAAACAAGGCGGCGGCAAACCTCGGGTGGCGCGCAACTCCGGTGGCGGTGGCGGCTGGGGCTGGGGCGCGCTAGGGTTAGGGCGGCGGTGGTGGGCTGGCTCGGCTCGGGCCTCGGGCGCGCCTTATAAAGGCCCCGGCCAGGCGGAGTCCTGGCCGAGTACGGCCCAAAGTCGGTTCCGCGTTTTTTTTAAATAATTCTGCTCGGAAGAAAAATAAAAAGAAATACTAAACGGACTCCAAAAATCACAAAATAAATTTTTCCGGGTTTCTAAAATCAAGCCCGATAAAGTGAACATTTATCTAGGCCCAAACTATGACTTTGAAAAACACGCATTTTTCCTAAATTCAAATAAAAATACCGAAAAACTCCGAAATAAAACTTATTTGATTTTTTTATTAAATCCTCAATACTTCTATATTTTGGGAAAGTCATTTTATTCCCTCTCTCATATTTTTGTAATAGAAATAATTGATGATAAAATAAATAAAATCAAATGATCCTGTTTACATAATTTGAGAAAACTCAAATATGTAAACAACGAAATCCCCAACTCTCTCCGTGGGTCCTTGAGTTGCTTAGGATTTTCTAGGATCAAAACCAAAAGCAAAATAAAATATGATATGCATGATGATCTAATGTATAACATTCCAAATTGAAAATTTGGGATATTACAAACCTACCCCCCTTAAGATGAATCTCGCCCTCGAGATTCGGGTTGGCTAGAAAATAGGTGAGGGTGGTCTTTGAGCAAATCTTCCTCTCGCTCCCAGGTGGCTTCATCCTCCGTGTGGTGGCTCCACTGAACTTTGCAAAACTTGATAACCTTGCTACGAGTAACTCGGCTGGCAAACTCAAGAATCTTGACTGGTTTCTCCTCATAGGTCAAATTGTTATCCAACTGAATTGATTCCAATGGCACTGTGTCTCTCAAAGGTATGTCAGCCACTCCGCGTGACACTTCTTCAACTGAGAAACGTGAAACACATCATGAACTCCTGTTAATCCTTCTAGCAATTCCAACTTGTAAGCCACTTCTCCCATACGCTCCAAAACTCGATATGGTCCTACAAATCGTGGCGCTAACTTCCCCTTAACTCCAAAGCGCTTAATCCCTCGAAGTGGGGATACTCGAAGATAAGCTCTGTCTCCGACTTCGTAAACTGTCTCCTTGCGTTTAGAATCTGCGTAGCTCTTCTGCCTAGACTGGGCTACCTTGAGCCTATCGCGAATCAACTTCACCTTCTATTCAGACTCCTTAATCAGATCTGGTCCAAACAACTGGCGGTCTCCAACTTCGTCCCATGACAACGGTGTCCTGCACCTCCTTCCGTACAAAGCTTCGAAAGGTGCCATCTTCAAACTGGTCTGATAGCTATTATTGTAAGAGAACTCTGCATATGGCAAATTATCGTCCCAACTAGATCCATAATCTAGCGCACAAGCTCTCAGCATATCCTCCAAAATCTGATTGACTCTCTCAGTCTGTCCATCTGTCTGCGGATGAAAAGCTGTACTAAATTCTAACCTAGTACCCAAAGTCTCATGCAACTGCTTCCAGAACTTTGAGGTAAACTGGGTTCCTCTATCTGATACGATGCTCCTCGGAACTCCATGCAAACATACGATCCTGGTCATGTATATCTTTGCCAACTTAGCACTGGTGTAAGTGGTCTTTACTGGGATGAAATGTGCTACCTTCGTCAATCGATCGACTACAACCCAAATCGAGTCATAGCCTGAACGAGTCCTTGGTAATCCCGTGATAAAATCCATGCCTAGCTTATCCCACTTCCATTCGGGTATCAGCAATGGTTGCAACAATCCTGCTGGCTTCTGATGCTCTGCCTTTACTCTCTGACATACGTCACAAACTGCTACATACTCCGCAATATCCTTTTTCATTCCGGTCCACCAGAAAATATCCTTCAAATCCAAATACATCTTGGTATTTCCTGGGTGAATCGAATACGGTGAATCATGTGCCTCTTGCAGAATCAACTTCCTGATTTCCGGGTTATTAGGCACGTAAACACGGTCTTCAAACCATAGGGTGTCGTGCTCATCCTCATGAAATCCTTTAGCTTTTCCTTTGCTCAGTTTCTCCTTTATAGCGGCAATCTCTTTGTCAGTTTTCTGATCTTCTCTGATTTTGTCCATCAAGGTTGACTGAATTTCTAGCGCTGCTACATAGCCTCTCGGAACTATTTCCACACATAGTTCACGAAGATTTTCTGCTAACTCCTTGGGTATTTCTCCCGTCATTAGTGTATTGACATGGCTCTTGCGGCTTAATGCATCAGCTACTACATTAGCCTTCCCGGGATGATAATGCAATCTCATATCATAATCCTTGATGAGCTCCAACCATCTCCTTTGTCTGAGATTCAACTCCTTCTGCGTGAAAATGTACTTTAGACTCTTATGATCCGTGTACACCTCACAATGATTTCCAATGAGGAAATGTCTCCATGTCTTCAATGCATGCACTACGGCTGCTAACTCCAAATCATGCGTAGCATAACTCAATTCGTGGGGCTTCAGTTGTCGTGAAACATACGAAACAACTCTCCCTTCCTGCATAAGCATTGCTCCAAGTCCTCGACGTGAAGCGTCGCAATACACCTCATAGTCCTTGGTTTGATCTGGCAAAATCAACACTGGTGAGGTAACCAAACGTTTCTTCAACTCCTAGAAACTAGCCTCACACTCCTCAGTCCATTTGAACTTAGGATCCTTCTTCAGCAACTCCTTCATAGGTTTCGCGATCTTTGAGAAATTTTCAATAAACCTACAGTAGTATCCTGCGAGTCCAAGAAAACTCCGGATCTCTCCAACTGTAGTTGGGGCTTCCCACTTGGTCACGGTATCAACTTTAGCGGGATCTACTGCTATACCTTCTCCAGATATAACATGTCCGAGGAATCCTACTTCCTTCAACCAAAACTCACATTTGCTAAACTTGGCATATAATTGATGTTCTCTGAGCTTTCCAAGTACCAAACGCAAATGCTCCTTATGCTCCTCTTCATTCTTCGAATATACCAGGATATCATCAATGAACACTACGACGAACTTATCCAAAAACTCCATAAACACTGTGTTCATCATGTTCATAAAATAGGCAGGCGCGTTAGTCAGTCCAAATGACATAACGGTATACTCATACAGCCCATACCTGGTGGTAAAAGCTGTCTTCAGAATATCCTATTCTCGAATCTTCAACTGATGGTATCCTGATCGCAAATCGATCTTGGAAAACACTTTAACTCCTTGCAATCGATCAAACAGATCATTGATCATTGGTAGCGGGTACTGGTTCTTGATTGTTACTTCATTCAATCCTCGATAGTCAACAACCATCCTTAACGATCCATCCTTCTTCTCTACTAGAAGTACTGGTGATCCCCAAGGCGAAGAACTTGGGCGAATGTAACCTTTATCCAGTAACTCCTTAATCTACTTCTTAATTTCCACCAAATCTTTTGCTGGCATCCTATATGGTCTCTTCGATATTGGCCCAGTGCCTGGCAAAAGCTCAATCAAAAACTCAATGTCTCTATCCGGTGGTATGCTTGGCAACTCTTCGGGAAATACATCAGGAAAATCCTTTACCACTGGTACTTCCTCCTCCACAACTCCTGATAAGGAATTTACTTGTGTCCTGTTTGGCACATGCCGGGATACATACTTGATCCTTCTCCCTTCTGGTGTGGTAAGCAAAATTGACTTACTAGCGCACTCAATATTCCCTTCATACTTTGATAACCAATCCATGCCTAATATCACATCCAATCCTTGAGATTCCAATACTTTTAGGTCTGAGGGAAAAACATAGTTACCAATCCTTAATGGTAACCGATCACACCATAGACTTGCCACATACTCTGCTCCTGGCGAGGTTACTAACATGGGTGACCTAAGGGCTTGGGTTGGTAGGTTATACTTATCCACAAATCCCCTTGATATGTATGAATGCGATGCACCAGTATCAAAAAGAACGAGTGCAGTAAATGACTTAACCAAAAACTTACCTATTACTGCATCGGGCTGAGCTTCAACCTCCTCCACATTAACGTGGTTCACCTGTCCCCTGTTGAAAGGGTTCGGCTTCTTTCCAGAGCATCCATTGCCATTTTGGCCTTCAGGACATTCATTTGCATAATGTCCTGGCTTCGAACACTTATAGCAAGTGGCGTGGCTCAAGTCCTTCTTGGCTGGGGTTGATGGGGTGCTGCGGTTATGGCCATTGCTTCCTCCATTCCCATTACCATTCTTGGTGCCATTGTGATTGTGCGAGCTACCTACTCCATGGGTATGCTGAAAATGTCCTCCCGGTCTAGGGGTAAAACGAGGCTTCTGCTGAGCTCCTGAATTATACCTTCCTTGTCCATACTTCCTCTTGCGGTTCTCAATTTGCTGCTGCTTCCCTTCAATCATAAGAGCACGATCTACCAACTCCTGGTAGTTGTTGAAGGTGGCTACCATCAACTGCATACTCAACTCATCATTCAATCCTTCCAGGAATTTCTCCTGCTTAGCTGCATCTGTAGCAACGTCATCTGGGGCATATCGTGCTAGCTTACTAAACTCCTCCACATACTGGCCAACTGTCCGTCCTCCTTGGCGCAAGTTACGAAACTCACGCTTCTTCATGGCCATTGCTCCTGCTGAAACATGGGTAGTACGAAAAGCCTGCTGAAACTGGTCCCATGTGACAGTGTCGACTGGGAAGGTGGCTGTGAAATTCTCCCACCAAGATGCTGCGGGTCCTTCTAACTGATGTGTGGCAAACTTCACCTTCTCCGCATCTGCGCATCCTGCTGTGGTCAACTCCCTAGCTATCTTGCGGAGCCAATCATCTGCTACTATCGGCTCGGTGCTACTAGAAAACACCGGCGGATTCAGCCTAAGAAAACGGGCTAAGTGGTCAACAGGTGGTGGTGGTGGGTTGTTGTTGTTGTTCCCTTGATTCTGATTCTAAACTAGCAACTGCATCAAGGTGTTCTGCTGCTGGATCAACTGGGTGAGCTCCGGCGGAAAGGCAAATCCGGGGTCACGTCTCGGAGGCATCTTAGGGTTTAGAAAAGATGAGATATAAGAATAGAGGGGGTCTAAAGGGAAAACACTACCCATATGCACATGAGGCAAAAACAAACAATTCACTTCAATCAATCAAACAAGGACATACAATCGATCTAGCTATCGCAAAAGTGCTCGGACTACTATATTTACATGGTGGACTACTACTACTGATGAGGTGGTCTACTAGAAATATTCTACAGTTGTAGACTCCATGATATCTGCTCCTGCTTCATCCACATAGTCATCATCGCTACTATCTTGTTCCGAGTCGGTGCCGTCAATGATGATGTAGTCCTCCGGGCTAATCTCCTTGGGTTCTTCGTCTTCATCTACTGGTGTCGGGCCTCCCATAAATATTCCTATCTTCTTAATCAGATCGTCATTCTTCTCCACCAATACTTCAATTTCTTCTTCATAACCTTCGCGTGTAGCCTTGAGTTCTTCCTCCAGTTCCTTGATTCTAGTCTTAGCCTTCTTCAGATCTATCATGTCGGCGCACATCTGATTCTCCTGTCGTCGAATGTGCTGGTTTAACTCCTGAATAAAAGCTGCAATATATCTATCTTTCCTGGTGCTGATCATCTCCCAGTGTTCATCTCGGCGCCCACAAATCTGGTAGATAGTATCCTTAAGATCCTTGCGGTAGACTTCTCCAATGCGTCCCATGGCGATGTGAGCTGCCATGCTCTTTCCTAGATTCCAAGTTGGTGCATCAAAAGAAAACTCTATGGGCTCAGTGACTGGCATGAACATCCTTCCTGGAACTTGAACTTGAATCATCCAGCGCTCTTCTTTAGGTAAAGTGGCGTTGTAGGTTCCCGTGAAGCTTGGTACTCCTATGTTCAGGTATCTAGTGACTTCCTTCAAGTGGCGTCCAAAGGGTGTATCTTCATCCGGTTGGGTGAACTTGTTCCTTGCATCCTCCATCCTAAAGAGTAGAAAAGATGAGAAGTCAGAAGAGAAGAGAGTGAGTAGTGATCTAGGTCTTTAGCTTAGTGGTCGTGTCCTACAGTCAGCGTGTGCTCTGATACCATCTCTGTAGCGACCAGACCTCAAACAGTATGATCTCTGTGCTCCGGTGTCATCCCTGGACCAGTAATGCTGACACCACACAGTACTCGAAGGATTTATAGCAGAGTAGCAATCACACACTTATTACATCGAGTGTCTCAAAAGAGAACTTACTACAATAAATATGGCTTAAGGCCATCTAATAACGATAACAGCGGAAGGCTTGGAAGATAAGTGAGTCCATCAACTCCAACGGCATCACTGAGTATAGAACCACGACCTAAAACTCCTCAATCGTCGTCTGAAAAGTCTGCAACATTAACGTTGCAGCCCGAAAACGGGTCAGCACATGGAATATGCTGGCGAGATAACACATAGAGAATAATGGAATGCAACAGCTATACTATATGCATATTTGGCTGGTGGAAAGCTCTATGGTTACAGTTTTTGCGTAAAGCCCATTTTTCCCTACTTCAAAGGAATAAATTAATTACTATCATGGTGGTTGTTAAACATTGAGAATGGTTGACAGCATTCTCAATCCCAATTAAGTAACATCATTAAAACCCAACAAAATTAATTTAGAGTAACATGTTGAGATTCACATGATAATCCAGGTACTAGATACTCAAGATGTCCATAACCGGGGACACGGCTAACCATGATTAGTTTGTTACACTCTGCAGAGGTTTGCGCACTTTTCCCCACAAGACTCGATCGCCTCCGTTGGATTTCTCGCACTACATGGTGTTTGAGAAACGGATGACCGAGACATAGTCTTTCAGAAGCGCTAGCACCTTACTATCGGGTAGACCGTACCACCTACATCGCCTACATCTGCTAGTCTACCACTGTAAGAGTTCGCACAACTTAGTCAACTATGCCAGAGCCCATAATGGCTTGTGGCTGCACACGAAAGTTTCTAGTATGAATAATCTCATGATCCCTTTGAGCCTGGGTGGCGGTCCAAAAGAAAAATAGGCAAGTCCTGGAAACCCCAGGTGCCTCAATCCACCCAGATGTGTGTTAGGTTGCCACCATAGATAAACCATTAATTAACAATCTCACATCTGTCATGGATATCACTCACCCAATCCACGTCTACTAGCATAACATGGCATAATAAGCAAACGTAGAAGTAACTCCCAAAGGTTTGATAATAAACAGGTAATAGGTACTACCTCATCTACTTCCCATCCCACAATTTAATTAGATCCTAATCATGCAATGTGTGAGGATTGATCTAATGCAATAAAACTGGGTTGTAGAAAAAGTATGATCAAAGTGTTACTTGCCTTGCTGATGATCCGCGAAACCTAGAGATTCGAAGTAACAGGCGGCGCACTCCGGGTATTCTATCACAGACAAACAACAAGCATACAATAAGTACACATCTAATGCACAGGTAAAACTCAAATAGAAGATCTAACCAGGAAGTTCAACTTAAGAACCCTGGTTTGCAAAAAGAATCAAATCGAACGAAGCAAAAGAAAATCAAACGGCGAAAGAAAACAACTTCGTTCTAGTAATCTGGATCTAGGGCAAATTTTACAGTAGCAAAAACATGTTTAAGTTGATTATTCGGAAAGAGGGTTTCGAGACGAAACTCCAAGCGCTTGAATCGCCTGATTCCGATAAACGAGCGAAAAGTTATACTAAAACAAAAATCGGATCAGAAATCGCGATCAGAAAATAACCACGGAAAAATCCGATGAAAAAGGAAAACGACGAACAGAATATTTTTTTAACGACACGGAAAACAAGGCGGCGGCAAACCTCGGGTGGCGCGCAACTCCGGTGGCGGCGGCGGCTGGGGCTGGGGCGCGCTAGGGTTAGGGCGGCGGTGGTGGGCTGGCTCGGCTCGGGCCTCGGGCGCGCCTTATAAAGGCCCCGGCCAGGCGGAGTCCTGGCCGAGTACGGCCCAAAGTCGGTTCCGCGTTTTTTTTAAATAATTCTGCTCGGAAGAAAAATAAAAAGAAATACTAAACGGACTCCAAAAATCACGAAATAAATTTTTCCGGGTTTCTAAAATCAAGCCCGATAAAGTGAACATTTATCTAGGCCCAAACTATGACTTTGAAAAACACGCATTTTTCCTAAATTCAAATAAAAATACCGAAAAACTCCGAAATAAAACTTATTTGATTTTTTTATTAAATCCTCAATATTTCTATATTTTGGGAAAGTCATTTTATTCCCTCTCTCATATTTTTGTAATAGAAATAATTGATGATAAAATAAATAAAATCAAATGATCCTGTTTACATAATTTGAGAAAACTCAAATATGTAAACAACGAAATCCCCAACTCTCTCCGTGGGTCCTTGAGTTGCTTAGGATTTTCTAGGATCAAAACCAAAAGCAAAATAAAATATGATATGCATGATGATCTAATGTATAACATTCCAAATTGAAAATTTGGGATGTTACAAACCTACCCCCCTTAAGATGAATCTCGCCCTCGAGATTCGGGTTGGCTAGAAAATAGGTGAGGGTGGTCTTTGAGCAAATCTTCCTCTCGCTCCCAGGTGGCTTCATCCTCCGTGTGGTGGCTCCACTGAACTTTGCAAAACTTGATAACCTTGCTACGAGTAACTCGGCTGGCAAACTCAAGAATCTTGACTGGTTTCTCCTCATAGGTCAAATTGTTATCCAACTGAATTGATTCCAATGGCACTGTGTCTCTCAAAGGTATGTCAGCCACTCCGCGTGACACTTCTTCAACTGAGAAACGTGAAACACATCATGAACTCCTGTTAATCCTTCTAGCAATTCCAACTTGTAAGCCACTTCTCCCATACGCTCCAAAACTCGATATGGTCCTACAAATCGTGGCGCTAACTTCCCCTTAACTCCAAAGCGCTTAATCCCTCGAAGTGGGGATACTCGAAGATAAGCTCTGTCTCCGACTTCGTAAACTGTCTCCTTGCGTTTAGAATCTGCGTAGCTCTTCTGCCTAGACTGGGCTACCTTGAGCCTATCGCGAATCAACTTCACCTTCTATTCAGACTCCTTAATCAGATCTGGTCCAAACAACTGGCGGTCTCCAACTTCGTCCCATGACAACGGTGTCCTGCACCTCCTTCCGTACAAAGCTTCGAAAGGTGCCATCTTCAAACTGGTCTGATAGCTATTATTGTAAGAGAACTCTGCATATGGCAAATTATCGTCCCAACTAGATCCATAATCTAGCGCACAAGCTCTCAGCATATCCTCCAAAATCTGATTGACTCTCTCAGTCTGTCCATCTGTCTGCGGATGAAAAGCTGTACTAAATTCTAACCTAGTACCCAAAGTCTCATGCAACTGCTTCCAGAACTTTGAGGTAAACTGGGTTCCTCTATCTGATACGATGCTCCTCGGAACTCCATGCAAACATACGATCCTGGTCATGTATATCTTTGCCAACTTAGCACTGGTGTAAGTGGTCTTTACTGGGATGAAATGTGCTACCTTCGTCAATCGATCGACTACAACCCAAATCGAGTCATAGCCTGAACGAGTCCTTGGTAATCCCGTGATAAAATCCATGCCTAGCTTATCCCACTTCCATTCGGGTATCAGCAATGGTTGCAACAATCCTGCTGGCTTCTGATGCTCTGCCTTTACTCTCTGACATACGTCACAAACTGCTACATACTCCGCAATATCCTTTTTCATTCCGGTCCACCAGAAAATATCCTTCAAATCCAAATACATCTTGGTATTTCCTGGGTGAATCGAATACGGTGAATCATGTGCCTCTTGCAGAATCAACTTCCTGATTTCCGGGTTATTAGGCACGTAAACACGGTCTTCAAACCATAGGGTGTCGTGCTCATCCTCATGAAATCCTTTAGCTTTTCCTTTGCTCAGTTTCTCCTTTATAGCGGCAATCTCTTTGTCAGTTTTCTGATCTTCTCTGATTTTGTCCATCAAGGTTGACTGAATTTCTAGCGCTGCTACATAGCCTCTCGGAACTATTTCCACACATAGTTCACGAAGATTTTCTGCTAACTCCTTGGGTATTTCTCCCGTCATTAGTGTATTGACATGGCTCTTGCGGCTTAATGCATCAGCTACTACATTAGCCTTCCCGGGATGATAATGCAATCTCATATCATAATCCTTGATGAGCTCCAACCATCTCCTTTGTCTGAGATTCAACTCCTTCTGCGTGAAAATGTACTTTAGACTCTTATGATCCGTGTACACCTCACAATGATTTCCAATGAGGAAATGTCTCCATGTCTTCAATGCATGCACTACGGCTGCTAACTCCAAATCATGCGTAGCATAACTCAATTCGTGGGGCTTCAGTTGTCGTGAAACATACGAAACAACTCTCCCTTCCTGCATAAGCATTGCTCCAAGTCCTCGACGTGAAGCGTCGCAATACACCTCATAGTCCTTGGTTTGATCTGGCAAAATCAACACTGGTGAGGTAACCAAACGTTTCTTCAACTCCTAGAAACTAGCCTCACACTCCTCAGTCCATTTGAACTTAGGATCCTTCTTCAGCAACTCCTTCATAGGTTTCGCGATCTTTGAGAAATTTTCAATAAACCTACAGTAGTATCCTGCGAGTCCAAGAAAACTCCGGATCTCTCCAACTGTAGTTGGGGCTTCCCACTTGGTCACGGTATCAACTTTAGCGGGATCTACTGCTATACCTTCTCCAGATATAACATGTCCGAGGAATCCTACTTCCTTCAACCAAAACTCACATTTGCTAAACTTGGCATATAATTGATGTTCTCTGAGCTTTCCAAGTACCAAACGCAAATGCTCCTTATGCTCCTCTTCATTCTTCGAATATACCAGGATATCATCAATGAACACTACGACGAACTTATCCAAAAACTCCATAAACACTGTGTTCATCATGTTCATAAAATAGGCAGGCGCGTTAGTCAGTCCAAATGACATAACGGTATACTCATACAGCCCATACCTGGTGGTAAAAGCTGTCTTCAGAATATCCTATTCTCGAATCTTCAACTGATGGTATCCTGATCGCAAATCGATCTTGGAAAACACTTTAACTCCTTGCAATCGATCAAACAGATCATTGATCATTGGTAGCGGGTACTGGTTCTTGATTGTTACTTCATTCAATCCTCGATAGTCAACAACCATCCTTAACGATCCATCCTTCTTCTCTACTAGAAGTACTGGTGATCCCCAAGGCGAAGAACTTGGGCGAATGTAACCTTTATCCAGTAACTCCTTAATCTACTTCTTAATTTCCACCAAATCTTTTGCTGGCATCCTATATGGTCTCTTCGATATTGGCCCAGTGCCTGGCAAAAGCTCAATCAAAAACTCAATGTCTCTATCCGGTGGTATGCTTGGCAACTCTTCGGGAAATACATCAGGAAAATCCTTTACCACTGGTACTTCCTCCTCCACAACTCCTGATAAGGAATTTACTTGTGTCCTGTTTGGCACATGCCGGGATACATACTTGATCCTTCTCCCTTCTGGTGTGGTAAGCAAAATTGACTTACTAGCGCACTCAATATTCCCTTCATACTTTGATAACCAATCCATGCCTAATATCACATCCAATCCTTGAGATTCCAATACTTTTAGGTCTGAGGGAAAAACATAGTTACCAATCCTTAATGGTAACCGATCACACCATAGACTTGCCACATACTCTGCTCCTGGCGAGGTTACTAACATGGGTGACCTAAGGGCTTGGGTTGGTAGGTTATACTTATCCACAAATCCCCTTGATATGTATGAATGCGATGCACCAGTATCAAAAAGAACGAGTGCAGTAAATGACTTAACCAAAAACTTACCTATTACTGCATCGGGCTGAGCTTCAACCTCCTCCACATTAACGTGGTTCACCTGTCCCCTGTTGAAAGGGTTCGGCTTCTTTCCAGAGCATCCATTGCCATTTTGGCCTTCAGGACATTCATTTGCATAATGTCCTGGCTTCGAACACTTATAGCAAGTGGCGTGGCTCAAGTCCTTCTTGGCTGGGGTTGATGGGGTGCTGCGGTTATGGCCATTGCTTCCTCCATTCCCATTACCATTCTTGGTGCCATTGTGATTGTGCGAGCTACCTACTCCATGGGTATGCTGAAAATGTCCTCCCGGTCTAGGGGTAAAACGAGGCTTCTGCTGAGCTCCTGAATTATACCTTCCTTGTCCATACTTCCTCTTGCGGTTCTCAAT
The DNA here is from genome assembly GCF_056163025.1 of Triticum urartu. Classification (NCBI taxonomy): domain Eukaryota; kingdom Viridiplantae; phylum Streptophyta; class Magnoliopsida; order Poales; family Poaceae; genus Triticum; species Triticum urartu. The sequence goes on from NC_141873.1 coordinate 258,920,071, forward strand.
TTGCTGCTGCTTCCCTTCAATCATAAGAGCACGATCTACCAACTCCTGGTAGTTGTTGAAGGTGGCTACCATCAACTGCATACTCAACTCATCATTCAATCCTTCCAGGAATTTCTCCTGCTTAGCTGCATCTGTAGCAACGTCATCTGGGGCATATCGTGCTAGCTTACTAAACTCCTCCACATACTGGCCAACTGTCCGTCCTCCTTGGCGCAAGTTACGAAACTCACGCTTCTTCATGGCCATTGCTCCTGCTGAAACATGGGTAGTACGAAAAGCCTGCTGAAACTGGTCCCATGTGATAGTGTCGACTGGGAAGGTGGCTGTGAAATTCTCCCACCAAGATGCTGCGGGTCCTTCTAACTGATGTGCGGCAAACTTCACCTTCTCCGCATCTGCGCATCCTGCTGTGGTCAACTCCCTAGCTATCTTGCGGAGCCAATCATCTGCTACTATCGGCTCGGTGCTACTAGAAAACACCGGCGGATTCAGCCTAAGAAAACGGGCTAAGTGGTCAACAGGTGGTGGTGGTGGGTTGTTGTTGTCGTTCCCTTGATTCTGATTCTAAACTAGCAACTGCATCAAGGTGTTCTGCTGCTGGATCAACTGGGTGAGCTCCGGCGGAAAGGCAAATCCGGGGTCACGTCTCGGAGGCATCTTAGGGTTTAGAAAAGATGAGATATAAGAATAGAGGGGGTCTAAAGGGAAAACACTACCCATATGCACATGAGGCAAAAACAAACAATTCACTTCAATCAATCAAACAAGGACATACAATCGATCTAGCTATCGCAAAAGTGCTCGGACTACTATATTTACATGGTGGACTACTACTACTGATGAGGTGGTCTACTAGAAATATTCTACAGTTGTAGACTCCATGATATCTGCTCCTGCTTCATCCACATAGTCATCATCGCTACTATCTTGTTCCGAGTCGGTGCCGTCAATGATGATGTAGTCCTCCGGGCTAATCTCCTTGGGTTCTTCGTCTTCATCTACTGGTGTCGGGCCTCCCATAAATATTCCTATCTTCTTAATCAGATCGTCATTCTTCTCCACCAATACTTCAATTTCTTCTTCATAACCTTCGCGTGTAGCCTTGAGTTCTTCCTCCAGTTCCTTGATTCTAGTCTTAGCCTTCTTCAGATCTATCATGTCGGCGCACATCTGATTCTCCTGTCGTCGAATGTGCTGGTTTAACTCCTGAATAAAAGCTGCAATTGATCTATCTTTCCTGGTGCTGATCATCTCCCAGTGTTCATCTCGGCGCCCACAAATCTGGTAGATAGTATCCTTAAGATCCTTGCGGTAGACTTCTCCAATGCGTCCCATGGTGATGTGAGCTGCCATGCTCTTTCCTAGATTCCAAGTTGGTGCATCAAAAGAAAACTCTATGGGCTTAGTGACTGGCATGAACATCCTTCCTGGAACTTGAACTTGAATCATCCAGCGCTCTTCTTTAGGTAAAGTGGCGTTGTAGGTTCCCGTGAAGCTTGGTACTCCTATGTTCAGGTATCTAGTGACTTCCTTCAAGTGGCGTCCAAAGGGTGTATCTTCATCCGGTTGGGTGAACTTGTTCCTTGCATCCTCCATCCTAAAGAGTAGAAAAGATGAGAAGTCAGAAGAGAAGAGAGTGAGTAGTGATCTAGGTCTTTAGCTTAGTGGTCGTGTCCTACAGTCAGCGTGTGCTCTGATACCATCTCTGTAGCGACCAGACCTCAAACAGTTTGATCTCTGTGCTCCGGTGTCATCCCTGGATCAGTAATGCTGACACCACACAGTACTCGAAGGATTTATAGCAGAGTAGCAATCACACACTTATTACATCGAGTGTCTCAAAAGAGAACTTATTACAATAAATATGGCTTAAGGCCATCTAATAACGATAACAACGGAAGGCTTGGAAGATAAGTGAGTCCATCAACTCCAACGGCATCACTGAGTATAGAACCACGACCTAAAACTCCTCAATCGTCATCTGAAAAGTCTGCAACATTAACGTTGCAGCCCGAAAATGGGTCAGCACGTGGAATATGCTGGCAAGATAACACATAGAGAATAATGGAATGGAACAGCTATACTATATGCATATTTGGCTGGTGGAAAGCTCTATGGTTACAGTTTTTGCGTAAAGCCAATTTTTCCCTACTTCAAAGGAATAAATTAATTACTATCATGGTGGTTGTTAAACATTGAGAATGGTTGACAGCATTCTCAATCCCAATTAAGTAACATCATTAAAACCCAACAAAATTAATTTAGAGTAACATGTTGAGATTCACATGATAATCCAGGTACTAGATACTCAAGATGTCCATAACCGGGGACACGGCTAACCATGATTAGTTTGTTACACTCTGCAGAGGTTTGCGCACTTTTCCCCACAAGACTCGATCGCCTCCGTTGGATTTCTCGCACTACATGGTGTTTGAGAAACGGATGACCGAGACATAGTCTTTCAGAAGCGCTAGCACCTTACTATCGGGTAGACCGTACCACCTACATCGCCTACATCTGCTAGTCTACCACTGTAAGAGTTCGCACAACTTAGTCAACTATGCCAGAGCCCATAATGGCTTGTGGCTGCACACGGAAGTTTCTAGTATGAATAATCTCATGATCCCTTTGAGCCTGGGTGGCGGTCCAAAAGAAAAATAGGCAAGTCCTGGAAACCCCAGGTGCCTCAATCCACCCAGATGTGTGTTAGGTTGCCACCATAGATAAACCATTAATTAACAATCTCACATCTGTCATGGATATCACTCACCCAATCCACGTCTACTAGCATAGCATGGCATAATAAGCAAACGTAGAAGTAACTCCCAAAGGTTTGATAATAAACAGGTAATAGGTACTACCTCATCTACTTCCCATCCCACAATTTAATTAGATCCTAATCATGCAATGTGTGAGGATTGATCTAATGCAATAAAACTGGGTTGTAGAAAAAGTATGATCAAAGTGTTACTTGCCTTGCTGATGATCCGCGAAACCTAGAGATTCGAAGTAACAGGCGGCGCACTCCGGGTATTCTATCACAGACAAACAACAAGCATACAATAAGTACACATCTAATGCACAGGTAAAACTCAAATAGAAGATCTAACCAGGAAGTTCAACTTAAGAACCCTGGTTTGCAAAAAGAATCAAATCGAACGAAGCAAAAGAAATCAAACGGCGAAAGAAAACAACTTCGTTCTAGTAATCTGGATCTAGGGCAAATTTTACAGTAGCAAAAACATGTTTAAGTTGATTATTCGGAAAGAGGGTTTTGAGACGAAACTCCAAGCGCTTGAATCGCCTGATTCCGATAAACGAGCGAAAAGTTATACTAAAACGAAAATCGGATCAGAAATCGCGATCAAAAAATAACCGCGGAAAAATCCGATGAAAAAGAAAAACGACGAACAGAATTTTTTTTATCGGCACGGAAAACAAGGCGGCGGCGAACCTCGGGCGGCGCGCAACTCCGGCGGCGGTGGGCGGCGGCGGCGGCAGCGGCTGGGGATGGGGCGCGCTAGGGTTAGGGCGGCGGTGGTGGGCTGGCTCGGCTCGGGCCTCGGGCGCGCCTTATAAAGGCCCCGGCCAGGCGGAGTCCTGGCCGAGTACGGCCCAAAGTCGGTTCCGCGTTTTTTTTAAATAATTCCGCTCAGAAGAAAAATAAAAAGAAATACTAAACGGACTCCAAAAATCACGAAATAAATTTTCCCGGGTTTCTAAAATCAAGCCCGATAAAGTGAACATTTATCTGGGCCCAAACTACGACTTTGAAAAACTTGCATTTTCCTAAATTCAAATAAAAATACCGAAAAACTCCGAAATAAAACTTATTTGATTTTTTATTAAATCCTCAATATTTCTATATTTTGGGAAAGTCATTTTATTCCCTCTCTCATATTTTTGTAATAGAAATAATTGATGATAAAATAAATAAAATCAAATGATCCTGTTTACATAATTTGAGAAAACTCAAATATGTAAATAACGAAATCCCCAACTCTCTCCATGGGTCCTTGAGTTGCTTAGAATTTTCTAGGATCAAAACCAAAAGCAAAATAAAATATGATATGCATGATGATCTAATGTATAACATTCCAATTGAAAATTTGGGATGTTACACTAACCGTCTGGAAGATGCACAGTCTTCAAAGGTAACAAGCGTGTCGGATCCACGCAGGATCAATCTCTTGAGTGGTGCTCTATCACTTTGGGTGAGTAGGTGTTTGGGTTTGGGTTTTCCTCACTTGATGATTTTTGCTCAAAGTCCTCGGAGGATGGGATGCTCTCAAATGACAAGTGTCAGTTTCTCTTGGAGCAGCCAACCAGCTAGTGGTTGTAGGGGGTGACTATTTATAGCCTAGGGAGCAGCCCGGCACAATAAGACATAAATGCCCTTCAATGATATGACCGTTAGGTGGGAAGATATTTTGGGACAGCTGGCGCGTAGCGTAGCAATGGTTGGAAATTTGACTAACAAATTCCTCAGGGCTATCATGTTCCTCACTTGTAGGCAATCCGCACTGGCGAATTCCAAACTCCTTAGTCAGAACAAATTCCTCACATACCAGAAGAACTTCGTCTCTGCCACTGAAGAAATTGACTGAACTGTATGAGATTTCCAATGGCTTCACTCGAAGGGATTGGTAGGTGTAGGATTTTGAGTTGAGCATCACTTGGAAACTTTTCCTTAGTATTTACTCGACCCCCATTAACAGTACGGTGTTTCCTATGAATCAATAAAGAGAAAAGAGAAACTACGAAAACAAAAGTCTTCACGCTTCATGTTCCTCGAATGAATACCAAGTCTTCATAGTCACACCAATTTCTTCACTTTCAAAGTCTTCAGAAAGTCTTCAGAAATCCAAAGTCTTCAATCGAAGAACTTCATTTTTAGGGGTCGACTTTCTCTGACAATTTCAAACTCCTCATAGACTTATAGACATTTGTACACTCACAAACGCATTAGTCCCTTAACCTATAAGTCTTCAATACACCAAAATCACTAAGGGTACTAGATGCACTTACACTACTTCACCCCAGTCCTCAGTGTTCTTCATGACGCTGGGATGCTCAACCTCTGCACCGAAATCTACGACTGGAATGAAGAACTCATTCTTCAGTTCTATGCCACGTTGCACATCACTGGCAACGTTGAAGATGTGAACTCATGGGTGCTGGACTGGATGACAGAAAACACTCACTACAATGCACCGGCCTCTGAATTGCTTCATGCCGTCAAAGTTAGTCCTCTCACTGAAGGTGCAAGGCACCTCTATGATGAATCTGAGCTTTCAAATCATCTGATGCAAGTCCTGATGAAGCCATTGAAGCAAGGCCAACCTCCCAGAACAAAATTCCTCGTCAAGGAAGTGCTTTATGTGCCAAGGACAATATACAAGATATTAACCAAAACACTCAGTTCGATCAAGGGCCACAACTCTGATGATGAATAAGTTGTTGGCATCTTGAAGAGTCTGCTTTTCAACATCATACATGGTATTCCTATCAACTACCACGATTTCTTCATGAGGACTTTGGCCAATGTCGCTCTATCACCATTTGAATTGAAACCTTACGCTCCCTGGATCATGAGATTCCTCAAATCAAGGTCTTCAATTCATTACAAGGCTGATTTTGAAAATCACGTCAGCTACTTGCCGCCTATTGAAGTCCTCAAATGGACTATTTCCTCAGCTGATGAGAAGGGCAAAGCTGCTGTTATCGATGAAGGCACTCGTCCATTGGATGGACAGTTTCCCAAAGTTGCATCCTACTCCACCAATGATGACTCTAATACCCATGACACTGCCGCAAATGCTTCAAAGCATTTTCCTCAAGCCACTGCTCCAAGAGTGATGAATGATCGTGAACTTATCCTCGGTCTTCATCAGAAGGTCGACTGCAGCCACAAATGGGTCACATGACAGTTTGGTTCAATTCTTCAGAATATGACAATCACTCAAAACATTATGAAGAAGAACCATTACTATCTGCATGAAGTGTTTGATCGCACCTGGGCTATATTGTCTCACCTCTATGGTGATGAAGATCTCAAGCAGATGGGCTTCAAGCAGGACTTTGACCGGTCTCAGCCGTAGTCAAAGAAATTCAAGAAGGTCAAAGTTCCTCACTTGGTGGCCAGCTCATATTCTTCATCACGCAAGACTGATGAGCATGAAGACTTTGATGACACTGCGGCAGTCCCTACATCAACGGACGACCCCAACAACGCTGGCGCTCCTCCATCGACATCATGATGTTATTCTTCAGGGGTGTGAGTCCTCATTTTTCGTCCCTTTTGGTCATTCGACGACAAAGGGGGAGAAATTTGAGTTAGTCTTCAAGCGGGTCTACATTATATGGGCATTTTTTTGCTAAGTTACAACTCTCATTCTTCTGAAGTGTCTTTTGGATCGAGTTGTAAACTTAAGTCCGATGGTGGTCTGATACTTTGCTATGTTTTGCTGCATGCTATTTCCTCATATATGTTAATGCACGCATGTTGAATAACATCAGTCACCATATTTCATCATGCATTTCAAATTCTTCATATCATATGTTAAATGTGTGTATTAATTACAAGATATAGGGGGAGATCTCCATGATTCTACTCTACAATGTGCATTTGCTATTCAAGGCAAATTCCTCACATATGCACATCTTCAGGGGGGTTCTTCTATATCTTGCAATAAAATTCCTCAATTTTAGTATTTACACCTCGTATGTTTATCCCCTGAAAGTGCGTTAAGTCAACTAGAGGGGGGTTAATAGGTGATTTTTACAAATTCATCACTGAGGAATTTCACAGTGAGGAAATTCCTAAGTCACGAACGACTAGCAGCGGAATAAGTACTCAGATGCAAGCATAACGGAACAGAAGCACAATCATCATGAAATGAAAACAAGCACAGAGTACAGAAAGTGTAAACACAGGATAAGAAGGCTAAAGATAAACTGACTGAAGAAATTGAACCGAGGAAATTGAGAAAGTCTTCAGTCAAAGTATTCAAACAGTTGCGATCAAGTACACAACACAGTAATGAGAAAATGGAAGGGTTGAGGAAATAGAACCAGTTAGCTCAGCGAAGACAATGATTTGGTAGACCAGTTCCAACTACTGTGACAGTCATACGTCTGGTTGGAGCGGCTAGGTACTAAAACCTGAGGACACACAGTCCTCACCGTATTCTCCTTGAGCTAAGGTCACACAGACCTTGCCAAATCACTCATGGTAAGTCTTGAGATGACTTCCAAACCTTCTCAAACTCGGCCACTCAACGATCCATAATGTCCTCTTGGATGCTCTAGACCGTGACGCCTAACCGTCTGGAAGATGCACAGTCTTCAAAGGTAACAAGCGTCTGATCCACATAGGAACAATCTCTTCAGTGATGCTCAATCACTTTGGGTTTGTAGGTGCTGGCTTTGGGTATTCCTCACTTGATGATTTTCACTCAAAGTCCTCGGAGGATGGGATGCTCTCAATGACAATTGTCAGTTTCCCGTGGAGCAGCCAACCAGCTAGTGGTTGTAGGGGGCGGCTATTTATAGCCTAGGGAGCATCCCGACATGATAAGACATAAATGCCCTTCAATGATATGACCGTTAGGTGGGTAAATATTTTGGACAGCTGATGTCTACTACACAACCTTCTTCTTGTAGACGTTGTTGGGCCACCAAGTGCAGAGGTTTGTAGGACAGTAGCAAATTTCCCTCAAGTGGATGACCTAAGGTTTATCAATCCGTGGGAGGCATAGGATGAAGATGGTCTCTCTCAAGCAACCCTGCAACCAAATAACAAAGAGTCTCTTGTGTCCCCAACACACCCAATACAATGGTAAATTGTATAGGTGCACTAGTTCGGCGAAGAGATGGTGATACAAGTGGTATATGGATGGTAGACAAAGGTTTTTTAATCTGAAAATATAAAAACAGCAAGGTAACTAATGATAAAAGTGAGCACAAACAGTATTGCAATGCGTTGAAACAAGGCCTTGGGTTCATACTTTCACTAGTGCAAGTTCTCTCAACAATAATAACATAACTGGATCATATAACTATCCCTCAACATGCAACAAAGAGTCACTCCAAAGTCACTAATAGCAGAGAACAAACAAAGAGATTATGGTAGGGTAGGAAACCACCTCAAAGTTATCCTTTCTGATCGATCTATTCAAGAGTCCGTAGTAAAATACCATGAAGCTATTCTTTCCGTTCAATCTATCATAGAGTTCGTACTAGAATAACACCTTAAGACACAAATCAACCAAAACCCTAGTGTCACCTAGAAACTCCAATGTCACCTCAAGTATCCGTGGGTATGATTATATGATATGCATCACACAATCTCAAGTTCATCTATTCAAACCAACACAAAGTACTTCAAAGAGTGCCCCAAAGTTTCTACCGGAGAGTCATGACGAAAACGTGTGCCAACCCCTATGCATAGGTTCATGGGCGAAACCCGCAAGTTGATCACCAAAACATACATCACGTGGATCAATAGAATACGCCATTGTCACCATGGGTACCCCATGCAAGACATACATCAAGTGTTCTCAAATCCTTAAAGACTCAATACGATAAGATAACTTCAAAGCGAAAACTCAATCCATTATAAGAGAGTAGAGGGGGAGAAGCATCATAAGATCCAAATATAATAGCAAAGCTCGCGATACATCAAGATCGTACCACCTCAAGAACACGAGAGAGAGAGAGAGAGAGAGATCAAACACATAGCTACTGGTACATACCCTCAGCCCCAAGGGAGAACTACTCCCTCCTCGTCATGGAGAGCACCAGGATGATGAAGATGGCCACCGGAGAGGGATTTCCCCTCCGGCAGGGTGCCGGAACAGGTCTAGATTGGTTTTCGCTGGCTACGGAGGCTTCTGGCGGCGGAACTCCTGATCTATTCTGCTCTCCGAAATTTTTAGTGTATATGGATATATATATAGGAGGAAGAAGTACGTTGGTGGATCTCCGAGCTGTCTGACGGTGTCCTGGACTAGGGGGTACTCACCACGTCAGCTCCCGATCTGTTAGATTGGGCCGAGGACCCCCATGGCCGTATACTCATGGGCCAGTTCGGACAGTTGCCGCATACAAGGAAGATTCCACAAGACTTGACGATCAAGACAAGGACTCATCCCCACCGGCTTATTCGGCTAGGACTCTTGTTATCCTAAGCCTCTGGTGCATTATATAAACCGAGGCCAGGCTAGTCGATAAAGATATATACATACAATCATACCATAGGCTAGCTTCTAGGGTTTAGCCTCTCTGATCTCGTGGTAGATCTACTCTTGTACTACCCATATCATCAATATTAATCAAGCAGGATGTAGGGTTTTACCTCCATCGAGAGGGCCTGAACCTGGGTAAAACATCGTGTTCCCTGCCTCATGTTACCATCCGCCTTAGACACACAGTTCGGGACCCCCTATCCGAGATCCTCCGGTTTTGACACTGACATTGGTGCTTTCATTGAGAGTTCCGCTGTGTGATCGGCCAAAAGGTCGATGGCTCGCCTGCAGATCAACTACGACTTCGGCATCTTCGTCACCAGCTTGACTGGTCACCTTGGTTCGAACAAGAACTGCGCCTCGTGTTTGGATCACCATGTTCGGACGAGGGCCTTCATCAAACATCAACTCCGATCTCAATCAACATCAGGGAGGAATCACCCAAGGAGCTCGAGGGCTCAACGTCAACATTGCCCTCGGGCGGCCGTGCTGTTTTTATGAACAACGAACTTGTATTCACCATCACTGCCTCCTCGAGCATCGGTTTGACGATTGCCTCGGTGAAATAGTGCGGAATTACATCTACAACAGCCATGCAAAATTTCGTCGAGTTTCGATGGAGGAATTTTCGACAATCGACGATATACCGGAGCCCTTTCAAATCTGGACGGGAATCTGAACGAGTTTAGGGTGTGGTCTCCAGAGCCCAGCTCGGAGGTCCTTTGGAAGATCCAACCATTCATCTGCTGCGGAATTCCCATATCTACCACCCCTTCAAATTTCAACTCGATCCGACGGTTCAAACTCAGGGAACCTTCTAATGAGTGGACCAATTTTCGGATCCATTTTCTGCGCGAATACGGATCCGACCTGAATTCATGTTTCTTTATGAACGTGATATTGGACAACCTTTTTAGAGGAATTCTCTTCTAGCGTATTGTGCGTTGTTTTTAAACACGTGCCCGTAAATTTTTAAGCCTCCCCTGAGGTCATCTTCATCATCATGCTGGTGTCAAACCAGTCCGGCAATATTGCTCCAAGGCTGCTGACCTACGCTAGACACGTCGTCACTTTGTTGAGCCGAGTTCAACTTCTTCGGATCATCATCTCGGCAAGCCGAACAAGAGTCCGGCATCGCAAAGGATTAATCATCACCAACATCGCCGCCCCACGGATTACACGGAGCGGGCATACCGGCATCGCCGCACGGTCACTTCATCAAGCCGGCATCGATCATGTCACGACCTGCATCGGCAGGGCCACACTATTGCTTCTTCAAGATGGTGTCCATCACGCCGACCCACTTCGACTCATCGGCTGACATCGAGGCTTCGACATCTCGGCTGGACCGGGGACTTCGCCGTCTCTTCATCAACCTACTCCGGAGACTTCGGCGTCACTAGCCGACCAACTCCATCACGTTAGCTGGACCGAGGGCTTTGCCTCGGCGAGCTAACCTTTGCCAGCATCGCCATACCGTCGCTTTATCGCCCATCAGGCAATGGGTGTGCGGATCGAGTCCCAATTTTCGGAACCAGGTGCTATTAATCCTAATATTTTTTGCTTGTTCGGGTTCATTTTTCCCAAGGAATTATTACTCTGGTTTGTTCCATCATCAGTACACAGGTCTATCAAATAATGGCCGCACTAACGACGGTTGCGTGGTGGTCCGGTCAGTTTCCGTACATAGTCCGGCGAACGCCGCATCCGGAACTCGGACTGACCTGTGAATTCAGGCTTTGCCACACCTTTACCGCATCATGCCAACGCCCTGCATCGACATTCACTTCGGCACCAGGCCATATTTCTTTTATTACTCACTTTGTATAAGTTATTTATTATGCAACATTTTTATTATTATTATTATTATTATTTCCGATTTGCACTATTTTTTGTGCACAGGAAAATGATCCAGACGGACTATATCCTTTGGCGTCACCTCGGCTGGACGGGGGGCTTCGTCAACACTTCATTACCCCATGCCGGGGACTTCGGCATCACTCTGCCAGCCTGCATTGACCGTGCTATGTCACCACTTCGGAGTGCCGAGCTCTTTGCTCCGCCACCTCAGGACCGGCTTGGGGGATGGAACCTTGTCCTGCATCAAGCTCGGACCGCGTCGTCAATACCGAACACATTAACCAGCTAAGTTGCCTTCATGCTCCAAGTTTTAAATTTTTAACTTGTGTTTGGTTCAACCAAGCATTATACTTTTTTGGAAAAAAAGTTGCTTGTAAAAATTTCCTTGTCCAAACTTTGTATGTGACGCACAAATTCAAATACCCCGTTTGTTTGGGGGCTTCCTTTATTAAGCTTTTCCTCTTGCATATGATTATACTTGTACGGCTTCATTCCTTGTTCGTGTATTACGCCACAATATGCACCATATTGACTTAAGCGATTTGCAAGCTGGGTTGCCTGGCTCTTGTGCTTACCCCTACGTTCCCGATTGTTCGGCTAAGGAGTAAAGGGAGCACCTCTGTGATTGTCACGACCGGGTCCTCCGAGCTCTGACCTCAGACTGGGTGAAGCCGAAAGCTAGCGCTCTTATTGTTTTCAATCATGGTCGGCACACAACGGAACTCATGAGTACAAAAAATCTATTGCACAAGTCTCATAGTAATAATGAGCACCGAAGAAAGGTATCGGTGGGGGTACTATTTTCTTCGAAGATGCTTCTTACACTTCGTCTGTAATATAGCATAAGTTCCCTGAGCGCGCTTTGTCTGTTACAGCCTTATGGCCCGGTTGCCTGGTTATCGGAAACACTGTCGATATTCTCGACAGGTGGAGTACATAACACTTTTCGGTCCTTGACCAAAGAGGGAGAAGCCGACAGTCAGTTAAGACGCGTTTAAAGTTCGGGTGAACAAAGATATGATATTAGTACTTCGGTACATACAATCATTATACATAAAATTCTTTTACCCAAGTCACTTGGGGGCTCTTAAATTTATATGAGCCATTTTATAATAAGTGTTCTTCTTCTTAGTCGTTGCAAAGTTTTTATTACTATTATTATTTATCACTCCTTTTTTCGACACGAGCGTGTGGTCACTAGCCGGGGAGCATAATTTCTCTCGCAAAGCCGCTAGAGTTTAGTTTGCTAAACTGGCCTAATGAGATGTACTCCGCCTTCGGGATAGGAGGTTGAAGCCGTAGGCTGGCCCGCTTGAAGTCTTGAGATAGGATGTGTCATTTTAAAGCACGACAGAAGCACTCTTTTTTTTCTAAGACCAATTTTCGGATTGGCACCGAACACTTGATCTTGTTCGGACGTCATGTTTTTACTGACGTTTTTTGGTTTTCCAAGCTTTTGGCACTGTTAAACTACTTGTGTGTTTTCAGCACAAGTCTCGCAGTGCAGCGCCGGACACCTTTAGAGGTTCGGCAAAAACATTCTCGGATATTGCTATATATGCATCGGTTTCGAATTGTGTCTTCGGTCCATAGTTTGGTTGCCCGGCTCCTGCGCTTGCCTCCTACATTCCGCTTTGTTCGGCTAGGTGTGCAAAGGGAGAACCACTGCGATTGTGCTTCCACCTCACATGGTTAAGCACCTCAGTGGAGAAAGCCAAAAACTGACTGTCAAAAATAAGCGTAAACTGGTTAGCGATTCGATGACTGTGTTAAATGATGGGCCATTCATAACATTGGCCGAAGTGTTTACGGCTTGACCTCGACTATCGCCGAACACTGTCGTGGGCTAGTAACTGGCCTCCCAAACTAAATCCTCAATATTTTGCTCTTACATTAGAGCTGAGGTTTCATGATCATGCTTAGCATGACAACCCAAAGAAAGGAACCGATAGCGGGACTATTTTCTTTGGAAGACATTTCTTATGTTAAACAGTAATATAACATATCTCTCTGCGTACCTTTGTTTATAAAACCGTATGGCCAGATTGCCTTGTTTGTCGTAAATCTTTTCCCTCATAAAGGCTTTATAAAGTAGGACAAACACTCCTCGGCTACTGGCCGAGGAGGTGGAAGCCGATGGTTGGTCAACAAAGTTTTGTACAATGTGGATCCGAGCATTCATGACATAAAGTACTTGGATACATAGAGTCATTACACATAATTTGTGATTTTACTATGGGTATCGATCCTTAATTCGGCTACCCGTGCCCACATTAAGGCTCGGGGGCTACTGGGCTTTGCGCTCCTTATTTACAAATATTAAAGGGGCACATTGATCCCCTGATCTGGTGTTGCCACCCGACCAGTGTCTCGGGGGCTACTGCGTTGCCTATTCAATGCAGAAAACTCAAAAGGCTTAGTGTTCGGCTTGATCGAACTATGGGAAGCGCGTCTTCGGACAACAATAAGTACCATCTGGACCTATCTGGCATCAAGCCATATATCACGGCGACTTCTCACGACCCTCTCTTAGGGGCCCGTTCGCCGATCACTATTATCTCTAATATATTACACTGTGTTTTTATTCCTATGTATGCTGCCGAGCTAGGAGTTGATCCTTAGGCCGATTTCGCGCATCGACCTGAGTCTCAGGGGCTACTAGGAACAGCAGTTTTATGCTTGCCTTCAGGTGCATCTCAGGTTTTAGAACGATACACACCTTGGGGGCTACTGGCTATATATCTTGGCAGAGAATAAATCGCACCAATAAAAAATATTGACAAAAAATCGGCCCACAGTCGGGGTGGTGCACCACCTCGGAAGCCGTCCGGCATAAAGCTCAGGCGCTAGTGGCTGTCTCCATAGAGGGCATTTCTGGCATTAATCTCGGCTAAACTCCTTCAACTTTTTTGAACCAAGGTGATATGACACCTCGGATATAGTCCGGCGTTGGAGCTTAGACACAGTCCGACGTTGGAGCTCGGATATATTTCAGTATTGGAGCTCGGATACATTTCGGCGTTGGAGTTCGAAAGCAGTCCGGCATTGGTGCTCGGCTGCAAAAAATACCTCGAATGCAGTCCGGCGTTAGAACTCGGACGCAAGAGGACACTGCCTCCCGGGAACAACTTCAAACCCGAGGTGTGGCATACAAATAATAAGGCATTGATAAAGGCCGAAAACTTAAAGGGGCTCCTCAGATACCCGATGTGTAAACTCGTCGAATGTATTTCGTCAATCCTCAAGATCGAAGATGAGAAGATTTGTTGAACCAGTTTTCAAGACCGGCAACCGAAGATGAAGAATAGTTCGGAAGAATCGAGGAGCGTCCCTAACTTGAAGACCGGTTCAGGGGGCTACTGACGGTGTCCTGGACTAGGGGGTACTCACCACGTCAGCTCCCAATCTGTTAGATTGGGCCGAGGACCCCCATGGCCGTATACTCATGGGCTAGTTCGGACAGTTGCCGCATACAAGGAAGATTCCACAAGACTTGGCGATCAAGACAAGGACTCCTCCCCACCGGCGTATTCAGCTAGGACTCTTGTTATCCTAGGCCTCTGGTGCATTATATAAACCGAGGCCAGGCTAGTCGATAAAGATATATACATACAATCATACCATAGGCTAGCTTCTAAGGTTTAGCCTCTCTGATCTCGTGGTAGATCTACTCTTGTACTACCCATATCATCAATATTAATCAAGCAGGACGTAGGGTTTTACCTCCATCGAGAGGGCCCGAACCTGGGTAAAACATCGTGATCCCTGCCTCCTGTTACCATCCGCCTTAGACGCACAGTTCGGGACCCCCTACCCGAGATCCGCCGGTTTTGACACCACCACTGTCCATGAGGCAGGGGGAGCGCCCAGGGGGTGGGCGCGCCCCCCCACCCTCGTGGGCAGCCCGGGACTCTCCTGGTCCATCTCCGATACTCTGTGGGCTTCTTCTGGTCCAAAAATAAGTTCCGTGAAGTTTTAGGTCAATTGGACTCTGTTTGATTTTCCTTTTCTGTGATACTCTAAAACAAGGAAAAACCAGAAACTGGCACTGGGCTCTAGGTTAATAGGTTAGTCCCAAAAATAATATAGAAGTGTTTAGTAAAGCCCATAAACAACCAAAACAGATAATATAATAGCATGAATATATCATAAATTATAGATACGTTGGAGACGTATCAGTATCCCCAAGCTTAATTCCTGCTCGTACTCGAGTAGGTAAATGATAAAAGAAATAATTTATGAAGTGTGAATGCTAGCAGGTGCACAAGTTTGATCAATGATAATTTCAATCACCTTTTCTAGCATCATTATATATATCATAACAGTAGCTCATCTCATAAAGATTCTCATGATCAAGTAACAAGCTATTCACATGTTAAAGTAGAGATCATAAACTTTCTTGAAAACTAACAAATCGTGTTATTAGTCATCAAACAATTACAATTCATCTTATTTTCAAGAAGAGTCCATGTCAGAGCTTTGATTTAGCAAACTCCACATACTCAACTATCATTTAGTCTTTCACAATTGCTAACACTCACGCGATATTTATGGGTTGAAAGTTTTAATCAGACACAGAGAAAGATAGGGGCTTATAGATTCGCCTCCCTTTTACCTCTAGGGTAATGTCAACAATAATAGTTCATGATGCCTTACATCCAATTGGATATATATATATATATATCAGAATCTTTCCAACACGAGGTGCTTGCCAAAGGATAAAATGAAAAAAAGGAAAGGTGAAGATCACCATGACTCTTGCATAAGGTAAAAGAAAATAATATAATATAGGCCCTTCGCAGAGGGAAGCAGAGGTTGCCATGCACTTTTATAGTTGGATGCACAAAATCTTAATGTGAGGGAACGTCACTTTATATTGCCACTTGTGATAGGGACCTTTATTATGGAGTCCGTCACTTTTATTGCTTCCATATCACAAGATCGTATAAAGCTTATTTTCTCCACACTAAAAGATCATACATATTTAGAGAGCAATTTTTATTGCATGCACCGATGACAACTTACTTGAAGGATCTTACTCAATCCATAGGTAGGTATGGTGGACTCTCATGGCAATACTGGTTTAAGGGATGTTTGGAAGCACAAGTAGTATTTCTACTTGGTGCAAAGAATTTGGCTAGCATGAGGTGGAAAGGCAAGCTCAACATGTTGGGAGATCCATGACAATATACTTTATTTTGAATATAAGAAAACATAACCCATTACGTTGTCTTCCTTGTCCAACATCAACCTTTTATCATGTCATATTTTAATGAGTCCTCACAATTACCAAAGATGTCCAAGATAGTATATTTATATGTGAAATCTCTCTTCCTTCAATATTCTTTCATGAATTGTTCAAGTGACCAATACAATATTTGCTAACCTTCAATAAATTTACCACCTCTACTTCTTATATGTAAAGTCATTACTCCCCATGGGATAAGCATATGAAACATATATAATTTCAGATTTATGATATTCAAATCATTCAACCATTTACTCATAGGATATAAGTGAGGCACACGAGTGAATGACAAACTACTCCAAAAAGATATAAGTGAAGATGAATGAGTAGCTAAATAATTATGTAGCTATGTGAAGACTCTCTGTCATTTAAGAATTTCAGATCTTGATATTTTATTCAAACATCAATCAAAACAAAGTAAAGTGACATTCTAATAATGGAAAACATCATGTGAAGAAGCAAAAACTTAGGATCAACCGAAACTAACCGATAGTTGTTGAAGAAGAAAGGTGGGATGCCAACCGGGGCATCCCCAAGCTTAAACGCTTGAGACTTCTTGAAATATTATCTTGGGAAGCCTTGGGAATCCCCAAGCTTGAGCTTTTGTGTCTCGTTAATTCCTCTCATATCACGGTCTTCCTAAATCTCAAAAGCTTCATCCACACAAAACTCAACAAGGACTCGTGAGATAAGTTAGTATAAACCAATGCAAAAACCTTATCATACTCTACTATAGCAAGTCACTAAAATTATTATTCAACATTGCATACTAAATGCCTCTGCATATTTAATAGTCCTATCCTCAAATAGAATCATTAAAGAATCAACCATATGCAAACAATGCAAACATAACAGCAATCTGCCTAAACAGGACAGTCTGTAAAGAGTGCAGAAAGATCCATACTTCCCTACCTCCAAAAATTATGAAATAAAATTAACACTGTAGTAAATTTATCAGATCTTATTATGAAAAAGGTTTCGACATTTCATCACATTCTGAATTTTCTAGGGAATTTATGCAACAGCGGTAAACTTTCTGTTTTCAAACAGCAACATGTGGACTTGTAAAATAGGCATAGTAAACGCTATCAATGCCACTTTTATTGAAATAAAAGATGAAAAACATTGTTATAAATAACAGCAAGCAAATCCTAACAAAATAAATTGACGCTCCAAGCAAAACACATATCATGTGGTAAATAAAAATATAGCTCCAAGTAAAGTTACCGATGAACGAAGACGAAAGAGGGGATGCCTTCCGGGGCATCCCCAAGATTAGGCTCTTGGTTGTCCTTGAATATTGCCTTCGGGTGCCTTGTTCATACCCAAGATTATGCTCTTGCCACTCCTTATTCCATAGCCCATCGAATCTTTACCCAAAACTTGAAAACTTCACAACACAAAACTTAACAGAAAATCTCGTGAGCTCCGTTAGCGAAAGAAAAGAAAACACCACTTCAAGGTACTGTAATGAACTCATTCTTTATTTATATTGGTGTTAAACCTACTTTATTCCAACTTCTCTATGGTTTATAAACTCTTTTACTAGCCATAGATTCATCAAAATAAGCAAACAACACACGAAAAACAGAATCTGTCAAAAACAGAACAGTCTGTAGTAATCTGTAGCTAACGCAAGTTCTGGAACCCCAAAAATTCTAAAATAAATTTCTGGAAGTGAGTAATTTATCTATTAATCATATTCAAAAATAATTAACTAAATATCACTCTCCAAATAAAAACGGCAGCAATTCTCGTGAGCACTAAAGTTTCTGTTTTTTACAGCAAGATCAACAAGACTTTCCCCAAGTCTTCCCAATGGTTCTACTTGGCACAAACACTAATTAAAACATAAAAACTCAATAATAACAGATGATAGATAACTTACTTTTTACTAAACAATAGCAAAAAGCAAGGAACAAAAATAAAATTGGGTTTCCTCCCAACAAGCGCTATCATTTAATGCCCCTAGCTAGGCATGATGATTTCAATGATGCTCACATAAAGGATAAGAATTGAAACATAAAGAGAGCATCATGAAGAATATGAATAGCACATTTAAGTCTAACCCACTTCCTATGCATAGGTATTTTGTGAGCAAACAACTTGTGGGAACAAGAATCAATTTGCATAGGAGGGTAAAACAAGCATAACTTCAAAATTTTAAGCACATAGAGGGGAAACTTGATATTATTGCAACTCCTACAAGCATATATTCCTCCATCATAATAATTCTTAGTAGCATCGTGAATGAATTCAACAATATAAATATCACATAAAGCACTATTTTCATGATGCACAAGCATAGAATTTTTATTACTCTCCACATAAGCAAATTTCTTCTCATGAATAGTAGTGGGAGCAAACTCAACAAAATAACTATCATGTGAGGCATAATCCAATTGAAAACTAAAATCATGATGACAAGTTTCATGGTTATCATTATTATTTGTAGCATACAAGTCATCACAATAATCATCATAGATAGCAACTTTGTTCTCATAATCAATTGGAACCTCTTCCGGAATAGTGGATTCATCACAAAATAAAGTCATGACATCTCCCAATCCACTTTCATAAATATAATCATCATAAATAGGAGGCATGCTTTCATCATAATAAATTTGCTCATCAAAACTTGGGGGACAAAAAATATCATCTTCATCAAACATAGCTTCCCCAAGCTTGTGGCTTTGCATATCATTATCATCATAGATATTCAGGGAATTCATACTAACAACATTGCAATCATGCTCATCATTCAAAGATTTAGTGCCAAACATTCTAATGCATTCTTCCTCTAGCACTTGAGCACAATTATCGGAATCCTTATTTTCATGATAGATATTAAAAAGATGAAGCATATGAGGTACCCTTAATTCCAATTTTTTTGTAGTTTTCTTTTATAGACTAAACTAGTGATAAAACAAGAAACTAAAAGATTCGATTGCAAGATCTAAAGATATACCTTCAAGCACTAACCTCCCGGCAACGGCGCCAGAAAAGAGCTTGATGTCTACTACAAAACTTTCTTCTTGTAGACGTCGTTGGGCCTCCAAGTGCAGAGGTTTGTAGGACAGTAGCAAATTTCCCTCAAGTGGATGACCTAAGGTTTATCAATCCATGGGAGGCGTAGGATGAAGATGGTCTCTCTCAAGCAACCCTGCAACCAAATAACAAAGAGTCTCTTGTGTCCCCAACACACCCAATACAAAGGTAAATTGTATAGGTGCACTAGTTCGGAGAAGAGATGGTGAGACAAGTGGTATATGGGTTGTAGATAAAGGTTTTTGTAATCTGAAAGTATAAAAACAGCAAGGTAACTAATGATAAAAGTGAGCACAAACAGTATTGCAATGCGTTGAAACAAGGCCTAGGGTTCATACTTTCACTAGTGCAAGTTCTCTCAACAATAATAACATAATTGGATCATATAACTACCCCTCAACATGCAACAAAGAGTCACTCCAAAGTCACTAATAGAGGAGAACAAACGAAGAGATTATGGTAGGGTACGAAACCACCTCAAAGTTATCCTTTTTGATCGATCTATTCAAGAGTCCGTAGTAAAATAACATGAAGCTATTCTTTCCGTTCAATCTATCATAGAGTTCGTACTAGAATAACACCTTAAGACACAAACCAACCAAAACCCTAATGTTACCTAGATACTCCAATGTCACCTCAAGTATCCGTGGGTATGATTATACGATATGCATCACACAATCTCAGATTCATCTATTCAAACCAACACAAAGTACTTCAAAGAGTGCCCCAAAGTTTCTACCAGAGAGTAATGACGAAAACGTGTGCCAACCCCTATGCATAGGTTCATGGGAGGAACCCGCAAGTTGATCACCAAAAAATACATCAGGTGGATCAATAGAATACCCCATTGTCACCATGGGTATCCCACGCAAGACATACATCAAGTGTTCGCAAATCCTTAAAGACTCAATCCGATAAGATAACTTCAAAGGGAGAACTCAATCCATTACACGAGAGTAGAGGGGGAGAAGAATCATAAGATCCAAACATAATAGCAAAGCTCGTGATACATCAAGATCGTATCACCTCAAGAAAACGAGAGAGAGAGAGAGAGATCAAACACATAGCTACCGGTACATACCCTCAGCCCCGAGGGAGAACTACGCCCTCCTCGTCATGGAGAGCACCGAGATGATGAAGATGGCCATCGGAGAGGGATTCCCCCTCTGGCAGGGTGCCGGAACGGGTCTATATTGGTTTTCGGTGGCTACGGAGGCTTCTGGCGGCGGAACTCCTGATCTATTCGGCTCTCCGAAGTTTTTAGGGTATATGGATATATATAGGTGGAAGAAGTACGTCGATGGATCTCTGGGCTGTCCACGAGGCAGGGGAGCGCGCCCAGGGGGGTGGGTGCGCCCCCCACCCTCGTGGGCATCCCGGGACTCTCCTAGTCCATCTTCGATACTCCGTGGGCTTCTTCTGGTCCAAAAATAAGTTCCGTGAAGTTTCAGGTCAATTGGACTCCGTTTGATTTTCCTTTTCTGTGATACTCTAAAACAAGGAAAAAAAATAGAAACTGGCACTGGGCTCTAGGTTAATAGGTTAGTCCCAAAAATAATATAAAAGTGTTTAGTAAAGCCCATAAACATCCAAAACAGATAATGTAATAGCATGAATACTTCATAAATTATAGATCGTTGGAGACGTATCAGCATCCCCAAGCTTAATTCCTGCTCACCCTCGAGTAGGTAAATGATAAAAGAAATAATTTATGAAGTGTGAGTGCTAGCAGGTGCACAAGTTTGATCAATGATAATTTCAATCACCTTTTCTAGCATCATTATATATATCATAACAGTACTTCATCTCATAAAGCTTCTCATGATCAAGTAACAAGCTATTCACATGTTAAAGTATAGATCATAAACTTTCTTGAAAACTAACAAACTGTGTTATTAGTCATCAAACAATTACAATTCATCTTATTTTCAGGAAGAGTCCACGTCTGAGCTTTGATTTAGCAAACTCCACATACTCAACTATCATTTAGTCTTTCACAATTGCTAACACCCACGCGATATTTATGGGTTCAAAGTTTTAATCAGACACAGAGAAAGATAGGGGCTTATAGATTCGCCTCCCAACCTTTTACCTCAAGGGTAATGTCAACAATAATAGTTCATGATGCCTTACATCCAATTGGATATATATATATATATGTATATATATATCAGAATCTTTCCAACACAAGGTGCTTGCCAAAGGATAAAATGAAAAAAGGAAAGGTGGAGATCACCATGACTATTGCATAAGGTAAAAGACAATAATAAAAGATAGGCCCTTCGCAGAGGGAAGCAGAGGTTGCCATGCGCTTTTATAGTTGGATGCACAAAATCTTAATGCGAGGGAACGTCACTTTATATTGCCACTTGTGATAGGGACCTTTATTATGCAGTCCGTTGCTTTTATTGCTTCCATATCACAAGATCGTATAAAGCCTATTTTCTCCACACTAAAAGATCATACATATTTAGAGAGCAATTTTTATTGCATGCACCGATGACAACTTACTTGAAGGATCTTGCTCAATCCATAGGTTGGTACAGTGGACTCTCATGGCAATACTGGTTTAAGGGATGTTTGGAAGCACAAGTAGTATTTCTACTTGGTGCAAAGAATTTGGCTAGCATGAGGAGGGAATGCAAGCTCAACGTGTTGGGCGATCCATGACAATATACTTCATTTCGAATATAAGAAAACATAACCCATTACGTTGTCTTCCTTGTCCAACATCAACCTTTTAGCATGTCATATTTTAATGAGTGCTCACAATTACCAAAGATGTCCAAGATAATATATTTATATGTGAAATCTCTCTTCCTTCAGTATTCTTTCATGAATTGTTCAAGTGACCAATACAATGTTTGCTAACCTTAAATAAATTTACCACCTCTACTTCTTATATGTAAAGTCATTACTCCCCATGGGATAAGCATATGAAACATATATAATTTCAGATTTATGACATTCAAATCATTCAACCATTTACTCATAGGATATAAGTGAGGCACACGAGTGAATGACAAACTACTCCAAAAAGATATAAGTGAAGATCAATGAGTAGCTAAATAATTATGTAGCTATGTGAAGACTCTCTCTCATTTAAGAATTTCAGATCTTGATATTTTATTCAAACAGCAATCAAAACAAAGTAAAATGACATTCTAATATTGGCAAACATCATGTTAAGAAGCAAAAACTTAGGATCAGCCAAAACTAACCGATAGTTGTTGAAGAAGAAAGGTGGGATGCCAACCGGGGCATCCCCAAGCTTAGATGCTTGAGACTTCTTGAAATATTATCTTGGGAAACCTTGGGCATCCCCAAGCTTGAGCTTTTGTGTCTCCTTAATTCCTCTCATATCATGGTCTTCCTAAATCTCAAAAGCTTCATCCACACAAAACTCAACAAGGACTCGTGAATATCAAGTCTTCAGGATCACACAAATTTCTTCACTTTTAAAGTCTTCAAAAAGCCAAAGTCTTCAGTTGAGGATATTCATTTTAGGGGTCAACTTTCTCTGTAAATATCAAACTGCTCATAGACTTATAGACCTGTGTACACTCACAAACGCATTAGTCCCTTAACCTATAAGTCTTCAATACACCAAAATCACTAAGGGGCACTAGATGCACGTACAATCTCCCCCTTTTTGGTGATTGATGACAATATAGGTTAAGTTTTCAATGGGGATAAAGATATGAAGAGTAAATACTGATATTGAGGAATTTGATTGCAAGATATAGAAGAACTCCCCCTGAATATGTGCATATATGAGATAATTGCTTTTGAGAAGCAATGTACATTGAAGAGTAGAAACATGGAGATCTCCCCCTATATCTTGTAATTCATATGCGCATTTAACATGTGATATGAAGAATTAGAAAAGCATGATGAAATATGGTGACTGATGTAATTCAGCATGCGTGCATTAACATATATGAGGAAATAGCATGCAAAAGAACATAGCGAAAGTATCAGACCACCATCAGAGTTAAGATTACAACTCGATCCAACAAGGTTTTCAAAAGAACGAGAGTTGTAACTTAGCAAAAAAATGCCCATATAGATAGACCCACTTGAAGACTAACTCAAATTTCTCCCCCTTTGTCATCGAATGACCAAAAGGGGTGAAAAATGAGGACTAACGGCCCTGAAGAATATCATCACAAAGTCGATGGAGGAGCGCCAGCGTTGTTGAGGTCATTTGTTGATGTAGGGCCTACCCTACTGTCGTCCAAGTCTTCACTTTCATCAGTCTCGCACGATGAAGAATAGGAGCTGGCCACCAAGTGAGGAACTTTGACCTTCTTGAATTTCTTTGAAGGTGGCTGAGACCATTCAAAGTTCTCCTTGAAGCCCATCTGCTTAAGATCTTCTTCACCGTAGAGATGAGACAAAACAGCCCATGTGTGATCAAATACTTCATGCGGATAGTAATGGTTCTTCATCAAAGAATTATGTGTGATTGTCATGTTCTGAAGAAGTGAACCAAACTATCATTTGACCCATTTGTGGTTGCGATCAACCTTTTGGTGAAGACTAAGGAGAAGCTCATGATCAGTCAGCACCCTTGGAGCAGTGGCTTGAGGATTTGGCTTTGAAGCATTAGCGACAGAGTCATGAGTGGTAGAGTCATCATTGGTGGAGTAGGAAGTAGCTTTGCGAAACTGGCCATCCAATAGACGAGTGCCTTCATCAATAATAGCAGCATTGCCCTTCTCATCAAATGAGGAAATAGGTCATTTGAAGACTTCAATGGGAGGCAAGTAGCTGAGATGATTTTGAAAGTCAGCCTTGTAATTGATTGAAGACCTTGATATGAGGAATCTCATAATCAAAGGAGCGTAAGGCTTCAACTCAAAAGGTGACAGTGCAACATTTGCCATAGTCCTCATGAAGAAATCATGGTAGTTGATTGGAACTCCATGGATGATGTTGGATAGCAGATTCTTCATGATGCCAACAACCTCTTCTTCATTAGAGTCATGGCCTTTGATTGGACTGAGGGTCTTGGTCAAAATTCTGCAGACAGTTCTTGGCACAAAGAGCAATTCCTTCATGAGGAATTCGGTTCTTGGGGCTTGACCAGGCTTCAGAGGCTTCATCAACACTTGCATGTAATGATCAGATAGTTCAGTTTCATGGTAGACGAGCTGCACACCTTCAAGGGGAGGACTAACTGGCAGGGCATGAAGTAATTCAGATGTCGGTGCTTTGAAGTGAGTGTTCTCAGTCATCCAGTCCAACACCCAAGAGTTCACATCTTCAGCATTGTCGGTGATGTGCAACGTAGCATAGAACTGAAGAATTAGCTCTTCGTTCCAGTCAACAATGTCGATGCAGAAGTTGAGCAACCCAACATCATGAAGAACACTAAGAACTGGGGTGAAGCAGGGCAGCGAATCCATATCAACATGAGGAATATGCTCATGGTCGAAGATCTTGTTTTTGTCGAAAGTAGAGAAGAATAGAAATTCATCTGACTTGCAGTCCAGAATTGCTTCCTTCAAAGACGAGCAGAGTCATAAGGGGTGTAATCAGTGAAGAATACATGCTCATGAAAGAAGTCATCAGCTTTGAACTTCTATTTCTTTGAGAATGGATTCTTCGGCTTGGGCTGAGGAGTATCAGTCAATGTCTTCACAGCCTCAGGAATCACAGACTCAGGAGCCGCAGGCTGAGGAATTTCAGTAGCAATATCTTTAGTGGCAGCCTGGGTCTCCATTTCTTCAGCAGCATGAGCATCAGTACTAGTGGCTGGAATTTCTTCATGAATGGTGATTAGTGAAGCTTGAGGTTCATCAGACCCTGTATGAATTTCTTCAGTCTGAACCGGAGACTGAGGAATTTGTTGCAAAGGAGTGAATAGTGGTGAATTGGGTGATGACTTCCCCAGTAGTCATCATTCAGAATTGGAGTGGAGCACCCAATGTCCATGTCTTCATCTTCTTCCTCAATTTCCTCAACACCCGCCTCTTCAGCTGTGAACTGCGGCATGGGCGATGATACCAATGGAGTAAACGCAATGTTGTCCACTTCAGTTTCCTCATCCAACTGCTCTGTCGAAGCAGCAGAAGGATTTTCTTCATCTGATCCACTAGGGATTTCATAATCCTCACCAAAAGGAACGATCTCCTTTGATGGCATGCTTGAGACTGGAACAACATCAATTGGATTTTCAAAAGAGCTTGTCAAAGTCTTCACTTTCTTTAGTGCTAAAGACTCTGAGGCAGCAGATGCTTTCCTTTTCTTCACTGCTGCTCGCTCCGCATCTTTGGTTTTCTTCACTTCTCATGCAGAAGGAAGAACAGGACTTGGCGTTGGTGCAGGAGGAGCAGAGGAAGTTGGTTCATTTACCTCAGGCGCAACTGATGCAGTTGCCCTGGCTTGTTCAGTGTATTCAGGCGCAGTGACAGATGCTTCAGCTGGCGTGGCTTGTTCTTCAGGCACAACACTAGAGGTTGCCCTGGCAATTTCATGAGCGACTGGAATAGCTTCATCAACCATGGTACTTTCATTTTCATCAGCAGCCTGATTTTCATTAGTGGTGCTGGCATGTTCTTTAGTTAGCTGGGCAGATGCTTCAGCCTGTGGAGATTCATGGTGTGGTGGGGCTGCAACATTTGAGGTGAATCCCTTCGCCATGTTGACAAATCTGACTTTGGCTCCCAACCAATCTGCACGGTAGACGTCAAATTCATCACTGAGTGCCTTGATCTCAGCTTGCATAGTCACAAGTTCATCAGTTGTCATTTTGACAACATTTTTCTTCAAAAATGCTCTTACTTGTACTGAGCCTTCTTGAGCTTCCTAGCCTTCTCGAATTTCCATTTTTCTTCGCCTATGATGCGGTCAGCATGTGACTTTGGCCAGGAGTGAGCTTGAAGTCAGGCATAGGTGTGTTGGGGTCCTTGTGCCAGAGATCAATGAAATCAAGGATCAGCTTGGGATCCAACAGAAGAGGCACATATGTGCCTTTGGCTCTAGCGGCCCTTTGCTGTCTATCTCTGATGATTTTAGCGAGTTCTTCATCATCAGTTTTGTCTTCACTGGACGACACATGAAAGGCAACTTGCTTCTTGTGAGGACTTGGTCTAGAGCCTTGTCCAGCAGTGGCCTTGGTCTTCAGCAAGGTTGGGCCTGTTGAGGACTGTGGAGGAGCTGAAGAACTTGCAGAGGCTCCTGAGGTAATTGAGATGCCTATGGTCCTTTGGCAAGAGGCGAGATGCACAGGTGCCGAGGACTTGGTCAGAGAAACTAAGGGCTTTACACCTGGAGGACCTGGAGCAGCTTGAGGAATTTATCGTGAGGGCTTAGACGAGCTGGGCCGTGAGGGCATTGCTGATGAACTTGGTGGTTTGTGAGCTAGCTTCTTGGCCATAGCCTTCCTGGGCTTGCTAGCAGAGGCCTCAGCAGCAGCAGTAGCAGCAATGTCTTCATTGAATTTCCTCGCTGCATCTTTGGCCACTTTGGCCAGTTTAGCTTGTCGCTTGGCCCATCCAGTAGGAAATTCCTCACCTCTTCTGATGCTAGAGGGGTCAGCTTCTTGACCAGGTGCCAGTGGAGGTCTTGGGCATGGAGGGTGTACAGTGATACGTCTCCAACGTATCTACTTTTCCAAACACTTTTGCCCTAACTTGCATGATTTGAATGGAACTAACCCGGACTGACGTTGTTTTCAGTAGAACTGCCATGGTGTTATTTTTGTGCAGCAATAAAAGTTCTCAGAATGACCTGAAAATCCATGGAGACACGTTTTGGAATTAATGAAAAATACTGGCGAAAGAATCAGCATCAGGGGGCCCACACCCTGTCCATGAGGGTGCAGGGCGCCCCCCTGGGGCACGCCCCCTGCCTCGTGGGCCCCCTGAGACTCCACCGACCTCAACCCCAATTCCATATATTCACTTTCACAGAGGGAAAAATCAGGGAGAAGGATTCATCGCGTTTTACAATACAGAGCCGCCGCTAAGCCCTAATTTCCTTGGGAGGGCTAATCTGGAGTCCGTTCGGGGCTCCGGAGAGGGGAATCCGTCGCCATCGTCATCATCAACCATCCTCTATCACCAATTTCATGATGCTCACCGCTGTGCATGAGTAATCTCATCGTAGGCTTGCTGGACGGTGATGGGTTGGATGAGATTTACCCTGTAATCGAGTTAGTTTTGTTAGGGTTTGATCCCTAGTATCCATTATGTTCTAAGATTGATGTTGTTATGACTTTGCTATGCTTAATGCTTGTCACTAGGGCCCGAGTGCCATGATTTCAGATCTGAACCTATTATGTTTTCATGAATATATGTGGATTCTTGATCCTATCTTGCAAGTCAATAGTCACCTACTATGTGTTATGATCCGGCAACCCCGAAGTGACAATAATCGGGACCACTCCCGGTGATGACCGTAGTTTGAGGAGTTCATGTATTCACTAAGTGTTAATGCTTTGGTCCGGTACTCTATTAAAAGGAGGCCTTAATATCCCTTAGTTTCCAATAGGACCCCGCTGCCACGGGAGGGTAGGACAAAAGATGTCATGCAAGTTCTTTTCCATAAGCACGTATGACTATATTCGGAGTACATGCCTACATTACATTGATGAACTGGAGCTAGTTCAGTGTCACCCTATGTTATAACTGTTGCATGAGGAATTGCATCCGACATAATTATCCATCATTGATGCATTGCCTACGAGCTTTTCACATATTGATCTTTGCTTAGTTACTTTTCCGTTGCCACTGTTACGATTGCTACAAAAACTACTACTGTTACTTTTGCCACCGTTACCGTTACTTCCATACTACTTTGCTACTAAATACTTTGCTACAGATATTAAGTCTTTCAGGTGTGGTTGAATTGACAACTCAACTGCTAATACTTGAGAATATTCTTTGGATCCCCTAGTGTCGAATCAATAAATTTGGGTTTAATACTCTACCCTCAAAAACTGTTGCGATCCCCTATACTTGTGGGTTATCAAGAGTATTATCTGGCGCTGTTGCCGGGGAGCATAGCTCTATTCTCTGAGTCACTTGGGATTTATATATGTTGATCACTATGAGGAACTTGAAAGATGAAAGAACCTAGATTTTCCCCTCAACTACAAAGGGGGGTAAGGAACTGCCATCCAGCTCTACACTTGATTCACCTTCTGTTATGAGTAAATTTGCGACACCTACACCTGTTATTGATTCTGATATGTCGCATGTTCTTGATGATGCCACTTCTGCTATGCATGATGCTTATGATGAAACTACTTATATGCTTGATAATATCATGCCATTAGGTGAATTTCTTGATGAACAACTTGCTAGGGTTAGACAAAATGAAATTATTGAAACAGATAATATTGATGAAAGTGATGATGAAGATTCTTCCCCTAGATATGAATTTCCTGATGTGCCTGAGGGTTATGTTATGGATGAAGAAACTGCTAGAGACCTTTTTGCTTGCAAAGATAGATATGATCTTAAGAAACTGTTAGCTAAGGTGAAAGAAAAGTCTTTGAATGCTAGAATGAAATATGACCCTGCTTTTGCTACTTCACCTATCTGTATTTCTGATAAGGATTATGATTTCTCTGTCGATCCTGAGTTAATTACTTTGGTTGAATCTGATCCTTTTTATGGCTATCAATCTGAAACTGTTGTGGCACATCTTACTAAATTGAATAATATAGCCACCCTATTCACTCATGAGGAAAAAATTCATTACTACTATATCCTTAAGTTATTTCCATTCTCATTAAAGGGTGATGCTAAAACATGGTTTAATTCTCTTGCTCTTGGTTGTGTGCATAGTCCCCAGGATATGATTTATTACTTCTTTGCTAAATATTCCCCGCTCATAAGAAACGAGCTGCCTTAAGGGAAATATATAATTTTATTCAAATTGAAGAAGAGAGTCTCCCACAAGCTTGGGGGAGGCTTCTCCGATTACTTAATGCTTTGCCTGATCATCCTCTCAAGAAAAATGAAATACTTGATATCTTTTATAATGGACTAACCGATGCTTCCAGAGACCACCTGGATAGTTGCGCTGGTTGTGTTTTCGGGGAAAGAACTGTTGAGCAAGCTGAATTGCTATTGAATAATATATTGAGTAATGATAATGATTGGACACTTCCTGAACCAACTCCTAAGCCAACTCCGAAGAAAAGGGCTATTCTATTTCTCAGTCCTGAAGATATGCAAGAGGCAAAGAAATCTATGAAAGAAAAGGGTATTAAAGCTGAAGATGTTAAGAATTTACCACCTATTGAAGAAATACATGGTCTTAATAACCCGGCACAGGTAGTAAAGGTAAATTATCTCTATAGATTTGATGAAGATGATATACCTCGTAATAAGTCTGCTAGCCAATGTTTGGACGAGTTTGATAATTTTATTGTTAAACAAGAAAACTTCAATGCTTATGTTGGTAGACGATTGAAACTAATGCTTATATGGTTGAACACTTGAGTGATTATATGTCTAGAGTTAAAGGTGACCTTAAACTTATTAGTAAACATGCTTCTATGGTTACCACTCAGGTAGAACAAGTGCTTAAAGCACAAGATGATTTGCTTAATGAATTAAATAATAAGAAAAATTATAATGTTGTTAGAGTTATGACTAGAAGGGGTAAAATGACTCGGGAACCTTTGTATCATGAGGGCCACCCTAAGAGCGTTGAGCAAGATTCTCAGAGAACTAATGTTGATGCACCTAGTCCTTCTAAGAAGAAGAAAAACAAAAATGATAGGACTTTGCATGCTTCTAGTGAACCTGCTGTTGACACACCTGAGAATCCCGATGATATTTCTATTTCTAATGCTGAAACACAATTTGGTAATGAACATGAACCTAGTGATAATGATGATGTTCATGTTGATGCTCAACCTAGCAATATGATGTAGGGATTGAACCTGTTGTTGATCTTGATAACCCACAATCAAAGAACCAACGTTATGATAAGAGAGACTTCGTTTCTAGGAAGCACGGTAAAGAAACAGAACCATGTGTTCAAAAACCCATGCCGTTTCCTCCTAAACCATCCAAGAAAAAGGATGATGAGGATTTTGAGCGCTTTGCTGAAATGATTAGACCTATATTTTTGCGTATGTGTTTGACTAATATGCTTAAAATGAATCCTTATGCTAAGTATATGAAAGATATTGTTACAAATAAAAGAAAGATACCGGAAGCTGAAATTTCCACCATGATTGCCAATTATACTTTTAAAGGTGGAATACCAAAGAAACTAGGACATCACGGAGTACCAACTATACCATGCTCCATTAAAAGAAACTATATTAAAACTACTTTATGTGATATTGGAGCCGGTGTTAGTGTTATGCCTCTCTCTTTATATCGTAGACTTGATTTGAATAAGTTGACACCTACTGAAATATCTTTGCAAATGGTCGATAAATCAACTGCTATACATGTCGGTATCTGTGAGGATGTGCCTGTTGTGGTTGCAAACGTTACTATTTTAACGGACTTTGTTATTCTTGATATTCCCGAGGACGATAATATGTTGATTATCCTTGGTAGACCCTTTTTGAATACTGCAGGGGCTGTTATTGATTGCAAAAAAGGCAATATCACTTTTCATGTTAATGGTAATGAGCATATGGTACACTTTCCAAGGAAACAACCTCAAGTCCACAGTATCAATTCTATTGGAAAAATCTCAATGATTACTATTGGAGGTTTTGAAGTCCCTCTTCCTACTATGAATAAGAAATATGATATTCTTATTGTTGGGGACATGCATATCCCCGTTGAGGTAACCTAGTGTTATTCGAAAATTCTCCGGTTTCATGTTATTCGGAAAGAGTTTGTTAACAAGACTTGATCAACCTTGTTAGTGGATTCCTTTTGATGAGCACGAGATGGATGAAGTTAGAAAGCACAAACTCTCTGTACCCTCCTTTTACTTTCTGCTATTTAGATTAAATAAAGCAAAAATAGTATTTTCTGTCTATTTTCTGAATTATCCTTGCAATAAAAATACCCCGAAAATAAAAGTTCTCCAATGTCCTGAAAATGAAATATTGGTTTTTGTAGAATATTTAAGAATTTCTAGCACTGAGAACACACCAGGGGGCCCACCATTTGTCCACGAGGGCATAGAGCGCGCCCACCCCCCTGGGGCACGCCCCTGCCTCGTGGGCCCCACGTGGACCCCCTGCACTTACTCCAGCACCCACTCACTTCGTCTTCCTCCAGAAAAAATCATCCCATAGCTCAAACCCG
The DNA here is from genome assembly GCF_056163025.1 of Triticum urartu. Lineage (NCBI taxonomy): Eukaryota > Viridiplantae > Streptophyta > Magnoliopsida > Poales > Poaceae > Triticum > Triticum urartu. The sequence continues at coordinate 258,951,717 of NC_141873.1, forward strand.
TGTTCTAGCTCATCTTGCTGCCATTTTCGATCTCCTTGCTCAAAGCTCCATTCACAAAACTGATTTGGGGGATTGTTCTTCGGTATGTGACTCCTCCAATGGTCCAATTATTTTTTTTCTAGTGATTTATTTATTGCAAATTTTTACTGCTAAGGTGACCCTGTTCTTGAGCTTGCATGTCAAATTTATATGGTCCAAAGTAGTTTTAATGCATGATATAGCCTCTAGGAACCTATGGTAGTAGTTGCTATCAATCTCGTTGAGTTTGATTCACTTTTATTTTGAGTCACTAAAAAATTTCAGAAATTTTCCAGAGGAAGAAAATGATAAAGAGATTGTTGAGGGGCTCTTCGAGCCGAAGCTCGAAGGATAAGCAAAATGAGGAGAATAAAAAGCCCAAATACAATCTTCCTCGCACTGCAGAGGTTCGGTCATGCGAATGGCCTTGTGATGTGTTCTTGAGAGCCGCCGGAATTTACGATGACTTTTATTACTTGGCTGAGAATGCAGGCCTCACTGACTTCCTCCACGACCAGGGCGAACATTATCTCCTACTCACTAATATTTTCGTGCAAAAATTTTATTTCCATGCTAAGAAATCACCACCTTTAGTGGAGTTTCACTTATATGATGAGGTTAAGGAGATGTCACTCCATGATTTTTGTCGGGTCTGCAAGATACCCCTTGTGGGCAGCTTCGAGGAACCACATCATAGTGACGTGGATGGATTTATTGATAGAATTGTTGTAGGGGAAACGAGGAAAGTTTCCGATGCAAGAATTACTAGTATACATTTTCCTGTTCTGCGTTACTTTGTGATATTTGCTAGTAGATGCTTAATTGGTCGCGGGAACAGTGGAAATCTTAGTGCTCCTGATCTTGTCATTTTGTGCCATGCTTTGTTTTGTGATACAACTTTCATCTTAGGCTCTAGTATTGCTAAACGATTAAGTTTGAACCATACAAAGGGCCCCATCTTCGGAGGCATCTTTGCTTCACACCTTGCTAAACACTTTGAGATACCCATTAGGCATTATGAGAAAGAGGGAAAGTTGCCGGTCCCTATTTTTCTAGATTATAAGTGTATGGTAGCACATGAATTTATTGTTAAAAATAAGAAGATGCATAAGTATAATTTGATATTTGATAAAACTCACTATGAGACTATTACCTTGCCTGCACCCTCTTTGTTTAACATACTTTCAGGCACGTATCTCATCTTACCCGAGGCCATTTATGCATACTGGAGGCTGACACAAGTCCCAGAGCCTGACCCTTATCGACAGTCTGTTTATCAGTGGGATCTGGGGGAGATCGCCAACCAGTGGCACCCTGAGGACCCTCCTCAGTACACCAGAGAGAGCAGCTTCGATCCGTGGGCATAGACCAGCTTAGGCCAAAAGCCAAAGCTTGGGGGAGTACGTATTCCTCACCAACATTACATTCATGTTCACACACTCATTCTAGTTGTCGGTGCTCATACTTTTTCATTATACTATCCATGCTAGTTTATTTTCTTTTCTAAGCCTTCTTCTTGTGTGTTTGAAAAACCTTAAGAAAAACCAAAAAGGTTAGTTGTAGCTTTTCGCTAGTTTACTTTCCATGCATGTAGTAGTAATAATTAAAAGAAAACCCAAAAAGATTTCTCGTTCTTCTTTTGCTTGTTGGGAACTTTCCCGTGTAAATAGTTTTATATCTTTTCTTATTCTTTGGGGGTCGAGAGGAGAAGACCATGATGAAAATGTTGAGTGGCTCTCATATGCATTATTGTTGATTTAACCAAGAGCCCATGTTACCTTGTCTGCTCCCTTGTATAAAATGCTTGCAGATTCCAGCTTAGTCCAATGCACATGCACTATTATTATCCACATTGTTCGGTCGTGCAAGTGAAAGGCAATAATGATGATATATGATGGACTGAATGAGATGAGAGAAGCTGGTATGAACTTGACCTATATTGTTTTGTAAATATGATTAGTTCATCGTTCCTGATTCAGCCTATTATGAATGAAACATGTTTGCAATGACAATTAGACATTATAGTTGCCCATGCCATGCTTAATTATCTAGGAGTTTATAATGGTTTACCTTGTGTGCCAACATGATATTAAAATGGTTGTGACGTGGTATCATAGGGTGGTATCCTCCGTTGAACGATTCAAGTGGCTTGACTTGGCACATGTTCACGCATGTAGATGAAACAAAATCAACATAGCCTCCATGATATTTATGTTCATGGTAATTTATATCCTACTCATGCTTGCACTCATTGTTGATTAATCTTAATGCATGTTCATGACAGTTGTTGCTCTCTAGTTGGTCGCTTCCCAGTCTCTTTCTAGGCTTCACTTGTACTAAGAGGGAATACTGCTTGTGCATCCACTTCGATAAACCCCAAAGTTATTCCATATGAGTCCACCATACCTTCGTATATGCGGTATTTACCTGCCGTTCCAAGTAAATTTGTATGTGCCAAACTCTAAACCTTCAAATTAAATTCTGTTTTGTATGCTCGAATAGCTCATGTATCAACTAGGGTTGTCTATATCTTCCATGCTAGGTGGGTTATTCTCACGATGAGTGGACTCCGCTCATCATTCACGAGAAAATGGCCGGTAACCGGGATGCCCTATCCCATGCTCAAATCAAATCAAAATAATTGCAAACAAAACTCCCCGAGGATTGTTGTTAGTTGGACAGCACCCGTTGTTTCGGACAAGCCATGGATTGATGTTTGTTGGTGGTGGGGGAGTATAAACTTTACCATTCTGTTTGGGAACTGCCTATAATGTGTGTAGCATGGAAGATATCGAAATCTCTTGGTTGTTATGTTGACAATGAAAGTATGCCACTCAATATATTATTTATCTTTGTTTGAAAACTCGAGCTCTGGCACCTCTGCATATCCCTGATTCCCTCTGCGAAGGGCCTATCTATTTACTTTTATGTTGAGTCATCATCCTCTTATTAAAAAGCACCAGTTGGAGAACACGGCTGTCATTCGCATGCATTGCTATTAATTTACATTGAGTATGATTGTGACTGGACCTCTTTTACCATGAATTACAATGTCTAGTCGGTCCTTGATCTTCAGGGGTGCTCTGCATTTATGTTTTGTAGTCTCAGAAAGGGCTAGAGAGATACCATCTTGTTATATCATGTTATGATTTTTTTGAGAAAGTGTTGGCATCCGAGATTTATTATTATTGCTCGCTAGTTGATTATGCCATTGATATGAGTAAACATGAGACCTAAATGTTATTGTGAATATGGCTAGTTCGTAATATTTCCTGAAAACTTGAGTGTTGGCTTTACATATTTGCAACAACAAGATCAAATAGAGTTTGTAAAAGTTTTTGTTTATCACTTTTAGTTTGTCAACTGAATTGCTTGAGGACAAGCAAAGGTTTAAGCTTGGGGCAGTTGATATGTCTCCAACGTATCTACTTTTCTAAACACGTTTGCCCTTGTTTTGGACTCTAACTTGCATTATTTGAATGGAACTAACCCGGACTGACGCTATTTTCAGCAGAACTGCCATGGTGTTATTCTTGTGCAGAAATAAAAGTTCTTGAAATGACCTGAAAATCCATGGAGACACATTTTGGAATTAATGAAAAATACTGGCGAAAGAATCAGCATCAGGGGGCCCACACCCTGTCCACGAGGGTGCCCCCCCGGGACGTCCCCCCTGCCTCGTGGGCTGATACGTCTCCAACGTATCTATAATTTTTGATTGCTCCATGCTATATTATCTACTGTTTTTGACATTATTGGGCTTTATTTTCCACTTCTATATTATTTTTGGGACTAACCTATTAACCGGAGGCCCAGCCCAGAATTGCTGTTTTTTTGCCTGTTTTAGGGTTTCGAAGAAAAGGAATATCAAACGGAGTCCAAACGGAATGAAACCTTCGGAAATGCGATTTTCTCATCAGATAAGATCCAGGAGACTTGGACCCTCCGTCAAGAAAGCCACGAGGTGCTCACGAGGGTAGGGCCCCCCCTAGGGCGCGCCCCCTGCCTCGTGGGCCCCTCGAAGCTCCACCGACGTACTTCTTCCTCCTATATATATCCACGTACCCCCAAACGATCAGGGACGGAGCCAAAAATCTAATTCCACCGCCACAACTTTCTGTATCCATGAGATCCCATCTTGGGGCCTGTTCCGGAGCTCCGCAGGAGGTGGCATCGATCACGGAGGGCTTCTACATCATCATCCAAGCCCCTCCAATGAAGTGTGAGTAGTTTACTTTAGACCTACGGGTCCATAGCTAGTAGCTAGATGGCTTCTTCTCTCTTTTTGGATCTCAATACAATGTTCTCCCCCTCTCTCGTGGAGATCTATTCGATGTAATCTTCTTTTTGTGGTGTGTTTGTTGAGACCGATGAATTGTGGGTTTATGATCAAGTCTATCTATGAATAATATTTGAATCTTCTATGAATTCTTTTATGTATGATTGGTTATCTTTGCAAGTCTCTTCGAATTATCAGTTTGGTTTGGCCTACTAGATTGGTTGTTCTTGCCATGGAAGAAGTGCTTAGCTTTGGGTTCAATCTTGCGGTGTCCTTTCCCAGTGACAGAAGGGGCAGCAAGGCATGTATTGTATTGTTGCCATCGAGGATAACAAGATGGGGTTTTATAATATTGCATGAAACTATCCCTCTACATCATGTCATCTTGCTTAAGGCGTTACTCTGTTTTTAACTTAATACTCTAGATGCATGCTGGATAGCGGTCGATGAGTGGAGTAATAGTAGTAGATGCAGAATCATTTCGGTCTACTTGTCTCGGACGTGATGCATATATACATGATCATACCTAGATATTCTCATAACTATGCTCAATTTGGTCAATTGCTCTACAGTAATTGGTTCACCCACCGTAGAATACTTGTCCTCTTGAGAGAAGCCACTAGTGAGACCTATGGCCCCCGGGTCTCTTTCTCATCATATCAATCTCCATCACTTTACTATTGCTTTACTATTACTTTGCTTTTACTTTATTTACTTTGCATCTCTATACCAAAAATACCAAAAAAATATTATTTATCATCTCTATCAGATCTCACTTTCGTAAGTGACCGTGAAGGGATTGACAACCCCTAAGCGCATTGGTTGCGTTGAGCTATTGTTTTTGTGTAGGTACGAGGGACTCGAGCGTAGCCTCCTACTGGATTGACACCTTGGTTCTCAAAACTGAGGGAAATACTTACGCTACTTTGCTGCATCATCCCTTCCTCTTCGGGGAAATCCAACGCAGCGCTCAAGAGGTAGCATGGGGCCCCTGGGACTCCACCGACCTCAACCCCAACTCCATATATTCACTTTTGAGGAGGGAAAATCAGGCAGAAGGATTCATCGCGTTTTACGATATGGAGCCGCCGCCAAGCCCTGATCTTCCTCGGGAGGGCTGATCTGGAGTCTGTTCGGGGGTCCTGAGAGGGCAATCTGTCGCCATCGTCATCATCAACCATCCTCCATCACCAATTTCATGATGCTCACCGCCGTGCGTGAGTAATCTCATCGTAGCCTTGCTGGACGGTGATGGGTTGGATGAGATTTACCATGTAATCAAGTTAGTTTTGTTAGGGTTTGATCCCTAGTATCCATTATGTTCTAAGATTGATGTTGCTATGACTTTGCTATGCTTAATGCTTGTCACTAGGGCCCGAGTGCCATGATTTCAGATCTGAACCTATTATGTTTTCATGAATATATGTGAGTTCTTGATCCTATCTTGCAAGTCAATAGTCACCTACTATGTGTTATGATCCGGCAACCCCAAAGTGATAATAATCGGGACCACTCCCGGTGATGACCGTAGTTTGAGGAGTTCATGTATTCACTAAGTGTTAATGCTTTGGTACGGTACTCTATTAAAAGGAGGCCTTAATATCCCTTAGTTTGCAATAGGCCCCCGCTGCCACAGGAGGGTAGGACAAAAGATGTCATGCAAGTTCTTTTCCATAAGCACGTATGACTATATTCGGAGTACATGCCTACATTATATTGATGAACTGGAACTAGTTATGTGTCACCCTATGTTATAACTATTGCATGAGGAATCACATCCGACATAATTATCCATCATTGATCCGTTGCCTACGAGCTTTTCACATATTGATCTTTGCTTAGTTACTTTTCCGTTGCCACTGTTACGATTGCTACAAAAACTACTATAGTTAATTTTGCCACCGTTACCGTTACTTCCATACTACTTTGCTACTAAATACTTTGATGCAGATATTAAGTCTTTTAGGTGTGGTTGAATTGACAACTCAACTGCTAATACTTGAGAATATTCTTTGTCTCCCCTTGTGTCGAATCAATAAATTTGGGTTGAATACTCTACCCTCGAAAACTATTGCGATCCCCTATACTTGTGGGTTATCATACAACGAATTTCTTCATGTACTTGGGAGTGACATAGGGATATTCCCTCCATTCTCTTGCCCATCTCCTCTCAATCTTCTGAATGCGCACTTTGCGCTCATTCTTTGTTTCCTCAGGGGGTGTGCAATACCCTGCATAGATGTCTTCAGGGATTTCAAAGGCAGTGTTGACTTCCAATTTCTTTCCTCCCTTCTGAGGTTTCTTGCCGTCAGCTATTTTCTTCAGCTAAGGATTTTAAACAATTGAGTTCTCTGAAGAGGTATGCAATCTGTCTTCGAGGAACGCTGCAAATGAGTTAAGTTGATGAGAACCTTGTGATTCAGCAGCAGACATGAGTACCTGTGAACAGAGTATATATGCGAAGAATTTGGAGAGGTCACATGCGTTCTCAGAAGTTTTTTTGCATAAAGAACATGTTTCAGGAATTTGACCAGAGGTGTCTTGAGGAATTTCACTAAGTGTTCTTTGACTTAGGTTCCGAAGTTGTATAGACTGGAAATCCACACAATTGAGGAATCTGGAAGAAAAATATTGCAGAGAAACAGATCAAGAAAATATGCTTATGTGAGGTGTTTAAAGTGTGGAAGTTGAAGAATAAACACCTTTTGAAGATTTTGTAGAAATTATCAGAATCAACAAAGGCGGTAAAAGTAACTTTTAATTACCCTTGATGAAGAACACGACGAACTGGGAGTAGTAGTTTGGAAGTTCATCAGTCCAGATCTTCCACGCCCTAACTTGGCAGAGGAAGACAGCTACGGCGGCGGCTGAGAGAAGAAATCCGTGGCCGACGCGAGTACGACGGTGACGAGGTCGAGGCAGTGAAGCTCTTCCTCACCGGCGACGATGGAAGTAGCGTCGGCGCTAGGTCTGGAAGCTTGAGCGAGGGGAAGTGAGGTCGAGCAGGGTAAATGCAGTCTCAGGAGGGTGAGGGGTATATATAGCCGAAGTGAAAAACTGCTTGCCCGAGGAAATTGGACAAACGTGCCCCTGACTCCTCTCATCGTAGCAACATGTGTCACCCACGTACAGAGCGGTGGCGATCGTGTGAGATCGTGCATGAATATATACGTCTTATCGTGGGATGTGAACCAGTTTGAGCGGCAAAAGCCGAAAATTTAGAGAAGAATATTTTAAGTTTTCGTTCACAAATTCTTCAGCTGACAAGGACACAGTGAAGATTTTGAATGGGTTTCAAATAGAACACACATGAAGAATTTGTGAACAGATTGGGTTGAGTTTAGCATAGAGGGGGGAAGGGTTCGATCACATTCACTTAGTAGAAAAGGCAACTTGAAGATTTAGAAATAAGTGAATGTTGTAGAGGTCTACAAACTCAAATATATATATATATATATAGTCAATGAAGAACAATGACGGAAAGAGAGAAGACTAAGCAAAGGTGAAGAATTTGAACAACTGAGGAAATTCAACTGAAGAAAAAAACTCAAATTGGAAAAAAATTCAACTTCTATTGGTGGCATGACCCACTATATAAGAATGATGATTTCAGACACCGCGTACAATTGTTGTAGGGCTCTGAGAATCAAATTCTTCGTTAATTTCTTCACACTTAGAGGGTTAGCCTTCCTTGATTGAAGAAAAACGTTACTTCGTGTGTTGCACATCTAAGTCATCAATTTTGCAAAAGGGTTAGGATGTGTGTCCTTTTCAAAGGACATTCAGAGATTCTAACATATTTAGCTCACACCGCAACTTGCTAAATCTCTTCTCATCCAGGGGCTTTGTGAAGATATCGGCTAGCTATTCTTCAGTCTTCACGTGCTCGATAGAGATGTCGCCCTTCAACACATGATCACGAAGAAAATGATGAAAAATCTGAATGTGCTTTGTCTTTGAGTGCTAAACTAGGTTATGAGCAATCTTGGTGACACTCTCATTGTCACAGTAGAGTGGCATTCTTCACATTGATGCCGTAGTCCTTGAGGGTTTGCTTCATCCATACCAATTGAGCACAGCACGAGGCAGGATCAATGTACTCAGCTTCAGTAGTAGAGATGTAGCGACCCGACCTCAGATGGTCAAGTCTCTGTGCTTCAGTGTCATCCCTGGATCGGTAATGCTGACACACATAGTACTCGAAGGATTTATAACAGAGTAGCAATCACACACTTATTACATCGAATGTCTCAAGAGAGAACTCATTACAGTAATATGGCTTAAGGCCATCTAATACGATAACAGCGGAAGGCTTGGAAGATAAAGTGAGTCCATCAACTCCAACAACATAGCTGAGCTGCACGGCAACGACCTAACGAACCTTACTCCTCGTCTGAAAAGTCTGCAACATAATATGTTGCAGCCCGAAAACGGGTCAGCACATGGAATATGCTGGCAAAGTAACACAGTAGAGCAAGAACAGAATAATGCTATCACTACATGCATATTTGGCTGGTGGAAAGCTCTATGGTTACAGTTTTGCAAAAAGCCAATTTTTCCCTACAACAAAGGAATAGATTTTAATTTAACTATCATGGTAGTTGAACAACATTGAGAAGGTTCCTCCAACTCAATCCCAATTAAAGTGATTAACAACCCAACAATATTAGTTAAACATGATGAGATACTTGTGATAACCCAAGTACTAGATACTCAAGAATTGTCCATAACCGGGGACACGGCTAACCATGATTAGATTGTACACTCTGCAGAGGTTTGCGCACTTTTCCCCACAAGACTTGATCGCCTCTGTTGGATTTCTTGCACCACAAGGTGTTTGAGAAACGGATGACCGAGACACAGTCTTTCAGAAACATTAACTCTCTACTCCGGACAAACCATACCAAACCTACATCCCACTACCTGTTGATCTGCCTCTTCAAGAGCTTCACGTAACTTACTCAACTATGCTAGAGCCCATAATAGCTTGTGGCTGCACATGGATCATGAATCATCTCAGTTCCCTTTGAGCTTGGGTGGCGGTCCATAGGAAGATCACACTGGTACTCCGGGATTTCCAAAAAAATACAGGCAACACTGGGTACTCCAGGTGCCTCAATCCACCCAGTTGTTTGATTAAGTTGCCACCTTAAGTTGAACCATTAATTAACAAGCTCACATCTGTCATGGATTTCACTCAAACCCAAACCACGTCTACGAGCATATCATAGCATAGTAATATAAGCAACGCGTAGAGTAACTCCCAAGGGTTTGAATGTAACAGGGCAATAGGTTCTACCTCAACAACTACTTCCCAACCCACAAGTTAATGACATCCTAATCATGCAATGTTTGAGGATTGGAACTAATGCATAAAAACTGGGTGATAAAGGGGTATGATCAAAGTGTTACTTGCCTTGCTGACGATCTGCGAAACCTAGGGACTCGTAGTAGCACGCTTCACACTCCGGGTGTTCTATCGCAAGCAAACAATAGCATACATAAGTAACAAGCAACTATGTACAAACAAAACTCAATTAAAAGAGGGTTGACCAGAAGTTTCAATTTAAGAACTCCGGTTCACAAAAACAATCAAATCAAACGAAGCAACGAAACTCAAACGGCGAAAGAAAGAAGCTTCGTTTACTAATCTGAAACTAGGTAAAATTTTACAGCAGCAAAAACTTGTTTGAGTTGGTTAAACGGAAAGAGGGTTTCGGGACGAAACTCTAGGCCCTTGAATCGCCTAATTCCGACTAACGAGCGAAAAGATAAACATAAACTAAGATCGAATCAGAAATTGCGATCAGAAAAATCACGGAATAAATCCGATAAAAGAAAACTCACGAACAGACTAACGAACGAGCATTCGTTAGCTGTAACTAATGGGCGAAAACCGTTCGTTAAAACGAACGTACGGACGAACGTCCGCTAACTAGAAGAACCGAGAAAAACCGGCGAATCCGAAAAAAAACGGATCTAGGGTTTTCTAAAAAAACCAAACGGTTTTAAAAAAACCGGCGGCGGAGTCCGGTGGCTACCTCCGGCGAGGGGGCTCTGGTGAGGCAGGCAGGGGCGGGGCGGCGGCTCGCGAGGGCGGCGCGGGGCTGCGGTGGCTGCGGCGGCGGGGCTGGCGGCGGTGGCGGTGGTGTTTGGGGGCGGGGGTGGCGGCGTATATGGGGTTGGGCGGTGACTTGGAGTAGGGGGCAAGGCGCGGCAGAGGCAGAGTCCAACTCGGACTCCGGTCCGAGTGGCCGCGGCGGCTGGGCCGGCCTGGCTCGGCTGGGCCTTAGGCCCAATCGGGCGCGGGAACTTTTTTTTAAATAATTTCGCCGACCGAAATAAAATCCTAGAAAAATAAATAAAAATCTAAAAATGCCAAAATAAATTTTCACCGTCTAAATAAAAATATTGAGAACGAGATGAACATTTTCTTGGCCCTAAAATGCAATTTTGAAAAACGTGCAATTTTTCTAATGCAAACAAAATTGTAATAAAATCCAAATAAAACAAATATTTGATTTTAATATTTTTCCTCCAATATTTCAATTATCTTGGAGAAGTCATATTATCTCCTCTCATATATGTTAGTATGAAATATTTTTGGAGAGAAAATAATTAAAACCAAAAATTCTCGTTTCAAAATTTGATAAAAATCAAATCTGAAAACCGGGAAATCCCCAACTCTCTCCGAGGGTCCTTGAGTTGCTTAGGATTTTTGATTATCGCGAGACGAAATGCGAATAAAATATGATATGCATGGATGACTATGTATAACATTCCAAATTTGAAAATTTGGGATGTTACAAACCTACCCCCCTTAAGATGAATCTCGCCCTCGAGATTTGGGTTAGCTAGAAAATAGGTGTGGGTGGTATTTGCAAAGATCATCCTCTTGTTCCCATGTGGCTTCATCCTCGGTATGGTGGCTCCACTGAACTTTACAAAACTTGATAACCTTACTGCGGGTGACTCTACTGGCAAATTCAAGAATCTTAACTGGCTTTTCCTCGTAAGTAAAATCACTGTCCAACTGAATTGCCTCCAAGGGTACTGTATCTCTTAATGGTACATCGGCCATCTCAGCATGACACTTCTTTCAGCCGTGAAACGTGAAACACGTCATGAGCTCCTGACAATCCCTCGGGTAACTCCAACTTGTAGGCAACTTCTCCCATCCATTCCAAAATACGATACGGTCCTACAAATCTCGGAGCTAACTTTCCCTTAACTCCAAAACGTTTCACTCCTCGCAAGGGTGATACTCGCAGATATGCTCGGTCTCCAATTTCATAGGTTACCTCCTTGCATTTTGAGTCAGCATAACTCTTCTACCTGGACTGAGCAATCTTCAGTCTGTCACGAATCAATTTAACCTTCTCCTCAGACTCTTTGATCAAGTCTGGTCCAAACTACCGTCGGTCTCGTACCTCATCCCACATCAACGGTGTTCTGCACCTTCGTCCATACAGGGCTTCAAACGGTGCCATCTTCAAACTGGCTTGATAGCTATTATTGTATGAAAACTTGGCGTATGGCAAATTTTCATCCCAACTAGATCCATAATCTAGCGCACAGGCTCTCAACATGTCTTCCAGAATTTGGTTGACTCTCTCTGTTTGTCCATCCGTCTGCGGGTGAAATGTTGTACTAAACTTCAATCTCGTTCCCAAAGTCTGGTGCAACTGGTGCGAAAACTTTGAGGTAAACTGTGTTCCTCGATCTGATATGATGGTCCTTGGAACTCCATGCAGACATACAATCCTGGACATATATATCTTGGCCAACTTTGCACTTGTATAGGTGGTTTTCACTGGGATGAAGTGAGCTACTTTGGTCAAGCGATCAACTACTACCCATATGGAATCATATCCCGCTTTGGTCCTAGGCAATCCGGTGATAAAGTCCATGCCCAGTTTATCCCACTTCCATTCGTGTATCGGCATAGGCTGTAACAGTCCTGCTGGCTTCTGATGCTCTGCCTTCACGCGCTGACATACATCACATACGGCTACATACTCGGCAATATCCTTCTTCATACTGGTCCACCAGAAACATTCCTTCAAATCCAAATACATCTTGGTGTTTCCAGGGTGTATCGAGTATGGTGAGTCATGGGCCTATTGAAGTATTAACTTCCTGATCTCCTGGTTATTGGGCACATAAACTTGGTCCTCAAACCACAAGGTATCATGCTCATCCTCACGAAAACCTTTGGCCTTTCCTTTGCCCATCTTCTCCTTTATCTCAGCAATCTCCTTGTCCTCCTTCTGAGCTTCCCGAATCTTGTCCAGCAATGTCGACTGGACCTGCATTGTTGCAATAAATCCTCTAGGAACAATCTCCAATCGAAGTTCCATGATGTCCTCTGCTAATTCCTTCGGCATTCCCTTGCTTTCAAGGATATTAGCATAACTCTTCCGGCTCAAAGCGTCTGCTACGACATTGGCCTTTCCTGGATGATAGTGTAGCTTCATGTCATAATCCTTTATAAGCTCCAACCATCTCCTCTGTTGAAGGTTCAGCTCCTTTTGGGTGAAAATGTACTTCAAACTCTTATGGTCCGTGTACACATCACAACGGTTTCCAATAAGGTAATGTCTCCACATCTTCAATGCATGCACTACGGTTGCTAACTCCAAATCATGCGTGGCATAGTTCAACTCATGAGGTTTTAGTTGTCATGAGGCATACGAAACAACTCTCCCGTCCTGCATAAGCACACATCCAAGTCCTAAGCGTGAGGCATCGCAGTACACTTGGAACTCCTTATGTATATCTGGAAGTGTTAGCACTGGCGTTGTAGTCAAACGTTTCTTCAACTCCTAGAAACTTGCCTCGCAATCTTCTGTCCATTTAAACTTAGTATCCTTCTTTAACAGTTCAGTCATTGGCTTTGCAATCTTGGAAAAATTCTCAATGAATCTCCGGTAGTATCCTGCGAGTCCAAGAAAACTACGGATCTCGCTAACTGAAGTGGGTGCCAACCATTCAGTGACTGACTAAATTTTGCTGGGGTCTACTGCTATACCTTCTCCTGATATAACATGTCCAAGGAACCCGACTTCCTTCAACTAAAATTCGCATTTGCTAAACTTAGCATACAACTGGTGTTCCCTGAGTTTCTCAAGAACTAAGCGCAAATGCTCCTTGTGCTCCTCCTCGTTCTTCAAGTATACCATAATATCATCAATAAACACCACAACAAACTTGTCCAAATACTCCATGAACACCTTGTTCATCATGCTCATGAAATAGGCAGGGGCGTTAGTCAGTCCAAATGACATGACCGTGTACTCGTATAATCCATATCGTGTTGTGAACGCTGTCTTCGGTATATCCTTCTCTCGTATCTTCAACTGATGATACCCCGATCGCAAATCGATCTTCGAAAACACTTTAGCTCCTTGCAACTGATCAAACAGATCGTTGATCATCGGCAGTGGGTACTTGTTCTTAATAGTCACTTCATTTAATGCTCGATAATCAACAACCATCCTCAGGGATTTATCCTTCTTCTCAACCAAAAGTACTGGGGCTCCCCAAGGTGATGAACTTCTTCGAATGTATCCTTTCTCCAATAACTCCTTGATCTGTTTCTTAATTTCTTCCAGATCATTTGCGGGCATCTGATAGGGTCTCTTGGATATTGGTCTTGTACCTGGCAATAGCTCTATCAAAAACTCAATGTCTCTATCCAGTGGCATGCCTGGTAAATCCTCAGGAAAAATATCCGGGTAATCCTTCACTACAGGCACTTCCTCCTGAACAACTCCTGTGAGGGTATTCACTTGGATCCTCCTAGGCACATGCCTAGACACATACTTAATCCTTTTTCCTTCCAGGGTGGTGAGATAAATCGACTTACTAGCACAGTCAATGCTTCCTCCAAATTTTGGCATCCAGTCCATACCCAATATCACATCCAATCCTTGTGACTCCAAGATAATTAGGTCGGACGGAAAAACATGTGTTCCAATGGTTAAGGGTATCTGGTCACACCATCGGCTAGCCATATACTCTGCTCCGGGTGAACTCACTAAAAGAGGGGTCCTAAGGGTTTGGGTTGGTAGTTTAAACTTATCCACGAATCCCCTTGATATGTATGAATGCGATGCACCAGTATCGAAAAGAACAAGAGCGGTAAATGACTTAACCAAAAACTTACCTATTACCCGTCCGGCTGCTCTTCAACCTCCCCCACGTTAACGTGGTTCACTTGGCCTTTGTTGAATGGATTTGGCTTCTTCCCAGCGCTCCCATTTCCATTTCCATTCTTTCCTTCAGGGCACTCCGTGGCGTAGTGTCCAGTCTTCCCGCACTTGAAACAAGTAACATGACTTAAGTCCCTTTTGGCGGGTGTGGCTGGGTTGGGGCGGTTATGATTATTGGTGGTTCCGTCCCCATTCCCATTCTTAGATCCATTGTGGTTATGCGATCCTCCTCCAGTGTGGTTGTGACCTCCATGGTTATGAACAAGTCCTTCCGAGTTCGGGGTTAGGCGAGGTTTCTGCTGAGCTCCTGAGTTATACTTCCCCTATCCATACTTCCTCTTGCGGCTCTCAATCTGCTGCTGCTTCCCTTCAATCATAAGAGCCTTGTCTACCAACTCCTGGTAGTTGTTGAAGGTTGATACCATCAATTGCATGCTCATCTCATCATTCAGCCCTTCCATAAACTTCTCTTGTTTCGCGGCATCTGTGGCTACATCATCAGGGGCATAGCGAGATAACTTGCTAAACTCATCCACGTACTGAGCCACAGTACGGTTCCCCTGACGTAAGTTGCGGAACTCCCGCTTCTTCATTTGCATAGCTCCAGTGGAGACATGGGCTGTGCGGAAAGGTTGCTGAAACTGGTCCCAAGTGACATTGGCTATAGGAAAAGTGGCTGTGTAATTCTCCCACCATGAGGCTGTTGGTCCATCCAATTGATGTGCGGCAAAGCGCACTCTCTCATCATCTGTGCAACCTGCGGTGGTCAACTCCCTTCCAATACGGCATAGCCAATCGTCCGCAACTATGGGCTCAGTGCTACTAGAAAACACCGGCGGTTGTAACCTTAGAAAACGGGCTAGGTTGTCCACGGGCGGCGGGTTGTTGTTGTTATTGTTGTTGCCCTGGTTCTGAACTAGCAATTGCATCAATGTATTCTGCTGCTGGATCAACTGGGTGAGCTCCGGTGGGAAAGCAAAACCGGTGTCACGTCTCGGAGGCATCTGAGGGGTTTAGATGGAGGAGATTTAGAATAGAAAAAAGGTTTAATGAGAAAACACTACCCATATGCACATGAGACAAACAAAAGCGTTTCACTCAATCAATCAAGCAAGGGCATACAAACGATCTAGAACTGTCGCACAAGTGCTCAACTACTACTAAATACATGGGGGAATACTAGTGATATATGGTAGTCATCTAGAAATTTTGATCGGTGGAAGACTCCATGATGTCTGCTCTAGCTTCGTCTTCAAAGTCATCATCAGTAGGATCGGAATCGGTGTCGTTGATGATGATGTAGTCCTCGGGGCGTATCTCCTTGGGTTCTTCTTCTTCTTCTTTTGGTGCTGGTCCTCCCATGAATACTCCGATCTTCTTGACTAAGTCGTCATTCTTCTCCAGTAGTGTCTTGATTTCCTCCTCATATCCATCGCGGGTAAACTTGAGTTCTTCCTCCAACTCAATGATCCTAGTCTTCGCCTTCTTCAAGTCCATCATGTCCGCGCACATCTGGTTTTCCTGACGTCGGATGTGCTGGTTTAACTCCTGGATGAAAGCTGCAATGGATCTATCCTTCCTGGTGCTGATTACTTCCCATTGCTCATCTCGGCGCCCACATATTTGGTAAATAGTGTCCTTAAGCTCCCTGTTGTAAACTTCTACGATGCGTCCCATGGTAATGTGGGCTGCCATGCTCTTGCCTAGACTCCAGGTGGGTGCTTCGAAAGAAAACTCTATGGGTTTAGAAGTTGGCGAGAACGTCCTTCCTGGAACTTGTACTTGAATCATCCAGCGCTCCTCTTCAGGTAAAGTGGCGTTGTACGTCCCGGTGAAGCTTGGTATTCCAATGTTCAAGCACCTAGTTGCTTCCTTCAAGTGGCGTCCAAAAGGTGTGTCTTCATCCGATTGTGCAAACTTGTTCTTCATCTCTGTCATCCTAAAGAGTATAAAATGGAGAGGAGTTAGAAATGAGAAGAGAAGGGTGACCTAGGGTTTATCTTAGTGGTCGTATCCTACACTCAGCGCGTGCTCTGATACCATCTTGTAGCGAAGCGACCTCAGATGGTCATGTCTCTGTGCTTTAGTGTCATCCCTGGATCGGCAATGCTGACACACACAGTACTCGAAGGATTTATAATAGAGTAGAAATCACACACTTATTACATCGAATGTCTCAAGAGAGAACTCATTACAGTAATATGGCTTAAGGCCATCTAATACGATAACAGCGGAAGGCTTGGAAGATAAAGTGAGTCCATCAACTCCAACGGCATAGCTGAGCTGCACGACAACGACCTAACGAACCTTACTCCTTGTCTGAAAAGTCTGCAACATAATACGTTGCAGCCCGAAAATGGGTCAGCACATGGAATATGCTGGCAAAGTAACATAGTAGAGCAAGAACAGAATAATGCTATCACTACATGCATATTTGGCTGGTGGAAAGCTCTATGGTTACAGTTTTGCAAAAAGCCAATTTTTCCCTACAACAAAGGAATAGATTTTAATTTAACTATCATCTTAGTTGAACAACATTGAGAAGGTTCCTCCAACTCAACCCCAATTAAAGTGATTAACAACCCAACAATATTAGTTAAACATGATGAGATACTTGTGATAACCCAAGTACTAGATACTCAAGAATTGTCCATAACCGAGGACACGGCTAACCATGATTAGATTGTACACTCTGCAGAGGTTTGCGCACTTTTCCCCACAAGACTCGATCGCCTCCGTTGGATTTCTCGCACTACAGGGTGTTTGAGAAACGGATGACCGAGACACAGCCTTTCAGAAACATTAACTCTCTACTCCGGACAGACCATACCAAACCTATATCCCACTACCTGCTGATCTGCCTCTTCAAGAGCTTCATGTAACTTACTCAACTATGCTAGAGCCCATAATAGCTTGTGGCTGCATACGGAAGTTTCTAGCATGAATCATCTCAGTTCCCTTTGAGCCTGGGTGGCGGTCCATAGGAAGATCACATTGGTACTCCGGGATTTCCAAAAAAATACAGGCAACACTGGGTACTCCAGGTGCCTCAATCCACCCAGTTGTTTGATTAAGTTGCCACCTTAAGTTGAACCATTAATTAACAAGCTCACATCTGTCATGGATTTCACTCAAACCCAAACCACGTCTACGAGCATATCATAGCATAGTAATATAAGCAACGTGTAGAGTAACTCCTAAGGGTTTGAATGTAACAGGGCAATAGGTTCTACCTCAACAACTACTTCCCAACCCACAAGTTAATGACATCCTAATCATGCAATGTTTGAGGATTGGAACTAATGCATAAAAACTGGGTGATAAAGGGGTATGATCAAAGTGTTACTTGCCTTGCTAACGATCTGCGAAACCTAGGGACTCGTAGTAGCACGCTTCGCACTCCGGGTGTTCTATCGCAAGCAAACAATAGCATACATAAGTAAAAAGCAACGATGCACAAGAAAAACTCAATTAAAAGAGGGTTGACCAGAAGTTTCAACTTAAGAACTCCGGTTCGCAAAAACAATCAAATCAAACGAAGCAACGAAACTCAAACGGCGAAAGAAAGAAGCTTCGGTTACTAATCTGAAACTAGGTAAAATTTTACAGCAGCAGAAACTTGTTTGAGTTGGTTAAACAGAAAGAGGGTTTCGGGACAAAACTCTAGGCGCTTGAATCGCCTGATTCCGACTAACGAGCGAAAAGATAAACAGAAACTAAGATTGGATCAGAAATCGCGATCAGAAAAATCGCGGAATAAATCCGATAAAAGAAAACTCACGAACAGACTAACGAACAAGCGTTCGTTAGCTGTAACTAACGGGCGAAAACCGTTCGTTAAAACGAACGTACGGACGAACGTCCACTAACTAGAAGAACCGAGAAAAACCAGCGAAACTGAAAAAAACGGATCTAGGGTTTTCTAGAAAAACCAAACGGTTTTAAAAAAACCGGCGGCGGAGTCTGGTGGCTACCTCCGGCGAGGCGGGGTAGCGGTGGGGCGGCGATGGCGCGGGCCTGCGGCGGCTGCGGCGGCGGGGCTGGCGATGGTGGCGGTGGTGTTTGGGGGCTGGGGTGGCGGCGTATATAAAGGGGGCGGGGCGGCGACTTGGAGTAGGGGGCAAGGCGCGGCGGAGGCGGAGTCCAACTCGGACTCCGGTCCGAGTGGCAGCGGCGGTGGCGGCGGCTGGGCCTTAGGCCCAGTCGGGCGCGAGAACTTTTTTTTAATAATTTCGCCGACCGAAATGAAATCCTAGAAAAATAAATAAAAATCTAAAAATGCCAAAATAATTTTTCGCCGTCTAAATAAAATATTTAGAACGAGATGAACATTTTTTTGGCCTTAAAATGCAATTTTGAAAAACGTGCAGTTTTTCTAATGCAAACAAAATTGCAATAAAATCCAAATAAAACAAATATTTGATTTTAATATTTTTCCTCCAATATTTCAATTATCTTGGAGAAGTCATATTATCTCCTCTCATATATTTTAGTATGAAATATTTTTGGAGAGAAAATAATTAAAACCAAAAATCCTCGTTTCAAAATTTGATAAAAATCAAATCTGAAAACGGGGAAATCCCCAACTCTCTCCGAGGGTCCTTGAGTTGCTTAGGATTTTTGAGGATCGTGAGACGAAATGCGAATAAAATATGATATGCATGGATGACTATGTATAACATTCCAAATTTGAAAATTTGGGATGTTACAAGAGAGTGATACGAAGTTCTATTTCTTCAAGGACCAACATACCAAGGATCGTCTAAGGAAATGGCATGTGCCTGATGTTGACTTGCGGTCCACACGATCACCAGCATAGTCAGAGTCTGAATATCCAATGAGATCAAAAGCCGAGCCCTTGGGATACCATAATCCAAGTGTTGGAGTGTGATCTAGATATCGAAGAATATGCTTCACAGCCTTATGGTGTGATTCCTTCAGTGTAGCTTGAAAGCGGGCACACATGCAAACACTAAGCATAATATCTGGCCTAGATGCACATAAATACAATAAAGAGCCAATCATGGAGAGATTTACCTTTTGATCAAAGTCCATACCATTTTCATCAGTGCATAGATGGCCATTTGTGAGCATAGTGATTTTGACGCCTTTGCAATCTTGCATGCTGAATTTCCTCAATACATCCTTGAGGTATTTCTCCTAAGATATGAAGATGCCGTTTCGCTGTTGACATATTTGAAGACCTAAGAAGAATTTCAATTCTCCCATCATACACATTTGATATTCTTCACTCATCATATAGGCAAATTCATCACTGTAACGTTGGTCAGTACAGCCAAAGATGATATCATCAACATATATTTGGCACATGAATAATTCATCATCATAGGTTTTGGTGAAAAGAGTTGGGTCAAGTGAATCGGGTTTGAAGCATTTCTTCATGAGGAATTCCTTCAGAGTATCATACCACGCCTGAGGGGCCTGCTTGAGGCCATAGAGGGCCTTATTGAGTCTGAAGACTTTGTCGGGATGCTTTGGATGAACATATACTTCTTCCTCAAGCTTACCGTTGAGGAATGCACTTTTCACATCCATTTGATATAAGATGATATTATGATGGTTAGCATAAGCAAGTAATATGCGAATAGCCTCAAGTCTAGCAACAGGTGCGAAAGTTTCATCGAAATCAATTCCTTCAAACTGTGTGTAGCCTTGAGCTACAAGTCGTGCCTTATTCCTCACCACAAGGCCATATCCATCTTGCTTATTGTGGTAGATCCATTTGATGCCGATGATATTGTGCTTGCATGGGTCTGGTCGTTTGACAAGCTCCTAGACATTGTTGAGCTCAAACTGATGTAATTCCTCTTGCATTGCTTGAATCCACTAAAGTTCCAGAAATGCCTCATCTACTTTGGTGGGCTCTGTGATGGAGACAAAAGCAAAGTGCCCACAAAAGTTAGACAAATGTGAAGCTTTTGAGCGTGTCAGAGGACCTGGTGCTTTGATGTCGTTGATGATTCTCTCAATCTGCACTTCATTTTCAACGCGAGGATGAGGTGGTTGACGACGTTGAGGGGGCTCAGCATTTTCTTCAGAGCCATTTTCCTCAGGTGCATGAGCATGATGTTCTTCATGATCAGGAATGACTTCTTTAGCAGACTCTTCGGTGGGAATGGCATCCTCAGTGGCCTTGAACTTAATGGATTCCTCAGGTGGTATTTCATCTAGCACAGGAGGTAGGTGCTCTCTTTGCGAGCCATTAGTTTCATCAAACCGCACATCTACAGTTTCAACAACCTTGTGGTGATAGGTGTTGAAGACTCTGTAGGTGTGCGAGTCCTTTCCGTAACCAAGCATAAAACCTTCATGTGCTTCCCGTGCAAATTTAGAATTGTGATGAGGATCTCTAATCCAACATTTAGCACCGAAGACTTTGAAATAACTCACATTGGTTTTTTTGTCAGTGAGGAGTTCATATGAGGTCTTTCTGAAGAATATGTGAAGATATACCCTGTTGATGATGTGGCACGTAGTATCAATTCCCTCAGGACAGAAGAGAGGAGGCGTATTGTATTCATCAAGCATAGTGCGAGCCATCTCAACAAGAGTCATGTTCTTGCGCTCCATGACGCCATTTTGCTGAGGAGTATAAGGAGCAGATAACTCATGAGTAATACCAAGTTCATCAAGATAGTCATCAAGACCAGTATTCTTGAACTCGATTCCATTGTCACTTTCGATGTGCTTGATATTCACACCAAAGTTGGTTGAAGCCCTCGAGGAAAATCGTTTGAAGACTTCCTGCACTTCAGTTTTGTAAGTGATGATATGCACCCATGTGTAACAAGAATAGTCATCGACAATGACAAAGCCATATAATGATGCATCATTAGTAAATGTGGCATAGTGAGTAGGGCCAAAGAGATCCATGTGAAGCAATTCAAATGGACGAGTGTTAACCATGATAGTCTTTGAGGGATGCTTGGCCTTGGTCATCTTTCTAGCTTCACAAGCTCCACACAGATGGTCCTTGAGGAATTTGACACCCTCGATGCCAATGACATGCTTCTTCTTCGCTAGAGTGTGCAAGTTCCTCATGCTAGCATGACCAAGTCATCGATGCCATAGCCATCCTTTTGAAGCTTTTGCAATTAGACATGTAGCAGGTTGTGGTCGTGTAGAGAAATCAACAATATACAAATCTCCTCTCCTAAAGCCTTCGAAGACTTTGGAATTGTCAGCTTCCATGACCACAACACAACGATACTTGCCAAAGACAACAACCATATCAAGATCACAAAGCATTGAGACAGACATGAGGTTGAACCCTAAGGACTCGACAAGCATGACTTTGTCCATGCGTCGGTCCTTTGAGATAGCAACCTTACCTAGACCTAATACCTTGCTTTTGCCTTTGTTAGCGTAGGTGATATGCTTCAGATGTGATAGAGATAAAGCAGTGTCCATCAATAAGTTCCTGTCACCAGTCATGTGATTTCTACATCCACTGTCAAGGACCCACTCAGTGGCTTTGGGTTGATCATCCTGCATATGAATTAGTGCATCTTACGAACTCATATACTTCAGCAGTGAAGAATATGACATCAAATCCATCAGATCAATTTCATCAAGCAATAGAACAGATATATCAATATGAGGACGTGAGAAATGAAAGTTCATTTCTTCATGACTAGCTTGCGTCCTTTCAAGCATATTCAGGTCTCCAGCAAATTCTTCAGACATTTAAGTTCGTCTGGAGACATGACCCGGCATGAGAGATTAGTTCTTTTTCTTCACCACCCACATCTGGAGGGGTGGCAAAGAGTTCGTCATTCTGCGAGCTCCATAAAAGAAAGGTGGTATTGAAGCCAATCCACTTCGTTTCAAATAAGAGGGGTTAGAGTAAGCAGAGAAATTCTTTGAGGACTTATGAACATAATGATTTGAAGAATAATGCAAATATTCATAGCCCTTAGATCTTCCCTATGAAACAGAAGGGTTAGCACGATGATGTTCATATGAGGAGCTAGATCCATATGAAGAATTTGACATGGAGTTCCTATTCTTCACAGGTGGTGTCATGATGAGATTCACCTGAAGACTTTCAAGGCACCTTTTGGGAACCCAGATTTTCTTCATAGGGGGACCATTCCTGCAATTAGTGCCAACATATCTAGCAAATACTTCACCATTCTGATTTTTGAACAGTTTATAGTTGGAGTGAAATGACTCATCAGAAGAATATGAAGATTCACACATAAAGCCAGATAAAGTAGATGGATCCACTAAAGGTCCCTTTGCAGCAACCCATGAGGTTTTGGGATACTGCTCAGGTTTCTAGTAGGTCCCATCAGCATTTAGTTTCCTCTCAAAGGCAATACCCTCTTTCCTAGGGTTCCTATTGAGGATCTGCTTTTTGAGCACATCACAAAGTGCCTGATGCCTTTGAGGCTTTTGTACATGCTTGTCACATACAATTCCTCCAGCCCTGCATGGTCAGTGATACTAGCAGCATCCTTAGATGAGGAATTTGTGATAGCAGAAACTGTTGAAGAATTTGCAACAATAGAAGCATTTGAACTTTCAGGTGAAGAATTAGCAGATTCACGTTCAATGCATTTCAAACATGGTGGAATGAATTCAACCTAAGCGAAACAGATTTGTTTTGCAAGCAATGAATCATGTTCCTTTTGGAGATCTTCATAACTCACTCTTAGCTGCTTAAGATCTTGCTTTCTTTGAAGACATTTATAAGAAAACTTCTCATGATCAGATAAGAGAGTGTTATGATGACTCTGGAGATTATCAAACTTAGTCTGAAGTCTCTGAAGATTTTCAGTTAAAGTTTTGGTGCGATCCATTTCTTCACCCAACATATCATTGCTTTTGTCTAGCATATTTTGAACCTTTTCAAAAGCCTTTTGTTGTCTCACAGCAATCTTAGCAAGTTTAGAATAACTAGGCTTGAGGTTTTCATCAGATTCGTCCTCGCTTGATTTAGAGGAGGGATATTTGAGTACCTTTGCACCTTTTGCCATGAAGCAATAGGTGGGAGCGTAGTCATCATCGTCTTCGTCAGTAGTGTTGGGGAGGTCATTTTCCTCATAGTTGAAGATGGACTTGCTGACGAACGCAGTAGCGAGGGCTAGGCTCGCCACACCAGAGTCTGAATCCTCAGATGCCTCCTCTTCCTCATTTTCCTTAGATTCAGCCTCAGAGTCCATTTCCTTGCCAATGAATGCCCAAGCCTTCTTGGAGCTGCTCTTCTTGTGAGATGAAGACTTCGAGGATTTTGATGAGGAGGACTTTGAAGATTTCTTCTTCTTATTTGAGTCATCAGAACTGTAACCCTTGTACTTCTTCTTCTGTGATTCCTTTTCCCACTGAGGGCAATCTAGAATGTAGTGAACAGGTTTCTTGCATTTGTGGCAAGTTCTCTTCTTGTAGTTGCGAGATGAGGAATCTGATCTCATGTCATCATTTTTTGAGGATTTACCAAAGCGACCACGTCTTGAGAACTTCTGGAATTTCCTCACGAGCATTGCTAGCTCCTGGCTCAGTTCTTCAGGATCACCAAGGCTGCTACCAGAATCCTCACCTTCAAATTTAGATACTGCCTTGGCCTTCAGAGCGCGTGATCTGCCATAGCTCAGTCCATAGAGATCTCTCCTCTCAACAAGTTGGAACTCCTGAGTGTTTAGCCTCTCGAGGATATCAGCGGGATCAAGTGACTTGTGGTCTCCACATTCTTGTATCATCAGTGCAAGGGTGTCAAAATGAGGAATCAAGCGATCTCAGCAATTTCTTCACCACCACATGGTCGGTGATGTCAGTGGCACCAAGTTCTTGAAGCTTATTTGAGATGTCAGTGAGGCGATCAAAGGTTTGCTGAACATTTTC
The DNA here is from genome assembly GCF_056163025.1 of Triticum urartu. Lineage (NCBI taxonomy): Eukaryota > Viridiplantae > Streptophyta > Magnoliopsida > Poales > Poaceae > Triticum > Triticum urartu. The sequence continues at coordinate 258,976,092 of NC_141873.1, forward strand.
ATTGTCGAGTCTTTTGAAGCGGTTGAAGAGATTGTGAAGAACGTCAACTCGAGAGTCGCGCTGTGTTGAGACTCGTTCATTGACCTTGGACAGGCTATCCCAGATAAGCTTTGCTGTCTCCAAAGCACTCACTCTGCCATACTGCCCTTTGCTCAGATGGCCACATATGATGTTCTTCGTTTGAGAGTCGAGTTGCTTGAATCTCTTCACTTCAGCAGCGTTCATGGCAGGAGTGACCAAGGGAACACCATTTTCCACAACATACCAGAGATCGCTGTCAATTGCCTCAAGATGCATTTGCAGCTTATTCTTCCAGTAGGGGTAGTCTGTCCCATCGAAGGTAGGACATCCAGCTGAGACCTAGACCATACTTGCGGTCGACATAACTAAAAGTCCAGGCGGTTAAACCAAAATCACACAGAACAAGGGAGTACCTTGCTCTGATACCAATTGAAAGTGCATTAAGTCGACTAGAGGGGCGTGAATAGGTGATTTTTACAAATTCATCACTAAGGAATTTCACAGTGAGGAAATTCCTAAGTCATGGACGACTAGCAGCGGAATAAGTACTTAGATGCAAGCATAACGGAACAGAAGTACAATCATCATGAAATCAAAACAAGCATAGAGTACAGAAAGCATAAACATAGGATAAGCAGGCTGAAGACAAACTGACTGAAGACATTGAACTAAGGAAATTGAGAAAGTCTTCAGTTAAAGTCTTCATACAGTGGCGATCAAGTACACAATACAGTAATGAGTAAATGGAAGGGTTGAGGAAATAGAACCAGTTAGCTTGGTGAAGACAGTGATTTGGTAGACTAGTTCCAACTGCTGTGACAGTCGTACGTCTGGTTGGAGCGGCTAGGTATTTAAACCTGAGGACACACAATCCCGGACACACCGGCCTCACCATATTCTCCTTGAGCTAAGGTCACACGGACCTTGCCCAATCACTCGTGGTAAGTCTTCAGGTGACTTACAAACCTTCTCAAACTCGGTCACTCGACGATCCACAATTTCCTCTTGGATGCTCTAGACCATGACACCTAACTGTCTAGAATATGCACAATCTAGAAAGGTAACAAGCGTCGGATCCACACAGGAACAATTTCTTCAGTGATGCTCAATCACTTTGGGTTTGTAGGGGTTTAGTTTGTGGTTTTGGGGTTTTCCTCACTTCATGATTTTCGCTCAAAGTCCTCGGAGGATGGGATGCTCTCAATGACAAGTGTCAGTTTCTCGCGGAGCAGCCAACCAGCTAGTGGTTGTATGGGCGGCTCTTTATAGCCTAGGGAGCAGCCCGACCTGATAAGACAAAAATGCCCATCAATGCATGACCGTTAGGTGGGTAGATATTTTGGGACAGCTGGCGCATAGCACAACAATGGTTGGAAATTTGACTATCAAATTCCTCACGGCTATCATGTTCCTCACTTGTAGGCAATCCACACTGGCGAATTCCTAATTCCTCAGTCAGAACAAATTCCTCAGAGACCAGAAGAACTGTGTCTCTGTTACTTAAGAAATTGACTGAACTGTATGAGATTTCCAATAGCTTCACTCGAAGGGATTGGTAGGTGTAGGATTTTGAGATGAGCATTACTTGGAAACTTTTCCTTCGTTTTTCCTCGACCCCCTTTAACAGTACAGTGTTTCCTATGACTCAAGAAAGAGAAAATGAAACTATGAAAAAAAGTCTTCACGCTTCATATTCCTCGCATGAATATCAAGTCTTCAGGATCACACCAATTTCTTCACTTTCGAAGTCTTCAGAAAGCCAAAGTCTTCAGTTGAAGACATTCATTTTTAGGGTTCGACTTTCTCTGTAAATATCAAACTCCTCATAGACTTATAGACCCATGTACACTCACAAACGCATTAGTCCCTTAACCTATAAGTCTTCAATACACCAAATTCACTAAGGGGCACTAGATGCACTTACATCCCTGTTGAAAACTTAACCTATATTGTCATCAATCACCAAAAAGGGGAGATTGTAAGTGCATCTAGTGCCCCTTAGTGATTTTGTTGTATTGAATACTTATAGGTTAAGGGACTAATGCGTTTGTGAGTGTACACAGGTCTATAAGTCTATGAGGAGTTTGATATTTACAGAGAAAGTCGACCCCTAAAAATGAATGTCTTGAGCTGAAGACTAGGACTTTCTTAAGACTTTGAAAGTGAAGAAATTGGTGTGATCCTGAAGACTTAATATTCATGCGAGGAATACGAAGCGTGAAGACTTTTGTTTTCATAGTTTCATTTTTCTGTTTCTTGAGTCATAGGAAACACCGTACTGTTAAAGGGGGGCGAGGTAAAACTAAGGAAAAGTTTCCAAGTGATGCTCATCTCAAAATCCTACACCTACCAATCCTTTCGAGTGAAGCCATTGGAAATCTCATACAGTTCAGTCAATTTCTTCAGTGATAGAGATGAAGATCTTCTGGTCTCTGAGGAATTTGTTTTGACTAAGGAGTTAGGAATTCGCCAGTGCGGATTGCCTACAAGTGAGGAACATGATAGCCCTGAGGAATTTGATAGCTCAAATATCCGACAGTTGCTGTGCTATGCGCCAGCTATCCCAAAATATCTACCCACGTAATGGTCATATCATTGAAGGGAATTTATGTCTAATCATGTCGAGCTGCTCCCTAGGCTATAAATAGCCACCCCCTACAACCACTAGCTGGTTGGCTGCTCTGCAAGAAACTGACGCTTGTCAATTGAGAGCATCCCATCCTCCGAGGACTTTGAGCGAAAATCATCAAGTTAGGAATACCCAAACCCAACACCTACAAACCCAAAGTGATTGAGCATCACTAAAGAGATTGTTCCTGTGTGGAACTGACACTTGCTACCTTTGAGGACTGTGCATCCTCCAGACGGTTAGGCGTCATGGTCTAGAGCATCCAAGAGGAAATTGTGGATCGCCAAGTGATCGAGTCTGTGAAGGTTCGGAAGTCACCTGCAGACTTACCACCAGTGATTCAGCGAGGTTTATGTGACCTTAGCTCAAGGAGAATACGATGAGGACTGTGTGTCCTCGGGTTTAAATACCTAGCCGCTCCAACTAGACGTACGACTTTCATAGCAGTTGGAACTGGTCTACCAAATCATCGTCTTTGCCAAGATACTGGTTCTACTTCCTCAACCCTTTCATTTACTCATTTCTGTGTAGAAGTACTTGATCGTTACTGTTTGAAGACTTTGACTGAAGACTTTCTCAATTTCCCCAATCCTATTTCTTCACTCGGTTTGTCTTCTGCTTGCTTATCCTGTGTTTACGCTACTTGTACTATGTGCTTGTTTTCATTTCATCATGATGACTATGCTACTACTCTGTTATGCTTGCATCTAAGTACTTATTCTGCTGCGAAGTAGTTCGTTACTTAGGAATTTCCTCACCCTGAAATTCCTCAGTGAAAAATTTGTAAAAATCGCCTATTCACCCCCCTCTAATCGATATAATGCACTTTCACTTTGTCAGCGTAGGTGATATGCTTCAGATGCGATGGAGATAAAGCAGTGTCCATCAATAGGTTCTTGTCACCGGTCATGAGATTTGTACATCCACTGTCAAGGACCCACTCAGTGGCTTTGGGTTGATCATCATGCAAATGAATTGGTGCAACTTACGAACTCATATACTTCATTAGTGAAGAATATGACATCAAATTCATGAGATCAATTTCATCAAACAATTCAGCAGATATAGCAGTATGAGGACGTGAGAAATGAAAATTCATTTCTTCATGATTAGCTTGCGTCCTTTCAAGCATATTCAGGTCTCCAGCAAATTCTTCAGACGTTTAAGTTCGTCTGGAGACCTGACCCTGCATAAGAGATTAGTTCTTTTTCTTCACCACCCACATCTGGAGGGGTGGCAAAGAGTTCATGATTATGCGAGCTTCATAAGAGAAAGGTGGCATAGAAGCCAGCCCACTTCGTTTCACATAAGAGGGGTTAGAGTAGGCATATGAATAAGCAGAGAAATTCTTCGAGGACTTATGAACATTATGATTTGAAGAAAAATGCACATATTCATAACCCTTAGATCTTCCCTATGAAACAGAAGTGTTAGCATGATGATGTTCATATGAGGATCTGGATCCATATGAGGAATTTGATCCATGTGAGGAATTTGGTCCATATGAGGACTTGGATCCATATGAAGACTTTGGTCCATATGAAGAGTTTTATAAGGGATTCCTATTCTTCACAGGTGGTGTCATGATGACATTCACCTGAAGACTTTCAACACACCTTTTGTGAGCCAGATTTTCTTCATAGGGGGGCCGTTCCTGCAGTTAGTGCCAACATATCTAGCAAATACATCACCATTCTAATTTTTGAACAGTTTATAGTTGGAGTCAAATGACTCATCAGAAGAAAATGAAGATTCACATGTAAAGCCCGATAAAGTGGATGGATCTACTTGAGGTCCTTTTGCAGCAACCCATGAGGTTTTGGGACACTGCTCAGGTTTCCAGTAGGTCCCATCAGCATTGAGTTTCTTCTCAAAGGCAATACCCTCTTTCCTAGGGTTCCTATTGGGGATCTGCTTTTTAAGCACATTACAAAGAGCCTGATGCCCTTTGAGGCTTTTGTACATGCCTGTCACATACAACTCCTTCAGCCTTGCATTGTTAGTGATACTAGTAGCATCCTCAGATGAGGAATTTATGATAGCAGAGACAGTTGAAGAATTTGCAGCAATAGAAGCATTTGAACTTTTACGTGAAGAATTAGCATATTCACGTTCAATGCATTTCAAACATGGTGGAATGAATTCAACCTGAGCTAAATTGATCTGTTGAGCAAGCAATGAATCACATTCCTTCTGAAGATCTTCATAACTCAACCTTAGCTGCTCAAGATATTGCTTTTTTTGAAGAAATTCATAAGAAAGTCTCTCATGATCAGATAAGAGAGTGTTATGATGACTCTGAAGGTTGTCAAACTTAGACTGAAATCTCTGAAGATTATCACTTAGAGTTTGAGTTCGATCCATTTCTTCACCCAACATATCATCGCTTTCATCTAGCATGTTTTGAACCTTTTCCAAAGCCCTTTGTTGTTTAGTGGCAAGGGAAGCAAGTTTGGTATAGTAGGGTCCAAATTTATCACCAGATTCATCATCACTAGACTCATATAGGAAGCATTCAGTTACCTTGGCACCTTTTTCCATAAGGAATGGTGCAGAGGATGATGATTCTGGATTGAAAGTCATCGTTTTTCGCGATTCCTTGAATTCCTCAAACCAGGGTTCATGACAAGTTCGATGACCTTCATAGACATCAGAGAGTCGGTCCCAGATAAGCTTCGCATGGCAGAGATGCTTAATGTTCCTGAACTGGTTTCGAGATAAGCAGGAGCAAAATGACATCCTTCGCTATGATGTCAAGTCGAGTGTACTTGTGAATATCATCAGCCTCCACCATCTTACAAAGATTAGTAACACCAATCTCAGTGACGGTCCACAACTCGTTGTCCATTGCCATGAGACGCTTCTTCATCATGGCATTCCACTTGGGGTAATCATGACCGTCAAAGGTGGGGCATGTCACTTTCTTTATTCCTACGGTCGACATAAATAAAACTCTAGGCGGTTAAACCAAAGTCACACAGAACATGGGAGTACCTTGCTTTGATACTAGTTGAAAGTGCATTATATCGACTAGAGGGGGTGAATAGGCGATTTTTACAAATTCTTCACTGATGAATTTCAGGGTGAGGAAATTCCTAAGCAACGAACTACTTAGCAGCGGAATAAGTACTCAGATGCAAGCATAACAGAGTAATAGCACAGTCATCATGATGAAATGAAAACAAGCATAGAGTACAAGTAGCGTAAACACAGGATAAGCAGGCTGAAGACAAAGTGACAGAAGAATTAGGATTGAGGAAATTGAGAAAGTCTTTAGTCAAAGTCTTCAAACAGTAACGATCAAGTACTTCTACATAGAAATGAGGAAATTAAAGGGTTGAGGAAATAGAGCCAGTAGCTTGGTGAAGACAGTGATTTGGTAGACCAGTTCCAACTATTGTGACAGTCGTACGTCTGGTTGGAGCGGCTAGGTATTTAAACCTGAGGACACACAGTCCTCACCATATTCTCCTTGAGCTAAGGTCACACAGACCTCGCCCAATCACTCGTGGTAAGTCATCAGGTGACTTCCAGACCTTCACAGACTCGGTCAGTCGGCGATCCACAATTTTCTCTTGGATGCTCTAGACCATGACGCCTAACCGTCTGGAGGATGCATAGTCCTAAAAGGTAACAAGCATCAATTCCACACAGGAACAGTCTCTTCAATGATGCTCAATCACTTTGGGTTTGTAGGTGTTTGGGTTTTCCTCACTTAATGATTTTCGCTCAAAGTCCTCGGAGGATGGGATGCTCTCAATGACAAGTGTCAGTTTCTCATGGAGCAGCCAACCAGCTAGTGGTTGTAGGGGGTGGCTATTTATAACCTAGGGAGAAGCCCGACATGATAAGACATAAATGGCCTTCAATGATATGACCGTTAGGTGGGTAGATATTTTGGGACAACTGGCGCATAACACAGCAATGGTAGGAAATTTGACTATCAAATTCCACAGGGCTATCATGTTCCTCACTTGTAGGCAATCCGCACTAGCGAATTCCTAACTCCTCAGTCAGAACAAATTCCTCAGAGACCAGAAGAACTTTGTCTCTGTTACTACAGAAGTTGAATGAATTGTATGAGATTTCCAATGGCTTCACTTGAAAGGATTGGGTAGGTGTAGGATTTTGACTATCAATGAATAGTATGGTCTTTCCTATGACTCAAGAAAGAGAAAAATGAAACTACGAAAACAAAAGTATTCACGCTTCATAATCCTTGCATGAATATCAAGTCTTCAGGATCACACCAATTTCTTCACTTTCAAAGTCTTCAGTTGAAGACATTCATTTTTAGGGATAGACTTTCACTGTAAATATCAAACTCCTCATAGACTTATAGACCTGCATACACTCACAAACGCATTAGTCCCTTAACCTATAAGTCTTCAATACACCAAAATCACTAAGGGGCACTAGATGCACTTACAGATAGCCTTGAGGAATTTGAGAGCTCAAATTTCGACCGTTGTTGTGCTATGCGCCAGCTGTCCCAAAATATCTTATCCACCTAACTGTCATATCATTAAAGGGCATTTATGTCTTATCATGTTGGGATGCTCCCCAGCTATAAATAGCCGCCCCCTACAACCACTAGCTGGTTGGCTGCTCCAAGAGAAACTGACACTTATCATTGAGAGCATCCCATCCTCCGAGGACTTTGAGCAAAAATCATCAGTGAGGAAACCCCAAACCCAAACACCTATAACCCAAAGTGATTGAGCATCTCTGAAGAGATTGTTCCTGTGTGGAAGCGACGCTTGTTTCCTTTGAAGACTGTGCATCTTCCAGATGGTTAGGCGTCATGGTCTAGAGCATCCAAGATGAATTGTGGATCGCCGAGTGACCAAGTCTGTGAAGGTTTGGATGTCACCTGAAGACTTACCACGAGTGATTGGGCGAGGTCTGTGTGACCTTAGCTCAAGGATAATACGGTGAGGAATGTGTGTTCGGGACTGTGTGTCCTCAGGTTTAAATACCTAGCCGCTCCAACTAGACGTACAACTGTCATAGCAGTTGGAACTGGTCTACCAAATCATTGTCTTCACCGAGCTACTGGTTCTATTTGCTTAACCCTTCCATTTCCTCATTCATGTGTTGATGAAATTGATCGTCACTGTTTGAAGACTTTGACTGAAGACTTTCTCAATTTCCTCAATCCTATTTCTTCAGTCACTTAGTCTTCTGCCTGCTTATCCTGTTTACACGCTACTTGTACTTTGTGCTTGCTTCATATCATCATGATGACTGTGTTACTGCCATGTTATGCTTGCACCTGAGTACTTATTCCGCTGCTTGTATTTCATCACTTAGAAAATTCCTCTAGTGTGAATTTCCTCAGTGATGAATTTGTAAAAATTGCCTATTCACCCCCCCTCTAGTTGATATAACACACTTTCAATAGTACACAATCATGTGAACATGTAGAGAAAAAAAGAAGAGTCTTGTGCGGCAATATAATGTCATGCAGACATCGCTCCATGGTGGGCGCAATGGCAGCCCCCCTCACCCCTCGAGATTGTAATCCAAGGAAGATAGTTGTTTAGAGGTGGATTCAGAGGAAGCTGACCACTCCTATTTATCCACTTAGGTGTTTGCTATAACTTGGCATGCTGGTGTAGGTCATATCATGCATATGGCGCCTTGCATTTCTTACTTTTGACATCATATATGTCTCTGCTTAGTTTAGACATGTTCTATAATGCCACCGGTTTATCATATAGGTGAATTATGCAATGCCATCTCACTACTAGAAAAAACGGGTTTTAACGACGGTGTATGTGGTCGCTAAAAGTTGGATCATGGTCATCAATGGTCATTAACTTCATCGGTAAAAATCTAACGACCACATCTTATGGTTGTTACGAATGTAACGATGAGATGATGTGTCATCGCCAATCACGAGGCAATAACGGCCACACTTAGTATTAACAACCACTTTTCTCGTAGCTAATAATGTTCTCATGGTTACCAAAGTATCCTTAACAACCACCTTATAGTATTAATGGCCACTCTCTTCTCCATTATGATATCCTTTAGAATAACTTATATTTAGTATTAACTTTCCGTTCAGCGATCCCTCTATGAATCATTCAACATTTGAATAGTAACATCCACATTAACATAGAAACATAAGAATATGAATTGAAAGGATCGTGACCACTTCTATGAATAGCAAAATTTCGACATACGATTCTCGAGTTAAAATACTCCCTCCATTCCCTTATACAAGGCCATATGAAAAATACATTTTGCATCTATACAAGGCCACTAACAGCAATCAAGGTAAAAAATAATGGTGTTTCCTCGTACTGGCAACTTGTTTAATACTTGCATGCATGTAGTCATAATGACACCGTTCTACTTCATTCTCATTCCTTCCTTGCATCCATGCGGGCGTATTAATGATCTCAGTTAACGAGAAGAAAGTTGGCTTGTGAAGCAATCATTGAATTTTACCTTGGTACATGTAATCTGAGTTTGTGGCCTTGTATAAGGGAATGGAGGGGTACCATTAAAAAATCTAGGTCAAAAGCAGTGCTTATATGACCAATGTACTTTCTCATATGTAACTGGAAAACAAGACAACTAGAAAAGATGATATTTATTAATCTTCAATCAAGGGACACCATGACTACTTGAATGGATATCATTCTTCAGTGGTGATTACAATTCCTTCAAATGCTTCTAAATATTTACGGTGGACCATTAGTCCTACAAAATGTTGAGTAATTTATGAAAGTCGGTCAATCCTTGTAAATAAATTGGCACAAAGTATGGCATATAAAATATATGTATAAGAACAATTTACTTGTTCATGCTTGCTTTCATGAGAACTGTCACTCAAAGATCTACCAAACATCAGCCGCTTAATTTCTCACACTTCTTTCACCATCAATTGGACTTTTATTCAAGTACCGGTTTCACTTGCTCAGAAAAAATTGACATTTATTCATAGCATCAAATTCATCCATATCATTTCCTATGTCACTGTCATTGCTGGCATCAACTTCATATTTCATAGCTACAACATATTATGAGCAACTTGAAAACAATTAAGTGTAGAAACAAATTCTCCATATAGTATAAACTAGTTAGAAACTCACTTTCAGAATCATCTGCATCCCAATTTGCACTGAACAAGAGTATTTGTTGGTGCATCATTTGTATCTATAAAAGCAAGCAACCATGGTATATCATCCTAAACTAGATAGCTTGAATAATGTTTTTAGGTGTGTGTAGTACCTTTTGTAGCTAACTCGTATTTTTCCCCATAGTTCCTCTTCTCGCATACAATGCTCATTGTCATAACCTGTACATCTAAGGTTAATTTGAAGTGTGTGCAAAGGTTGTACCAAGTAAAATTAAATTAAATAAGAGAATGTTGATGTATTGAACGCTAAAAAAGTTAAGTACATAATTTCTTGTATCACTATTAATGAATGTGGTAAAAATTGAAATAGGAAGCATATGGATAACTATAGATTAAAGCTTACATAAACTAGTGACATAATATTGTTCTCTTACTAGAGATTAAGATTTGCAAAAGTACAGAATTTTGCAGCTCGTCTATCTCTCTCAATATGCCGTAGTATCATACTACTGTATTATGATGATCGATCCCCTTCTTAAAGTATAGCCACCTCACAGCTCTCTGTACATGAAGGACCCAAAACAATAAAAAAACAGAGGAAGGAGGAAACCAATGAATGCATAATGGAATCGCTCTAGCGGATGATGATATGCATGTGGTAGCTCGGACGCACTAGGGTCTAGGCAACCAGCGATGTGCATATGGCAATGCGGATGCGATGGGGTCGAGGCGACCGGCGACTTGCACGCAGCAGAGCAGACGCGTCGTGGTCGAGGAAACCAATGAGGTATAGGCTGCAACACTGATAGGAAGAGGAGAAGAGAAGGTAGATGTGATCTAGAGGTGTCGCCGATTGAACAAGAAGAGGAGAATAAAGGGGCGTAGACGCGTCACTACTGCAGGATGTTGCTAAGTTGACACTACGATCAGAGACCCTTCGACGAAACTATGTGCGATGCCATAATCGTAAACGGTGGTGTAAAAAACCGTCAAAAAGGTGAAAAACTTTTGCGATGGAGGATGCATCAAACACGGTTCAGATTTTAGTTGCGTGTGTGATTTAGGGCATACAGTTCAGTTCAATTAACCATTTTCGATGAGAAGGAACAAAAGAACGGGCATCCAGATGAAGGCGTGTGCGACGTACAACATACGGTTCACTCAGATGAACTGCTTGTGATTAGGCAACACAAAAGAAATGTGCAGCCAGATGAAGGTGTGTGCAATATACAGCATACGGTTCACTCGGATGAACTGTTTGTGATTAGGAAACACAAAAGAAACGGTCAGCCAGATCAAGGTATGTGTGATTGAGGGCATACGCTTCGGAAGATTAACTGTTTGCGATTAGGCAACAGAACAGAAACGGTAAGCTAGATCAAAGTGTCTGCGATTGATGGCGTACACTTTACATGGATGAACTGTTTGCGGTTAGCCACAACAAACTAAAACAGTTAGATAGATCAATGTGCGTGCGCTAGACGGGCACACCCATTCTAATTAAAAGAAGCGTGTGCGATGGTAATAACGAGTGTGCACTGTTGTTAGAACAAGACGTGTGCTGATATTGCCTATTTTGGTGCACCCTATGGTGCAAACGCCACGTACGCGGCCGAGAAGGCGTACGTGCCCACGTTACGCCTTCCGGAAATAGTGCCGCACTTATAGTCGTCAGTAAATTTTGAGCATGCATCCCGTCACTAATTTTTTTAGAAGAACAGGGAGGCCGCGTCCCGTCACATTCCGAATTGCAAACCTGTTCACACCGATCAAAACCTAAACGGTTTCCCACTTAGGAGTGTATTACTACGAGGTCATAAATACTGCTACTCCAAGATGACTGCACATTCTTCCTCAACTCGTCATCCACAAAAAGTCAAAAACAAACAAGTCATTCATCATCGTTCCCTTGCATCCGCCATGGCCAGCGTGAGTTCTGGGTCGAGAGATTGCCACCAAGGAGAGGCGAGCCTGGAAGCGGAAGCACGAGAGATGTCCCGCCTCGCGGCGAAAGCAGCCAACATGTCCCGCCGAAGGGCCATAGCAGTAGAGAGGTCCCGCCGCGCCGCTGAAGCAGCACGGAGGACCCGCCGCGCTGTTGATGCAGCAGACTGGTCTGGCCCCGCCGCGGAAGTAGAAGAGATGTCCCGCCGCGCTGTGAATGCAGCAAAGACGTCCTCCCGCGCCGCGGCGGCTTAGGCAAATGTCTCGCGGGCAGGCGACGATTCTTACAGGCGCATGCGTGCCCTCGTCCTTAGGCAGATGGATCAGGTCTCTAGTTGGGCGAGGTTGCAGGATGACCTGAAAGCCTTGTTTGAACAATCTACCGACGTCATCCGGGAAATAATGAGAGCAATGCGAAGCTCCGGGCCGAGCACGACCGGCTGAGGGCAAAGATCGCCGGAAGTGCGGAGCATTTGGAGCAGACCACTGCCTTGTTGAAGAGGACTGGCGTCATCGTCGAGAAACTTATGGACGAGAATGCCATGCTGCGCATTGAGCGCAGAAGGCTGGTGGAGGAATCCGTGGATGCTCTCAAGCAGGATCCTGAGGACAAGAAAGAGCTCGTCGCCGCTTGCCGCGGAGACTAGTTCCCGCGGCATGCAGCAACGCATCAAGAAAGTAGAGATCAGCGAGCCAGATCATTGTCTTCCTTCTTCTTTTGCCCTTGTGTATTTCGGGCGTTGCCGCATGTGGCTTTTTTAATTATGTTTCTAAATATGTAAGACAATCATTATCCATTGTCATCGTCCTTATATTCATCATGCTTGCTATAAGTCACAGTCGATGCTATATAAGTCCGTCGGATCTTACATCAAGATCCGTGCAAAACTTTCGTTTCAGATTTTCATTTTTCTCTCTTAAATCTCAGTCTAGTGAGACATATAGCCACGCCGTAGAACAGGTGCTCGGGCGCCATTAATGGAGACGTTGGGAGGGAGGTGCGTGGTGGGTAGTGGTCAAAGGGCTCTCCTCCCGATGAGCACGCGCAGGGGTCTGATCGCACGCCTGTCGTACTCAAATAGCTACCCCGCACGGCACCTCCTAGCCAATAAAAAAGGGGACGCATGGCCGCGTGTAATTGGTAAGTCAAACGCCCACGGTTTCAATAATACTTGTGTTTCCAATTTGTAACGTGACAACACTTGTTTCAAAATGAATTTGTTAATTGTTAATATGTGCGCCTTCGCAAATCGCACAGAAAAATTACCACAACATGTTGGTGCCATGTCATGAGACCATGCCAAGTTTCATGATTTTCAGGTGTGTTTTGGAATTACAGGAATTAAAAAGCCAAGTTTCTCAATCTTTCCGGCCGAGCCACGACACCCAGATGTTTGAATTTCACTCACATCTCTTGCATGGGACCTAGAAATTCACCCAAGGACACACATGTGATTTTTCAAACAACTTTGCTGCACCGGAGCCTGTGCTTGTAGTTCAAATTTGAATTATGCACATTAAATGCCGAGAAACTCAATTAATGTATAAAATAGGTCAAATGAACCCGAAATAATTCCAAATTTTCGCACGATACTTCTATTTGGTCTAATATGGTTGTGTAAAAAAATTAAGGCGGGAGAAGGCAGTGTACGTATGTCGTTTCGCACACAGAGGTGACACGTTCCCTCTCGAAACCACGAGCCTTCTTGAGGGAAGCTCCAGTTGCAAGAAGCTTACACCAAAGCTTGTCCCAATTCGGTCAAAAAAATTACCGCGGCATGTTTGTGCCATGTCATGACACCATGCCAAGTTTCATAATTTTCAGGCATGTTTTGGAATTACAGGAATTAAAAAACCAAGTTTCTCAATCTTTCCGGCCAAGCCACAACGCCCAGATGTTTGAATTTCACTCCTAGCTCTTGCATGGGACCTAGAAATTCACCCAAGGACACACATTTGATTTTTCAAACAACTTTGGTGCCTTGGAGCTTGTTCTTGTAGTTCAAATTTGAATTATGCACATTAAATGCCCAGAAACTCAATTAATGTATAAAAAGGCCAAACGAACCCAGAATAATTCCAAAATTTAGCACAGTACTTCTATTTGGTCTAATCTAGCTGTGTAAAAAAATTAAGGCGGGAGAAGGCAGTGTATGTATGTCGTTTCGCACATGGAGGTGACACGTTCCCTCTCGGAACCACGAGCCTTTTTGAGGGAAGCTCCGGTTTGCAAGAAGCTTACACCAAAGCTTGTCCCAATTCGGCCAAAGAAATTACCGCAACATGTTGGTGCCATGTCGTGACACCATGCCAAGTTTCATGATTTTCAGACGTGTTTTGGATTTACAAGAATTAAAAAACTAAGTTTCTCAATCTTTCCAGCCGAGCCACGAGGCCCAGATGTTTGAATTTCACTCCCATCTCTTGCATGGGACCTAGAAATTCACCCAAGGACACACATGTGATTTTTCAAACAACTTTGGTGCACTGGAGCATGTGCTTGTAGTTCAAATTTGAATTATGCACATTAAATGCGCAGAAACTCAATTAATGTATAAAAAGGCCTAACGAACACTGAATAGTTCCAAAATTTAGCACGATACTTCTATTTGGTCTAATTTTCCAGTGTACAAAAATTAAGGCAGGAGAAGGCAGTGTACGTATGTCGTTCCGCACACGGAGGTGACACGTTCCCTCTCGGAACCAGGAGCCTTCTTGAGGGAAGCTCCGGTTTGCAAGAAGCTTACACCAAAGCTTGTCCCAATTCGGCCAAAAAATTTACCGCAGCATGTTGGTGCCATGTCATGATACCATGCCAAGTTTCATGATTTTCAGGTGTGCTTTGGAATTACAGGAATTAAAAAAACCAAGTTTATTAATCTTTCCGGCCGTGCCATGACGCCCAAATGTTTGAATTTTACTCCCATCTGTTGCATGGCACCTAGAAATTCACCCAAGGACACACATATGCTTTTTTAAACAACTTTGGTGCACTGGAGCATGTGCTTGTAGTTCAAATTTGAATTATGCACATTAAATGCGCAGAAACTCAATTAATGTATAAAAAAAGGCCTAACGAACACAGAATAATTCCAAAATTTAGCATGATACTTCTATTTGGTCTAATCTGCCACTGTACAAAAATTAAGGCGGGAGAAGGCAGTGTACGTATGTCGTTTTGCACATGGAGGTTACACGTTCCCTCTCGGAACCACGAGCCTTCTCGAGGGAAGCTCCGGTTTGCAAGAAGCTTACACCAAAACCTGTCCCAATTTGGCCAAAAAATTTATCGCAGCATGTTGGTGCCATGTCATGACACCATGCCAAGTTTCATGAATTTCAGCCGTGTTTTGGATTTACAGGAATTAAAAAACCAAGTTTCAATCATTTCGGCCGAGCCCCAACGCCCAGATGTTTGAATTTTATTCCCATTTCTTGCATGGGACCTATAAATTCACCCAAAGACACACATGTGATTTTTCAGCAAACTTTGGTGCATTGGAGCATGTGCGTGTAGTTCAAATTTGAATTATGCACATTAAATGCCCAAAAACTCAATTAATGCATAAAAATGCCAAACGAACCCGGAGTAATTCCAAATTTAAACACGACACTCATGTAGTAGTTGCATGTTCACTGTACGTAAATGTTCTCGTAATTCAAACACCATCCTTTCCCTCCGTAACACCATTTTGTCTTTCAAAACATAATGGAAAATCAGGTATACCACAAACAGTTTACTAGAAAGAATCGTGTGGGATGCGATATAAAATATCTTCGGGCACCGTCTTGTCTGGCTTACACAGGAAGCTTCGTCGTTTACAGTCCACCACCCCCGCTTGAACCCCACTTGCGCACCAGTTTCTCACGGCACTGAGCAAAAAAAATTGCCACCATGGAAATATCTATCTCCCCGCACCCTCCCTCCTACCAAAAGCCACATTTCCACTATTCCTCCTTGCTTTCCAAGTTCAAACCTTCACTGCTGCTTACTGGCAGCTCAGGCTCCTCGTCGGCTACCCGTCTTCTTGCAGCGCCTCCTCCTTGTCGGCGACCCTTCTTCTTGCTGCGCGGCCTCCTCGCCGCCGACCCTTCTTCTTGCTGCGCGGCCTCCTCGCCGCCAACCATTCTTCTCGCTGCACGGCCTCGTCTATATGGTCAGGTAATCCACACCCCACCCACACCATCCTCCTCCTTTCCCGTCCCACATGCCATGACTTGACGGAGCGGCACCTTCCACTGAAATCACTACCACCCTCCTCCAATTAAGTGCCGCCCACAACCATTTTACACGCAGTATAACATGGAGCGGAGTAGCATGCGGCTGCACGCGCGAACGAGATCGCTATGGCTACCATGTGTGTCGACCGCCAGATCTTGGAGGAGCACCTCGTCTTCGACGCCACCGTCGACACCACCACGCGGTTGTCTACTTTAAAATACAGTTCATGATGTTTTCTCGAGGCCACCGCCAGTGCCTTCTAGTGATTTGTCCTCTGTAATGTTAATATGCAATCAGATGTTCACTTAACAGTTTGGTCCTCTGCAATGTAATGTTCAGTTAATACTTTGGTCCAACAATTGCTACATTTCATAGTACTGTTCTCAAGCATTCTTTGTTTTGTTAACTGTCTTATCTACTAGTACATGTTTCTATTCTACAATGTTGTGCTCACTTAATTATTTTGGTTCATTTGGTCTGCTGTCCATTTAACTCTTTGGTTCAGTTCTGCAATTTGATTTTCATTTGCTGTGGGTACAATTTTGTATTGTTATGCATGTGACACCAATCGAATTTGGATGTACTCAATACATATTCGACTGATAGTATGGAAACTCTCAGTTAACCTGATCAAGATCTTCCTTATGTGTGTTGCAGGGAAACAATGGGAGACACTGCGGTTTATCATCGAGGTTTGTTCAAGCAGGGTCCTTTGGCTGATAGCACATTATTGTGCAGTTGCAGGAATCATTCTAATATTTAGGTTTCTTACAATTTGGTCTTGCACATGTAGGTCCTTCTGTGAGAGGCTTAGACCCACTATTCGACCCATTTTGCATATGGGGAAATGAGATGTCCATGAATATCAGTCAAGTCAAGAAACTAAGAAAGATTGTTAGGATGAAGAAACTTGCGACGAATAACACCAAGATCTTTGTGTTGCACAATGAAGAAGACATCAGTCAACTATAGGATGGTGCCAACTCTTTTACCTTGTTTTTACCCCTTGCGCCATTTCAAAATTTACAACAGCGATTTATGCATAGCTTTGTTTTTAGTACTTTTCAAAGCAGTTCACCGATGATTACCTCTCAAACCACCTGCATGCTCAAGAGGCGAGGAAGGTATTCATTCAACACCCCCGGTACAATATTGAAGTCTTGCGAAAGAGGACGAAGGTTGGGCAGGCAATTATCCATAGCCACTGGCCTAAAGTTGCAAGGACATTCAGCATCACTGAAGGCTCAATATTTGCCTTCCGCTTCTGCAGTTTCCCAGATGAGATTCATCTATCTATTTACCATGTATGATGCTACTTTCCAAAGGATTTTGATGTTGCATGGGAAACTTGGTGCTGTTGTGTAATGGCGTAACTGGGTACCGAAGCTATCTGATGTAATTCGATTATGAAATCCGGGTTGCTTTTATACGGATATGAAATATCTGGCGTGTTTTATAAGAAATATTAGTTTGATTAGTACATGGATTACCAATAATAGGCTAATTACCCTGCTTATTGGGCTTTTCTATTGCAAATGGTTACTCAGACAGCACCGTGGGCGATGAACTCAAACAACCCGCACGGTTTCTAGAAAGTAGGCGTGTTCGATCAACTAACAATCACACACGGCTTCCGGCAACGGACTGTTTGTGTTAGGCCACCTTGCACAAACGTTTCCACACAAAGAACCGTGTGTGACATACATACCTACGGAAATGTTTTTTCTAGGATTCACCGTGTGGGATGTACATACCTACGGAAATGATTTTCTGGAATTCACCGTGTGGGATGTACATACCTATGGAAATGATTTTCTGGGATTCACCGTGTGGGATGTACATACCTATGAAAATGATTTTCTCGGATTACCATGTGGGGTGTACATACCTACGGAAATGATTGGGTTTCTATGCCTCGCCCGATCGCACACGGCCCTAGCATGCGTCCCAAGAGAGCCTACCCCAACGATTTCTGGGTCGTGTGGGAAGGACACCCTATCGCACACGCTCACTTGGCGACAGTTCCAAATGCCATCGTAGAAAGGGGTGAAAAACCATTTGTTCAGAACATCGTTGTACCAGTGCGTAGTGGATGGGATCCTATAATAGATTACATTTTGGTTGTTACAGAGGGTTATCCTACAGAAATTGCCAGCACTTTGTGCCAACAATAATCAGCCGTCCCACTCCTTTTTAACCGAGCATCAAAAATTTGTAGAAAAGATTAGATATGGATGTGCAACAAAATCGAACCTAGGTGCATGTACATGCAAACGAAGATTAGAACAATAATGACTGCATAGTTTGCTATGGGTAGGTATTAGGTAAGCTGATTTACCTGCGGGGAGGTGTTCAACGACCAAGCGTTTTCGGTCCATCGTCGTTAACGCTAGTTTTCTAGTGGTGTTTTATTTAGCCAGGCATAATAACGTGAAATATTCAATGTCATCATGTTTAGCCAGGCATTATATATGTGAATTATATCATGCCATTTCTTTTTTCATTACTATTTTATTTGTCAATAATATTTGTACATTCAACTACTCTTGCCATGAACTATCCATTTGGGTGGGTGATGATGGAGTGAAAACAAGTTCTTCATAGCAGACAGTGCTACATGTCGAAGTAGATATCTTGTCAGATAGCTCCTTAGAGGAGGATTCAGAGATAGACGACCAATCCTATTCCCCTCGGAGGTGTATGCTCTAACTTGGCAAGTCTATACTGCTCGTATCATGGATATGATGTCTTGCATGCATTGTATAGTTTAGACATTATATACACAATATTCAACGTCATCTGCTTAGTTTAGACATCATATATGTGAATGTCATATGCTTAATATATAAATCATATATGTGAATTATGTCATGTCATGCTGTTTATTTGATAACATGTATGTGAATTATGTCATACCAACATGTTTACTAAGAAATCATATAATTATGCCATGTCATCCTGTTTACATAGTCATCATATCTTTGAATTGTGTCATGTTATCTTGTTTAGTTAGACATCATATATGTGAAATTATGTCATGCTATCCTGTTTAGTTAGACAACGTATATGTAAACTATTTCATGCCCTCTTTTTTCCTCACTATCTATTGCATATGTCTATCATACAATGTCTGTACATTCAATTACTTTTCTTGTTTATCAGCCATTTGAATTGGAGGGAGCAATGCCGGTATCTAGCAGAGTAAAAACACGGTCTTCAGAAACAATAGTGCTACCTGTAGATGCAGATAACACACTAGTACGCGTCGGTGCTATACAAACGGTTTTTAACCCCTTTCCGCGATGGCATTTGGGACCGTCGCCAAGTGAGTGTGGGCGATAGGGTGTCCTTCCCACACGACCTAGAAACCGTTGGGGATATGGAGGGGTGATCCAGAGGCCTTCCAAAATGTAATCGTGTGTGATCCAGCACACACTAAATTTTTTCGCAAGTGTGGTAATGGTGATTAAACTTTTCTAATCACGCAGTGAAACCATACGGTCTGTCGTAATGAACCGTTTGGGAAACAATATGTAAGGCACATGGGCCAACATATGAACTATGTGCGATTTGTGCCCCATCGCACACGAGTTTTCTGCGTTACCCATCTTCCATGCAAGACTCCATCGCACACGTTTCCCAACAATTACCGTCCGTGATAATGTTCTATCACAAACGGTTCAGGAGCCCCTTCGCACACATACAAGTGTTGTAGACCGTTTGTGATTTGTTGGGTATCACTGACGGTTGCCGCAAGAGTGACATGTGCTTTTCATTTGGGATCCCACATGTTTCTTGAAAAAATTATGACTGGGATTGTATTTTACATTGGGTACGGTTTACTCCGAGTTCTCGTGTGCGATAACGCGATATCACAAACGGTTCCGGAGACGCTACACACACGTAGTAGCGCTATAAATCGTTTGTGATCTGTTGTGTATCACCGATGGTTCCGCTACGATTGATGTATGCTTTCCGATGTGGATCGCACACACTCATTTAGTTGAACCGTGTGCGGAGCAATTGCCAGGTTAAAACAAAAATATCCCATTTTGAATCGGCATGCAAAAAGCAAATTCGCCACAATATTCAATTGAACAAATAAACAAAAAATTGAATTTTGAATCGGCACGCAAAAATCAAATTTTCCACAATATTCAATTGAACAAATAAACAAAAATATCCCATTTTGAATCGGCATGCAAAAAGCAAATTCGCCACAATATTCAATTGAACAAATAGTGTCCACTGGAAGAACATTCATCAGATTTCACAACAATTGCAATTGAACATATGGTTGATAAATTCCAATGATTTGTCCACACATATATGCATTACATAATTAATCATAGTGTATGAAATACGAAGAGCTCATCAGATGGAAAACAATGGATCCATGTGTTATATGTTTAGCGGCTAACTCTTACTCAATGTTTCTGGAGAAGGCATGCTGAAATCTTCATTATCACCAGTGGGATTGATGTAGTGATCCAGGAAGAAGTCGCTGATAAATCTCCGAACCATCAGCAATTCACCAGCCGGGAGCGGTTCAGGGGTCCTCGGTTTTAAGATGAGCTGCAGTATTTTTAAGATCAGAATGTGCCATATGAGTGGAGTAGAAGATATTAATTAAGATAGACTTACTAGTACTAATTCGCGAGGATCGTCACAACTATCAGCAGATTTGCAGATGGAGATCATGTGTCTGCAAACATAGTATCCACAAAGATTGGTCCCTGCTTCTTGCTGAGGACACTAAAATTTTTTGTACAGAATTAGTCATGTATTTGTCCTGTTAGGAACAACCTAATCGATGTTAGATTTATTATTTTTTCTTTGGACAAAATAGAAATAGGTTTATTTAGAAGCTTGAACATTTAACTAGCATAAGGAAAGGTATTTGCAGATTATTGGATAAATTTTCCGACAATAACGGATTTCCGTGGGATTTCGCCGACGACTCTGCTTGGCTTCAGGAAGCTCCTCTCGACGTCACACCGCTCCCCGTCCGCGGGGCGACGCACTTTCGCGCATGCGTTTGCAGCATCCTTCTGCGGCAGCCGTCGACTCAGTATCGGTCGGCTCCCGCGGCACCTTGGCTCCTCACTGTGCACCGTCACAAGCGATCCAGTCGGTCACGGCTACAGCGGTGGGTGAAGCACGCGGTGGCGCGTCAGTCGGCCACCCCTCAAGTCGCGGAAATCGAGCCCAAAGAATCTCTCTATGGCCTATTCGACCTGTCGACTGGCTCTGTCGAGACCATGTACAAGTGCGACAGCAGCGACCCCGCGGCGGAGGTCCTGATGGTTGACATGCCTCGCAGTCCACGTTGCATGCGTCGCAACGGCGGCGACGACAGAGGCGGTGATCCGTCGCGCGTTCATGAATAGTACCACCCCGAAACTCTCTCTTCTCAATCGAGGGAGGAACTTCACCGCCGCAATGTGGAGGCCCTCCACACGCCCGTTGTCGGCGAGTCCTTTGAGGCTCGGGCCTTGGAGGCGGCGCGATTGGCCACTTTGGTTGAGCGCACCCGACTGGAGAACCTTCAGCGTGCACTCGCCGACAGACCCCCGAGTCCAGTCGACGGCAGCGGCAGCTATTTCCCCTAGAACCACAGGTATACCGCACTTCGATTCAGAATCTTACCGCTGTGGCCCGTATAGCAGAATCTATTCAGCCATCCCAGCCGGAAGTTGGTAGAGGTTTGATGCAGATTAGAGCACTGCTTCGAGCAGCAGGAGAGCAGAATATTGTAGTGTCTCAATCGCGTAACAGAATCCATGGCAGATCTGTAGTTGCTGACACCATTCAGTCGGCTCACAGCCCAATATCGCCTCCGCGGCGTGAAGGACGAGGGCATCGCCAAGGGCAGTACTTGGGTCGGAACCATGAACAGCACGATCATCGGCTCGACCACGATGACCGCCGTCGAGTGCCTATGCCCCCTCCGAGGGGCGAATCATACGTGCCCCAGCATTATGATGATAGGCGGCCGTACAGCGAAGAGCGAAGGAGGCCAGTCGACCCAAGAGAACTAGGATTTGATGCAAGGTCCATTTTGGTACAAGGTTTGGTGGACAGGAATCGAGCGTATAGAGAAGGGCAAGACAGAGATCGCCCGACTAGAAGCAGAGTGCATGTTTCTGGTCCCGAGTGTTTTAGCAGAGCCATCAGGGCTGCAGCGATCCCTCCCAACTTCAGGTTGGCGACTGGGGTCAGTAAGTTCACTAGTGAATCAATGCCCGACACCTAGCTTGAGGACTACCGAGTGGCCGTGCAGATTGGTGGAGGAAACGATGAAGTGGCCATGAAGCATCTACCCTTGATGCTTGAAGGGTCAGCTAGAGCTTGGTTGAATTAGTTGACCCCGAGCAGTATTTTCAGTTGGGAGGAGTTGGCTCGAGTGTTCGTCAGAACATTCGAGGGCATGCGCAAACGGCCAGTAGGATTGGAAGAATTGCAGCACTGTGTGCAAAAGCCGAATGAAACTTTGAGGGATTACATCCAGAGGTGGTCCACTTTGCATCACACTGTGGAGAATGTATCTCAGCATCAAGCAGTTTGCGCCTTCAAGGAGGGCGTTCATTATTGGGAGCTCAACCTCAAATTCAGTCGGACCGGAGATATGTCCCTAACCCGAATGATGGAAATAGCCACTCGGTATGCAGATGGTGAAGAGGAAGACCGACTCTGCAGCGGCAAGAGCAAACCAATCAGCCAGGACCCCAGAGGAGGTAATTCCAATCGGAAGCAGAAGCGTAAAGCAGAACCTGCGGGCCCTAGAGAGGTTGAAGTCGCAACCCAAGGAAAAGCTAAAGGAAAACCTAAAGGTCCCTGGACCCCCAAGAAGGTGAAGGATTCAGCCGGGAACGACGTGCTGGATTTGCCATGTCACATTCACATCAAGAAAGATGAAGAGGGTAATCTTATATATCCCAAACATACCACTGGACAGCGTCGAGTCCTTATACAGCAGTTTCGAGAAGAACAACCCAGTGAGAAGGAGAAGGAATCTGATAAGGATGAGGATAAAGAGGAGGATGATGATGGATTTCCCAATATCAATTCCACTTTGGTGATTTTTGTTGACGTCGAAAGCAAAAGTCGACTGAAAGTCATCAACGGGGAAGTAACATGGTTGCTCCGGCAACCCCGAAGTATCTAAAATTGTCAAAGACTTCCATCACATTTGATTAGTCAGATCACCCGCCGCATGTTGCCACCCTTGGGAGGCAAGCGTTGGTGGTCGACCCGGTCGTTGGAGGCACCCGATTGACCAAAGTCTTGATGGATGGTGGCAACGGATTGAACATTTTGTATGCTGAGACCCTCCGAAGGATGGGCATTCTGATGTCCAAACTCAGCGAGAGCAACATGCGGTTCCACGGAGTTATAGCTGGAAAGAAAGCCGATTCACTCGGCCAGATCACTCTCGATGTGGGTTTCAGTGATTCAAAAATTACCGTAAGGAAAAGTTGACATTTGAAGTCATGGATTTTCACAGTGCCTATCATGCTATCCTGGGCAAACTGCATATGCCCATTTCATGGCTCGACCGTGTTATGTGTATCTCAAACTCAAGATGCCTGGCCCTAGGTGTGTGATTACAGTCACTGGTAATCGGCAGCGAGCAGAAGAGTGCTTCCAGAAGGGCTCGAAGATTGCCGATGAACAGATGGCAGCAATAGAAATGGAGGAATACAAGAAGACAGCAGATCCGAGTGATTTGTTGAGAGCTAAGAAGCCTGCTTCAGAGTCTGCATTTAAGTCATCTGGTGAAACAAAGTCATTTCATATTCACCCGACTGATCCCAATGTTGCTCTGACTCACATATCAACAACACTCGACAGCAAATAGGAAGAAGCGCTCATCCAGTTCCTCCATGAGAACTGGGACATCTTTGCATGGAAACCTTTTGACATGCCAGGTGTACCCAGAGAACTGGATGAGCACCATTTGCGACTCAACCCAAAAGCAAGACCTATCAAAGAGCACCTTCGATGGTCTGCCATGGAGAAAAGAAAGTCAATTGGCAAGGAAGTGGCTCGACTTCTGGCAGCTGAGTTCATCCGAGAGATTTACCACTTCGAGTGGCTCGCCAAAGTAGTCATGGTTCCCAAGAAGGATGATTCACTCCATATGTGTATTGACTTCAAGCATATCAATCGGGCCTGCCCGAAAAATCACTTCCCTCTCCCTCGCATCGATCAAATAATTGACTCGACCGCGGGATGTGAGCGATTGTCCTTTCTGGACGCATATTCTAGGTATCATCAGATCTAACTTATACACCTGATGAAATAAAAACAGCTTTCATCACCCCATTCGGGTGCTTTTGCTATGTTACCATGCCCTTTGGTCACAAGAATGCTGGCGCCACATTCATGCGTATGATACAGAAGTGCCTGCTCACTCAAATCAGTCAGAATGTGGAAGCATACATGGATGACATCGTGGTTAAGTGGCGAAAAGGTTCTGACCTGCTGACTAACCTCACTGAAACCTTTGCCAATCTGAGAAGATATGATATCAAGCTTAACCCGTCGAAGTGTACACTTGGAGTTCCAGGTGGAAAGTTACTCGGTTTTCTCATTTCTGAAGGAGGTATCGATGCAAACCCAGAGAAAGTTGGTACAATACTCCGAATGAAACGCCTCGTGCGCATACACGATGTTCAGAAGCTTACTGGTTGTTTGGCCACTTTGAGTCGGTTCATCTCTCATCTCGGTGAAAAGGCATTACCTCTTTACCGATTGATGAAGAAATCTGATAAGTTCGAGTGGACTCCTCAAGCTGATGCAGCGTTTGCAGAGCTCAAAACCCTGCTTTCCACCCAGTCGGTGCTCACTGCTCCAATCAGCAAAGAGCCTTTACTGCTTTATATTTCAGCCACTAGACAAGTTGTCAGTACAGTACTCACGGTCGAGCGGGAAGAAGAAGGTAAAGCCTATAAGGTTCAGCGCATAGTGTATTATATTTCTGAAGTCTTAACTCCATCCAAGTAGAGATATCCGCATTATCAGAATCTTGTCTATGGAATTTACTTGACTTTGAAGAAAGTGGCACATTATTTCTCATATCACTCCATCACAGTCGTCAGCGATGCTCCATTGTCAGAAATTCTGAACAACAGAGATGCAATCGGTCGAGTGGCAAAGTGGGCGATTGAACTCCTTCCGTTGGATATCAAGTTTGAGGCAAAGAAAGCAATCAAGTCTCAAGCAATAGCAGATTTCCTCATCGAGTGGATTGAACAACAGCAACCGACTCAAGTTCAGTCGGAACATTGGACTATGTTCTTTGATGGATCCAAGATGTTGAGTGGTTCTGGCACTGGAGTTGTTCTAGTATCCCTGCGAGGTGATAAACTCAGTTATGTCCTTCAGATTCACTTTGACTCCTCCAACAATGAAGCTGAGTACGAAGCACTTCTGTATGGGTTGTGAATGGCCATTTCACTCAGCGCCCGTCGCCTAATGGTCTACGGCGACTCAGATTTGGTGGTTAGTCAAGTAATGAAGGAGTGGGATGTCAGAAGCCCAGCTATGACTAGCTATTGCAATGCAGTGAGAAAGTTAGAAAAGAAGTTTGAAGGGCTAGAGCTTCACCACATTCCCCGACCAAAGAATCAGGCAGCAGATGACCTGGCAAAGATAGGTTCTAAGCGAGAGCCCATTCCCAGCAATGTGTTTTTGGAGCATCTTAACACACCATCAGTCTAGGAGGATCCCTTCACAGAAGAGCCCCCACACCCTAAAAGTTCTACTGATCCGACTGAAGTCGAAGTCCCGGCCGTGGTCAACTTAGTCATGGAGGTTTTGGTCGTCATCCCTGACTGGACAGTGCCGTATATAGCATATATCCTCAGGAAAGAACTTCCAGAAGACGAAGATGAAGCGCGACAGATTGTCCATCGATCTAAAGCCTTCACTATGATTAGTGGTCGATTGTACAGGGAAAGTGTGACTGGAGTTGCCCAGCGATGCATTACCCCAGAGGAAGGTCGAATGATTCTCAATGATATCCACTCGGGGACCTGTGGTCACCATGCGTCCTCACGGACAATCGTGGCCAAAGCATACCGAGCAGGTTTTCACTGGCCGCGAGCAAATGAAATGGCAAAGGAAATAGTCGACAAGTGTGAGGGTTGCCAGTTCTACTCCAACATGTCTCACAAGCCCGCTTCAGCCTTGAAGACCATTCCACTTGTCTGGCCATTTGCCGTTTGGGGGTTGGATATGCTTGGACCCTTGAGAACTGGTAGAAGTGGTTTCACTCACCTACTTGTTGCAGTCGACAAGTTCACTAAATGTATTGAAGCCAAGGCCATCAAGAACCTCGATTCAGGAACTGCCGTCAGCTTCGTCAGCGGGTTAACATTCAGATTTGGAGTCCCACACAGCATCATCACAGACAATGGTTCAAACTTTGATTCAGATGAGCTCAGAGCTTTCTGTCCTTCACAAGGCACTCGGGTCGACTATGCTTCAGTCGCTCACCCACAGTTGAATGGACAAGCAGAAAGAGCAAATGGTTTGATCCTCCAAGGGTTGAAGCCCAGATTGATGCGAGACCTCAAGCATGCAGCTGGCGCCTGGGTAGATGAGTTACCATCAGTACTATGGGGTCTGAGAACAACACCAAATCAGTCTACTGGCAGGACTCCCTTCTTCATGGTATATGGAGCTGAAGCCGTACTGCCGGCGATTTGCTTCACAACGCCCCACGAGTAGAGGTTTTCTCAGAGGCAAAAGTAGCACAAGCCCGATAAGATGCTATTGACCTTCTAGAAGAGGAAAGAGAGATGGCCCTGATCAGGTCGACCATCAATCAACAAGACCTTCGTTGGTTCCACGCCAGAAACGTCAGGGGTCGAGCATTTCAGGAAGGGGGCCTGGTTCTCCGAGTCGATCAGCAACGACCACACAAGCTGGCTCCTGTTTGGGAGGGCCCTTTCATCATCACCAAAGTGCTTCACAATGGAGCATACCACCTGTACGATGTGGAGCACAAGAAGGACGAGCCACACGCTTGGAATGCGGAGCTTGTCCGCCATTTTAATACTTGAACAGTCAGACTTTTGAGATGTAATAAGAAGTACCTTTCAGTTTGTTTATCAAAGACATGGTTTTACAGTGTCCTAAATGATTGTTATTACTTATACATGAGTACAAAATCCCCTAGTGGGTGGCTTAGCCGCGAATCCGATCCTACCGAGTGGAGAGCATTCGTCCCACTCGGGGGCTTAGCTGCAGTCTAGTACTCGCCTAAGTTTCAAAAAATCCTACCGAGTGGAGAGCATGCCTCCCACTCGGGGGCTTAGCTGCAGTCCAGTACTCGCCTAAGTTTAAAAAATCCTACCGAGTGGTGAGCAACCCTCCCACTCGGGGGCTTAGCTACAGTCCAGTACTCGCCTAAGTTTAAAAAATCCTACCGAGTGGAGAGCATGCCTCCCACTCGGGGGCTTAGCTGCAGTCCATTACTCGCCTAAGTTTAAATATCCTATAGAGTGGAGAGCATCCCTCCCACTCGGGGGCTTAGCTGCAGTCCAGTACTCGCCTAAGTTTAAAAAATCCTACCGAGTGGAGAGCATCCCTCCCACTCATGGGCTTAGCTGCAGTCCAGTACTCGCCTAAGTTTAAAAAATCCTACCGAGTGGAGAGCATGCCTCCCACTCGAGGGCTTAGCTGCAGTCCACTACTCACCTAAGTTTAAAAATCCTACCGAGTGGAGAGCATTCCTCCCACTCGGGGGCTTAGCTGCAGTCCAGTACTCGCCTAAGTTTAAAAAACCCTACCGAGTGGAGAGCATGCCTCCCACTCAGGGGCTTAGCTGCAGTCCAATACTCGCCTAAGTTTCAAAAAATCCTACCGAGTGGAGAGCATGCCTCCCACTCGGGGGCTTAGCTGCAGTCCAGTACTCGCCTAAGTTTAAAAAATCCTACCGTGTGGAGAGCATGCCACCCACTCGGGGGCTTAGCTGTAGTCTAGTACTCGCCTAAGTTTCAAAAATCCTACTGAGTGGAGAGCATTCCTCCCACTCGGGGGCTTAGCTGCAGTTCAGTACTCTCCTAAGTTTCAAAAAATCCTACCGAGGGGAGAGCATTCCTCCCGCTCGGGGGCTTAGCTGCAGTCCAGTACTCGCCTAAGTTTAAAAAAACTACCGAGTGGAGAGAAATTATCCCACTCGGGAGCTTAGATGCAGTCTTGTACTCACCTAAGTTTCAAACACGCTCTATCCTTATCCGCAAGGACGATGAGGTGCAGGTCGACCATGACCTTATCCTGGGAGCTACAACACAAATAAAACGTCCGCTCCATCCTTATCCGCAAGGACGACGAGGTGCAGGTCGACCACGACCTTATCCTCGGAGCTGCGACACAAATACAACGTCCGCTCCATCCTTATCCGCAAGGAAGATGAGGTGCAAGTCGACCACGACCTTATCCTTGGAGCTGCGACACAAATACAACGTCCGCTCCATCCTTACCTGCAACGACGACGACGAGCAGATCATGGACGGCACCGAATGCCCTTGTCTATGACTCACTCGACTGAGCTGCACCACATAGTCAGTAGCAATTCAGACTGAAGAATCAAATTCCGCTCAGAGCCAAGAGAATCAAAAACAACCAAGTTCAGTTAAAACCTACGAGGTTCCAGACCACAGTTCAAAGTACTCGGGCATCAGGCCTGAAATAGTTTAACGGTTAGAAAACCACTCGGCATACCGAGGCAAATTTAATCGGATTATAAAAGTTTGTTCACTCCACGGGAGGAGGACTGGTAGGCTCAACGAACTCATCCAGGTCGATTCCATCTGCAATTCGAGTGGCGACAACAATAAAGGTCTCCATGAAAGATTGGAAGTCGTGTTTCCTGGTGTTGGCAACCTTGATCGCTGCTAGCTTTTCCTCCTTGGCCTCCTTGCAATTGACTCGAACTAGTGACAGAGCTACGTCAGCATCGCATCGAGCAGACCACTTCTTCCATTACTGCACTCGACCAGGGATCTCGTTCAGTCGAGTCATCAAAGACTCGAGGTCATTTTGGAGCGTCTCCTTCGGCCAGAGCACCATGTCGATTCATGACACCGCAACTTTCAGGCGGGCGAGGTAGTCTGTGACGCCGCAAGGCAAGATTCCAGTCGGAGCACATTCATAGCAGCTTCATCATTGACAGGGGAATTGATGGGGTCCAAGCTCGTCTCGATTCGCCCAGTTTCTTCCTCAAAGTTTTGGCAGAATTCTGTAACCACAAAGAGCTAATGAGTCGACCAACTTATGGTGACTCGACAAACAACAAAACAGTCGGACAAGGAAAAATACCTTCAAGCATAAGGAATAACTTCTTGGCGAGGGCTCCCAGATAGGCCTCCAGGTCATTTCTCTTACGAGAAATGCCTTCAATCTTCTCATTCAAAGCTACTTTGTCTTTCTTTAGGCGGGTCACTTCTCTGTTGGCCTCAGTAAGAGTAGTCTTCAGCTTGGCGTTATCTTCCTCTAGCGCCTCGACTGAAGCCAGCTTCTTGTCGGCGAGTGCAGTTTTCTCCCGAGCCTCCTTCTGTGCTGCTGCAAGATCAAGGTCCTTTTGTGCCAGAGCTTGCCTCATTTTCTATGAAGAATATACACGCGGGTCAGAAAGAAGAACGAAGAGATAACTTGCGAGATGGTCAAGATAGACATTCGATAGGTTGTTACCTCCCGTACCAGCTACTTCGTCTTTGTCCTTTTGCAAGTTCTGATTGGCCAGCTCCAAGTCAAGTTTGAGCTGTCTCTGCTTCTCCTCGAATTTGGAAAATTTGGAGATGAGCTCATAGGATTTCTGAAATCAGCAAAAAGACACATCAGTGGACAGAATCAAAAAATGGTTCGTTTCCGAGTGAAAAGAACTCTAAGACTATTGCCGAATCAAACATTCAATAGTAGTCTCGGGGACTACACCCAGTGGGTGCACTTAGCATGCCCCCACTGGTCCAGATTCCACTTGACATGGTCCGCCCAGACCGAGTGGAAAGAAAGAAAAAACAGTTATTCTCAGACCCCAACCGACTATCCGTAGTCGACCGCGGTCTCGGGGACTACACCCAGTGGGTGCACTAAGCATGCCCCCACTGGTCCAGATTCCACTCGACATGGTCCGCCCAGACCGAGTGGAAGAACTAAAGGACAAGATATTTTTATCAAGGCCCCCGCCGAATCACACATTCGACGACGCCCTCGGGGACTACACCCAGTGGGTGCACTCTGCGTGCCCCCACTAGTCCAAAACTACAGTCAACATAACCTAGTCGACTCAACTGGAAGAACTACTCAGCATAAGTCAAAACACCCAGTGGGTGTATAGATGCGAAGAATAGATCAATAAATGGAAGCGCAATGAAAAGTTTTCGGGTAGCATATCCTAACAGAACAAGCATCAAGACAAGAGTTTAGTCGGAAACCAATTTACCTGTACATTGGCTCGGAGGGCAGCTTTGGCTGTTCTCGTGCACCGTCTTCACTCTCTCCATCATCAAACCTTCTTGACGTATGGCTTCTGCAGTGGCGCTTGCTTGGTCCTCCGGAACATAATGGGTAGTGAAGAACGGAGATGGCGGTTCAGTCGCGATAGCCTGAGAATCCGAGGTGTGATGTTGGACGGACGAAGCAGGAGCTGGCACAGTCGATGATGAAGGGCATACACTCGACACTGGAACGGCAAAGGTAACAGAATCCCGGTTCACGTCTTCAGACTGTTGAATCATGGGCTCCGTCACTGGCACCGATTGAGACGTTTGGCCAGCGGATGCCTTCTTTATTGAAGCTCTGCCCCTCCTTCCCATGGCCCTTTGCGGCACGTATTCATCATCATTTGTAAGTTCAATGACATTGGGTGGAGCCGCAAAGAAATCGATTACAGAAGTTCAGTCGACCATCAAAGTGGCTGGAAAAGAAGAGTCAAAGTGATAAAAGTTATACCCACGTGAGAAGTGACTGCATCATCCATCTCCTGATCATTGTCATCTCGGTAAATAGATGTTCCAGGCAGCACTGCAAATTTCAGAATTCACTCGGTCAAGATAAGAAAATGAGTCGACCAAAGTTTGTGTCATGCAAGAACTAAGAGGTCGAGTTCAGTAGTTACCCAGAAGCGATGGGGACAGCCACTTTAATCTTGGGAAGGGCCTTCCGAGGCTTTGATGTCACGACTTTGGGCTGCTTAGGAGCTTTCTCTGTCGGCACAGGAGATGATGTCCGAGTGCGCTTGGAGGCTTGTGCAGTTGATGGAGTTGTTTTGCCGCGGACGCTGGCTAGATCCTGCCTTTGCTTGGAGCGCCTTTCCGTGTGAGGAGGGGAGTCGACTTCTTCACCGCTGCTCAAGTCCTCGCTCTCCTCGTCTTCCTTTCCGTCAGAATGCCACTCGCTGTTGTCGCCTCCACTCGCCTCCTCGTCGTCCTCCTTCTCTCCGTTGGGCTTCGAGTACATCTCAGTGTAGATTTGCAAGACACGGAGTCGAGTGGATACCAATCAATTTCAAGAGCAAACACATATCAGAACAAGATGCACTCGGAAGGAAAGAATAAGACCTTGTCAGGTTCGGTGGAGTGGTCGAGTGGAGCAACCCTCCTCGACCCCCTGGGGTTTTCCTTGTTGCCGGTGATACCTTGCAGCCACAACACCACCATATCCTCTTCGACATCCTCCGGATGGATCCGAGTGCTGTCTTCAACACCCGTGTACATCCACATTGGATGGCCACGGGCTTGGAGTGGCTGGATGCATCGACTGAGAAATGCTTCTAACAGGTCCATGCCAGTCACACCGTCACGGACAAGCTGGACGACTCACTCAACCAACATATTAACCTCCACTTTCTCAGCTAGAGTCACTCTCAAGGGAGAAGGCTTTTCGACTCGATCTGTGGAAAACAAGGGAACACCAGTCGACTGACCAGGGGTCGGTTGATCCTTATAGTAGAACCAAGTCGACTGCCACCCCCTAACCGACTCAGGAGGAATCATAGCTAGGAAAGTACTTTTGTTCCTCATCTGGATCCCTAAACCCCCACACATCTGGATCACGTGTGTCCTCTCATCACTCGGATTGGCTTTCTTAACCGACTGAGAACGGCAAGTGAAAATGTGCTTGAAGAGGCCCAGTGTGGTCGACAACCCAGAAAGTTTTCGCACATGGACACGTACGCGGCAAGGTATGTGATGGTGTTGGGAGAAAAATGATGAAGCTGGGATCCAAAGAAATTCAGAAAACACCAAAAGAAAGGATGGGGGGCAAAGAAAAACCGTGGTCGATGTGGGTCACAAGAAGGACGCACTCACCCTCTCACTACTAGAAAAAGGGCTGCTAGTGGCGCACCTCTTTTCGCTACTAATGGCGCACTACAGGTGCGCCACTAGCACCACGCCATTAGATGTTTTTACTAATGGCGCGGCACCGGTGCGCCATTAGTATCTGGTATACTAATGGCGCACCACGCAGGAGTTCGCCATTAGTAGTAATTTTTTTCAAAAAAAAATTCAATTTTTTTCAAAAATTTTTATTTTTTTCTTAATCTCGGGTCACTTTGCTTAATCTCAGGTCAAATCGTTCAGAAAACCCCGAAAGAAAGGATGGGGGGCAAAGAAAAACCGTGGTCGATGTGGGTCGCAAGAAGGACGCACTCACCCTCTCACTACTAGAAAAAGGGCTGCTAGTGGCACACCTGTTTTCGCTACTAATGGCGCACTACAGGTGCGCCAGTAGCACCAAGCCATTAGATTTTTTTACTAATGGCGCACCACCAGTGCGCCATTAGTATAGCCCACGGTGCGCCATTAGTATCTGGTATACTAATGGCGCACCACGCATGAGTGCGCCATTAGTAGTAATTTTTTTCAAAAAAATCAATTTTTTTTTCTTAATCTCGGGTCATTATGCTTAATCTCAGGTCAAATCGTTCAGAAAACCCCAAAAGAAAGGATGGGGGGCAAAGAAAAACCGAGGTCGACGTGGGTCGCAAGAAGGACGCACTCACCCTCTCACTACTAGAAAAAGGGCTGCTAGTGGCGCACCTGTTTTCGCTACTAATGGCACACTACAGGTGCGCCACTAGCACCACACCATTAGATTTTTTTACTAATGGCGCACCACTGGTGCGCCATTAGTATCTGGTATACTAATGGCGCACCACGCAGGAGTGCGCCATTAGTAGTATTTTTTTAAAAAAAATCAAATTTTTTTCAATTTCTTTATTTTTTTCTTAATCTCGGGTCACTATGCTTAATCTCAGGTCAAATCGCACTTTGTGGTCAAACTTCCTAGAAGGTCACCCATCCTCACACTACTCCAGCCCGAGCATGCTTAACTTCGTAGTTCTATCCAACCCCAGCACCACCTCACTTCACAGGCACTTGTTGATATATCTATCATATCAATCCTATTAAACCTTGCTGATGTCTAGGACTTAGTTCATGAGTATGATGAAATTTTGAAAAAATATTTCAAACTTCCCGGTCATATTACGTATCATATTTTGAAAAGTAATTCAATTTTTTTTCGAAACCAATTTTTTTCTGTTACTAGTGGCGCACCTAGCATACGGTGCGCCACTAGTAAGTTTGAAATTTTTTGAATTTTTTTCCTCCGGATCCTAAAAGCCCCATAACTTTTTTTTCTGTTAGGCTTTTAGGGATTTTGAAAATGTTTAACGGGGTTTCCCCCGTTAAATTCGGGTGTAACTTTTCGAGTAGATGATTTTTCATATAGAAAACTTTTTAATTCAAGTTCGTATGCAAAAGTTATGCCCATTTTACAAATTCCAGAGAGATTTTGCAAATAAAGTCGAAATTCATATTTGTAAATTTTCCCAACAACTAGACCACATATCACATACGAAACTTATTTTCTTTTATTTTTTGACATTTCCATCAATTTCTTTTATTTTTTTAAACTGAAAAGGCGGTCCACGGGGGGGGGGGGGGTGCATTCGGTGGAAGTTTTGGGCCAAGTTAGTAATAGCGCACCGTGGGTGTGGTGCGCCATTACTAGTTAACTAGTAATGGCGCACCACACCCACGGTGCACCATTACTAGTTTTAAAAAAACAAATTCTGAATTTTTTTTTTTGAAAAAAACTTCGTAATGGCGCACCAGCTGACAGTGCGCCATTACTAGTTTTAACTATAATGGCGCACTGTCCACTGGTGCGCCATTACTAGTTTTGAAAAAATTGAAAAAAAAAATGAAAAAAATTCACTAGTGGCGCACCGTGGATGTGGTGCGCCATTACTAGTTTAACTAGTAATGGCGCACTATCCACTGGTGCGCCATTACTAGTTTTAAAAAAAAATGAAAAAAATTTTGTTACTAATGGCGCACCGTGGATGTGGTGCGCCATTAGTATTTGGACACTAATGGCGCACCTACACATGGGGCGCCATTAGTATATACTAATGGTGCGCCATTAGTGGCCATATCATCTATAGCCCTTTTTCTAGTAGTGTCTTGCGGTCGCGACTCGGTCTCGTCCCCCGGAAGCCGCCAAGACTCATGGGCAATCAACCCCCCGTCGACCAGATCCTCCATGTCTTCTTTCAAGATCGTCGACCGGATCCAATTGCCTTGGATCTAGCCGGGCGGCAGAGCAGATTTCGACGATGATCCGCCCCAACTCGTCTTCTGACCCTTCGCCTTCGTCGTCGCCTTCTTCACGCGCTCCAGAGCGGCGGTCTTGTCCTTCCCCATTGCGGTGGAACGAGCTCGAGCTGGGCAGCAGCGCCAAGAGCAGAGGCGAATGTAATGAGGAGTGGAGGAAGAAGGGGGAGAATGGGGCTCACAGTGCGAGAGCATCGGCCCCGACGCCTTATATGGCCTCATTTCCCGAGTGGCTGACCGGTGGACCCAGATGATCCTATCAAATCCCGCAATAGGAGCGCGCGTGGTACGTGGCGAAAAAGGTGGTACGGGAATCAAGGTGCCCCTACCTAATCTGCTTCGATTACTATGTTCCTCTCCACCTCGCGCACTTCCCCAAATTTTGAATCCCGCGAGATCTGGAAACGGTAGAGTAGTCAATCATACCGAAATTTTTATACAACACCAGCAGTCGAAGCCTATCAGCAGAAATTCACGCGACAACCTCTGAATGGCTCAAGGCGACTGAAAAGTGAAACCGAAGTTGTTGCATGGTTCACCAACCCAGTAAAATGCTTCCGCAGCATAAAGATTGGGTCGGAACCATCTTCAACTCCATTTTCCACTCGAACCCAGAACCATTCGGGGGCTAATGATGATGTCGTGTACCTAGGTGAGGGCAATAGACCTGATCTAAGCACCCCTCCCAAGGACACTGCCCTACATTCAAAGACAATCAAAGGATAGCAAGTGCAAACCGACTGGAATCACCAGAGTGCATGCCCACTCAACCAACATATACACTCGGATATCCCAATTCCATTCGGCTAGCATACCATCACTCGACTGTACAAGAAACCACTCGGAGTATAGAAGGCCTAAAGTCACCCCGGGCAGCAACGGTCAGGCATTCACTTCGTAGTATTAATGATCAATTATATGACTTAATTGCTGGCGTTACCAGTAACGCCATGTCTTAACGTACATTGAACTCTATGTAACATGGGATGGCGGGGGTCCTGTCGCACTCTATATAAGCCGCCCCCTCCTCTGGCACAACGGTTCGCACCCCCTGTAACTTCACGCATAATCCAATCGACCAAGCCTCCGGGCACCAAGACGTAGGGCTGTTACTTCCACCGTGAAGGGCCTGAACTCGTACGTCTTGCGTACACAATCTCATCATAGGTAGGATCTTGACTCTACATACCTACCCCCCCTACTTTACTGTCAGACTTAGAACCACGACAGGTGCCAGCGGGCGTAGCATACCAGTTTCCCCTTTGGTGCCAAGGGGGAAAGCGCTGGCGCGGAGTCCCGGGGAATCAGGCAAAGGTTTCCATATTGGTGCAACAAGACCAAGACCGCCAGGACGACAGGACGGAGGTCATCGCGGAGCCCGCTACAACGTCACCACCAGAGTCTTTGAAGGCGAAGACTACTTTTGTCAGGATAGCTTGTACTAGTTGTCTTCCTTTGAATTTGGCCGTTGTGGGATCCCTTCCCGCCTACATTTGGGAAGAGGACCAAGGCCACTATAAATAGGACTTAGCCACCACCGTAGTGAGGCATCTACAGGAGAGATCAGACCCATTCCACCCTGACCACCTCTCTGGATCATTGAGCTCAAGAACACCTCACCTCCTGAGGCTGTTCATCCACTGTACTAGTTCATCCTCAGCCCCTCGAGGCAATCCACCACAAAGCTGGAGTAGGGTATTACACCGCAAGGTGGACCGAACCAGGATAAACTATTGTGCCTCTTGTCCCTTGGGTTCGTCGAGCTAGGTTGTGGAATCATTGGGCCGACAGGTTCGGAAGAAGGAGTTCTTCGTACGCACCCCAGTGTTCGAACATCTCAAGGGTCCGCAGAGCCCTGAATCCGACATTTGGTGCGCCAGGTAGGGGTGCGTCAAAGCTTCGCCTCTCCGTCTGCTCCGCCCACTTTGCTCCCCCGTTCCACTCTCATGGCGAGTGCCGCTCCTTCGTCCGGGCCGACGGGCGCGCGCGGAGGCGTTGTGGGGCTCCGGGACTTCACCCCCGCCTTGCGGCAGGTGCGGTGGCCGCACAAGTTCAATCCAGAGATGCCACCTCGCTTTCCTCCGGGCGTATGAGGAGGCCGTCTGGTCGGAAGGCGGCGACGACAAGGTCATGGCTAATTGGTTCCCCATGGCCCTCACGGGCGTATCGTGTGCCTGGCTTCTCATTCTGCCGGAGTCTTCTGTGGCCTCCTGGGAAGAGCTGTGCGGCCTCTTCGTCGCGCACTTCGCGGCACCAGCTCCCCACGCCGTCACAGCCCTCCTCGGCGGCTCTTAGGTGCTGTCATCGGACCGCCATATCAAGCAGTTCTTTCGTCAAGCAGGTGCCGCCTGTGTGCGACAGGGGACTCCTCCGGGATGGCCGACACCCAAGGCCGGCCTCACCTTCAACTCGAGAGACCATCCTATGACCACCGCGGGCGCAGGTGCGCTCCCGATGCTCTGCACCCCCACCATCTGTAACGTGGCGGTAACCAAGACCCTCATCGACGGTGGGGCCGGACTCAATCTGCTCTCCGCGGAAGCTTTTGGCTTGATCCACGTGTCGGTCGTCCGGCTCCGCCCCAGCAAGCCGTTCTCCGGGGTCGTCGACGGCTCCACCAGCCCCCTGGGGCAGATCCGCCTCCCATCACCTTCGTTACCCATGACAACTACCGCACCAGCTCATCGACTTCGACATCGCCCGTATTGGCCTCCCATACAACGCCATCCTCGGGTACCAGGCCTT
The DNA here is from genome assembly GCF_056163025.1 of Triticum urartu. Taxonomy (NCBI): domain Eukaryota; kingdom Viridiplantae; phylum Streptophyta; class Magnoliopsida; order Poales; family Poaceae; genus Triticum; species Triticum urartu. The sequence goes on from NC_141873.1 coordinate 259,013,381, forward strand.
AGCCAAGTTCATGGCAGCAACTCACCCCGCCTACAACCTCATGAAGATGTCGGGGAGCAGCGGCATCCTCACCATGGCCGGGGACACCAAGGAGGCATTGACGGCTCTCAAGCTCGCCTTTAGGGCCGCGGTTGCCACGCGGCCGGAAGCAGGAGAGGCCCCTGAGGCCCCGGGGGCTGCACCGGCGAAGAAAAAGCAGTTGTTCTCTAAGGACTGGGCCGACACGAAGCAGGTGCCGGTCGACCAAGATGGGGCATCAGGAGCCACCTTCACCATAGGCGGCAACCTCGCCCCAGAACAAGAAAAGGCGTTGGTAGATTTCTTGCGTGCGAACAAGGAGGTGTTCGCATGGGAGCCCAAGGACCTGGCTGGAGTCCCAAGGGGGTGATCGAGCATCACCTTAATGTGTGCCCCAATGTATGCCCGGTGAAGCAGAAGGCATGGCGACAGTCCATAGAGAAGCAGTCATTCATCGTCCAAGAATCCCGCAAGCTGCAAGATGTTGGTCTCATTTGGGAGGTCCAATACCCAGAATGGCTAGCGAACCCGGTCGCGGTTCCTAAGAAAGGCAGGAAGGAACGCATGTGTGTCGACTTCACCAACCTCAACAAGGCATGCCCTCAAGACCCCTTTCCGCTGCCACGCATCGAACAGATCGTAGACTCCACTATCGAATGCGACCTACTATGCTTCCTGGACGCATTCTCAGGGTATCACCAAATCAAGATGATTGTGCAGGATGTCGAGAAGACGGCCTTCCTGACCCCGTGCGGGGTGTACTGCTACACCTGCATGCCCTTTGGGATGCGTAACGCCGGGGCAACCTCCCAACGGCTCATGCACATCGCACTGGGCCAGTAGCTCACGAGAAACGCTGAGGCCTACATCGACGACATAGTGGTGAAATCTCAGGAGGCAAGGACCCTCATTGAGGACCTAGAAGAGACATTCCCCAGCCCGCGCAAGGTGGACTTGCGGCTCAACCCAGAGAAATGCGTGTTCGGCGTCCCCTCCGGCAAGTTGTTGGGCTTTCTGGTGTCACATAGGGGGGCCGAGGCAAACCCGGAGAAGGTCAAGGCGATAGAAAGGATGAGCCCGCCACAGACCCTCAAGGAAATGCAGAAGCTGGCAGGCTATGTGACCGCGCCAGGGTGCTTCATCTCCAAGTTGGGGGAGCGCGCCCTCCTATTCTTTAAGTTGATGAACAAGAAGGGGTCGTTCGAGTGGACTCCGGAGGCCGATGCCGCATTCCAAGATCTCAAGAGATACCTCACCAGCCCGCCGGTGATGGTGGCGCCGCGCCCACTCGAGCCCCTTGTGATCTACCTAGCCGCCACGCCTCACTCAGCCAGCGCGGCGCTGATGGCCGTCAGGAAGGATGCAGCGCCCAAGATGCGATTCTATCCCAATCACGTGATGAATTCATGACTGGGGCACAAATCGCATTTCGAGCGCATAGCAAGGTGGATATCATTACAACATACCATGTACTGAATATATGAGAATACAAGATAAAGGCTTACACTCGCCACAAGTTAAACATTCATACAACAAAACATCAATACATAGAAACCATCATACAGAAGAGCAGGATCTGACTACGGACGAAATCAAACAAAAAAGAAGAACGACATCCACTCTTCTAATTCCAGGTTCCCTGACCCGGAACCTATCCCTTGATTGAAGAAGAAGAAGCAGAAGAACTCCAAAACAAGCAAGCATCGCACTCGCGTCAGACCATCACATTACCTGTACCTGCAACTGTTGTTGCAGTAATATGTGAGCCATGAGGACTCAGCAATCCGATTACCATGGGTATCAAGACTAGCAAATCTTAATGGGTATGGAAAGGATAAGTGGTGAGGTTGCAGCAAGCAGCTAAGCAATGTATGGTGGCTAACTTACGAGTACAAGAATAAGATGAGAAACTACGCAATGGTCGCAAACTAGTAATGATCAATAAGTGATCCTGAACTACTTACGTTCAGACATAACCCAACCGTGTTCTCTTCTCGAACGTACCCGAAAAGAGACAGTCATGGTTACGCACGCGGTTGGTGTATTTTAATTGAGTTTACTTCAAGTCCTCTACAACCGGATATTAACAAATTCACATCTGCCACATAACCGCGGGCATGGCTCTCGAAAGTTTAAACCCTGTAGGGGTGTCCCAACTTAGCCCATGACAAGCTCATGATCCGCGGAGACAATCCTCCATCGCGGGACCCTCCGATCAGACTCAGAATCCCGGTGCACAAGACATTTCGACAATGGTAAAACAAGTCCAGCAAGACCTCTCGATGCACCGACCTAGCCTGATAGGAGTTGCGTGATCTCGTTATCAGGGTACACCGGATGGGACATCCTATGAGTAAAACCAGCCCTCGAGTTTCCCGGAGGTGGCCCCGCAGTCTACCCATTTGGGACCAACACCATCAGCACTAACCCCCCTGCTATGTAGAAAATCCTTGGGTTCATGACGCCCTATGCCAATTAATTATTTAGTTCAAGTATTATTTATGGCAAATGTTAAAACCAATGTTGGGATTTGTTGGAAGAGTTTTATTCAAAGCGAACTGTCAAGAGGGCCCCATACCCCTCACTGTGTTAGGGATGCAAAATCAAGGAACATAATATATATGTGCATTAATTAAATAATATATATTGTGATATCCCATGAAATCCATGATATCCATGTCCCAACATGGAACAACCTGCAACTGCACCTGCAACTAGCAACGCTATAAGAGGGGCTGAGCAAAGCGGTAACATAGCCAAACAACGGTTTGCTAGGATGGTGGAAAAGGTTAGAGGCTATCATGGCACTTTGGGAGGCTTGATAAACAAGTGATAGGTAGCGCGACATAGCAATAGCATCGAGACAACTAGCAAGCAAAGATAGTTGTGAGATCCAAGGTGACGGTCATCTTGCCTGAAATCCCGCTAGGAAGAAGAACGAGTCCATGAAGTAGACAAACCAATGTAGTCGAACGGGTCCTCACAATCGCAACGTTACCGGAACTACCAAGGAGAAGCGCAACCGGAAAGAAGCAAGCGACATGGTAAACAACCAGGCATAATCATGGCATGATGCACAATCAAGTATGATGCATGTCCTGTTTAAAGATTCATTGCATGGAAAAGTGCATAAACAATACTACAAGTTAAGTGGAGCTCAATATGCAACAAGTTGCATATTGACGAAACACCACATTAAATTATTTGGTTCACTCTCATTAAAGCTACTCACAATATTAAATGTTGGTTAACATGGCAAGAGGTGAAGCATATGAAAACTACCTATTTAAGCACGTTTAAATGAGGCCGGAAATAACAAACAACAATTTTGAAAAATCCTCATGTGTATATTTCGAATTTGGTACTGTTCTGCCTAAAACCATATTTTAATGTTGTTAAACAGCAAAGTAAAGTGCGCCATGTTAATGTAGACATTTTTCCACCCCATTTACATATAAAGTTTATTTAAAATGGAGTTATAGTTATTTAGTTATGAAATAAATCATATTAGCATGTCATAATGCAAAATAAATGCAAACATCAATTTAACCATTTTTAACATGGATGAAAGTTGCATATTATGAAAGTACATGAAAAACTAAGCATTTTACATATATAAAACATTTTAATCCGATGCACGGTTTGTGAGATATCATATGCATGAACATAAGGGGCCAATCTATAAACATGCAGTTTTCTGGATAATAGACAAAATTGCAGACGGTAAAAAAACAAGAACTGGGCCGAAACTGGCTAACAGGCTGCACTAGACAGTGGGTGGCTCACCATGGGCTCCTGGCCCAGTCGGTGTAGGAGGCCCAAGAGGGCGCGAGGTGCAGGCAGGCTGAGGAGTGTGCGCTGGGCCTTATGCAAGAAGGCCCAGGCGTGGGCGACGTGGATCTCGTCCATGCTGGCGCTGGGACAAGTCAACCAGGGCATGGTGCTGACCTCCTCGTTCGAAGCAAAGGAAGCGAGCGGCAGGGACTTGGGAAGGCGTGACATCAGGGACGGCGGCTTCAGGTGAGGTAGGAGGCCTGCTGGTTCTTTCGACAAGCGGCGCGGGGACGAGGACAAACGGCGGCCACGGCGGTCTCCTATACAAACAGCGAGAGAGAGAGAGAGCTCAGAGAGAGTATCCATAAGATATCGAACGGAGAGAGAAGGAAGAGGAGTCATGGGGCATCCCGGACCTGCTGCTGGTACAGTAGCTCGCCGACGAGGGCTCGAGGCGCGACAGCGTTGGTCAAAGGTAGAGGCACCAATGGGAGCTGCGGCTTGCTCCTGATCAGAGCGAGAAAAACCGAATGATGAGCGAGGGTAAAGAAAACAGGGAGAAGGAAGGAAAAGAGGGTTGCGCAGGAATGACGGTGTGACCTAGGCATCTCGTCGTATCGCACGAATGGTAAGACGGAGACCGGCCAGCTCGGGAGCATCTGCAGGTGCTCGGGACGGAGGTGGGTCTCAGGGAGGAGCGAGGCAATGAGGAGGCAGGGCCTCAGGTGATCGTGGACGAGGGTGTGTGGAGGTGCCTATGGAGCTCAAGGATCGAGGCAGAGGAGGCCAAAGGGATTTTTGGATCGGGGGCACGGGCTGCGCTGAAAACCTGGGAGGTGGTCGGAGGCTGGTGGTGGTGGGGATGGATCTAGGAGGATCCTGATGACGATGCGGGAGAGTGGCGGCGGCAGGTGAGGGAATGGATGGATGGGATAGCTAGGGGGTTAGGGTTAGGTTGTATATATAGCACGCGGATTTTGGTTAGGGGCTAATCGGACCCTTCGATTAAAGTCGAACGGTCGAGATAAATAGGTTAGGTAGACCAAATAAGAAATCAAAGATGTTTTAGGGATCTTTGGGGATGATCCGGACCCAACGGTCATGACTGAGCGGGTCGGGTCCGGGACAAGTTTCGGACACGCACGTGAGGAGGTATGAGAGAGGTCGACAAAGACAAGCGGGCCTGACAAAAGGTCAACGGAGACAAAGCGAGAAGCAGCAACTACGAGAAAATGAAAGTTTTGAAAACAATGACGGCAACGGAGTGCCAATGCAATGCAAATGATGCGATGATGAATGCAACAAACAAATAATTAACACAGCTAACATGCAAAACATGGAAGGCATCTGGACCGTCCGTCTCGGGTTGTCACAAAGGAGCACCAGTCCAAGGGCCTGCAACATGACTCCGCGCACTCAGTCAAGGCGGCGCAGCCTCAAGGAGACACTCCTAAGGCCCTGGCGGTGCCAACAGGCTACCAATCTCCTGAGGTCCACCAGCCTCAGGAGGCATCTCAGCCATGGGAAGTCTCAGACTACACCGACGATCCTGCCCTCATCGAGCACCCGGTGTACTTCGTCAGCATGGTACTTGATACGTCCATTTTGCATCATGCTTTTATATCAATATTTATTGCATTATGGACTGTTATTTCACTTTATGTCACAATACTTATGGCTATTCTCTCTTATTTTACAAGGTTTACATAAAGAGGGAGAATGCCGGCAGCTGGAATTCTGGTCTGGAAAAGGAGCAAATATTAGAGACCTATTCTACGCAACTCCGAAAGTCCTGAAACTCCACGGAACGTCTTAAAAGAAATAAATAAAAATCCACGCCAAAGATGAAGGACAGGGGGCCCACACCCTGCTCACGAAGGTGGGGGGCGTCCCCCCCCCTAGGGCGCGCCCCCTATCTCGTGGGCCCCCTGGTGGCTCTCCGATGCCCATCTTCTCCTATATGAGGTCTTTCGATGAGAAAAAAACAGGAGGAACTTTTCGGGACGAGACGAACCTTGGCGGATCCAATCTAGAGCTCCGGCAGAGCTGTTCTGCCGGGGATACTTCCTTCCCGGAGTGGGAAATCATCACCATCGTCATCACCAACGCTCCTCTCGTCAGGAGAGGGCAATCTCCATCAACATCTTCACCAGCACCATCTCATCTCCAAACCCTAGTTCATCTCTTGTATCCAATTCTTGTCTCAAAGTCCGGGATTGGTGCTAGTAGGTTGCTAGTAGTGTTGATTACTCCTTGTAGTTGATGCTAGTTGGTTTAATTGGTGGAAGATCATATGTTCAGATCCTATATGCATATTATTACCCCTCTGATATGAACATGAATATGCTTTGTGAGTAATTACGTTCGTTCCTGAGGACAAGGGAGAAGTCTTGCTATGAGTAGTCATGTGAATTTGCTATTCGTTTGATATTTTGATAAGATGTATGTTGTCTAGCCTCTAGTGGTGTTATGTGAACGTCGACTACATAACACTTCACCATTATTTGGGCCTAGAGGAAGGCATTGGGAAGTAATAAGTAGATGATGGGTTGCTAGAGTGACAGAAGCTTAAACCCTAGTTTATGCTTTGCTTCGTAAGGGGCTGATTTGGATCCATATGTTTCATGCTATGGTTAGGTTTACCTTAATACTTTTGTTGTAGTTGTGGATGCTTGCAATAGAGGTTAATCATAAGTGGGATGCTTGTTCAAGTAAGAACAGTACCCAAGCACCGGTCCACCCACATATCAAATTATCAAAGTATCGAACGCGAATCATATGAACGTGATGAAAACTAGCTTGACGATATTCCCATGTGTCCTCGGGAGCGCTTTTCCTATTATAAGAGTTTGTTCTGGCTTGTCCTTTGCTACAAAAGGATTGGGCCACCTTGCTGCACTTTATTTACTTTTGTTACTTGTTGCTCATTACAATTTATCATATCACAAAACTATCTGTTACCACTTATTTCAGTACTTGCAGAGAATACCTTGCTGAAAACCGCTTATCATTTCCTTCTGCTCCTCGTTGGGTTCGAAACTCTTACTTATCGAAAGGACTACGATAGATACCCTATACTTGTGGGTCATCAGTACTAAAGTACGCGCGAGCACGCTACCCCATGCCGCAGAAGCACTTGCTCGCGCTCCTCGTCGCCTCGCGCAAGCTGCGCCACTACATTCAAGGACACCCCATCAAGGTCGTTTCGGCCTACCCACTAGAGAGGGTACTCCGGAGCCCCAATGCTGCAGGTAGAGTCGCCGAATGGAACATCAAACTGCAGGCATTTCAGCTGGAGTTCAGCACCACCAGGTTCATCAAGGGGGCTGTGCTCGTCGATTTCGTGGCGGAATGGACCGATGCCCCAGGACCGGAGGTAGGCGAGGACTCGACGCTCTCACTAGGGAACGAAGCACCAGACGGCTGGGTCATGTACTTCGACGGTGCCTTCGCATGGCAGGGCGCGGGGTCTGGAACCATGCTCATTTCGCCTACTCAAGACAAACTCTACTACATCGTGCAACTCTGCTTCCAACACGGCAAAAAGGTCTCCAACAACATCGTAGAGTACGAAGGCTTGATCCCTAGCCTCGAGGCCGCATCCGCTTTGGGCGTGAAGCGCCTCACCATCAAGGGTGACTCCCAGCTCCTAATCAACTTCTCCAAAAAAGTGTATGAGCCGAAGGATGAACACATGGAGGCATACTTGGCGGAGGTACGCAAGATGGAGAAGCAATTCCTGGGCCTGGAGCTGCAGCACGTGCCTCGCGGCACGAACAAGGAAGCCTTCAACATCGCCAAGAGGGCATCCAAGCGCCAGCCTCAGGAGCCCGGTGTCTTTGAAGAATGGCTCTTCAAGCCCTCAGCAACCCCTCCAGCTGCGGAACCAGCACTGCCTCAAGAGGAGCTCCCGCCAGCACCAACCTCAGGGGCCCCGGCCTGCGGCCCGACCTCAGGAGCGCGCCTGCTCCTTGCGCTTGAGACTCAGGAGTGGTGATGGACCAAATAATTCAAGGCATACCTACTTCAGGGGACCCTGCCGAAGAAAGAAGACGACACCGAGCGCGTAGCTCGGCAGGCCACAGCCTACTGCATTCGGGATAGTGAGCTTTACCAAAAACAACCAACCGATGTTTCCTTGCGATGCATCTCCAAGGAACAGGGGCACGAGCTGTTAGCCGACATACACGACAGAGACTGCGGGCATCATTCATCATCACGAACCCTCGTGGGCAAGGCGTTCTGCAGCGGATTCTACTGGCCCATGGCGCTCACCGACGTGGCCAAGCTGGTGAGATCATGTGAATCCTGCCAGTTCCACGCCAAGCAAATCCACCAGCCCGCCCAGGGCCTCCAGACCATCCCGCTCTCGTGGCCGCTTTGTGGTCTGGGGGTTGGACATCTTGGGTTCGTTCCCCCGAGCACCCGGGGGATACCGCTACCTCTACGATGCCATCGACAAGTTTACCAAATGGGCGGATGTGGAAGCAGTCCGCACCATCCCGGCTGGCTCGGCAGTCAAGTTCATCAAGGGCCTCGTGAGCCGCTTCGGAGTCCCTAACCGCATCATCACAGACAACGGCTCGCAGTTCACTAGCAATCTCTTCAAAACATATTGTACTAACCTTGGAATGCAGATATGCTATGCCTCAGTAGCACGCCCGAGGAGCAACGGCCAGGCTGAGCGCGCCAACGTGGAGGTCCTGAGGGGCCTCAAGACAAGAACCTTTAAGAAGAAGCTCGAGGAGTACGGCAGGGGCTAGCTCAATGAGCTCCAGTCCGTGCTATGGTCCGTCCGCACCACTGCGACAAAGCCGACCAGCGAAACTCCGTTCTACCTCGTCTACGGAGCTCAAGCAGTTGTCCCACAGGAGGCCAGGCATTGCTCCGCATGGGTCTTGGTGTTTGACGAGGCGCGCCAGGACGCCGAGCAGGGGATGGACCCCGTACTGGGGGAGGAACGCCGCCGTCAAGCCTCGCTCCGAGCGGCAAGGTACCAGCAGGCCCTGCAGCGGTATCACTGCCGCTGCGTCCTCTCCAGGACACTCGAGGTGGGATATCTCATCCTATGGTGCATGCTCTACAGGGAAGGGTTGCATAAGCTCTCACCTATGTGGGAGGGCCCGTTTAGGGTCGCCCGCGTCTCCAGGCCTAGCGCCGCGCGCCTGGAGATGCAGGATGGGATCCCCATCCAGAACGCCTGGAACATCGAGCACCTCCAGAGGTTCTACCCATGAAGCAAGGCCTCGTGCCTGTGAAGGTCTCTGCTCGTGACACTCTCACATAATAATGAGTGGGGATGTACACGCCCCGGAGTCTCCAGAGTGCCACCCTCCGGTCTCGGGGGCTCCCTCCCATGTCCTAGTGGCGGCACTTAGCTCCGCGCTGGTGAGAAGACTAGACTAGGTGCCGGACATGACTATTCATTTGCTTTCTACAGCTGGTTTGCAACCTTTTAATGAATTTGGAGTTCGCATGCTTTCAGTTGCCTGACCGACTTCCCCCTTCATTTTCTCTTTTGGTTTTGGTCCTGGTTCAGGAGGAGGGCAGTTTCCCGTCGCTCCTTCTCACGTGTCTTGCGCGCGGGGGCTGGGCAGGTGTGTGCGTGCGACAGGCTCGCCCCACGCAGCAAACACACTTCACTATAGCCCCGCTCCCTCGGAGCTCCGACTTTTTCTATCCTCGCGAGACACCCTCGATCAAGCTCATGATCAACGCACCCTCTTGATGTCTATACCCCAGGTACTACGACGTGGTGCACTGAGCCACGGCGGGCTCACGCCTGAGGGCTCGCGCATAGAAGAATAATACATCTGACAGAGCTTTCTAACAACTTCACAGCTTCGTGACACCCCCTGAGGTCGGAGACTCCCGAGCCGACGGCAAGAAGGGCCTCACCAGATAGTAGAACACGCGCTCTCACAAGGAGGGGAACTACCGCAAGCGTATCAAGCTAAGTATCCTACTGTACCCATTTGGAGATTGAGCACCGCAGCATAGCATAACATAGCAGCATAAATACCATAGTTCATTACACGCCCCCGCAGGGCCCCATGCTTGTTTTTTAAAGGAAGAAAGGAAAGGATAAACAAAAGCGGCACGCACAACCGCAGCAGCTCACGAGGGTTGGCTCCAAAGGCCCTCGGACTCAGCTAGAGCCTTCCTCGTGCTTCAAAGGAGCGTGGCGAGACGACCCACCACCGTCCTCGAAGCAAGCCCGGTGGCGTGGTGACTGGTCGTAGCCGCCACTGTTGGTGCTCTCGCTAGAGGAGGAGTCGCCGTTGGACAAGCGATGGTCGTCGCCAAGGGCAAGCTCGCCTTCCACGCCATCACGGCAGCACCCTGCGCGGCGACCATCTTCCCCAAACACCCTCACATAGAGGGTCGCGACACCGTCGTACTTGAAGTGGAGGGTGCACCTCCTGCTCAGGCCGCGCGCGTAGGCGACACTACAAAAAAAAAGACACATCCGTGACATTTTGGGCCGAACGGAAAAAAATTCTATCATACTTATGACACTTCTATGACGATAATTGTGACAAAACCCGGTATCATCATAGATGTGGTGGGCTCCTACTTCTATGAGAAAAAATCATGACAGAAAATGGGCTTTTCGTCCTGGGCAGGCCGGAGACGCAGCTGCATGACATTCTTTGGGCCGTCCATGACGAAAAAACCATGGTAGAAGCGAGGGCGAGGAAAATATCGGGGTGTTCCCGGTTACGGTGGGTGGTCGGGGCCGAGCGATGCACGTTTCTCTCATACACGCACACGCGTGGGTGCGAGGTGTTGGGCTCTAACTGAACCCGAGCGAGGCGTTCGCCTACTGAACCCGAGCGATTGCACTGCAGGCTACGCATTACTGAACTCGAGCGATCGATCGATGGCTGTTAACTGGACCCGATCGAGTGATTCCTTTGCTACTGCTGCTAACTGAAGCCGATCGATGCTGCCTCTGGATGAACAGTTCCCGGTGGGGGTGGATGAACAGGACGTCGTGGTGTTGCCTCTGGATGAACAGGACCCCGATCGATCAATCTGGTTGGGGCTGGATGAACAGGACCCCCTAGAGGGCTGGATGAATAGGACGACCCCATGGAGGGCTGGATGAACAGTAGACGGTGGAGGGCTGGATGAACAGTACCCCGTGGAGGGGTGGTTGAACAGGAGCCCGTGGAGAGGGCTGGTTGAACAGTAGCCGGTGGAGTAGCGCGCGGTAGAGGCTGGATGAACAGGAACCCGTGGATGAACAGTCACAGGTGGAGGCTGGAGGAGGTCGACGGTGGATGAACAGTAGGCCGTGGAGGCTGGAGGGGGTCGACGGTGGAGATGAACAATATCCCGTGGAGTCCCGTTTTGCGGTACGCCACACCCCACCCAATGAACAGGACCCCTATTTCGACTGTAGCACTCCAACACAAGTCTGTTTCCTCCATTTTGCATTACGCCACACCCCTCCCGATCAACAGGACCCCGTTTCGACCGTAGGAGGTCCGTTTCCTCCGTTTTGTGGTACGCCAGACCCCTCCCGATGAACAGGATCCCGTTTCGAACATGGTCAGTCGAACACAAGGCCGTTTCCTCCGTTGTGCGGTACGCCAGGCCTCATTTCCATCGGTTGTTCCGTCCAAGCCGGTTGGCTGCCACGCATTCCGTTGCCTCCCGATGAACACGATGCATTCCGTTGCCTCCCCATGAACACGATGATGATGCAGTTTCTCCGTTCCAACCCAGCCATGTACACGAGCCCTGGCCATACATATGCGCGAGTAGGCGTTCGAGACCTCGCTTGTATGTACGTACGTGGCCGTATTTTCTTTCTTGCACCCTGGCCGATGTACGTACGTGTACATGCTACGTGTGCGCCTCTACTACGACACGTGTGCACCTGCATCAACCAGTATGTATATACACGTTCGTGACCAGAATGAAAACGCTACGTACGCTTCGACCAGGTGGGTCCCGACTGTCAGGAACTTCCTTGCGTGCGAAGATGTAGCTGGTGGATCCTGGCAGTCAGGGGGGCGAATCATTTTTTTTCAGACGCACTTCCTTGCGTGCGAAGATGTAGCTGGTGGGTCTCAGCAGTCAGGGGGGAACGTTTTTTTCGCAAAATATGGTGGCCCGTCTGGTGGGTCCCTGCTGTCAGGTGGAGGAATAATTATTTTGCACGTAATAAGGAGGCACTTCCTTGCGGCCGCCGTGGACCCAACTGTCAGCCTCTCCATGTACAGTACTCTTCCGATGGATGTCGTTCCTTGACCACGTTGACCACGCCGCGCCGAGGGCACCAGGGCGATGGATGATGGTGAGGCCTAGGAAGGGGACGACGCGGAGCCGGGGAAGACGCGGCAGTGGATGCCCACGCAGAGAGGAGTACGAGGGTTCGCTGGTTTGGCAGCGGTGTGAGGCTGCCTTCGCCGCAGAATAATAGGGGGTGTGGGTGAGTAGAGGGATGCACTGGCCAGCAGTGTGAGTAGTAGGGGGCAGTGAGGCCTATGCGATAGCACAGCCGGCCACGGAAGACGGGAGTAGACGGTCCCGCCGACGCTGGATTTGGCGGCTGGAGCAAGAAGATCACAGATTGAAGAAACACGACGGCCGTAGGATTGACATCCAACGGTTACGTCTGCTAGAATCGTTTGTTGACGTATATAATAACTAAAAAATATTGCATACGGGTCAACTTAATAGGCCCACAAGTCAGACCATTCCCTCTTTTTTTTAATAATTTATATATAGCTCATTGTGACTTCTTATGCAATTTATTGCAGTCCGTTTATCTGGTTGGCCAGGGCCAATTTCGCATATTTCTGTGGGTTCCAAACTATTTTTAATACCGAAATTGTCGTGGTATTCTCACGGGGGGCTTGCGAGTCGATAGATGCCACAAGGGCTTAGTGTGTGGGTAAGACTGCTGCTGATAGGACCGGGAGCGGGTATGCGAGTAGCACGCGCTAGTTTACCCAGGTTCGGGGCTCTCCGGAGAGATAACACCCCTACTCCTGCATGTCTGAGTATATCTGGTATATCTGGTACAAAGTGCTCCTGGAGCTGTATCTGAGATCAGTGCCAAGGGCATCTGATCTCGTATATGCATGCGTATGGCCGGCTCTAGTGGCCAAGTATGGCCATGGCTTGTGGCCATGAGTGGCCTTGTGGCCAAATGAATGTGGCGTGTCCGAGTGGATGGATGGATATGTGCCCCTTTTATAGTGTGGGCTAGCTTACTTCCTAAGCTATGTAGTGGCATGGACAAGTGGGCATGGGGGTATGGTGTGGATGTCATGCTTGTCTCCTGGGTCACTTCATGAATAGTGCCCAGGGACAAGTGACACTGTACATGATGGCGTCGTGGTACAGCTGTCTCGTCCGAGGTATGGCCGTCTCGTCGGTGTCTTGTCGGTGTCAGGTCGGGCTGCAGCCGGCAGCCGGCTGGTCGGCGCAGTCGGCAGCCGGCAGCCGGCCTGGATGAGCAGTCGGACGGGGAGCCGGCCGGAGCAGCCGGGCAGTCGGACTGAGGGGCTTTGCTAGCCCCGATGTCTTGAAATATTGTCTTGCCGTCTTCGGGGTACCCGTGGTTAATTACTCCGTCAGTAGCCCCCAAGCCTCCGGGCAACTTGGCAAAGTTGGGCGGAGGTTTTTTGGCGAGTGTTCATGGAAATGATCATGAAAAAGACAAAGTTAGTCCACGCAGATATATCAAATGTTTTCTTTTAGCATTGCAAGTTTTATGCGGAGGGTGCCGACTCGGTTTCGTCCGAGCCCCTGTAGGATCTAGAAGTAGATGTGTCTAGAGGGGGGGGTTAGACACTTAATGCTAAAGTTGCAATTTTTAAGCTTTTTCGGTTTAAGTGGAGTTTAGGCACAATTTCATCACACACAATACATATCAAGCAAGCATGCAAAGAGTATATGAGCAGCGGAATGTAAAACATGCAACTTGCAAGAATGTAAAGGGAAGGGTTTGGAGAGATCAAATGCAATTTGAGACACGGATGTTTTTCCCGTGGTTCGGATAGGTGGTGCTATCCTACATCCACGTTGATGGAGACTTCAACCCACAAAGGGTAACGGTTGCGCGAGTCCACACAGGGCTCCATCCACAAAGGGTAACGGTTGCGAGATTCCACACAGGGCTCCACCCACGAAGGGTCCACGAAGAAGCAACCACCCACAAAGGGTCCACGAAGAAGCAACCTTGTCTATCCCACCATGGCCATCACCCACACAGGACTTGCCTCACTAGCGGTAGATCTTCACGAAGTAGGCGATCTCCTTGCCCTTACAAACTCCTTGGTTCAACTCCACAATCTTGTCGGAGGCTCCCAAGTGACACCTAGCCAATCTAGGAGACACCACTCTCCAAGAAGTAACAAATGGTGTGTAGGTAATGAACTCCTTGCTCTTGTGCTTCAAATGATAGTCTCCCCAACACTCAACTCTCTCTCATAGGATTTGGATTTGATGGAAAGAAGATTTGAGTGGAAAGCAACTTGGGAAGGCTAGAGATCAAGATTCATATGGTAGGAATGGAATATCTTGGTCTCAACACATGAGTAGGTGGTTCTCTCTCAGAACATATGGGTTGGAACGGTGTATGCGTTCTGATAGCTCTCTCATCGAATGAAGAGGAGGTGGAGGGGTATATATAGCCTCCACACAAAATCCAACCGTTACACACAGTTTTCCAATCTTGGTGGGACCGAATCAACAAACTCGGTCGGACCGAAAAGGTAAACCTAGTGACCGTTAGAGATTTCGGTGGGACCGACTGGATCAACTCGGTGGGACCGATGTGCTAGGGTTAGGGTAAATCCAAAACTCGGTTTGACCGATTACTCAAACTCGATGGGACCGATTTGGGTAATAAGTGAGACTGAGATTTGGCCAAGCAAAACTCGGTGGAACCGGTTGCATATCTCGGTGGGACCGAGAATATTGCAATGGGTAACAGAGAGTTTGCAAGCCCATCTCGGTGAGACCGAGATCCCATCGATGAGACCGAACTGATTAGGGTTTGGCAGTGGCTTATGACAAGTGAAACTCGGTGGCGCCGGATAGGAAGAATCGGTAGGACCGAGTTTGGCTTAGGGTTTAGGTCATATGTGGAAGTGGGAAAGTAGCTGAGGGTTTTGGAGCATATCACTAAGCACATGAAGCAAGAGGCTCATTAAGCAACACCTCATCCCTCCTTGATAGTATTGGCTTTTCCTAAAGACTCAATGTGATCTTGGATCACTAAAATGTAAAATGATGAGTCTTGAGCTTGAAGCTTTAGCCAATCCTTTGTCCTTAGCATCTTGAAGGAGTTCCCACAACCTTTAGTCCATGCCACTCCATTGTTGAACTTATCTGAAACATGCTAGATCGAAATGTTAGTCCAACAAGAGATATGTTGTCATCAATTATCAAAACCACCTAGGGAGCACTTGTGCTTTCAATCTCCCCCTTTTTGGTAATTGATGGCAACATACATCAAAGCTTTAGATAAAGATATAAAGAATAGCAAGTAAAGCTTTGGAAGGACATGTAACAAGCATAGGCTCCCCCTACATGTATGCACTCATGTAAATATGAAATATAGAGACATGTGAGAGCATAACCATGACAGAGTAGGCAATGTGTTACATGCATCTTGGCCATATGCATCAGAGCAAAAGATTATCAAGGAAAATACCTTCATGCTCATGAGTCCTTCTTGCAAACAGTATGTACATAAGCAAGAACTCCTCATACTCATGATTTTGATGCATATACTTACCTTGTGGTCTTGAGTTGGCTTAGGATGGAATGAACCTGCACAAACAAGGTTAGATAACACAGGTACGTCCACTAGCCAGAGCAAACAAAAGAAACCACAAGAATACCAAGACTGGGATGACATGTAGAGAGTGAGTACAAGGTACCACATTGAATTCAACCTGTCCCCAAGAATAAAGATATGCAATGAATTTGACTGATTTCTTTCCCTTAGGTGTCTTGCTCCCCCTGAATATTACATGGGATATTGGGAGAAGATAGGAAACAGAAAATCAGAGCTGAAAGATATGAATAGAACTTAATTCAAATGAGTTCATATGAACATGTCTTTCCCCCAAAAAGACATGCGGCATCTCTCCTCTTGAACATCAAGCATCTGGGATCCTTGAGTATTCTCTCCCCCTTGGAGATTTCTTTCTCCCCCTTAATATATGGGATCCTTGAGTATTCTCTCCCCCTTAGTACTTTCTCTCCTTTGTAGGTGATAAGCTTTTGATGTGATCTCTCTCTCCCTGATGATAAGCTTTGATGTGATCTCTCTCTCCCCCTTTGACATCAATTTCCAAGAAGGTTTTTCCTGGAATCTGTCGAATAGGTTTGGTCCTTGAGATTCAGTACAAAGCAGGGAATAAAACTGTGATGCTTGTAGAGGACAAGATTCGTTGAGTGGAGCTGGATCAGAAGAAATATAGAATATGTGGCAAACTGTTTTTCCTGTTGCGAAATCGGTGGCACCGAGTGGCATGTTTCTGTAGTACCGAAGGGATTCGGTTGGACCGAAAATGGCAATTTGGTGAAACCGGGTTCATCACAGAGAAAAACACTTGTCACCTCAGCTCACTAGTCAAGTAAGATCTCACAAAAATTTGCAATGAATTAGCTGAAAGATTTGCAAGGAATTTGATGCAGAAATATGCAGAACAAAAATCAAAAAGAAAAGAGTGGAAGTTTCTAGATGAAGTTTTTTTTTGTTTGAAAAAGAAGGAAACAAATATGCAAGGGACAAATGCAATAACTCAGAAAAGAACACAAGAGAACTTCATCTAGAATTGGGCGGTGACATAGTCACCTATGTTAGAGTATATTGACTTAGGAGTCAAGTGAGGACACTTGATCGTAGGTCATACTCATCGTTTTAAGCTCAAAATGGGGTTACCATTTTTCGTTTAAGCATCTTGATGTATTCTCACCTTGTTAAGTTGCTTTGACTCATGTCTTGGAGTAAAGCTTCTCTAAGATGGAATAACATACCTTGGGTGGTGGTGTGGTTCTTGCTCATGTAGTTGAACTTGTGTGGGTGCTCAAGGTTGATGTAGCTCATCAAGAGTTGGGAGCACCACTTGGAGTTTGAGCTCATCTACCTACATGGGTTAGTTCTTGCAAGGAAGAGCACTTGTGTATCCAAAAATGACAATCATGAAGCTTAACATAGAATTTGTCAAAGGATATGTTTGAATGGTTTTGTGCTTCCTTGTCTTCAACCACTATTGTGTAGAGTCTTGGTCTTGTAGAGATTGCTCAAGATGTGAGTGAGTCGCAATCTCATGGAATTAGATTCAACCAAGCACCTACATGGGTTAGGCAACATGCAAGGTGCAAATATATCCAAGACATAAGATAGTTATCATAAGAGATATATCATGGATTAGTCATAAGCTCATGTCTTGCATGTATCCAATGGAGTTTCTACTCCAAGTTCGAAGCATCAATGATGTTCAATTCTCCTCTCAACCTGCAAAACACTTTCTCATCAAGTGGTTTAGTGAATATATCGGCTAATTGCTTATCGGTGCGAACATGCTTAAGATTGATGTCACCCTTAGCAACATGATCTCGAATGAAATGATGACGAACTTCAATATGCTTAGTTCAAGAATGTTGTAAAGGATTATGACCAATTTTGATAGCACTTTCATTGTCACAAAGCAGTGGAACATGTTTCACATAAATCCCATAATCTTTAAGAGTTTGGGTCATCCAAAGTAATTGAGCACAACATGAACCAGCGGCAATGTATTCCGCTTCGGTGGTGGATAAGGATACCGAGTTTTGTTTCTTGGAAGACCAAGACACAAGAGATCTACCAAGAAATTGACAAGTACCTGAAGTGGACTTTCTATCAACCTTGTCTCCGGCATAATCCGAGTCAGAATAGCCAACAAGATCAAAATAAGACCTCTTAGGATACTAAATGCCAAAATTTGGTGTATGGATTAAATATCTCACTATCCTTTTCACAGCCTTAAGATGACAATCTTTAGGAGCAGCTTGATATCATGCACACATGCACACACTTAGCATAATATCGGGACGTGAAGCACATAGGTATAACAATGAACCAATCATAGAGCGATAAACCTTTTGATCAACTGGTTCACCATCTTTGGTTAAATCATTATGTCCACTAGTAGGCATGGGTGTAGACATACCTTTGCATTCTTGCATATTGAACTTCTTGAATAAGTCCTTGGTGTACTTTGTTTGAGAGACAAATGTACCTTCCTTAGTTTGCTTGATTTGCAACCCGAGAAAGAATTTGAGTTCACTCATCATAGACATCTCAAACTTCTCTGACATTAGCTTTCCAAACTTTTCACTAAAGAGAGGGTTAGTTGAACCAAATATGATATCATCAACATAAATTTGGCATACAAATAGTTCTCCATTAACCCTTTTAGTAAAAAGAGTAGAATCAATTTTACCAATTTCAAAACCACTTGTAGTAAGGAACTTGGTCAAGCATTTATACCATGCTCTAGGAGCTTGTTTAAGACCATAAAGAGCTTTGTGAAGTTTGTAAACATGATTTGGTTTCTTAGGATTGATAAAGCCGGGAGGTTGTTTGACATAAACTTCCTCCTCTATTTCACCATTTAGAAAAGCACTTTTAATGTCCATTTGGTACAAGGTGATATTATGGTGATTAGCATAGGCAAGTAAGATGCGAATGGACTCAAGTCTAGAAACGGGAGCATACGTCTCACCATAGTCCATACCTTCGACTTGTGTGTACCCTTGGGCGACGAGACGTGCTTTGTTGCGAACCACTTGTCCATCTTCATCTTGCTTGTTGCGGAACACCCATTTGGTACCAATGATGTTGTGGTTGTTGTCGGGCTTCTCGACCAATGTCCAAACTTGGTTTCTCTCAAAATTATGTAGCTCTTCATGCATAGTGTTTATCCAATCCGGATCTTCCAATGCTTCTTCAACCTTCATAGGTTCAATGCTAGAGATGAATGAATAGTTTTCACAAAAGTTAGCTAAACGAGTTTTTGAGTGAGTAATTCTCCTGGTTTGTATATCATTGAGGATTTTCTCGACGGGATGATCTTTGGCAATTCTTGCTCGAAATCGTGAGAGCTTTTGCTTGGGTCTTCGTTGAACATCTTCTTCATCTTGTTCTTCTTCTTGGCCTTCTTCATTGTTGACGTCGTCGTTCTCTTGTCGTGGTGGAGAAGGAGGTTGTTGATGTTCATCTTAACGTACTTCCTCATTTTCTTCATCTTGGTGTGTCCCACTTGTGGATGCTTCCGTGTCGATTCTTGGTTCACCTTGTCGTGA
This sequence comes from Triticum urartu, assembly GCF_056163025.1. Lineage (NCBI taxonomy): Eukaryota > Viridiplantae > Streptophyta > Magnoliopsida > Poales > Poaceae > Triticum > Triticum urartu. The sequence goes on from NC_141873.1 coordinate 259,032,500, forward strand.
AGTAGAAGCTTCCACTTGGACGGATGAAGTACTCTCCTTCACCTCCGTTGGACGAATTTTGCCAATGGACAAGTCTTGAATTTCTTCTGAAGGGTCTTTGTCTCCTACATCTATTGGCAATTGCTCTACTTGCGAGCCATTAGATTCATCAAACTTCACATCTACCGTCTCTTCAACCTTTCGGGTGAAATTGCTGTAGACACGGTAAGTGTGAGAGTTTGAGCCATAACCAAGTAGAAAACCTTCATGAGATTTAGGAGCAAACTTTGAACGACGATGCTTATCAAGAATGTAGCACTTTGAGCCGAATACTCGAAAGTATCCAACTTGGGGTTTGTTACCGGTGAGAAGCTCATATGCCGTCTTGCCGAGTAGCTTGTGAAGATATAAGCGATTTGTTGCGTGACAAGCTGTCTCAACCGCTTCTGCCCAAAAGTGCTTTGGCGTCTTGTATTCATCAAGCATCGTTCTTGCCATTTCGATGAGCGTCCGGTTCTTCCTCTCAACAACTCCATTTTGTCGAGGTGTGTACGTAGCCGAGAACTCGTGTGAAATCCCTTCTTCGTCAAGAAAGGTGTCCACATTTGCGTTCTTGAACTCCGTTCCGTTGTCACTCCGAACCTTCTTGATCTTCACATCAAACTGATTTTGGGCCTTCCTAGCGAAGTTTCTGAAGATCTTCTGGACCTGCGACTTGTCATTAAGAAAGAACACCCACGTAAATCTTGAAAAATCATCAACTATAACTAGACCAAAGGAATTTCCACCGAGACTCTTGTAGGCGTTGGGACCAAAAAGATCCATGTGAAGTAGCTCGAGTGGCCTCCTTGTGGTCATGATGTTCTTCACGGGATGTCTTCCTCCAACCTGTTTACCTGCTTGACAAGCACTGCAAAGTCTATCCTTATCAAATATGACATCGTTGACTCCAAGGATATGATTTCCTTTAATAAGCTTGTCAAGGTTTCTCATGCCAACGTGACCTAGTCGTCTATGCCACAACCAACCTGTTGAGGATTTAGCAACAAAGCAAGTTTTAGGTTGTGCCTTTTTAGAGAAATCGACAATGTAAAGATCACCTCTATGCATACCCGTAAAGACCATTTTATGATTGTCTCGACGAAATACTTGGCAATCTACCTCAGTAAATAGGACATTCAAACCGAAATCAGCAAGTCTAGATACTGAAAGTAAGTTGTAGCCAAGAGATTCAACGAGCATGACATTTTGAATGGAACTATCATGTGAGATGGCCACCTTACCAAGGCCAACCACTTTACCCTTTGAATTATCACCAAAGGTGACATATTTTCGAGGGCCATCATTTTCAGCAAGCTCACGAAACATCTCTTCATCTCCGGTCATATGATCAGTACATCCACTATCAAGAACCCATTCCTTTCCTCTTGATTCATATCCCCGAAGATTTGCCATAAGACCAAAATGTCTCATTGCATCATCAAGATCGAAGTCACTATCATCATCATCATAATATTCATGTTCATCATGATCTTGTGACTCATCATTTCCTAGAGAGGGTAATTCATTAGATAAATGATCATCAAAGTGGTCACTTTTATGAATTCTTATAGCTTTGAATATGATATCATTAATGATTCCAGCATCTCCTTTAGCATGCTTAAGATTGGTAAGTTCAAATAGACATTTACCAAAACTAGGATCACTAGAATTCATCTTACTCAAGGCAATAGATTTATGGAAAATTTCATCCAAAGATTTCAAGGAATGATCGGGAAATCGTTCCTCAAGAAATTTCCATATAGTATAGGCACAATTTTGAGTAGGCAAACTAGCAATCAAATTTTGGGCAATCCTCTAATGATGAGCTCAATAGTCCTAAGATTGCGAATCATGTCAATATCTTCATCTAGGGTAGGATGCAAAGGATCAATATGAAGTGCACAAGGGCTAGCAATATACTTGTTCAAACGATATTGATTGAAGATTACAAGCATCTCATTTTTCCACTCATGAAAATACTTTCCATCAAGAATAGGCACTCTATGTCTAAGACTCCCTAGAGTAGACACATCCATCTTCCTCCAATGGTGATTAAACCAAGGCAATGGAGACCAATGCTCCGATACCACTTGTAGGATCTAGAAGTAGATGTGTCTAGAGGGGGGGTTAGACACTTAAAGCTAAAGTTGCAATTTTTAAGCTTTTTCGGTTTAAGTGGAGTTTAGGCACAATTTCATCACACACAATACATATCAAGCAAGCATGCAAAGAGTATATGAGCAGCGGAATGTAAAACATGCAACTTGCAAGAATGTAAAGGGAAGGGTTTGGAGAGATCAAACGCAATTTGAGACACGGATGTTTTTCCCGTGGTTCGGATAGGTGGTGCTATCCTACATCCACGTTGATGGAGACTTCAACCCACAAAGGGGAACGGTTGCGCGAGTCCACATAGGGCTCCACCCACAAAGGGTAACGGTTGCGAGAGTCCACACAGGGCTCCACCCACGAAGGGTCCACGAAGAAGCAACCACCCACAAAGGGTCCACGAAGAAGCAACCTTGTCTATCCCACCATGGCCATCGCCCACACAGGACTTGCCTCACTAGCGGTAGATCTTCACGAAGTAGGCGATCTCCTTGCCCTTACAAACTCCTTGGTTCAACTCCACAATCTTGTCGGAGGCTCCCAAGTGACACCTAGCCAATCTAGGAGACACCACTCTCCAAGAAGTAACAAATGGTGTGTAGGTAATGAACTCCTTGCTCTTGTGCTTCAAATGATAGTCTCCCCAACACTCAACTCTCTCTCATAGGATTTGGATTTGATGGAAAGAATATTTGAGTGGAAAGCAACTTGGGAAGGCTAGAGATCAAGATTCATATGGTAGGAATGGAATATCTTGGTCTCAACACATGAGTAGGTGGTTCTCTCTCAGAACATATGAGTTGGAATGGTGTATGCATTCTGATAGCTCTCTCATCGAATGAAGAGGAGGTGGAGGGGTATATATAGCCTCCACACAAAATCCAACCGTTACACACAGTTTTCCAATCTCGGTGGGACCGAATCAACAAACTCGGTCGGACCGAAAAGGTAAACCTAGTGACCGTTAGAGATTTCGGTGGGACCGACTGGATCAACTCGGTGGGACCGATGTGCTAGGGTTAGGGTAAATCCAAAACTCGGTTTGACCGATTACTCAAACTCGGTGGGACCGATTTGGGTAATAAGTGAGATTGAGATTTGGCCAAGCAAAACTCGGTGGAACCGATTGCATATCTCGGTGGGACCGAGAATATTGCAATGGGTAACAGAGAGTTTGCAAGCCCATCTCGGTGAGACCGAGATCCCATCGGTGAGACCGAACTGATTAGGGTTTGGCAGTGGCTTATGACAAGTGAAACTCGGTGGCGCCGGATAGGAAGAATCGGTAGGACCGAGTTTGGCTTAGGGTTTAGGTCATATGTGGAAGTGGGAAAGTAGCTGAGGGTTTTGGAGCATATCACTAAGCACATGAAGCAAGAGGCTCATTAAGCAACACCTCATCCCTCCTTGATAGTATTGGCTTTTCCTAAAGACTCAATGTGATCTTGGATCACTAAAATGTAAAATGATGAGTCTTGAGCTTGAAGCTTTAGCCAATACTTTGTCCTTAGAATCTTGAAGGAGTTACCACAACCTTTAGTCCATGCCACTCCATTGTTGAACTTATCTGAAACATGCTAGATCGAAATGTTAGTCCAATAGGAGATATGTTGTCATCAATTATCAAAACCACCTAGGGAGCACTTGTGCTTTCAGCCCCCTTAATCTTTTTCGTGTTCCCTCCGCTTTTTGGCTTGTGCTCTTGCTTGCCGGACAGCCGCTCTGCGGTCTTTGGCTAAGAGTGGGCCGCGAAGTGGAGTGTGGCGGCGACCCGACGGGCGCGCGGGGGCCGACAAGGGCTGGAGCAGAGTGGCCGGGCCAAGGGCGGAGGCGCCGGCGACCCGGCGGCCGGGTGCTGCAGGAGGCGGAGGGCGAGTCGCGGGGAAGCCGGACCGGGGCGCGGCAGAAGCCGGCTTGCCGGGTTGCGGCAGAAGGCGGAGGCCGGGTCGCGTCGGCAACCCGGCGGCCGAGTTGTGGGGAAGCCGGCCACGGGCCAAGCCGGCGAGCGCAGCAGGCCACAACCAGCAGGCGGACGGGCCGGGACGGGGAGCCGGCAGGCGGCACCGGAGGAGCCGGACCGGCGTGGGGCAGGCGGCACGGGACCGGAGCTGGCGGAGGCCGGCATCGGGCGATTCGGCCACGGCGGCAGGCAGGGCCCGCGCGCGAGGGCGTAGTCATCGTCGTCACTGGTTGGCCGCGGGAGCCGGCAACGGGGTACCGCGGAGGAGGCGGAGAGGCTCGAAGTCGGCCGGGCGGGGGCGCAGCCGGCTGGGCTAGGCGGCCGCGGGAGCCGGATGGCCGGAGGCGGCAGGCCCGGCCGGGTCGTAGGCGGAGCCGGTCGTCCGGGTAGCCAGGGTTGGAGCCGGCCCAGGGTGCGCGGGGCCGAGGCCAAAGCCGGCGAGGCGAGCGGGGCAGCAGGAGGCCCCGGGCGACGCGGGTGGCCCGTCAGGCAGGGAGCTGCGGAGGAGAAGGCGACCCGGACGCCGGGAGTGCAATTGGCGCGAGGGGCCGAGGCCGGCCTGCGGGAGGCGGCACGGGGAAGCCTGGAGGGGGAGGTCGGCTGGGCTGGGCGGCGGCCGGCGACGCGAGGCCGGAGCGGCCGGCTAGCGACGAGCCAGCCGCAGGGCGAGCAGGGCCGGATGGCGATGCGCACGCGCGCGGAGCAGAGGCGAGCCGGGGTGGCCGCGGGCGTACTGGCGGGCAGGCGGCCAGGCCACGAGCGGAGCTACGCGTGGGAGGAGATGGCGACCGCAGGGGCCCGGCGCAGCAGCTGCGCGCGGCAGAGGAGCGGAGCGAGGCGCTGGAGTCTCGAGGGAGGGCTCGTGCTCGAGCAGCACGGCGGCTTGGCGAGCCACACGGTAGCAGCCGCGGCCGGTGGTGGTGATGCGCACATGAGGAAGCAGCAGCGCGGAGCGAAGCAGTGCGGACGGGGAAGCCAGTGTGTGTCATGTACGAGCGCGTACGAGGAATATCTGAGGCGGTCTGGCCATTGTCTGACTAGTATCCGGTCATTGCACGGGAAGTGTCTGACTGGGATGTGCAAGTGTATTGTATGGGCTAGTGCATGGCTATGGTATGACCATACTTTGACTTGCATCTAGCTAGGTCGCAAAGATGGCATGTGGAGGAACAAACGAGTGTTTTTGCCGGAGCAAGGCGCAACACGGAGGGAAGCAGACGCGTGTAGCGCGTGGACGGTCACGGCCGACCGAAACGAGGCCCCGCGCGCGGCGCGCGTGCGGACGGACGGCCGGCGTCGCAACGGTGGTGGTGACGAAGGCGGCGAGGCCGACGACGAGGATGCGTTGTTCCACGCGGCCGCTCCGGGGGCGGGTCGAAGTCGAGCCCCCGAGCGCTACCGGAGAGACGGCGCGACGCCGTGGCGGGGAAGACGAAGATGGTCCCGCCCAGACAGGGAAACCAGCAGGAGCGTGGTAGCATAGTAGTAGTACCGCCCCACGGTGGGCGCCAACTGTCGTGGTATTCTCACAGGGGGCTTGCGAGTCGACAGATGCCACAAGGGCTTAGTGTGTGGGTAAGACTGCTGCTGATAGGACCGGGAGCGGGTATGCGAGTAGCACGCGCTAGTTTACCTAGGTTCGGTGCTCTCCGGAGAGATAACACCCCTACTCCTGCATGTCTGAGTATATCTGGTATATCTGGTACAAAGTGCTCCTGGAGCTGTATCTGAGATCAGTGCCAAGGGCATCTGATCTCGTATATGCATGCGTATGGCCGGCTCTAGTGGCCAAGTATGGCCATGGCTTGTGGCCGTGAGTGGCCTTGTGGCCAAATGAATGTGGCGTGTCCGAGTGGATGGATGGATATGTGCCCCTTTTATAGTGTGGGCTAGCTTACTTCCTAAGCTATGTAGTGCCATGGACAAGTGGGCATGGGGGTATGGTGTGGGTGTCATGCTTGTCTCCTGGGTCACTTCATGAATAGTGCCCAGGGACAAGTGACACTGTACATGATGGGGTCGTGGTACAGCTGTCTCGTCCGAGGTATGGCCGTCTCGTTGGTGTCTTGTCGGTGTCGGGTCGGGCCGTAGCCGGCAGCCGGCTGGTCGGCGCAGTCGGCAGCCGGCAGTCGGCCGGGCAGAGCAGTCGGACGGGGAGCCGGCCGGAGCAGCCGGGCAGTCGGACTGAGGGGCTTTGCTAACCCCGATGTCTTGAAATATTGTCTTGCCGTCTTCGGGGTACCCGTGGTTAATTACTCCGTCAGTAGCCCCCAAGCCTCCGGGCAACTTGGCAAAGTTGGGCGGAGGTTTTTTGGCGAGTGTTCATGGAAATGATCATGAAAAAGACAAAGTTAGTCCACGCAGATATATCAAATGTTTTCTTTTAGCATTGCAAGTTTTATGCGGAGGGTGCCGACTCGGTTTCGTCCGAGCCCCCTTAATCTTTTTCGTGTTCCCTCCGCTTTTTGGCTTGTGCTCTTGCTTGTTGGACAGCCGCTCTGCGGTATGTGGCTAAGAGTGGGCCGCGAAGTGGAGTGTACAGTACTCAGAGTCTAGGAGCAGATTCAACCGAGTAGATACTTGTAAAGGAAAACGGCCGGGTCGCCCGAACCATTTTTCTTCCCGGACGTTTTTCGCGTGGGTGGCCTCCAGCATTCACCTTTGCTAGCCGGACAGCTGCTCTGCAGTCTGTGACTAAGAGTGAGCCTTTGGTACTGTGCACACTACTAAGCCGTCTGCGGGAACTAACGTCTCAGGCCAAGCGGCCAGCCCCCGGGCCAACTCTGGCTGGCGCCGGGGAGAACAGTGATGCAACTGTAATAAAAAATGCGGAGATAGCACCCGAGCATCGCTCGGGGTTATCCGTGCTTGCGTGATGCAAAAATATGCGGGCGAGGAGCTCACATTGATTTTTGTGTAGTCGCGGTCGTCGAAAATAGCCGGTGCGACTCGGCGCTCGCGGAGAGCGTCGGCGCACCCGCTGGGTGTAGCCTTCGAACCCCCGGGTGCTCGAAGGGGGGTCCCGGCCGGTCGGGCTCGACCGGCCAGGCGGCGAGGCGTCTTGCAACGCCCTTTATTCTTCTCTTCTACCGGCTACTGGGAGCTGGACAAAACTCTCTCTTATCTGCAATCTTCCGTGGGGGCGCGCCAGCGCACCCACTGGGTGTAGCCCCTGAGATTCGGGCCGACTGCTGAGCAGTCGGGCCGGATCTCCCGGCAACTACTTTGTCTTCTTCCTCGCGGGGGCGCGTCATCGCACCCGCTGGGTGTAGCCCCCGAGATTCGGGCCGACCGCTGAGCAGTCGGGCCGGATCTCCCGGCGACTACTTTGTCTTCTTCCTCGCGGGGGCGCGTCAGCGCACCCGCTGGGTATAGCGCGCTCCGCCAGTGCAGTTGGTAGCCGGCCAGGCATGTATGTACGCAGTGCACCCATCGGTGCACTTCCTTTCTCTTCTTTTTCTTTTTGTTTTTCAGCCGGCCCTTGACTTTCCTCTACCAACTGGCAGCAATTTTGCCCCGCGGGCAACCGGCCAATTTCTTTCTTTTTCACTTCTCTAGCCAGCCACCACCTCTCTCTGCTCCTTTCGCGTGGGGAGGCAGCAGCGTCCGGCCGGCGTGGGGAAACTGGCCAACGCGGGGCGACGACCCGACGGGCGCGCGGGGGCCGACAAGGGCTGGAGCAGAGTGGCCGGGCCAAGGGCAGAGGCGCCGGCGACCCGACGGCCGGGTGTTGCAGGAGGCGGAGACCAAGTCGCGGGGAAGCCGGACCGGGGCGCGGCAGAAGCCGACTTGCCGGGTTGCGGCAGAAGGCGGAGGCCGGGTCGCGTCGGCAACCCGGCGGCCGAGTTGCGGGGAAGCCGCCACGGGCCAAGCCGGCGAGCACAGCAGGCCACAATTAGCAGGCAGACGGGCCGGGACGGGGAGCCGGCAGGCGGCGCCGGAGGAGCCGGACTGGCGTGGGGCAGGCGGCACGAGACCGGAGCTGGCGGAGGCCGGCATCGGGCGACTCGGCCGCGGCGGCAGGCAGGGCCCGCGCGCGAGGGCGTAGTTATCGTCGTCACTGGTTGGCCGCGGGAGCCTGCAACCGGGTACCGCGGAGGAGGCGGAGAGGCTCGAAGTCGGCCGGGCGGGGACGCAGCCGGTTGGGCTAGGCGGCCGCGGGAGCCGGATGGCCGGAGGCGGCAGGCGGCAGGCCCGGCCGGGTCGTAGGCGGAGCCGGTCGTCCGGGTAGCCAGGGTTGGAGCCGGCCCAGGGTGCCCGGGGCCGAGGCCAAAGCCGGCGAAGCAAGCGGGGCAGCAGGAGGCCCCGGGCGACACGGGTGGCCCGTCAGGCAGGGAGCTGTGGAGGAGAAGGCGACCCGGACACCGGGAGTGCAGTCGGCGCGAGGGGCTGAGGCCGGCCTGCGGGAGGCGGCCCGGGGAAGCCTGGAGGGGGAGGTTGGCTGGGCTGGGCGGCGGCCGGCGACGCGAGGCCGGAGCGGCCGGCTAGCGACGAGCCAGCCGCAGGGCGAGCAGGGTCGGATGGTTGTGCGCATGCGCGCGGAGCAGAGGTGAGCCGGGGTGGCCGCGGCCGTACTGGCGGGCAGGCGGCCAGGCCACGAGCGGAGCTACGCGTGGGAGGAGATGGCGACCGCAGGGGCCCGGCGCAGCAGCTGCGCGCGGCAGAGGAGCGGAGCGAGGCGCTGGAGTCTCGAGGGAGGGCTCGTGCTCGAGCAGCACGGCGGCTTGGGCAGCCGCACGGCAGCGGCCGCGGCCGGTGGTGGTGATGCGCACATGAGGAAGCAGCAGCGCGGAGCGAAGCAGTGCGGACAGGGAAGCCAGTGTGTGTGTCATGTACGAGCGCATACGAGGAATATCTGAGGCGGTCTAGCCATTGTCTGACTAGTATCCGGTCATTGCACGGGAAGTGTCTGACTGGGATGTGCAAGTGTATTGTATGGGCTAGTGCATGGCCATGGTATGACCATACTTTGACTTGCATCTAGCTAGCTCACAAAGATGGCATGTGGAGGAACAACCGAGTGTTTTTTCCAGAGCAAGGCGCAACACGGAGGGAAGCAAACGCGAGCAGCGCGTGGACGGTCACGGCCGACCGAAACGAGGCCCCGCGCGCGGCGCACGTGCGGACGGACGGCCGGTGTCGCAACGGTGGTGGTGACGAAGGCGGCGAGGCCGACGACGAGGACGCACCGTCCCACGCGGCCGCTCCGGGGGCGGGTCAAAGTCGAGCCCCCGAGCGCTACCGGAGAGACGGCGCGACACCGCGGCGGGGAAGACGAAGATGGTCCCGCCCGGACAGCAAAACCAGCAGGAGCGTGGTAGCATAGTAGTAGTACCGCCCCACGGTGGGCGCCAACTGTCGTGGTATTCTCACAGGGGGCTTGCGAGTCGACAGATGCCACAAGGGCTTAGTGTGTGGGTAAGATTGCTGTTGATAGGACCGGGAGCGGGTATGCGAGTAGCACGCTCTAGTTTACCCAGGTTCGGGGATCTCCGGAGAGATAACACCCCTACTCCTGGATGTCTGAGTATATCTGGTACAATGTGCTCCTGGAGCTGTATCTGAGATCAGTGCCAAGGGCATCTGATCTCGTATATGCATGCGTATGGCCGGCTCTAGTGGCCAAGTATGGCCATGGCTTGTGGCCGTGAGTGGCCTAGTGGCCAAATGAATGTGGTGTGTCCGAGTGGATGGATGGATATGTGCCCCTTTTATAGTGTGGGCTAGCTTACTTCCTAAGCTATGTAGTGGCATGGACAAGTGGGCATGGGGGTATGGTGTGGGTGTCATGCTTGTCTCCTGGGTCACTTCATGAATAGTGCCCAGGGACAAGTGACACTGTACATGATGGCGTCGTGGTACAGCTGTCTCATCCGAGGTATGGCCGTCTCGTCGGTGTCTTGTCGGTGTCGGGTCGGGCTGCAGTCGGCAGCCGGCTGGTCGGCGCAGTCGGCAGCCGGCAGCCGGCCGGGCAGAGCAGTCGGACGGGGAGCCGGCCGGAGCAGCCGGACAGTCGGACTGAGGGGCTTTGCTAGCCCCGATGTCTTGAAATATTATCTTGCCGTCTTCGGGGTACCCGTGGTTAATTAGTCCGTCAGAAATGTCGAGCCAGATTTAAAGTACTTTGAAGATATATTTAAATTAGGTTAATGCCCAGTGAAATAGGAATCTGAAAATGTGAAAAAAATCAGAAATTATAAAGTAATTGCCAATTTGTCATCTATTTTTATATTTACAACCCATTTCATATTACTTTCAAGATTTGCAGGCGTCTTGAAAGAGTTGCAGCCCATCAGGGTGTAGAAAAATAAGTAGGCCTGGATTGGGTATTCTTCAGAAAAAATAAACTGGGCTCATTTTAACAAATAAAAAATAGCTGGGCTGGTCACATGGTGAACATAAAATATAAGCCTGGGCTAGACGGGCCATAGCCCAGTTCAAACCCTGCTACGTCTCAACAATAACAAAAAAAATTCTGCTCGAGCAGCTACGTCCCAGGTGTCAGCCGATCTTGTGATGTTCTCTTGTCTATTGACTATATATGCTCACAATGTCGTGGGTCCCAGATGTCAGGAAAACACTAGGAGGAAGCATTCTATTTTTCCATACGCTGACATGGTGGGCCCCTACTGTCATCCTCTCCATGTACTTCTGCCGATTCCTGTTGTTTGTTGACCCATGTTGACAACGCCAGAGGGCGGCGCCGCGGCGAGCGCACCAAAGCACGCAGAGGATGACGGCGAGGCCTCGGACGTCGGCATTAACGATTTTGGAGACGGTGGGGCGGCGATGCATGCGCTGAGGCGCAGCTAGCCATGGGAGGCGGAAGCAGGCGGCCCCGCTGGCGCTGGTTTGGTTTTGTCGGCTGGAGGAAGACAGGACTAAATAAAGATGACAGACTGTAAAAGCAGCAGGAGTACTTAACAACCTTAACTGAAACCAGCAGGGGCACTTAACAACCATAGCTAAAAGCAGTATGAATACTTATACAGGTTCAACCGTACAAACCACGCCTCGAACAGTGCTACTTTGCCTACAGTTAACTAAGGGTGAGGCCGCCAAGCCCCAGGGCAAGGCCCAGGCGCCACCCCGCGCATCCACAACCTTCGGAAAGCGGCTTCATCTCGCAATGTGGTCAATAAACATGATATTCGCTTTAGAGCCATGGAAAAGCAGGAACATAATCTTCTGTCCTATTCTCCAAGATGGACGGTCCTTCATTATTTGAGACCACCCATGAATAAGTATCTTTTCACCTCCAAGGGGAATGGAGTAGGTCGACATAAACATCATGTTGTGACCAAGCGCAAGTCTGACCCGACCAAGGTCAGGCATCTCTATAGGAACAATAGAACTGGGCAGTTTCTGTTTCAAGAAGATCACAGCTATAAAACTGTGTATAAGCAATCGTTTACGAACAACATATATAACAGAAAATAGCTCATACCATAAGTTTCTCGACACGGTTGGACCTGTTCAACGAGTGCAGCAGTGGCACACATATCCCACGTGGCCTTCCACCATTGAAACGCCCCACAAGGACCTCAAGACGATCAATAAAGTGTAGGAACTTGTGGATGTCGTCCCAGTCAACTTCAGTGCCATCAGTAACAGCCGAGTTGTTACAGAATAACAAACGAGCAGCCTGCTTAACTCTGAAAAAACCTACATGTGCCACCAATTATAAGAAAATATTAGTTAGAAGTAGCATCTTCGTCAGAGATTCGTTGCTACTTCTAAAGTTAAATTGTGATTAGTTAGACAGAATAGGTGGATTGAGAAGTAATCGAGGCAACAAGCAAGAACCAGATACAAAACTAACATGGATGAACAATTGGAATGACGTTGGGGTGGAAGATCGCAGTGAAGATGAGACCAGGTTCTGCTATTTCCATCAACATTCGTGCGCCAACTTTCAGTCCGTAACACTTGAGAAAGTTTATCCAAGTTCGGCCATAAAAAGCAGCGATCTTCTTGGTTCATGAACCCAACTTGGAACTTATATCCATGGCTTGTCTTCACTGTGACCATTAAACTGGTGTATTCAGTTATGGCAAGGCCGAGCATCTTGAGTACATGTGTTCTGGCAGAGCAAATAATGCACTGCAGGAAAAATAATATGAGAACACAATGTATTCCCTATCCAAATCTAGAAATAACTTCCTCCTTCGCGTCAGTGTTGACCATCGTACTGGTAGTACCTTTTATCCAAATATAGCAATCCAAATTTCCAAATTAGTCGACAGCATGTTCAAAAAAACCCCACCCTCCCGGATAGAAAAGAGGATTCTAGGAACATACGGTGCGCGTTTTAAAATCCTGTGTTAGGATGAGAAGGAACAAGTGTGGCATCTCGCCGAGGGCACAGAAACCTGTAGGGTCCGCGCACTTTGGGCACTACAAATGAAACACACTAGATTCAGTAGGAAGAAAAATGCATCAACGGCGGTGGCTGCCATCCTAGGATTAGCCGCGACCAAGGGACTTGGATTTATTAGGGATGGATGAAGAATTCGTTCCTGGTTCTCCATGAGAAAACCCTATGCAATCGCCGAGAGGGGATTTTCTCTGAACAAGCAGACGAGGGAGAAGGGGATTCAGGCCCAGTGAAATATTGCCGCTTCGTCCGTCCAGCTTACTGCTAAAGCTGGAAAGGGGGTTGTGATTTGATGGCTCATTGGGCATTACTGCGGCACTACGACCGAGGTGTGTCTACCGTGCAGTTGTGCACTCTAATTTGTGCATATGGCACGTGGACCCCATTGTCGGATGCCCCACATATCAGCGAAAGGAAGTAGAAAGACAGGAGTAACTAGTTACACATAAATATATTTTTGACAAAGAGATACTCCCTTTGTAAAGAAATATACAAATCTTTTATATCACAAATTTATACATAAGAAAAATCAAGGGGAATATATAACATATAAAATTATAAAAACAGAGTTGTTTTTAACACAGTATAGACGAGTTGGTGATGATGGTGTGCCTGCCATCCTGCAATATAGGTCGTCCGACTTATATCTGACGGATAGGAAGGAAACTATGGCAATTTTGCAAAAAGGTACTCACACACCTCTCCACATTTGCAAATAAGGCTTTCCCTCGTTCATCCTTTTCTCTCACAAGATAAAATACTCATACTAATGCTTCTTGATGTTACTTGCAACGCACGGGCATTATGGGGGTTCAGCTGAGAATATAATACTCAGACACGCTCATGGTTCTGGACTTTGGGCCGCAGGCCCACCCTGCATGTTTGGGGGCCCATGTGTTCTACCTCAGCGCTTTTCATATTGCAAGCGATCGGTACGATGCTGGTTTTAGATGTTGTCGCAAGACGAATGCACAAAATTGAATAAAAGAACGGCAGCTGTTGGAACGAAATCGAACGACAGTTCCTAACCAGCAATGAGAGTTGCAATTCTATCAACGATATACCATGTGATAAATAATACTGTCATATTACTTATACACATAGGACACATGTTTCACCATGTCAAAATCTCTTAGACGATAGATCAATTCGGCAGTTGTGTGCTGCTACTGAAGAATTTCAAAGTTGATTTGGACCAGCTCTCCTTGCCGAGAAAGTTCGATTTTGAGATCATCCCCTACCACAAAATATGATTTAGATTTGAACCTTGACCATCCTTTAGCATCAATCCTCATGCGACCATTCTTTGTACTTACGGTATATTGAGCACGTTCATTCACACCAAGGCTGCTCATGGTAAGAGAAACTTGGCCGCTGTCGCCCGGATTGTTGAATGACTCCCTCGTTGCTCTAGGAATTCTCTGTTTGCAAACAAGAAGACATACCCAAATAGTTAGATCAACACAGTGAATCATGCGAAACAACATGGAAAGAAAAAAGAACGAAGCACTTGGGCGGCCAATGCTTACCAATAAGGTGGACATGTCGGTTTTTGTAAGGACTTTGGTATATGAAGTGCGAACTACAGCCGAGTCTGTTGCCGGTGCAACTGCTCATTCAGTTACCACTGCACGGGCTGGAGCAGATGCAAGTGAAAGTGTTGGTGCAGGTGCCGAAGCCGAAGCTGCTGCTACTGCCGAAGATGGTGCTCCTTGTAGAGCTGGTGCCGGTGTCAGAGCAGGTGCCGGTGTCAATGCCTGATCCTCTGGTAGATCAGCCTGATCCGCTGACGCGGTCGATGCCCAATCTTCGGCTGGATCAGACTGAGCTGCTGCCGTTGTCAGTGCTAGAGCAACTGCCAGTGCTCGATCCATTGCTAAATGTGGTACCGATGTGCGAGACAGCAGCGATCGTGTATGGTCTGCTATTATTGGCTTTCTAACTTGACTAGGCTCCATGACCGTGATCCAGTTGTTTTCTACATTTCTTTTAAACGCGAGAAGGACTAATTGTGACATTGTTGTTAAAACAAACTGCAGTTCATCATAGGGATTCAGCTTGTACTCAAACAACAGACTGATCCAATTTTTTCCAATAATATAAGTGATGGACAGTGCCTTCGTTACTGACACGACATAAGAAGTGAAACCTGCAAAAATAGCCATCGTAGAGCAAACCAAACGATTTATTCTGTGATGAATGTCACATGGCAAAACCTGCATCGTAAAATTGCAGGAAAAGAAAGAAAGCATGACATTAAATCAATAAGATTTACTTGATGTGACACGAGTGAATCCTTACCAGGAAATCACTATGTTGAAGTACTAAACAGAAGATTGATCGTCCAACTACGGGTGGCATGCAGGGGCCCCGCCTACTCCCACAAGCAAGACAGTCCAAAGGCCGTGACAAATCGTATGGACCGAACATCCATGGGACTGGAAATCCTGGTGGGTGCGATAAACACTGCAATGCATACAGATATTGGAGTGTAACCATAATTGATAAACCGTCCTCACAAAAAAGATGATCTGGATACTTCAAAATATACAGACTGAATTGAGTGGACAGACATTAACATAGACCATTCTCAGGACTGACCACACTCCAAAAGCGGCAGTACTAATAAACAATACAGGGTTCACAAACACAAATCAAGTACTGAACAATAGTACTTACTACAGACAAGAAAAGTTGCACTAATTAAACTCTGCAGACTATTTCCTGCCACCGACCTACGGGATGAACCCCGTATAACTGACTAGGCCATGGACTTCGTGAGAGATGTCTACATGCATCATCACCATCTCGTCAACCTTGGAGAACCTAACAGAGTGGTCTTTCCACTCATAAACATGATGACGAAGACAAGCCGCATCAAATTTTTTAGGAAGCTTTACAAGATGCACACCCTTCGTAATCGAAGGCACAGCCAGGAAATTGTTGTGGTCAAGTACAGCCTCGAGAACACGCCTGACAACAATGCTATAGGAAAACACTAGTTCAGGACACGTGGCGACAAGGACACAACAGCTGGATAGTTTAGCAATAGAACTCATCCTCGGGTCTTCCAGTTCACATGGCATGACTCTGAGAACTTCATCTCCACTGCAGACCTGGTTCTAATTCAAACAGAAACCATATTTTATTACTACCTCCGTTCAGAAATATAAGATGATTTTCGATATTATACTCCATATATGACTACATATACGCATAGAA
This sequence comes from Triticum urartu, assembly GCF_056163025.1. Taxonomy (NCBI): domain Eukaryota; kingdom Viridiplantae; phylum Streptophyta; class Magnoliopsida; order Poales; family Poaceae; genus Triticum; species Triticum urartu. The sequence continues at coordinate 259,048,189 of NC_141873.1, forward strand.
ATGAGTGAACAAAGACACTAGAACATGTCTTCAAAGGCATGAGAGCAGAGGGATTACTTGCAATATCCATAACACAAGTTACTGAGGCAAATATACCCTCTTCAAAGGTAGCATTGATGTTCATAAAGTACTCCCTCCGTCCCAAAATTCTTGTCTTAGATTTGTCTAGATACGGATGTATCAAGTCACATTTTAGTATTAGATACATCTGTATCTAGACAAATCTAAGACCAGAAATTTGGGACAGAGGGAGTAGTTGAAAGTAATCTATAAGAAATCAGTGTCAATCTCTCGCATGTTTTGGTCAAAAGAGGAATTTAGAACCGTCATTTGGCACACAAAAATCACATGCAAGATCACCCAGAAAGTTGTACTACTAGTACTAGTACTGCATGTTAGATGAAAGAACACGATCAAGATCGAGAAAAAGATCGTCAAGAAGACATATTACCTGGACTTGCTTAATGAGGGATCCCGGAGAGGGGGGCTTGGACAGGGCGATGGCTTTGAGCTTGTCTGCGGTAGTCTTGGCGGGGTGCTTGCGCTTCTTCGTACCATGAGCCTCGACGGTTTTGGCCAGAGCCATAGATATCACTTCGGCCGGTGCTCCAGCGTCCATCAAGAAACTGTCAAATAGAAATAAAAGAAAAGAAACCATAATCACAAACCCAAAAGAAGAACAGAGAGGGAGTTATAGGATCAGTCTCGGGGTTGCAAGACCGGGCCTTGGCCAGAATCAACACCATTGATGCACTCACCTTTCCTTCTTTGGGAGAGAAGAACAATTGCAGAAGCAGGTCGGGTTTTCTTGAAGAAATGAGGAAGAAGATGAGGGAGAAGCGAGTTGGGTAGAGAGGAAGCTGAGAGAGAAGAGTGAAATGATGGTTGCTTCGTCCATCCAACTTACTACTGGAAAGGAGGGGGTTTTGTGATTTGACGGCTCATTGGGCATTAATGCTGTGCTTCGATCGGGGTAGTCTACCGTCACTCTATTACGGAGTAATTTAGTGCATGGTTGGTGGACCCCGATGCTGACTGTCCCACAGTCGGCAAAAGTGAGTAATTTAGTGGATGGCTGGAGGAGGATCCGCATGGTAGAGCGTGTCCACTGTTTTTCTGAAGAAAAAATGATTACAATAAGCATTTCCACTCTTACGATGGAGGAGTGCGAAACACGGCAGCCACTTGAACATACACAGTGCTCCTACTACTAGGCATGTGCAGTGGTTCATACGTCAGTACTACATAATCTTGTTGCTAGTGTAGTAAGATATGACGACAACAAATGATGTTGTGCGCATGTCAACTATATGAATAGTAATGTAGTAACATAGTACCGCTTTTTCGACTGTCCAGTCGAGAATGAACGGTGAGATCAATGTTAACAGAACTAGGTCTACAGCGCACAGAGAGTACGGTGCTACAGTACTCCATGAAACATGAACCATATGAAGCACGAATAGTGTTAGGCAAGTGATAACACACAAGTATAGGGGATCGCAATAGTTTTGGAGGGTAGAGTATTCAACCCAAATTTATTGATTCGACACAAGGGGAGCCAAAGAATATTCTCAAGTATTAGCAGCTGAGTTGTCAATTCAACCACACCTGGAAACTTAATATCTGTAGCAAAGTGTTTAGTAGCAAAGTAATATGATAGTAGTGGTAACGGTAGCAAAAGGTAACAATAGTAAAAGTAATGTTTTTGGTATTTTGTAGTGATGATAGCAATAGCAACGAAAAAGTAAATAAGCGAAGAACAATATATGGAAAGCTCTTAGGCAATGGATCGGTGATGGAGAATTAAGCCGGATGCGGTTCATCATGTAACAATCATAACCTAGGGTGACACGGAACTAGCTACAGTTCATCAATGTAATGTAGGCATGTATTCCGAATATAGTCATACGTTCTTGTGGAAAAGAACTTGCATGACATCTTTTGCCCTACCCTCCCGTGGCAGTGGGGTCCTAACGGAAACTAAGGGATATTAAGGCCTCCTTTTAATAGAGTACCGGAACAAAGCATTAACACATAGTGAATACACGAAGTCCTCAAACTACGGTCATCACCGGTAAGTATCCCGATTATTGTCACTTCGGGGTTAACGGATCATAACACATAATAGGTGACTATAGACTTGCAAGATAGGATCTAGAACTCTCATATATTGATGAAAACATAATAGGTTTAGATCTGAAATCATGGCACTCGGGCCCTAGTAACAAGCATTAAGCATAGCAAAGTCATAGCAACATCAATCTCATAACATAGTGGATACTAGGGATCAAACCCTAACAAAACTAACTCGATTACATGATAGATCCCATCCAACCCATCACCATCCAGCAAGCCTACGATGGAATTACTCGCGCACGGCGGTGAGCATCATGAAATTGGTGACGGAGGATGGTTGATGATGACGATGGCGACGGATTCCCCTCTCCGGAGCCCCGAACGGACTCCAGATCAGCCCTCCCGAGTGGTTTTAGGGCATGGCGGCGGCTCTGTATCATAAAACGCGATGAATTCTTCTCTCTGATTTTTTATCCCTGAAACACAATATATAGAGTTGGAGTTGGAGTCGGAGGAGCTCCAGGGGGCCCACGAGGTAGGGGGGCGAGCCCCCCACCCTTGTGGACAGGTGGTGGGGCCCCTGGCCTTCATCCTTTGCAGGTATTTTTTATATTTTCCAAAAAGTTGCTCCGTGAAGTTTCAGGTCATTCCGAGAACTTTTGTTTCTGCACATAAATAACACCATGGTAATTCTGCTGAAAACAGCGTCAGTACGGGTTAGTTCCATTCAAATCATGCAAGTTAGAGTCCAAAACAAGGGCTTTTGAAACCGAGGTGAATAATATTTTGAGCGGTATACTTTCATTGTCAACATAACAACCAAGAGATGGCGATATCTTCCATGCTACACACATTATAGGCGGTTCCCAAATAGAATGGTAAAGTTTATACTCCCCCTTCCACCAACAAGCATCAATCCATGGCTTGCTCGAAACAACGAGTGCCTCCAACTAACAAGAGTCCCAGGGGGAGTTTTGTTTGCAATTATTTTGATTTAGTTTGCATAAAGCATGGGACTGGGCATCCCGGTGACCAGCCACTTTCTCGTGAGTGAGGAGCGGAGTCCACTCCTCTTGAGAATAACCCGCCTAACATGGAAGATGCGGACAGCCCTAGTTGATACATGAGCTATTCAAGCATACAAAACAGGATATTTATTTGAATGTTTAGAGTTCGACACATACAAATTTACTTGGAACGGCAGGTATATACCGTATATAGGTAGGTATGGTGGACTCATATGGAATAACTTTGTGGTTTAAAGGATTGGATGCACAAGTAGTATTCCCTCTTAGTACAGGTGAAGGCTAGCAAAAGACTGGGAAGCGACCAGCTAGAGAGCGACAACAGTCATGAACATGCATTAAAATTAATCAACACCGAATGCAAACATGAGTAGGATATAATCCACCATGAACATAAATATCGTGAAGGCTATGTTGATTTTGTTTCAACTACATGCGTGAACATGCGCCAAGTCAAGTCACTTAAATCATTCAGAGGAGGATACTACCCTATCATACCACATCACAACCATTTTAATAGCATGTTGGCACGCAAGGTAAACCATTATAAGCTCCTAGCTAATCAAGCATGGCACAAGAACTATGATCTCTAGTTGTCATTGCAAACATGTTTATTCATAATAGGCCGAATCAAGAACGATGAACTAATCATATTTACAAAAACAAAAGAGGTTGAGTTCATACCAGATTTTCTCATCTCAATAAGTCCATCATATAATCATCATTATTTCCTTTTGCTTGCATGACCGAACGATGTGAATAATAATAATAGTGCACGTGCATTGGACTAAGCTGGAATCTGCAAGCATTCAATAAACAGGAGAAGACAAGGCAATATGGGCTCTTTTGTCATATCAACAATAATATATAAGAGCCACTTCAACAATTTAGTCATGGTCTTCTCCTATCGACCCCCAAAGAAAAGAAAAGAAATAAAACTATTTACACGGGAGAGCTCCCAACAAGTAAAAGAAGAACATGAAATCTTTTTGGGTTTTCTTTTTAATTACTACTACAAGCATGGAAAGTAAACTAAATAAAAGCTACAACTAATTTTTTTTGGTTTTTCTTAAGGTTCATTAAACACAAAAAAAGAAAGCATAAAAAGGAAAGTAAAGTAGCATGGATGATACAATGAAAAAGTATGAGCACCGACACCTAGCAATGAGTGTGTGAACATAAATGTAATGTCGGTGGGAAATACGTACTCCCCCAAGCTTAGGCCTTTGGCCTAAGTTGGTCTATGGCCACGGCTGGCCTGGCGGATATCCATAATAATAGTTGGGGTCATACTGAGATGCAGCGGCTATCGCCTCCTGCGCTGCAGCGTGGCGAGGAGCGGCCTCCGCTCTCCTCTCATACTCATCTGCCTCCTCTCTGGTAATAACATATCTTCCTTTTGCCTGATGATCAAAGAAGGCAGGAGCAGGGAGAGTAATATGGACAGCACGGCGTCTGTCAAAGATTAGTCGATACTGGAGAGGTGATTCATTCCTCTCGACAAAGTGAAGATGAAAATTCAAACCTCCTCACAAAGGAACTAGTGAGATTGTGATACTGGCTGCAGTTCTCTTCCTCGAAGCTCACAAGATCAGCGTTACGCAAATATGCGTTAAATTCTTCCTTAATTCCTGCTTGATCCATAAAGTTCTCAGAAGGCCATTCATAAGGACGCACTAGAGCGTCTCTTGGTGGCTCATCATCAGCATCACGCATTGCAAGCCTGGGTCCTTGCTTCCTTGAAGAACCACCCTGGAACATTTTTCTAAGCATATTTCTTCCTCTGAAAAATTCTGAAATTTTTTAGTAACGTCAAAATAAAAGTAAGCCAAACTCAATAATATTGATAGCAACTACTCCTACAAGTGCTTAGGGCCTATATCATGCATTAAAACTACTTTTGACCATATAAATTTGACATGCAAGATCAAGAACAGGGTCACCTAAGCAGAAAATTTTTGCAATGAATAAAGCACTAGAACAAAAACTAATTGGACCAATGGAGGAGTCACATACCAAGGAACAATCTCCCCAAGCAGTTTTGTGAGAGGTGCTTTGAGCAAGGAGATCGAAAATGGCAGCAAAATGAGCTAGAACTCGTGCTTGAGCTGGATATTCGTGTTTGTGGGAGGAAGAAGAAGTGTGTGGGTGCAGGAATAAGTGGAGGAGGGCCACCATGGACCCACGAGGCAGGGGGCGCCCAGGGGGGTAGGGCGCGCCCTCCATCCTCGTGGGCAGGTGGGTGACCCCCCTGCTATGTTCTCAGTGCCAAATATTCTCAAATATTCCAGAAAAAATCATATTTAAATTTCAGGGCATTTGGAGAACTTTTATTTTCAAGGTATTTTTATATTGCACGGATAATCAGATAACACACAGAAAAATACTATTTTTATTTTATTTAATATGAATAACAGAAAGTAAAAGTGGGGTACAGAAGGTTGTGCCTTCTAGTTTCATCCATCTCATGATCATCAAAAGGAATCCACTAACAAGGTTGATCAAGTCTTGTTAACGAACTCATTCCGAATAACATGGAACCGGAGAAATTTCGAATAACACTATGTTACCTCAACGGGGATATGCACATCCCCAATAATAAGAATATCATATTTCTTCTTGACAGTAGGAAGAGGAAATTCAAAACCTCCAAATATAATCGATGGAATTTTTCCATTAGAGTTGATATTATGAACTTGAGGTTGTTTCCTCGGAAAGTGTATCGTATGCTCATTACCATTAACATGAAAAGTGATATTGCCTTTAGTGCAATCAATAACAGCCCCTGTAGTATTCAAAAAGGGTCTTCCAAGAATAATAGACATACTATCGTCCTCGGGAATATCAAGAATAACAAAGTCTGTTAAAATAGTAATGTTTGCAACTACAACAGGCACATCCTCACAAATACGGACAGGTATAGCAGTAGATTTATCAGCCATTTGCAAAGATATTTCAGTAGGTGTCAACTTATTCAAATCAAGTCTACGATATAAACAGAGAGGCATAACACTAACACCGGCTCCAAGATCACATAAAGCAGTTTTAACGTTGTTTCTTTTAATGGAGCATGGTATAGTTGGTACACCGGGATCTCCAAGTTTCTTTGGTATTCCACCCTTAAAAGTATAATTAGCAAGCATGGTGGAAATTTCAGCTTCTGGTATCTTTCTCTTATTTGTAACAATATCTTTCATATACTTAGCATAAGGATTCATTTTGAGCATATCAGTTAATCGCATACGCAAAAAGATAGGTCTAATCATTTCAGCAAAGCGCTCAAAATCCTCATCATCCTTTTTCTTGGATGGTTTGGGAGGAAAAGGCATGGGTTTCTGAACCCATGGTTCTCTTTCTTTACCGTGTTTCCTAGCAACAATGTCTTTGTTATCATAACGTTGATTCTTTGATTGTGGGTTATCAAGATCAACAGCTGGTTCAATTTCTATATCATTATCATTACTAGGTTGAGCATCATCATGAACACTATCATTAACCTTATCACTAGTTTCAGGTTCATTACCAGATTGTGTTTCAACATCAGAAATAGAAATATCATTTGGATTCTCAGGTGTTTCAGCAATAGGATCACTAGAAGCATGCAAAGTCCTGTCATTTTTCTTTTTCTTCCTTTTAGAAGGACTAGGTGCATCTATATTATTTCTCTGAGAATCTTGCTCAATTCTCTTAGGGTGGCCTTCAGGATACAAAGGTTCCTGAGTCATTTTACCACCTCTAGTCATAACTCTAACAGCATTATCATTATTCTTACTATCCAATTCATTGAGCAAATCATTTTGAGCTTTAAGTACTTGTTCTACTTGAGTGGTAACCATAGAAGCATGTTTACTAATAAGTTTAAGTTCACCTTTGACATTAGCTATATAATCACCCAAGTGTTCAAGCATATTTGAATTGTATTTCAATTGTCTACCAAAATAAGCATTAAAATCTTCTTGCTTAGCCATAAATTTATCAAACTCATCTAAGCATGGGCTAGCAAACTTAGTAAATGGGATTTCAGCTTTATCATATCTATAGAGAGAATTTACCTTTACTACCTGTGTTAGGTTATCAAGACCATGAGTTTCTTCACTAGGTGAAGGATTAATATCATATGTTTCTTCGACAGGCAGTAAATTAAGACTATGTATTTCTTCAATAGGAGGTAAATTCTTAACATTTTCAACTTTAATACCTTTTTCTTTCATAGATTTCTTTGCCTCTTGCATATCTTCAGGACTGAGAAATAGAATACCCCTCTTCTTCGGAGTTGGTTTAGGAATAGGCTCAGGAATTGGCTCCAGAGGTGTCCAATTATTTTCATTTGTCAACATATTATTCAATAGAATTTCAGCTTCATCCGGTGTTCTTTCCCTGAAAACAGAACCAGCACAACTATCCAGGTAACCTCTGGAAGCATCGGTTAGTCCATTATAGAAGATATCAAGTATTTCATTTTTCTTAAGAGGATGTTCAGGCAAAGCATTAAGTAATTGGAGAAGCCTCCCCCAAGCTTGTGGGAGACTCTCTTCTTCAATTTGCGCAAAATTATATATATATCCCTTAAAGTAGCTTGTTTCTTATGAGCAGGGAAATATTTAGCAGAGAAGTAATAAATCATATCCTGGATACTACGCACACAACCAGGATCAAGAGAATTAAACCATATCTTAGCATCACCCTTTAATGAGAACGGAAATATTTTAAGGATATAAAAGTAGCGAGTTCTCTCATCATTAGTGAATAGGGTAGCTATATTATTTAATTTAGAAAGATGTGCCACAACAGTTTCAGATTCATAGCCATGAAAAGGATCAGATTCAACCGAAGTAACTATATCAGGATCAACAGAGAATTCATAATCCTTATCGGTAACACAGATAGGTGAAGTAGCAAAAGCAGGGTCAGGTTTCATTCTAGCATTTAGAGATTGCTGATTCCATTTAGCTAATAACCTCTTGAGTTCGTATCTATCTTTGCAAGCTAAAATAGCTAAAGAAGCTTCTTTATCAAAAACATAACCCTTAGGAATAGCAGGCAAGTCTTCATTGTCACTTTCATCAGCATTATCAGATTCAATATTTTCAATCTCTCTAGCCCTAGCAAGTTGTTCGTCAAGAAATTCACCAAGTGGCACAGTAGTATCAAGCATAGAAGTAGTTTCATCATAAGTATCATGTATAGCAGAAGTGGCATCATCAATAACATGCGACATATCAGAACGAATAGCAGAAGCAGGTTTAGGTGTCGCAAGCTTACTCAAAACAAAAGGTGAATCAAGTGCAGAGCTAGATGGCAGTTCCTTACCTCCCCTCGTAGTTGAGGGATAAATCTTGGTTCTTGGATCTTTCAAGTTCTTCATAATGATAAGCAGATATAAATCCCAAGTGACTCAAAGAATAGAGCTATGCTCCCCGGCAATGGCGCCAGAAAATAGTCTTGATAACCCACAAGTATAGGGGATCGCAACAGTTTTCGAGGGTAGAGTATTCAACCCAAATTTATTGATTCGACACAAGGGGAGCCAAAGAATATTCTCAAGTATTAGCAACTGAGTTGTCAATTCAACCACACCTGGAAACTTAATATCTGCAGCAAGGTATTTAGTAGCAAAGTAATATGATAGTAGTGGTAACGATAGCAAAAGTAATATTTTTGGGTTTTATAGTGATGGTAGCAATAGCAACGGAAAAGTAGATAAGCGAAGAACAATATATGGAAAAGCTCGTAGGTATTGGATCGGTGATGGAGAATTATGCCGGATGCGATCGATCATGTAACAGTCATAACCTAGGGTGACACAGAACTAGCTCCAGTTCATCAATGTAATGTAGGCATGTATTTCGAATATAGTCATACGTGCTTATGGAAAAGAACTTGCATGACATCTTTTGTCCTACCCTCCCGTGGTAGCGGGGTCCTATAGGAAACTAAGGGATAGTAAGGCCTCCTTTTAATAGAGTACCGGACCAAAGCATTAACACATAGTGAATACATGAACTCCTCAAACTACGGTCATCACCGGGAGTGGTCCCGATTATTGTCACTTCGGGGTTGCCGGATCATAACACATAGTAGGTGACTATAGACTTGCAAGATAGGATCAAGAACTCTCATATATTGATGAAAACATAATAGGTTCAGATCTGAAATCATGGCACTCGGGCCCTAGTGACAAGCATTAAGCATAGCAAAGTCATAGCAACATCAATCTCAGAACATAGTGGATACTAGGGATCAAACCCTAACAAAACTAACTCGATTACATGATAGATCCCATCCAACCCATCACCGTCCAGCAAGCCTACGATGGAATTACTCACGCACGGCGGTGAGCATCATGAAATTGGTGATGGAGGATGGTTGATGATGACGATGGCGATGGATTCCCCTCTCCGGAGCCCCGAACGGACTCAAGATCAGCCCTCCCGAGAGGTTTTAGGGCTTGGCGGCGGCTCCGTATCGTAAAACGCGATGAATTCTCCTCTCTGATTTTTTTCTCCCCGAAACACAATATATAGAGTTGGAGTTGGAGTCGGAGGAGCTCCAGGGGGCCCACGAGGTAGGGGGGCTGGCGTGCCCCCCGCCCTCGTGGACAGGTGGTGGGCCCCCTGGCCTTCATCTTTTGCAAGTATTTTTTATATTTTCCAAAAAGTTGCTCCGTGAAGTTTCAGGTCATTCCGAGAACTTTTGTTTCTGCACATAAATAACACCATGGTAATTCTGCTGAAAACAGCGTCAGTCTGGGTTAGTTCCATTCAAATCATGCAAGTTAGAGTCCAGAACAAGGGCAAAAGTGTTTGGAAAAGTAGATACGACGGAGACGTATCAGCAGGGTGTATGAAGGGTGCACGGGATGGGAGCAAAAGTTCCCTTCTCGACCCATTTTTAGGTGTTTGGCAGAGTGCATGAAGGGTGCATGAGTCCACACTAGTAGGTTAACACAAATACACGAAGTGGAAACAACTATATTGAGATGAAAGTGCAACCAAACACACCCACACGCTTTGTGCTACAGTGACTGATCTGCACCGTCTGAGTTTGATCCAATGGTCATGTTGCGCTGAGACATGGACATGCCCTTGTAGAGGGCGCCTAAACACCACTGAAGTCCCTCTGATTCTCGAGGCGCACTATGTTGGTGATGCAGGGGGCGAAACGGCTGAAAGGCAATGCAATCTATGGGAAGGCGGAGGGAGCCGGCCGAGGAGCGGGGAATCTTTTGGTTTTCACCATGGTAAAACACCAGTCAATGACTTCTCACATGATGGAGCAGTGGGTTTTACAGGCAGAGTCATCATGACTAATTGCTGTCGCGCCTGCTCCCATCAATCAAAAAAATAAAAATCCTGCCGCGCCTGCTCCCGTCAATCAAAAAGTTAAAAATCCTGCCGCACCCAAACACTAGAGCAACGCCGCGGTGGATATTTAAATTTACCTGCCGGCAAGTAGATAAAAAAAGGTGAAAAAACAAATGTGGCGGCGGCCTAGCAAATCGGTCGAACTATCCCAACTAGCTAGCCACCGTGCTTCACTGATGTACTCGGCGGGAAAGGTGGTCTTTCGTGATTTGATAACTCATTTACTTGCTTCGGCGAAAACGCGCGGTAGGGCGTCCCACGTCAGGAAGAATATATGCGTGCACCACCTGGGAGGACCTCGAAACCGCGTGGTAGGGTGTGACATGTCTTGGCACGAAGGAAAAATGTGCGTGTAAAAATATATTGTATCAGACGTAGTACATATGGTTCGACCTCGGGACCCAGCCAGTCGGTCGAAAACACCCCACTAGCCACACAGCTTCATCATGCTAACGTGGCACGGAGGATAGGTGTGGTTAGCTCTGTCTCGACGAGCCATAACGTCTCTTGTTCTAGGCGATTATTCTATTTTCCAAGCTTTTTTTAGTTGTAATAACACCACGGCAAGCTAGCGCCGCTCTTCGTGTGTGCCCGTGCAAAGGTTAGACGATGGAGAGAAGAGAGAGATCGCCGACCAGGGACCCACCAGTAAGTGAGTCAACGGTCATGCATGTGTTGACGAGGCACTCCCTCTACTCTACTCAACGTAATACTATATAAAATCAAGTTATGGGACAAAGCCAACAACCATTGTTGTTTCAGGCTATCGACTTATGCTTTGTAGTCCAGGTTGCCAGTTCGAATCTCGTCTTTCAAATTTGTTAGTTTTAGGTTCAAATTTGATTAATGACAAGTGGGACCCCCGTGTGTTGTTCCGATATTTCAGTGTAGGATGGTTTTTTTGAACAAACACTTTGCGCGGTTAGACAAGTAACGGCAGGAGTTACACGTATTTTGCAAGTTTACGAACAAAAATGACAGCGGCATAGAATATCACATCCACCATGTAGCTTAGATGCTATGGTGATACGAGTTTTTACACGGTTGGAAGTGAGATCCAATGGCTTGGGAGTAGTCTTTGTAATTATGCGCAATTTCCAAACTCTCGAAAGGCTTTTTTTGCAAATAAAACATTCAGGCCTCGTGTGTGCCGCTGCATCTTGGATCCAACGGCTCCCCATTGCTCATATTAGGTGCTCCCCGTAGCTTAATTACCCGCTACGGTGATATGAGCATCTAGGTCATATGATCAGTGATCAGATGGCACATGCGTAGTACTTGTACTTTCTACGCAATTCCCAAACTCTCTTAGCCGTATATTGCAAAAACATTCAAACCTCCTACTTTGGGCCATTAGATCTTCGTGAACTCGTATCACCATAGAATCTACGGTGCGAGAGCACCTCATATTCTCCCATGCGAGAAAACATAAGGTGCTCTCGCAGCTTGGATGCTACAGTGATACGAGCTTCGAGGTTGTTTGATCTGAGATCCAATGGCATCTGAGCAGTCTTTGTGCTTGTAAGCAGTGGCCAAACTCTTTGGGGGATTTTCTGCAAAAAAACATTCGAACCACCAAGGAGGTGTTGGGTCACAAATCCAACGGCTCCAAAGAGCTTGTATCACCAAAGCATCTAAGGTGTGGTAGCACATGATATTTTTACATACAGGAGAATATGATGTCCTCCTTCATCTTAGATGCTATGGTGATATGAGCTTCGAGGTCGTTGGATATGGGATCCAAGGGCATCTGAGTAGTTTTTGTACAAATCATGTGCAATTCTCAAACTCATCAAGGTTTCCTGTAAAAATATTAAGACATCATGTGAGTTGCTATATCTCAGATCTACAAGCTCCAAGCAACTCGTATCGGCATATAGCATCTAAGGTATGGGGGCACATGATATTCTCCCGGGGAGGAGGGGTGGGGGTGCACAACCAATCGGTGGTTGGGAGGGTGGGGACAAATATAATCTAAACAACCCTAAACAGAGCTTCACAATTTTATCTAAGGTCGAGGGGTTGACCCCCAACAATCATAGCTCCGCCTAATTAAACACAACATTTGCATGTACTGTAGTACTAGACTTAATATTCATGTTTCAGTTTCATGTTCATTTTAAATATTGAATTGAGGACCATGCATGTCTTATTTTACTCCCTTCGTTCCTAAATATTAGTATTTTTAGATATTTCAAATGGATATAGACATATTTTAGAGTGTAGATTCACTCATTTTGCTCCGTATGTAGTCACTTGTTGAAATCTCTAAAAGACTAATATTTAGGAACAGAAGGAGTATTTTTGAATTCGTGTCATACATGCATGGTTTGGAAAAATAGAATGCACTATACTTATTGGATTGTTGTTGTGTTCGTGTGTGTGTGTGGTCATATGCTTGATACGTACAAAGTTTTCTCACCTCCATAGTGTTCATATTTTAAATTTGAATTTGCATTGAAAAACTTACTAGGGATACCATGAAATGTGAAACCCACGTTGAGATCACTATATCACAAGCTCACTCTAATTCAACAACTTGTCATAAATCAATTACCACGTTGAGATTAGTATTTGCAAGCAAAATACGGGCATTGTAATACACATAGATTCGTTTGGCAATTTGAAAGGTTCGTTTCGTATTCTCGAATGATAGGACCCAACAGCGTACCAGCCAGACCTTGGCTTGTGTTGATCCTAAAAATAAAAAATAAAAAAACTGAGCTCGTGTCCTTCTGGTGGCATGCGTGGTACGCACATTAGGCAACCCCAACCAGTCAAGCCTCCGCGTTTCGAGTCAAAATATCTGGCAGCCAGAATTCTAGCCCTAGGAAATTCCCCTCATGTCCCCGGTCCATAATGACTACCGATGAACAACGGAGGGATGCTTTAGTAACTAGACAACGTTACCTACCGTGCCGAGCACGGTTCAACTCCCTCGGTCGCCGCTCGCCAAGGTCACCCGTCAACTGCATTGCCTAGTACTACAACTACTACACCAGGATGAGCACAGAATTGATCCCGTTTGTTCGTGCCTAGTACTTGAGTTAATATATCAGGCAATGCACTGGTACGGAGGGATTATCCTTTTACTCTGCATATATAACTTGTCTGAAGTCTAACTAAGCAAAATGTTTGACCAAATCCTTTCTTAAGAAATACAACAAGACAAATGTATGGCTTGAAAATTTATTGCATGATGCAGGTTATGATATTATTTCGAATCCTGGATCTTAAATTTCAGAAAATCCGAAAGTGACCATAAATTCTTGAAACTGAGCATGGTCACGTGATATGGCAAAAATATTACTTCGTAATATTTTCTTCAATTTGAGACAAGCTGCTTATGACAAGTTGCACAAATGAAGAGCCAAGGTATTTTGGAACAAAGACATGTCATGTTAAGGCGAACGCTTTCACTATTGAAACCGTGGGCGTTTACGTGCCACCACGAGTCCCGCTTCTCATCGGCAGGTGCCGTCCGAGCAAGCGTATGAGTTGACGGGAGGCGTGCAAGCAGACCGCTGCGCCGGCTGACAGGGACGCGTGTGAGCAGACCGGTGTGCAGGCTCACCGGGAGGCAGGCCCTTTGACCAGGTTCCGCCCACCACCTTCGTCCCAACTGCTCCCACTTTTAATATCGTCGGCACCGCAGTTTAAAATCAACCCCGCACTACCCGGTATCGCTACAATCTTCTCTCTTCCTCTCCGATTCTCCTGTCGTCTACCTCCAACCAGCCTGAGCTAAACGTATGCCATGACGCATCACGATGGTCTGCCCTTAGTCTTCTAGTTTCCTGAGGAAGACACCCAGCCGGAGTCTCAAGAACATAAGGCGCTTTGGGACGAGCTTGAACTGGCCTTGCTGGAAGATGCCGCGCCTGTCCCCGCTCCCGTTCCGGCTCCCGTCGCCCCGACTGCGCGAGCGCCCATCCCCGTCGCATTGATGGGCTGGGAGCCGCACATTGTTGCCGAGCTTGATGCCACGGGGTTCCACGAGGTCCCCACCAACTTTCACGCGCCCGTGCACCTGCCAGCGCCTGCGCGTGCACTGACGCGCACACCCGTGCCGGTGCCCGTGCACCTGCGAGCGCATGCGCCTGCGCGTGCACTGATGTGCGTGCCCGTGCCAGTGCCCGTGCACACGAATGTTTCCGCCGCGCCATTGACAGCGCATGTCTTCGCGCGGGTGCCAGTGCCCCCCTCAGCGGCATGGATGGCCGCCGTCGACCGCTTCCTTGCACCAACGCCAGTCGCCTCCTCCTGCCAGTTGACTTGCTCCGAAGTCCAGAACATTTTGGCCTTCCTTGAAGCTAGGCCAACATCCAGGAGTAGCCATCGTCAGTGGCCCGATGACACACAGAGCACGACAGAGGAGCCGCTTCCCACCGCAAGACGCCCCCCCTGGCCGCCGCGTAATCTAAATTTGCCATGAAAACCATTCGGATTGCCATGCTTAAAATCCAAATGTTTATCATTTCCATTTATTTCAGATTGATCATCGTATAATTTAAAGTCGGAGTCAAACTGAACAAAATCTATGGTTTGATCGATTGAATGTTCTGCTAGAGCCGTATAAAATTAAATATAAAACATCATCAAGCCACATGTATTCCTTGTCATCCAACGACCTAGACTGCTTCAATGTCGAGCGCTCAACACGTTTAGCGTGCAGTTAATTTCATGCCAAAAATAGTGCTAATCACATAATAACACCCAAATAATATCCTACTTAATATCCGCATGCACTTAATATACTTCAAAATTAACGTGCATTGCACGTACACACTGACTAGTGCTCCTATTACGTGAAACTGGTGCCGTAACTTGTGAACGCATCCAGATATGGTCAACAGCAACATCGCCCGCGAGTTCTTCGTGTTTGCCCGTGCGTCTAAACGCGGAAGGGGAGGAGAGAGAGAGCACACATGGAACCCACCAGTAAGTGAAGGGGAATAGTACTAAAAATAATATTACATGTTATCCATTAAATAGGCTGTGGTAATATAAAAACATTATGTGAACAAAGGGAGGTACAACAAACATTGTTGTTCTAAGTATGTTGCCTATTGACGTGCGGCTTGAAGGCCCTGGTCGCATGTTCGATCCTTGTCCTTTATTTTTTAATTTGTATATGGGTCCAAATTTGTTTCATGACATGTGGGCCCCTCGGTGTGTAGTTTGTAGCACTTTAATTTGTGGGTCGAAATTTGTCCATTCCAAGTGGACTATCGGTGTGTAGTTTTGTAGATTATTTATAATAATTAAAGAGAACAACAGAGTTTTTTGCAACAATAACATGGTGCGACGTTGAAGGCGAGAAAGGCGTGCGTGAGGGCGATGACCGAGCCAGAGGGAAATCAACTAGGGGAGTTGCGGGGGTTGCAACGGTGTTTGGAGTAGTTGTGGGCCGAATGCTACGAAAATATAATCTAAACCGACCGGAATAAATTCCTACACAAATTAATCCAAGGTTGGAGTGCCCCTCGCAATGTAAATAGCTCTGGCTTTGCGAGGGATGCAGAGGTAGCTTCAATGTGTGGAAGATACGGCGTGAGAAAGCAAGGTCAATCGAGAGACATATAGATAGAGAGACAAAGTGAGTGTGGTCCGACATTCATTGAATAGATATATATGATCTGGACAGATATTGTACGATTGAGCTTTTGGCAAGGGTGAGGGCTGTGAGATAGAGCTTGAGAGATGATCCAGTCACAGACGTGTAGATATATTTTGTGCGTGGGCGGAAGCAAGGTCAATCGATCACATAGGGTCGTCGTGCGATCGAAAGAGTGAGACGGGTTGGAGAGAGTGACCTAGATAGACAATGTGCGTGAGAGAGTATACAATGTGAATAGGTCGAATTGGGCTCAAACATGGTGATATATTGTTTTTGTCCGAGAAAGAGCAAGGTCAATCGAGACATACAAAGAGAGAGAGGGAGAGAGAGGGGGGAGAGAGAGAGATTGAGCGAGCGTGGCCCGCCATGAGGTCGAAAGAGAGGGGGCGGCTTGGATGGACTGACCTAGATAGACAATCTGCGTGAGAGAGTATAGAGTGTGTCGATCGAGACCCGAACAGGGAGATATATCATTTGTGTGTGAAAGAAAACGAGGTTAAACGGGACTCAGATAAAGAGAGCGAGATTGAGCAAGTGTGGCCCGCCATGCGGAAGAAAGAGTGAGACAGTCTCGAGGGAGTGACCTAGATAGACAACATGTGTGCGTGTGCACGAGAGGTTGGGGCTAGATAGGCAATGCATGTATTTAGCGCAAGAGGGTGAGAGGGAGAGCGAGAGAGAGAGAGAGAGCTCGGCATGGGGTGCAATGGCGGGTGTGTGAGGTAAATACATTTGGTAACAGAGTGGAAAAGGGGGGGTTGTGTAGTTGAGAGAGTTAGAGATCGAAACATGGAGAGAAAGAATGAATGTGCGTCGGAAACTGATAGCTTCCTAAGGTGGTTAGGAGAGGAAGATTGACCGATACAGGAAGTATGTAGCGTGTGTGCGGGGGGCAAAAAACAACATTTGAATGTAGATAGTACGAGACTTAATATCGATGTTTCAATACGGTGCACATTGTAAGATTTGAACTGAGGACCATGCATATGGGTAATTATTTCGAATTTGTGCCATACTAGGTTTTGAAAAGTTTACATTGACTCGATTTGTTGTGCTATTTTGTAGATCATATGTTTGAATCCATCCAACAGTTTTCTCACTACCATGGTGTTCATCATATACATATGAATTTGTATTAAAAAAAAGTAGCGTGGATACAGTGAAATGTGAAATCCACGTTAGAATTGGAGATCGCTATGTGACACACACTCTAATTCAAATAACTAATTATGTGACACACACTCTAATCCACGTTAGCGTGGATACCGTGGATACCATTTAGTTTTTTCAAATAACTCCTCATTAGTTAATCTATAGTATCTCGTTTCGAATGACTAATTATTTGCAAGGAAAACACGGGCATGGTAATACATACAGATTCATTTGCACATGAAAGAAGATTCGTTTGCATTTTCAAATCTCCTCTCAAATGTAGGGCACCGGGCAGACCAGGGTCATGTCGTGGTGGTCGCGTGTGTCGTACGGTGGCTTAGCACCCAGCCACCCACCCGGACGATGCTTCGGTGCCTTAAGGCACCTACCTTTGTGTCTATGACATGTGGGCCCAATAGGTGGCTGGCCTACATGTCAGTGACCCAAAGGCAGGTGCCTTCAAGGCACCGAAGTTGCGTCCCACCCACCCCCTCCCTCCCTTCCCCCCCCCAAAGGACGACGACAAAATAAGTTCGCGCTTCCACGTTTTGGATAGAAATATCTGGCGGCCCCAATTCCAGCCGTGCAAAATCTCCCTTCTCCACCGTCCCCTTCCGTGCCTAGATTGCTCAAATCCCTAATTCGCCGCCAACCCAAGCAAAGTTCGAATCGCCCCTCGTCTCATCTCTTTCCCCAACTCTATGTCGGACGACAACAACGAAGACGACGGTCGCGCTTCACCACCGCACTGGAGCTACCTCATCTACGCCCTCGTCCACCGCACTGGGTGGTCCACCGGCAACGTCGGCCGCCGCAACCGGCGTGCCTCACAAACACCGACTTCCACCGCATCAGGTGCGCTTCACCGACGCCGTCTCCCAGCTCACTGGGGCTACTTCACCGAGCACATTGTCGCACCTCCGCCCCCCGAGGCTGCTGGGGCTTCACCAACGGTCTTGTCCACTGCATCGTAGCGCTCCGCTGCCACTCAAGATGTGCATCTGTGTGCAGCCAGCCAACGCCAGCGCATCACCCTCAACGGCTCTGAAGTGACCCGCACTCTAGCTAGGCGAGCATGCCCAAACGCCGGTCCGAACTAGGTATCCACACATCACTCCCTTATGCAATGTTCCGACGATGTTTGGATATCCTTTCACTACTCTCTTAGCTTACACGCCTATGCAACTCTGACTTTAACTCTTATTTCTTCTGGAGATATCATCTGAAACAAGAAAATCCATTTTTTAGCGAAGCATGACGGCGCTACGGGATCTGGTACACATCCTGCACACCCGTATAACCTTGTAAGTATCTGTCCTCCTGTACAACAACAAGGTCGATCCCTCTTATTTGATCAACCATTCGCCATGTCAAAAATGTAGAGGGGGATGCATGGAGCACAAGGCCTGCACATCCAAGCAAGTGGTAACATGGACTTGTACATGGAACATCCCAAGCGCAAGCAGAGCTGCAGTGAGCCTGTACAACGAGCTAGCGTAAGTTCCTGCATTTCATTTAATTCGTACTGGCATTCATGTATGATTTGTGTGTAGTGGTGGATCCATGAATTCAAGTTACCAGGGGCGAACATTTAACTTAAAAAATACGAAGGCCCTTGCACTCCGGAGTTCAACATAACTTGAGAAATGTGAAGCTACATGCACTTTGAAAACTAGCTAATGATCCAAAGTAGTTTTGGGGAACATAGTAATTTCAAAAAAATTCCTACGCACACGCAATATCATGGTGATGCATAGCAATGAGAGAGGAGAGTATCTTCCATGTACCCTCGTAGACCGTAAGCGGAAGCGTTATGAGAACGCGGTTGATGTAGTCCTACATCTTCATGATCCGACCGATCCAAGTACCGAACATACGGCACCTTCGAGTTCAGCACACGTTCAGCTCGATGACGTCCCACGAACTCCGATCCAGCAGAGCTTCACAAGAGAGTTCCGTCAGCACGACGGCGTGATGACGGTGGTGATGTTGCTACCGATGCAGGGCTTCGCCTAAGCACCGCTACGATATGATCGAGGTGGATTATGGTGGAGGGGGGCACTGCACACTGCTTGGAACAATCAACTTGTGTGTCCTAGGGTGCCCCCTTGCCCCCGTATATAAAGGAGCAAGGGGGGAGGCCGGCCGGCCATTGCAGGGCGCGCCAGGAGCAGGAGTCCTCCTCCTAGTAGGAGTATGACTCCCCTTTCCTACTCCTACTAGGAGGGGGAAACGAAGGAGGAGAGGGAGAAGGAAAGGGGGCGCCGCACCCCCCCCCTTCCCTAGTCCAATTTGGACCAGAGGGGGAGGGGGCACGCGGCCTGCCCTGGCCGGCCCTATCTCTCTCCACTAAGGCCCATTACTTCTCCCGGGGGGTTCCGGTAAACCTCCGGCACTCCGGTTTTCTCCTAAATCACCCGAAACACTTCCGGTTTCCGAATATAGTCGTACAATATATCAATCTTTATGTCTCGACCATTTCGATACTCCTCATCAAGTCCGTGATCACATCTGAGACTCCGAACTACCTTCGGTACATCAAATCACATAAACTCATAATACCGATCGTCACCGAACGTTAAGCGTGAAGACCCTACGGGTTCAAGAACTATGTAGACATGACCGAGACACGTCTCTGGTCAATAACCAATAGCGGAACCTGGATGCTCATATTGGCTCCTACATATTCTACGAAGATCTTTATCGGTCAAACCGCATAACAACATACGTTGTTCCCTTTGTCATCGGTATGTTACTTGCCCGAGATTCGATCGTCGGTATCTCAATACCTAGCTCAATCTCGTTACCGGCAAGTCTCTTTAATCGTTCCGTAATGCATCATCCCGCAACTAACTCATTTGTTGCATTGCTTGCAAGGCTTATAGTGATGTGCATTACCGAGAGGGCCCAGAGATACCTCCCCGACAATCGGAGTGACAAATCCTAATCTCGATCTATGCCAACTCAACAAGTACCATCGGAGACACCTGTAGAGCACCTTTATAATCACCCAGTTACATTGTTACGTTTGGTAGCACACAAAGTGTTCCTCCAGTAATCGGGAGTTGCATAATCTCATAGTCATAGGAACATGTATAAGTCATGAAGAAAGCAATAGCTGTAAACTAAAATGATCAAGTGCTAAGCTAACAGAATGGGTCAAGTCAATCACATCATTCTCATAATGATGTGATCCCATTTATCAAATGACAACTCATGTCTATGGTTAGGAAACATAACCATCTTGGACCAACGAGCTAGTCAAGTAGAGGTATACTAGTGACACTTTGTTTGTCTATGTGTTCACACATGTATTATGTTTCCGGTTAATACAATTCTAGCATGAATAATAAATATTTATCATGAAATAAGGAAATAAATAATAATTTATTATTGCCTCTAGGGCATATTTCCTTTAAGTAGTTCAGATTATAAACACTAAATGATGCAAGCACCAAAAACACAAAATGCAACATGGTGTACAAGGACTACAAACATGGTCTATACCTGCTTGAATTATTCGTTCTCTGGCTGAAAATATCGAAGTGTAATTGCACCTATAACTAGTGCGCAAACTGCATATCAATATATCTATCCTGCACAAGTATGCCAATAGTTTCAAACAACAGATTAGAAAAGTATTTATGCTACGTTGTCATGATACGGGGACTTTCTGGTAGATGGCCTCGACGTTTCCTCAAGCCATGAAAATGCACTATAATTTTCTTTTCATCAATGCTTGCAAATCTCTATGTCTCTTTCGACATAGCAGATCATCATTAGACACTAAATACTTCAATGGGAGCTTGCAAAATGCTTGCATTAGATCCCTCATTAGACACTATATGTTCGTCACCAGGAGCATGTAAAATGTTTGCATCAAATCCTTCATCAGCAGTCTGTTCATTAGACACTTTAGGCTCAAGAACAACATGAGCTTGGATGTTTGCACCGGAAACTTGGTTAGATACATCAGATTCAGTCAGTTCAATATTGATTGGGGGAGAGTTATAAAATAAGTAGAAATTGGTTTCATTTTCTCATAGATTCCCTACATACAAACAGTTTTACAACACCGTCAGGTTTAACTATTGGCCAGAAATTGAAGAGTTGAATTAGATATAATCAGGGATGTGATGTACCTGCTCGTTGCGCATGCTACTCTTGCAAGCTGTGATTGTCCGTTTGCGCAAGCTCGAAGCCACGCTCGTGCTGCCGCCGCTGCCTCCCACATAGGCTACACCCAAGGTTGGATCTTCATCTTCTTGTCCTTCCGTTCGCTTGAAGCCTGGCAGCCGCCCTCCAACGAGGGCGCGAGGAAGTGGTGTGTCGGTCTGTCCAGCGGTGGCTAGGTTAGGAGCAAACCAGACTGGAGGCTGGAGCAAATGAATTGGGATTTTTCCTGCTGTCGATTGATATGGGAAGCGCTTATTTGGGCAGCGAGCCTGCTATAGGGCCTGCCTTGCACTTATGTTATTGGCCCATCCAAATTGAAACATTTTTCTTCATTTTTTACATTGCCTGCTCGTGTGTTGGGACGAACAAAACTAGCCTGGGCCAACCTGGACGACTCAAACTAGGTGCACACTTTCCAGCCACCCGAGGCGGCCGCCCATACCAGCCCCTATGGTGGCGTCGCCCCTTTTTGCGTGTATGATTGGGGTAGTGAAAATATTCCAGTGGCGCTTTTGATTTACCCATAGAATGGTTGAATTGCTTGTTTCTATGAACTGAGTTCGCCAATAATGTGAAGGATGCCAGTCTTTTCATCCTATTGTAGATTCCTTAGATCTCGATATGCCAAAAGTAATCGCATGAAATATATAGTAAAAGCCAGTGTGATGTGTGTGGCTACAACTAGTTTGACTACACATCCTCATATAACATATCAAGGATGCATCATCTTACCAGATTAACCATTCGACTTACCAATGCAGTGTGGGAAGAAAGAAGTATTGGGACTGCGTATCGAAGTAATTGATGCCATGGACTCCTTCGTACAACCTTGTAAGCGAAAAAGAAGTTGCAGTGTGCCTGTACAAAGAACTAGCGTAAGTTCAGTTACCTGCTTCTCGGAATTTTAGTTAGCCACTTATTGCAAAATTGTTCAATTATGTTGCTTGGCTTAATTTAGTTTGCTACTGATTACATAATGCCACAGCTTGTTAATCCTATTATAGACTACGCCTATCTATGTGTTTGATACTTACTGTTAAGAATTACCTGTTTGCCTCAACTTAAATAGCTACTTGTTTGTTTAACTGCTTTGCTGCTTCAACAACAGGTTACAATGATGTTAATAACTACTTTTCAGCATCCAATTGAAACTCTTTAATTCCTTGTTTGTTTAACTGGTTTGCTGTTATAACTCCCAATTGAGATGTTTTGCTAACTTCAACTTTTCTGAATCCAATCGGAACTTTAACAGCAAAATAGGTTAGCCCAAGATCAAAGAGCAAGGTCCCCAGGGACGTTGTATCATCCCACAGCCATGGCACTACCTAATCGTGCATTATGAATTTCCAACTGCTGATGCTCTAGAGGCTAAACTAGTGGTAGAAAGAGATTCTGCTTCTACACTTAGAGATGAAGTTGACATGTTGAGGAAGCAAACAGCACAATCACAACAGTACTCAAGACAACCATTAAATATTTGGTGGATTTCAAAACGAAGCAAGCTGAGACTGACCACATTGTTAAAGTCCTGAAGGAAAAAAAGGAAATTAAATTCCCACTTGGTAAATCATAGGTGAAATGTTCTTTCCATCATTGAATAACCTTTGTGTTGTTTGTTCATGTAATCAATCAAACCATTTGTTTTAGAGATCATGTAATAATTGTTTTTTTGTTTTTTGGTTTGTAATTTTATTTGAGCACAAGTCTGTATTAATTGATAAGACTCAGAGACATTTCATTTTGATTGTTGTGCCAGACCTACAAATATGCCAATCGGGCTGAATGTGCATTCAGCAATAATAGTAGTATAGATGGACCATAAGTGGCATGCATCGGAAAGGGACAAGATGCTGTAGTAGCTTGGCTAAAAAAAGGATGTTGTTGTAGCAAAAAAAATACAGCGACCTGGCTTATGTATGTTAGTTGGTATTATTGATCCATATACTCTATAAGTGTTTATATGTCTGTTAGTTCTGTACATTCTTGGTTGATTGACTCGGTATTTGAATCTTGATACATCGCTTGTGTACATATCTAAATGGGAGTACACATTATGCTGCGTGTGACATTTGAGTTGGACATGAAGTGTTTCAAATATTCGAATTCACCTTAAACTGGATTCTAGCTTCTGAATTTGAGTATTGGCATTTGTAAACCATATTCATATATGACAGTGCAATACATCTTTGTCGTCCTTCTGAAGATATATAAAAACACATAGAATGATTTATAAAGATTCGTATAGGAATACAAAATGGATTCGAATTTAGTTGCCAGGGTAAACATGGATCTTATTGTCCCAAAATTTCAAAGAAGCGGCAAAATGTCCAGTCCCACGTCGGCTGCCCGAAGCCAAGTGTTTGGGAGATGGAAATTACTGTCTACCCATTACACGGACAATCCATCGGCCCGATTTCCACTGCTCTAAATAGGGGTAGGTTAGTAACTTCAATTAGACGTGACACGACCGCCTCTGAGCCCATTCTGACACGGTGGGCGCCAAACATGGGCGGCAAAACACATTTGATTCAAGCTCGTCTGAAAGACCTCTGTTTCTCCCTCCATTTCCCCATTCATACACGGTGGGCGGCAAAACAAACTCGACTCGGCTGAAATCGATGTAGGCAAATATTTTCAATAGGGGCAGGTTTGTAACTTCACTCAGACATGACAGAACCGCCCTACCTATTAGCCCCATTCATACACCGTGGGCGCCAACCACCCTCTCCTCGCCCGAAATCACTCTTGGCAAATATTGGCGAGATGCGAGATTACCGTCGTATCCCCAACCGACGAGACGTCCAAATTTTAAACGGGGGCTAAGTTCGTAACTTTCCCATATTTCAGACAGACGCATCCCAAAAACAAGGTTCCACGTACCTCTTCCTCCATTTTCCCATTCATACACTGTCCGCGCTAGAACACCATCCCCACACCAGCCTCCGTCCGCCACCCCATCCATCACTGTCGTCCTCCACCCCATCCATCGCCGCCG
This sequence comes from Triticum urartu, assembly GCF_056163025.1. Taxonomy (NCBI): domain Eukaryota; kingdom Viridiplantae; phylum Streptophyta; class Magnoliopsida; order Poales; family Poaceae; genus Triticum; species Triticum urartu. The sequence goes on from NC_141873.1 coordinate 259,072,597, forward strand.
TCTCCACCACATCCATCGCCACCATCCTCCACCATGCCGGAGCGCCTACCAAGACCGCGTCTTCCACTGCTAGAGATGGAAGTTTCTCATCCACGGCGACGGACCAAGAGCCTTGCATCACGTCCTCTCGCTTCATCTGCGCCGTCGTCCTCTTTTCCGGGGCCGCTCACACGACCTTCTCTTCCACCACAACGAGACTTATCCCTCGATGCACCCGTCTACCGTCGCAGATCTGCTTCAACGCCACCGACAGCCAATGCACCCCCGGTGCCTACACGGCGCCGCAAGAGAGGTGGTACTTCATATCTCCTCAACCTTTTGATCTCAACCAGAAAATAGATCTTAACTTGGTTACTCTACTTTCTTTTTAGCTCTTAGAATTTAGTTCTTAGTTTGAAGCAAACAATGGCTGCTAAATATCATTTCTCCGATTTGCAGCTTCAAATCTGCAATGGCACAGTCATAATACGGTTTAATTGATCATGTTGGTTTCGTGGTGGTTTCTTTAATAGAAATCAGAGGCGAAACCCTCTTTTGCTAAAAAAATATGCTTAGAGTTTCCCCCTTTTATGATCACTATAAGATCAGAATACGTGCTTCGTGTCATAATAGCACTGCTCCACCCATCAAGCTAAACAAGCTTATTTGTTCAAATACGAATCTGATATTATTAAAATAGAGTCGTTTAATTGGTCATCTAAATGTTCCTCAATTAGTTTCAAAAATGCATGTTCGCCGCTTGGGTGTGTATCTCTACAGGGTGCCCACGGTGGGCCGGCCCACCCTGGGACTTTCGGTCGTCCCAGGCCCCGATTCCCCTGTGTTTTGTTGCACGCTCCCGATCTCTACTCGCCCCTAGACGCCTGCCTCGCCGGCGACTTGTCGTCCCCGGACGGCATGACTCTAGGAGGATTTTGGACGGTCTCTTACTGCAGTTACAATTCTGCATACTTGTCCTAGTAAGCTCACAAGTAAATGATTGATTCACTACATCTATGCTTGCCTTGTCATATTTGTTGTCAATATTCTTTTAGGGTGGACCACCCTGTTTCTAAATACTGGAACCGTAGACATCAGTGAATAGTATTTCTCTATGTGATCTCTTCCATCATGTGTGGGCAACGAACACTGCATTGTATAGAAATAAAGTGCCGTTTCCATCTTTTACATAGGCTTCAATCTTTTACATGGAATACAATCTGCCTACTTGCTTTGTGTCGCACTACCTGATAATCCCCAAGTGTAGGGAATCATCGTAGCAATTTCCAAAGGTGGAAGTGATAAATATGGAGTGTCGAACCCACAACGAGCTAAAGGTAAGATCAATATTCTCTCAAGCCCTATCTGCCACTGATACGAGTCTACGTACACCGAACGTTTTCTTCCAACTAGCAACGAGAAATAAAACTACGTTGTGGGTATGAAGTGGATGACTTTGCATGATATCGGAGAGGTAAAATATAAAAGTAGGTGCTGTTATCATAAAGTTAGAATATATTACTAAATATTATAAATAGCGAGTGTGGAATAATGGTGGATCGGTGTGCGGAATTGTCCTAGGAAATCGTTAACAAGACCGGTAATCACTATTGCAGTTTCATATGAGGGAAAGGCATAAGCTAACATACTTTCTCTACTTGGATCATATGCACTTATGATTGGAACCCTAGCAAGCATCCGCAACTACTAAAGATCATTAAGGTAAAACCCAACCATAGCATTAAAGCATCAAGTCCTCTTTATCCCATACGCAATAACCCCCTTACTCGGGTTTGTGTTTCAGTCACTCACGCAACCCGCTATAAGCGAATCATAAACGTATTGCAAAACCCTTTAGCGGGAATCCCTCACGCTTGTGCAACACGGAGGGCACCATAGGACAGCACCAAAGTAAAACATACAGCTCATACCAATCTAGATCATCTATCAACCCAAAGACAAAAGATATCTACTCAAAACATCATAGGATGGCAACACATCATTGGATCATAATATGTGGCATAAAGCACCATGTTCAAGTAGGGATTACAGCGGGGTGCGGTAGAGTGGACCGCGTAAAATAGATGAGGATGGTGATGATGATGGTGATGTTGATGAAGACGATCACCGTGGCGATGATTCCCCTCTCGATGGCACTCTGGTGCCACCAAGAGAGAGGAGGAGAGGTTCTCCCCCTTGTGCTTCCTCCTCCATGCCCCCCCTGGATGGGGAGAGGTTCCCCCTCTGGTGCTTGGCCTTCATGGTGATGATGGCCCCTCCGAGATCCTCCTCCATGCCCTCCGGTGATGATGGCCCCCTCCGGCAGGGTGCCAGAGAGGGCCTAGATTGGTTTTCGGTGGCTACGGAGGCTTCTGGCGGCGGAACTCCTGATCTAGGTTAATTTTCCGAGGTTTCTGTATTTATAGGAATTTTTGGCGTCGGTATCACGTCAAGGAGGTGCCTGAGGCGTCCACGAGGAAGGGGCCCACGCCCAGGGGGTGGGCGCGCCCCCACCCTCGTGGACAGCCCGGGACTCTTCTGGCCCAACTCTTTTACTTCGGGGTCTTGTTTTGGTCCATAAAAAATCGTCAAAAATTGGCACGTCAATTGGACTCCGTTTGATATTCGTTTTTTGAAAAACTCAAAAACAAGGAAAAATAGAAACTGGCATTGGGCTCTAGGTTAATAGGTTAGTCCCAAAAACCATACAAAATAGCATATAAATGCATATAAAACATCCAAGGTTGATAATATAATAGCATGAATACTTCATAAATTATAGATACGTTGGAGACGTATCAGCATCCCCAAGCTTAATTCCTGCTCGTCCTCGAGTAGGTAAATGATAAAAGAAATAATTTATGAAGTGTGAATGCTAGCAAGTGCATACGTTTCATCAATGGTAGTTCCAATCACTTTTTCTAGCATCATTATATATCATAATAGTAGCTCATTTTCATAAAACTTTTCATGATCAAGTAGCAAGCTATTCACATGTTAAAGTATAGATCATAAACTTTCTTGAAACTAACAAACTATATTCTCAGTCATCAAACAATTGCAATTCATCTTATTTTCAGGAAGGGACTATGTCAGAGCTTTGGTTTAGCAAACTCCACATACTCAACTATCATTTAATCTTTCACAATTGCTAACACTCACGTGATATTTATGGGTTCAAAGTTTTAATCAGACATAGAGAAAGATAGGGGCTTATAGATTCGCCTCCCAACCTTTTACCTCGAGGGTAATGTCAACAATAATAGTTCATGATAACTTACATCCAATTGGTTATATATATATCAGGATCTTTCCAACACAATGTGCTTGCCAAAGGATAAAATGTAAAAAGGAAAGGTGATGATCACCATGACTCTTTCATAAGGTAGAAGATAAAAGTAAAAGATAGGCCCTTCGCAGAGGGAAGCAGAGGTTGTCATGCGCTTTTATGGTTGGATGCACAAAATCTTAATGCAAAAGAACGTCACTTTATATTGCCACATGTGATATGGACCTTTATTATGCAGTCCGTCGCTTTTATTTCTTCCACATCACAAGATCATATAAAGCTTATTTTCTCCACATTAATAGATCATACATATTTAGAGAGCAATTTTTATTGCATGCACCGATGACAACTTACTTGAAGGATCTTACTCAATCCATAGGTACGTATGGTGGACTCTCATGGCAAAACTGTTTTAAGAATGTTTGGAAGCACAAGTAGTATCTCTACTTGGAGCAAAGAATTTGGCTAGCATGAGGGGGAAAAGCAAGCTCAACATGTTGGATGATCCAAGACAATATACTTTATTTCAGATATATGAAAACATAACCCATTACGTTGTCTTCCTTGTCTGAAATCAACCTTTTAGCATGTCATATTTTAATGAGTGCTCACAATTACAAAAGATGTCCAAGATAGTATATTTATATGTGAAATCTCTCTTCCTTCAATATTCTTTCATGAATTGTTCAAGTGACCAATTCTACGTTTGCTAACTTTCAATAAGTTTACTAAATATACTTATTCTATGTGAAGTCATTACTCCCCATGGTATAAGCATATGAAACATATCTAAATTGAGATTTATGATATTCAATTCATTCAACCATTTACTCATAGGATATATGTGAAGCACGTGAGTAATGACAAACTACTCCAAAAAGATATGAGTGAAGGACACTGAGTAGTCAAATAATTAACTAGCCATGGGAGGATTCTTTTTCATTTAAGATTTCAGATCCAATGGTTTTATTCAAACAGCAAGTAAAATTGAAAATACGCTCCAATCAAAACACATATCATGTGACGAATAAAAATATAGCTTCGAGTAAGGTATACCGATAGTTTTGAAGACGAAAGAGGGGATGCCTTCCGGGGCATCCCCAAGCTTAGGCGCTTGAGTCTTCCTTGAATATTACCTTGGGGTGCCTTGGGCATCCCCAAGATTAGGGTCTTTCCAGTCCTTATTCTCCTCATATCGATATCTCACCCAAAGCTTGAAAACTTCAATCACACAAAACTTAACGAAACTTCGTGAGATAGGTTAGTATGATAAAGAGTAAACCATTCATCTTGGTACTGTCAAAGACAAAGATCGTAATTGTTCTCACACAATGCCTACTGTACCATATAATTTCTATAATTTATATTGAGGAATATAAGTCATAGAAACTAGAAAACAAGCAAACTATGCAATGAAAACAGAATCTGTTAGAAACAGAACAGTCTGTAATGATCTGAACACTAACCATATTTCTGCTACTCAAAAAATTATTAAATAAATTGGTGGACGTGAGGAATTTGTCTATTAATCTTCTACAAAAAGAATCAGCACCAAAGCACTCTTCTGTAAAAAAAAATGGCAGCTAATCTCGTGAGCGCAAAGTTTCTATTTTTTACAGCAAGATCACATTAACTTTCACCCAAGTCTTCCCAAAGGTCTTACTTGGCACTTTATTGAAACAAAAGCTATAAAACATGATTACTACAGTAGCTTAATCATGTAAACACACAAAAACAGTAAGGGTAAATATTGGGTTGTCTCCCAACAAGCACTTTTCTTTAATGCCTTTTAGCTAGGCATGATGATTTCAATGATGCTCACATGAAAGATAAGACTTGAACATAAAGAGAGCATCATGAAGAATATGACTAGCACATTTAAACCTAACCCAATTCCTATTCCTAGGGATTTTGTGAGCACACAATTTATGGGAACAAGAATCAACTAGCATAGGAAGGAAAAACAAGTATAACTTCAAAACTTTAAGCACGTAGAGAGAAAAACTTGATATTATTGCACTCCTACAAGCATGTATTCCTCCCTCATAATAATTTTCAGTACCATCATGTATTATTTCAAAAATATAAACATCACATAAAGCATTCTTTTCATGATCTACAAGCATAGAAATTTTTCTACTCTCCACATAAGCAAAATTCTTCTCATTCGGAATAGCGGGATCACTATTTCCTAGAGTTGACACTCTTCCAAACCCGCTTTAGATGATAGTATTATTCATACTCCAAAAGATATAAGTGAAGTTCATGGAGCTTTCTACAATTAATATAAACTAACCAATGTCCAAGCTCAAAATGTATAAGTGAAGCACACGAAGCATTCTATAAAACCATACTCAAAAGATTTAAGTGAAGCACAAAGAGCAATTCTATAAGATCATACTTAAAAGATATAAGTGAAGCACATGAAGAATTCTATAAATCAATGAAGGGCTATCTCATACTAGCATGGTTCATAAAGGAAGAACAAAAAAAAAAGACACAAATCATGTGAACGAAACAAAAACCGAGGTATAGCGATAATTGTTGAAGAAGAAAGATGGGATGCCAACCGGGGCATCCCCAAGCTTAGATGCTTGTGTATCCTTAGGATATTTACTTGGGGAGCCTTGGGAATCCCCAATATTGAGCTCTTTCCTCTATTTATTCTTCTCACATCGGTAACTCCTCGTTCTTCGAACACTTCATCCACAAAGAACTTAACAAAAACTTTGTGAGATCCGTTAGTATAATAAAGCAAATCACTACCTTTATGTACTGTTGAAAACTCATTCCAATTTCATATTAGAAATATATCTACTGTATTCCAACTTCACCAAGGTTCATACCCCCCGATACTACCCATAGATTCATCAAAATAAGCAAACAACACATGAAAACAGAATATGTCTAAAACAGGACAGTCTATAGTAATCTGAAGGTTTAGTAAACTTCTGTATATCCAAAAATTATGAAATAAATTTGACAATTTGAACAATTTATACATAAGTAATGTGCAAAAAGTTTTAGACCCATTTGACTTTCTAGTAAAAAAATGTAAAATCACGCGCTACAGCCAAAGTTTCTATTTTTGTTCTGCACATAGTAAACAAGCAATCTAATCATCCTAAAACCAAAGTTTGGCACATTATTTTTATAATACAATGGATATATATATATAAGGGGATAATTATTTACAGAGAAACTTCCATGAAAAATTCTACATTGTTTCCGTGAGCATGAACACGAGTGCTCAAGGTCGACCCTCACTTCTTCAATGCATAACTTTCCAATCACTTCTCTTTTTGAAAAACTTTTTAGGCATGAGAGGCAAGTATTTTTTTGGTATTTTCATTCTTTTAAAAAATTGTATGTTTCAGCCACAACTAAACAGAAACAAAAAGGAAAAAAAATCTACTTAGTGAAGAAAGCAAACAAGCACACACGAGAATATCAACCCCACGCTATTGCTCCCCGGCAACGGCGCCAGAAAAGAGCTTGATAATCCCCAAGTGCAGGGAATAATCGTAGCAATTTCCAAAGGTGGAAGTGATAAGTATGGAGTGTGAAACCCACAACAAGCTAAAGGTAAGATCAATATTCTCTCAAGACCTATCTTCCACTGATACGACTCTACGTACACTGAACGTTTGCTTCCAACTAGCAACGAGAAATAAAACTACATTGTGGGTATGAAGTGGATAACTTTGCATGATATCGAAGAGGTAAAATATAAAAGTAGGTGCTGTTATCATAAAGTTAGGATATATTACTAAATATTATAAATAGTGAGTGTGGAATAATGGTGGATCGGTGTGCGGAATTGTCCTAGGCAATCGTTAACAAGACCGGTAATCACTATTCCGGTTTCATATGAGGGAGAGGCATAAGCTAACATACTTTCTATACTTGGATCATATGCACTTATGATTGGAACTCTAGCAAGCATCTGCAACTACTAAAGATCATTAAGGTAAAACCCAACCATAGCATTAAAGCATCAAGTCCTCTTTATCCCATATGCAATAACTCCCTTACTCGGGTTTGTGTTTCAGTCACTCACACAACCCACTATAAGCGAATCATAAACGTATTGCAAAACCCTACAGTGGGAATCCCTCACGCTTGCGCGACACGGAGGGCACCATAGGACAGCACCAAAGTAAAACATATAACTCATACTAATCTAGATCATCTATCAACCCAAAGACAAAAAGATATCTACTCAAAATATCATAGGATGGCAACACATCATTGGATCATAATATGTGGCATAAAGCACCATGTTCAAGTAGGGATTACAGCGGGGTGCGTGAGAGTGGACCGCGTAAAATAGATGATGATGGTGATGATGATGGTGATGTTGATGAAGACAATCACCGTGGCGATGATTCCCCTCTCGATGGCACTCTGGTGCCACCAAGAGAGAGGAGGAGAGGTTCTCCCCTTGTGCTTCCTCCTCCGTGGCCTCCCCCTGGATGGGGACAGGTTCCCCCTCTGGTCCTTGGCCTTCATGGTGATGATGGCCCCTCCGGGATCCTCCTTCATGCCCTCCAGTGATGATGGATCCCTCCGGCAGGGTGCCAGAGAGGGCCTAGATTGGTTTTCGGTGGCTACGGAGGCTTCTGGCGGCGGAACTCCCGATCAAGGTTGATTTTCCGAGGTTTCTGTATTTATAGGAATTTTTGGCGTCGGTCTCACATCAAGGAGGTGCCCCAGGCGTCCACGAGGCAGAGACCCACGCCCAGGGGGTGGTCGCGCCCCCCACCCTCGTGGACAGCCCGGGACTCTTCTGGCCCAACTCTTTTACTCCGGGGTCTTCTTTTGGTCCATCAAAAATCGTCAAAAATTGGCACGTCAATTGGACTCCGTTTGATATTCCTTTTCTGTAAAACTCAAAAACAAGGAAAAAACAGAAACTGGCACTGGGCTCCAGGTTAATAGGTTAGTCCCAAAACCATACAAAATAGCATATAAATGCATATAAAACATCCAAGGTTGATAATATAATAGCATGAATACTTCATAAATTATAGATACGTTGGAGACGTATCACTACCAACACTCCACCCTTGAAGCTAAACATTATGCTACTCATAATTCCTTAGTTTATTTGTTCAAATACGAATTTCATATGATTCTAATGTTCCTACTTCAGTTTTGAAATGTGTGTCTGCCTATTATAGAGACATAAGTGATTTGTATTTCTGTGTGTGGTCTGGTCAGCACGGTTGGGGGTGAACTTTGCATATGCAGGGGTTTATAGGGAGACACTCTTCGAGTTGAATCCACAATGCATTCCATATATAATCTAACTACTTTTTATGTTTTCATGAATCTCATATTCTGAACAGCATCATAATGATTATGAGCTTGCGCACATGAAAAGAATAAAGCAGAACAATGCCATGGCTGCCAAACTTGGCATTAAGGGACTGAAATCAAGTTTGGATGCAATGCAATGCAAACACTCTCTAGCTACAGATTCATGCTCAGAAAATGATCCTAACAGTGATTCTAAGCTAGAGGGAGACCTAAGTCAATGTAGCTCCCTAGTGGAGGAGTCAGAGGAAGATGACCTATCTTATTCACCCATCAAGGTGCTTGCTCTAACTTTCCAAGGTTATATTGGTCGCACATATCTTGCAACTGATGCTTTGCATTGCTTCTACTTTGTTGAACTGCCATTAGCTTAGTTTACACATCGTGTATGTGAATACGCCCTGCCTATCCGTTTTCAGTACATATTCCATCTGTCATCATACCATATTTATCCATTCAAATGTTGTTCTTGTGTATCAGACATTCAAAAGGAAGAGGGCGATTGCTGATCATGGAGGATCACAAGCAAAGTATTTGGAAAAGGTAGTGGCACCTAATAAATCAAATAGCCCATTAGGTGTAGTTGCAATATCACCTGACCCACAAAACACCCCAACTCTAGAAGACTCTAGCCCTACTACACTGGTCATTTCTGATGCCCCAACTCAGCAGACCCCAGCTGCATCAAACAGTATGATTATGCCAGTTGACATAGCACCAGCTCTACGACGCAAAACCCTCATTCCAGCAAAGAGTACACCAAATCCAATTGCCAAATCCCTTTTCGAACCAGAGAGAGCCCCAATTGCAGCAAATAGGACCCTTGTTCCATTTCTTCCCAGTTTAGAAGATGAAGCTTATATTGTTGTCAGGAACTTTGTGCGCATCTTTCCTTCATGGAAAGATTATACCACAGACACAGAACAATTTCCAGTCTTCCTCCGCAAATTACGCATAAGTAATGTACTAATGTTATTCATGGTCATTACTGCATATGTTTCTGATGATAGAAGACACAAGATTTCATTCTTTTAAATAAGCGAGTACCAAACTGGATTGTGAAGACGAGCAAGGGTTGGTTGCGCTTTTCAAGCACTCGTTGATGAAGTATCGTTCCTACCTGAGGCAAGCGCACTTCGATGGCAAGCCTCTAAACGAAATTTCTGTAAAGTCTTCGGTGCTACATTTATCCGACGGTGACTGGAATAATCTTGTTACACATTGGTCTCGTCTGCAGCATAAGGTACTGTCTATGATATCACACCACAATTTGAACTACATTTCTGCATTTGCCTTAATGTCTCACTTGTACGAAAACTATTAGCGGACGAACATTCATTCTCAAGGGACCACAGAATCTTGCAACTATACTGCACACTGCATTGCTCTTGTGAGTACCTCTTGCCCTGTATGACCATACTTACTTTCATAGTTGTTTGATTATGTAGCATCACTGCACATGTTAGCCTCGTTGTCGTCAATTTGGTGGACATTATAAGATCCGTATGGACTCTTACATAAATTTAGAATCAACCCAATTCTTTTGAAGAGGTTTAGCTCTGCAGTCCTCTTGTAAGGACTGAATGTCGTCTATCACTATACTTACATTAACAACTACTCCCTCCGTCCCATAATATAAGAACGTTTTGTACAGTACACCAGTGTTCAAAACACTCTTGTATTATGGGAAGAGGGATTGGTTCATTGTGTAGCATTCTGCATCTTATCTCCCTTGCCCACCATTTACTAAAAAAGATCAGATCTATATTTAATCTTACCAAAAAGTAGAATATACAGACAATGCCAGTGTAGAAGTTTAGCCCATTGCTCTTGTCAGTACATTTTGTCCTGTAACGCTTGTACTTCCACGGATTGGTAGTTGATTATGTAGCATCAATCTGCATCTTATCTTCATTATCCTCTATCCCTTCTAGTATTATAATATCTATAATTACTCTCTACAAAATGTAGAGTACAGGCAATGCTTATGAAGAAGATTCTGTGCTGAAATTCTTGAGTTATCATTCCCTTGACATGGAGAAGGGCATTATAAAGCCGGTGTTAACTGTTAATGTAAGTCAGTCCTTCTAAAGCCTTTATCCTCAACTGCTGTTTAATTTGCTCATACTCCCTATCGTTTACTGCTGTTTAGTTTGTTGTTTCTACCAAAATGCATGTTCGCAAGAACCGTAAGTTCTGAGTTTTACTTGTAAAACCAAATTCCTTATTCATACCATGCACATTACTCAATACTCCCTATATGTATGCTTGTTTTGTGGATCTATAATCCAGTGTGTGGTGAAGCAGCCTACGTTTACACCTTGTCATCTCCTGTTTTATCTTATTGATGTGGCTGATGATATGAACAACATGCCATGCACATTAACCAAAATAGATACAATGATTTTCTTTTCCCTTCATCTATGCGTGTTATGTTGACATGGTAATCCAGTAGTGTGGTGAAGCTCCCCGCATTATGAACAATGCCAAATTATGCTATTGATATTTTGAACTTACTCTTTATTTTCTAATTTGAAATTGGATGGACTTGACAGCACAGTTATCATCTTTGTTTATACACGTGCAAAACATGTCATCTCTCTGCTTTGTTTCAGGGTGATATGCCTGATGGCATGCACAAGTCTGCTGAAGGCTGTGAGACAAACCCAACATATATTGCAGCAAAGAAGGCAAAACATCTTGAAGATAGCGAGACAACCCGAAAGTCTTGTCTTGATGCAGTGTTCAAGTTACTTGATAATAGCAGTCAGACAAGCTCACAGAATTCGTTGTCTGAATTAGTTCGACTTCTTTAGTCCCAAGTTCTAGCAAAAAGGCATTCTGCAACTCAACTTCGACTTGAAGTCCTATCTCTAAGAAAGATTGCGGAGAACACCAATGAGAACCTCATCGCTAAACAGCTACACCTGGAAGCTATGACCGACAAGCTAGGCCAGTCTCACAGCCATGCTTAGCAGCTTGCGCAACAGTTCCTACGCAAGGCTAACTTTTCTTGAACTGTCTTGGAAGTGGTCTCGGTTCAGTATTATTTTTTTACGCTGCAATGGTGCCCAGTTTTTGTAATCTAGTTCTTCGTTGTGATTTATGATCACTGGTTGCGAACTTCAATGCCCAGTGGATGTAATATACCATAAATCCTTTATTGTGTAGTGTAGGTTTATTCTTACTTACTATACCGTAATTTCTTTATTGTATAGAGTAGGTTTGTTCTTAATTCCTACTAGTTACTGCCATCATTCGCTATATGAAAAAAAATCAGATGTAGTCGACCGGGCTGAAACATTCGCCTATAACGGGCCTGGTTTTTAGTGGGCCACAATTGGGCCGGCCTGCATCTTTCTTGGGCCCGAATGATTGGGGACTTCACACTTTGCGCGAGGCCCACAACTTACAGTGGCCTATATTTTAGTTGGGCCTTTTGTGGACCCAGCGGTTAGTTTGGCCCAGGTAGCGTTGGGCCATTAGCAAGCTGAATATTGTACTGGCCTGTTACGGCCCAGATGAAACCATGGGCCTTTAGCAGGCCGAAATGCATGTTGGGCCTCAATTTTCACTAGTCGTCGATGGGCCTTCAGCACGCTGAAATGTAGACCGGGCCTTTTTGGGCCCAGTTATATCACGGGCAGTTACCAGGCCTAAATATATCTTGGGCCTTAGTTGGCCCACTGATATCATGGGCCTTTAAGAGGCCGTAAGCTTAGTACAGACATCAACGGGCCGAATTATGCGACAGGCCTTTAACAGGCCCAAAGTCACGTTGGGCTTAACTGTTGCCACCTTTACCACGGGCCGTTAGTGGGCCCGGTGTCCCGTCGGACCATATATGGCCCATGGGCAGCACGGGCCATTCCCAGGCCGAAAGTCACACCGGGCAGAAATGGGCCCATGTCTACATCGGGCCTCTAACAGGCCGAAAGTCACTGGGCTGTAATTGGGCCCAAATATTCGGCGAACAATTAACGGGCCAGATCTGGCTTCGGGCCATAAATGGGCCTTCATTAAGCAGGTCGTTATTGGGCTGGCCCACTAGTACCTGAGTAAGTACTACGGGCCTTTGACTGGGCCGGCCTTTTTAACCTATATGGGCCTTTGTTGGGCCCAGTCATGTGTCGACGTATCGTAGACATGTCTCCTCCAATGGACGGGCGACATCTGGCCCACTGACAAGCTGACAGGTGTTCCCTCCGGCCAATCAGAATTTTACACGTGGAAATTTCCCATTGGTCCTGACTGTTAACGGGTTATCGGATCCAAAACCGGACCCAATAGCTTAACGGCATTCCATTACGGTGGATGCCACGTGTCGGTCACCCTTAAAGAAAGCACTTCTGTGACACGCGATTTATCATCATGGAAGTGGACACTTCCGTGATGATAATTTTGGTAATGTCATGGAACACTTCTACGATAGCACAGGTATGACTATCTTGATTCTGTCATAAAATCGTCATGGATGTACATGCATGACAAAAAACACGACCTACTGTGACAAACACGTATCATCACAGAAGTGTATTTTTCGTAGTGAAAACGTCTGCCAGCCGCGGGCTAGGACCGCGTTGCTCGTGGTGGAAACCTCCATCGCGGCCCACGAGGCCTTGCTGCAGCAGCCATCGGCTTGCAACCAGAAGCCGTCGAGGCCCGTGGCCGGCAACATGCCGGCAAAGGAGCGCGGGAGCTAGAGCCAGGTGCCGGCCGGCCTCTCCGACCACACGACGAACTCCGGGAGCACCTCCGCCGAATGGAAGCGCGACCGAGGAGGCCGGGCGACCACGGCGGGCCTCCCCTCGGCGCAAGGGTTGCCCTGCCTCGAGTGGCCCCTGACGTGAGAGGAAGCACCGCTGCAGCCGCCGAGGACGACATCGGTCCCCAAAGGAGTACACCCGTACCCACGAGGAGCCACAGCATGCTTGCGAGGGCGGCCCCGCCCCATCTTGGGCGGCGGCAAGCCGGGCCCCTCCTGGCGAGCCTTCCCTTTCTTCGCAGCCGAGAACCTCTTCGTTGGCACCATGTGAGCTATGGCAAGGCGGCGAGTGATACGTCTCCGTCGTATCTACTTTTCCAAACACTTTTGCCCTTCTTTTGGACTCTAACTTGCATGATTTGAATGGAACTAACCCGGACTGATGTTGTTTTCAATCGAATTGCCATGGTGTTATTTTTTTGCAGAAATAAAAGTTCTCGGAATGACCTGAAAATCAACAGAGAATTATTTTGGAATATATAAAAAATACTAGAATAAGAATCCACGTCAGGGGGCCTCCGCCTGTCCAGGAGGGTGGGGGCGCGCCCTACCCCCCTGGGCGCGCCCCCTGCCTCGTGGGCCCCCTGACGCTCCACCGACCTCAACCCTGGCTCCATATATTCACTTTCTGGGAGAGAAAAATCAGAGAGAAGTATTCATCATGTTTTACGATACGGAGCCGCCGCCAAGCCCTAAACTCTCTTGGGAGGGCTGATCTGGAGTCCGTTCGGGGCTCCGGAGAGGGGAATCCGTCGCCATCATCATCAACCTTCCTCCATCACCAATATCATGATGCTCACCGCCGTGTGTGAGTAATTCCATCGTAGGCTTTCTGGACGGTGATGTGTTGGATGAGATTTATCATGTAATCGAGTTAGTTTTCTTAGGGTTTGATCCCTAGTATCCACTATGTTCTGAGATTGATGTTGCTATGACTTTGCTATGCTTAATGCTTGTCACTAGGGCCCGAGTGCCATGATTTCAGATCTGAACCTATTATGTTTTCATCAATATATGAGAGTTCTTGATCCTATCTTGCAAGTCTATAGTCACCTACTATGTGTTATGATCCGGCAACCCCGAAGTGACAATAATCGGGACCACTCCCGGTGATGACCGTAGTTTGAGGAGTTCATGTATTCACTATGTGTTAATGCTTTGGTCCGGTACTCTATTAAAAGGAGGCCTTAATATCCCTTAGTTTCCTATAGGACCCCGCTACCACGGGAGGGTAGGACAAAAGATGTCATGCAAGTTCTTTTCCATAAGCACGTATGACTATATTCGAAATACATGCCTACATTACATTGATGAACTGGAGCTAGTTCTGTGTCACCCTAGGTTATGACTGTTACATGATCGATCGCATCCGGCATAATTCTCCATCACCGATCCAATACCTACGAGCTTTTCCATATATTGTTCTTCGCTTATTTACTTTTCCGTTGCTATTGCTACCATCACTATAAAACCCAAAAATATTACTTTTTCTACCGTTACTTTTGCTATCGTTACCACTACTATCATATTACTTTGCTACTAACTACCTTGCTGCAGATATTAAGTTTCCAGGTGTGGTTGAATTGACAACTCAGTTGCTAATACTTGAGAATATTCTTTGGCTCCCCTTGTGTCGAATCAATAAATTTGGGTTGAATACTCTTCCCTCGAAAACGGTTGCGATCCCCTATACTAGTGGGTTATCAAGACTATTTTCTGGCGCCGTTACCAGGCAGCATAGCTCTATTCTTTGAGTCACTTGGGATTTATATCTGTTTATCACTATGAAGAACCTGGAAGATCCAAGAACCAAGATTTATCCCTCAACTACGAGGGGAGGTAAGGAACTGCCATCTAGCTCTGTACTTGATTCACCTTCTGTTTTTAGTAATCTTGCGACACCTAAACCTGCTTCTACTATTAATTCTGATATGTCGCATGTTATTGATGATGCCACTTCTGCTATGCTTGATACTTATGATGAAACTACTTCTATGCTTGATACCACTGTGCCACTTGGTGAATTTCTTGATGAACAACTTGCTAGGGCTAGAGAGAATGAAATTATTGAAACCGACAATATTGATGAAAGTGATGATGAAGATTCTCCCCTAGATATGAATTACCTATTGTTCCTGAGGGTTATGTTATGGATGAAGAAACTGCTTGAGACTTTCTTGCTTGCAATGATAGAAGTGATCTTAAGAAATTATTAGCTAAGCTTAAAGAAAAGTCTTTGAATGCTAGAATGAAATATGATCCTGCTTATGCTACTTCACCTATCTTTATTACTGATAAGGATTATGATTTCTCTGTCGATCCTGAGTTAATTACTTTGGTTGAATCTGATCCTTTCTATGGCTATGAATCTGAAACTGTTGTGGCACATCTTACTAAACTAAATGATATAGCTACCTTGTTCACTAATGATGAGAAAACTCGATACTATTATATTCTTAAATTATTTCCGTTCTCATTAAAGGGTGATGCTAAGATATGGTTTAATTCTCTTGATCCTGGTTGTGTGCGTAGCCCCCAAGATATGATTTATTACTTCTCTGCTAAATATTTCTCTGCTCATAAAAAACAAGCTGTTTTAAGGGAAATATATAATTTTGTGCAAATTGAAGAAGAGAGTCTCCCACAAGCTTGGGGGAGGCTTCTCCAATTACTTAATGCTTTGCCTGATCATCCTCTCAAGAAAAATGAAATACTTGATATCTTCTATAATGGACTAACCGATGCTTCCAGAGATTACCTAGATAGTTGTGTTGGTTGTGTTTTCAGGGAAATAATTGTTGATGAAGCTGAAATTCTATTGAATAATATGTTGACAAATGAAAATAATTGGACACTTCCTGAACCAACTCCTAAGCCAACTCCGAAGAAAAGGGGTATTCTATTTCTCAGTCCTGAAGATATGCAAGAGGCAAAGAAATCTATGAAATAAAAAGGTATTAAAGCTAAAGATGTTAAGAATTTACCACCTATTGAAGAAATACATGGTCTTAATTTACCTCCTGTTGAAGAAACACGTGGTCTTGATAACCCGACACAGGTAGTAAAGGTAAATTCTCTCTATAGATATGATAAAGCTGAAATCCCTCCTGCTAAGTTTGCTACCCAATGCTTAGATGAGTTAGATAATTTTATGGTTAAGCAAGAAGATTTCAATGCTTATGTTGGTAGAAAATTGAAACATAATGCTTACATGATCGAACACTTGAGTGATTATATGGCTAATGTTAAAGGTGAACTTAAACTTATTAGTAAACATGCTTCTATGGTTACCACTCAAGTAGAACAAGTACTTAAAGCTCAGAATGATTTTCTCAATGAATTAAATAATAATAATGATAATGATGTTAGAGTTATGACTAGAGGTGGTAAAATGACTCGGGAGCCTTTGTATCCTGAGGGCCATCCTAAGAGAATTGAGCAAGATTCTCAGAGAACTACTATAGATGCACCTAGTCCTTCTAAAAGGAAGAAAAAGAAAAATGATAGGACTTTGCATGCTTCTAGTGAACCTGTTGTTGACACCTGAGAATCCCAATGATATTTCTATTTCTGATGCTAAAACACAATCTGCTAATGAACACGAACCTAGTGATAATGTTAATGATGATGTTCATGTTGATGCTCAACCTAGCAATGACAATGATGTAGAGATTGAACCTGGTGTTGATCTTGATAACCCACAATCAAAGAATCAACGTTATGATAAGAGAGACTTTGTTGCTAGGAAGCAAGGTAAAGAAAGAAAACCATGGGTTCAGAAACCCATGCCATTTCCTCCTAAACCATCCAAGAAAAAAGATGATGGGGATTTTGAGCTCTTTTCTGAAATGATTAGACCTATCTTTTTGCGTATGAATTTGACCGATATGCTTAAAATGAATCCTTATGCTAAATATATGAAGGAAATTGTTACAAATAAGAGAAAGATACCAGAAGTTGAAATTTCCACCATGCTTGCTAATTATACTTTTAAGGGTGGAATACCAAAGAAACTTGGAGATCCAAGAGTACTGATAACCCACAAGTATAGGGGATCGCAACAGTTTTCGAGGGTAGAGTATTCAACCCAAATTTATTGATTCGACACAAGGGGAGCCAAAGAATATTCTCAAGTATTAGTAGCTGAGTTGTCAATTCAACCACACCTGGAAACTTAGTATCTGCAGCAAAGTGTTTAGTATAAAAGTAATATGATAGTAGTGGTAGCGGTAGCAAAAGTAATGTTTTTGGTATTTTGTAGTGATGATAGCAATAGCAACAGAAAAGTAAATAAGCGAAGAACAATATATGGAAAGCTCGTATGCAATGGATCGGTGATGGAGAATTATGTCGGATGTTGTTCATCATGTAACAATCATAACCTAGGGTGACACAGAACTAGATCCAGTTCATCAATGTAATGTAGGCATGTATTCCGAATATAGTCATACGTGCTTATGGAAAAGAACTTGCATGACATCTTTTGTCCTACCCTCCCGTGGCAGCGGGGTCCTAACGGAAACTAAGGGATTAAGGCCTCCTTTCAATAGAGTACCGGAACAAATTAACACATAGTGAATACATGAACTCCTCAAACTACGGTCATCACCGGTAAGTATCCTGATTATTGTCACTTCGAGGTTAACGGATCATAACACATAATAGGTGACTATAGACTTGCAAGATAGGATCAAGAACTCTCATATATTGATGAAAACATGATAGGTTCAGATCTGAAATCATGGCACTCGGGCCCTAGTGACAAGAATTAAGCATAGCAAAGTCATAGCAACATCAATCTCAGAACATAGTGGATGCTAGGGATCAAACCCTAACAAAACTAACTTGATTACATGATAGATCCCATCCAACCCATCACCGTCCAGCAAGCCTACGATGGAATTACTCACGCACGGCGGTGAGCATCATGAAATTGGTGATGGAGGGTGGTTGATGATGATGATGGCGATGGATTCCCCTCTCCGGAGCCCCGAACGGACTCCAGATCAGCCCTCCCAAGAGGTTTTAGGGCTTGGCGGCGGCTCCGTATTGTAAAACGCGATGAATTCTTCTCTCTAATTTTTTTCTCCTTGAAACCAAATATATAGAGTTGGAGTTGAGGTCGGAGGAGCTCCAGGGGGCCCACGAGGTAGGGGGCGCGCCCTAGGGGGCAGGCGCGGCCCCCACCCTCATGGACAGGTGGTGGCCCCCCTGGCCTTCATCTTTTGCAAGGATTTTTTATTATTTCCGAAAAGTTGTTCCATGAAGTTTCAGGTTATTCCGAGAACTTTTGTTTCTGCACATAAATAACACCATGGTAATTTTGCTGAAAACAGTGCTAGTCCAGGTTAGTTCCATTCAAATCATGCAAGTTAGAGTCCAAAACAAGGGCAAAAGTGTTTGGAAAATTAGATACAACGGAGACGTATCAACTCCCCCAAGCTTAAACCTTTGCTTGTCCCCAAGCAATTCAGTTGATAAACTGAAAGTGATAAAGAAAAAATTTTACAAACTCTGTTTGCTCTTGTTGTTGTAAATATGTAAAGCCAGCATTCAAGTTTTCAGCAAATATTATGACTAACCACATTCACAATAATGCTTAGGTCTCAAGTTTACTCATATCAATGGCATAATCAACTAGCGAGCAATAATAATAAATCTCGGATGACAACACTTTATCAAAACAATCATAATATGATATAACAAGATGGTATCTCGCTAGCCCTTTCTGAGACTGCAAAACATAAATGCAGAGCACCTTTAAAGATCAAGGACCGACTAGACATTGTAATTCATGGTAAAAGAGATCCAGTCAAGTCATACTCAATGTAAACTAACAGTAATGAATGCAAATGACAGCGGTGCTCTCCAACTGGTGGCTTTTAATAAGAGGATAATGACTCAGCATGAAAGTAAATAGATAGGACCTTCGTAGAGGGAAGCAGGGATTTGTAGAGGTGCTAGAGCTCGGTTTTAAAATAGAGGTGAATAATATTTTGAGCGGTATACTTTCATTGTCAACATAACAACCAAGAGATGGAGATATCTTACATGCTACACACATTATAGGCGGTTCCCAAACAAAATGGTAAAGTTTATACTCCCCCTTCCACCAACAAGCATCAATCCATGGCTTGCTCGAAACAACGAGTGCCTCCAACTAACAAGAGTCCCAGGGGAGTTTTGTTTGCAATTATTTTGATTTGATTTGCATAAAGCATGGGATTGGGCATCCCGGTGACCAACCACTTTCTGATGAGTGAGGAGCGGAGTCCACTCCTCTTGAGAATAACCCGCCTAACATGGAAGATACGGACAACCCTAGTTGATACATGAGCTATTCGAGCATACAAAACAGGATATTTATTTGAAGGTTTAGAGTTTGGCACATACAAATTTACTTGGAACGGCAGGTAGATACCGTAAATAGGTAGGTATGGTGGACTCATATGAAATAACTTTGGGGTTTATGGAGTTGGATGCACAAGCAGTATTCCCGCTTAGCACAGGTGAAGGCTAGCAAAAGACTAGGAAGCGACCAGCTAGAGAGCGACAACAGTCATGAACATGCATTAAAATTAATCAACACCGAATGCAAGCATGAGTAGGATATAATCCACCATGAACATAAATATCGTGAAGGCTATGTTGATTTTGTTTCAACTACATGCGTGAACATGCACCATGTCAAGTCACTTAAATCATTCAGAGGAGGATACCACCCTATCATACCACATCACAACCATTTTAATAGCATGTTGGCACGCAAGGTAAACCATTATAAGCTCCTAGCTAATCAAGCATGGCACAAGAACTATGATCTCTAGTTGTCATTGCAAACATGTTTATTCATAATAGGCTGAATCAGGAACGATGAACTAATCATATTTACTAAAACAAGGGAGGTCGAGTTCATACCATCTTTTCTCATCTCAATGAGTTCATCATATAATCATCATTATTTCCTTTCACTTGCACGACCGAACGATGTGGATAATAATAATAGTGCACGTGCATTGGACTAAGCTGGAATCTGCAAGCATTCAATAAACAGGAGAAGACAAGGCAATATGGGCTCTTTTGTCAGATCAACAATAATGCATATAAGAGCCACTTCAACAATTTAATTATGGTCTTCTCCTATCGACCCCCAAAGAAAAGAAAAGAAATAAAACTATTTACATGGGAGAGCTCCCAACAAGTAAAAGAAGAACAGGAAATATTTTGGGGTTTTCTTTTTAATTACTACTACAAGCATGGAAAGTAAACTAATTAAAAGCTACAACTAATTTTTTTGGTTTTTCTTAAGGTTTATCAAACACACAAGAAGAAAGCATAAAAAGGAAAATAAACTAGCATGGATGATATAATGAAAAAGTATGAGCACCGACATCTAGCAATGAGTGTGTGAACATAAATGTAATGTCGGTGAGAAATACGTACTCCCCCAAGCTTAGGCTTTTGGCCTAAGTTGGTCTATGGCCACGGCTGGCCTGGCAGATATCCATAATAATAGTTGGGTTCGTACTGCGATGCAGCGGCTATCGCCTCCTGAGCTGTAGCGTGGCGACGAGCAGCCTCCGCCCTCCTCTCGTACTCATCTGCCTCCTCTCTGGTAATAACATAACTTCCTTTTGCCTGATAATCAAAGAAGGCAGGAGCAGGGAGAGTAATATGGACAGGACGGCGTCTGTCAAAGATTAAACGATACTGGAGAGGTGATTCATTCCTCTCGACAAACTGGTGGTGAACCATAGCATTAAAGTCTAGGTAAGCATGGGGTAATTCAATATCATCTTCATGTATGGCTACACCAAGAAAATTAGCTATGCGGGTTGCATAAATTCCACCAAAGAAATCTCCATTAAATCTATTAAGATGCAACCTACGTGCAACAATGGCTCCCAAATTATAAGATTTATTTCCTAACATAGCACTCCTAAGAATACTGAGGTCGGGGACACACATGTGACATGCCTCATCTTTACCATTAATGCATCTACCTATGAAGAGAGCAAAATAATGTATAGCAGGAAAGTGAATGCTCCCTATAGTAGCTTGTGTTATATCTCTAGATTCCCCCATAGTTATACTACCAAGAAAATCTCTAAATTCAAATTTGCGAGGATCCCTAATACTACCCCATTGTGGAAGTTTGCAAGCAGTGGTAAAATCCTCTAAGTCCATAGTGTAAGAATTTTCATAAAGATCAAACAGAACAGTTTGAGAATTACATGAAGATGAAAATTCAAACCTCCTCACAAAGTGTAATGCCCTCTATGCGGCTATAGCTCCCACGTGTCGAGGCACGACTTAGAGACATAACCGCATTGAAAGCAATGTCGCAAGTTAGGCAATCTTCACAACATCCCATGTAATTTAGATAATAAAAGGGGAGATACATAGTTGGCTTACACTCGCCACGTCAATCAAGTACATAAATAGCATTACAACATTCAAACACTCATGGCCCGACTACGGCGCCAAAATAAAAGATAACCGAACATGCGACACGGTCCCGATCACCCCCAACTGGGCACCACTACTGATCATCAGGGAAAGACACGTAGTATCGTTGAGAGTCCTCGTCGAACTCCCACTTGAGCTCAAGCGCGTCATCTGGAGCGGAAACATCAGGCCCTGCATCTGGTTTGGAAGTAATCTGTGAGCCATAGGGACTCAGCAATCTCGCACCCTCGCGATCAAGACTATTTAAGCTTAATAGGAAAAGCAAGGTAAACATGTGGAGCTGCAGCAAGCGACTAGCATATATGGTGGCTATCCTGTTCGCAAAAGAGAGCGAGAAGAGGAGGCAAAGCGCGAACAAGTAACTAGAGGGCAACCTGCGATAAACATTACTCCAACACCGTGTTCACTTCCCGGACTCCGCCGAGAAGAGACCATCACGGTAACTCACACTGTTGATTCATTTTAATTAAGTTAAGGTTCAAGTTATCTACAACCGGACATTAACAAATTCCCATCTGCCCATAACCGCGGGCACGGCTTTCAAAAGTTCAAATCCCTGCAGGGGAGTCCCAACTTAGCCCATGACAAGCTCTCACGGTCAACGAAGGAATAGACCTCCTCCCAAGACATTTCGATCAGACTCGGTATCTTGGTTCTTCAAGACACTTTGACAGGTTAAAACAAATCCAGCAACACTGCCCGAATGTGCCGACAAATCCCGATAGAAGCTGCACATATCTCTTTCTTAGGGCACACTCAGATTGTCCTAGGTACGGGTAGGCCAGCCCAGAGTTTCCCCTGGTGGCCACCGGCAGCTGACAGGTTGGACCAACACTCAGAGGAGCACTGGCCCGGGGGGGTTTAAAATAAGATGATCCTCGGGCTCCGGAAACCCAAGGGAAAAAGAGGCTAGGTGGAAAATGGTAAAACCAAGGTTGGGCATTGCTGGAAAAGCTTTAATCAAGGCGAACTATCAAGGGGTTCCCATTATCACCCAACCGCGTAAGGAACGCAAAATCCGGGAACATAACACCGATATGACGGAAACTAGGGCGGCAAGAGTGGAACAAAACACTAGGCGAGAGGCCGAGCCTTCCACCCTTTACCAAGTATATAGATGCATTAAGATAACATGGCAATATAATGATATCCCAACAAGTAAATAATGTTCCAACAAGGAACGGCCTCCAATCTTCACCTGCAACTAGCAACGCTATAAGAGGGTCTGAGCAAAGCGGTAACATAGCCAATCAACGGTTTGCTAGGACATGGTGGGTTAGAGGTTTGACATGGCAATTTGGGAGGCATGATAAGCAAGTGGTAGGCATCGTAGCATAGGCATAGCAAAAGAGCGAGCATCTAGCAAAGCAAAGATAGTAGTGATTTCGAGGGTATGATCATCTTGCCTGCAAAGTTGTCAGAGTTGACTGGATCCTTGAAAGAAAACTCAACGGGCTCCTCATTAGCGAACTCGTCTACCGGCTCTATCCAAACAAGACAAACAAGCAAATGGAACACAATCAACCACGTGCAAAGCTCAAACAATATGATGCAAAGATGGTATGCTATGCGGGATGCAATGCGGGATGCATATGCAAGATTTGACAAGGGATGCATGAACCTGGCCTCAACTTGGAAATCCAAGTGTGCCACTAGAAATATGAGATGAAATCGCTTGAAAACGATATAAAGAACGTCGGAATCGGAGTTACGGTTTGGAAATGGCAAGCGATTCAAATATGACCACGTTCTGCGATTTACAGCAAGTAGTCATCTAAATGCAACAAGATGAACATGCTACAGCACCCAAACATGGCATCAAAATACATGGCAGGGATCCATTCAAGAAGCTTAACAAAAGTCTAGCACTGAGCTACGGCCAATTTATCCATTAACAGGTTCAAACAAGCATGGCAAAAATGCATTTGGTAAACAGATTTCAGACTTAGTGAAATTAACACTTGTCTGGAATTTCAGATCAGATAGGACTCTTTGGAGCATGAAAATAATATGCTATAGGACCTGAACATGGAAAAGTAAAGCATGGGATGGAGCTACTCAAAGAGCTTAACAAAAGTCCCTTAGTGACCTTGAGCCAAAAGGGATCAGAAAATACAATTGCAAGCATGTGAACATGGCAAAAACATAATCAGATCACAGACTTAGTGAAAACTGGAGCATGCTGAAACAGATATCAAGTAGGCATGTTTACAAGCTCTATGCACTCACTACAGAGCAAGTCATGACAATCTAAGCATACACCCATCAAGAATACACAAAATACAAGCTACACGTGGCAAGAACAATACCATAGCATGCACGGATCAACTACAACATCCTCGGCAAAATTGCTAACAAGTAGACAATCTGCCCAGATTCACGAAATGACAAAAGTAGAGCTCGATTGACTCAATCTAGGGTGCTCCATAATTGCAAACAAAGACACGGATGGATAGAGCACTACAAGATTAACAGAACATCCTTACTGATCATCCTCAAAAGAGGCACGAATCACTAGGAAACAACATGAACATATGGCCATATGAGATAACCAGCTCAAGGACTTAGTGGAAATGCTAAGTCCCTGAAATCAGCATTAACAAATGCCTCACTTTGCAAGCTTGTGCTAGTCACCACACACGTCACAAAAATACATGGGTTGCACCTCTGGAAAGATGGCAAAACCCTTAACAAAACATATGTAGAGCTCAGGGGCATATCATGCACACAATAATGATGGCAAAAATGACAAATAACTAATTTGAGCAGCAGATCTGACAAATATCTCAAATAGCACTCTTCTAACAGCATTTCGGGCATCAAGATGAACTCAAATGAAAATGATGCAATGAGATGAAATGATGTACTCTCTGAGACGAACATTTTGATATGCTATATGCCCAAAATGGAGCTACGGATGCAAAGATACAACATGATGAACATGGCAAAATGAACTAGGGTTTCGGGAGAAAGTCAACCCAAACATCCAGATCCAGATCCGGTGCACGGGAACCGAGGTCACCGGAACAGTACGCCGGAGGTCGCCGGAGATGGCCGGAGGAGTCGGGGCGGCCGGCTTAGGGTGCGGACGTGGAGGAGGAAGCCGGAGGCGGCGCGGTGGCGGCGTCCGCGGCGGAAGCGGCGCGGCGGGGCGGCCGAAACGAGGAGGCGGCGCCTGGCGGCGATGGCACCCATGGCGGCGCGGCGAGGTGGAGGTGGCTGGCGGCGGCCGGGTCGGGGAAGAGGCGCGCGGGCGGGCGGCGCGCGGGAGCCGGGCTGGGAGGGCCTCCCGCGGGCTCTCCGGGCCGGTGGCGCGAGGCGGCGGCGCCTGCCATGTGGCGCGATGGGAGAGGGCGAGGGGGCGGCGGCGGACGTGTCCAGCCGGGGACGGATGTGTCCGGCCGGCGCGAGGTGTTTTTTTTAGGGTTTCGAAGAGGGGATCCGAGATTTGGAATGGGAGAGGTATATATAGGCATAGAGGTAGCTAGGAGTGTCCAAATGAGGTGCGGTTTTCGTCCACGCGATCGTGATCGAACGCTCTAGATGATGGAGAGGGTTTTGGTGGGTTTTGGGCCAAAATAGAGGGGTGTTGGGCTGCAACACACACGAGGCCTTTTCGGTCCCTCGGTTAACCGTTGGAGCATTAAACGAAGTCCAAATGGTACGAAACTTGACAGGCAGTCTACCGGTAGTAAACCAAGGCCGCTTGGCAAGTCTCGGTCCAATCCGGAAATGTTTAATCCCCACACATGAAAGAAAGGTAGAAATGACCACCGGAGGAGAATGAAGCGCCGGAATGCAAAACGGACAACGGGGAAAATGCTTGAATGCATGAGACGAACACGTATGCAAATGCAATGCACATGATGACATGATATGAGATGCATGACAACGATAACAACACATGGAGACAAAAACCCGAACCCGAGAAAATAAAATAACTTAAGGCCGGGAACGGCAAGAGTTAGAGTACATATTGGGTAAATCACATCCGGGGTGTTACACAAAGGAACTAGTGAGATAGTGATACTGGCTGCACTTTTCTTCCTCGAAGCTCACAAGATCAGCATTATGCAAATATGCGTTAAATTCTTCCTTAATTTCCGCTCGATCCATAAAGTTTTCAGAAGGCCATTCACAAGTGAACCAAACTCAATAATATTGATAGCAACTACTCCAACAAGTGCCTAGAGCCTATATCATGTATGAAAACTACTTTTGACCATATAAATTTGACATGCAAGCTCAAGAACAGGGTCACCTAAGCAGCACAAATTTGCAATGAATAAAGCACAAGAACAAAAACTAATTGGACCAACGGAGGAGTCACATACCAAGGAACAATCTCCCCAAGCAGTTTTGTGAGAGGTGCTTTGAGCAAGGAGATCGAAAATGGCAGCAAAATGAGCTAGAACTCGTGCTTGAGCTGGATATTCGTGTTTGTGGGAGGAAGAAGGAGTGTGTGGGTGAAAGGATAAGTGGAGGAGGGCCACCGTGGGCCCACGAGGCAGGGGCGCGCCCTCCACCCTCGTGGCCGGGTGGATGACCCCCCCTGTTGTGTTCTCAGTGCCAAATATTCTCAAATATTCTAGAAAAAATCATATTTAAATTTCAGGGCATTTGGAGAACTTTTATTTTAGGGTTATTTTTATATTGCACGGATAATTCAGATAACAGACAGAAAAATACTATTTTTATTTAATTTTATATAAATAACAGAAAGTAAAAGGAGGGTACATAAGGTTGTGCCTTCTAGTTTCATCCATCTCATGCTCATCAAAAGGAATCCACTAACAAGGTTGATCAAGTCTTGTTAACGAACTCATTCCGAATAACATGGAACCGTAGAAATTTCGAATAACACTATGTTACCTCAATGGGGATATGCACATCCCCAATAATAAGAATATCATATTTCTTCTTGACACTAGGAAGAGGAAATTCAAAACCTCCAAATATAATCGATGGGATTTTTCCAACAGAGTTGATACTATGAACTTGAGGTTGTTTCCTCGAAAAGTGTACCGTATGCTCATTACCATTAACATGAAAAGTGACATTGCCTTTAGTGCAATCAATAACAGCCCCTGCAGTATTCAAAAAGGGTCTTCCAAGAATAATAGACACACTATCGTCCTCGGGAATATCAAGAATAACAAAGTCCGTTAAAATAGTAACGTTTGCAACTACAACAGGCACATCCTCACAAATACGGACAGGTATAGCAGTTGATTTATCAGCCATTTGCAAAGATATTTCAGTAGGTGTAAACTTATTCAAATCAAGTCTACGATATAAAGAGATAGGCATAACACTAACACCGACTCCAAGATCACATAAAGCAGTTTTAACATAGTTTATTTTAATGGAGCATGGTATAGTGGGTACTCCTGGATCTCCAAGTTTCTATGGTATTCCACCCTTAAAAGTATAATTAGCAAGCATGGTGGAAATATCAGCTTCCGGTATCTTTCTTTTATTAGTAACAATATCTTTCATGTACTTAGCATAAGGATTCATTTTAAGCATATCAGTTAATCGCATACGCAAAAAGATAGGTCTAATCATTTCAGCAAAGCGCTCAAAATCCTCATCATCCTTTTTCTTGGATGGTTTGGGAGGAAAAGGCATAGGTTTCTGAACCCATGGTTCTCTTTCTTTACCGTGTTTCCCAGCAACAAAGTCTTTCTTATCATAACATTGATTCTTTGATTGTGGGTTATCAAGATCAACAGCAGGTTCAATTTCTATATCATTATCATTACTGGGTTGAGCATCATCATGAACATTATCATTAACATTATCACTAGTTCCAGGTTCATTACCAGGTTGTGTTTTAGCATCAGAGATAGAAATATCATTTGGATTCTCAGGTGTTTCAATAACAGGTTCACTAGAAGCATGCAAAGTCCTATCATTTTTCTTTTTCTTCCTTTTAGAAGGACTAGGTCCATCCACATTATTTCTCTGAGAATCTTGCTCAATTCTCTTAGGGTGGCCTTCAGGATACAAAGGTTCCTGAGTCATTCTACCACCTCCAGTCATAACTCTAATAGCATTATCATTATCCTTACTATTCAATTCATTGAGCAAATCATTTTGAGCTTTAAGTACTTGTTCTACTTGAGTGGTAACCATAGAAGCATGTTTACTAATAAGTTTAAGTTCACCTTTGACATTAGCCATATAATCACCCAAGTGTTCAAGCATATTTGAATTGTATTTCAATTGTCTACCAAAATAAGCATTAAAATCTTCTTGCTTAACCATAAATTTATCAAACTCATCTAAGCATTGGCTAGCAAACTTAGTAAATGGGATTTCAGCTTTATCATATCTATAGAGAGAATTTACCTTTACTACCTGTGTCGGGTTATCAAGACCATGAGTTTCTTCAATAGGTAAAGGATTAAGATCATATGTTTCTTCAACAGGCGGTAAATTAAGACCATGTATTTCTTCAATAGGAGGTAAATTCTTAACTTCTTCAGCTTTAATACCTTTTTATTTCATAGATTTCTTTGCCTCTTGCATATCTTCAGGACCTAGAAATAGAATACCCCTCTTCTTCGGAGTTAGTTTAGGAATAGGCTCAGGAAGTGTCCAATTATTTTCATTTGTTAACATATTATTCAATAGAATTTCAGCTTCATCCGGCGTTCTTTCCTTGAAAACAGAACCAGCACAACTATCCAGGTAATCTCTGGAGGCATCGGTTAGTCCATTATAAAAGATATCAAGTATTTCATTTTTCTTAAGAGGATGATCAGCCAGAGCATTGAGTAACTTGAGAAGCCTCGCCCAAGCTTGTGGGAGAGTCTCTTCTTCAATTTGCACACAATTATATATATCCCTTAAAGCAGCTTGTTTCTTATGAGCAGGGAAATATTTAGCAGAGAAGTAATAAATCATATCCTGGGGACTACGCACACAACCAGGATCAAGAGAATTAAACCATGTCTTAGCATCACCCTTTAATGAGAACGGAAATATTTTACGGATATAAAAGTAACGAGTTCTCTCATCAGTAGTGAACAGGGTGGCTATATCATTTAATTTAGTAAGATGTGCCACAACAGTTTCAGATTCATAGCCATGAAAAGGATCAGATTCAACCAAAGTAATTATATCAGGATCAACAGAGAACTCATAATCCTTGTCAGTAACACAGATAGGTGAAGTAGCAAAAGCAGGGTCAGCTTTCATTCTAGCATTAAGAGATTGCTGATTCCATTTAGCTAATAACCTCTTGAGTTCGTATCTATCTTTGCAAGCTAAAATAGCTAAAGAAGCTTCTTTATCAAAAACATAACCCTCGGGAATAATAGGTGAGTCTTCATCATCAATATTATCATATTCAATATTTTCATTTTCTCTAGCCCTAGCAAGTTGTTCGTCAAGAAATTCACCAAGTGGCACAGTAGTATCAAGCATAGTAGTTTCATCATAAGCATCATGTATAGCAGAAGTGGCATCATCCATAACATGCGACATATCAGAACGAATAGCAGAAGCAGGTTTAGGTGTCGCGAGCTTACTCAAAACAGAAGGTGAATCAAGTGCAGAGCTAGATGGCAGTCCCTTACCTCCCCTCGTAGTTGAGGGATAAATCTTAGTTCTTGGATCTTTCAAGTTCTTCATAATGATAAGCAGATATAAATCCCAAGTGACTCAAAGAATAGAGCTATGTTCCCCGACAACGGCGCCAGAAAATAGTCTCGATAACCCATAAGTATAGGGGATCGCAATAGTTTTCGAGGGTAGAGTATTCAACCCAAATTTATTGATTCGACACTAGGGGAGCCAAAGAATATTCTCAAGTATTAGCAGCTGAGTTGTCAATTCAACCACACCTGGAAACTTAGTATCTGCAGCAAAGTGTTTAGTAGCAATGTAATATGATAGTAGTGGTAACGGTAGCAAAAGTAATGTTTTTGGTATTTTGTAGTGATTACAGCAATAGCAACGGAAAAGTAAATAAGCGAAGAACAATATATGGAAAGCTCGTAGGCAATGGATCGGTGATGAAGAATTATGCCAGATGCGGTCCATCATGTAACGATCATAACCTAGGGTGACACAGAACTAGCTCTAGTTCATCAATGTAATGTAGGCATGTATTCTGAATATAGTCATACGTGCTTATGGAAAAGAACTTGCATGACATCTTTTGTCCTACCCTACCGTGGCAGCGGGGTCCTAACGGAAACTAAGGGATATTAAGGCCTCCTTTTAATAGAGTACCGGAACAAAGCATTAACACATAGTGAATACATGAACTCCTCAAACTACGGTCATCACCGGTAAGTATCCCGATTATTGTCACTTCGGGGTTAACGGATCATAACACATAATAGGTGACTATAGACTTGCCAGATAGGATCAAGAACTCTCATATATTGATGAAAACATAATAGGTTCAGATCTGAAATCATGGCACTCGGGCCCTAGTAATAAGCATTAAGCATAGCAAAGTCATAGCAACATCAATCTCAGAACATAGTGGATACTAGGGATCAAACCCTAACAAAACTAACTCGATTACATGATAGATCCCATCCAACCCCTCACCGTCCAGCAAGCCTACGATAGAATTACTCACGCACGGTGGTGAGCATCATGAAATTGGTGATGGAGGGTGGTTGATGATGACGATGGCGATGGATTCCCCTCTCCGGAGCCCCGAACGGACTCCAGATCAGCCCTCCCAAGAGGTTTTAGGGCTTGGCGGCGGCTCCGTATCGTAAAACATGATGAATTCTTCTCTCTGATTTTTTTCTCCCCGAAACCAAATATATAGAGTTGGAGTTGAGGTCGGAGGAGCTCCAGGGGGCCCACGAGGTAGGGGGCGCGCCCTAGGGGGGCAGGCACACCCCCCACCCTCGTGGACAGGTGGTGGGTCCCCTGGCCTTCATCTTTTGCAAGGATTTTTTATTATTTCCGAAAAGTTGTTCTGTGAAGTTTCAGGTCATTCCGAGAACTTTTGTTTCTGCACATAAATAACACCATGGTAATTCTGCTGAAAACAGCGTCAGTCCGGGTTAGTTCCATTCAAATCATGCAAGTTAGAGTCCAAAACAAGGGCAAAAGTGTTTGGAAAAGTAGATACGACGGAGACGTATCAAGTACCAACTATACCATGCTCCATTAAAAGAAACTATGTTAAAACTGCTTTATGTGATCTTGGAGCCGGTGTTAGTGTTATGCCTCTCTCTTTATATCGTAGACTTGATTTGAATAAGTTGACACCTACTGAAATATCTTTGCAAATGTCTAATAAATCAACTGCTATACATGTCGGTATTTGTGAGGATGTGCCTATTGTGGTTGCAAACGTTACTATTTTAATGGACTTTGTTACTCTTGATATTCCCGAGGACGGTAGTATGTCTATTATTCTTGGAAGACCCTTTTTGAATACTGCAGGGGCTGTTATTGATTGCACCAAAGGCAGTGTCACTTTTCATGTTAATGGTAATGAGCATACGGTACACTTTCTGAGGAAACAACCTCAAGTCCACAGTATCAATTCTATTGGAAAAATTTCAACAATTACTATTGGAGGTTTTGAATTTCCTCTTCCTACTGTCAAGAAGAAATATGATATTCTTATTGTTGGGGACATGCATATCCCCGATGAGGTAACCTAGTGTTATTCGAAATTTCTTCGGTTCCATGTTATTCGGAATGAGTTTGTTAACAAGACTTGATCAACCTTGTTAGTGGATTCCTTTTGATGAGCATGAGATGGATGAAGTTAGAAAACACAACTCTCGTTACCCTCTTTTTACTTTCTATTATTTATATTAAATAAAGAAAAATAGTATTTCTCTGTCTGTTTTCTAAATTATCAATGCAATAAAGAATATCCCGAAAATAGAAGTTCTCCAAATGCCCTGAAATTTAAATATGATTTTTTCTGGAATATTTGAGAATATGTGGCACTGAAAACACAGCAGGGGAGCAAGCACCTGGCCACGAGGGTCCAGGGCGCGCCCACCCCCCTAGGCGCCCAAATATAATCTCCCTCGTACCGCGGAAGTTCGGCCGTGTGAATGGCCTTGTGATAATTTCTTGAGAGCAGTCAGGATTTACGATGATTTTTATGAGTTGGCTGAGAATGCAGGCCTCACCGCCTTCCTCCACGACCAACGCGAATAGTATCTCTTACTCACCAATATCTTTCTGCAAAACTTTCATTTCCATGCTAGGAGCTCACCACCTACGGTGGAATTTTATTTATATGATGAGCATAAGGAGATTTCACTTCGTGATTTCTGTCGGATTGTTTCAAAGCGGTTAAATCTTAACCGTACTAAGGGCCCCGTCCTTGGAGGCATCTTCGCCTCGCGCCTCGTTGCATGATAACCCACAAGTATAGGGGATCGAGGGTAGAGTATTCAACCCAAACTTATTGATTCGACACAAGGGGAGCCAAAGAATATTCTCAAGTATTAGCAGCTGAGTTGTCAATTCAACCACACCTCGAAACTTAATATTTGTAGCAAAGTGTTTAGTAGCAAAGTAATATGATAGTAGGGATAACGGTAGCAAAAGGTAACAGCAATAAAAGTAATGTTTTTGGTATTTTGTAGTGATGATAGCAATAGCAACGGAAAAGTAAATAAGCGAAGAAAAATATATGGAAAGCTCGTAGACAATGGATCGGTGATGGAGAATTATGCCGGATGCGGTTCATCATGTAATAGTCATAACCTAGGGTGACACAGAACTAGCTCCAGTTCATTGATATAATGTAGGCATGTATTATGAATATAGTCATCCGTGCTTATGGAAAAGACCTTGCATGACATCTTTTGTCTTACCCTCCCGCGGCAGCGGGGTCCTTACAGAAACTAAGGGATATTAAGGCCTCCTTTTAATAGAGAACCAGAACAAAGCATTAACACATAGTGAATACATGAACTCCTCAAACTACGGTCATCACCGGTAAGTATCCCGATTATTGTCACTTTGGGGTTAACGGATCATAACACATAATAGGTGACTATAGACTTGCAAGATAGGATCAAGAACACTCATATATTGATGAAAACATAATAGGTTCAGATCTGAAATCATGGCACTCGGGCCCTAGTGACAAGCATTAAGCATAGCAAAGTCATAGCGACATCAATCTCAGAACATAGTGGACACTAGGGATCAAACCCTAACAAAACTAACTCGATTACATGATAGATCCCATCCAACCCATCACCGTCCAGCAAGCCTATGATGGAATTACTCACGCACGGCGGTGAGCATCATGAAATTGGTGATGGAGGATGGTTGATGATGACAATGGCGACGGATTCCCCTCTCCGGAGCCCCGAACGGATTCCAGATCAGCCCTCTCGAGAGGTTTTAGGGCTTGGCGGCGGCTCCGTATCGTAAAACACGATGATTTCTTCTCCGTGATTTTTTTCTCCCCGAAACTCAATATATGGAGGTGGAGTTTGAGTCAGAGAGGCAACAGGGGGCCCACGAGGTAGGGGGCGCGCCCCCCACCCTCGTGGCAAGGTGGTGGGCCCCCTGGCCTTCATCTTTGGCAGGTATTTTTCTTATTTTCTGAAAAGTGTCTCTGTGAAGTTGCAGGTCATTCCGAGAACGTTTGCTCCTGCACATAAAGAACACCATGGTAATTCTGCTGAAAATAGCGTCAGTCCGGGTTAGTCCCATTCAAATCATGCAAGTTAGAGTCCAAAACAAGGGCAAAAGTGTTTGGAAAAGTAGATACGTTGGAGACGTATCACTGCACACTTTAACATACCCATTAGGCATTATGAGAAGGAAGAGAAGTTGCTGCCTCCTGTTTTTCTAGACTATAAGATTATGGTAGCACATGATTTTATCGTTAAGAATAAGGAAAAGATGCTTAAGTACAAGCTAATATTTGATAAAAATCACCCTGAGACTATTACTTTGCCTGCTCCTTCCTTGTTTGACTTATCTGCAAGCAAGTACCTTGTTCCACAGGAGGCCATTCACGCCTACCGAAACCCCACACCAGCTACAGAGCCAGAGCCGGAACCACAATTTGATCCTCACCGGCAGTCTGTTTATTAGTGGAATCTGGAAGAGATCGCCAACCAGTGGCACCAGGGGGATTCTTCTCAGTATGACCCCAACTATTACTTTGGATATTCGCCAGGCCAGTCGTGGCCATAGTAACTTAGGCCAAAACCTAAGCTTGGGGGAGTACGTATTTCTCACCGACATTACATTCATATTCACACACCCATGCTAGTTGTCGATGCTCATACTTTTTCATTGTAATATCCATGCTAGTTTATTTCCCTTTTTTATTCTTTCTTCTTGTGTGTTTGATTAACTTTAAGAAAAACCAAAAAAACTTGTAGCTTTTGGTTAGTTTACTTTCCATGCCTACAGTAGTAGTAATTAAAAGAAAACCCAAAAAGATTTCTCGTTCTTCTTTTGCTTGTTGGGAGCTTTACCGTGTAAATAGTTTTGTTTCTTTTCTTTCCTTTGGGGGTCGAGAGGAGAAGACCATAATGAAAATGTTAAAGTGGCTCTCATATGCATTAGTGTTGATCTAACAAAGAGCCCATATTACATTGTCTTCTCTCTTGAATTGAATGCTTGCAGATTCCAGCTTAGTCCAATGCACGTGCACTATTATTATCCACACTATTCGGTCGTGCAAGTGAAAGGCAATAATGATGATTATATGATGAACTTATCGAGATGAGAAAAGCTGGTATGAACTCAACCTCTCTTGTTTTTGTAAATATGATCAGTTCATCATTCCTGATTCAGCCTATTATGAGTAAACATGTTTGCAATGACAATTAGAGATTATAGTTGCTTATGCCATGCTTAATTAGCTAGGAGCTTATAATGGTTTACCTTGCATGGCAACATGCTATTAACATGGATGTGATGTGGTATGATAGGGTGGTATCCTCTTTTGAACGATTCGAGTGGCTTGACTTGGCACATGTTCACGCATGTAGTTGAAACAAAATCAACATAGCCTCTACGATATTTATGTTCATGGTGCATTATATCCTACTCATGCTTGCATTTGGTGTTGACTAATTTTAATGCATGTCCATGACTGTTGCCGCTCTCTAGCTGGACGCTTCCCAGTCTTTTTCTAGCCTTCACTTGTACTAAGTGGGAATACTGCTTGTGCATCCAATTCCATAAACCCCAAAGTTGTTCCATATGAGTACACCATACCTACTGATACGTCTCCAACGTATCTATAATTTTTGATTGTTCCAGGCTATATTATATCTTGTTTTGGACATTATTGGGATTTATTATACACTTTTATATTATTTTTGGGACTAACCTATTAACCGGAGGCCCAGCCAAGAATTGCTTTTTTTGCCTATTTCAGAGTTCCGCAGAAAAAGAATATCAAACGGAGTCCAAACGGAATGAAACCTTCGGGAACGTGATTTTCAAAACAAACGTGATCCAGAGGACTTGGATCCTACGTCAAGACATCAACCAGGAAGGCACGAGGTAGGGGGCGCTCCTACCCCCCACCCCCCAGGCGTGCCCTCCACCCTCGTGGGGCCCATGTTGCTCTACCAACGTACTTCTTCCTCCTATATATACCTACGTACCCCCAAACTACCAGATACGGAGCCAAAACCCTAATTCCACCGCCGTAACTTTCTGTATCCACGAGATCCCATCTTGGGGCCTTTTCCGGAGCTCCGCCGGAGGGGGTATCGATCACGGAGGGCTTCTAAATCAACACCATAGCCTCTCCGATGAAGTGTCAGTAGTTTACTTTAGACCTTCGGGTCCATAGTTATTAGCTAGATGGCTTCTTCTCTCTTTTTGGATCTCAATACAAAGTTCTCCCCCTCTCTTGTGGAGATCTATTCGATGTAATCTTCTTTTGCGGTGTGTTTGTTGAGACCGATGAATTGTGGGTTTATGATCAAGTTTATCTATGAACAATATTTGAATCTTCTCTGAATTCTTTTGTGTATGATTGGTTATCTTTGCAAGTCTCTTCGAATTGTCAATTTGGTTTGGCCTACTAGATTGATCTTTCTTGCAATAGGAGAAGTGCTTAGATTTGGGTTCAATCTTGTGGTGTCCTTTTCCAGTGATAGTAGGGGAAGCAAGGCACGTATTGTATTGTTTCCATCGAGGATAACAAGATGGGGTTTATATCATGTTGCATGAGTTTATCCCTCTACATCATGACATCTTGCTTAAAGTGTTACTCTATTCTCTTGAACTTAATACTCTAGATGCATGCTGGATAGCGGTCGATATGTGGAGTAATAGTAGTAGATGCAGGCAGGAGTCGGTCTACTTGTCTCGGACATGATGCCTATATACATGATCATACCTAGATATTCTCATAACTATGCTTAATGCTGTCAATTGCTCAACAGTAATTTGTTCACCCACCGTAATACTTATGCTCTCGAGAGAAGCCACTAGTGAAACTTATGGCCCCCAGGTCTATTTTCCATCATATTAATCTTCCAATACTTAGTTATTTCCTTTGCCATTTATTTTACTTGCATCTTTATTTCTCTTTATCATAAAAATACCAAAAATATTATCTTATCATATCTATCAGATCTCACTTTCGTAAGTGACAGTGAAGGGATTGACAACCCCTTTATCGCGTTGGTTGCGAGGAGTTTATTTGTTTGTGTAGGTGCGAGGGACTCATGCGTGGCCTCCTACTGGATTGATACCTTGGTTCTCAAAAACTGAGGGAAATACTTACGCTGCTCTGCTGCATCACCCTTTCCTCTTCAAGGGAAAACCAACGCAGTGCTCAAGAGGTAGCAAGAAGGATTTCTGGCGCCGTTGCCGGGGAGTCTACACAAAAGTCAACATACCAAGTACCCATCACAAACCCTTATCTCCCGCATTACATTTTTTGCCATTTTCCTCTCATTTTCCTCTACCCCCACTTCACCCTTGCCATTTTATTCGCCCTCTCTCTCCATCCTCCTCCTCTTTCTCTATTCTCCTCTTTTTGCCCGTCTCTTGTTTGCTTGTGTGTTGGATTGCTTGCCTTTCACGATGGCTCAAGATAATACCAAATTGTGTGACTTTACTAATACCAACAACAATGATTTTATTAGCACTCTGATTGCTCCTCTTATCGATGTTGAATCTTCTGAAATTAATGCTGCTTTGCTGAATCTTGTCATGAAAGATCCGTTTTCCGGCCTTCCTAGTGAAGATGCCGCTACCCATCTAAACAACTTTTTTGATTTGTGTGAAATGCAAAAGAAGAAAGATGTGGACAATGATATTGTTAAATTGAAGCTATTTCCTTTTTTGCTTAGAGATCGTGCTAAAGCTTGGTTTTCGTCTTTGCCTAAAAATAGTATTGATTCGTGGAATAAGTGCAAAGATGCTTTTATCTCTAAGTATTTTCCTCCCGCTAAGATCATCTCTCTTAGAAATGATATTATGAATTTTAAGCACCTTGATCATGAACATGTTGCACAAGATTGGGAGAGGATGAAATTAATGATACATAATTGCCCTACACACGATTTGAATTTATGGATGATTATACAAAAAATTTATGCCGGATTGAATTTTGCTTCTAGAAACCTTTTAGATTCGGACGCGGGAGGC
Organism: Triticum urartu; assembly: GCF_056163025.1. Classification (NCBI taxonomy): domain Eukaryota; kingdom Viridiplantae; phylum Streptophyta; class Magnoliopsida; order Poales; family Poaceae; genus Triticum; species Triticum urartu. The sequence goes on from NC_141873.1 coordinate 259,110,018, forward strand.
ACTTTTATGGAAATCACTTTAGGATAAGCTACTAAACTCCTAGATAATATTGTGGTTAATTATTCCCAATGGCACACCGAAAGATCTACTAATAAGAAAGTGCATGCGATAGAAGAAATTAATGTTTTCAGTGGAAAGATGGATAAACTTATGAAATTATTTGCTAATAAAAGTGTTTCTTCTGATCCAAATGATATGCCTTTGTCTACTTTGATTGAGAATAATAATGAATCTTTGGATGTGAATTTTGTTGGTAGGAATAATTTTGGTAACAACGCGTATAGAGGAAACTTTAATCCTAGGCCTTATCCTAGTAATTCCTCTAATAATTATGGTAACTCCTACATCAATTCTTATGGAAATTTTAATAAGATGCCCTCTGATTTTGAATCTAATATTAAAGAATTTATTACTTCGCAAAAGAATTCCAATGCTTTGATTGAAGAAAAATTGCTTAAGATTGATGAGTTGGCCAGGAACGTTGATAGAATTTTTCTTGATGTTGATTCTTTGAAACTTAGATCTATTCCACCTAAGCATGATATCAATGAGTCTCTCAAAGCTATGAGAATTTCCATTGATGAGTGCAAAGAAAGAACCGTCAGGATGCGTGCTAAGAAAGATTGCTTTATAAAAGCGTGTTCTTCTAGTTTCCATTATAACAAAGATGAAGATCTAAAAGGTATTGATGTGTCCCCTATTAAATCTTTGTTGTTTAATATGAATCTTGATAATGATGAGACTGAATATGATCCACCTTTACCTATAAGGCATTCCAAAAATTCGGAGTCTTTCTTGATGCTAAAATTGTTAAAAGTGGGATTGAAGAAGTCAAAACTTTAAATATCGATGAACCCACTATTCTGGATTTCAAGGAATTTAATTATGACAATTGCTCTTTGATAGATTGTATTTCCTTGTTGCAATATGTGCTAAATTCTCCTCATGCTTATAGTCAAAATAAAGCCTTTACCAAACATATCGTTGATGCTTTGATGCAATCTTATGAAGAAAAACTTGAGTTGGAAATTTCTATCCCTAGAAAACTTTATGATGAGTGGGAACCTACTATTAAAATTAAAATTAAAGATCATGAGTGCTATGCTTTGTGTGATTTGGGTGCTAGTGTTTCCACGATTCCTAAGACTTTGTGTGATTTGCTAAGTTTCCGTGATTTTGATGATTGCTCTTTAAACTTGCACCTTGCGGATTCCACTATCAAGAAACCTATGGAAAGAATTAATGATGTTCTTATTGTTGCAAATAGGAATTATGTGCCCGTAGATTTTATTGTTCTTGACATAGATTGCAATCATTCATGTCCTATTTTCTTGGTAGACCTTTCCTTAGAACTATTGGTGCAATTATCGATATGAAGGAAGGGAATATTAGATTACAATTTCTGTTAAGGAAATGCATGGAACACTTCCCTATAAAGAAAATTAAATTACCATATGAATCTATTATGAGAGCCACCTATGGATTGCCTACCAAAGATGGCAATACCTAGATCTATCTTCGCTTTTTATGCCTAGCTAGGGGCGTTAAACGATAGCGCTTGTTGGGAGGCAACCCAAATTTATTTTTTAGTCCTTCCTTTTTGCTCCTGTTTCGTAATAAATAATTTATCTAGCCTCTGTTTTGGTTGTGTTTTTTGTGTTTAATTAGTTTTTGTGCCAAGTAGAACCGTTGGGAAGACTTGGGGAAAGTCTTTTTAATCTTGCTGTAAAAAAGAAACTTTAGCTTTCACGAGAATTGCTGTAATTTTTATTTGGAAAGTGCTATTTAGTTAATTGTTTTTTCAGATGGTTAATAGATAAATTCCTCACGTCCAGAAATTTATTTTAGAATTTTTGGGGTTCCAGATCTTGCGTTAGCTACAGATTACTACAGACTGTTCTGTTTTTGGCAGATTCTGTTTTTCGTGTGTTGTTTGCTTATTTTAATGAATCTATGGCTAGTAAAATAGTTTATAAACCATAGGGAAGTTGGAATACAGTAGGTTTAACACCAATATAAATAAAGAATGAGTTCATTACAGTACCTTGAAGTGGTGTTTTGTTTTCTTTCGCTAACGGAGCTCACGAGATTTTCTACTTTAAGTTTTGTGTTGTGAAGTTTTCAAGTTTTGGGTAAAGATTTGATGGATTATGGAACAAGGAGTGGCAAGAGCCTAAGCTTGGGGATGCCCATGGCACCCCCAACATAATCTAGGGACACCTAAAAGCCAAAGCTTGGGGATGCCCCGGAAGGCATCCCTCTTTCGTCTACTTCCATCGGTAACTTTACTTGGAGCTATATTTTTATTTACCACATGATATGTGTTTTGCTTGGAGCGTCTTGTATTATTTGAGTATTTATTTGTTAGTTTTCCACAATCATACTTGTTTTACACACCTTTTTAGAGAGACACACATGATTCGGAAATTGTTAGAATACTCTATGTGCTTCACTTATATCTTTTGAGTTATATAGTTTTTGCTCTAGTGCTTCACTTATATCTTTTAGAGCATGTTGGTGGATTTTTTTTATAGAAACCATTGTTCTCCCATGCTTCACTTAGATTATTTTGAGAGTCCTACAAAACAGCGTGGTAAATTCCTTTAATTATGTTAGGCATTCAAGATTAATAATAAAATTTTCTTGTGAGTGTGTTGAATACTATGAGAAGTTTGATACTTGATAATTGTTTTGAGATATGGAGATGGTGATATTAGAGTCATGCTAGTTGAGTAGTTGTGAATTTGAGAAATACTTGTGTTAAAGTTTGTGATTCCCGTAGCATGCACGTATGGTGAACCGTTATGTGATGAAGTCGGAGCATGATTTATTTATTGATTGTCTTCCTTATGAGTGGCGGTCGAGGACGAGCGATGGTCTTTTCAGCATGCACGTAATACTTTGCTTTGATAACTTTTAGATTTTTGCAATAAGTATATGAGTTCATTATGACTAATGTCGAGTCCATGGATCATACACACTCTCACCCTTCCACCATTGCTAGCCTCTTTAATATCGCGCACCTTTCACCGGTATCATACACCCACCATATACCTTCCTCTAAGCAGCCACCATACCTACCTATCATAGGCATTCACATAGAGTCATATTTTGTTCTAAGTATTGAGTTGTAATTATTGAGTTGTAAGTAAATAAAAAAGTGTGATGGTCATCATTTTTAGAGCATTGTCCCAAGTGAGGAAAGGATGATGGAGACTATGATTCCCCCACAAGTCGGGATGAGACTCCGGACTAAATACAAAAAGAGAAAAGGCCCAAATAAAAAAATGAGAGAAAAAGAGAGAAGGGACAATGCTACTATCCTTTTACCACACTTGTGCTTCAAAGTAGCACCAAGATCTTCATAGAGAGTCTCCTATGTTATCACTTTCATATACTAGTGGGAATTTTTCATTATAGAACTTGGCTTGTATATTCCAATGATGGGCTTCCATAAATGCCCTAGGTCTTCGTGAGCAAGCGAGTTGGATGCACACCCACTTAGTTTTTTTGTTGAGCTTTCATATACTTATAGCTCTAGTGCATCCATTGCATGGCAATCCCTACTCACTCACGTTGATACGCCTAGTTGATGTGAGACTATCTTCCCCCTTTTTGTCTTATCCACAACCACCATTCTATTCCACCTATAGTGCTATGTCCATGGCTCACGCTCATGTATTGCGTGAAGATTGAAAAAGTTTGAGAACACCAAAAGTATGAAACAATTGCTTGGCTTGTCATCAGGGTTGTGCATGATTTAAATACTTTGTGTGGTGAAGATGGAGCATAGCCAGACTATGTGATTTTGTAGGGTTAACTTTCTTTGGCCATGTCATTTTGAAGAGACTTAATTGCTTAAGTTAGTATGCTTGAAGTATTATTATTTCTATGTCAATATTGAACTTTTGTCTTGAATCTTTCGGATCTGAATATTCATACCACAATTAAGAAGAATTACAACGAAATTATGCGAAGTAGCATTCCACATCAAAAAATCTTTTTTATCATTTACCTACTCGAGGACGAGCAGGAATTAAGCTTGGGGATGCTTGATACGTCTCCAACGTATCTATAATTTTTTATTGTTCCATGCTATATTATATCCAGTTTTGGACATTATTGGGCTTTATTATACACTTTTATATTATTTTGGGGACTAACCTATTAACCGGAGGCCCGGCCCAGAATTGTTGTTTTTTGCCTATTTCAGAGTTTCGCAGAAAAAGAATATCAAACGGAGTCCAAACGTAATGAAACCTTCGGGAACGTGATTTTCGGAACAAACGTGATTCAGAGGACTTGGACCCTATGTCAAGACATCAACCAGGAAGGCACGAGGTAGGGGGCGCGCCTACCCCTCCAGGCGCGCCCTCCACCCTCGTGGGGCCCACGTTGCTCCACCGACGTACTTCTTCCTCCTATATATACCTACGTACCCAAAAACTACCAGATACGGAGCCAAAACCCTAATTCCACCGCCGGAACTTTCTGTATCCAAGAGATCCCATCTTGGGGCCTTTTCCGGAGCTCCGCCAGAGGGGGTATCGATCACGGAGGGCTTCTACATCAACACCATAGCGTCTCCGATGAAGTGTGAGTAGTTTACTTCAGACCTTCGGGTCCATAGTTATTAGCTAGATGGCTTCTTCTCTCTTTTTGGATCTCAATACAAAGTTCTCCCCCTCTCTTGTGGAGATCTATTCGATGTAATCTTCTTTTGCGGTGTGTTTGTTGAGACCGGTGAATTGTGGGTTTATGATCAAGTTTATCTATGAACAATATTTGAATCTTATCTGAATTCTTTTATGTATGATTGGTTATCTTTGCAAGTCTCTTTGAATTATCAGTTTGGTTTGGCCTACTAGATTGATCTTTCTTGCAATGGGAGAAGTGCTTAGCTTTGGGTTCAATCTTGCGGTGTCCTTTCCCAGTGACAGTAGGGGTAGCAAGGCACGTATTGTATTGTTGCCATCGAGGATAACAAGATGGGGTTTATATCATATTGCATGAGTTTATCCATCTACACCATGACATCTTGCTTAAAGCATTACTCTGTTCTCTTGAACTTAATACTCTAGATGCATGCTGGATAGCGGTCGATGTGTGGAGTAATAGTAGTAGATGCAGGCAGGAGTCGGTCTACTTGTCTCGGACGTGATGCCTATATACATGATCATACCTAGATATTCTCATAACTATGCTCAATTCTGTCAATTGCTCAACAGTAATTTGTTCACCCATCGTAATACTTATGCTCTCGAGAGAAGCCACTAGTGAAACCTATGGACCCCGGGTCTATTTTCCATCATGTTAATCTTCCAATACTTAGTTATTTCCTTTGCCATTTATTTTACTTGCATCTTTATTTCTCTTTATCATAAAAATACTAAAATATTATCTTATCATATCTATCAGATCTCACTTCACTTTCGTAAGTGACCGTGAAGGGATTGACAACCCCTTTATCGCGTTGGTTGCGAGGAGTTTATTTGTTTGTGTAGGTGCGAGGGACTCCTGAGTGGCCTCCTACTGGATTGATACCTTGGTTCTCAAAAACTGAGGGAAATACTTACGTTTCTCTGTTGCATCACCCTTTCCTCTTCAAGGGAAAACCAACGCAGTACTCAAGAGGTAGCACCTACCTATATACGGTATCTACCTGCCGTTCCAAGTAAATTTGTATGTGCCAAACTCTAAACCTTCAAATAAACATTCTGTTTTGTATGCTCGAATAGCTCATGTATCAACTAGGGCTATCTGTACCTTCCATGCTAGGCAGGTTATTCTCAAGAGGAGTGGACTCCGCTCCTCACTCACGAGAACATGGCTGGTCACCAGGATGCCCAGTCCCATGCTTTATGCAAATCAAATCAAAATAACTGCAAACAAAACTCCCCCGGGATTGTTGTTAGTTGGAGGCACTCGTTGTTTCGAGCAAGCCATGGATTGATGCTTGTTGGTGGAGGGGGGGTATAAACTTTACCATTCTGTTTGGGAACCGCCTATAATGTGTGTAGCATGGAAGATATTGAGATCTCTCGGTTGTTATGTTGACAATGAAAGTATACCGCTCAAAATATTATTCATATCTATTTGAAAACCGAGCTCTGGCACCTCTACAAATCCCTGCTTCCCTCTGTGAAGGGCCTATCCATTTACTTTTATGTTGAGTCGCCATCCTCTTATTAAAAAGCACCAGTTGGAGAGCACCGTTGTCATTTGCATTCATTACTGTTAGTTTACATTGAGTATGACTTGACTGGATCTCTTTTACCATGAATTACAATGTCTAGTCAGTCCTTGATCTTTAAAGGTGCTCTGCATTTATGTTATGAGGTCTCAGAAAGGGCTAGCGAGATACCATCCTGTTATATCATATCATGATTGTTTTGAGAAAGTGTTGTCATCCGAGATTTATTATTATTGCTCGCTAGTTGATTATGCCATTGATATGAGTAAACATGAGACCTAAATGTTATTGTGAATATGGTTAGTTCATAATCTTTGCTGAAAACTTGAATGCTGGCTTTGCATATTTACAACAATAAGAGCAAACAGAGTTTGTAAAAGTTTTTCTTTATCACTTTCAGTTTATCAACTGAACTGCTTGAGGACAAGCAAAGGTTTAAGCTTGGGGGAGTTGATACGTCTCCGTCGTATCTACTTTTCCAAACAATTTTGCCCCTGTTTTGGACTCTAACTTGCATGGTTTGAATGGAACTAACATGGACTGACGCTGTTTTCAGCCGAATTGCCATGGTGTTATTTTTGTGCAGAAATAAAAGTTCTCGGAATGACCTGAAAATCAACGAAGAATTATTTTGGAATATATAAAAAATACTGGAAGACGAATCCACGTCAGGGGGGCCTCCACCTGTCCAGGAGGGTGGGGCGCGCCCTACCCCCCTGGGCGCTCCCCCTACCTCATGGGCCCCTGACGCTCCACCGACCTCAACCCTGACTCCATATATTCACTTTCAGGGAGAAAAAAATTGGAGAGAAGGATTCATCGCATTTTACGATATAGAGCCGTCGCCAAGCCATAAACTCTCTCGGAAGGGCTGATCTGGAGTCCGTTCGGGGCCCCGACGAGCAGAATCCGTCGCCATCATCATCATCAACCTTCCTCTATCACCAATTTCATGATGCTCACCGCCGTGTGTGAGTAATTCCATCGTAGGCTTGCTGGACGGTGATGTGTTGGATGATATTTATCATGTAATCGAGTTAGTTTTGTTAGGGTCTGATCCCTAGTATCCACTATGTTCTGAGATTGATGTTGCTATGACTTTGCTATGCTTAATGCTTGTCACTAGGGCCCGAGTGCCATGATTTCAGATCTGAACCTATTATGTTTTCATCAATATATGAGAGTTCTAGATCCTATCTTGCAAGTATATAGTCACCTACTATGTGTTATGATCCGGCAACCCCGAAGTGACAATAATCGGGACCACTCTGATGACCGTAGTTTGAGGAGTTCATGTATTCACTATGTGTTAATGCTTTGGTCCGGTACTCTATTAAAAGGAGGCCTTAATATCCCTTAGTTTCCAATAGGACCCCGCTACCACAGGAGGGTAGGACAAAAGATGGCATGCAAGTTCTTTTCCATAAGCACGTATGACTATATTCGAAATACATGCCTACATTACATTGATGAACTAGAGCTAGTTATGTGTCACCCTAGGTTATGACTGTTACATGATCGATCGCATCCGGCATAATTCTCAATCACCGATCCAATGCCTACGAGCTTTTCCATTTATTGTTCTTCGCTTATTTACTTTTCCGTTGCTATTGCTACCATCACTATAAAACCCAAAAATATTACTTTTGCTACTGTTACTTTTGCTATCATTACCACTACTATCATATTACTTTGCTACTAAATACCTTGCTGCGGATATTAAGTTTCCAGGTGTGGTTGAATTGACAACTCAACTGCTATTACTTGAGAATATTCTTTGGCTCCCCTTGTGTCGAATCAATAAATTTGGGTTGAATACTCTACCCTCGAAAACTGTTGCGATCCCCTATACTTGTGGGTTATCAGCGAGGCGAGGAGGAGGAAGAAGGAGTGGGCGGCAAGAAGATAGAGATGAGCGAGGGGGCTCTGCCACTCCCCTCATTTATAGCCGGAAGGAGGCCAACCGCCAGTCACCACAATCGCACGTAATGATGATTTTCCTCTGCATGCAGCGGAGTCTCATCAAGTTGGACAGTTGCCGAGGCAGCATGGGGAAGCGAAGGCGCCCACGTCCCATCAATCGCCATGTGTCGATCAAGGCCGCAGGCAGTTGGGGCCCGCAGCGCTCCGGGCTTGCACTTTGGCTTCGCCTCGAAGCCAAGATCGAGCGCGCCTTGGGCCTGGGGGCTACTGTCGGCGTCTTGGGAACGGGGGTACCCAGACTTGCCTGCCTGCGGCCCATGATGTGGTTCCATCAGTGGCCCAGTGCGGCCCAGTTTTGGCAGCAACGACACAAGACCCTCGCGAGGGGCCAAGCCTCGCGAGGCGGACAACGCCAAGACCTCCCTAGGGGGCGGCCTCACTAGGTGGCTCCCGAGGAGTGGAGATATCAAGGCAAGGTGGACCTCACGAGGTTCACATGACGTGAGCCATGACAACCAAGGCCAGGCGGGCGCCAGCGGGTGCAACGTACCAGTTTCCCCTTTGGTTCCAAGGGGGGCAAGCGCATGCGCGGAGTCCCGAGGAATCGGGCAAAGGTTTCCATATTGGTGCAACAAGACCAAGACCGCCAGGACGACAGGACGGAGGTCATCGAGGAGCCCACTACAACGTCACCACCAGAGTCTTTGCAGGCGAAAGCTACTTTTGTCAGGATAGCTTGTACTAGTTGTCTTCCTTTGAATTTGGCCGTTGTGGGATCCCTTCCCGCCTACATTTGGGAAGAGGACCAAGGACTATAAATAAGACTTAGCCACCACCGTAGTGAGGCATCTAGAGGAGAGATCAGACCCATTCCACCCTGACCACCTCCCTGGCTCATCAAGCTCAAGAACACCTCACCTCCTGAGGTTATTTATCCACTATACTAGTTCATCCTCAGCCCCTCGAGGCAATCCACCACAAAGCTGGAGTAGGGTATTACACCACAAGGTGGCCCGAACCAGGATAAACTGCTGTGTCTCTTGTCCCTTGGGTTCGTCGAGCTAGGTTGTGGAATCGTTGGGCCGGCAAGTTGGGAAGAAGGAGTTCTTCGTACGCACCCTAGTGTTTGAACCTCTCAAGGGTCCGCGGAGCCCTGAATCCGACAAATACCTATCCATGAATTGCTAAAGATGCGTCAGATTCTGAGCATTTGTTGACTCTTTGAGAGAATCGATGTAGTAAACTGTGTTCTTGTTTGGAACAATCAATACCAATATCCAGTGATTGCTACATATTAAGAAAGCCATGAACTTACGAATTATGTCAAAATCTGAAAGACAATAAGTGTATGCGTGGTTGTTTACTTGACTTACCATTCATGATATGGCTAGAGAAATGATTCTGCATGGGACGTGTTTTCGAAGAGACGGACAACTATGTTAACGGCCCAGTCCCGTAGGTCCTTACCATGTGTTGTTATGCCATTTGCTAATTCAGGATCTATGAAATACACACTCTCCTTTTTTCTTCTTTGCGCGTTCAATTCCCTGAGAGGAATAAAATGCAGTTAGTTGTTTATCATTTACAGCCTTGTATGGAGAAGTTGATCAGAGTTTGTTAGGTACTTACAAAATCAGGCATCTAACAAGAGTGGCATCGAGCACGTTGAAGTTGAAGAAAAGATGTAAATCCTCGAAACTCACATCGATGGAACCAGCATCGTGTGATCTCTGTTGTAGCGGACTAGGAAACCATGATGACCTGCTGACACTAGATCCATGCAATATTCATGTAACTCGCGGCAACTGGAGTAGCACTCATCAAAGTATTTGCCAACAAGAAATGGTTGGCCATGGACGTAATAGCGTGCTTGAAGTACATCTCCTTTACTTTTAGCAAGCAACGGGCGTACTTCTTCATCATCCATGGCATCAGAAATAATATTACTCCCCGATTCGAACAAGCTGTTGTTAATTTGGTTCTGGGCGATGAGTGCTTTAAGTCGGAGGCAATCGTTCTCTTTCTTCTTCACTTTCCTGCTGCGCTTCCTCATGGTCGTGGGTGTAGCCTTTTTGGCCACTTCCTTCTTGAAGCATTTCTGGCAGAACGTCTGGTTGGCTGCAAGGTAGACTGCCGAGCAGACGGTGAAGCTTTGACGGACTGCTTAGCAGATAGTTTATCTATGCCGGACCGCTGAGCTGGCGGTGCTGCTGTGATGGACTGCTGGGCTGTAGGAGCAGAGGCATCGGACTGCTGACCATGCGTTGAAGCTATGTCGGGTTTCTGCGCAGGTGGTGCCAACTTGAGGTTGTGCCAACGCGTTGGTTTGCTGAGCAGGAAGTACTGACGCATTGGTATGCTGATCACGCGACTGCGGACCGACGGAATGATGAGCAGTCGGTTCTGGACCTACAGACTGCTTAGCAGGCGGTTCCAAAGCATCAGACTGCTTAGCAGTCTATTCCACCAGGTTGGTCTGCTGAGCATGTGCTGCAACTGGGTCTGCCCCCGCTGCTTCAGCGGCCGGCATCTGAACCGATGGTGCGTCTTCAGCAGTTGTAGGCCTTGCCACTGGCTACTTTGGGGCGGAGGATGACATGGCATGTACGCCACAAAGTCGGGCCAGCTGATCACAGGTTGATGCATCAGCCCGCGAGAGCTACTGTGGCAAGGAGAGCGTCATCGGTTGAGGGGCGACAGTGGTTGCTCTTAGCAGGGCTTCAGGGATCTCATGGCCACTGGATGTGATGTAACAGTGTTTCTCCCAAGGTCCTTTGCTCATCGAAGTCCCCTAGGACATTCTTCAAGGAAAATTCATTGAATCCAGGCTTTACTTCAGTCACATAGCACTTCACACAGCCCGGCTTCAATGGCACATTGTCCAAGAAGAGGCCATCTTCCAAGAAGGGTGGGCAAACCCAGGCTATTGCACATTTTAATGTACCTTCATAATGTGTAACCATGCCCTTCAGTCTGTCTTTCATTCCAGATAGATCAGATATAGCATCATCACAAGCAGATGTAGTCTTAGTGTCGTTGGGGTCAGCTGATGCACAACTACTCTTGTGCAGTATTGTCGCGCAATAAGCGGCATCCTCCATGTCCGCCTCCCCTCCCATCTGCTGGCTATCTGTCAGTGTTAGAGTCTTCTGCATCATCATTGACTCCTCAACATCCTTTCAAACAGCCAGATAAATCTCCTTCCTCAACCTTTCATACAATGCATTCTGCTTCATTTCATTGCTCGCTTTTTTCATGTTGAGCCTCTCTTCTTTGTTGAGTGTGAAAGCCCTCTTGTGCGGGACATTAACACTTATACCCCTTGCACGGCCAGGGGGCTCTTTTGTTTCCAGAGCAATGGACAGAATGTCACATGGCCCTAAGTTCTTGTAGAACCTTCCAGGGATCTTAGAAGCCTCTAACATCACTTGATACAGTTCGGCGTCACGTGAGTTTTCAAAGTAATAAGTTTCTTCATCACGCCTCTTTGCACGTGCCCGCAAGTAGTCTCTGGCGCGTTCGCCCCTGATTTCACTAAAGGTCGGATTCCCACCCGCCGCTACTGCTTCTTTGCCCTCCTTTTCCCATATCAGTTTCATGCCGTAGTATCCTGCCACACCCATACGGTGGGGGTGTATGTTCTTCTTCTAAAGTTCTGATTGCTTGAAACTCTTCTCATCAAACTCTTTAGTTGCCCTGACCCTTTTGAATTCTTCCCAGTCCGCCTTTGTAATTTGGGGGTATGCGGGGATTGGGTCCTTGCCTTCACTCAAGTACTTTTTGTATAGCACTTGCTTCCAGTTTCTCCAAGCATCCCTAGCCTTCTTCAGTGCAACGTGTTCCACCTGCATTCTGCACTGCTCTGGAACGTTGAAGTGATCCATGATCTCCCGAACTATCCTTCGTCGTGTTTCTGTGTCAGTCTTCCGAAACCCCGGCAGATTAATGTTGAGCCTTGCCCTTCTAACAAATCCACACACACTCCTAAACCTCGTGCATGCTTTATCTGGTTTAGTTGGATCCCAAGACTTTAAATCAATCTCGGTTACTTCATATACACCTTTAGGCTGGTGTGTGGTCTTCCTTGGAGCGTTCCTCCATGTCCTGACCGGAAGGGTATTGCTGCAGCTCTATCCCATTCAAGATTACTTGATCCCTCACAATCTGCTGAAGACCTAGGGTTGTACGAATTAGATGAAGATACATCGCCTGAAGCATGAGTGATGTCACTGCTACTCGGCATCTACAAAGAACACATGGGAAACTCGGGAAAGGAGGATAAGCATAAAACTAACAACTTGGTATCAAGCTTTCTAAACATGCCATGCAATAATTTAGAAAATGTATGGCTAATTTGCTAAGTTTGTGTGACTTGGGCGCCCCCGATCTGTAAATAGGCAGTAACTTATTGGAACAAATACAGCTTATATGTAGTAAGGAAGGTAGATAATGAACATATATATGCACTCCATTATTTTATAGCCAATTTGAGAACATACGAAACGAAATTGGAAGAGGGATTGCGAGGAAATATGCCTCACCGCGAAGGAGAGCAGTAACTAACAAGCTTCTTAATGCAAACTCGACCGGACCACAGGAGAGGCGAGGGTTACTGCATCAATATGCTCGAGGGTGGTTGGCGAGCAAACGAAGACGGCGAGGCGCGGGCCGCCGTGTGTTGGGAACGATAGTGGAGGTAGGCTTGACGCCAAAGAGCGGGCACACGGCCGGGGTGAGCACGGCGGCACCGGAGAGGGTTCTGCTATGGATCTGGGGGAGGGGGAGCTGGCGATGGAGACTGGGTGGACTAGTTGAGTGAAACACAGGCGGACGGTGGGGGGTGTTGGCGGCCTAGGTGAAAAGGGTGAAAAATATCCCCGGTCGCCGCGCGCGCGGAAAGGCCTATGCAAACGATTGCCTCTAGGCCCTCGTGTGCACAAACAGAATAATGTCGTTTGAAATGAAGATGTACTAATTTTGAAATGAAGATGTGAGTTCATCATTTCACCTTTAATTTTTTTTCCACGTAAAGCAATCACAATTATACCACGGGTTTGATTTGCTGGCGCATTTCAAGTCTCGTGTGCTATATGTAAAACATTTTTTGGCATTTACCATGCATTTTGGCATATAAATCAATTCCTAGCCGGCTGCATTTCTCGTCGAAAGGGATGAGGATTGCCGTTCGAGCTGGCAGCATCCAACGGTGCAGACGTACGATCCATGGGGTTTGGGTTCTGACCAGTTAGAACGCACAACTCAGATCGCGCGCAGCAAAGGTGGGGCATCGACCACGGTTTGGTAGGCACACATCTTTAGTGTGTGAATCGTGTGCTATTTGAAAACATTTTTTGGAGAGGGGCTATTTGAAAACATTTACATGTGCTATCAAAAGGGATGATGATCACCGTTCGATCAAGGAGAATCCAACGGTGCAGACGTATGATCCGTGGGGTTTGGGTTGTGGCCAATCAGAACGCACGACTCAGATCGGCGCATGGCAGAGGGGGGTATCGACCATGGTTTAGTGGACACACGGCTTTCGTGAGTGAACCGTGTGCTCTTTAAAAACATTTACATTACCTAACATCATATTTTTGTTCGAATGAAAACATGAGTTCATCGTCTCGCTTCCAATTTTTTTCCACAGTAAGAAATCATGATTGTACCCTATGGTTTGATTTTATGGTACATTTTACTAGGAGGCAGGCCTCGCTACCAATCTCAAACTATGAATATGCAAAAAAAAGATCTCGTTTGTATGTGTGTATGTATATATATAGTCGCAACTACACGTGTGTGTTAGCAAGATCATTTGTGTGTCGCTTTGCGAGTTTTCATTCATTGTGCGAGAAATGGGAAAAAACTTCAAACAGTTCGGCCACAGGGTGCGGCCAGAGGCATAGGCCTTGCTGGTATTTTAATTTCAGGAAATGTATATAGAGTCCAAAAAATAACGAAAATCATTGTGTCACTTTCACGTGCTCTCATGATCGCATGGAAAAAAATGGTAAAGTTTAGCACAAGTTTTGGTGCTCGCACCTTCCATACCGGAATATCTCACAAGGACCATAGCTTCCAAAAGGAGATGCGGCACTTCGGACTACAAATCGTCAGTTACTAGCTACATCGTTCCGGCCCATTTCAAGTCATCTGCTATGTTTAAGTCACTCTTTGCACTTACCTTGCATTGCATTTTAGTGCATATATAATTAATTAAAGTCAAAAACCCTACTACAACTACATGTGGGTGTTTTAGTCAGGCTATATATACTTAGGCTAATCATAGTGGAGAGTGTCATATACTAGTATCATGCATATATATATTATACTAGTGTATGATACTACTTTTAATTAATTATAGCGCATAGTATAGTACATATAGTATAGTATCATAGATCATATTTATTGCCATGCATGACACAAATTAGCATCACATTTAACATGATACGGTATCTACCTATATGTTACTCTAACCCTCTCTCTATATATATAATTCTTTGCCACATCAGCATACTTGTTATTTCCAAGCGCATGACATCGTCGACTATATGATACCACCACTATGGCGAGCCTTATATAGTGGGGAGTATCATATACTATATATAGTATCTATCATAGAGTAGTATATATCATAGATGACCGTATTTATGGCCATGCATGACACAAAATAGTATAGCATTTATTATATATATATATATGTTACGGTATCTACCTATGTTACTGCTTCTTTGCCACATCATCATATTTGCTATTCCAGAGTGCATGATATTGGCTATGATACCCCCACTATGGCCACCCTAATAAGGTTGGTCGTAATATGGGAGTATCAAGCGGTATGATGCATGCCAACTAGACTTTTTGGATGATGTGGCACACAGTTAAATGAGGAAAGAGAGGGTGTGGTATCATATCATGATACCGTATCATATTAAATGTTGTACTACTTTGTGTCATGCATGGCAATTAATAAGGCAACCTAAGATACTAACTTATGATACTATGCATACACGCATTACGGAGGTATTACCGATCATACACTAGTAGCATGCATATATACTCCCTCCTTTCCGGTTTATAGGCTTATCTCAAAATTTTAGTTTTTCATTTTATAAGGCTCAATTTGGTTGTTCCCCATCACATGTTCAGATTCCAATGTGCATTAAATCATTGCATGCAAGTATTAAGAGAAAAAGTTGACCAATGCATGTACTTTATGCATGCATGTATTGCAATTAATACATTGGAAAACATAATTTTTTGAGGAAAACAAAAGCATTAATTGGGTGTTTTGCAAACTACAAAAGGTATTCCACCACTCACCATCTACCTTGGTTGGTGAGAATTTTGAATTGAGCCCTATAAGGCTGGTTGTAATGGGGAGTATCATATATATATATATAGAGAGAGAGAGAGCATGGATTTCCTATCAATGATTACTAGGGTCACAGCTATTTGAACCGTTTCTTTACTTCAAGATCCGAACCTTTTTGAGGATAAGGTTCCCTATTCTTGCTTTATTGAAAATCATCCAACCAAAGAGGCTAGATCGGTGGAGCACTTTTACTGCCACCAGAACCGAAACGGCAACCTAGATGCTTTTTTAATCGTTGTTGAGGAAAGCCAGCCACATGTGACCGCTTATTGGGACATGCCATGGCCTATTTTTGGCAATCTCACCTGCCATCTTCACAGTTTCTATTTATACAAAAAGTTCTATTTCACTTGTACACTTAGGCCATTTCACTTGTACACTTAGGCCATTTCACTTGTACACTTAGGCCAAAAAAGACTATAGTTATCCCCCAAATATTTCCAAAAAACTATAGTTAACCCCCAAAGTACCATGTAACCAACATCTAGACATTAGAAGAAATTCCCACCATAAAGACTGTCATCACCATCACCATCACCACAAGTAGGGGGAGCTGTTAGGAGCTGAGTAAAGCTCTCAATGGCAATGTACTTTGCATTCTCTGCATTTGGGCTTCTCTTGCTACCATCATTCTCCACGACTACTTTGGGCTGCACATCATCCTTTTTCTTTTTTTGCTGCCAATTATGAAAGTTCCACTAATTAGTGTATTAATAGATGAAAACAGTTTTTTGTTATGTCGAGATTAGAATATACCTTTGCTCCTTTTTGGTTGAAGCAGGAGGTTTAGTTGCCTTGCGCTTTCCCTTGTGCAACTTATCAAGCCAATTATTCTTTATTTTTGAATTTTTGGATTGAACCTCCTTTTTCTTCAGTCGTGCCGCTCTTAGCAAGTCATCTCCTTGCTGCATATTTGGGTCATCATTTTCCTGGGCCTTACTAGGTTCATTCATGTCACTAGTAGATGCATTGAGTTTTTCCTCCAACCGTGGACCAACACAATCAAGTGCATTTTCTAATATCAAGCAACATTCTGTAGAGTAGGCCACTTTATATGCCATGTCATGAAATTTATGAGATAGTCCCTTGTAACGAAGTAGAGCTTCCAGTTTTGGATTTTCAACCACATTCCTTCCTTGCCTATCCAATATGCTTCCTTCACGTGCTTCCCTAGTCCATCTCTTGAAGATATAATGTGTTGGCAATGTTTTTATGTTCATCAAATCAAGCACTTTCAATCCATGTCCACACAATATTCCTGTCCTTTCAAACATTCTGCAAGCACATGTTGCTATTTGGTTTAAAGGATCACCTATCACTATACGCTCATCTTCAAAATCACCATGCAAACTACCAATAGTAACAACATATTTGTTTTCATCCAATAATCTAGTGCATGCAGCCATGGATCTTTCATACTCGCTTTGGAAAGCTTCAAAAATTATGGGAGTGTAAACTTTGCTTACTTGTACCAACATAGGCGTGCTCATCTTGATTCGTGGTATGTTTTTTCTTGCTTCAAATTCAGATTCCAGCTCCTTGTTTCTCTTTACCTCCACTATCCTTGCAAAATGTTTCAAAAATTTGACAATATGAAAATCAGATTTCAAATGGTTCTTCAATGAATTGTTGAAGCTCTCACTTAGTTGTGTACTCCTCACTCCCAAAATGAAGACATCTCGCATAAAACATTCAACCCATTTTTCCTTTACCTTGTAGATACTATCAAACCAAGTTTGCTTATGCATTCTACACCTCATATTGGCAAAGGCTTCTTCAAACGCTTCCTTGTCCTCATAGCCATACATACAAGCGCTAAAATTAGTGAGAATATGTGCATCTTTCTCTTCACCCTCATCTTTCTCTTCACCCTCATCTTTCTCTTCGCCCTTAACTGGAGATAGATGTTTGACAGCATTTTCCATTATGTGAAAGGTACATAGTCCATGATATGCTTCTGTAAAGACATCCCTTACAGCTTTTCCCATTGCAATATCTTGATCGGTATAAATAGTTCTAGGTTGCCTTCCATTATGCGTAGCTAGAAAAGTGTTGAAAAGCCATTGAAATGAGGCAAATGTTTCATCAAACATTAGTGCAGCACCAAAAACAGTAGTCTCCCTAAACTGGTTGAGCCCAAGAAAAACACCAAACGGCCGATATTCCTTGTTTGTGCCAAAAGTAGTGTCAAATGTGACAACATCGCCGAAGTGTGCATAGTCGACCATCATTTTAGCATCAGCCCAGAAAATGTTTGTTATATCCTCCTGACAATCCAGCTGCAAAGCATATTGAAATGATGGGTTTTCAACAATTTTGTCTTGAAAATACTTCAACATGCTGCCCGCCTGACCAAAAGCCAACTCCCTCTGCCTCTTGCTTTGCAAATGATTCCTGTGATCACGAGGAGTGTAGCCGAGATTAAGTCGTCCACCAACTTGACGAGTAGCAAGCTCATATGCAGCTTGAGGCCTAATTCCAGAATCATCCGCTGCTTCGATTTCAAAAGCTTGAAATTCTGAAATTTTCCTTTGGGACGCCATCAAGTGGCGGGTTTGTGGCAAGTGAAGGAGGTGATTATGCTCAAGAACTACATCAGTGACTTCCAAGTTTTCGGACTCTCGATCCAATGTAAGACTCATCCGAGCTTTGCAATCAGTTCTTGTTTCAGCTCTAAAGCACTTCTGAACGGATTCCCTTTGCCCTTTTTTCCGATGGCCTTCGTCGGGACCGGCAGGATCAGCACCCGACCCGTGGATAGGTGCCAGTTATTGGGCAAGTGGACGTCGCTCCAGGGGAGCGGCGTCCTGGTCTCCCAATAACACCAGCACATGTCGACGTGGATGTAGTGCTGGTCGTGCTCGCCGGCGGCCGTAGGGGCGATGGTGAATGCGAGTGGCGCGGGGGTCCTCTGTGGGGGTGACGCGGGCTCAGCTTTGACGCGGCGGCGGCCCGAGGAAGAACCAGCCTCGTGGTCGTGCGCTCCCTTGCGGCTGAAGCTCCACCGCACCATGCCTGTGGGCGGACGGCGACCTCGAGGAAGGGGAAGGGAGAGCTAGGGTTTCTATGTCGGGTTTCGAGGAGGCAGCGGGTGATTGGAGTGGGAGCGTGGACTGCGACCGGTCCACGGCTTCCCATTTAAGAAGGACGCCTACCGCGCGCTTGGGCGAATGATAGGTGGGGCCGGCCGCGCATGCGCATTTATGTTGGACGGTGGAGGTAGGTGGCCGCCTGCCACGTGGCCCCGAAGCGGATGAGCGGCGTTTCCGTTTGCTGTCCGCATGGACCCAAACCAGGCGCATGTTTATGTCTTGAAATGGGTTGGCCCGAACACAAAACGGACCAGATGGGTCCAGACCGTCGAGCGCTGCGCCGTGTGGTCTGCCCGTTTTGTCCCAAACAAATGGGGCAGGACATATATTACATATATTCTGTATTTTTCAAGTAAATAAACTGTAATATGAGCATATATTCCGTATTTTTCTCAAACATGTTAGTTCAATTTGTAACGTCCACTATATACAAAGGTTCTAGTCAAACATAAGAGGGTGCCCCTGCGAGTATGGATGGTTCCTGCAATGTAAATGTAGGTACCCGTGCAATCTAAGCGGTGCAGTGAAACTATACTGCTCTCTCACTCACAAACAAATCCATCTATCTATCTAAATCTATCACTATCTCTCTCTAATCCTTTGTCATCCAGAAAAAACGCTCACACAATGTACAAGGGATAGAGTGTGAGTCGAAGGGTGATGGTGGGTGCCACGTCCGCCCTATAGGAAGGTTCTTGTACTCAAAAAATAGGGTGCCCTCATGCGGGGTATGCAGGGTTCTGACCATGTAAAATGGAGGTTCCGCGTTTAGTCTAACGATGATGTGATACTATATACTACTATCTTACTCACTAACAATCATATCTCTATCTAACTATCTACTAATCACTCCATAATCCGTTATCATTTATACGAACACACACACATCGTAAAAGAGGTAGAATGCAAGTGGAGAAGGCTAGGCGGGGGGGATGGGTTATAGAAGCAATTAGAAGCGGTCATGTCTTTACAACACAAATATCAACGCCTAAAAAACCTTGCACGGTGTAGAAGGGTGTCGGTGGGTGCAACGTCCAGCCTATAGAAAGGTTCTCGTACTCAAAAAATAGGGTGACCTCATGCGAGGTATGCAGGGTTCTGACCATGTAAAATGGAGGTTCCACGTTTAATCCAACGATGCAGTGATACTATATACTGCTATCTCACTCACTAACAATCATATCTGCACCTAAGCCGCGAGTTCCGGCCACGACCTCCACCAGTCGGCCGACATGGCAGGGGCGAACGCCGCGTAGCCGTCGTCACCCATGACCCGCACCGCTCAGTGCCTGGATCTGGTCGGGCCACCACATCCATCATCCTTGACCGCAAGTGTGCATGCCCACACGGCCACACTGCCCGCCATTGCCGCCATTACATCGTCGGTGTCGACTTGCTCTAGTGCACTGCCTAGCATTGCATCCAGGCGCAATCACCTCAGCCCGCGACAAGACTTCTGCACATGGAGACTATAGATCCCCGGAGCCGCTGGCTATCACCGGTCTTCACCTGCCATAGTTCTGCATCGACATTTGTTTTACAGGCAATATTGATCACGTCATTTTTTTGCCACCCGTTTTAAGCCCAAATTAAGTTCATGTGTTGCTATACAATCAAAATTGAAAAAAAATTGATGAATGTTTACGGCAAGGTCCTAGTAAATACTCAGCAAAACTGGTTGTCGAGATAAATGGAATAAGTCAATGCTTAACCTCTGAGACAAACAACAGTGACCTACCTCCTGGAATCCTGGAATCAGAGATTGCCTGACGTATTCTATTGGCGCTCCTTTCAACGAACCTCTATAGTGAAGATGGATGTGGTCCGTGATCCCACTCACGAGTCGCTATAGCCTGCACCTCTATTTCTTCGGAATGCATGCGTATCATTGTTATCTCATGTATATAAAAGGCTTGAGGAAGATTAAGGATAAGTGGATCTTCATATTAAGGAGCGACATATGGCAATAGAATAACAGATCGACTACTTCTCATGCACTTAATTTCGTAATCACTTGAAGCTGTAGATTGTACTACAATATTACTCCCCTCGCATTGTCTTTTTCAAAATAGTCACCATCAATCTGCCAATCGCATTTTCAAGTTGAAACATCTGTATGGGACTCTACCTTTGGGCCGAGCATGCCCTGCCGGATCGATGATATGTCTTCTGGATCAGACAAAGAAGGGATTGGTTACCCACCTGGAGGGGATCGATGATATATCTTCTAGATCAGACAAAGAAGGGATTGGTTACCCAGCTGGAGGGGACATTGTCGATTCAGGATCTGACGAAGAAAAACCCCAACCTGGCTAATGGAAAGGTGACCATAGATGCTGGAGATAATATACAGGGAAGTTCCGTAGCCCATGAGTCAAGCCATTCAACTAGGGTTAAAGATAATTACAATGTGGATGGCAACACACCTGGTGAAGATAGCTTCATGCCGAACATTAAAGTAAATAATGTTCAGTACGATACAGAAAATGACTAGGAATCTTAAAGTTTGCAGGTGAATTAGATGTGAAACATGTCCACAACATAAGAATTGACGCGATGGATTTCCTTAACAAAGCAGTTAAGTCTATTGGAAACTTTGGCGCCCAGCTGACGGCGACTGGGAACACTTTGGTCAACACTTGTAGTTCCTTTTGTTGATCAGATGTGATGACTGCCGTGACAAATCGCCGAGGATCCGCTGGCTGTGTGCATGGAGCCCGCCATCTCCACCTCTCCATCGGCGTCGGTGCCGTCAGTGGCGGTCACCAAGCCAAAGCAGAGCAGTGTTTCTATTTTTTTCGATAAAGGATGTATTTTATTGGCTTAAAATGGAGCATCAAGAGGATACAAACACAATGAATCCACACCTGGCCTCTGCATGGTTAGGATGCACACAGCCAATAAAAACACACGCACACAAATAAAACGCCAGCAAAATAGCAAAGTCATATGAGACCAAAGCTATGTGTAGGCGAGGAAAAATGACAAAGCTATCAGATCCATGTTCGGCAAACTACAACAATGACCATATTCACACCAACCATCTCATGACACCAAACGAACAATGAGATTCTTCAACAGCAACGCCTTTAAGAAGAGAGCGATGCTCATCATCGCCGTCACCGGATCCAAACATCCAAGGTCAGATCTAAGTTTTTACCCTAAAGAAACAGTCCAAACATATCCGAGCAATGCCTTCAACAAGGTAACGACATAAAAATATCGCCATTGCCAGGTTTAACCAACTCGGGTCGGACCTAAGTTTTCACCCCGGAGCTCGAGCCTGGGTGCTCGAGTGGCACCCCCATCGACGTCCCTTATGTGTTGTCACCACCACTTTCTCGCGACCCCAGCTACATGCGCGTTCGCCGCCGCTGTACAACCATCCCTCTGCGTCAAGTCGTTGTCGATAATTTGCATCTCACAACTGAAGTCAAGTACCGGGTCTGAAGAGAGAAACTCTCATGAAGACCTTTCGGTAGTCACCACAATCTGTGGCGAGGCTACCATCGCAGGCCGGAGTTGTCACCACAAGGACCAACCACCTAGGATGGAGCACCCATTGCTGACTATCACTTCGTCGGAGAGAGCTCAGCCCATACCCGTCACGTAGCCACCGGAAGATCAAGAGCACACAGCTAGCCGCCAAATCAGCGCCAAAGCAGTGTTTCTATTAGTCTCATACAATTATCTCCATCCGTTCACAAACTTATGCGTCACACTTTTTTTGGGGAAACAAGGCTCGTTTGTATTTGCCACTGATACTCCTGCAGGGGATTACCAAGCTAGCGAGTCAAAGTAACTATAAACCTGGGATAATTCGTTTTAATCTAGCCAAGGGAGAATTCTCCACAAGAACAACCGCAAACTGAATTGCACTTCTATTGCCACCGATGCTATTTATTAAGAGTCCTTTTACAGTATATCATATAATTTTGGAGCATTTATTTTTGGGATCCAACGGCACAGATATAACAATACTACCACAAAATTCCTGTAGTATATTAAGGTATCAGGGGTAGATTGGGTAGTTCATTACTGTGGCTGGAGAGAGGGTCGCCGGAGCTGCCGTTTACGTTGCCGGCGAAGTGGGCGATGGTGGCGGGGAGTCACCATGGGTTGGGTTGGAATGTTGTGGGAGGCATAGGTCTCGTCAACGAGGAGCTGGACAATACACAGCTCCTTCGGTCATGCCGCCCAAGCCCAACAAGCTGCCGTTGCCTTGGTCGAGCTCGAAGTTTAGATACATACGTAGCTCGTGGCGGCCGCTTCCATTTTCCATCACTACTTCACAATTGATAAGCCGCTAGCTGGCTGATGCTTGGATTTAAAATTGACTTCGAAGAATGACAGCGAATTGAATTGCCACTCAGGTGAGGTTGGCTGGGCGTGGTTGATGTTTCATAGTGTTAAGTGTTAACGTTTTGCATGGATTCCAAGTTTTTTTTTTGTTTTTTTTGGTTGAAAACCGAGAGGAGCAGTGCTTGGCGGCGTCATCCTTCTCGTCGACCTGCAACACAGTAGCGCCTCACCTGACGGCAGCGGCACAACAAGGCACGAGGGCGTACTGTAGCGCTCGCATGTGCGGGTTGCTGTTGCAGATTAGTGTCCGTCGCGGAGGACCTGAGGGCGTGGAGCAAGGCCTCGTCGTGTTCGGCGGCGATCGATTATCTTTCTTTTTCCCTCGGTTGATCATAGGCATTGAATCTGGCGCTCGTGACCTCTAAACACGGGTGAAGTCCTATCAAGGTAAATTGGATCGAAAGATTTTCATAGTTGAAATTAAAAATCTGTCCTCGAGCCAAATCTAAACCGAATAATATCAACCGTCGAATGAACTTAATACTACCTCTTAAATATGGTAGTACGATGCACCGTAAAATATCTCTTTATTAACAAGCATCGTGCATTTCTATGTTCTTATGAACTGAATTGTAAACTCTCCCAGGCCAAACAATAAATAGGTCATGAGCACCACGTTATCTTTATTTTCATACCCTAAACTCAGCATTTCACAAAGCATGGAACTAAGCTTCAAAACTACTTTACCGAGAACGGAGCAATTTTTTGTCATCAATCTCATGGCCAAACATGGAACTACGATGTAAGCTACTGAGACATCCGCGGGAAGAGATTTCAAGCATCAAGCAGTCTGCTACATTCCACTGAAGCCGTGGACCAAATCAGTTTTGACAGAAAAGGAATCAATTTCTAAGTCCCTCACACGCAGCTTGAAGAAGCAAACCTGGGCAAGGAACGACTGGAGCAGTGGAGATACGGGATACCCCACTCCCAACCTTCCAAGAAGCAGCCATAGTATATAACTGAACCGGATCAAGACAAAGTGGGGAATTGGAAGCGAGGCAAAAAAGGAGCAAGTCGAAAAGTAATTGAACTTACGCACACACACAAAAAATCTTCAGTTCATCACAGAAAACACATTCAAAGTACCATTATATTACACAGTATACCAATCTTACAATTCTGCGGTAATGTTGACCTGGATGTTAAACATTGTACTCACGGTATTATGTATAAACCGTGATAGTTGTGGCGTGTGTGTTGTAAACTTGTTAGGATAGGTTAGGTATTGAGATAAGATCCTAATAGTTAGTTTAAGCGATCTATCTCTACCTAACCTAAACCCTAACCTCCTGTACTCCTATCGTCCCCGCACCTTGTGGCTATATTAACATGCAGCGCGCCCCTGCAGATGCATGCGCTTCAGCACCTCGTTTTACATGGTATCAGAGCCTAATTCTTCCATACGTCTAGATCATGTCGTCCTCCTCTTCCTCCCACGCCATGGCTATGCCCTCCCTCGCCTCCCTCGGCCACAGCATCACCGAAAAGCTTACCCGCAAAAACTTTCTGGTGTGGAAGGCTCAAGTGTTCCCGCATGTCAGGGCTGCGGCGATGACGGGCTATCTTGACGGCTCGATCAAGGAGCCCGCCGCTGTCATCGTCACTGAGAAGGACAACGCCGGGAAGAAGGAGATCACCAAGGCGCCCAACCCAGAACACGCGATCTGGGTCACTCAAGATCAGCAGGTGCTTACCTTCTTGCTCGCCTCTCTATCCCGCGAGGTTCTGATGCAGGTTTCCAACCACACCATCGCCGCGGGAGTCTGGCAAGCCCTGGTGGAAAGCTTTTCTGCCCAGTCTCGGGCGCGCCAGATACAGCTTCGTTCTGCGATCGGGAACGCATGCAAGGGTGACCTCTCCGATGCCGCCTACTTCACCAAGATGAAGGGGCTCGCCGACGAGCTAGCTGCTGTAGGAAAACCGCTTGATGAAGACGACGTCGTTTCACACATCCTGGAGGGTCTCATGCATGAGCCCGACTACAACGGCTTCGTCACTGCCATCTCCACGCGCGCCATCACCGATCAACCGATCGACCTCAGCGAGCTCTTCTCGCTACTGCTCGTCGCTGAGTCTCGGATCGTCGCCCAGCACGCCGCCTACACCGCCCATCACTCCGTCAACCTCGCCGCAAAGGGTGGTCGAGGTGGCTACGGTGGCGGACGCGACGGTTAGGGTGGTGGATGTGGCGGCTACAACGGGGGCAACTACAACGACAACTCGGGCGGCGGTGCGCCGCGCCAGCAAGGTGGTGAGCGCGGTGACCGCGAGCGCTGCCAAATCTGCAAGGAGGAAGGCCACGGTGCGTGGCGCTGCAGGAAACGCTACGACAAAAGCTACAACAACAACGTACGCAACCCCGCAGGTGGCGGTGGTGGTAGCGGACGCGGCGGCGATGGGCGTGGTGGCGGCGGCGGCGGTGGCAATCCTTGCTCCGCCAACTCTGCCCACTCCTATGGTGTAGATACTAATTGGTATCTTGACACCGGCGCTACTGATCATGTTACCGGGGAGTTGGAAAAGCTAGCTATTCGAGATCGCTACACCGGCACCGACCAAATCCACACAGCAAGTGGGCAAGGTATGGACATAGAACACATTGGTCATTCGGTATTATCTACTCCCTCCGGTTCCCTACAGTTAAACAACATACTTCATGCTCGTAGTGCCGACCAGAGCCTTCTTTCAGCTTATAATCTTATGAGAGATAATGATGTTTTCATTGAACTTCACCCTGAATTCTTTCTTGTCAAGGATCAGGCTACCCGGAGAACAATCCTTCAAAACAAGAGTAGGTGGGGGTTGTTCCCCGTGACCGGACGGCAGAGTGCTCCCCAACGCCAAGTCCTTGCTGCCATCAAACCATCCACGTCTCGATGGCACAAACGCCTAGGGCACCCAGCTCTTCCGGTAGTTCAAAAGATTCTTCGCGACTTCAACCTTCCTGTTTCAAATAAACAAGATCACCTCCTAGTGTGTGATGCATGTCAAATGGCCAAGAGCCATCAGTTACCCATCTCAAATGGCCAAGACATCAGATTTATTTTTGAGCAAATATATCTAGCTAAACTTGCTGAAATCATCAATAAAACTGACATCAGAGTCCACAGCTCCTTTAGAGCTTATTTTTTCAGATGTTTGGGGTCCTGGACCCGTCTCTGTAGGAAGACAGAAATACTATGTCAGTTTTATTGATGATTTCAGCAAGTTTAGCTGGATATATTTGCTCAAAAATAAATCTGATGTCTTCGAAAAATTTCGTCTTTCCCAAGCTCATGTTGAACGTCTGTTTGATCGTAAGATCATTGCCATGCAAACCGATTGGGGTGGGGAGTACCAACGGTTGAACTCTTTTTTTGAACGCGTTGGCATCACACACCACGTTTCTTGCCCACATGCTCATCAACAGAACGGCTCCGCGGAGCGGAAACATAGACACATCATAGAAGTCATCCTTTCTTTGCTTGCTCATGCATTTATGCCACTCAAGTTTTGGGACGAAGCGTTCCTCACTGCAGTCTATCTTATAAATCGCGTCCCAAGTAGAGTTATCAAGAACCAAACTCCTCTAGAACGACTATTTGGTACCAAGCCCAACTACTCCTTTCTTCGTATCTTTGGGTGTGCCGTTTGGCCAAACTTGCGCCCTTTCAACAAGCATAAGCTTGAGTTTAGATCCAAACAATGTGCCTTCCTAGGGTACAGTACTCTCCATAAGGGCTACATGTGTCTTGATATCTCCTCCGGTCGTGTCTATGTTTCACGTGACGTTGTCTTTAATGAGCAAGTTTTTCCCTTCGCAAGTCTCCACTCCAACGCCGGTGCCCAACTCTGCAAAGAATTGCTTCTTCTACCCTCTCATCTCCTGCCATCTCCTAACTTTGCTCACGGGGGAGCTGGTTTTGCTGCTGACAATGTGTCCGTGTCTAATGCTAATGCCCATGCCGAAAGTGTGCAGGAAACAGGGCAGCCAAATGTTGAGGATTTTGGTGAAAATTCGTATGATTTTATGCAGGAAAATGACAACTTGCATGTAGCCATAGAGGATCCTCCGGTGGCCTCGGGATCAGCCTCGCCAGGCGAATTGGCCGCGGGATCGGTGCCTGCAGCAGCCGCAGGCGAATCCACCGCAGGATCAGCGCCCGCAACGCCAAGCGAATCCACGCCGGGATCCGCGTCCACTGGTGGGCGCCCTGATTCGCTGCCTCCGCGTGGGCCCGCGTTGGATGGCGTGCGGTCCCCAGGCGGACCGACCAGGCGTGGCCCCCGTGCCTCCCACGAGGCGGGGCGTGTGGCTCCCGGCGCTACCCACGAGGCGAGGCGTGTGGCTCCCGGCGCGGTGCGGTCCCCCTCCACACCCGTGGCTAACTCGGAACTGCCAAGTGGCAGCGTGCCCTTGGCTGCCGCACCAGATCCTCCTGGTTCGCTGCAGACAGAGGATTTGGGATCTTCTGCTGTTGTGTCTGCATCTGACTCTGCTGTTTCCTCTACACAAAAAGCAGCCAAATACAGCAAGCTCGACCAGCTCCACCTCCTCCTGCCCGATCACATACTCGGTCCCAGAGTGGTATTGCGAAACCCAAGGTATATAACGATGGTTGTGTTCGTTGGGGCTCTTTCTGTGCCATAGGTGAACCGAAGAACCTTCATGGTGCTCTTGGTGATCCCAAGTGGAAGCAGGCCATGGATGAAGAATTTTCAGCGCTTGTAGCAAACAAGACATGGCACTTGGTGGCACCGGTCAGAGGGAGAAACGTGATTGACTCCAAATGGGTGTACAAGGTAAAACGCAAATCTGATGGCACGATAGACAGGTATAAGGCACGTCTTGTGGCCAAAGGTTTTAAGCAAAGGTATGGAATTGATTATGAGGATACCTTTAGCCCTGTGGTAAAAGCTGCTACTATTCGCTTGATCCTTTCTGTTGCAATATCTAGCAATTGGTGCATACGACAACTAGACGTAAAGAACGTGTTTTTGCATGGTGTTCTGGAAGAAGTATATATGAAGCAGCCTCCTGGGTATTAAAGTTCAGCTTTACCACGACATGTTTGCAAGCTTGATAAAGCAATCTATGGTTTGAAACAAGCACCTAGAGCGTGGTATTATCGTTTGTACTCCAAGTTACAGTCCCTTGGTTTTGCTGCATCCAAAGGAGATACCTCATTGTTCTTTTATCATCGGCATGGAGTCACTATTTTTATGCTTATTTACGTTGATGATATTATCTTCACCAGCTCCTCCTCTCGAGCAGTTGAAGCTCTCCTTCAGGATCTCTGCATGGATTTTGCGCTCAAGGATTTGGGCGACCTTCACTTTTTCCTTGGCATTGAGGTAAAACGTGTGGGCAGTGGAATTATTTTATCTCAGGAAAAATATGTGCATGACATCCTTGAGCGAGTGGGCATGAAAGGTTGTAAACCTTCTCCAACTCCATTTTCTACATCAGAAAAGTTGTCTCTTCATGATGGAGAGGTGCTTGGGGCTGAAGACTCAACCAGGTACAGAAGTGTTGTAGGAGCATTGCAGTATTTGACTTTAACCAGACCAGACATCTGTTTTTCAGTAAGCAAGGTTTGTCAGTTCTTGCATGCACCTACCAGTACCCATTGGACAGCAGTTAAGTGAATACTTCGTTATCTCCAAGCAACTAAGAGTCATGGTCTCAAACTTGCTAAGTCAGATTCCACACTCGTTAGTGCTTTTTCAGATGCAGATTGGGCAGGTTGTCCTGATGATCGGCGATCCACTGGAGGCTTTGCGGTTTTCTTTGGAAGTAACCTGATTTCTTGGAGTGCACGCAAGCAAGCTACTGTGTCTCGGTCAAGTACAGAAGCTGAGTATAAGGCCCTAGAAAATGCCACTGCTGAAATCATTTGGGTGCAGAATTTACTGACAGAGTTGGGTATTCATCATTCACCTGCAGCTTCTCTTTGGTGTGACAACCTTGGAGCTACTTATCTCTCTGCCAATCCTGTTTTTCATGCGAGGACAAAGCATATTGAGATCGATTACCACTTTGTTCGTGAAAGAGTTGCAAACAAGCTTTTAAACATTCGGTTTGTGCCTACTGGTGATCAAGTGGCAGATGGCTTTACCAAGCCATTATCATTGCGGCAGCTGGAGGCCTTTCGACACAATCTCAACTTGGATAGTTGTGATTGAGGGGGAGTGTTAAACATTGTACTCACGGTATTATGTATAAACCATGATAGTTGTGGCATGTGTGTTGTAAACCTGTTAGGATAGGTTAGGTATTGAGATAAGATCCTAGTAGTTAGTTTAAGCGATCTATCTCTACCTAAACTAAACCCTAACCTCCTATACTCCTATCGCCGTCGCACGTTGTGGCTATATTAACATGCAGCGCGCCCCTGCAGATGCATGCGCTTCAGCACCTCGTTTTACACTCGAGGCCGCTGCAGAGGAGCGGAGGCTGGGCGAACTTGATGGAGGAGGCCACCATGAAGAGGAGGTGGGCCTAGCTATCATGGTGAGGAGGGCGCAATGCTGATGCCCGTTGGCCGCCTTGCCGGATCTAACACCGGGGAAGGTGGTTGGGAGCACGGCGACGCAGAGCTTGAGGAGAACGGCGGGTCGAGGAGCAGCATCGGTCGCCTGCACGTCGTCCATGACCACTGAAGGTGGCCGGCTGGGGAGGGACCCTCCCCGGAGTGTCACAGTGACAGCGGAGAAGACGGTGGTAGGGGATAGCGTAGGAGATGGAGGAAGGAGAGGGCCAGGTCCCAATCCAGATTTGGGATGGACATAGAGGGGGGAAGTGGGGCATGATGGTGGAGCGAGGAGGCCATGGATGGACCGGTGAGTTGCAGGAGAGAGACGTGAGAGAGAAAAGAGAGGGCGCGTGGGGATAGAAAGAAGGGCCAAACGCTCTTCCGCTGGTTTTTCTTATTATAGAAAACTAACGAATCGAACACAGCATCAGGGTTGTACAAGTCCAAATGCAAAATGACAAGCATGAGATGATGCTAATAGAACAAAACACATTATTTGTCTTGGGGTGACGGCTCTTTACGTCCGTCTGAAACCGTTCGCTAACAGCCCCATATCTGACAACCTGCCATTCTACCAGCCTACTACCTGCACGCTACTAGGTTGGAGAGAGAGCGCGTGGTCCTAACTCGGCTATAAGAGGGATTAATCATCAAACATCTAATAGCAAAGAAATACAAAGAGGGAAAGATGAGGGACCAGATCCCAACACCAACGAGCGCTCGTGATTGCAGCCGTCCCAGTGAAGTTTCATATGTTTGCTTTTGTCTCTCTCTCTATATATATATATATATATACTAGTGTATGATACTACTTTCGTAATGCATAGTATCATAAGTTAGTATCTTAGGTTGCCTTATTAATTGTCATGCATCACACAAAGTAGTACAACATTTAATATGATATGGTATCATGATATGATACCACATCCTCTCTTTCCTCATTTAGTTGTGTGCCACATCATCCAGAAAGTCTAGTTGGCATGCATGATACCGCTTATGATACTACCATTACAACCAGCCTAAATCGGAAAGGAGGGAGTATGATACTAGCTAGTCTACGATATACTAGCTACTTCATTAAGAGCATGGTTAATAATACAGCCAACGGTCGGCTATAAGAAGTTGTTGTGTCATATACAGCCAACCTCTTAGCGGGCATGTACAATAATAAGTTTTAAATATGTACTAGTTTATCAATAGTTGGCCCACCTTACATCCTCACAAAGTGTCTTGGGTCTCATGTTGCAGTTGGTTGTACTAACCAAGAGCCCGCTTATCTTCTCTATCCTCTTCTCTTTCCTCCAACTAATAAACACACACACACACACACACACACACATATATATATATATATATTATATTCATTATAGTCTGCTTATGCCATTGCTCTATTGTACTTGCTCTGAGACTAGCCACAATGGAGAGTAACATTACACTAGTAACATACACTATCCCTAGACTATGTTACTACCTTTCATAGTGGGTAGTAACATAAGTATGGTAACATGCAAAGCCTCATTATTAGGTTATAGACTCATATTGCATTGGGACATGTGATGTTACAATAACTAGCTAAGTTACTCAAACTACCTCTCTCCTCATTAACTCATTGCCACATAAGCAAATTTGTTGAGTTGGACTCGATGTTACTGCTGAAGTTACTCCCACTGTGGCTAGTCCAATGCATAGTATCATAGAGTAGCTAGTATCATATGTAGTACTTTATTTATACTGTCATGCATGACACATAGTAGCTAGCATATCATTTATTATGATACGGTTTCATGATATGATACTTAACCCTCTCTTTCTTCATTTAATTCTATGACAGCTCGTCAAAATTGCCTAGTTGGCGTGCATGATACTAGCTATGATACCCCCTTACTATCAGCCTAGCAAAGAAGGTGTACAGATCATTTATGCGTCGCTTTTTGAGTTTTCATCCGTTTGTTTGAGAAGCAGGGAGAAGTTTCGAACATTTCGGCTGCGAGGTGCGGCCACTGGCGTAGGCCTAGTTGGTATTTTAATTACAGGAAATTTAGATGGAGTTCGCACATCATCAAAATCGATGTGTGCCCGTGGCGTGCTCTCACGACCCCATGGAAAAAAATTGGTAAAGTTTGGCACAAGTTTTGATGACCTCTCCTTCCAAACCGGAGCATCTCACATGAAGGATCATGGTTTACAAAAGGAGATGTCTCAATTCAAACTCCTGTGGCCGGTGACTTCATCGTTTGGCCTCATAAAAAATTTCACGGTACGCAATCACCATTATACCACAGGCTTGATTTTCTGGCGCATTTTAGGTATCATTAGCTATATTTAAGACATTTGTTGAGATTAACGTGCATTTTGTGCATAAAAATAAAATTACAACCGGAACTGCATGTGTTGTCGAAAGGGATGAGGATCGCTATTCAATCTGGGAGCATCCGACGGTGCAGACGTACGATCCGTGGGGTTTGGGTTCTGGCCAATCAGAATGCACGACTCAGATCACACGCGCAGCAAAGGGGGGCATCGGCCACGGTTTGGTAGGCACACGGCTTTCGTGTGTGAACCGTGTGCTATTTGAAAACATTTTTTGGGAGGGGCTATTTGAAAACATTTACATGTGATGTCGAAAGGGATGAGGATCGTCGTTCGATCTGGGAGCATCCAATAGTGCAGACGTACAATCCGTGGGGTTTGGGTTCTGGCCAATCAGAAAGCATGACTCAAACCATGGGCGGGGTGGCGGGGTTTGGTCAGCACACGGCTTTCAACAACAAACCGTGTGCTATTCGCAAACCAGATTGCATGTTTTTGTTCACACATACTGTAGTGAGATCAATTGAGTGTGCTACCTCTATGATATAATAATAATAATAATAATAATAATAATAACAAAAAACAGTTCATATTCATTGCCTAAGCTGACAGCATATCAAGGTGAACATATTAACAGTTCTTACATCAACAAAAAACCGCGCATAACTCACAAATTCAGTACACGTGACATTTCTAAATTGAACGAATTAAGTTGCAGGGTAGGCATAAAGACTAGTACTACGGCTTAATTCCCATGTACATGGGGGAGCTGGGATCATTACATTGACCCTGAATGAACTTGGGTTTTATGATGATTTTACGCTTCTCTGTTACACGAGTGCATGATCCCTTGGCTGGCAACTCATCAAATTCATCGTACTCGTCCTCATCGGCAACATCGTCGACGCCCAGTACCCTTCTCTTCCCGTGCATCACTAAATGGCAGTTCTTATGCAAGGGGTCATCCACAAAGAAAATCTGGGTAGCATCGCTGGCAAGGATGAATGGGTCCGCGTGATATGCCATCGTTGTCATGTTAACATAGGTCTTCCTGTACTCATCAATCCTTACCTGACCAAGAGGGATCCATGCGCACCTGAATAATTCCACCTTAACTTTCACATAGTCAAGCCCCCAAATCTCTTTGATGGTTCCATGGTATACCCTTTTATCAGCTTCATTTACAATCATGCATTCTATTCGAACACAGTTATTCTGATATGAGGTCTTCTGATCACATTCCTCAGTGTAGAATGTGTATCTATTTATGTCATATGCTTGGTACGTCAACAGTATAGGTGATGGCTTTTGTGCCAACCACGTAGCAATGTCATTGATGGATCCTTGTGCCAAATGATTCTTCAGCAATTCGACGTAGTTCTTAGTGTGCTCCTTCATCTCCACATCTGATGAAGGCACCATTGGTAAGAAGCTTTGGCATATCTCCGCCAAGTGTTCTTCGGCATAAGCGATGAGAACTGGGCTGTTAAGAAGTACCGTCAAATGTGCTTTCTCTGCCAATTCTCCGGGTGCAGCCATTTGCGTGCCAGCAAGGACCGCCTTACCTTTCAGCCTTCCCTCATGGCGAGAGAGGGGCAAATCTGTAGGTCTTTGTTTCATGTATTCGGTGTAAAACTCAACCTCCTCCTCCACGGTATAACCTGGTAGGATGCTTGCCTCTGGATAGTTTCGGTTCCGACAAAAGTGCTTCAGTATTCCCATGAACCACTCGAAGGGATACATGTTCGAAGAAACACTGGACCACAATACTTTATCTCGTCGACAAGGTGCATAGTGAGATGGACCATGACATCAAAGAATGACGGTGGGAAAACATCTCTAGGTTGGACAATATTCTTGCAATATCATCTTGCATATGATCCAACTCTTCAGGATCTATAACTTTCTGCCATAGTTGGTTGAATAAATCACAGAGGTTAATGAGTGTGTTTCTTATATCTTTGTCCATCAGATTCCTGATGGCCACCGGGAGGATTTGTGTCAACATTACGTGGCAATCATGTGACTTCATGTGTCCCAACTTCATTTTACCTGAGCTCACATCCACGAGACTTCTGATGTTGGCGCAGTAGGAAGAGGGTGTCTTAACTGACAACAAATAGGTGAAGAATTATGTTGCTTCTTTTGTACTGAAATTGTAACTCTGGGGAGCTTTGATGAATTTGTCATCATCTTCTGCTTCACTCTTGTGTTTTGATTGATCGTCAAGCATATCGAGCCGTGAACCGTCAGCATCCGTTCTTTTACCTTTAATCTTGAGCAGAGTACCAAGGATGCTTTCACATATGTTCTTCTCTATGTGCATGACATCGATGCAGTGACGTACACGTAGAATCTCCTAGTAAGGTAATTTCCAGAACACCATTTCTTCTTAAACACTTGACCCTTGGGTGTTTGTTTCACTTTCAAAGGATGGTTCTTGCCAAGCACAACATTATATTTTTTAGCCATGTTGTGGACCACCTCCCCTTCATAGGGTATTGGGCCCACACATGCCTCTACCGTACCATCAAATCAGCTTTCATCTTTCGGTATGGGTGAGTTTTCCATAAGAACCTACGATGACGCAAATACACGGTTTTGTGCGATTTGGGAAGTCTTCTGCTAGTTGTCCTATCCATGCATGTGACACACCCTACATCTCCCTTTGTTTTCAGCCCCGATGTGTTGCCTAATGTCGGCATATCTTGAATGGTGTGCACCAGCATCGCATGTAGATTGAAAATATCCTTTTTGTAAGCATCATAACATTTTACAGCCGACACATCTATCCACACCGTCGGCAGTTCTTCTACCAATAGCTGAAAGTAAATGTCGATGTCATTTCCAGGTTGCTTCGGGCCTTGGATAATCATTGACATCATAATGTATTTTTCCTCATACACAACCAAGGAGCTAGGTTATATATGCACAGAAGCACCGCCCATGTGCTGTGATTGGTTCTCATATCGCCAAAAGGATTCATCCCGTCAGTACACTCCCCGAGCCTTATACTTCTAGGATCCTTGGCAATTTTTTCAAACTTTTTGTCGATTAATTCCCACTGAGCCCTATCTTTCAGGTGCCTCATAAACTTATCCGCAATTTGCTCATCATGATGCCACCGCAACCTCTTTGCCTCTCTAGGGTTTGCAAACAAACGCCTCAACCTTGGAATTAAAGGCAAGTACCAAACAACCTTGAACGGGATTCCTGCCTTGATCTCGTCATCCAATTTGTATTTGTCCTTTGCTCTCCCGCGCTTGTATCATGCATGCTTGCATGT
The DNA here is from genome assembly GCF_056163025.1 of Triticum urartu. NCBI lineage: Eukaryota > Viridiplantae > Streptophyta > Magnoliopsida > Poales > Poaceae > Triticum > Triticum urartu. The sequence continues at coordinate 259,145,077 of NC_141873.1, forward strand.
GGGACATGCACACAAATCTTTGTAGTCACCACGGTACAATATACAATCATTCACACAAGCGTGTATCTTCTGTACTTCAAGTTCCAATGGGCAAACAATTTTCTTCGCTTCATTCGTGCTTCTGGGGAGCACATTATCTTCCGGCGGTATTTCTTTGAAAAGACCTAACATCTCTGTAAAGCCCTTGTTTGATAAAATGTTTGCTGCTTTAAATCTAAGAAGCGCCAGGGTGGCACTCAACTTAGAATATTTCTTTTTGCAACATGGATACAATTCTTTCTTGGAGTCCGCATCAATGGTTGGCAGATCCTTGTACCCAATCATATCCTTTTTTGGGCCCTTGAAATCTGCAATCATAGCAGCAAAATCTGGCATATCAAGATCGTCATCATCTGCGTCCACGTCTTGGTTATCCAGTCGGCATTTCGGCTTTCCAGTGTTCCATTGGTAACTTGACGCCTCTGCCCCGATGTTAGATTCAACATCCATGTGACACTGATCGGGGTTTGGCATCTTGCTGCCCTGGGTATCTTCATCCATGACCTCCTCTTCACCGTGTCTGGTCCAACGTGTATATCCATCCATGAATCCCCTAGAGACTAAGTGCATCTGGACATCTGCAACTTCATGTGACTCTGTATTGGCACAACCAGTACATGGACACAGGATGTAATCCGCATCACTAATTCCCCTCTATGTACTTTCAGCCAAATTCATGAACTCTGTCACACCACTGATAAAATCTGCAGTTTTCTGATTATTCATCCATCGAGATCATTCCATATGCAGCACACGGATGGTAATTAAAAACAAAACAACAACATTAATACACGGATTAATTGCTGCCCAAAGATGCATGCATAAATCACAAGGTTTTATTTTCGTAATTACTGAGGACGCTCCATGTTGTTATCCAGACGTGCAATGACAAAAATTAATGGCTAGTCAATTTACACGCAGAGTACTAGTACAACACTACCCTTAGGAATTGAATACCTTAAGTAAGCCACTCATGAAAAGAATACATGAATTAATTAGCCGTGCAGCGACATCCACCCAGAAGACAGAGAAGTGTGATGCGGTAGCACGCCGAGACAGCAGGGTCGAAAAGCAAAGCTTAGTGCGGCTGCCACCTGAAGTTCGACCTCCACTATCCCGCCATCGACTGCGATGGATGTGCTCGAATCACACCGCCGCCGACCTTGATGGTTGAACTCCTCCTATATCCCGCCGCAGACCGAGGATTGACCTCCTATGACACCGCCACCGCCCATCGATCGAGGATTGACCTCTTCTCCGGTAGTCGCTGCCTAGGTTGCCGCCATCTCTATATGTAGAGCGGCTGTTTACACGGTATCTCACTGTAACTCAATTATATGGACAGGGTAGTACATCACATACTGTTATGTCTTATGTAACGGCAACCGTGTCTAACCTACGTTGTCTTCTCACATGGTTTGGTGCGGAAATCGCGTGTGACGTTGTAATACTGATGAAGCTATGTACCTAGGGTAGGGTCATGGATCTGTCCAACATACCCTCCCCAAGGACATCTCTACAAAGAATCAGAAGCAGTCGAAGAGAAAACATCATCCACTCGACCGTGAAGAGGTGCTCACTCGACCACCTTGAAGACACTCGACCACCAGAAGATGAGAAACCCTCCACTCTGCAACGCTCATGACTTAAACCATAGCTTTATGGGCATTTATAGCACTTTATTGTAGACGTTACCAGTAACACCCCACCTTTATGAACATTGAACCCTATGTAACGGAGGGGAGCTGGGGTCCTGGCGCACTCTATATAAGCCACCCCCTCCTCTGGGACAAGGGTTCACACTTACTGTAATTCACACACATATATTCAGTTGACCACCTCTGGGCTCCGAGACGTAGGGCCGTTACTTCCTCCGAGAAGGGCCTGAACTCGTAAACTCGTGTGTACAACTCCTCCATAGCTAGGATCTTGCCTCTACATTCCTACCCCCCTATTCTACTGTCAGTCTTAGGACCACGACAGTTGGCGCCCACCGTGGGGCAAGTGTCTTAGCGACTTGTTGGAGAAGTTGCGATTTTTTCGACCCCCTTCATCATGGTTCCAGGCGGAGGTTTGGTTGAGGGCCGCGAGATCCGTCTCGGCGCGCTCGTGTTTATTGTCGACGAATCCACTTGGCTTCAGGAGGCTCCACTCGACGCCGACGCGCTCCCCGCCCGCGGGGCAACGCACTTTCGCGCGTGCGTCCGCGGCGTCCTCCTGCAGCAACCATCGACCCAGTACCAGTCGACTCCATCAGCTTTCCCCCTCCTTGCGGCTCGCCGGAGCAAACGCTCCGGTCGGTCGAGGTTTCAGCGGTGGGTGAGGCATGCGGTAGCCCGCCAGTCGGCCATCTCTCAAGTCACGGCGATCGAGCCCGACGAAACTCTCTACGGCCTGTTCGATCTGTCGACTGGCTCCGTAGAGACCGCATCCGAGTGCGACAGCAGCGACCCAGCGGCTGAAGTTCTGATGGCCAATGGACCACGCAGCCCTCCTGGCTTCAACCATGAAGACGGAGGCGACGGGAACGGCGATCCGTCACGCGTTCACGAGGAGTACCGCCCCGAACCCCTCTCCTCGCAGCAGAGGGAGGAACTTCGCCGCCAGAACATGGATGCATTGCATACTCCTATAGTTGGAGAAACCCATGAGGCCCAAGCCTTGGAGCAGGCGCGCTTGGCCAACCTGACTGAGCGCACTCGACTGGAGAACCTCCAACGCGCACTTGACGATCGCGCTTGGCAGCGCGCCCCCGAATCCAATCGACGCCAGCTTTTTCCTCCTCCGACTCAGGTATACAGAACCCCGATCTAGAATCTAGCTGCTGCTGCCCGGATAGCAGAGTCGATCCAACCCTCCCAGTCAGAAGTTGGTCGAGGTCTGGTGCAGATCCGAGCCTTGCTCCGGGCGGCGGGAGAGCAGAATACGGTTGTATCTCAGTCGCGGGATAGGATCCACAGCAGATCCGTGATGGCAGACACAGTTCAGTCGGCCCATAGCCCAAGATCGCCTCCGAGGCGTGAGGGACGTGGGGATCAACGAGATCATTACAGAAACCGAGAGCAGTATGATCACCGAGTCGATCATTATGATCGCCGTCGAGTGCCCACGCCTCCCCCGAGGAGCAGGTCATACGTGCCTCGGCAGCATGAAGACAGACGCCCTCACAGTGTTGGGCGGGGTATTCCAATCGACCCCAGGGAGCCAGGCTGTGATGCGAGATCTATTCCCGTGTAGGGCTTGGTCGACAGAAACAGAGCTCACCGAGTGGGCCATGATGGAGGTCCACAAACCAGCAATAGGGTGCATGTCTCTGGTCCAGAGTGCTTCAGCAGAGCTATCAGAGCTGCGATGATTCCCCCCAACTTCAGGTTGGTGTCTAGAGTTAGTAAGTTCACCGGAGAGTCCAAGCCTGACACTTGGCTTGAAGACTACCGAGTGGCTGTCCAGATTGGTGGCGGCAATGTTGAAGTGGCCATGAAACACCTTCCTATGATGTTGGAGGGCTTAGCTAGAGCATGGCTGAATCAGTTAGCGCCTGGCAGCATCTATACTTGGGAAGATCTCGCCCGAGTGTTTGTCAGAACATTCGAGGGCACTTGCAAACGGCCGGCAGGTTTGACAGAGTTACAGTGTTGTGTTCAGAAGCCGAATGAAACTTTGAGGGATTATATCCAGAGATGGATCACCCTACACCACACGGTAGAAGATGTGTCAGATCATCAGGCAATTTGTGCCTTTAAGGAAGGCATCAGGTATAGGGAGTTGAATATGAAATTCGACCGGACAGGAAATATGACTCTGGCTCGGATGATGGAAATTGCCACCAAGTATGCCAATGGTGAAGAAGAAGAGCGACTCCGGAGCGGCAAGCACAAAGCAGTAACCCACGAAGCCGGAGGAGGAAACTCCAGTCGGAAACAGAAGCGCAAGGCCGAGCCAGCTGCTCCGGGTGAAGCCTTGGCTGTGGTTCAAGGAAAGTTCAAGGGGAAGACCAAAGGGCCATGGAACCCCAAGAAAGTAAAAGATCAAGATGGGAATGACGTGTTGGATTTGCCGTGCCATATCCACACCAAAAAAGATGAAGAAGGCAACTTCATTTACCCGAAGCACACCACTCGGCAGTGTCGCCTCCTAATCCAGCAGTTCCGAGAGAAACAACCCAAGAAAAAGGAGAAGGAAGCAAACAAGGCTGAAGATGAGGGTGAGGATGATGATGGTTATCCCCACGCGAATTCCACTCTGATGATTTTTGCTGATATTGAGAGCAAAAGTCGATTGAAAGTCATCAATAGGGAAGTGAACATGGTCGCTCCGGCGACACCCAGTTACTTGAAGTGGTCGCAGACTGCCATTACATTCGACCAGTCTGATCATCCAGCACACATCGCCACCCCTGGGAGGCAAGCACTGGTGGTCGACCTGGTGGTCGAAGGCACTCGACTGACAAAGGTCCTGATGGACGGTGGCAGTGGTCTGAACATACTGTATGCAAAAACGTTGAAAGGAATGGGCATTTCGATGACCAGACTCAATGAAAGCCATATGAGTTTCCATGGGGTCATTCCAGGCAAGAAGGCTGCATCCCTCAGTCAGATTGCACTCGACGTGGTTTTCGGTGATTCCAAAAATTACCGCAAAGAAAAGTTGACATTTGAAGTTGTAGATTTCCAGAGTGCTTATCATGCAATTCTGGGCAGGCCAGCTTACGCACGGTTTATGGCTCGACCATGTTACGTGTACCTCAAACTGAAGATGCCTGGTCCCAGAGGAGTGATCGCTATCTCTGGTAACCGGAAGAAGGCAGAAGAGTGCTTCCAGAAGGGCTCGAAGATCGCCGATGCCCAGATGGCCGTGGTAGAATTGCTAGAATACCAGAAAAATGCATATCCGAGTGACTTGCTGCGAGCCAAGAAGCCAGCCACAGATTCAGCATTCCAGTCGTCTGGTGAAACGAAGTCGATTCACATTCACCCGATGGATCCCAATGCAGCTCCGACTCACATTTCCACCACACTCGACTCCAAATAGGAAGAAGCGATCATCCAGTTCCTCCGTGAGAACTGGGACATCTTTGCATGGAAGCCTTCTGACATGCCGGGTGTTCCCAGGGGACTGGCTGAGCATCGTTTGTGAGTCGACCCGAAGGTGAAACCAGTCAAAGAGCATCTTCAATGGTCCGCCGTCCAGAAAAGAAAGGCAATCGGTGAAGAGGTGGCACGGCTTTTGGCGGCTGAGCTTATCCGAGAGATTTATCACTCCGAGTGGTTAGCCAATGTTGTCATGGTCCCAAAGAAAGACGACTCACTTCGCATGTGTATTGATTTCAAGCATATCAATCGGGCCCGCCCGAAAGATCACTTCCCTCTCCCTCGCATCGATCAGATAGTCGACTGACTGCAGGGTGCGAGCGTTTTTCCTTTTTGGACGCTTACTCCGGGTACCACCAGATCCATCTGTACGGACCCGACGAAATAAAGACATCTTTCATCACCCCGTTTGGGTGCTTCTGTTATGTCACAATGCCATTCGGTTTGAAGAACGCCGGAGCCACATTCATGCGGATGATTCAGAAGTGCCTGCTCACTCAGATCAGTCGGAATGTGGAAGCATACATGGATGACATTGTGGTCAAGTCACGTAAAGGTTCCGACCTACTGACTAACCTTGCTGAAACCTTTGCCAACCTCAGAAGGTATGATATCAAGCTCAATCCATCAAAGTGCATGTTTGGAGTTCCAGGCAGAAAGTTACTCGGTTTTCTTGTTTCCGAACGAGGAATTGATGCTAACCCAGAGAAGGTAGGCGCTATACTCCGAATGAAACGCCCTATGCGTGTGCATGATGTCCAGAAGCTTACTGGTTGCTTGGCCGCCCTAAGTCGATTCATTTCTCGCCTCGGTGAAAAGGCGCTGCCTCTTTACCGACCGATGAAGAAATCTGACAAGTTCGAGTGGACTCCAGAAGCTGATGCAGCGTTTGTAGAGCTAAAAGCCCTGCTTTCCATCCAGTCGGTGCTTGCTGCTCCAATCAGCAAAGAGCCTCTACTGCTTTATATAGCAGCCACTGGACAAGTCGTCAGTACAGTACTTATGGTCGAGCAGGAAGAAGAAGGAAAATCTTATAAGGTTCAACGCCCAGTCTACTATATTTCTGAAGTCCTGACCCCGTCAAAGCAGAGATATCCTCATTATCAGAAGCTTGTTTATGGGATTTACATGGCCACGAAGAAGGTTGCACACTATTTCTTGGATCACTCTATTACAGTCATCAGCGACACTCCATTGTCAGAGATTCTGCACAACAGAGATGCAACTGGTCGAGTGGCCAAATGGGCGATTGAACTCCTTCCCCTGGATATCAAGTTTGAGGCAAAGAAAGCTATCAAGTCCCAAGCAATAACAGGTTTCCTCGCCAAGTGGATCGAACAGCAACTGCCGACTCAAGTTCACTCTGAGCACTGGACCATGTTCTTTGACGGATCCAAGGTGCTGAACGGTTCTGGTGCTGGAGTAGTTCTAGTATCCCCCCGAGGAGACAGACTCAGATATGTCCTCCAGATTCACTTTGATTCTTCTAACAATGAAGCAGAATATGAAGCACTCCTGTATGGGTTGCGCATGGCCATCTCACTCGGCGTCCGTCGCCTGATGGTCTATGGCGACTCAGATTTAGTATTTAATCAAGTGATGAAGGAGTGGGACGTCAGAAGCCCAGCCATGACTGGTTACTGCAACGCGGTGAGGAAGCTTGAGAAGAAGTTTGAGGGGTTAGAACTCCACCACATACCCCGACTGAAAAATCAAGCAGCCGATGATTTGGCAAAGATAGGTTCCAAGAGAGAAGCCATTCCTAGCAATGTGTTTTTGGAGCATATTCACTTGCCGACAGTTCAGGAAGATCCTTTTACTGAAGAGCCCCCGCAACCTAAGAGCGCCACAGATCTGACTGAAGTCGAGATCCCAGCCGTGGTCGACCTGATCATGGAGGTTCTGGCCATTACTCTCGACTGGACGGTGCCCTACATTGCATACATCCTCAGGAAAGAACTCCCGGAGGATGACGAAGAGGCTCGACAGATCGTCCGTCGATCCAAGGCCTTTACTGTAATAAGAGGGCAGTTGTTCAGGGAAAGCGTGACTAGAGTCGGTCAGAAATGCATAACACCAGAAGAAGGTCGGATGATCCTCAATGACATCCACTCGGGGACCTGTGGTCATTATGCGTCCTCTCAGACCATCGTGGCTAAAGCATACCGAGCTGGATTCTATTAGCCACGAGCAAATGAAATGGCGAAAGATATAGTCGACAGATGTGAAGGCTGCCAGTTTTACTTCGACATGTCTCATAAGCCAGCGTCAGCCCTGAAGACCATCCCCCTCATCTGGCCCTTTGCTGTTTGGGGACTGGATATGGTTGGACCACTGAGAACTGGCAGGAGCGGCTTCACTCATGTGCTCGTTGTAGTCGACAAGTTTACCAAATGGATCGAAGCTAAACCTATCAAGAACCTTGATGCTAGCACCGCTGTCAGTTTTATCAGAGAATTGACATTTAGATATGGAGTCCCACATAGCATCATCACGGACAACGGATCGAACTTCGATTCTGACGAGTTCAGAGCTTTCTGCGCCTCTCAGGGCACTCGAGTCGACTATGCTTTTGTCGCTCACCCGCAGTCGAACGGACAAGCAGAAAGAGCCAATGGCCTAATTCTCAAAGGACTGAAACCCCGACTGATGCGTGATCTCAAACACACAGCAAGCGCTTGGGTTGATGAACTTCCGTCAGTTCTGTGGGGTTTGAGGACAACTCCTAATCGGTCGACCGGACAAACTCCTTTATTCTTAGTCTATGGAGTCGAAGCTATTTTGCCAAGTGATCTGCTCCATAATGCACCCCGAGTTGAGCTCTTCTCTGAAGAGGAAGCAGAGCAGGCCCGGCAAGATTCAGTCGATCTGTTAGAGGAGGAAAGAGAGATGGCCTTGATCCGCTCGACCATTTATCAGCAAGACCTGCGTCGATTCCACGCCAGAAATGTGAGGGGTCGAGCCTTTCAAGAAGGAGACCTGGTCCTTCGAGTGGATCAACAGAAACCACACAAGCTTGCCCCGACCTGGGAGGGCCCCTTCATCATCACCAAAGTTCTCCACAACGGACCATACCATCTTTAGAGCATCAGAAAGACGAGCCACGGGCTTGGAACGCGGAGCTGCTCTGCCCCTTTTATACTTAAGCACTCGTTCGAATAAAATGTAATAAGAAACACCTTTGTAATTTGTTTATCAAAGAAAAGAGCTTATGGTCCTATCATTCGGTTGTTGTATTCTTATTTACTTCTGAAATCCCCCAGTGGGTGGGCTTAGTCGCGAATCCGTTTCGCCTAAGTTCGAAAGAAAATCCTACCGAGTGGAGAGCAACCCTCCCACTCGGGGGCTTAGCTGCAGTCCAGCACTCGCCTAAGTTCTCCCACTAGGAGACTTAGCTGCAGTCTAGTACTCGCCTAAGTTTGAAAAAATCCTACCGAGTGGAGAGCAACCCTCCCATTCGGGGGCTTAGCTGCAGTCCAGCACTCGCCTAAGTTCTCCCACTAGGAGACTTAGCTGCAGTCCAGTACTCACCTAAGTTTGAAAAAATCCTACCGAGTGGAGAGCAACCCTCCCACTCGGGGGCTTAGCTGCAGTCCAGCACTCGCCTAAGTTCTCCCACTAGGAGACTTAGCTGCAGTTCAATACTCACCTAAGTTTGAAAAAAAATCCTACCGAGTGGAGAGCAACCCTCCCACTCGGGGGCTTACCTGCAGTCCAGCACTCGCCTAAGTTCTCCCACTAGGAGACTTAGCTGCAGTCCAGTACTCGCCTAAGTTTAAAAACAATCCTACCGAGTGGAGAGCAACCCTCCCACTCGGGGGCTTAGCTGCAGTCTAGCACTCGCCTAAGTCCTCCCACTAGGAGACTTAGCTGCAGTCAGTACTCGCCTAAGTTTAAAAAAATCCTACCGAGTGGAGAGCAACCCTCCCACTCGGGGGCTTAGCTGCAGTCCAGAACTCGCCTAAGTTCTCCCACTAGGAGACTTAGCTGCAGTCCAGTACTCGCCTAAGTTTGAAAAAACCCTACCGAGTGGAGAGCAACCCTCCCACTTGGGGGCTTAGCTACAGTCCAGCACTCACCTAAGTTTGGAACAAATCCTACCGAGTGGAGAGCAACCCTCTCACTCGGGGGCTTAGCTGCAGTCCAGCACTCGCCTAAGTTCTCCCACTAGGAGACTTAGCTGCAGTCCAATACTCGCCTAAGCTTGAAAAAATCCTACCCAGTGGAGATCAACCCTCCCACTCAGGGGCTTAGCTGCAGTCCAGCACTCGCCTAAGTTCTCTCACTAGGAGACTTAGCTACAGTCCAGTACTCGCCTAAGTTTGAAACATATCCCTATCCACGGGGACCACGAGGTGCAGGTCGACTGCAACCTTCTCCTTCGGAGCTGCGGCACAAATACAACGTCTGCTCCATCCCCATCCACAAGGATGACGAGGTGCAGGTCGACTGCAACCTTATCCTTCGGAGCTGCGGCACAAGTACAACGTCCGCCCCATCCCTATCCACAAGGACGACGAGGTGCAGGTCGACTGCAACCTTCTCCTTCGGAGCTGCGGCACAAGTACAACGTTCGCTCCATCCCTATCCGCAAGGACGACGAGGTGCAGGTCGACTACAACCTTCTCCTTCGGAGCTGCGGCACAAGTACAGCGTCCGCTCCATCCCCATCCGCAAGGATGACGAGGTGCAGGTCGACTGCAACCTTCTCCTTCGGAGCTACGGCACAAGTACAATGTCCTCTCCATCCCTATCCGCAAGGACGACGAGGTGCAGGTCGACTGCAATCTTCTCCTTCGGAGCTGTGGCACAAGTACAACGTCCGCTCCATCCCCATCCACAAGGATGACGAGGTGCAGGTCGACCACAACCTTCTCCTTCGGAGCTATGGCACAAGTACAACGTCCGCTCCATCCCTATCCACGAGGACGACGAAGCGCAGGTTGACTGGAGCTGCCCCCTCAGAGCTGCGTCTCCAGCACAAAGACTATTCCAAGCAGTGAGCAAAGTCCATTCGAAGGCAAACACAAGCACATTCAGAGATAAACCAAATTCAGATAAATCCTAAAAGTTCCAAGCAGCAAATCAAAAGTGCTCGGGCATCAAGCCCGAAGGAGTTCAATGGTTACAGCAATCACTTGGCATTCCGAGGCAAATTTAAAGCAGATTCAAGTTTCATAAGTTTGTTCACTCGGCCGGAGGAGGGCTGGTAGGCGCCACAAATGAGTCCAGGTCAATCCCATTAGCGATCCCAGTGGCGGAAGCAATGAAAGTCTCCATGAAGGACTAGAAGTCATGCTTTTTGGTGTTAGCGACTTTGATCGCAGCCAGCTTGTCTTCACGAGCTTCCTTGCAATGGACTCGCACCAAGGACAACGCCACATCAGCACCACACCGGGCGGAGGATTTCTTCCATTCTTGCACTCGGTCAGGGATCTCGTTCAGTCGAGTCATCAAGGATTCCAGGTCATTCTGAAGCGTTGCCCCCGGCCAAAGCGATGAGTCGATTCGGGAGACTACCTCCTTCAGGCGCGCGAGGTAGCTTATGGCACTGACGATACGGGACTCCAGTCGGAGCACGTTCATTGCAGTTTCGTCGCAGACTGGAGAAGCGATAGAGTCCAAACCCGTCTCGCCCTTCCAGTTTCCTCGTCGAAGTCTTGACAGAATTCTACAGCAAAAATTAGTCAATCGACCGAGCAAGATCCGATCGCAAGCATCAACATAGTCGGATTAAAAGAAATACCTTCCAGTGTGAGATAAAGCTTCTTGGCAAGAGTCCTCAGATAAGCTTCCGTGCAATTCCTCTTGCGGATCGCAGACTCCAGCTTTTCATTCAGGGTGACCTTGTCCTTCTTCAGACTGGTCACTTCGCGATTAGCTTCATTGAGACAAGATTTTAGTTAGGTCACCTCTTCTTCCAGCGTTCCGATTGAAGCAAGCTTCTGGTCTGCGAGAGCAGTTTTATCTTGAGCTGCTTTTTGCACGGCGACGAGGTCCGAGTCCTTCTTCTCCAGAGCCAACTTCATTTTCTCTGCAAAAGAAGCAATCGAATCAAAGAAGATATCAAAGAAATGTATTGAAAGTCGGTCGACAGTCAGTTACCTTCCATACCAGCGGATTTGTGTTGAGCTTTCTTCATATTCTGCTGGGCTAATTCCAAGTCGAGGTTGAGTTGCCTCTGCTTCTCCTCAAGTTTAGCAAACTTAGAAATAAGAGTGTAAGACTTCTGCAGAAGGCAAAAGACGGATCAGTCGATGAGATCAAAGGTTGTTTACTTCTGAGTGAATAAAGCCTAAAGAAGTTCGCTTAGACCTCAACCGACTGCACACAATCGACTGCGGTCTCAAGGTCTACACCCAGCGGGTGCACTTGGCGTGCCCCCGCTGACTAAGACTCAACTAAAAAAAACTACTCAGACCCCAGCCGACTGCCAGCAGTCGACTGCGCTCTCGGGGACTACACCCAGTGGGTGCACTTGGCGTGCCCCCACCGGTTCTCATCCCACTCGCCCAGACCGAGTGGAAGAACAAAACTACTCGACCGGTCTACCTGAGTCGAGTGTAAGGAGTACAAAAGAAAGGAAAGAAGAACTCAGACCCCAGTCGACTGCCAGCAGTCGACCGCGGTCTCGAGGACTACACCCAGTGGGTGCACTTAGCGTGCCCCCACCGGTTCAGATCCCACTCGTCCAGACCGAGTGGAAGAACGAAACTACCAAAATCAACAAAACACCCAGTGGGTGCTCTAATTCGACGTAAACAACAGGAGATTGTGTAGAAGAAGATTTTTCGAGTAACATTTCCTCATAGAGCAAAAACAGTCGGAAAGTTTACTCACCTGGACATTGGCCCGAAGAGCAGCGCTGGCGTCGTAGGCAGCCTGGCTGTTCTCATGCACTGTCTTCACCCGCTCCATCATCATGTCATCTTGTCGGATGGCTTCCGCAGCCGCTTCCGATTGGTTGTCCGGGACGGGGTAGCTAGTGAAAAAGTGGGCAGACGACCCAGGTGCGGCGGCTTGGAGCTCCGTGGCGTGGAGTTGGACAGCTGAAGGAATCACAGGTGCAGTCGACGGTGCGGGAGGCCCACTCGACAAAGGTGCGGCGAAAGTCACAGAAGCCCTGCCCGCGTCTTCAGGTTGATGGATGGGAGGTGTCGTAGTGGGTTCTTGCCGAGACATCCTACCAGCGGTTACCTTCTTGCTTTTCCTGGGCTTAAGAGCCACATCTTCATCGTCATCTGGAAGATCGATGACATTGGGTGGAGCTGCAAGACAGATCATTCGACCCCAAGTGAGTCACTCGAACGCAATCGACCAAAGAATCAAGAACAAAATCACAAGAGTTTATACCTGGGCTGGAGGTTACCGCATCTTCCATTTCCTCGTCCCGGTATTGGAGAGAAGAGATTCCTGACGTAGCAGCACTGCAAAGACCCGCATTCAATCGGTTACGTCCAGTTAATTGAGTCGATGAGAAGGACAAGTCAGATGGTTACCCGGAGATAGTAGGAACGGTCACTTTGATCCTGGGCAAAGCTTTTGGCGGCTTGGAGGAGGTAGCTTTCGGCGCTTTCGGCGCTGGAGGCGGCGCAACTTTGGAATGCTTTGGAGCCTTTTCAGTCGGCGTCGGGGAAGACGTCCTAGGACGCTTCGAAGACTGACCAGTCGGCGCGGCCACCAAGTCTGGAGCGCTCACCGGGTCGTGAGCATGTTTGGATCTCCTCTCCCTGCGAGGGGGCGAGTCGACTTCCTCATCATCAGTCGATTTGTCGCTCTCCTCTTCTTCCTCGGCATCCGAATGCTCCTCGCCGCTCTCGCCACCGCTCCCTTCTTCCTCGGCTTCTTGGTCCTGCACTCCGTTGGGCATTGAGTACATGTCGATAAGGGCCTGAAAGGACAACGATCAAAGGAAATTCAATCGACCATAAACAAGATATCACTCGGTGAATCGGAAAGATACTCGATAAGACAGAATTATACCTGCTCTGGCTGGTGCGAGTTGTCGAATGGAATCACCCTCCTAGACCCCCGAGGGTTGTCTTTGTTGCTGGTGATCCCCATCAACCACTTCTCCAAGGTATCCTCGCTGATGTCCTCCGGGTGGATCCGAGTGGAATCCTCGAGCCCAGAGTACATCCACATCGGACGATCGCGCGCCTGAAGAGGTTGGATGCGTCGACCAAGAAAGACCTCCAGCAGGTCCATCCCGGTCACCCCGTCGCGGACAAGGTGGACGACCCGCTCGACCAGCACCTTGACCTGCGCCTTCTCTTCTGGAACTACCTTCAGGGGGGCGGGCTTCTCCACTCGAGCCAAAGAAAAGGGAGGAAGTCCGGTCGACTGACCCGGGGTCGGATGATCCTTGCAGTAGAACCAAGTCGACTGCCAGCCCCGGACCAAGTCGGGAAGAATCATGGCTGGGAAAGTACTCTTGCTCCTCATCTGGATCCCCAGACCCCCACACATCTGGATCACTTGTGTCTTCTCGTCACTCGACTTGGCCTTCTTGACCGACTGGGATCGGCAGGTGAAGATGTGTTTGAAAAGGCCCCAGTGCGGTCGACAGCCCAAGAAGTTTTCGCACATCGACACAAAAGCGGCCAGATAGACTATGGTGTTTGGAGTGAAATGGTGGAGTTGAGCCCCAAAGAAGTTCAAAAAACCTGGAAGAAAGGATGGGGAGGCAGTGAGAATCCGCGATCTACGTGGGTGGCGAGGAGAACACACTCACCCTCCCTCGGTTGCGGCTCGGTTTCGTTCCTCGGGAGCCGTGCCGACTTGTGGGGGATCAGTCCCCCCTTCACCAGGTCGTCGAGGTCGTCTTGGGTGATTGTCGAGAGGATCCAGTCGCCCTGGATCTAGCCCGCCGGCAGGCCGGATCTCGACGAGGATCCGCCCCGGCTGGTCCGCTTGCCCTTCGCCTTCGCTATCGCCTTCTTCGCGCGTTCCAGCGCCACCGTCCTCTCCTTCCCCATGGCGACGGGTCGAGCTCGAGCAAAGGTCCGGCGACGAGGGCGGATGCGAGCGTGGCGGAGAGATTGAGAGAAGAAGAAGAGAGAATGGGAGCGCATGGGGCAGAGGCCTGGTCTGGGGCCTTTTATAAGGTCGTCATCCGAGTGACTGACTGGTGGACCCAGGCGATCTAAACAAATCCCGCAACAGTCGCGCGCACAGTACGTGGCGAAAAAGGTGGCGTGGGGATCGAGGAGACTTGCCTAATCCGTCCCGATAACCTCGGTTCCGTCCGTCTGGCGCACTTCCCAAAATTCGAATCCCGCGAGATCCGTGGAGAGTAGAACAACCTGTCAGACTGAAGACAAACATCCTCTACATCATCATTCGGAATCCTACCGTGAAAATTCACTCGACAAAAACCAAGAATGGACCAAGGCGACTGAGAAAGGAGTCGACGTCCTCACCCCAACTCATTGTTCCAGAATGAGATATACTCATAGCACAAAGAAAGGGTCAGAAGTGTTCCCAACTCCTTCCCCACTCAAACCCTGATCCATTCGGGGGCTAATGATGAAGCTATGTACCTAGGGTAGGGTCATGGATCTGTCCAACTGTAACGCACTCGATGCGGCTATATCTCCCACGTGTCGAAGCACGACTTAGAGGCATAACCGCATTGAAAGCAATGTCGCAAGTGAGGTAATCTTCACACAACCCATGTAATACATAAGGGAAAGAGATACATAGTTGGCTTACAATCGCCACTTCACACAATACATGAATACAGCATTACAACATCCAAATACAATCAAGGTCCGACTACGGAACCAAAATAAAAGAAGAACCCCAAATGCGACAAGGTCCCCGATCGACCCCAACCGGGCTCCACTACTGATCAACTAGAACGAAACAACACAAAGGACAAGATCTTCATCGAGCTCCTCCTGAGCTTGGTTGCGTCATCTGCACGGTCTCATCGGCACCTGCAAGCTGGTTTTGGAAGTATCTGTGAGTCACGGGGACTCAGAAATCTCACACCCTCGCGATCAAGACTATTTAAGCTTATGGGTAAGGTAAAGGTATGAGGTGGAGCTGCAGCAAGCGACTAGCATATATGGTGGCTAACATATTCGCAAAAGAGAGCGAGAAGAGAAGGCAAAGCACGAACGAAGAACTATGATCAAGAAGTGATCCTAGAACAACCTACGTCAAACATAACTCCAACACCGTGTTCACTTCCCGGACACCGCCGGAAAGAGACCATCATGGTAACACACGTGGTTGACATATTTTAATTAAGGTCAACTTCAGGTTTTCTACAACCGGACATTAACAAATTCCCATCTGCCCATAACCACGGGCACGGCTTTCAAAAGTTCAAATCCCTGCAGGGGTGTCCCAACTTAGCCCATCTCAAGCTCTCACGGTCAACGAAGGATATTCCTTCTAGCGGGAAGACCCGATCAGACTCGGAATCCCGGTTACAAGACATTTTGACAATGGTAAAACAAGTCCAGCAACACCGCCCGAATGTGCCGACAAATCCTGATAGGAGCTACACATATCTCATTCTCAGGCACACTCAGATGAGACTAGCTACGAGTAAAACCAAACCTCAAGTTGCCCCGAGGTGGCCCCGCAGGCAGCTCAGTTCGGACCAACACTCAGAGGAGCACTGGCCCGGGGGGATTAAAATAATGATGACCCTCGAGAGAGCGACTCCCAAGGGAAAAGCAGGTGGTGGTGAGGCAAAAGGTAAAACCAAGGTTGGGCATTGTTGGAGGAGGTTTACTGAAGGCGAACTGTCAAGGGGTTCCCATAATAGCCCAACCGCGTAAGCAACGCAAAATCCGGGAACATAACACCGATATGACGGAAACTAGGGCGGCAAGAGTGGAACAAAACACCAGGCATAAGGCCGAGCCTTCCACCCTTTACCAAGTATATAGATGCATTAATTAAATAAGATATATGGTGATATCCCAACAAGTAAACAATGTTCCAACGAGGAACGATCTCCATGTTCCAACAAGGAACAAACTTCAATCTTCACCTGCAACTAACAACGCTATAAGAGGGGCTGAGCAAAGTGGTAACATAGCCAAACAACGGTTTGCTAGGACAAGGTGGGTTAGAGGCTTGGTTCAACAATATGGGAGGCATGATAAGCAAGTGGTAGGTATCGCAGCATAGGCATAGCAAAAGAGCGAGCAACTAGCAAGCAAAGATAGAAGTGATTTCGAGGGTATGATCATCTTGCCTGAAATCCCGCAAGGAAGAAGAATGAGTCCATGAAGAAGATAAATGGATGTAGTCGAACGAATCCTCACAAACGCGACGTTATCGGAACCAACCCGAAGAAGCAACACCGGAAAGAAAGCAAACAACATAGTAAACAACCACCACATAAGCATGGCACGATGCGCAAACAAGTATGATGCATGTCCAGTTTAATGAGGCATGGCATGGCAAAGTGCACTAGCAATCCTACAAATTAAGTGGAGCTCAATATGCAACGAGTTTCATATTAAGGAACACTACATCAATTATTTAGTGCTCTCTCGGTTATGAACCCAACAAGATTAAATGTTGTTAGCATGGCAAGAGGTGAAACATGATGAAACCACCTAACTAGGCAAGTTTAAATGAGGCCGGAGGCAATGAACAACAATTCCGGTAAATCCCCATATGCATATATTAGGTTTGCTACTGTTCTGCCCTAAACATAATTTTATAGTTATTAAACATGCAAGATGATGCCACCATGTTAAACTAGGCAAAATTCTACCCCATTTGCATATAAAGTTTATTTAAAACAGAGCTACAGTTAATTAGTTATGAATTAAAACATTTTAACAAGTTATTGAGCAAAATTTAAACAAACAACATTTTAAGCATTTTAACATGGCAAGAAGGTGGCATATTATCAATCTACACATAATTTTAAGCAAGTTTCATATATAAATTATTTTAATCCGGTGCACGGATGATGAGTTATTAAATGCATGGAACTAGGGGGGTTTTCTGTAAAACTGCAATTCTGCGGATAAAGAACAAAACCACAGAACAGGGAAAAAACCCTATCGGGCCGAATCTGAAAGCTCTGCTAGCCCAACCGAGAGGGGGCTGTGGGGGCTCACATTGGGCCAAGGCCTGCTGGAGGAGGGAAAGGCCGGCAGAGGCAAAGCTGGGCCGAGGCGAGGCCGGTCCAGGCGCGGTGGATCTGGCAGTTGACTCGATCGAGTCAACGTGGTCGAGCAGTCGCTGGCACTGGTCGCTGTTCTGAAAGAGAAAAGGCAGCGACGGGTTCAGAGCGCCGCGGGAACAGGCAAGGGCGGTGCAGGGCCAGGACGGCGCGGGATCCAGACGTGGAGACGAGCTGGCGTCAAGGTGCGGCGGCGCTCGCGGGGTCCGGTGAGGACACGTCTTGAGGCGGGGTCGTGGGGCTCTTGCAGCAGGGAGGTCGCTGGCGGCGGGACTCCTCCTGTTGACGACCCAAGACAGACGGAGTCCGGTGAGAGAAAGAGATAGGAAGGAGGCGACGGAGAAGAGGTGCGGTGACCTGCTAGTGTTGGGGAACTCCGGCAAAAACGAACTGCAGAAGGCGGCCTTGTACCGCTGGAGCTCGAGGCGAGGGGCATCTCCTCGAGGAGGACGAAGAAGCAGGGCGCGACGGTGGGGATGGAAGCAGGGCGCGGCGCGGTGCTCGTTTCCCTTGCAGGCTCAAGGAAGAAGCAGAGGAGGCAAAGGACAGGTCTTGGTGAAGGCGCACGCAGCGACGGAGCTGGAGCGAGGGAGGCGGCGTAGTTCGGTTCCTGCAGGGAGGCGAGAACAACGCCGATGTGCTCCACGGCGACGGAGGACGCGGGACTTGAGGCGCAAGGCGAGGCGGGCTCGAGCAGATCCGGCGGTGGCGCTTGCTCGGAGGCTACCGGACGAAGCGAAACGACGGCGGCGACGCCGTGGGGCTTCAGCGAGCTCCTGCTCGTTCCTGGGAAGGAGAAAGAGAGAGGGCCACCGTGAGAGTGAGAGAGGAAAAATTAGGAAGAGGAGAGAAACGGGACGAGGCCGGTCCTGGTCGTGGCCGCCGGCGGCAGGGTCGCCGGAGGGCGCGGGGTCGGTGAGGCTCGGGCGCGAGGGCTCCTGCTCCGCTGCTGCTACGGGTTCAAGGAGAAAGCAGAGGAGGAGCTTCGGGGAAGGAGGTGGATCTCTAGGAAGACAAGAGGAGTGGATCTGGTTGGGTGGTTGAGAAAAACGAGGAGGATGCGGCGGCGACCGAGGGGAAGGATCCCGAGGGGGATTTGGAGTGTGGCGGCGGCTGAAGGGGGACAAACGACCTAGTTTTTAGGGTTTGGTCTGATATATATATATATATATATCAAAAGGATTAAAGGAGAGGGATTTGGATCATCGGATTGGAATCCGACGGACGAGAATACAATAGGTAGGGAGTCCAAAAAGGAAAATGGAGATGTTTTGTAGATGTTTGGGGATGATCCGGACACAACGGTGGCGACAGACCGAGTCAGGTCCGGGACAGCTTTCCGGACGCGCGCGCGAGGAGGGCTGCGGGCTGACGAGAGGGGTTAGGTAGGACCTCAGGGTAGGTAGTGGACTGTGGAGAGCGGGTTGGTCTGAGAGAAGAGGGGAAAGATGCAGCCTGGCAGGGTTTCCGGAGACCGAAAACGTTCGACGAAAAGACCGACTATAATGTCGCTATAGTTATCCGTTGGGCTATCAAACGAACTCCGAATGCGATGAAACTTGACAGGCAGTCTATCTACACCATAATAAGACCACACGTCAACTCTCATCCCATTCTGAGAGCATTCTCCGGCCACTTATAAAATACTATTTCGGACATGCCGCGGGCGCGTGCAAGTGTAGTTGGGCTCAGAACGGACAACAGAGAGAACTCGGAGAACCCGGACGAATGCAAGTTTAGAAAACATGATGGTGCAATGCACATGATGACATGACAAGATGCAACACGCAAACAAATGACATGGCAACGACGGCGAATAACTGGGAGACAACTGGCACATCGGTCTCGGGGCGTTACAACACTCCACCACTACGAGAGGATCTCGTCCCGAGATCTAGAATGGCACCGGAGGGACAACGGAAGAGAAAGAGAAGAGGTAAAACTAAGTTGCTCCTTTGACAAACGGGTGAAACCAAAGAACCTTGAAAAGGTTGAGCCATTTCGAGAAAGAATACAATGAAGATGAACGAAGTTGAAAACACTCCGTTAGGAAAGAGGAACGAGAAAGAACAAGTTTGAAAGCACTCCGGTAGGGAAGAGTAATAAGAAAGAACAAATTTCGACAGCACTCCGGTAGAAAAGAGATGCAATGGTTGATAAGGCGAGAAGAACTTTATCAAAAGGGGACAACACTCCGATAAAAAGGATAAGCAAAGAAAGAACATGATCTTGACAAGACAAGAAGATGGATGAAAAGAGCAACATCAAAATGCCTCCGGAAGAAAGAATAGAAGATAGATAATTGAGATAAACGAATGTAGAAGAAAATGCCAACTTCTGTGACAAAAGAGCTTGAAAAGGTATCCTTAGGAGAAGGGTCGAACGGTGTTGTTGGAAAACCAACAACGAAAAGAACAAGGTTGTAGTGGGCTTATGGAGAACATCTCAAAACTATGAGGTGAAATTCTGCCACTAATGGAAACCAAGATTGGATTGATATCAACAAGGAGACGAGAAATTTATTTCGCCGGGAGTATAAAGAACTTGGGTCCTTTATAAGCACCATAAATAGCAACAATCCTTAGGGAAGGCTTTAGGTGAAAATTAACCCAAGATAACTCCAACGAAGAGGTTGATGGATTTAAAATATCTCATTCTTAACAACATGGGAATCATGAAACATGAACTCAAATTATGAAGAATGACATAATACCACCTCCAATGATATGGTAGAAGGAATTGCACTCCGGATTACAGGATGAAGAAAGCATGAGCTCCTCAGAAAAGAATGTTGATGAACGCTTCGAGAAGGAATTAAATCCTTTATGAACCATCATGAAGAGTCTCCATGAAGAACTCCGGTAAGAAAAGAATGATCAAACGAAAGGAAAGAGAGGTCGAAAACACATGGTGAATCCTTGCAATGATTTGATGGATCTTTGGAATGATAATTGAAATAACTTTGAGCTCCGGAAAAGAAAGATGGACAACTTGAATCGAGAATTTGATGAACCTCCGGAATAAGGAATTAATCACTTGGATGAAGCAAGAATAAGAATTGCGTTATGCGTATCCTTCACCAATTAAATTGATGACAATCAACGGATTTGGCAAACTACTTATTCTCGTAGAAAGGATTAAGATAGATATAACATAACTTGAGAACGTCTTCAATGAACCGCCGGTAGGATTGAACCGCTGGTAACATAACTTGAGACGTCGAACCCCAATTTCATATCATACATCTGTGTAGGATCGAAAGTATGTCTAGAGGGGGGTGATTAGACTACTTGACCAAATAAAAACTTAACCTTTTCCCAATTTTAGTTCTTGGCAGATTTTAGCTATTTTAGGACAAGTCAAGCAATCATCACACAATTCAAGCAAGCATGCAAAGAGTATATTGGCAGCGGAAAGTAAAGCATGCAACTTGCAAGAATGTAAAGGGAAGGGTTTGGAGAATTCAAACGCAATTGGAGGCACGGATGTTTTTCCCGTGGTTCGGATAGGTGGTGCTATCCTACATCCACGTTGATGGAGACTTCAACCCACAAAGGGTAACGGTTGCAAGAGTCCACACAGGGCTCCACCCACAAAGGGTAATGGTTGCGCGAGTCCACACAGGGCTCCACCCACGAAGGGTCCATGAAGAAGCAACCGCCCACAAAGGGTCCACGAAGAAGCAACCTTGTCTATCCCACCATGGCCATCGCCCACACAGGTCTTGCCTCACTAGCGGTAGATCTTCACAAAGTAGGCGATCTCCTTGCCCTTACAAACTCCTTGGTTCAACTCCACAATCTTGTCGGAGGCTCCCAAGTAACACCTAGCCAATCTAAGAGACACCACTCTCCAAGAAGTAACAAATGGTGTGTAGGTAATGAACTCCTTGCTCTTGTGCTTCAAATGATAGTCTCCCCAACACTCAAGTCTCCCCAACACTCAACTCTCTCTCTCATAGGATTTGGATTTGGTGGAAAGAAGATTTGAGTGGAAAGCAACTTGGGAAGGCTAGAGATCAAGATTCATATGGTAGGAATGGAATATCTTGGTCTCAACACATGAGTAGGTGGTTCTCTCTCAGAACATATGAGTTGGAATGGTGTATCTGTTCTGATGGCTCTCTCTTTGAATGAAGAGGAGGTGGAGGGGTATATATAGCCTCCACACAAAATCCAACCGTTACACAGTTTTCCAATCTCGGTGGGACCGAATCAACAAACTCAGTCGGACCAAAAATGTAAACCTAGTGACCGTTAGAGATTTTCGGTGGGACTGACATGCAACTCGGTAGGACCGATATGGTTAGGGTTTGGGCATAACGTAATCTCGGTGAGACTGATTACACAAACTCGGTGAGACCGAATTTGGTAATTAGCTAACCAGAGAGTTGGTCAGGCAAACTCGGTGGGACCGATTTGCTCTTTCGGTGAGACCGAAAAGTTACAAAGGGGAAACACTGAATTTACATTGCAATCTCGGTGGGACCGATTCGCTCTTTCGGTGAGACCAAAAAGTTACGAAAGGGAAACAGAGAGTTTGCAATCCCATCTCGGTGAGACCGAGATCCCTATCGGTAGAACCGAATTGCTAGGGTTTGGCAGTGGCTAATGACAAGTGAAACTCGGTGGCGCCGGATTGGAAGAATTGGTAGGACCGAGTTTGGCTTAGGGTTTAGGTCATATGTGGATATGGGAAAGTAGTTGAGGGTTTTTTGAGCATATCACTAAGCACATGAAGCAAGAGGCTCATTATGCAACACCTCATCCCTCCTTGATAGTATTGGCTTTTCCTAAAGACTCAATGTGATCTTGGATCACTAAAATATAAAATGAAGAGTCTTGAGCTTTTGAGCTTGAGCCAATCCTTTTTCCTTAGCATTTTGAGGGTTCCACTTTCACATCCATGCCATGCCAATCATTGAGCTTTCCTGAAATAATCATCTTGGAATAGCATTAGCTCAATGAGCTATATGTTGTTATGAATTACCAAAACCACCTAGGGATAGTTGCACTTTCAATCTCCCCCTTTTTGGTAATTGATGACAACATATAGATCAAAGCTTCGACAAATGATGATAAGCATGAAATATATCATCGCTTTGAGAAGTATGTGATAAGTAAGAGCTCCCCCTAAATTTGTGCATATTTAAAATTTGCTTTGGAATGCAAATGCACAAGGAGTTAGAGTCATGGGTTACTCTTCCATGTCACATACATCTTGGTGGAGCGCTTAAAATGATAAGAATGAAATACATGCACTCATCACCAAGAATAGTGAAAGATCACATAAGATAGATAAGATAATAGCATTAAGCAAGCATTAAGTGTAGCTTATGATCAAACACATGATCATCAATGTCTCACAAAGAATGACGTAGTATCTCAAGCACTCAAAAGCAAACAAGTTTGAAAAACCACCAAATAAAGCAAGAGAGAAAAGCAACACTCTCTTTCTCGAAGCCTATGATCTATACATTTTTCTCCCCCTTTGGCAACAAGTTACCAAAAAGTTCCTAGAAAATGCATAGTACTAGATCGACGCTCAGGCTTGATCTTTTGGTGGTGGTGGAGTCCGGATCACTCCAAGGACGAAGGCTTCTGTAGACGCTGAAGTAGACGCTGGAGTTGGAGCTGAAGTAGATGCTGGAGCTGGTGGAACTGAGGCTGTAGCTGGTGCTGAGGTGGTGGCTCTTGTGTCAGCAACTGGCACGGCAGACGACCTCGGACCTCGTGGCACTCTGGCAAAGGCATGAGTGGTAGTCCTGCCTCTCCTCTCCACATATCATCTTGGAGCTGCTCCACTGCAGTCTGAATCTCCGTTACCTTGACATCCAAGTCATAGAACTTTTGTTCCATGATTCTCTCTAGGCTTGCCTGGTTTTGAGTTAGGGTGGCTAGTCCTTGCTCAATCCGCAGGGTGGATGCAATCAGGTAACCAAGCTGCTCTTGTTTGGTCTTCAAGAAATACTCAGATGCCTCCTCTTGAGTTGGCATCTTGGCAGCTTTCTCCTTCCTTGCCTTCTCCTTCTTTGCGTATGCTTGGGCAGACGATGGCTCGTTCTCAGTCATGACAACTTGATTGTCCTCAAAATCTGGACGGATGGGCAGGTGTTCCTTGTCCAATAAATATATGCCCGTGCCCATCTTGGAGTTAATGAGCTCCTGGATCTGAGGGGCATATCCGCAACTCCTCTTCTGATCTGCTGCAGTCCTTTTGATAGTTTCCACTATGAGGCTCATCACCTTGAACTTCTGAGGCACATCAAATACATGTAGCAAGTTGATAGCATGGCCTCTGATCATCTTGTGATCTCCAGACTTGGGCAATAAGGTGTGCCTCAAGATCCAATTGATAGTTGGCAGCCCTGACAGAAGGTAATGCACAGACCCAAATTTGAAGGTGTCAAGAGCTTCATTGGGAATTTCCTTGTACATATTGGACATAGAGTTATGGTCCATCTTCTTCTTGGCATATATGTCCAAGTCATCATCATGCTCCTCTGGGGCATTAATGATCTGTGCCCACTCAGCAACTATGGATTGGTACCTTGTACCCTCAGACATCCATGTGATCCTCCCATCTGAATAAAAATGTGCTGTGGAGTAGAACTGCATTATAAGCTCCTCATTCCACTTTGTGAGCTTCTGCCCAACAAAGTCAGCTACTCCACAAGCTATGAAGCTGTCTTGCACTCCGGGATAGTGCTCCTCATTTTCCTTGATGTACTGCCAGTCAACCCATCTCATATCACAGACTATTGGCTTCTTATCAAGCAACACTGTCTCGTAGAAGTCCTGTTGTTCCTTAGTGTGGAACCTGTAGTCAACAGCAGTCCTCCTCCTTGAAGCATACGGGTCTGCTTCTCTCCACTTCCTCAGCCCTGAATCTCTCCTGAGCTTCATGTCCTCAGCCACAGGATGCGCATCGTTGTGGTCTGGCATCTTGGGCTTGAGCTTTCTCAGAACTTGCTCTTCATCCTCTTCTTCAGCAACAGTCTCAGGCACTGGGGCCTTGTTCTTCTCAGCTGTAGGAATGCTCCTTGTATTTCTCTTTGGTTTTGGCTTGGAGGCAGCTTTGGGCTTAGATGCAGTAGCCCCTGATCTTATGGCATCACCCATCAGCTTGGGTGCCTTGGGTGCTGGTGCAGCTACCTCTTCTTCCTCTTCCTCTTCCATGATGGAAGCCTTTCCTAGCACTCTAGCTACGGTCTTCTTGACCCTTTCCTTTATTTTCTTTCCCTCAGCAGCAACTGGCTCTTTAGGTGCAGGCTTCTCAGTTGAAGCTCTTTCCTTTGACATGGGCTGCCTGTCTGCTGGCCTTTTGATTTTCAGCCCTGGCTTTGTGCCTTGAGCTGGCTCAACTCTCTTTGATGTGGCCTCTTCCTCTGCCACATAATCTTCATCTTCGGAATCAGAAGTTCTCTTCTTCCTCTGTCTGGTGGCAGCTTTTGGCAAGTTGCTAGGGGTGCTCCTACTGCCCTCATCTGAAGAGCTGGAGGGACTAGTGCCCTCACTCATGTGCACCTGCTGCTCTGACATGTTCTGGCTGTCACTTTGATCAGACATGCTGCAAGCTCTGACTGCTGACCCTATGAACAGTTTATAGATGAGGTAGAAAAGATGAGCATCACAAAATGCAGAGATTTTTGCAAAAGAATGATCCAAAAACTTAGTTTTAGTTTCCCACTGAAATCATCTTGGATCTACCGATTTTCAAACTCGGTGATACCGAAGCAGTTTTGGAACCTAAACTAGTGAACTCGGTAGGACCGAGTCACAGTTCGGTGGCACCGAGACTGCTAGGGTTTCACAGAGTTCCAAAATCGGTCACACCGATAAGTAATTCTCGGTCAGACCGAGTCTCACTTGTGCAATGGCATAAGCCAAATCGGTGGGACCGAGTTTTTCAACTCGGTGGGTCCGAGATGGTTTCGACGGAAACCTAACCCTAAAATTTTCGAATCAAAGCTAATCTACGGGCATATTGACTGGATAGGAGTGTTTCAATCGTGGCAAGAATCATGAAGAACACAATGTGCTAGGAATCGGACGGGGAATAGCACTGTGATCGAGTCCATACCCTAGTTCAGCGGAGACTCGCTACGGCGGCAACGGCGGGGCAGAATTCCCGTTGACGGCGATGGAGACCAACGACTGGAGGCGGCTGGCAGCGAGAAGACGATCCGGAGACCACGTTGGCAGAGCAGGCTATCGCGCGGGCGAAGGGGTTCGGAGAAATTTCCAAATTTTGCCCGTGACTATATATAGCCCGACCCTGTCGGTGTGACCGAGTGGAACAACTCGGTGGCACCGAGATTCATAACTGCAGGCAGTTACTGAAACTCGGTGTGACCGAAATGTTCAAATCGGTTGCACCGAGAACGAAAACCTAGATCAACTTAATGATCTCGGTAGGACCGAAAGTGGGGTATCGGTCAGACCGAGAATCATAAAGAGGTTTTGGAAGTTTAAGTCTATGACGAATCGGGGACTCCGAGCGCTCCTCACACAGAGTGGTTCGAATCTGACTTGATCAAATTTTGTGATGCAGCATGAATAGAGTTTGAGACGAGAAAAGCATAGATAGCTAGAGGAGTTACTTAGGCATTCTTGTCCATCCACTTGGCAAAAGAAAATAAAACCAAACAATCAAAACAACAAGTGGATGTCCTGGAATGAGTAAAATATGCAGCCAGCATGCTCACACAATAAGATGGCAAATGAAATATGTGGCAAGGCATGCACAACCAATTCTAGCATCTATCAAGCAATTTGTGATGACAAGGTTATCTATATATGAGTATATTGACTTAGGAGTCAAGTGAGAGCACTTGATCATAGGTCATACTCATCGTTTAAGCTCAAGTGGGGTTACCACTTTTACATAAAGCATTGTTGTGTTCACATCTTTAGAGTTGCTTTAGCTCAAGTCTTAGAGTAAAGATCCCCCTAGATGTGATATCCCCCCTAAGAGGGATGAACTAACCTTGGGTTTTGTCGATGATGACTTCATGTAGATGTTGAAGATGTGGACGCTCAATGTTGATGTAGATCACTTGGAGCTATCCATTTGAGTGAATTGCACTTTCAATACCTACATGGGTTAGTCCCACAAGGAACAAACAAGGATATCCATAGACATAGAGTGATGCACACAAAAGATGATGTCCATGAAAACTTTTAGGTTACCTTGTCCCTTGTCTTACCAACAAGAGGGTTTGTGACTCCTTGAACTAGTGCAAGATGTGGAAGTTGATTGCACTTGTTCTTGCCAAAATGATAAGAGTGAAGTATGTTGGCGGAGTCACCCTCAAGAACTCTCTAGTTCTTCTTATTTTGGATCCACATCATCTTGATGGTAATCCTTGGAGTTGTAGTCGTACTTGATGAAGTGGAACTTGAAGTAGTCTTGGGAATCCACTTGACTAAGGTCTTAGGAGCTTCTTCAAATGCGTCAATTTCCTCTTGAAGCTTGTCCTTGCCTTTTTGCTTGTAGTCTTGTGGTGGAAGATCATCTTGAGCTTGTGTCCCCTTGAAAGAAGTATACTTATCTTGTTGAGGAACAAACTTTGTCTTGGGGTATTGATCTTCTTCCCACTCAACTCCATTGGCATTGAACTTTCGTTCAAAACCAACACCTTGATTCTTCCGGTGCATTCCTTGCTTGCGCACAATTTCCTCGAATTGCTTACTCCCGGCAAGGCTTTTGTACACTCCTTTCTCTATAATTCCCTTCAATAAACTATTTTCTTGCTCAAGTGTAACTTGGCTAAGAGAATCATTAGTGGAATCAAGAGAACTACTAGAAGCAACAATATTGGATTTAGCATGATCATTGTTACTGCTAGAGGAAGAATCTTTCTTGTTCTTGTTACTAGACTTGACTTGAGGCATGTAAGTGGATAAGAGTAAACGCTTGGCAATGTAAGAAGAGCTTTTCTTGCGGAGATCATCATTGATTGCTTTTAAGAACTCATGCTCTTGCTCAAGATTGAGCTTTTCAAAGCGTAATTTCTCATGAGCTCTTAAAAGTTCTCGATGATCTTCGAAGATAGTTTCATGAGCTAACTTAAGAGTGTTTAGTTCTTTAGTTAGAGCCTCAATCTTCTCCTTATCATTGTCATTCGTTTTATCTTGATTAGCATGTTTAATTGACGTTTCATCATAGTATTCATCACTAGAGTTGTCAACAAGCAAATCATCACCTAACAAGTCATCTTCATCACTATTGAAATCAACATACTCGGGGTGTGTTACCTTAGGACCTTTGTCCATGAAGCATCTTCCAATTCCTTCATTTGGTGAGTCAAATATGTCGTAGGAGTTGGTTGACACAAGTGCTAGACCGGCAACACCTTCATCTTGAGTATCTTCGGAGTCGGAGTGATAACTTCTCTCGGAGTGGCTGTCGGAGTCGGAGTCGGATACCCATTCACCAACATGAGCTTGATGTCTTCGTCTTGTGTAGCTCCTTGATGATTTTTCCTTCCTTTCCGAAACCTTGCTTCTCCGTGAGTATCTTCGTTCATAACGATCATCTCTACTCCTCCTCTCTCTTGGTGGTGATTCTTTGCTTCTTATTTTTGGAGAATCTTCTCTTCTCTTGTAGGGAGCCGTACACTCATTGGAATAGTGTCCGGGTCTTCTACAACTGTAGCAGTTTCGCTCTCGACTAGAAGATCTTTTGTCATTATAGGACCTTGACTTGAAGCTTCTATCTTTGCTTCTACTCTTGTAGAACTTGTTGAAGTTCTTCACCATTAAGCTCAATTATTCATTGAAGTCTTGTTTCTCACTTGATGATGTAGGGGCTTCACATGAGGCTTTATAGGCACCACTTGATTTGTTGTGAAGTTCCTCTTTATCCTTAAGTGACATCTCATGAGCAACAATTCTTCCAATCACCTCCGTTGGCTTGAGATCTTTGTAATTGGGCATCATTTGGATCAATGTGCACACGGTATCATATTTTCCATCCAAGGCTCTTAGAATCTTCTTGATGATGAATCTGTCGGTCATCTCTTCACTTCCTAAGCCGGCAATCTCATTTGTGATGAGAGCAATCCTAGAGTACATTTCAGCGACACCTTCACCATCCTTCATCTTGAACTTGTCAAGTTGGCTTTGAAGCACATCCAACTTGGATTCCTTGACGGAGTCGGTACCTTCGTGCATATCAATCAAAGTGTCCCAAATTTCCTTCGCATTCTCAAGACGGCTAATTTTGTTGAATTCTTCGGGGCACAATCCGTTGAAGAGAATATCACAAGCTTGAGCATTGTATTGCAACATCTTCAACTCATCCGCGGTAGCTTCACGGTTTGGTTCTCTCCCATCAAAGAAGTCACCTTGCAAACCAACACACACAATAGCCCAAACGGCGGGGTTATGTCCAAGAATATGCATTTTCATGTTATGCTTCCAACTAGCAAAATTAGTACCATCAAAGTAGGGACCTCTACGGTGGTAATTTCCCTCGCTAGACGCCATACTCTCCTAGGTTGTGAAACCAAGGCTATGACCACCAAAGCTATGGAGATCAAAGCAAATGGAGACCAAAGCTCTGATACCACTTGTAGGATCGAAAGTATGTCTAGAGGGGGGTCATTAGACTACTTGACCAAATAAAAACTTAACCTTTTCCCAATTTTAGTTCTTGGCAGATTTTAGCTATTTTAGGACAAGTCAAGCAATCATCACACAGTTCAAGCAAGCATGCAAAGAGTATATTGGCAGCGGAAAGTAAAGCATGCAACTTGCAAGAATGTAAAGGGAAGGGTTTGGAGAATTCAAACGCAATTGGAGACACGGATGTTTTTCCCGTGGTTCGGATAGGTGGTGCTATCCTACATCCACGTTGATGGAGACTTCAACCCACAAAGGGTAACGGTTGCGAGAGTCCACACAGGGCTCCACCCACAAAGGGTAATGGTTGCGCGAGTCCACACAGGGCTCCACCCACGAAGGGTCCACGAAGAAGCAACCACCCACAAAGGGTCCACGAAGAAGCAACCTTGTCTATCCCACCATGGCCATCGCCCACACAGGACTTGCCTCACTAGCGGTAGATCTTCACGAAGTAGGCGATCTCCTTGCGCTTACAAACTCCTTGGTTCAACTCCACAATCTTGTCGGAGGCTCCCAAGTAACACCTAGCCAATCTAGGAGACACCACTCTCCAAGAAGTAACAAATGGTGTGTAGGTAATGAACTCCTTGCTCTTGTGCTTCAAATGATAGTCTCCCCAACACTCAACTCTCTCTCTCATAGGATTTGGATTTGGTGGAAAGAAGATTTGAGTGGAAAGCAACTTGGGAAGGCTAGAGATCAAGATTCATATGGTAGGAATGGAATATCTTGGTCTCAACACATGAGTAGGTGGTTCTCTCTCAGAACATATGAGTTGGAATGGTCTATCTGTTCTGATGGCTCTCTCTTTGAATGAAGAGGAGGTGGAGGGGTATATATAGCCTCCACACAAAATCCAACCGTTACACAGTTTTCCAATCTCGGTGGGACCGAATCAACAAACTCGGTCGGACCGAAAATGTAAACCTAGTGACCGTTAGAGATTTTCGGTGGGACTGACATGCAACTCGGTAGGACCGATATGGTTAGGGTTTGGGCATAACGTAATCTCGGTGAGACCGATTACACAAACTCGGTGAGACCGAATTTGGTAATTAGCTAACCAGAGAGTTGGTCAGGCAAACTCGGTGGGACCGATTTGCTCTTTCGGTGAGACCGAAAAGTTACAAAGGGGAAACACTGAATTTACATTGCAATCTCGGTGGGACCGATTCGCTCTTTCGGTGAGACCGAAAAGTTACGAAAGGGAAAGAGAGAGTTTGCAATCCCATCTCGGTGAGACCGAGATCCCAATCGGTAGAACCGAATTGCTAGGGTTTGGCAGCGGCTAATGACAAGTGAAACTCGGTGGCGCCGGATAGGAAGAATCGGTAGGACCGAGTTTGGCTTAGGATTTAGGTCATATGTGGATATGGGAAAGTAGTTGAGGGTTTTTGGAGCATATCACTAAGCACATGAAGCAAGAGGCTCATTATGCAACTCCTCATCCCTCCTTGATAGTATTGGCTTTTCCTAAAGACTCAATGTGATCTTGGATCACTAAAATATAAAATGAAGAGTCTTGAGCTTTTGAGCTTGAGCCAATCCTTTTTCCTTAGCATTTTGAGGGTTCCACTTTCACATCCATGCCATGCCAATCATTGAGCTTTCCTGAAATAATCATCTTGGAATAGCATTAGCTCAATGAGCTATATGTTGTTATGAATTACCAAAACCACCTAGGGATAGTTGCACTTTCAATCTGTCGAAAAGATATCCTAAGAGCTACTTGAATTCCCACTTATAAACTCCCGAAACTTTCCGGTTATGCAATCAGGTGTTGGGGATATAGGGGAAGCATAATATCTCACCCAAAACTAGCAAATCCTACATCCAGCTGTATCCATCCTTCAACACATAACCAAGAAACCTTCGGAAATCATCTACCTCAACCTTCGAAAAGCATCCGTTATACGAGTTATGGCAATACTCCCGAACTCCCGCCCCAGTACTGGGTGGCGTCGAGGTTATCTCACCAACAACTTCATAAAAGAGATTTTCGATGTCGGCGAAACTAATCTCAGGTATTCCAGAACTGCAACGATAAAATTGTGACGACAACACCTCGGAGCTCAACTCCCCGGGACACTGCCACAACCCCTAAATGACAGGAGGCACCAACAACAATGTTCTCATCACAAATCGATCGGAACGATTCCAAAATACCTGCGTGATCCTAAAAAAAATTTAGTGAAAATTTGAGAAGAGAAGAGTCAAAACTCTACGTCAGGAAGCCTTACCAGAGCGATGAAGGGACTGGGGAGTAAAAATAATTCCTAACTCTCCGATATATAATTCCTAATTGACTCAAAAAAAATTTCTAGACTCAACAACGGCTGCTAAAAACGATCAAGCAGTGGGGGCTCCTAAGGTCGGGGAAGGCTTTGATTACCAACTTGTAACGCCCTCGATGCGGCTATATCTCCCATGTGTTGAAGCACGACTTAGAGGCATAACCGCATTGAAAGCAATGTCGCAAGTGAGGTAATCTTCACACAACCCATGTAATACATAAGGGAAAGAGATACATAGTTGGCTTACAATCGCCACTTCACACAATACATGAATACAGCATTACAACATCCAAATACAATCAAGGTCCGACTACGGAACCAAAATAAAAGAAGAACCCCAAATGCGACAAGGTCCCCGATCGACCCCAACCGGGCTGCACTACTGATCAACTAGAATGAAACAACACAAAGGACAAGATCTTCATCAAGCTCCTCCTGAGCTTGGTTGCGTCATCTGCACGGTCTCATCGGCACCTACAAGCTGGTTTCGGAAGTATCTGTGAGTCACGGGGACTCAGCAATCTCACACCCTCGCGATCAAGACTATTTAAGCTTATGGGTAAGGTAAAGGTATGAGGTGGAGCTGCAGCAAGCGACTAGCATATATGGTGGCTAACATATTCGCAAAAGAGAGCGAGAAGAGAAGGCAAAGCACGAACGAAGAACTATGATCAAGAAGTGATCCTAGAACAACCTACGTCAAACATAACTCCAACACCGTGTTCACTTCCCGGACACCGCCGGAAAGAGACCATCACGGTAACACACGCGGTTGATGTATTTTAGTTAAGGTCAACTTCAGGTTTTCTACAACCGGACATTAACAAATTCCCATCTGCCCATAACCGCGGGCACGGCTTTCGAAAGTTCAAATCCATGCAGGGGTGTCCCAACTTAGCCCATCACAAGCTCTCACGGTCAACGAAGGATATTCCTTCTAGCGGGAAGACCCGATCAGACTCGGAATCCCGGTTACAAGACATTTTGACAATGGTAAAACAAGTCCAGCAACACCGCTCGAATGTGCCAACAAATCCCGATAGGAGCTGCACATATCTCGTTCATAGGGCACACTCAGATGAGACTAGCTATGAGTAAAACCAAACCTCAAGTTGCCCCGAGGTGGCCCCGCAGGCAGCTCAGTTCGGACCAACACTCAGAGGAGCACTGGTCCGGGGGGTTAAAATAATGATGACCCTCGAGAGAGCGACTCCCAAGGGAAAAGTAGGTGGTGGTGAGGCAAAAGGTAAAACCAAGGTTGGGCATTGTTGGGGGAGTTTTACTCAAGGCGAACTGTCAAGGGGTTCCCATAATAGCCCAACCGCGTAAGGAACGCAAAATCCGGGAACATAACACCGATATGATGGAAACTAGGGCGGCAAGAGTGGAACAAAACACCAGGCATAAGGCCGAGCCTTCCACCCTTTACCAAGTATATAGATGCATTAATTAAATAAGATATATGGTGATATCCCAACAAGTAAACAATGTTCCAACGAGGAACGATCTCCATGTTCCAACAAGGAACAAACTTCAATCTTCACCTGCAACTAACAACGCTATAAGAGGGGCTGAGCAAAGCGGTAACATAGCCAAACAACGGTTTGCTAGGACAAGGTGGGTTAGAGGCTTGGTTCAACAATATGGGAGGCATGATAAGCAAGTGGTAGGTATCGCAGCATAGGCATAGCAAAAGAGCAAGCAACTAGCAAGCAAAGATAGAAATGATTTCGAGGGTATGATCATCTTGCCTGAAATCCCGCAAGGAAGAAGAATGAGTCCATGAAGAAGATAAATGGATGTAGTCGAACGAATCCTCACAAACGCGACGTTATCGGAACCAACCCGAAGAAGCAACACCGGAAAGAAAGAAAACAACATAGTAAACAACCACCACATAAGCATGGCACAATGCGCAAACAAGTATGATGCATGTCCAATTTAATGAGGCATGGCATGGCAAAGTGCACAAGCAATCCTACAAATTAAGTGGAGCTCAATATGCAATGAGTTGCATATTGAGGAACACTACATCAATTATTTAGTTCTCTCTCGGTTATGAACCCAACAAGATTAAATGTTGTTAGCATGGCAAGAGGTGAAACATGATGAAACCACCTAACTAGGCAAGTTTAAATGAGACCGGAGGCAACGAACAACAATTCCGGTAAATCCCCATATGCATATATTAGGTTTGGTACTGTTCTGCCCTAAACATAATTTTATAGTTATTAAACATGCAAGATGATGCCACCATGTTAAACTAGGCAAAATTCTACCCCATTTGCATATAAAGTTTATTTAAAACAGAGCTACGGTTAATTAGTTATGAACTAAAACATTTTAACAAGTTATTGAGCAAAATTTAAACAAACAACATTTTAAGCATTTTAACATGGCAAGAAAGTGGCATATTATCAATCTACACATAATTTTAAGCAAGTTTCATATATAAATTATTTTAATCCGGTGCACGGATGATGAGTTATTAAATGCATGGAACTAGGGAGTTTTCTGTAAAACTGCAATTCTGCGGATAAAGAACAAAACCACAGAACAGGGAAAAAACCCTATCGGGCCGAATCTGAAAGCTCTGCTGGCCCAACCGAGAGGGGGCTGTGGGGGCTCACATTAGGCCAAGGCCTGCTGGAGGAGGGAGAGGCCGGCAGAGGCAAAGCTGGGCCGAGGCGAGGCCGGTCCAGGCGCGGTGGATCTGGTGGTTGACTCGATCGAGTCAACGTGGTCGAGCGGTCGCTGGCGCTGTTTGTTGTTCTGAAAGAGAAAAGGCAGCGACGGGTTCAGGGCGCCGCGGGAACAGGCAAGGGCGGTGCAGGGCCGGGACGGCGCGGGATCCAGCCCTGGAGACGAGCTGGCATCAAGGTGCGACGGCGCTCGCGGGGTCCGGCGAGGACACGTCTTGAGGCGGGGTCGTGGGGCTCCGGCAGCAGGGAGGTCGCTGGCAGCGGGACTCCTCCTGTTGATGACCCAAGACAAAGGGAGTCCAGTGAGAGAAAGAGATAGGAAGGAGGCGACGGAGAAGAGGTGTGGTGACCTGCTGGTGTTGGGGAACTCCGGCAAAAACGAACTGCAGAAGACGGCCTTGTAGCGCTGGAGCTTGAGGCGAGGGGCATCTCCTCGAGGAGGAGGAAGAAGCAGGGTGCGGCGGCGGGGATGGAAGCAGGGCGCGGCGCGGTGCTCGTTTCCCTTGCGGGCTCGAGGAAGAAGCAGAGGAGGCAGAGGAAACTGGGCGCGGCGGCGACAGGTGATGGTGAAGGCGCACGCAGCGGCTGAGCTGGAGCGAGGGAGGCGGTGCAGTTTGGTTCCTGCAGGGAGGCGAGAACAACGCCGATGTGCTCCATGGCCACGGTGGACGCGGGACTTGAGGCGCAAGGCGAGGCGGGCTCGAGCAGATCCGGCGGTGGCGCTTGCTCGGAGGCTACCGGACGAAGCGAAACGACGGCGGCGACGCCGTGGGGCTTGAGCGAGCTCCTGCTCGTTCCTGGGAAGGAGAAAGAGAGAGGGCCATCGTGAGAGTGAGAGAGGAAAAATTAGGAAGAGGAGAGAAACGGGACGAGGCCGGTCCTGGTCGTGGCCGCCGGCGGCAGGGTCGCCGGAGGGCGCGGGGTCGGTGATGCTCGGGCGCGAGGGCTCCTGCTCCGCTGCTGCTACGGGTTCAAGGAGAAAGCAGAGGAGGAGCTTCGGGGAAGGAGGTGGATCTCTAGGAAGACAAGAGGAGTGGATCTGGTTGGGTGGCTGAGAAAAACGAGGAGGATGCGGCGGCGACCGAGGGGAAGGATCCCGAGGGGGATTTGGAGTGTGGCGGCGGCTGAAGGGGGACAAACGACCTAGTTTTTAGGGTTTGGTCTGATATATATATATCAAAAGG
Source organism: Triticum urartu (assembly GCF_056163025.1). Lineage (NCBI taxonomy): Eukaryota > Viridiplantae > Streptophyta > Magnoliopsida > Poales > Poaceae > Triticum > Triticum urartu. Next base: position 259,180,179 of record NC_141873.1, read on the forward strand.
ATTAAAGGAGAGGGATTTGGATCATCGGATCGGAATCCGATGGACGAGAATAAAATGGGTAGGGAGTCCAAAAAGGAAAATGGAGATGTTTTGTAGATGTTTGGGGATGATCCGGACACAATGGTGGCGACAGACCGAGTCAGGTCTGGGACAGCTTTTCAGACGCGCGCGCGAGGAGGGCCGCGGGCTGACGAGAGGGGTTAGGTAGGACCTGAGGGTAGGTAGTGGACTATGGAGAGCGGGTTGGTCTGAGAGAAGAGGGGAGAGATGCAGCCCGGCAGGGTTTCCGGAGACCGAAAACGTCCGACGAAAAGACCGACTATAATGTTGCTATAGTTATCTGTTGGGCTATCTAACGAACTCCGAATGCGATGAAACTTGACAGGCGGTCTATCTACACCATAATAAGACCACACGTCAACTCTCATACCATTCCGAGAACATTCTACGGCCACTTATAAAATACTATTTCGGACATGCCGCGGGCGCGTGCAAGTGTGGTTGGGCTCAGAACGGACAACGGAGAGAACTCGGAGAACCCGGACGAATGCAAGTTTAGAAAACATGATGGTGCAATGCACATGATGACATGACAAGATGCAACACACAAGCAAATGACATGGCAACGACGGCGAATAACTAGGAGACAACTGGCACATCGGTCTCAGGGCGTTACACCAACATACCCTCCCCAAGGACATCTCTACAAAGAATCAGAAGCAGTTGAAGAGAAAACATCATCCACTCGACCGTGAAGAGGTGCTCACTCGACCACCTTGAAGACACTCGACCACCAGAAGATGAGAAACCCTCCACTCTGCAATGGTCATGACTTAAACCATAGCTTTATGGGCATTTATAGCACTTTATTATAGACGTTACCAGTAACGCCCCACCTTTATGAACATTGAACCCTATGTAACGGAGGGGAGCTGGGGTCCTGGCGCACTCTATATAAGCCACCCCCTCCTCTGGGACTAGGGTTAGCACTTTCTGTAAATCACACACATATATTCAATCGACCGTCTCTGGGCTCCGAGACGTAGGGTTGTTACTTCCTCCGAGAAGGGCCTGAACTCGTAAACTCGTGTGTACAACTCCTCCATAGCTAGGATCTTGCCTCTACATTCCTACCCCCCTATTCTATTGTCAGTCTTAGGACCACGACAAATACCTAACACAAACGACATGTATAAACAGTGTGTCGTATACAACATATAGTGCCATAAGTAGTTCCCGACCGTTAGCTTATCTCCATAGTTTCCCCATTTCCCCCAAATCCCTACATAGCCTCCAAATTCCCTCGTGTGGCGCTGAGATTGGGGGAATGCAGATGAGTGGTGTTGATGGTTTCGGTGCGGCTGCTCCTGCTCGTATCGCCGCCATGACAGCGGTCGCCGCCGAGCACTTGCCTAAGGTCATCAGAAGGCAGGTGTACTACGGATCCGAATCGTCCTGTCAGGTTCCAATCTATCCCGATCTTTTTTAGCATGTCCAAAGTATAGCTCCTTGTTGAATCCGTTGTTTGACACGAGAAAAATCTTATTAAGGCACTCCGTGAGAAGGGAAGAGGAGGTGTTTGATTTCTCTCATGCGTCAGGGAAAAAGAAAAATGTGGGCGTGCCAGTGTACCGTAGTACACAAAGAAAAGTGATACGGGAAACAAGTATTTCATCTATCTCTTTGGATGAACAAAATTACAAGATCCCATAAAAATGGTTGCGCTCCGTGGCCTACTAGCGCGGCCTGCCTGACTATGGCGATGTGCGGTCTCCTGGTTCCCGGGGCCTCGAAAAGCTCTCGGTTAATTACTCCCGCTGGTTGCTCCGCGAGATACCTCCGATTAAGCCGTGTGGTTGTCTTCGTCGTCTTCGCTTCGCGTTCTCCATGCATGATGATGATGGTGTGTGTGTGGTGTGGGCGGCGGCAAAGCCCGTGTCCTCGTCGGTACACGTGCCGCTCAAAGCATGGCTTTGTGTTGGCCACGTTCGCCCTCGCCGTCGCGCCTCGTCGGTCTTGACAGCGTTGATGTAGTCGGTGTTGAAGTTGCATGGGTCCTGCTCCGCTTGGACTTCTTGACGATGTAGCAGCTTCATCAGGGTAGCAAGGGGTTCGCCTCGTGGGAGTATTTTTGTGGAGACCGGCGTCGGTGTAAAACCTACACACGCTCGCATCGGCATGGCCGGTGTGGTTGGGGCCTCGTCTCGACTAGACGCCGAGGTAACGGCAGTCTGCGAAGACAAAGACTCCGCCTCACGAGGCCGCGAAAGGTAACATCTTAGAGGGGCGTGGTGGATGCCTCGTCCTAGCTAGACGCCGTATTCGGTGGTCTGCCAAAACGAGGATCACACCGCATGGCCGAAGAAAGTTGACATCATGAAGGGGCGTGGTTGATGCCCCGTCTCAGCTAGACGCCGTATTCGGTGGTCTACTAAGACAAGGATCACGCCGCCCGTATGACGACGAGACTTGTATGCAATGAAGGGTGCATCTCATCTCGGCTGGACGCCGTATTTGGTGGTCCACCAAGACAAGGGCAAAACCATCGTAGTGCCGAAGAAAGGTGGTGTCATGGAAGGGCGTGGTTGATGTTTCGTCTCAGCTAGATGCCATATTCGATGATCTGCTAAGACAAGGAGCATGCCGCCTATATGCCGAGACCTGTACGCCATGAGGAGTGCACCTCATCTCGGCTGGACGCCATATTCGATGGTCCGTCAAGACAAAGGAAACACATCGTTGAAAGGGTCGGTGAAGACGTGTCATCGCGTAGCACCATCTTCTTCGTATCGCAAGCTCCATGTTGCGGGCAGCACCGAGGGCGTGTGTCATCTTCATGGGCCCCGGATTGCGGGCTCCAGCTTGATGAGGTAGACATCATGGTGTATTGTCCCGCTAGCTCCATGCCTCTGTCCTACGCGGCGCCGGCTTGATGATGTTGATGATGGACGCCAGTCCTGGCGAGCTCCATGTCTTTGTCGTCCTTCGCGGCATGCGGCGACATCCTCGCAAGCTTCATGCCTTCGGTCCAGCTTGATGATGTTGACATTGGTGGCGTCCTCCTTGCGAGCTCCACGCCACAATTCTCTGCGGTACCGGGTTGATGATGTTGGCGATGGGCGTCGTCTTGGCGAGCTCCGTGCCACTATCCACCGCGGCACGGTGGCGGCATCGTTGTGAGCCTCCACGCCTTCGTCCTCCATGGCGCCGGTTTGATGAAGAAGACGACGGGCATCGTCCTAGCAAGCTCCATCTCCCCATCCTCCGCGGCACGCGGCAGCATCCCTGTGAGCTCCACGCCTCCGGGCTCTAGCTTGACGAAGTAGATGTCGGTGGCATCCCCAACAGGCACCACGCCTCCGTCCTCTATGGCACCGGCATGACGAAATAGATGGCAGACGTCCTTCTTGCGAGCTCCCTGTCACGATCCTTGCGGCACCGCATTGATGTTGACATTGGATCGTGGCAAAGTCTGCACCGCGATCCACCGCGGCACAGCAGCAGCATCCTCGCGAGCCTCCACACCTTCGTCCTCCATTGGGCCAGCTTGATGAAGATGACGGGCGTCGTCCTAGTGAGCTCCGTCCATCCACCGCGGCATGGCGGCGGCATCCTCGCGAGCCTCCACGCCTGCATCCTCTGGCATGCTGAGCTTGACGATGAAGGCGACAGCAGGCGGCGCCCTCAATGAGCGTCACCCCTCCGTCCTCCGGCTCCATCTTGACGAAGTAGGCGGCGGCGTCCTCAATGAGAGCCACCCCTCCGTCCTCGGGCTCCATCTTGATGAAGAAGATGACGGGAGTCATCCTAGTGAGCTCCGTCCATCCACCGTGGCACTGGGTTGATGATGTTGGCGATGAGCCTGACGGTGTTGATGCAGTCTCCTTGTCCTGCTTGTCCGCCGTCTTCATTGCATCTGGTATGAGAAAGAGTGCCGCTTCATCCGCGGCCACCACCGCCGGGCGCGTCGTCCGCCGCCTCGACAACATATGGTATGAGAAGAGCGCCTCTTCGTCCTCGGCCACCTCTGCTAGGCGCGTCGTGCGGAGGTCATTCTGTAAAATAGATGATAACACATAGAAAAAGAAAGATTATTGGACTGCCAGAAGTTCTCCCGCGGGCACGTTCATTTGCTTGTCGATGCTCTGCTTCCGTGTGAGGATGCCGTCACTGCGTCCCCTTGGCGTACGCGTCATCACATGGGTGCGCCCTCCAATCTCCTCGACATTGTGGCCAGGGGCGCGTCTCCTCGTCTTCTCTGCGTGTGCGGGAGCCTGCGGATGTGTGCTTGTTGCTGGCTCTCGTGGATGTGTTCTCGCCTCGCCGCAAGGCGGTAGTGATGCATACGTACATCATGAACTCAACATGTCCTTTGGCCATCCTGCAATAACACATAGAGAAACAACAAGATTATTGCACCGTCGGAAGTCCTCCCGCGGGCACTTTCATCTCCTTGTTGCTGCTTTGCTTCCGTGTGAGGATGTCGTCGCCGCACGCCTGCATCCCCTTGCGCACACGCCACTGCATGAGCGCGCTCTCCGATCTTCTCGACGCTGCCTCCAGGGGCGCGTCTCCTCTCGACGCTGCTGCCGGGGGCGCGTCTCCTCGTCTCCTTTGTGTGTAGGAGCCTACGGGAGGTGCTTTTGCCTCGCCGGCCGCCTCCGTCTCCCCTCCTCTGCTGCGTACGTGAGGTCTTCTTTGTTGGGGAACGTAGCAATAATTCAAAATTTTCCTACGTGCCACCAAGATCAATCTATGGAGTCATCTAGCAACGAGGGAGGAGTGGATCTACATACCCTTGTAGATCGCGCGCGGAAGCGTTCAAGAGAACGGGGATGAGGGAGTCGTACTCGACGTGATCCAAATCACCGGAGATCCTAGCGCCGAACGGACAGCACCTCCGCGTTCAACACACGTACGGTCAGCGTAACGTCTCGTTCTTCTTGATCCAGCAAGGGGAAAGGAGAGGTTGAGGAAGATGGCTCCAACAACAGCACGACGGCATGGTGGTGGTGGTGGAGCTGCAGTACTCCGGCAGGGCTTCGCCAAGCACTATGGAGGAGGAGGATGTGTTGGAGAGGGAGAGGGAGGCACCAAAGGCGTGGCTTGAGAGGCCCTCCTTCCCCCACTATATATAGGGAGCCTAGGGGGGCGCCGGCCCTAGGAGATCCAATCTCCTAGGGGGGCGGCGGCCAAGGGAGGAATCCCTCCTCCCCAAGGCACCTAGGAGGTGCCTTCCCCTTTTGGGACTCTTCCCTTCCTTATCTCTTGGTGCATGGGCCTCTTGGGGCTGGTGCCCTTGGCCCATATAGGCCAAGGCGCACCCCCTACAGCCCATGTGGTCCCCCGGGGCAGGTGGCCCCACCCGGTGGACCCCCGGGACCCTTTCAGTGGTCCCGGTACAATACCGGTGACCCCGAAACTTGTCCTGATGGCCGAAATAGCACTTTCTATATATAATTCTTTACCTCCGGACCATTCCGGAACTCCTCGTGACGTCCGGGATCTCATCCGGGACTCCGAACAACATTCGGGTTACTGCATATACATATCCCTACAACCCTAGCGTCACCGAACCTTAAGTGTGTAGACCCTACGGGTTCGGGAGACATGCAGACATGACCGAGATCGCTCTCCGGTCAATAACCAATAGCGGGATCTGGATACCCATGTTGGCTCCCACATGCTCCTCGATGATCTCATCGGATGAACCACGATGTCGAGGATTCAAGCAACCCCGTATACAATTCCCTTTGTCAATCGGTATGTTACTTGCCCGAGATCCGATCATCGGTATCCCAATACCTCGTTCAATCTCGTTACCGGCAAGTCACTTTACTCGTACCGTAATGCATGATCCCGTGACTAGACACTTGGTCACTTTGAGCTCATTATGATGATGCATTACCGAGTGGGCCCAGTGATACCTCTCCGTCATACGGAGTGACAAATCCCAGTCTTGATCCGTGTCAACCCAACAGACACTTTCGGAGATACCCGTAGTATACCTTTATAGTCACCCAGTTACGTTGTGATGTTTGGTACACCCAAAGCACTCCTACGGTATCCGGGAGTTACACGATCTCATGGTCTAAGGAAAAGATACTTGACATTGGAAAACTCTAGCAAACGAATTATACGATCTTATGCTATGTTTAGGATTGGGTCTTGTCCATCACATCATTCTCCTAATGATGTGATCCCGTTATCAACGACATCCAATGTCCATGGCCAGGAAACCGTAACCATCTATTGATCAACGAGCTGGTCAACTAGAGGCTTACTAGGGACATGGTGTTGTCTATGTATCCACACATGTATCTGAGTTTCCTATCAATACAATTATAGCATGGATAATAAATGATTATCATGAACAAGGAAATATAATAATAATAACTAATTTATTATTGCCTCTAGGGCATATTTCCAACATTCTTTCCTTGCCCCGGTTGCGTGGGTTCTCTTGTATTTATATAGGCAGGAGGCAGAACCCTTGGCCACCACACGTCGGTGCAAACTTTCCAATATTTGGGTTGCTAGTTGCTAATCGCATCTAAAGCTTTCCTACTTTCAATTTTCCTTTTCAATACTTTTCTTCTTGCCCTGCACGCATGCACAAATAAAAGGAAAGATCATCTCGTACACAGAGATTTATGGGTATATACTGTCTGGCCGGTTTCTTTTCGAACGTGCCGCACAAGAACATGCTGGCCCTTTTTTTCATGTACGCATCCAGATCAAAATCCATTTGAATCAATACATTTAGGCATGTTTGGATAGTGCGGGTACTCAGGCATATACGTGCGCGCTCGCGGGGCGGCCGCAGATACTCCAATACGTATATTACGGTCTATACATAGGAGCAGGTATTCAGCTACATATGGATGCGAACTTGCCGGTATATAAGTACAAGAATACGTAAGTACATATGTATCTAAGCTAGCTAAGCGGCCTACGTACGTGTGGCCAGAAAAGTGTGCATGCACACATATTAGTTGCACCAAGATTTCATGCATATCACTATGCAAGCATGACAAGTACGTGCCTGCATGTGCCATGCAAAAGTATTTTGCCTTTGCATCAAAATGTCTCTTTGCACGTGTAACCTCCATGAAAAGCTCATCATAAAAAGAAATTATTATTTATGCAATATTGCTCAAAAACTTGTCGAACAAATGCCCCCTCACCAAATAAAGTTCGAGCGCGAAGTTGATCGAGCTTTTTTTGGTGATCACACCTCCCTCTTGGATTGTTTCGGCGCACCAACTTGTGTGCAGCCGAAAGGCGCATCACCCTAGGGGGTCGGCGGCTATGAATGCCCTCGTGAAGATAAATGTTGTATCCAGATAACGATGTGGTCTAGTGCAGGCATGTCCATCCACACTCGTTTTCTCTAAGGAGCTCGTTCGATCGTATAACAGGCACGATGCCAGCCAACGAGGCAACCCTATTCCGTCTTCATTCCAAGGCGAAACATCATGCCTTATCTTGAAAACAAAAAGAATTTCTTTTACCAATCTCGTCACGACCGTCTAGCTGCTACGGTGCCAGCCGACTTGATTGGAGGGTTTCATAGATTCATGCTGGCCGCACTGGCGCGTTGCACTGCTCCCGTGATCTTCTTGTGTTGATGTAGGCGAGGCATCGGTAGACCGTCGATAGCTCCCCTTCATTGAGCGAACCGTCACACCATCGATGGTGTGACAACTCTGGTGGTGTGCCGGGACACCATCGACCTTACGAATAATTGAGGGGTTGACGTTGCCCCCATGCTCCATTGTTGTTGGAGACGGGGTTGCGGGGATGAATCGGCTCCACCTTCGTGAGCGCGGGTGTTGCCTTCTGGTGCCCCATCGTGCGTGTCGGTGTAGACCATTGGTTGTCGGGCTGTCGTCGTTGTTGTCAGGGACACATGGGTATTGTTGCACCCAAACGCCCAAGACGTAGTTCGATGTAGTGGTTGTCGTCTGAATGCCATCGACGATGACAGGGAGTGTCTCTCCATGGCTTCAAAGATGTTGGAGGAGCACAACTAGGAACACCAAACGAAAACAGGCGAAAAAGAGAGGAAAACAAAGTTTGTGGGTTTTAAAATATTGGCTTTCCCGTTATACACTAGCTATAAGCGTGATATCTGAGAAGGCTACCAAAGGACTTGTCATTGGGAACCGTCGAAAGACCTTGACGATTGCAACTCAACAACTTAAATAACTTTGGTGTACGTGTATGAAGACGCCATGTTTCGGGATGCTTCCGATAGGCAACAAAAATTCATACTCCAGCCCATCAATATATTGAGGGCCCCCACAACTCAACATGCCGCCTGCACATGTCCCATGCACCCAGAGACTTGGGTATGGTAGGTTCAGGGCAAATGGTTTTGGGACAACAACTCGGCGATTTTTCTTCATGCATATCGAGGGGTGGTGAACAGCTACCTCCCTCCTTCCTTCCAGTGGGTCCCTTTCTGCTTGGGACCACTTGAGTGCTTCTTGTACTGTTGGGATTTTTCTTGAATTTGCTTCTTGGACTTTGGGAATTTTATTTTGATTGCTCACGTGGATGATTGATTGGCCGCGGACTTCATGGACTTGCTTTGACATTTGGCTGAACTTCTTGAGGACTCCTCTTCCGGGATTCTTAGGGACCCACCTTGGGAAGTTGGAAGGGAACTGTTCACCTCTGTGGACTTGGAAAAACCCTCTAGCATTTTATTTGGGGCTTCTGGTGGCACACCCCAGGGTTGCCATGTGACTACGCACCAAACCAACTTCTGTTGAGTCAGGCAGCCCTCCATGATCTTTTCCTATAGTCTTCCCTGGAGTGCGAGTCTCTGTGAACATGAGGCATGCCGGGAAACATGAAGAGCGTGGGGTCTCAATACTCAGAAGTGCACAAGTAATCATCTCCGCTACCTCCGAAAGCATACACCTGGTACGTGTCGTGCATTGTGGGTGTAGGAGCCGCTCCACCTGCAAATCGACACATTGTGCCGCCCTCCAACAAGTCCTAGGGTAGCCGAAACTTCAACCAACAGCGTAGTGTGATAGGGGAAAGCCATTTTTTTGTTGGACTTAGTCCGTAAAAATTGGGGAAAACTAGATATATCCAGGAAATCCAAAGGATAATGCATCATGGATCTGAAAGCCCACAGTAAAAGTTTCCCCAATGGAAATCCAAAAGAGGCAAAATTTTAAGAATTTTTTTTTGAGGAACCTTCCGTTGATTGGGGGCATAGGTCGGACTCCCTGGGAATCGACGATCTGGTATGCTCCCCCATTGTGGACTTGCTCGATGACATATGGCCCTTCCCACTTTTGCTCGAACTTGCCCTTCGTCCGGTGCGTCACGACGATGGGCCGCCTGAGCACAAGGACCAACTTGCCTTTCCGGAAGACGCGTTGCTTGACGAGCTTGTCGTAAGCTCTCACCATATTCTGGCGGTAAAGCTCCAGGTTCTGTAGGGCATGAAGTCGCCCCTCTTCAAGGGCGTCGAGCTCCTGAAACTGCAGTTGTACCTGTTCATCGTGGGTGATTTCATCTTGGATAGCCACCCTCAAAGAGGGTAGCTGGACCTCCAGTGGTAGGACCGCCTCACTCCCGTAAACGAGAGAAAACGGAGTCGCCTGTGTTGGGGTACGAACCGTAACATGGCACACCCACAAGGACTCGAAGGAACAGTCATGCCAGTCTCTCCTATTCCACCGCTTTGTGAGTATCTTTCCGAGAGTCTTGCTTGCGCCATTGGATTGGTGTAGATGGTGGGGATGTGGTGGTGAAGTGAAGGGCAGAGCGGTACGCCCATCGCCCTGGCCATGCTTAGCCATATCCCTCCGTCTTGTCGATTGTCCGATGATGAAGTGGGCGGCCTTCACCTCGTTGGTGCCCGGCCTGGTGATGTCCGCCTTGTCGGTGTCGGACAGGATGACTTGCCTTCGCCTCGTCGGTGCCTAGCAAGATATGGATTGCTTCATCGGAAAAAGACATGTCGATGGAGTATAGCTTTGCCTCGTCGGAGCTTGGACGATGTTGGGGAAGTGTGTGGATGTATAAGTTGGAGTAGACTTGAGTGACAACGCATGACAGTGCTAAAAGATGATGACAATACTATCTTGTCGACATAGACCTTGGGGCGTCGCAGTTACATGGACGACCTCCGCTCGGTGTAGACGGTAGATGTAGAAGAATGGCGGTGTGCCGGTGTAGTCTGTGCCGTCGCCGGGTGATAGGCCAGTGAAGATGGCGAAATCATGTAGGTGTTCGGAAGAGACGCTATAGACCGCGTCCTCGGCAAATGAAGAGTTGATGAAGTCGGCGATCCCATGTTGGTGTAGGTGCGGTGCACCGAGGTGGTCAGCGTCCTTGTCGGATGAGAAGTTGATGAAGATGTCGATGTTATGTCCATGTAGGTACAAGGTGGCTTGTCGAGGTAACCCGCGAGCGGATGTGAAGTCGATGAAGGTGTCGACATTGTCTCGATGAAGCAGCTTCCTTGCCAAGCCGGAGATTGATGGCGATGGCACCGGCGTGGTCGAGGTAGTTAGCTCCCTCGCCGGGTGAGAAGCCGATGAAGGTCTTGACATCCTATCGATGAAGCAGTCTTCCTGGTCAAGGGCGATGGCTCCAGCATGGCCGTGAGTGGTGTAGATGGCGTCGGGCCGCACACCGACATGGTGGAGATGGCGCCGGGCTGCAGGCCAGCAGCTCCGACGTTGTCATGACGGTGTAGATGGCGTGGGGGCCGCGCGCCGGCAGCCCCTCCGGTATCATCGCCAAGGTGGAGTTTGGTGTCGTGCTACTCGCCTGCAGCCTCGCCGCTATCATCATGGAAGCATACATGGAAGAATACACCACCAGCGAGCTCTCCGGTGGCTGTTCGTTGATGTCGTGGTACGTCCATGGAGTTGCAATCACCGGCACGCCGTCCACGGCTGCCTTGGGTGCAAGTGCACCAAGTGCGAGGGCCTTTTCTGTGTCTCCCTTTCCTCGTCGACACTACTGCCGTGGGCGCGTCTCCACCTGGGTCTCTCCTCCTTGCTCGGGCTTGGGAGTTTGATGGATGTGTGGCCTTGCTAGATGGATTTGCTTCGAGTGAGTCGCCGTCGCCGCCGCCCACGGCTCCGGCTAGATGATCCGCGTCTTGCATCTCACAGGCCCTTCGGGTCTTCTATGTGCGTGAGTTATCACGTATCGTCTTCGTGACCAGCCCACCGGTCGGCTGGACTAGACTCGTAGGAGGCGCTGCTGCATTGGCGCCCAAGCGTCTACCTTCTCCATGTACCGGACGTTGATGCTCCCGGATGCCCATGCTACTTGTAATTATCATGCCAGGACACACGAGAGATGGATGGATGTTAAATATTGTGCTGACCTGAGATAACACGCTCATCTCCACGAAGCTAGTGATGCATGCTTGGCTCCACGAAACTGGTGGTGCATGTTGGCGTTACTGCACGCGTGCCGGGACGCCACTAGCATGTTCTGCCTTGATCCTGCACGTCCTCCTTGGTGCAAGCGCAGCTGCCGGACAGGACATAGCACGTGTCTGCTGAACGGCGAGCACACCACCATCAAGGGTGCATCCTTCCTTCTACCTCGGTCCCCTGACCGAGGGGTGCCCCCTCTGCCCCTGTGTATGGCTTTCGTCACCATCCTCAACGCTGCCGCCGCAGGCGCGTCTTCTCTTGGCTGGGTGGCCCTTCCCTTACATACATATATCATGAAAAGTTAGTTAGTGGGGCTTGCGTTGCTCTCCTTTCTTCGGCTCGCCGGGCGTCCGCTTGCCTTGCGCACGCCAACGTCGGATCATCGGCAACTTGCTGCAGCCGCCACGGTTAGAGCCAGCACGCTCTTCTTCTCTGGTGCCATAGTGTATTTGCGTCCTTGCTGCCGACACAGACGTGTCTTCAAGTGCCCATCCAGGATGTGGCCAGCGACGACTCTGGCACGGTGCTTCTGCGAGTGTCTTGCACCAGACTTGGCATCCTTAGAACGGCCATGAGGGAGTTCTCCACCTCCTCGCTTGTGTTGCCGTCTCGGGCGCACGCGTCGTGCATGCCGTAGATGGCGCACTGTCACGTCCTCGATTTCCCTTGCTTGACGCTGCCACACCGTAGGCGCGTACTCTCCTGGCTTGGTCCATCCCCCGTCTTCTAGCTCTTGTGATGCTGACATGTTGATGAGCTCATCTACTCACTTGGCTCGCTATTCACAAAGTGTTGTTAACGAGGAATGTTGGATGAAGTGTCGGCCGTGGTGGCTCTCATGGTCACCACCGTTGAGTAGGCCGAGGGTTCCTTTCTTCGTCTTGTTGTCTTGACCACCAGTTCCAATGTGAGGCATGTTAGGATGCCCCCATTGCTGGAAGTGTCGGGTTGGTGAAGTTTGTCGTCGAGGCGCCAAAGTCTGGTGCTCATGTTTAGGACGATGATTTGGGGCTTGATGCTTCATCCTACGTGAAACTTGTGTTGATGATGTACTTAGCGCCGATGGATCATGCAGCCTCCTCTAGATGTTGTTCATCTGCTCTTGGAGTTGATGAAATTCTCGCCGCATGTCTTTGTCACATGGTACGGGTGCTTCATGGCGAAGGACAGAAAACCTGTTGTCATTGGGGAGAGACCGGTCGTCGACTGCTGAAGTATGAAGGCATGGAGCCCAAGCACCCCGCCGAGTATCTTCAAGGTTGATGGAGATCGTAGGGCCCTGTAGAACAGGCTCCTTGCGCGAACGCCACTTCCAAAGCTCCTTCATAATAGCTCGCCTCAGTTGGCTCATATGCCCAATCGTTGGGGAACAGGTCGTATAGAGAGGTCAAGGTGCTCCAGTAAGTGAACACCTTGTTCGCTAGGTCCCTTGCTCCAAGGGACCAATCCTCCTCCGGCACCGTGCTCTGAGCAATGTGGGAGGTAATCTGTTGGTGGAGTAGTTGTACCTTGCGATACTTCCTCCTGTAGTTCCAAAGAGGATGCGGGCTTTCCGACAAACGCGAGTTCGCCAAGAGCTTCTGCGGGTTCTAGGAGATGGCCTCCAAACCCTCAAGCAACTCGACCTCGATGCGTCATGGAGTTGGTCGTGAAGGCTCAGGGTGTGGAAATGGGGTAGGGGCGTGATGGGACGCAGCTTCTTCCCGTCTGTTGGTGGCCTTAGCGTGAAGCCGTTGAGCAGCCTCCACATCTCCTTTCATATCCACCCTTGTTGACTCCTTCAACAGGGCACGTGCCTCGAGCATTAGCTCGCGAAGCTCCTTCTTCGCCTTGGCAGCTTCCCGCCTTTGCGCCTTCTTCGACTGCATAGTTTGGAACTGCGCATGATCTTGAGCTTCGTGCATGTAGACCTTGTCACCAAGCTCGATGACGACCATGGGCGGGAATGATCCAAAATGGATCATCGCTGGCTCCGAGTTGCTTCCGTGTGAGAGTCCACCCCCAAGAAAGGGATCTCGATCAACGGAAATCCTCGCCGATGACTTGTCATGCAGCATGCTGTGTGGATTGGGAGACAGGCGAAGACGATTCTGACGACCACAGTGAAGCAGAGATGGGAGGAGAACCACGTCCCACCGGGCGTGCCAATTTGTTTGACACGAGAAAAATCTTATTAAGGCACTCCGTGAGAAGGGAAGAGGATGTGTTTGATTTCTCTCATGCGTCAGGGAAAAAGAAAAATGTGGGCATGCCAGTGTACCGTAGTACACAAAGAAAAGTGATACGGGAAACAAGTATTTCATCTATCTCTTTGGATGAACAAAATTACAAGATCCCATAAAAAATGGTTGCGCTCCGTGGCCTACTAGCGCGGCCTGCCTGACTATGGCGATGTGCGGTCTCCTGGTTCCCGGGGCCTCGAAAAGCTCCCGGTTAATTACTCCCGCGGGTTGCTCCGCGAGATACCTCCGATTAAGCCGTGTGGTCGTCTTCGCTTCGCGTTCTCCATGCATGATGATGATGGTGTGTGTGGTGTGGGCGGCGGCAAAGCCCGTGTCCTCGTCGGTACACGTGCCGCTCAAAGCATGGCTTTGTGTTGGCCACGTTCGCCCTCGCCGTCGCACCTCGTCAGTCTTGACGGCGTTGATGTAGTCGGCGTTGAAGTTGCATGGGTCCTGCTCCGCTTGGACTTCTTGACGATGTAGCGGCTTCATCAGGGTACGCAAGGGGTTCGCCTCGCGGGAGTATTTTTGTGGAGACCGACGTCGGTGTAAAACCAACACACGCTCGCATCGGCATGGCCGGTGTGGTTGGGGCCTCGTCTCGACTAGACGCCGAGGTAACGGCAGACTGCGAAGACGAAGACTCTGCCTCACGAGGCCGTGAAAGGTAACATCTTAGAGGGGCGTGGTGAATGCCTCGTCCTAGCTAGACGCCGTATTCGGTGGTCTGCCAAAACGAGGATCACACCGCGTGGCCGAAGAAAGTTGACATCATGAAGGGGCGTGGTTGATGCCCCGTCTTAGCTAGACGCCGTATTCGGTGGTCTGCTAAGACAAGGATCACGCCGCCCGTATGACGACGAGACTTGTATGCAATGAAGGGTGCATCTCATCTCGGCTGGACGCCGTATTTGGTGGTCCACCAAGACAAGGGCAAAACCATCGCAGTGCCGAAGAAAGGTGGTGTCATGGAAGGGCGTGGTTGATGTTTCGTCTCAGCTAGATGCCATATTCGATGATCTGCTAAGACAAGGAGCATGCCGCCTATATGCCGAGACCTGTACGCCATGAGGAGTGCACCTCATCTCGGCTGGACGCCATATTCGATGGTCCGTCAAGACAAAGGAAACACATCGTTGAAAGGGTCGGTGAAGACGTGTCATCGCGTAGCACCATCTTCTTCGTATCGCAAGCTCCATGTTGCGGGCAGCACCGAGGGCGTGTGTCATCTTCATGGGCTCTGGATTGCGGGCTCCAGCTTGATGAGGTAGACATCATGGTGTATTGTCCCGCTAGCTCCATGCCTCCGTCCTACGCGGCGCCGGCTTGATGATGTTGATGATGGACGCCAGTCCTGGCGAGCTCCATGTCTTTGTCGTCCTTCGCGGCATGCGGCGACATCCTCGCGAGCTTCATGCCTCCGCTCCAGCTTGATGATGTAGACGTTGGTGGCGTCCTCCTTGCGAGCTCCATGCCACAATTCTCTGCGGTACCGGGTTGATGATGTTGGCGATGGGCGTCGTCTTGGCGAGTTCCGTGCCACTATCCACCGCGGCACGGTGGCGGCATCGTTGTGAGCCTCCACGCCTTCGTCCTCCATGGCGCCGGTTTGATGAAGAAGACGACAGGCATCGTCCTAGCAAGCTCCGTCTCCCCATCCTCCGCGGCACGCGGCAGCATCCCTGTGAGCTCCACGCCTCCGGGCTCTAGCTTGACGAAGTAGATGTCGGTGGCATCCCCAACAGGCGCCACGCCTCCGTCCTCTATGGCACCGGCATGACGAAATAGATGGCAGACGTCCTCCTTGCGAGCTCCCCGTCACGATCCTTACGGCACCGCGTTGATGTTGACATTGGATCTTGGCAAAGTCCGCACCGCGATCCACCGCGGCACAGCAGCAGCATCCTCGCAAGCCTCCACACCTTCGTCCTCCATTGGGCCAGCTTGATGAAGAAGATGACGGGCGTCGTCCTAGTGAGCTCCGTCCATCCACCGCGGCATGGCGGCGGCATCCTCGCGAGCCTCCACACCTGCATCCTCTGGCACGCTGAGCTTGATGATGAAGGCGACAGCAGGCGGCGCCCTCAATGAGCGTCACCCCTCCGTCCTCCGGCTCCATCTTGACGAAGTAGGCGGCGGCGTCCTCAATGAGCGCCACCCCTCCGTCCTCGGGCTCCAGCTTGATGAAGAAGATGACGGGAGTCATCCTAGTGAGCTCCGTCCATCCACCGTGGCACTGGGTTGATGATGTTGGCGATGGGCCTGACGGTGTTGATGCAGTCTCCTTGTCCTGCGTCGTCCGCCGTCTTCATTGCATCTGGTACGAGAAAAGTGCCGCTTCATCCGCGGCCACCACCGCCGGGCGCGTCATCCGCCGCCTCGACAGCATCTGGTATGAGAAGAGCGCCTCTTCGTCCTCGGCCACCTCTGCTAGGCGCGTCGTGCGGAGGTCATTCTGTAAAATAGATGATAACACATAGAAAAAGAAAGATTATTGGACTGCTGGAAGTTCTCCCGCGGGCACGTTCATCTGCTTGTCGATGCTCTGCTTCCGTGTGAGGATGCCGTCACTGCGTCCCCTTGGCTACGCGTCATCACATGGGCGCGCCCTCCAATCTCCTCGACATTGTGGCCAGGGGCGCGTCTCCTCGTCTTCTCTGCGCGTGCGGGAGCCCGCGGATGTGTGCTTGTTGCTGGCTCTCGTGGATGTGTTCTCGCCTCGCCGCAAGACGGTAGTGATGCATACGTACATCATGAACTCAACATGTCCTTTGGCCATCCTGCAATAACACATAGAGAAACAACAAGATTATTGCACCGCCGGAAGTCCTCCCGCGGGCACTTTCATCTCCTCGTTGCTGCTTTGCTTCCGTGTGAGGATGTCGTCGCCGCACGCCTGCATCCCCTTGCGCACGCGCCACTGCATGGGCGCGCTCTCCGATCTTCTCGACGCTGCCGCCAGGGGCGCGTCTCCTCTCGACGCTGCTGCCGGGGGCGCGTCTCCTCGTCTTCTTTGTGTGTAGGAGCCTACGGGAGGTGCTTTTGCCTCGCCGGCCGCCTCTGTCTCCCCTCCTCTGCTGCGTACGTGAGGTCTTCTTTCCTTGCCCCGGTTGCGTGCGTTCTCTTGTATTTATATAGGCAGGAGGCAGAACCCTTGGCCACCACACGTGGGTGCGAACTTTCCAATATTTGGGCTGCTAGTTGCTAATCGCATCTGAAGCTTTCCATCTTTCAATTTTCCTTTTCAATACTTTTCTTCTTGCCCTGCACGCATGCACAAATAAAAGGAAAGATCATCTCGTACACAGAGATTTATGGGTATATATTGTCTGGCCGGTTTCTTTTCGAACGTGCCGCACAAGAACATGCTGGCCCTTTTTTTTCATGTACGCATCCAGATCAAAATCCATTTGAATTAATACATTTAGGCATGTTTGGATAGTGCGGGTACTCAGGCATATACGTGCGCGCTCGCGGGGCCGGCCGCACATACTCCAATATGTATATGTATGGTCTATACATAGGAGCGGGTATTCGGCTACATATGGATGCGAACTTGCCGGTATATAAGTACAAGAATACGTAAGTACATACGTATCTAAGCTAGCTAAGCGGCCTACGTACGTGTGGCCAGAAAAGTGTGCATGCACACATATTAGTTGCACCAAGCTTTCATGCATATCCCTATGCAAGCATGACAAGTATGTGCCTGCATGTGCCATGCAAAAGTATTTTGCCTTTGCATCAAAATGTCTCTTTGCACGTGTAACCTGCATGGAAAGCTCATCATAAAAAGAAATTATTATTTATGCAATATTGCTCAAAAACTTGTCGAACATCCGTCCTGAATGACCCCCTTCCCCCTAGGAAAGCGATCTGCCGCCGGATCCGGAGCATGACTCCAGACTCCCGGAACACGAGTTCGACTCCGAGTTTTGCGCCACCGAGAAGTACCAAAAGCTAAGTTGTGTGCACGGGCACACTCCCGCTTGACGTGTATGCACGGAGGGATTCGACATTGGCAGGCGGTTTCTCAGTTGCCCCTTAGAGGTTAGTGCTAATTAAGTTCATCATTTTACTTCAGTTAATGCCACCGCTCATCCTGAATACTATTTAACATTGGCAGGGATATGAGGCTTGTGCCTTTGTTAACTGGCTGGATGAAGAATGGCATGGCAGGTCTCGGAGTGTTATCACCAAGCTCGCAGAAGATAATGTAAAGTTGAAGAAGAAACTGGCTGATCTGGAATGTACAATCACTACGATGAAGCAAGAAAGAATCAATCACATGCAACGGATGAAAACAAGAGACAAGAAGTAACTAGCATGTGTAGTTGTGGTTGTCGCATTAGCCATGTTCTATGCGCTGTTTGCAATGATGATTAGGGGTTTTGTTTGACAGTATTGCTAAAGCACATCTAGATGTGCTTTAAGTAATGCACATCTAGGTCCTATGCCATTGATGTTACGCGAAGATTCGTGCAGATATTTTTCTTTGTCTTTTTTTTTCCTTTCTGGTTTGATTATTAGTGGCTTTATCAATAAGAAGAGCTCAATGTATTGCTTGCCAACTGTCCTACTATGTTCGTACCGGTACCGGTGCATAATCCCAAAACTCGTTCCTTGTTTTTGTTCTGAAAAAGGAAACCAGCCAAATAGCCAATAAGAGTCATGCGCAACCCCGGGGATTTGGAGCGACCGGGTACAAATAATTGCGGTTGATTATATCAGCGGATAGATAATACGTCAACCCCCGATTCAATTTCCCCCCCCCCCACCCCCCGCGCGCAAAAAAAACCCACTTCAATTGGCAGTTCCTCTTCTCTGCATAGCCCGCTTAAGTGTCCACCATCTTCATCGTCCCCGGCAAGCCGCGCTACACACTGGCACACACTCTGCAGCCATGTCGAGCGACAGCGAGGACGATAGTACGGCCAGCAGTTTGGCGCCCGATGATAGGTCAACATCGGAATCATCTCGCTCGTCTTCCATGAGTCCGACGTCGAGCTCAGACCTCCAGAGTCGTCAGACGACATCCAGATGGACGAGGAGCCGTCGGAGGACGAAGAAGATGACGACGATGATGAGGAGGAGGAATGGTCGAACGAGGAGGAGAACAACGACAGCAACGACGATGATGACGACGGCGGCGATGAAAAGCCAACGGTCAGCGGCAAGAAGCGTCCTCGCCAAGACGATGTCGCGGGGCCATCCAACAACAACAACAAGAAGAAGAAGGACTAAATTAAGCAGACTGTATATATCTCTGTTTATCCTGTCAATCTCATCGCAGACGGTTAGTAATATGTGTTCGACAGAGATCTTCGACATTATCGCCCACAGGTTGGTTTGTTGAACTGTGTGCCCTGACGAGCACACAATTCACAAAAAAAGACCGTATGGGCTGTCTATAATGATCGCACACAATTCTGATTACCGACCTATTTGTTGGGTATCACACACATCTTGTTACGCCGAATCGTTTGTGTTCACCTCAATCATCACAAACAGTTCATCGGAGTGAACTGTATGCCATATATCGCACACACCTTGATCTCGCTGCCCGTTTCTGTTGTTCTGTCTCATCGCAAACAGCTCGTACAGATCAACCGTATGCCCCTCATCGCACACGCAACTAAAATTTGAACCGTGTTTGATGTATCATTCATCGCAAATATTTTGCATCTTTTTAATGGGTTTTTTTACATCACCGTTTGCGATCAATGCATCGCATACAGTTTCGTCAAAGGGTCTCTGATCGTAGTGTCGCGTTAGCATCATCCTGCAGTAGTGACACCCCAGTTGTACTTGCTCAAGAACCAGCCCTACCACACATAACCCAGACTTTTGCAGATTGCGCCCCTACTCGATGGACAAAGAGCGAGATACACTCAATCTAACCCCAACCTCACTAGATAGTAATTAGTTCTAGTTGACACAACATCATCTCCACCGCATAGCTCCCAAACACGAGTAGTTAGTAAGGCAGTTCCAGTGCCCAAAGCACCAGGACCACCACAGTAAACCCCAACTCCATCAGGTAGTACACCTATTCCTGTGGACAAGCACAACCAGTCATCCATAGTTTAGTGTCTATCACATTTGATGTTGTTTAATCATATGCGCGTATCTTCCAATCATGGAAATATTATACTAAAAATGAAGCAATAATCCAATTGCAGGTGTTCCTCCAGGAGTTCTTGTTCCTAAAGTCAAGTTTTGTGTGCTCAAAATTCCGACCGTTGGAAACGTGTTGGTTGGCGTTGGGTGGACCGCGTATCCTAAATGGTCATTCCCCTTCTGGAAAGGTTGCGGCTATAAATAGCTACCCCGCTCCAAATGTTGATCGTTGGCTGCTCCGCTTGAGATTATGAGAAGATTGTTCAAGCACCCCTCTCTGAGAGATTTGAGTTTAAGATCCACCAAGGGAAAATTAAGAGCCGAAACTTAGATTGTGATTGAGCATCAGAATAGATCTAAGTCGAGAGTTCTTGTGCCTATTACTCTTGAAAACTGCTAACTCTCTAGACGGTTATATGTCGGCTTGAGTGACGAAGAAGAGTAATCATGGTTCGTGAAGCAAGTTTGTTGAAGGTTTGGAGATTGCTGAGAAGAATCCACCATGAGTAAAATCAACTGAAGTCTGATCAGCTTCATGTCGAGGAGAATAGGACGGAGAGAGGTTTTCTCCCGTGTCGCCACATATGCAAGGAGGCCAATAAAACACATGAGCCATTATTGCCAATGCTGAAGGTGTGAATTGTTTTCCGAGCTCAGATAGGAGGGGCCCTAGGGTTTTTTCCGCGGAGTTGGCAATGGTCTTCACTCCCCATACGTGAATGCCCCTAGAGTTCAGTTGTATTTACCCACCTTTGCCACAACTTATCGGTTCAAGGGACTAGACGTGGCCATCTGGGCCAACCCGACCCGTTTTTAAAAGGGCCATGATGTGCCGACATGGGTGCCTCGCCTCGAGGTCCAAATACAGCACATTAGCTAAACGTGTTGGCCAGCCTACGTGCTATTCAGCCTTTTGGGTTGTTCATGAATGACAACAATCAAGGGGAAAAATAATAATAGAGGACGGTATTGCGCTGGCATGCGGGCCTCGCCTCGAAGCTCAGGCACAACCCAGGCGTGCCATGGGCTGGCACATCCCGTATAGGGCGCGTTGTCGCGCCCGTTTATCTCCAAAAATAATGATATAAAATTTGAAAATAAATGTGGAAAATAATGATGTAAAACTTCAAAGTAATTGATATCCATGGTATAATTTGAATTATAGTGCATCATTCTCATGGTGGGGCATATTTCTTTTACAAAAGCAAACTTCATGTTTGTGTTTATCTATTTCCAAGATATAAACCAATAAATTCAAATCTGATTCATGATAGCTCAAAAAAATCTCACGAATGCATTGACCTTATTATATTACAAGAAATAAGGATATGACAACATTGGCATAATTAGAACAAGTAGGAAATTACCACTTGGCATGAGTGGTAAGCTATATCAGAAACAAAGAACAAGTAGGAAATTGGATACATCATCTTGTACCCTATAAACTGGATATGCACCTTTTAAAATGTTTGATACATAATCTCATGAGACAACAAAATGCATTCTGTTATCTGTTTTACTTTTATGTTTTTAAATAATCAGCCAGTCATTCACATTCCCAATTCCCATGTGTGTGAAGAAGTGGGTTTATACAGACCTATACAGATCACTGTAACATGCTAGAATGGTATAACTTATAAGATCTGCACACCCACATTTGCATAGATAAAAAAGTATGTTAATCCTGAAACACTAAACTTGTACTATTGGATACACACACATCTGCATGGATAATATTTTTATGAAAGCACACAACAATTGGGCATAGCTAACTCCTCAACATAAGCACCATAACCCTATTTTTGAGATGGTAAAGCAAGCAAAAAAACTACCATGTCAAATGCTCTAATAGTAAGCAATGATTATTGTAAGAAACATAGGCAATAGAGTAAACATCAGCTTTGTGAACAAATACGCTTAGATAACTCTCATGAGGCATCGGACATTGTTTTGCCAACGACAGCAACTAAATAATCTTGAAGTACGTTGCTATATGATCTGACTAAAAAGCTCGACAAACATGGCCACCTATATAAAGTCAGGAAAAATGAAGTTACATACAATGATACAATATCTGAACATGATTTTGTAAAATGCGCTAGATAGTTGCTAATTACCAAATTTCACTCTGATTACCTCAATTTACCATGACTTTGTACTAAGCTTTGTAAGATGATAATTGACATGTGTAGGCAGGAATTAATTGCAAAAAAAATTGGAAAGAAAACAATCTTTAAATAACAGAGGGAAATGAAGGAGGAAAAATATAATGTCAGTCGTGGTGCATCACATGGTCCGCTATATAGCAGGGCACATAAACCCCTTGTACGTCCACCTATGCTCACACTATCTTGACGCAGCAGGTACACCTCCTTGGACGGTGGCGACTGGGCAACAGAGGCAACATCTTCCATGATAGATACAGCTTGAGGTTGGGATTGCGCGACTGGTCGCGGATCTGGATGGCTAGCACGCCTTTCTCTCGGCCCCCATGGTCTTCCTTGTTCCATCACGCAAGAAGGCTATGGTCAATCGAAAAAAACTATGGGGAACGAAATGGGAGCTCGATGGAGACATGAGAGGGAGAGAAAGGAAAACTAATATGTTAGGTAAATGGCACATCATATATGATGATTCGGGAGAGGAGACACACCATTACCGTCGCCAAAAGGAAAGGGGATGTACGTCTTTAATTGCAGGAAGAAACGACGTCGGCTCATGGCCTTCCTCCTGCCGCTGTTCCGCCTCCCGGACAGAGCGATAGAGAGAAGAAAACACAGTTTGAACGTAGGACCATTTAACAAGTTTCACGAATAGTTAACCCAATTAACGTGTGGGCTGCCAGATCGACCCACAAAGCAGCAGCCCAGATACATTTAGTCAGGCGTTTCTCGCGAGCTGACACAACGTATGAGGCATGTGCGAGTTTGCAAGATGGAAGATCGTGTGCGTGTGTGTCCATATATGCTATCCGAGTGGAATTTTCTCGAGGCAATGTTGTTCAAGCTAGGGTTCAGTAGGCAATGGGTTGACCTGGTGATGAAGTGTGTGTCCTCTATAAGATATCAAATAAAAATAAAATGCACCTTGATGAACCAGTTCATCCCAACCCGTGGTTTGCGCCAAGGTGACCCTCTGTCACCGTACTTGTTTGTCATTTGTGTCGAGGGACTGTCTACTCTGTTGCCTGATGCCGAGAGGAATGGTAGAATCAGCAGAATAAGAGTTTGTCCAGAAGCTCCTGTTGTGTCACACCTATTATTTGCTGATGACTCAGTTCTACTACTTAAGGCTAGGAAGGAGGAAGCACAAGCATTGCATGAGATTCTAGCTCTTTATGAAAACTGCTCGGGACAGAGTATTAATGCGGAGAAGTCGGCTCTCATGTTCAGCCCAGGTACGCCCTAGCAAGCGCGTGGGGTAGTAAAGGAAGCCTTATCAATCTCAAGTGAATCGTGGAATGAGAAATACCTAGGCTTGCCTATGTATGTTGGCTGGTCGAAGAAGAAAGCGTTTGCTTATGTGAAGGACAAAATCTGGGAGCGAATGCAAGGGTGGTTAGAACGGTTACTAGCCAAATCAGAGAAGGAAACTCTCGTCAAGGTGGTGGAGCAGGCGATCCCGACGTATGCCATGTCGTGTTTTTATCTAACAAAAGCCTTATGCGGGGAAATGAGTGCCCTAATCGCAAAGTATTGGTGGAGCCAACAAGACAAGCAAAGCTCCATCCATTGGTTGAGCTGGGACAAATTGACGAAGCCAAAGGGCATGGCGGCTTGGGATTCAGAGACATGTACAACTTCAACGTGGCCATGCTGTCTAGGCAGGTTTGGCGGCTCATACAAAATCCGGAGAGCTTGTGTGCACGCATTCTTAAGGCGAAGTATTTTCCTAGCTGCCACATTCTAGAGGCTGAACCAAGAGATGGCATCTCATATACCTGGAGGAGTATGCTACATGGTGCAGATCTGATTAAGCAGGGATATATCTGGCGCATTGGGGATGGCACACAAGTAAAGATATGGACGGACCCCTAGATTCTGAGAGCTTGGTCAAGGAGAGTGATTACTCCGCGAGGAGCATGCCTTCTAACCCAGGTCAGTGAGCTAGTCTGCCCAGTTACAGGAAGCTGGGATGAAGCCCTGGTTCGGGACATTTTCTGGCCAGATGATGCAAGGCACACACTCCAAATTCCGCTGAGGGAAGGGGTGGAGGACTTTACTGCCGGGCACTTTGATGGGAAAGGAGAACATTCAGTTAGGAATGCATACAAGCTTCATGTGCAGCTTGACAAAGAGCGAAGAGGCGACAGTGTAGGCAGCAGTACCATGGCAGCCGAGAACCCGAACCACTGCTTTGACCAATCATGGAAGCGAATCTGGTCGATGCCTTGCCCACAAAATATCAAGATGTTTGTGTGGCGCCTGAAACATAACTCCCTAGCGCTACGAACAAATCTGGAGCACCGGGGTGTCAAACTGGAAAGTACCAAGTGTCTTTTCTGTGGAAGAGTGGATGAGGACGGTGCTCATTTATTTGTCAAATGTAAAACAGTAAAGGAGGTGTGGAGATTGCTTGATCTGGAAGCTGTCCGGGTGCGTTGTGAGGAGGCCCAATCAATACATGAGGTGTTAGATTTGAGCGAGCAAAGGAGAATTGAGATACTAACTTTATGGTGGCAATGGTGGCATAATCGGAACAAGCTGAGGGAAGGTGAGCTTCTGGTAACAACGGACGAGATAGCAAGACGAACGAAAAGTTGTAGCCTTGAATATGCTGAAAGCTTCAGAAAGGAAGTGAAGGTCAGGAATGATACACGATGGGAAGTGCCACATGGGGATACGATTAAGTTCAATGTGGATGGAGCCTACACACCGGGTGGAGATCACACAGGGTGGGGCGTTGCTGCTCGCAGTAGCCAGGGCACCTACTGCATGCTGGTGCTGGGTGAGACAACACCATTTCTGATGCCTTTGGGGCTGAACTAAATGCAATAGAGCATGTCGTCGCCACTGCAGCTGACCTTGGTATGTTGCGTGTGAGGTTTGAAACAGATTCCCAACTGCTGGCGGAGGCCCTTAACTTTGCTCGAGCTGATTTGTCGCCGTATGCACCAATCATCGAGGATCTGAAACTTCAAATGAAGATGTGGTTCTCACGGAGTGAAGTCAAAGTGTGTCGCCGAGAAGCTAATTCTGTAGCTCATGAACTAGCTAAGATTGGGTATGTTGTTTAAATTATGAGAGTATGTACTGGGAGTCTGATGTACCGCTCACTGTGGCCGGTTGTGTTATGGGTGACTTTTTTTTTGCGAATAGTGTTATGGGTGACTTACCCAAGCACACGTAAGCAATAAAGCTATGTTCTCCTTAAAAGAATGCTATCCGACGGTTGGCGACGTCAAATCGCTGTGAGCAACCGTAACTAGCTATGTTTTACTGTTTTTTAGTAATTAGCTCAATTAGGGCCTCTTTGATTCGTAGGATTTTGAAAATGTAGGAATAGGAAAAGTGTAGGGTTGGAGTGGCATGCCCATTTGAATCCTTAGAATTAGCAGTGATTGTTTCATGTCACGGGAAAAACAAAGAAATTGTAGAAGGAGGTTGGAGTGGATGTTAAATTTCCTATGAAATATAGTACAAAAGATTCCATAGGAAAAATTCCTATGGGATCCAATCCTATGAATCAAAGAACCAACATAGGAAAAATCCTAAGGATTCAATCCTTCAGAAATCCTATAAAATTCCTTTGAATCAAAGAAGCCCTTAACGTGCGGGCTGCGGGCTGCCAGGTTGACCCACAGAGAAGCAGTCCAGATATGTTTAGTCGGGCGTTTCTCACGAGTTGACGCAAGGTACGAGGCCTGTGCGAGTTTGCTAGATGGAACGATCATGGACCAAGCCCTAGCGACTCCTACCTGGTCAGCAATCTTCCCAGATGAGATTGTTTCACATGAGGTCGCGGCATACTCAGATCACTCGGCCATCAGATTATCCTTAAATGATGATGCTCTTGCTGCACGGCCCAAAGCACCTCGAGTGTTCCGTTACGAGGCAATGTGGGAGACGCATCCAGATTTACCGGATGTTGTCACATGTTCATGGGCAAGACCAGCTCAAGGGAACTCACTGAAAAGCTACAGACCATGTCTGCTGATTTAAGGCGTTGGGAGGCGGATACATCCGACTCGGTGAGAAAGAAAATTAAAGAACTAAAATCTGAGCTGGATCGGCTTCGCAACAGGAATAATAGGATGGGGCCTGACCATCTAGAACTCAAGATTAATGAGAACCTGGTGGAACTGTACCACCATGAGGAGATCATGTGGAGACAGAGAGCATGAATTGAGTGGCTTTCTATGGGTGATAAAAACACATTCTTTTTTCACCAGAGAGCGAACAAGTGGAGGAGAAGAAACTTGATCAAGAGTCTAGCCGCGGCCAATGGCCTTACCATAGACGATCCCACACTAATGGAGGCCATGGTGACAGACTTCTATGCATCGCTCTTTCAGTCAGAAGGGGTGACCGATATGCATCAAGTTATCAATACAGTTCCAGTGAAGGTTAATGATGCTATGAATGCAATGCTTACAGCCGAATATGAGAGAGATGAAATAAAAAATGCTATCTTTCAGATGTTTCCCCAGAAAGCACCGGGGCCCGACGGATTTCTAGCCCAATTTTTCCAGCATAATTGGGATGTTTGTGGTGATGATGTGACAGATGCAGTCCTATGAATTATTGAGGGAGTGGAGAGCCCTGCCTCCATAAATGACACCGTTTTGGTCTTGATTCCAAAGGTATCCAACCCCTCATCCCTTTCATAATTTCGTCCAATAAGCCTATGTAATGTGCTACATAAGATTGCATCCAAGGTCGTGGTAAACCGTCTCAAGCAGATTTTGCCGGAGATAATTTTAGAAGAGCAATCAGCTTTTGTTCCGGGCCGTTTAATCACTGATAATAACATATCTGCCTATGAATGTTTGCACTTCATGAAAAGGAATAAGGCCAAAAAACATAGGTTTTGTGCTCTGAAACTGGACGTGATGAAGGCTTATGACCGTGTTGAGTGGACTTATCCGGAAGCAATTATGACAAAGATGGGTTTTAATCCACACTGGATTTCTGTAGTCATGAATATGGTGAGTACTGTAACTTTCTCAGTATTGTTCCCTGGAAAAAAGTTAGAGAGATTTCAACCTTCAAGAGGTATCCGACAGGGAGATCCTCTTTCACCCTATCTATTCTTGCTTGCAGCGGAGGGCCATTCGTGCCTCTTAAAAGCTAACGTCCAGTCATCTAATCTCTATGGACTAAGAGTGGCATATACTGCTCCGGCAATGAGTCGCCTTCTTTTTGCGGATGACAGCCTGTTGTTTTTTTAAAGCAAGTCATGAGGGGCGGAAGAACTGTCAAACCTATTGAATATTTATTGTAATGCTTCAGGCCAGAGAATTATTCGTGACAAGTCCTCGGTCTTCTTTAGTAAGGGATGCCTAGAAGCTCTAAGAGAGGAGGTAAAGATTTCCCTAGGGGTCACAAGCGAGGCACTTAATGATAGATATCTTCGTATGCCGTCTGATGTGGGTAAGTCAAAAATGGAACTTCTAAGTATTTGAAAGATAGAGTTTGGAAAAAGGTTCAAGGGTGGCTTGAAAAAATGCTGTCAGTAGGAGGCAAGGAAGTGTTGATTAAATCTGTTGTTCAAGCTATTCCAGTGTACTCAATGGCATGTTTTAAAATCCCTAGAGGCTTGTGTGAACATATTACCTCCATCATCCGTAAGTTCTGGTGGGAGAGTAAGGATGGAAGTCGCAAGGTCGCTTGGGTATCTTGGGACGTTATGTCTCAGCCAAAGCACATGAGGAGACTTGGTTTCCGTGATATGGGACTGTTTAATTTAGCACTTTTGGCGAGATAAACCTGGCGGGTGCTGCAGGAACCACTCTCGTTGAGCGTCAGAATTCTGAAGAGTGTTTATTTCCCTCAAACAAATATTCTGGAGGCCTCTTTGGGCAATCATCCATCACAAATATGGCGATCTTTACTCGAAGGGAGAGATGTGCTGGCCCAAGGACTTATGCGGAGGATTGGCAATGGAGCTACCACGGAGATCTAGCGTCACAATTGGTTATCACAAGAGACGACTATGAGGCGCATCACCTCACCACCGACCTCCGGGCCTATTTTGGTCATCGAGCTCATTGATGAGACATCAGCACGATGGAGGGAGGAGCTAGTCCGAAATACATTTCTTCCAATGGATGTTGTGACCATCCTCGGAATACTTTTGTGCACGCGCCAGGTCCCGGATTTTTGGTCATGGAGCAAGGAGAAGACAGGAATATTCACGGTCTGCTCTGCGTACAGAATGTTGGTCCACACAAAATTTTCGAGGGGCTATTGGTTGGAGGAAGCATCAGGTTCCTCAACGACCGAATGTACGGCAAAGGATTGGACAAATCTCTGGGGAACTCAAGTCCCGGCCAAACTCAAACTATTCCTATGGAGGCTAGCCCTTCATTCGCTGCCAACAAATGATGTCAGGGCCCGACGTAATATGGCTGATGATCAGAGATGTAGTTTGTGTGGCATAGAAGACTCTTGGAAGTATGCCATTTTAGAATGCTCAGCTTCGCGGTGTGTGTGGGCTCTGGCTGATCCAGAGATGGTCGAGAATATGATGCATACAAACGAGAATCATGCCCGAAATTGGCTTTTCTCACTGAAGGCATCGCTATTTCACGAGGAATTTGTTCAGCTGATAGTAACTCTATGTGCTATCTGGTTTGCACGGCGCAAGGCGATCCACGAGGCGGAATTCCAATTTCCAGTGACAACTCACATGTTTGTTAAAAAAATTCATCGAGGATCTGAACTTGATGGCGAAGCCCGACCGACACATTCAAGCAAATCAGACATCTACTCGCAATGCTCGTCAACCATGGGCTGCTCCACCCATGGGTCTTTCAAAGTTCAATACATATGCTGCTGTATCTTCACATAATGGCAAGGGTTCAGCTGCTGTTGTTTGTAGGGATGAGAGGGGCGTCTACTTGGGCGCATCGGCTTTGGTCTTTGCGATCACTGACCCACCAACACTTGAAACTTTGGCCTGCCGAGAGGTTATAGTCTTGGCACTAGACCTAAATGAACGACACATAATAATTGTTTCTGACTGTCAGACGGTTATCAAGGATATTTCTGATGGTACGGGAGGAAAAAATGAAGCCATAGTGAAGGAGATCATAGCCCGAAAGGGTGATTTTGGGACATGCTCGTTCTGTTTTAAAAGTAGGAGGAGTAATTTTGAGGCACATGCTTTAGCCAGGTTTTCTATTTCTTTGAATTTTGGTCGCCATGTGTGGTTTGGCATCCCGCATGACTCTGTAGTTATTTCATGAACATCATGAGATAATATATGGGGTTTTTACCTAATAAAAAAAATGTGCGCGTGTGTTCATATGTGCGATCCGATTATAGGGGTAGTAGATAGATATAGCCACGACAAAAGCCAATTCTATCGAGCAGCAATTCGCCGACCCAATTCGCCAGTACGCAGCTCTATCTCTCGCCAATTCAAAAAAGAAAAGAAAAGAAAAGAACCCCTCTATCTCTCGCCGCACATGGCGAACAGCTAACCCTAGCCGCCGCCACTGCACCGGCGCCTCCCCCGCCCCACTGACCGGCTTCCTAGGGCTTCCCTCCGCCCGTTTCTTCACCGCCGCGTTGGTCGCGACCCGGCCACCCTCGCCAGCGCTGGTCCCTGCACGGACGGCACGAACGCCGCCGCCCCGTTCAAGATACTGCACCAACTCCCCAGCTCGTCCTCGTCCTAGTGGAGACTCCACCCCCGCGGCTCCGCTTTCTTAGCACTCTCGCCGTCGCAGCCCGTCGCGCCGCCGGGAGCCAGGCATGACGACGCGTATCGCGCCCGGCGTGGGCGCGAACCTCCTCGGGCAGCACTCGGCGGAGCGCAACCAGGACGCCACCACCTACGTCGGCAACCTCGACCCGCAGGTTGGTGTTCCCCCGCCCCTACTCCCCCCTCCTACCCATCCCTGTAGAAGTGTAGATCCCCACCTTGCTCTGACAGCGGGATCCGTGTATCCTGTCGGCGACGCCGTCCAATTTTTGCTTGACGAATATGGATTTGTCTTGCGCGGTCAAATTGGCTAGTCCCTGCTGCTAAATACATGGCCTACCACTGTTTCAAGTGCAGCAACGCTGTCGCGTGCATTGGTCGCTAATCATTCGTGATAGAAGTGTCGTTGGTGTAATGTTTAGATGGACAGGAGTCGACTGTTTAGATGTGCATCAATCACATTGCTATTTGATAGTTTGTAACTGGGATTATTTTTCCTTTCTTCAGTAGGAAATAATAACCATGGAGTTCTGTATGTGCTTTCTTTTTTTGAGGGAGTATGTGCTTATGGATGATTGTAAGTTGCAACAACTCAATCCTGTCGCTTCCATTGAGAAATTATAAATCCACTTAAGGAACCTATGCCTTCTTGTATATTGCAGAACCGCATAGTTCTCCCGTTGATATCATTATTATTTCCAGACATCCATGCTGATAGCCCTCCCTGTATCATTTTACAGGTTTCTGAGGAATTACTGTGGGAGTTGTTTGTCCAAGCAGGCCCTGTTGGTAAGTAGCATGTCCACAATGGGACACTTTTCCTGCCCTATAATGTACAGGTTGATTCTTGTTGTGAACTATCTTCCAGCATCTTGCTCTAATCGATTTATATGTTTGGTGCTGAACTGCGGATGGTCTGTCCTGGCAGTCCATTTTCACTTATATCGTGAAATAGAAATTTCATCTCAAATACCATGTGAATAAATTAATGAGTTTGATGGTTAATAAATAATGTTCCCTTCTTTTGTTTGTAGTTAATGTCTATGTCCCGAAAGACAGAGTTACAAATCTACACCAGGGCTATGGGTTTGTAGAATTTAGGAGTGAGGAAGATGCAGATTATGTAAGTCTATTTGTACTGGCGTGATAGCAATTTATTTACCTTCATTTATCTCATCTAGATGTAAACTGTTTTTTTTTTTTGAATTTTTGCTTTGCTTTTTGCAGGCTATTAAGATTTTGAACATGCTCAAATTGTACGGAAAGCCAATAAGAGTAAACAAGGTAATCACTTCTCTTGACCCTCCCAGCCTTCCTCAGTACTTCTGCAGCAGTTATGTAATATATAGTAACTGGACGAACACTGAGATCCCTTACTTTTGAACTTTATGATAGTTGGTAGTTTAATCTCGCGTGCTTAGAGATGATACTTCAAAGGGTTCTTATCATTTATGCTACTAGTTGTATCCAACTATTCAGTTTTGCCACTAGGAGTTTCAACTGGTCAAAAAGGCAATCGCACCATTAGGCGCATGCTAAAAAATACCACTAGACACCATTACTGTCAGCTAAAAGCCCGTTTACCATGTTATATGACCAAAATACCCATGGACCAACATGTCAGCTCTCCTTCTATCTCAATGCGATAAAGTGTGGGTCCCACTCGATCCCCAACGACGTTCTTATTTTCCTCTAAAAACTATTCGCTGACAAGTGGGGTCCACATTTATCATTGTGAGATAGTGAGATAGAGAGAGCTGACATGTGTGTCCAGGGTTATTTTGGTCATATAACATGGTCAACGGGTTTGACCCGACAGTAATGGTATCTAATGGCATTTTTGAGCAAACATCTAGCGGGGCGATGGCATTTTTTAGGTGTCTAATGGGAATTTTGAGCAAGCATCTCACGGAACGATGGCATTTTTCAGTAGTTGTAACTTCTAATGGAAAAACTGAGTAGTGGGACACAACTAGTGGCATAAATGATAAAAACCCTACTTCAAAACATCGACAAACTGATACCAAATTCTTGATTGGGGGATTGGATCCGTTGAGTAAAATAAATGTCTTCAAATGTTGATATTACTCTTTCCCTCTGATGTTACTGTTACTGTTTGAACAACTTAATTAACGTGGATGATCATCATGTGGTAAACCGTCTGATCGACAGAGTTCAGTACTTTGAATTCTCATTTTCTATTTTTACAAACCTATTGCTTCCTGGTAACTTAAAATTTCTTTATTGTATGTAGTCCACATGAATTTGTTTAATGATACACCATACAGTTAGGATTTTAATCACGGTGACCTAACATGACTATGCCATCTTTTTCCAGGCTTCCCAAGACAAGAAGAGCTTGGATGTGGGTGCGAATCTTTTTATTGGCAATCTTGATCCGGTAGAAACCTAAAGCCCATTTTCTCTTATTACTTTATATTCATATTAATATATGTAGCTAATAGTTTTGTGTTTGCTTTGTCAACAGGAAGTCGATGAGAAGCTTCTCTATGATACCTTCAGTGCATTTGGTGTGATTGTGACCAACCCTAAGGTGACAATTATATAAACTTTCTGCATTTGGCTATGTACTTGCTAGCTAATTATCTCACGTCACAATGGGAACTGATTTCATCAGCATTAGCCTCTTATTACAATCTCCAGAATCAAAGAAGAGCAATCGTTATGCTTAAATTAACCTAATATTATTGCATTTGCTTGTTTGGTAGTCTTCCTTGCTTCAGTGTAACACTTATCTGGTAGCATCTTCTTGATTTAAAATTACCCTACATGCTCCCCGCACTGTTCCTTTAATTATGCCATGATAGAGATTGAATGAGTTAAATATTCTATTCCCTTTACCCTTTGCATATTTGACGCAAATGCATGTTGGTGTCATGACTGTCATATTTTGAACTTCCTTTTTCAAGATAATGCGGGACCCTGAAACTGGAAATTCTCGAGGTTTTGGCTTTGTGAGCTATGATTCCTTTGAATCATCTGATCAAGCTATAGAGGTAATGTCATTCACGCAATACTGCTCTATATTTTGGCTTATTGTGATTCTGCCATATGTTTCAACTGTTACCTTTGCTGTAATTTCCCAGGCCATGAACAACCAGCATTTATGTAATCGGCCAATCACTGTCTCATATGCTTACAAGAAAGACACGAAAGGAGAGCGCCATGGCACACCAGCAGGTATTGTATTTCAAAATATCGGTTGAGCTAGTTGTTTGGTTTCTTGTACAATAACATGGATCAGCTATTGCTTATGTTGAAAGAATATTGAAGTTGGTTGTCTAATCTTTATTAGGTTGTAACATTCTGGACATCGACTCTATAGATTGCTATACTTCTCCAAATCCCCGCATTAAAAAAAAACCTGTTGTCTAATCTTGATTAGGTTGTTCCATTCTGGACATGGACTTCGATTGCTATACTTCTCCAAATCCCCGCATTAAAAAAAAACTGGACCAACAGGGACTTAACATATGTGGCGTCTTTATTAAGAGAAACAACCCAGATACACACCCTCCGGAGCTCAAGGCTCGAACGTGGGTGGCAGGCTGAGCATGCTGTCGGCTGTGTGCCACTGGCTAACTGGTTGACGCCCAGTTCCCTACATCCCAACATTTTTGCTTTGACATTTTAGGTTCTTTTTAGTGCACAGGTTTTCCACAGGAATCATACAGGTTTCCTATGGAAATTTTTCCTGTGATGTCTGTACGGTTTCCTTAGGGAAGGGAAGGTTTCTTATGTTTAATAGGGTAAACACAGCATCCACCAAGACCAAAGGAAAAGCCCGTTCCTATGTTTTGGAAGCCTGTAGGTTTTAAGGTTGCGCTCCACCTGATTCCTATGCCTTTTTCTGTTCCTTTGTTTTGCGCTCCCATGTACCGAACGGGCCTTAGGGTTTCAACTTTATTCAAAGTGATTTCCTTTCAAGTATTTCATCATTTAGTAAACATGATGGGTCTTGATCTGATTTGTTGAAATTTTCCTGGAGGCATTTTTACTACCATATCACATGTTGTCACTGCTCTTGCCACCATTGCTGCCTATATATGCTGTAGACGGCTGTCTTGATCTGAAGATCTTATTATTACTACTTTTTCTTAACTTGTGATGACTTTCTTCCTTCAATCATAGTTTATTAACTCTGTTGTTATATGTTGGCAGAGAGGTTGCTTGCAGCGAACAACCCAGGATCTCAGAAGCATAGGCCACACACAATGTTTGCAACTGCTCCGCCAACCCAAGGGCTTCAAAACGGTGGTGTTGGTGCACCTGTGCCACGGCCTTTTGCCAATGGGAATGTCCCAGGACAGATGCAACATGTCAGACCGCCGCCGCCACCTGTTGGTCAATACCCTCCCATGCAGATGCATGGACAGCCTGCCTGGCCTGGTCCTCCACAGAATATGCAACAAGTACCACCTCCGATGCAACAGCAGCTTCAATACAGGCTTCCAGGGATGCCCCCGCCGCCGCAAAACATGATGCCCCCACCGCAAAACATGATGCCGCCACCTCATCACATGGCCAGGCCGCCGCCGCCACCTCCCAATATGCAAGCTCCACCTATGTGGAGGCCACCCCCACCCCCACAACAAGGTGGTGGAATGCCGCCACCTCCAATGTCCATGCCACCTCCTCCACCGCCACCTTCTGGTTAAAAATATAAATGGGTGTCTTCCATTGGGTTAATTTGGCGCGCAGCAGTTGTAGACCAAGGGTGTTAAAAGTCTTTCATATACTGTCATGTAACTTGCAGCACTAGGAGAATATCAGAATTGAGAGAATTAGCGGACGGTGATACAAAATGCGTGACTTTTGTGATTGCATGTGCGGTACCTGCCTTGTGTGGGTGCTGCTGCTGTGTGCTCTGCTTAGGACAATTATGGACCGTGATCTGTGCTATCTCTTACATTGTTATTACTGGCAGAATCGTGTTTTAAACAGGCCTCTGGTGATTGACAGTTGTCGCGCAACTTTCAGCTGTTTTCATGAAACAAGATGCACCATGCTGTTCTAATTTTTCTATCAAGTCATTGCAAGTTCGGTTGAAAAACATGTTTTGCTGTGGGGGGGGGGGGGGGGGGGGTGTTTGCTAGCATCCCCTGCTCTGAAATTTTGTTTTAGTTTTATGATAGTCTCTTTGGATGCAGTCCAGTGAGCTTTCCCTTATAAGCCGGTCTTGTATTTTCTTCTTGGGCGATGCTAGGCGCTGGCGCACCGGTCGAAAGTTTCGGCCGGTCCTGCCCCAGCCCTTGGATGCGAGCCCGTGTGGCCACTGCATGCAGCAAAAAAAAATGATTCATCCTGGGCTTCTTTTACCTCGGATTAGATCTGCAACTCCTGCTTGGTGCCCTCGTCGCCGTGCCTCCAGTCCCCTCTGGTGGCCGGCCTCGTCGCCGGCCGCCGTCCTTGTTGCTGCCAGGTCGCCGTCCTTGCCCTCGATTGCCGATCTCCGTCCTTGTTGCCGCCCGGTTGCCGTCCTTGCCGCTCCCGGTCGTTGGTCGCCGTCCTCGTTGCCACCGTTGTTCGCCCGGCTCCCCTGATTGAAGCTTTTTTGTCATTACCGCTTGAAGCTTTTTCTCCTGGCGGTTGAAGCTTTTTCATTGCCGCTTGAAGCTTTTTTCACCATTGAAGCTTTTTTCCGCGGTAGAAGATTTTTCCTCATGTCACTCTTGAAATTTTTCCTCTACCTGAATGAAGCTTTTTCACAAACGGTTGAAGCATTTTTTTCCTTGGTGGAAGCTAGACACTTGACTAGTTCCAGCAAAAAACGATGCCGGATGTAGCAAAATATGTTGGTCCAGCAAAAAACAGATGCCGTTGTAGCAAAAAATTGACATGGTTGTAGCTTTTTTCTCTCAATGGTTGAAGCTTTTCCCCTCTATGCTGGAAGCTTTTCTATAAATGATTGAAACTTTTTTCGTTTTGAGCGGCGTCTGGGTGAAATCACAGAGATGCCATGGCCGTTGTCAAAGAAGATTTGTCAATCTCTGGTTGAAGCTTTTTCAACTGCGAGTTGAAGCTTTTTGTCAAACGGTTGTAATTTTTCCTGTATTTTGTTGTCTGGTTGAAGCTTTTTTATCCACTGGATGTAACTTTTTGTGTCCATGGTTGTAGCACGGGAAAACGCCGTTTGCAACTCTCCCAGTACCACGGTTGCAGCTCCTCCCCGTGGCCATGGTTATAGCACAGGCACCTCGGTCCTCCACGGCGTTTTGAGGAGGAGGAGAAAGGAAGTGAGGGACAAGGAAGAAGGGGGTGGGGGAACACGAGCGGGGCTGCAACCATGGCCGGCGGGGACTTCGATCTTCCAAGCTATATCCATGGCTGACGGCAAGCTGCTCGCGTGCTGCAACGGGGGAGGCGAGAGATGCATGCGTTGTGGGGCAAGATTCGCATGAGGTTGAAGAAAACAAAGAGGATAGCGTTTGGTGGCCCCCGTGTCTACGTGTCACTTGATGGGTGGCTGAGGCGAAGCGCGCGTGGACGCGACCGGCCCAAAGTTCGGCCGGGGCACCGCGCCCAATTGTTTCCCTTTCTTCTTTGGCTGAGATTACAGGGCGGTTAGAGTTAATAACCACGAATGAATGAACTTTGTCACAACAGCTACACTGAGACTACCATGCAATATTCCCATCCATCCCCATGTGCTGGTGCATGGTGGATACCTATATTGCTGCTGCCTATCTCCCTAGCGTCAACTTTCACCTCTTTTTCTACCTTTCGCCCGACTGAATCATAATAACCATGTGCTATGTCTCAATCCAGTCTTACACAACATATTAGAGCAAGAACCAAAGTAGTCAGCGATAGTATCAAGTGAGACCGGCAGCCCCGATCGCCGCTGTTGGCATAGACCATCCCAAGGCTACCATACCCGTTGCCTCCGCTTCCGCCGCCGCCACCGCCGGTCGCCGATCCGGCGTAGTTGAACCCGACGTACGCGGACGCTTCGCCATTGTCCCTGAAAGAAGAAAACACATATTATGGGTAAGATGCCACTCCCAAACCGGCAACGATCGCTTACACATGCGCCGGAGAGAAGCGGTGAGTAACGCACTTTTGAGCGCTGGTTTCGAGTCTAGATCTACCAGACCGCACCCTGGAATAAGAACTCGATTCCGGGGAACACGGTACGGGACGGCAAAAAGGCCACGGGTTTTGGTTTTTCTAATGGAGAAACGCTACCAGTGCCAGTGGGACGAACCCTACGATCTCTCCTCGCCTGTCCCCGTTCCGTTCCAAAGGAGGGGAAGGTCCCGAACGGAGGACACTAGCTAGATCCAAACGCTCAATTAACTCTTGGTACCAGCTGCTATAGAACAATTGTAGAGTTCCAAAAGAAAAGCTACTAGTAGAATGCACTACCATAAAAAAGAGTTTTGAGCAAGACTGAAGTGGTCGGGCGCAAGATTCCGGGACAAAATCAGCGATCAGCGGCGCGCATGTGGAGACGCAGACAGAGGGACCGCTTACCGTGCTACTACTATACTCGGTAGCAGCAGTAGCCAGTAGTAGAACAGACGTTCCTTTTTGTCTTGGCGTAAGAAAAGAACACGACCACCATTTCTCTTGGTTTGACGATGTAGCGTCCAGGCCGCGGATGACAGAGCCACAGGCTGGGTGATGGCGCTCTCATGCACGGCCGAAATTTTCTTGCTTCGACCCATGCGAGTGCCATGGACTGTCTGAGTTTGTCAGTACATCACTATCTCTACACTTGTACCCTGTAGTGGTCTGCATCTTCTAATGAGGACTCGCAGTTTAACTCTGTACTACCCCTCAAAAAAAAAAACTCTGTACTACCTACTCCATTATAGTTAGCACGGCGTACGTGATGCTTTTAAACAGAGTGAGTACCTTGAGGCGGAGCAATGCATGGCCCGGGTTAATTATTAATTTAAAAATAAATCGACGCCCGCGTCTCTGCCAAATCCTGAATCGCCGACATGGTTCGGCCAACGTAGTACGCA
Organism: Triticum urartu; assembly: GCF_056163025.1. Lineage (NCBI taxonomy): Eukaryota > Viridiplantae > Streptophyta > Magnoliopsida > Poales > Poaceae > Triticum > Triticum urartu. The sequence continues at coordinate 259,217,811 of NC_141873.1, forward strand.
CATGTACTACGGCGGCGGCGGCGTGGTCCTCGCGTGTGCATTCCCACGGCCAGGGACGAAATGATTTCTGCGTGCAGGAGGGGAAACAAACAACACAGGACAGGAAGGGTGTTTCCCGCGGAGCTGAGTAGAGTAGACCAAAATTTGATTCCAGACGCGGGAACGGGCGACTCGGGGCCGGGGTGCAGTGCAGGGTGTCCGGCACGCACTCCACTCCGGCGACCGGTGTCCGTTGGAGGAAGGCAAATGCGTACTACTACTGTATGCACTATAAAAAAGAAGAAGACGAAACAAAAGGCAAAAAAGCTGGGGAACAAAGGTGTTCACGTGGGACCCGCCAGCCGCGATCGATCGCAGTCCAGTTTTATCGCATGGTACGAGGGACACAGCTTCGGTGGCACATACTGGGTCACTGACATGTGAACCAACTATCTGTTGGGTTCACATGTCATAGACACAAAGGTAGGTGCTAAGGCACCGAAGCATCGTCCGTGTGATATTTCAGCCCCTCGGCCCACCCACGTAGTAGACCGCAAGCAAGCCAAGGGAAGGGAAAGCGTAGCAGTACCTTGGCCCGCCGAGGACGCCGGCGCCGATGGTGAGCTGGTCGACGAGCGCGGACGACTTGGGGTCGACGCCGCTGGAGGCCTTGTCGTAGATGTTCTCCATCCCTTCCCCGGAGGGCACGAAGAAGGCGCCGTTCACCATCATGTCCCCCTCCGTCCGCCAGTTCCACCCGTTCCACTGCCCCTCCTCCGTGTCCACGCGCTTCGTCACCTGCAGCCCAACCCAACCACACCCGCTCATTCATTCATTCATTCAGACTACTATCTGCTGGCCGTGACCTCGGCCGTTGCCTCAACCGGGTAGGGTGGGGGATGCGATGCACGAGCCCTCGGATGCCACCCCTGGCTCCGGCTGGCTGGACCCAAATCGGACATGCATGCACGCGCCACCTTTTTTGTAAAAATAAAACGAGATACTACTACCAACACCACAGAGAGAGATGGGGTAGTACTATGCACATTCATCGATCGGTGAGTGGTACCATTTCGCAGGACCATCACTAGTGTTAATTATACAAACCTCATGTACTAACTAGCAAAATAACCGCAGAAATTAACATAGTTTTTAACAGAAAAAAAACCCGGACCACTTTCTAGCGGAGAACACGTACGGGAAGAAAAACGGGACATGAAAGAACAGGACAATGGTCACGGCACTTCTTTGGCAACCACCGCGGGGTAGCACCGCCCAAAACAGAGCAAAGATCCAAACGAGGCGTTGAAAGCAGAAGAACTCGGCAAGCAAAGAAAGGAACAGAGCAAAACCATGAGCAAACAAACCGAGACGGCACGGCAAGAGAAAAGAGGCGCGCACCTCCTTGGCGTTGGGGTTTGCGGGGGCGATGTAGCGGTTGCCCTGACTGTTGATGGTGGGGCTGGCGCTGCCGCCGATGGCGTACATCTCCCACGCCGTGTAGTCGTTGTTGACGATGTGGAAGTATCCCCGGCGGCAGCGCGGCATCCGCTGCACCAGCTGCACGCCGAAGTGGTTGAACGCGATGGTCACCTGCATCCCCGAGTCCGGGAGGTACCCGTCGCTGTGCCCCAGCAGCATCACCTCGTCGTGGTGGGAGAAGTAGCTGTTGGACACGGTGATGCCCGTCGACCCCATGATGGCGTCCACCAGCCCGTCCGCGCACCGCGACAGCGCGCAGTGGTCCACCCACACGTCCCGCGCCGAGAAGAGCGAGATGCCGTCGCCGTCCGACCGCGTCCGCCAGCCGTAGTGCGTCGGCGACGACCGCACGTTCGCGTTCCCCGCCGGCACGCAGTCGTGCACGTGCAGGTTGTGGATGATCACGTTGGACACGTACTGCAGCGTGATGCACGCGCCGCCGGCCACGTGCACGTTCGCGCCGCGCCCGTCGATGGTCTTGTAGCTGTTCACCAGCAGCTCCTCGTTGAGGCGGATGGTCATGTCCGCGGCGAACACGATCCACAGCGGGCCCTCCTGGATGGCGGCGTGCCGGAGCGTGCCGGGCGCCGGGTTCACGGGGTCGCGGTCCGAGGAGTCGGTCACCACGTACAACGGACCGCCCTTGCCGCCCAGCGCGTTGCGCCCGAACCCGATGCCGCAGTCCGCCAGCCGCTGCCGGTCCTTCCACCAGTCCGTCCCGGCGCACCGCCAGCAGTCGTCGATCGGGTTGCCCGTCATGCACCCGCCGCCTCCGCCCGTCTCCTGCATCCGCCGCCGCGACGTCGCCACCTTGCTGCCCATGCCAACGCCAACACGCCGCCGTTACATTGCGAAAGAAGCGCGTAAAAAAAGATTGCGAATTTGAAGTCTGCGCTGCCACATTACGAGATTTCGAGGATAAGGTAGTACCTGTGGAAGTCGGCGACGACGGCGGCGGGGTCCGGGAGCGAGGAGTTGAGCAGGGGGAGGGGGGAGGCCGCGGCCCCGAGCAACAGGAAGGGGAGGAGCAAGATAATGAGGGTGGATTTGGGGGCTCCTGCCATGGTTGTTCCTTGGCTGGATTAGAGGGGTCGGAGTGGAGATGCAGTTGATTTTATAGCAACGCGGGAGCGTGGCGGCAGGCAGCAGAGCGAGCGAGGCAATGGGGGCGGGGAGGCTGAAGTTCTTGACATTTGGAGCTTGGGATTGGGGCAGCAATGGCCAATGGGGGGAGCGGGGCAGTGGTGTGAACGGGGAAGGGGAGAGAGAGAGAGAGAGAGAGAGAGAGAGGAGGAGGAGGGAAGAGGAGACGGGAGGGTAGAGGGAGGTGATTTGGAATCTCCTGGGGCAGATTTCTTCCTTGCTTGTTAAATGATGGCAGAAGGGGAATGTTTGGGAGAGGATAGAAATGCAAAAATGTGAGAGGAAGGGAAGGGAAATAGGCGGTGCAACAAAGAAGTGCAATCGGATCATGGCGAAACATTTACCCAAATAAGTGCCACATATGTGACACAAGGTAACCCCGCTCTCATGTTTTTTACAACTAAAATTGCCATAAAAAATCCCTAAAAACTAAAACTTATCATCCAAATAGAAAATTGTCATGCTTCATAACTAAAGTTGTCATCCTCAGATAACTAAACCTGTCATCAAAGAAAGTCAGGACGGAATTGCTTCGTGCCACACTTGTGACACTTATCAGGGTCCAGCATTTATGCCATTCTTTTTGCGGAGAGAAATATTTTATGCCATTAATTTGTTAAACAGTCGCACAATCATCTTGGGTTAGAATTTTTATTTTTATTTTTGATGGTACATTGGGATGAATTGTGATTGCCCAGTTTCCCTAATGGGCAGGTGAATGGAAATTCATAAAAGAATCCCATTTTCAGGTTACTCATCAAAGGTAAAATCATCGTTGTTGAAATAATCTGGCTGGGGCGGCATCCTAAACACGCCATCAAACTCTAAATCTTACACCCCCGCTTGACGTCAACCACGAGCCTAGAACATCATTCATGTCTTCCAGCTATCGTTGAGGCAAACCACCATCTGCATCTGCTCTTCCACTGCCTCCCGAGCTTCGCGCCTGCGTTGGATCTAATGTCGTCGCAACGGTGGAGTCCAAGGACACAAGTCCACTACATTGATGCCGGCGCCACCATCACACCATCTCCATTAGAACAGACAACCATCTAGACCCATTGTTGACCATATATAAAGAAGAACACCGCGTCAGGGAAAGATCTGAAGTACTTTTTATTCACCGCCGCCTCCGCCTTCGTCAGAGCGAAGGCATAGGCCCTAATCTAAAAGTTATACGGATCCACACTCGTGGGACTCGGTGACCCTCCTCACCATCGTCGACCGAGAAAAGGTCGTCATCGAACGGGGGCCACCACAGGCCAGTGCCAGAAGGCTGCTCGCACTAGGCGAGATTCGTATCGCCTTTCCTTTTTAACACATGAGAAAGAAAAGAGACAACTTCATGTAAAATCAAGTTTTATTTGGGAAGCCAAAATGTGTCGGTTCAATTGACAACTAAAATTCATTCTTTAAGACGTAAATGACAGATAAATTATGGTAATTATAGGTAAAATATATGTGCCTCGTTACAGCATGGACAATTATTTGATAATAACAAAAAGCTAGCACTCCCTCCATCTCAAAATAAGTGTCTTAATTTTATACAAACTTTAGTAATAAAAACTTATTTTGAGACAGAAGAAGTACTATATAGGACAGCATAGACACCTACTATGTACTCTCGGGCAATTAAGAGCACCGTTAACTAGCGTGTAGAAGTTAACTACTCTCGGCAATTAAGAGCTTGCTTGCCGCCGTAATTGTCCCAAGACCAGGGTTACAGCCGCCACAAGACATTCTTGTCCCGTGCCACAACGGGATGCCCTCGATAGGTCGTTGTCCAAAGGCACATCACATATCACCATCATCTTGTAAGTGCCAAAAGCGACCATCTCAAGTCAATCCTGCATCATATATCCACTACATGTACAACGCGGACCGGCCAACAATCGGCGGCGCATAAGCTACAAATCCTTTGCTTCCGTAGATTCATTCATTGACCCTCGGAACAAGACATCCATGCGATTACATAACGTGGTGCTTTTTCTTCAGGGCCGTCTTCAGAATTTGGAGGCCCGGGACGAAAATCAAAATAGGGCTTTAAATATCCAAAAAAGTTATTAATGTAAGTAAAGCAAATTTTTACTTAATTATATAACTTCGAATATGTGTTATTTCATATAATATTTATATAATATATCATATACAAACTCTTTTCAGCACCGCAATCATACCTCATTCTAGGATACATGATTGATGATTCTTCCTGTTTTATGAAACATACACAAGTAACATGAATCAACTTACACTATGAATAAGACTTTATAGCTAATAAAATAAAATAAGACTTTATTTTGATGTAAGATTTTGATTTTTTTAACAAAAAGTAACATGCACTAGCAAAATAAAATCAAGCCTTCTATGAACAACTTAGAGCAACTCTAGTAGACCCAGCATCCCGCGCCGACCCGTAAAATAACCGCCAAAATCCGGGTCGGGGCGGAAAAACCAGCCCGATCAGACCCCGCAGCCCGCCCCGGCCCGCAAAAAATTTTAGGGGGCGCAGCAAAATCCCTTCAGAACATTGCTCTACCACAATGCGGAATCCCTTCAGAACATCTTCAAAATACTGCTTGAAAGTGCGATAAGTCGACTAGAGGGGGGTGAATAGGCGACTTTTATGAATTCTTCACTGAGGAATTTCAGGGAGAGGAAATTTCTAAGTGAAGAATTACGTGCAGCGGAATAAGTACTTAGATGTAAACATAACAGAACATAAGCATGGGCTTCATGATGAAATGAAAACAAGCACAGAGTACAGAAAGCGTAATGTTAGATAATAATGAGATAAATGAGACACAAGAGCACACAGATTTTTACGTGGAAACCCTTGCGGGAGAAAACCACGGACGCACGAAGGCGCAATCACTATGAGGAGGAGTATTACAAGCACGAGACGACGGACCGTCTAAGGTGCGACTACATGGGGTATATAAGAGGGCAATACATGAGAGTCCTTGGAGGACAAGTAAACGAGTTGTACTCGTACGCGTCGACGTCAACGCAAAGGCCCACACCGGTTGTACTACGTCTAGTCCAACACGGTATAATTTGGATCACAATTTAACAATCTCCATCTTGATCCAAATTTCCTCCAGTAGTCGAAGAAAGTGAATAACTCCATCCAAATCAGCATAAACACCTTGTGCGTCAAAGTCAAAGACTAGTGAGAAATACCAACTAAGCCTGAGCAAAGCTCAAACTTATTGGTCGGAACTGGCTTTGTCATCATATCAGCAAGATTATCATGAGTACTTATCTTGCATACCTTCAGATTGCCTTCAGCAACAACATCTCGAATATAATGAAATCTGACATTAATGTGCTTTGTCCTCTCATGATACATTGGATTCTTTGTAAGATATATAGCACTTTGACTGTCATTAAATACGGTAGGGCAAGATGAATCTCCACAAAGCTCAGAATACAAACCTCTCAACCAGATAGCTTCTTTGCATGCCTCAGAAATAGCCATATACTCGGCATCAGTAGTGGAACAAGCCACAATAGACTGCAAAATTGCTCTCCAACTCACAGCACAACCACCAATGGTGAAAACATAACCTGTAAGTGATCTTCTCTTATCCAAATCACCAGAAAAATCAGAATCAACAAAACCAACAAGTCCATCTCCAGTTTCCCCAAACTGTAAATAAGCATTAGAAGTACCTCGTAGGTATCTGAAAATCCACTGAACTGCTTTTCAATGCTCTTTTCCAGGATTAGCCATGTATCTACTGACAACACTCAATGCATAAGATAAATCCGGACGAGAACAAACCATGGCATACATAAGTGAACCAACTGCACTCGAATAGGGAACTCTAGACATGTACTCAATATCTGCATCTGACTTAGGACATAAAGCTGATGATAATTTGAAGTGTGTAGCTAACGGAGTACTTACTGGCTTGGCATTATGCATATTAAAACAACGAAGAACTTTATCAATATATCCCTTCTGACTTAGATATACTTTTCCAGATGGTCTATCTCTGGATATTTTCATGCAAAGTATTTTCTTTGCTGCACCCAAATCCTTCATCTCAAATTCATTACTCAATTGCTTCTTTAGTTCATTAATATCTGACATACTCTTTGCATCAATAAGCATATCATCAACATAAAGGAGCAAATAAATAGTTGAACCTTTGACAGTTTTCAAATAAACACAACTATCATAATTAGACCTTTTGAAACCTTGAGAGAGCATAAAGGTGTCAAATCTCTTGTACCACTGTCTAGGGGATTGCTTCAATCCATACAGAGATTTCTTTAACTTACAGACAAGCTTTTCTTTTCCAGGAATAACAAAACCTTCAGGTTGTTCCATATAAATATCCTCTTCTAATTCTCCATGTAAGAATGCAGTTTTAACATCCAATTGCTCAAGCTCAAGATCATGCATGGCAACAATACTAAGTAAAGTGTGAATAGAGCTATGCTTCACAACAGGAGAAAAGACTTCGTTATAGTCAATACCTGGAATCTGGTTATAACCTTTAGCAACTAACCTTGCTTTATATCTTGTCTCATCATTAGGAGAAACACCTTCTTTCCTCTTGAAAACCCACTTGCAACGAATAGGTTTCTTCTCTCTAGGTAATCTTACTAAATCCCAAGTGCCATTCTTTTCAAGTGATTCCATCTCATCATGCATAGCGGTCATCCACTTATTACTATCACCAGAAATAATAGCCTCGGAATATGAAGAAGGCTCAGAATTACCTTCAATTTCCTCTGCAACAGATAAAGCAAAAGAAACAATATTGCACTCTTCAATTAACCTGTCAGGTTTATTAATACCCTGCCTAACTCTGTCATGTGCAAGATTCCAACTGGGCGGAACAATAGGCTGATTTGGAGTGGGAGTGACATGGTCATCATTAACGATGGGTTCATCATGTGCATCAATAATATCATTACCAGATGTATCACCTGAATCAATAACATGCTCCACCTGAACAGTAGGCTCCTGAACAATAGGCTGCTGTTCACTCTCAATGGGAACATTAGTAGATGAAACATCATGTAACATAGCAGATTCATTAAAGATAACATTTCTGCTAATAACAACCTTCTGAGTTTCAGGATTCCATAATTTAAAACCTTTAACACCGGACTTATAACCAAGAAAGATGCACTTGATAGCCCTAGGCTCCAATTTTCCATTATCAACATGAGCATAAGCAGTGCAACCAAAAACTCTCAACTGTGAATAATCAGCAGGTGAACCAGACCATACCTCAATTGGAGTTTTCTTATTAAGAGCAATAGATGGTGAACGATTAATGAGATAACAAGCAGTGGAAGCGGCCTCATCCCAAAAACGCCTATGCAAACCTGCATTGGACAACATGCAACGGGCTCTGGAAATAATGGTCCTGTTCATACGCTCAGCAACACCGTTTTGTTGAGGAGTATAAGGAACGGTGTAATGTCTGACAATGCCTTCAGTCTTGCAATAATTCTTAAATTGCTTAGAATAGAATTCCATACCATTATCAGTGCGAAGTATTTTTACCTTCTTTTCAGTTTGTCTCTCAATCATAATCTTCCACTCCTTAAAAGCTGAGAATGCTTCATATTTATGCTTCAAGAAATAAGGCCAAACTTTTCTCGAATAATCATCAATAATAGCCAGCATGTAACTAGCACCACCTAGTGACTTTCTGCGAGATGGTCCCCATAAATCAGAATGCACATAATCAAGAATACCTTCAGTTGTATGGGTCGAAGTATTGAACTTCACCCTTTTGTGTTTGCCGAAGATATAATGCTCACAAATTTTCAATTTACCAGGTTCATATCCATCAAGAAGACCTCTCTTATTTAACTCTGCCAAACCAAGTTCCCTCATATGTCCAAGACGCACATGCCAAAGGTTAGCAGCATCACAATCATAATTCTTTGAAATAACTGGAGTAGCGTTACCTGAAACGGTAGAACCTCGAAGGTAATAAAGACCATTGGTCGAACTTAAGTCACCTTTCATCACAACAAGGGAGCCTTTGGTGACCTTCAAAACACTATCTCCACCTGAATATTTGTACCCCTTTGCATCAAGGGCACTCATAGAAATAAGATTTCTCTTCATCTTCGGAATATACCGAACATCTGTCGAAGTTCTGATTATGCCATCAAACATCTTGATTCGAATAGAACCTATGCCTTCAATCTTGCATGGTGAATTATCAAAATCCAAAACGGAACCAGCAGAAGTAGTGGAATCAAAAGTATTAAACCAATCCCTATGCGGGCACATATGAAAAGTACATGCAGTATCAAGTACCCACTCATCATTGGTCTCAGCACATCCAGCAATAACGATAAGAGCATCATCGGAACTATCATCACGAGCAACGTTAGCAGAATTTTCACCTTGTTTGTTACCTTTCCTCTTTTCTTTATTCTGCAACTTGAAACACTCTGAGATGTCATGCCCATCTCTCTTGCAATATCTGCAATATTTCTTGTCTCTGGATTGTGACCGGCCCCTGTAGCCGTTCTTACTTTTGCCTCTGTTTCCATTATGTGAGTTCTTCTCCTTTGTCCTGCCATGAACATATAATCCCTATGCTTGGGATGAACTTGAACCATCATGAGGCACCATTAGTTTCATCTTCTCCTTAGAGTTCAAAGCTTCATAAACTTCATTAAGTGTGAGAGTATCACGACTGTATAATATGGTGTCTCTAAAATTGGTATAAGAACTTGGCAGTGAACAAAGTAACATTAAAGCAGTATCTTCCTCTTCATACTTGACCTCCATTGCAGCTAGATCAGATATGATCTCTTTAAATTCCGAAATATGATTCAAAACATTACCTCCCTCGGGTAACCTATGCAGGAATAATTTTTGCTTCAGATGCATCTTGCTGGTGAGATCTTTAGTCATGCAAATCCCTTCCAGCTTTAACCATAGAGCGGCGGCAGTTTTCTCGCTCAAAACTTCCTGCAAAATATTATTATGCAAATGGAATTGAATTTGTGACAAAGCCTTACAATCAATTCTTTTCTCCTCAGCAATCCAGTCCTCAATTCGGTTCCTCCCAAAACTATCCAGTGCTACATCATAGTCGGCATGTGCCAACAACGCCCGCATCTTGACTTGCCATAGGGTAAACCTTGTGTCACGATCCAGCAGCAGAAAAACATACTTCATGGATGCCATGAGTCGGTAAATCTGTGTACACAAAGTAGTACAAGCCGGTAGAAAAAATTCTTGACAGAATTAATATGCAGATCAAATAAAAGTAGGATAAATAGCACCTGGTAGTATAAGTAGTGGACGTAGCAAACAAGGACAAAGCAAGGATCAGCCAACTAGTACTAGTACTCTTGTAGTACTCCTGTAGCCGTCACGTGAGCAAGCAATCAACTAGTAGTAGTAGTAGTAGTCGAGTAGATTAATAGTGTTTCATGCCAAAAGTAGCAGCAGCAGATCACTGTTTGCCTGGGGACTTCAAGCGGATGATTTGACGTGTACTAGAAACGCCCGTGCATGCACAGCAGCGGCAACTCGCCACTTGCGATTGACGGGTGGATACGTACAACTTTTGTAGGGCGGCGCAGTAAGGAAGGTGTCGGTGGATTGATGCGTACGCACGATACCTCTGTCGGTCTCGGCTTCGTAAGCGGTGCAACAATGGAAATCGATCCGGCCTTGGATCGCCTGGTCACGCGGGCGGCGGCGCGTGCAACCCTAATCTCCTGATCTCAAATCTCATATGTGAACCTCAACTCTGTATACCACTTGTTAGATAATAACGAGATAAACGAGACACAAGAGCACACAGATTTTTACGTGGAAACCCTTGCGGGAGAAAACCACGGACGCACGAAGGCGCAATCACTATGAGGAGGAGTATTACAAGCACGAGACGACAGACCGTCTGAGGTGCGACTACATGGGGTATATAAGAGGGCAATACATGAGAGTCCTTGGAGGACAAGTAAACGAGTTGTAATCGTACGCTTCGACGTCAACGCAAAGGCCCACACCGGTTGTACTACGTCTAGTCCAACACGGTATAATTTGGATCACAATTTAACACGTAAACACAGGATAAAACAGGATGAAGACTAACAGACTGAAGAAATTGAACTGAGGAAATTGAGAAAGTCTTCAGTCAAATTCTTCGAACAGATATGAACAAGCACACAACACATAAATGAGGAAATGGAAGGGTTGAGGAAATAGAACCGGTAGGCTTGGTGACGACAATGATTTGGTAGACTAGTTCCAACTGTTGTGACAGTTGTACGTCTGGTTAGGGAGGCTAGGTATTCAAACCTGAGGACACACAGTCCCGAACACCCAGTCCTGAACACGCAGCTAAGGACACTTAGTCCTCACCGTATTCCCCTTGAGCTAAGGTCACACAGACCTCACCCAATCACTCGTAGTAAGTCTTCAGGTGACTTCCAAACCTTCACAGACTCGGTCACTCGGCAATCCACAATTTCCTCTTGGATGCTCTAGACCATGACGCCTAACCGTCTAGAAGATGCACAGTCTTCAAAGGTAATAGGCGTCGGATCCACGCAGGATCAATCTCTTGAGTGATGCTCAATCACTTTGGGTTTGTAGGTGTTTAGGTTTGGGTTTTCCTCACTTGATGATTTTCGCTCAAAGTCCTCGGAGGAAGGGATGCTCTCAAATAACAAGTGTCAGTTTCTCTCGGAGCAGCCAACCAGCTAGTGGTTGTAGGGGGCGGCTATTTATAGCCTAGGGAGCAGCCTGACATGATAAGACATAAATGCCCTTCAATGATATGACCGTTAGGTGGGAAGATATTTTGGGATAGCTGGCGCGTAGCACAACAACGGTCAGAAATTTGACTATCAAATTACTCAGGCTATCGTGTTCCTCACTTGTAGGCAATCCGCACTGGCGAATTCCTAACTCCTCAGTTAGAACAAATTCCTCAGAGACCAGAAGAGCTTCGTCTCTATCATTGAAGAAATTTGACTGAACTGCATGAGATTTCCAATGGCTTCACTCGAAGGGATTGGTAGGTGTAGGATTTTGAGTTGAGCATCACTTGGAAACTTTTCCTTAGTATTTCCTCAACCCCCTTTAACAGTACGGTGTTTCCTATGACTCCAGAAAGAGAAAATGAAACTACGAAAACAAAAGTCTTCATGCTTCATGTTCCTCGAATGAATATCAAGTCTTCATGGTCACACCAATTTCTTCACTTTCAAAAAGTCTTCAGAAATCCAAAGTCTTCACTCGAAGAACTTCATTTTTAGGGGCCGACTTTCTCTGTAAATATCAAACTCCTCATAGACTTATAGACCTGTGTACACTCACAAACGCATCAGTCCCTTAACCTATAAGTCTTCAATACACCAAAATCACTAAGGGGCACTAGATGCACTTACAATCTCCCCCTTTTTGGTGTTTGATGACAATATAGGTTAAGTTTTCAACGGGGATAAACATATGAAGTGTAAATACTGATATTGAGGAATTTGATTGCAAGATATAGAAGAACTCCCCCTGAAGATGTGCATAGTGAGGAATTTGCTTTTGAAGCAATGCACACTTGAAGAGTAGAATAATGGAGATCTCCCCCTATATCTTATAATTCATACATGCATTTAACATATAATATGAAGAATTCGAAATGCATGATGAAATATGGTGACTGATGTAATTCAACATGCGTGCATTAACATATATGAGGAACAAGCATGCAGAAGAAGACAACAAAAGTATCAGACCACCATCGGGTTTTAAGTTTACAACTCGATCCAGCAAAGTCTTCAAAAGAACGAGAGTTGTAACTTAGGAAAAAATGCCCATATAAGTAGACCCGCTTGAAGACTAAGTCAAATTTCTCCCCCTTTGTCATCGAATGACCAAAAGGGACAAAAAATGAGGACTAACACCCCTAAAGAATATCATCACGGAGTCGATGAAGGAGCGCCAGCATTGTTGGGGTCGGTTGTTGAGGTAGGGCCTGCCGCAGTGTCGTCCAAGTCTTCATGCTCATCAGTTGCACGTGATGAAGAATATGAGCTGGCTACCAAGGAAGGAACTTTGGTCTTCTTGAATTTCTTCGCCAGTGGCTGAGACCAGTCAAAGTCCCGCTTGAAACACATTTGCTTCAGATCATCTTCACCATACAGTTGTGACAAAACAGCCCAGGTTCGACCGAAGACTTCATGGAGGTAGTATTGGTTTTTCTTCACTCCATTGTGTGTAGCAGTCATGTTGTGAAGAATAGAACCAAACTGACGCTTAACCCATTTGTGGTTGTGATCGACCTTCTGGTGAAGACTGAGGAGAAGCTCACGATCAATCATCACCCTTGGAGCTGTGCCTTGAGGATTTTGCTTTGAAGCATTTGCGGCAGAGTCACGAGTGGCAGAGTCATCATTGGTGGAGTAGGATGCAGCTTTGCGGAACATACCATCCAATGGACGAATGCCTTCATCAATGATTGCAGTAGCCTTGCCCTTTTCATCAGATGAGGAAAATGTCCGCTTGAGGACTTCTATTGGGGGCAGGTAACTGACGTGGTTCGAAAATCAGCCTTGTAGTTGAGTGAAGACCTTGTTCTGAGGAATCTCATAATCCAAGGAGCATAAGGCTTCAACTCAAATGGAGAGAGTGCAACATTCGCCAGATTCCTCATGAAGAAATCATGATAGTTGATAGGAATGCCATGTATGATATTGAATAGCAGATTATTCATGTTGCCAACAACTTCTTCATTATTCGAATTGTGGCCTTTAATAGGACTCAATGTCTTCGTCAGAATGCGATAGACAGTTCTAGGCACAAACAACAATTCCTTCACGAGGAATTTGGTCCTTGGGGCTTGACCGGGCTTCAGCGGCTTCATCAATACTTGCATGTAGGGAGCGGTAAGTTCAGGTTCATGGTATATGCAACGAGCGCCTTCAAGGGGAGGACTGATAGGTAGTGCATGAAGCAATTCAGAGGCCGGTGCTTTGAAATGTGTGTTCTCTGCCATCCAGTCTAATACCCAAGAGTTCACATCTTCAGCTTCTCTGGTGATGTGCATCGTGGCATAGAATTGAAGAATTAGCTCTTCATTCCAATCAACAATGTCAGTGCAAAAGTTGAGCAGTCCAGCGTCATGAAGAACACTGAGGACTGGCGCGAAGCAAGGTAGTGATTCCATGTCCACGTGAGGAATATGCTCATGGTCGAAGACTTTGTCTTTGTTGAAAAGAAGCAAAGAATAGAAGTTTGCTTGGCCGACAGTCCAGAAACGCTTCCTTCTAAGACGAGCAGAGTCATAGGGTTTGTAGTCCGTGAAGAATACATGCTTGTGGAAGAAGTCAGCAGCCTTGAATTTTTGCATCTTTGAGAAAGGATCCTTTGGCTTGGGTTGAGGAGTGTCAGTCAGTTGCATCACAACCTCAGGAATCGCAATCTCAGGATCCGCAGGCTAAGGAATTTCAGTTTCTTCTTCAGTGGCAGCCTGGGTCTTTAATTCTTCAGCAGCAATTTCGTCAATACTAGTGGCTGGAATCTCTTCAGGGATAGACGGAATGGGGTGTGGTTCTTCAGATCCCATTTGAACTTCAGTAGTCACTAGGGACTGAGGAATTTGTTGCAGAGGAGTGAACAAAGAAGAATTGGGGTGCTGACTTTCCCAAAAGTCATCATTCATCACTGGCATTGTGCACCCAATGTCCACATCCTCATCTTCATTTATTACTTCAACGCCGACCTCTTCAACAGTAAACTAAGGCATCGACGATGAGACAACTAGTGTTGAAGGGATTGCATCCACCTCAATTTCTTCATCCAACTTCTCTGAAGAAGCAGCAGAAGGAATGTCTTCATTGGATCCGCTTGGGATCATGTATTCTTCATCAAAAGGAACAAGCTCCTTTGATGGCATGGAGGAGACTGGAACAGCAACAATCGAATTTTCAAACGAGCTGGTCAATTTCTTCATCTTCTTCGGAGCTGAAGATTCTGATGAAGTTGATGCTTTCCATTTCTTCACAACTGCATGCTCTGCAGCCTTAGTCTTCTTCGCTTCTGATGCAGAAGAAAGAATTGGACTTGATGTAGGTGCAGGAGGAGCAGAGGAAATTGGTTCCGTTTCTTCAGGCACAACTGATGCAGTTGCCCTGGCATGATCAGTTTCTTCAGGCGAAACACTAGTGGTTGCCCTGGCAGTTTCATCATCGGCTGGAATGCAGTCGTCAGCCCTGGTAGTAGCATTTTCTTCAGCAGCCTAATTGTCATCAGCGGTGCTGGCATTTTCTTCAGTAGGCTGAGCAGATGCTTCAGCCTGAGGAATTTCTTGTTGCATTGGAGCTGCAACATTGGTAGTGAATTTTTCAGCTAACTTAACAAATCTGACCTTGTCTACAAGCCAATCTGTGCAGTAGATATTGAATTCATCACTGAGTCCTTTGATCTCAGTTTGAATAGACAAAATTTCATCAGATGTCATATTGACAACATTTTTCTTCAGGTAGCGCTCTTTCTTGTATTGCGCCTTCTTCAGCTGCCTGGCCTTCTCAAACTTCCATTTCTCTTCGTCAATGAAGGCAGTCAGCACATGACTTTGACTAGGAGTAAGGTTCAACTCAGGCAGAGGTGTGTTGGGGTCATTGTGCTACAAGTCGATGAAGTCGAGGATCTACTTTGGATCCAGTATCAATGGCACATTACTGCCTTTGGCTCTAGTGGCCATGTGCTGTCTGTCCTTGATGATTTCTTCAAGTTCTTCATCATCAGCTTCGTTCTCAGAGGACGGGACCTGAAAGGTGACCTGCTTCTTTTGAGGACTTGGTCTAGTGCCTCGTCCAGTAGTGGCCTTGGTCTTCAGCAAAGTGGGGCCAGTTGAAGAATGTGGAGGAGCTGATGAACTTGCAGAGGCTCCTGAGGCACTAGAGATGCATGTTGTCCTTTGGCACGAGGTGAGATGCGCAGGTGCTGAGGACTTTGACATAGGAGCTTTTGCAACTTGAGGAACTGGGGCGGCTTGAGGAAATGGCCGTGAGGGCTTAGCAGAAGTTGGCCGTGAGGGCATTGCAGAGGATCTTGGCCATGAGGGCATTGAAGAAGAAGGGGCACTGGGCTTGTGTGTAGGCTTCTTAGGCATGGCCTTCTTCGGCTTGCTAGTAGAGGCCTCAGCAGTGGCAGCAGCAGCAGAGTCTTCATTGAATTTCCTCACTGCCTCTTTTGCTACTCTGGCCAACTTAGCTTGACGCTTTGCCCATTCATCAGGATAGTTCTCACCGCGCTTGAGGCTAGTGGGATCAGCTTCTTGGCTAGGTGCCAATGGAGGTCTTGGTAAAGGAGGGTGAAGAGCAAATTTCTTCATATATTTTGGAGTGACATATCTGTATTCTCTCCATTCTCATGTCAATCTCCTCTCTATCCTTTGTATGCGCACCTTGCACTGAATTTTGTCCTCCTTTCCATGTGTGGCCTCATCAGGAGTGCAATAATCCTTGTAAATATCATCGGGGATCTCAAAAGTGTGTTGACTTCCAGTTTCTTTCCCCCCTTCTAAGGTTTCTTTCCGTCAGCCATTTTCTTCAGCCGAGGATTTTGAACAGTTGATTTCTCTGAAGAGGTATGCAGTTTTTCTTCGAGGAACGCCGCAAATGAGTTAAGTTGATGAGAACCTAGAGATTCAGCAGAAGACATTGTACATGTGACCAGAGTATAGGTGCGAAGAATTTGGAGAGGTCATATGCGTTCTCAGAAGTTTTTGCAAAAATAACAAGTTTGAGGAATTTGACCGGATGAGTCTTGAGGAATTTCACTAAGCGTTCTTTGACTTAGGTTCCAGAGTTATATAGATTTGAAAATCCACACAATTGAGGAATCTTGAAGAGAAATGTTGCTTAGAGAAACAGATCAAGAACAGATGATATGTGAGGTGTTTAATGTGTGAAGATTTGAGGAATAAACACCTTTTGAAGATTTGAAGAAAATATCAGAATCAACAAGGGTAGTAAAAGTAACTTTTAATTACCCATGATGAAGAACACGATGAACTATGAAGAGTAGATTTAGAAGCTCGTCAGTTCGGATCTTCCACGCCCTAACTTGGTTGAGGAAGACAGCTACGGCGGCGCCGGAGTGAAGAAATCCGCAGCCGACGCGAGTACGACGACGATGAGGTCGAGGCAGTGAAGCTCTTCCTCACCGGCGACGATGGAAATGGCGGCGGCGCTAGGGTTTGAGAGCTCAAGCAAGGGAGTGAGGTCGAGCAGAGTAAAAACGAAGTGAGGAAGGGAGGGGGTTATTTATAGCCGAAGTGAAAAACTGCTCGCCCGAGGAAATTGGACGAACGTGCCCCTGACCCTTCTCATTCGCGTGACATGTGTCACCCACGTACAGAGAGGTGACGATCGTGTGCGATCATGGGTGAATAGAATAATATATCGCGAAAGGTGGAACGGTTTGAGCGGCGAAAACCAAAAATTTAGATAAGATAAGTTTAAAGTTCCATTCGAAAATTCTTCAGCTGACAAGGACACAGTGAAGATTTTGAATGAGTTTCAAATAGAACGCACATGAAGAATTTGTGAATAGACTGGGTTGAGTTTAGCATAGAGGGGGAAGGGTCCGATCATATTCACTTAGCAGAAAGAGCAACTTGAATAAATAGCAATAAGTGAATGTTGTAGAGGACATAAACTCATATATATATATATGACAAATGGAGGACTAATCAATGACAGACCTAAAAGATGCTACACGGATCTCAAAGGCAAATCAGACGGAAGCCAGAAGGGTGACAATGCCCCCGGGTGGCAAAGACATAATAATCATATATAGTGTGGATTTTTTAACACCTGATGACATCATGTTATCTCCGTTCAATGCATGCCTCGTGATTTGTGCAAATGCTATCATCATTCCTTCGTCAGGATTCAATTAATGAAGCATGATAATGATCACACTAATACGGTTCTAGAAGAGTATGTGTCAGACTAGGGGTATCAAAATGTGAGATGATGAATATTTTACCAAAAAGATTCCCTAATAGTATAAAAAATACAATAACTTACTAACTTTCTATAATAGTACAAAAAATTGGTTTGTGATTAAGTCTTTTATTACCTAAAAGAAGTTCTCCATGAACTCAAAAAAGATTCCTCAAAAATAGATCCATGTGTATACACAATATCATCATTTAATCTGGTTACTACTTACTACTAATGAACTCTTCTCAGTGCTATTAGACAAATGGAGGACTAATCAATGATAGACCTAAAAGATGCTACACGGATCTCAAAGGCAGATCAGACGGAAGCCAGAAGGGTGACAATGCCCCCAGGTGGCAAAGACATTGCAAAGATGAAGAAAATGAACAACCGAGGAATTTCAAAAACTCAAATTGAAGATTTTCAACTTTTGGTGGTGGCGTGACCCACCGTATAAGAATGATGATTTCAGACACCGTGTACAACTGTCATAGGGTTCTGAGAATCAAATTCTTCGTTAATTTATTCACACTTAGAAGGTTAGTCTTCATTGATTGAATAAAAACGTTACTTCGTGTGTTGCACATCTAAGTCATCAATTTTGCATAAGTGTTAGGATGTGTGTCCTTTTCAAAGGACATTCGAAGATTCTAAGATATTTAGCTCACACCTCAACTTGCTAAATCTCTTCTCATCCAAGGGCTTTGTGAAGATATCGGCTAGCTGCTCTTCAGTCTTCACATGCTCAATAGCGATGTCGCCCTTCAACACATGGTCATGAAGAAAATGATGACTAATTTGAATGTGCTTTGTCTTCGAGTGCTAAACTGGGTTATGAGCAATCTTGATGGCACTCTCATTGTCACAGTAGAGAGGCACATTCTTCATGTTGATGCCGTAGTCCTTGAGGGTTTGCTTCATCCACAGCAATTGAGAACAACAAGAACCAGTAGCAATGTACTTAGCTTCAGCAGTAGACAATGATACGTAGTTCTGTTTCTTCGAGGACCAATAGACCAAAGATCGTCCGAGGAAATGGCATGTGCCTGATGTTGACTTGCGTTCCACATGATCACCAGCATAGTCAGAGTCTGAATATCCAATGAGATCAAAAGCCGAGCCCTTGGGATACCACAATCCAAGTGTTGGTGTGTGATCTAGATATCGAAGAATATACTTCACAACCTTATGTTGTGATTCCTTCGGTGTAGCTTGAAATCGGGCACAGATGCAAACACTAAGCATAATATTTGGCCTAGATGCACATAAATACAATAAAGAACCAATCGTGGAGTGGTATACCTTTTGATCGAAGTCAATACATTTTCATCAGTGCATAGATGGCCATTTGTGGGAATAGGGATTTTGACTCCTTTGCAATCTTGCATGCCGAATTTCCTCAGTACATCCTTGAGGAATTTCTCCTGAGATATGAATATGCCATTGCGCTGTTGACGAATCTGAAGACCTAAGAAGAATTTCAATTCTCCCATCATAGACATTTGATATTCTTCACTCATCATATAGGCAAATTCATCACTGTAACGTTGGTCAGTACAGCCGAAAATGATATCATCAACATATATTTGGCACACAAACAATTCACCATCATAAGATTTAGTGAAAAGAGTTGGGTCAAGTGAACTGGGTTTGAATCATTTATTCATGAGCAATTCCTTCAAAGTATCATACCACGCCGAGGGGCCTCCTTGAGGCCATAGAGGGCCTTATTGAGTCTGAAGACTTTTTCAGGATGCTTTGGATCTTCAAATCCTATGTGTAGCCTTGAGCTACAAGTCATGCCTTATTCCTCACCACAAGGCCATTTTCATCTTGCTTGTTGCGGTAGATCCACTTTGTGACAATGATATTGTGCTTGCGAGGATCTGGATGTTTGACCAGTTCCCAGACGTTGTTGAGCTCAAATTGATTTAATTCCTCTTGCATAGCTTGAATCCACTCAGGCTCCAGAAAAGCTCCATCTACCTTAGTGGGCTCTGTGATAGAGACAAAAGCAAAGTGCCCACAAAAGTTAGATAAATGTGAAGCTCTTGAGCATGTGAGAGGACCTGGAATGTTGATGTCGCTGATGATTTTCTCAATCTGCACTTCATTTGCAACGCGAGGATGAGCTGGTTGTCGTTGAGGACTGATAACCCACAAGTATAGGGGATCAATTGTAGCCTCTTTCGATAAGTAAGAGTGTCGAACCCAACGAGGAGCTAAAGGTAGAACAAATATTCCCTCAAGTTCTATCGACAACCGATACAATTCTACGCACGCTTAACGTTTGCTTTACCTAGAATAAGTATGAAACTAGAAGTACTTTGTGGGTGTTTTTGGATAGGTTTGCAAGAATATAAAGTGCACGTAAATAAAAGCTAGGGGCTGTTTAGATAAAGAAGCAATAAAGTTAGTATAGCGAGTGTGGAAAAGTGGTGGTAGGAGTTGTGAAATTGCCCCTAAGCAATTGACTACGTTACTAGATAGATAACAAGTTTTATGTGGGAGAGGCCACTGCTAGCATGTCATCCCTGACTTGGAATTCTATGCACTTATGATTGGAACTATTAGCAAGCATCCGCAACTACTAACGTTCATTAAGGTAAAACCCAACCATAGCATTAAGATATATTGGTCCTCCTTCAACCCCGTATGCATCAATTTCTATGCTAGGTTGAAGTTTCTGTCACTCTTGCCCTCCAATACATAGTCCTATCAACATACAACTAACCCTATGGTGTGATCCACGCACGCGCTCATATGATGGACACCAAAGGATAGCAACATAACCACAAGAAAATTAAATCAATCATAGTAGTTCACCAATCATCGATAGGACAACAAAAATCTACTCAGACATCATAGGATGGCAACACATCATTGGATAATAATATGAAGCATAAAGAACCATGTTCAAGTAGAGGGTACAGCGGGTTGCGGGATAGTAGACCGCTGTAGATAGAGGGCGAAAGGTGATGGAGATGTTGGTGAAGATGGCAGAGGTGTTGGTGTAGATTGCGGTGATGATGATGGCCCCCGGCGGCGTTCCGGTGCCACCGGAAGCAAGGGGGAGAGAGCCCCCCTTCTTCTTCTTCTTCTTCTTACTTGACCTTCTCCCTAGGTGGGAGATGGGTTTCCCCTCTGGTCCATGGTCTCCATGGCTTGGGAGGGGCGAGAGCCCCTCCGAGATTGGATCTGTCTCTCTGTCTCTCTCTGTTTCTGCGTTCTGGGATTCTGCCCTTTCACCGTTTCTTATATATCTGGAGATCCGTAACTCCGATTGGATTGAAACATTCGCCTAGATTTTTCTCTGAAAATTAGCTTTCTTGCGGACAAAGAAGAGCAGCAACTGCCTTACGGGGGGCCCACGAGGGTCAGGGGCGTGCTCAGGGGGCGCCCCCTGCCTCGTGCCCCCTCAGGCACCGTATCACGTTGGTTTTCTTCCCATATTTCACAAATATTCCAAAATTATTCTCCGTCGTTTTTATCCCGTTTGGACTCCGTTTGATATGGATTTCCGCGAAACAAAAAACATGCAACAAACATGAACTGGCACTGGGCACTGGATCAATATGTTAGTCCCAAAAATAGTATAAAAAGTTCCCAAAATTATATGAAAGTTGTAGAATATTGGCATGGAACAATCAAAAATTATAGATACGGCGGAGACGTATCAGGATCCCCAAGCTTAATTCCTGCTCGTCCTCGAGTAGGTAAATGATAAAAAGATAATTTTTGATGTGGAATGCTACCTAGCAAAATCTTGATCATGTAATCTAATCATGGCATGAATATTAAGACACGAGTGATTCAAGGCAATAGTCTATCATTTGACATTAAGACAATAATACTTCAAGCATACTAATAAAGCAATCATGTCTTTTCAAAATAACATGGCCAAAGAAAGTTATCCCTACAAAATCATATAGTCTGGCTATGCTCCATCTTCACCACACAAAATATTCAAATCATGCACAACCCCGATGACAAGCCAAGCAATTGTTTCATACTTTTGACGTTCTCAAACCTTTTCAACTTTCACGCAATACATGAGCGTGAGCGCTAGACATAGCACTATGGGTGGAATAGAATATGATGGTGGAGGTTGTGTCGAGAAGACAAAAAGGAGAAAGTCTCACATCGACGCGGCTAATCAACGGGCTATGGAGATGCCCATCAATTGATGTCAATGTGAGGAGTAGGGATTGCCATGCAACAGATGCACTAAGAGCTATAAGTATATGAAAGCTCAAACTAGAAACTAAGTGGGTGTGCATCCAACTTGCTTGCTCATGAAGACCTCGGGCATTTGAGGAAGCCCATCATCGGAATATACAAGCTAAGTTATATAATGAAAATTCCCACTAGTATATAAAAGTGATAACTCAAGAGACTCTCTATATGAAGAGCATGGTGCTACTTTGAAGCACAAGTGTGGTAAAAGGATAGTAACATTGCCCCCTCTTTTTTTCTTTTTTCTTTTTTTCTTCTTCTTTTTTTGCGGGCTTATTTGGCCCCCTTTTTTTATTTAGGCTTCTTTGACCTCTTTTTTTCATGGGGCAATGCTCTAATAGTGATGATCATCACACTTTTATTTAATTACAACTCAATATTACAAATCGATACTAGAACAAAGATATGACTCTATATGAATGCCTCCGGCGGTGTACTGGGATGTGCAATGATCTAGCGTAGCAATGACATCAAAAAACGGACAAGCCATGAAAACATCATGCTAGCTATATTACGATCATGTAAAGCAATATGACAATAAATGCTCAGGTCATCTATATGATGATGATGGAAGTTGCATGGCAATATATCTCGGAATGGCTATGGAAATGGCATGATAGGTAGGTATGGTGGCTGTTTTGAGGAAGATATAAGGAGGCTTATGTGTGATAGAGCGTATCATATCATGGGGTTTGGATGCACGGGCGAAGTTTGCACCAACTCTCGAGGTGAGAAAGGGCAATGCACGGTACCGAAGAGGCTAGCAATGATGGAAGGGTGAGAGTGCGTATAATCCATGGACTCAACATTAGTCATAAAGAACTCACATGCTTATGCAAAAGCCTATTAGCTATCGAAACAAAGTAGTTCACGCATGATCCTAGGGAGATAGATTGGTAGGAAAAGACCATCGCTTGTCCCCGACCGCCACTCATAAGGAAGACAATCAATAAATACCTCATGCTCCAACTTCGTTACATAACGGTTCACCATACCTGCATGCTACGGGAATCACAAACTTCAACACAAGTATTTCTACAATCCAGAACTACCCACTAGCATGACTCTAATATCACCATCTTTATATCGCAAAACTATTGCAAGGAATCAAACATATCATATTCAATGATCTACAAGTTTTATGTAGGATTTTATGACTAACCATGTGAATGACCAGTTCCTGTCATCTCTCGGAATAGATATAAGTGAAGCAAGAAAGTTTAATTCTTTCTACAAAATATATGCCCACGCTGTAACAAATATAAGTGAAGCAAAAGAGCATTCTAAAAATGGCGGTTTTCTATGTTTAGGGAAACAGGCAATCCAAACTTCAAATGATATAAGTGAAGCACATGAAGCATTCTATAAAGCCATACTCAAAAGATATAAGTGAAGTGCAATGAGAATTCTACAAATCAACCAAGGACTATCTCATACCAGCATGGTGCATAAAATAAAAGTGGAAACTAAATGCAAAAGACGCTCCAAGATTTACGCATATCATGTGACAAATAAAAATATAGGTCCAAGTGAAATTACCGATGATCGTTAGAAGAAAGAGGGGATGCCTTCCGGGGCATCCCCAAGCTTGGTTGCTTGGGAGTCCTTGAATATTTCCTTGGGGTGCCCTGGGCATCCCCAAGCTTAGGCTCTTGCTACTCCTTATTCCTTCATCCATCGTGATCTCTCCCAAAACTTGAAAACTTCAATCACACAAAACTCAACAGAAAGCTCGGTTAGATCCGTTAGTATAATAAAGCAAATCACTAATCTAAATACTGTTGTAAACCAATTCATATTTTGTTTTTGCATTGTAGATACTGTAATATAACTTTTCCATGGCTTAATCCACTGATATAAATCGATAGTTTCATCAAAATAAGCAAACTATGCATCAAAAACAGATTCTGTCTTAAACAGGACAGTCTGTAGTAATCTGAACATTCACCATATCTCTGGTACTTCAAAAATTCTATGAAAATTAGGAAAAATAAAAAATTTGTATAGAAATACATTGCAAGAAGTTTCAGAACCATTTGACGTTCCAGCAAACAATGTAAAATCATGTACTACAACCAAAGTTTCTGTACGGCACCGTACAAACCAACAAGTAATCTAAAACATCCTAAAGGCAAACCTTGGCACATTATTTTGATAATACAAAGGAATTGTACAAGGGGATAATTATTTTGTTGAAAAGTTTATGTAATCAAGATTCACAAAGTTTTCGTGAGCATGAACAAAGTTCAAGGAGCTCCCCCACTTCAACAATGCTTGTCTCTCTCACTTTCACTTTCCTTTATGAAAAGTTTTGGCTTCCCCTCTTTATTTTTTTGTTTTTAAACTATATGAAAGCACTCAACAGAAATAAATGACTCTCTAAAACTTCCAGGTTGTCTCCCTGGCAGCGCTTTCTTTAAAGCCATTAAGCTAGGCATATAGTGCTCAAGTAATGAATCCACCCGGATCCCAAGGTATATCAAAGCCAATTTTAATTAACAATGATTTGTAATTTAGTACTGAGCGCAAAGTAACATATATCATGTAATGACGAAGTCTAACTCTCTTCCTATGCATCGGCATGTCATAAAAGAACAATTAATGCACACAAAGTAAAGGCCAATGCACAGTATAAGCAGTTTCTTGCAATTTTATCATGTTGGAAACATAGAGAGGCGGAGATGTAGTTCCTCTCTCATAATAATTGCAAGTAGGAGCAGCAAGCACATGCATATTATATCTATCAAAATCATCATGTGTAATAGTAAAACACAACCCATCAATATAATCCTTAATAAGTGCAAACTTCTCCGATATAGCGTAGTCGGGAGAATTCAAAAAGATAATAGGACTATCATGCGTGGGTGCAATAGCAACAATTTCATGTTTAACATAAGGAACAATAGCGAGTTCATCTCCATAAGCATAATTCATATTGGCATCTTGGCCACAAGCATAGCAAGCATCATCAAAAAGGGATATTTCAAGAGAATCAACGAGATCATAACAGTCATCATAGCAATCATCCTTCGGTAAGCACGAAGGGAAATTAAACAATGTATGAGTTGAAGAGTTACTCTAATTAGAAGGTGGGCACGGGTGATCAATCTGCTCTTCCTCCTTTTGTTCTTCGCTCTCCTCCTCATCTTTTTCATCCAATGAGCTCACAATGTCATTAATTTCTTCTTCCATAGACTCCTGCAAAATATTAGTCTCTTCTTGGACAGCGGAGACTCTATGAATAAAATCATCAATATCGGAATTGAATTCATAATTCTCATAGCAATATTTAAGTATAGCAAAATTTTCAGGTCTGTAAACAGCATCATCAAGATTTTCACACTCTTTAAACAAAGATTCAATTTCATAAGAACCCATAAAAGCAACAAATATTCTATTTGTTCCACATCATAGTAATCATATATACCATTAGCATAAGAAGCCAAGGTTTTATCATCATTAAATTTGCATGAAAAGGGAAGGTGTGGAGCCTTCATCCTAGGGCAACAAGTATAGTCATATCTCAAGCATAGTTCCCGAGCATACCAATGCAACATATGAATTTGATCCCATAATAGTTTCCCTTTTTGAGTCAAGCGATAATCCCTAAAGTATTCACGTTGATCCAACGCATCTCCCATTACTAAGTTGAATGGGGTTTTCTTAGGATTATCCAAGTATTACATAATATCTTTCACATAATGAGCATCGAGGGTTTTAGGAGGTTCCCCATTTCCATGAGTAGCAAGTAAACCTATTTTTTTTGGTATTTCGTGTTCCATATCCATAACTAAAGATAGATAACAACTTAGAACAGCCAATAAAAATTACTTAGTGATAAAGCAAACAAGCACACACGAGAATATTCACCCCACGCTATTGCTCGCCGGCAACGGCGCCAGAAAAAGGTCTTGATAACCCACAAGTATAGGGGATCAATTGTAGCCTCTTTCGATAAGTAAGAGTGTTGAACCCAACGAGGAGCTAAAGGTAGAACAAATATTCCCTCAAGTTCTATCGACCACCGATACAACTCTACGCACGCTTAACGTTTGCTTTACCTAGAACAAGTATGAAACTAGAAGTACTTTGTGGGTGTTTTTGGATAGGTTTGCAAGAATATAAAGTGCACGTAAATAAAAGCTAGGGGCTGTTTAGATAAAGAAGCAATAAAGTTAGTATAGCGAGTGTGGAAAAGTGGTGGTAGGAGTTGAGAAATTGCCCCTAAGCAATTGACTACGTTACTAGACCGATAGCAAGTTTTATGTGGGAGAGGCCACTGCTAGCATGTCACCCCTGACTTGGAATTCTATGCACTTATGATTGGAACTATTAGCAAGCATCCGCAACTACTAACGTTCATTAAGGTAAAACTCAACCATAGCATTAAGATATATTGGTCCTCCTTCAATCCCGTATGCATCAATTTCTATGCTAGGTTGAAGTTTCTATCACTCTTGCCCTCCAATACATAGTCCTATCAACATACAACTAACCCTATGGTGTGATCCACGCATGTGCTCATATGATGGGAACCAAAGGGCAGCAACATAACCACAAGCAAATTAAATCAATCATAGTAGTTCACCAATCACCGATAGGACAACGAAAATCTACTCAGACATCATAGGATGGCAACACATCATTGGATAATAATATGAAGCATAAAGCACCATGTTCAAGTAGAGGGTACATCGGGTTGCAAGAGAGTGGGCCACTGTAGATGGAGGGGGGAATGTGATGGAGATGTTGGTGAAGATGGCAGAGGTGTTGGTGTAGATTGCGGTGATGATGATGGCCCCCGGCGGTGTTCCGGCTCCACCGGAAGCAAGGGGGAGAGAGCCCCCTTCTTCTTCTTCTTCTTCCTTAACCTTCTCCCTAGGTGGGAGAAGGGTTTCCCCTGTGGTCCATGGTCTCCATGGCTTGATAGGGGCGAGAGCCCCTTCAAGATTTGATCTGTCTCTCTGTCTCTCTTTGTTTCTCCATTCTGGGATTCTGCCCTTCCACCGTTTCTTATATATCCAGAGATCCATAACTCCGATTGGATTGAAACCTTCACCCAGATTTTTCTCCAAAAATTAGCTTTCTTGCGGCCAAAGAAGAGCAGCAATCGCCTTACGGGGGTCCCACAAGGGTCAGGGGCGTGCCCAACGGGGCGCCCCCTGCCTCGTGGCCCCCTCGGGCACCGTCTCGCGTTGATTTTCTCCCCATATTTCACAAATATTCCAAAATTATTCTCTGTCCATTTTTATCCCGTTTGGACTCCGTTTGATATGGATTTTTTGTGAAACAAAAAAACATGCAACAAACAGGAACTGGCACTGGGCACTGGATCAATATGTTAGTCCCAAAAATAGTATAAAAAGTTGCCAAAAGTATATGAAAGTTGTAGAGTATTGGCATGAAACAATCAAAAATTATAGATACGACGGAGACGTATCAAGGACTTTTGTCAGCATTTTCGTCAGCACCATTTTCTTCAGGTGCATCAGCATGTCGTTCTTCACGTTCTGGAACAACTTCTTCAGTAGATTCTTCGGTAGGAATGACATCCTCAGTAGCTTTGAACGTAATAGATTTCTCAGGAGGTATTTCACCTGTCACAGGAGGTAGGTGCTCTCTTTGCGAGCCATTAGTTTCATCGAACCACACATCTACAGTTTCAACAACCTTGTGGTGATAGGTGTTGAAGAATATGTAGGTGTGCGAGTCCTTACCATAACCGAGCATAAAACCTTCATGTGCTTTTGGTGCAAATTTAGAACTATGATGAGGATCTCTAATCCAGCATTTAGCACCGAAGACTTTGAAATAACTCACATTTGGTTTCTTGTTAGTGAGGATTTCATATGAGGTCTTCTTGAAGAATTTGTGAAGATATACCCTGTTGATGATGTGGCACGCAGTGTCAATTGCCTCAGGCCAGAAGCGAGTAGGCATCTTGTACTCATCAAGCATAGTGCGAGCCATCTCAACAAGAGTCCTATTCTTGCGCTCCATGACGCCATTCTGCTGAGGAGTATATGGAGTAGATAACTCATGAGTGATACCAAGTTCATAAAGATAGTCATCAAGACCAGTGTTCTTGAACTCAGTTCCATTGTCACTTCTGATGTGCTTGATCTTCACACCAAAGTTGGTTGAAGCCCTCGAGGAAAATCGTTTGAAGACTTCCTGCACTTCAGTTTTGTAAGTGATGATATGCACCCATGTATATTGAGAATAATCATCAACAATGACAAAGCCATATAAAGATGCAGCATTAGTAAATGTGGCATAGTGAGTAGGGCCAAAGAGATCCATGTGAAGCAATTCAAATGGACGAGTGGTAGTCATGATGGTCTTTGAGGGATGCTTGGCCTTGGCCATCTTTCCGGCTTCACAAGCTCCACACAAATGGTCCTTGAGGAATTTGACACCCTCGATGCCAATGACATGCTTCTTCTTCGCGAGCGTGTGCAAGTTCCTCATCGCAGCATGACCAAGTCGTCGATGCCATAGCCAGCCTTCTGAAGCTTTTGCAAGTAGACATGTAGCAGGTTGTGGTCCTGTAGAGAAATCAACAATATACAAATCTCCTCTCCTAAAGCCTTCAAAGACTTTGGAAGTGTCAGCTTCCATGATCACAACACAATGATACTTGCCAAAGACAACAACCATATCAAGATCACAAAGCATTGAGACAGACATGAGGTTGAACCCTAAGGACTCGACAAGCATGACTCTGCCCATGTGTCAATCCTTTGGGATTGCAACCTTACCTAGACCCAATACCTTGCTTTTTCCTTTGTCAGCGTAGGTGATATGCTTCAGATGCGATGGAGATAAGGGAGCGTCCATCAATAGATTCTTGTCACCACTCATGTGTTTTGTACATCCACTATAGAGGACCCACTCAGTGGCTTTGGGTTGATCATCCTGTAGATGAATTAGTGCAGCTTACGAACTCATATACTTCATCAGTGAAGAATATGATATCAATTTCATCAGATCAATTTCATCAAGCAATAGAACAGATAAAGCAGTATGAGGACGTGAGAAATGAGAATTCATTTCTTCATGATTAGCTTGCGCCCTTTCAGGCATATTCAGGTCTCCAACTAATTCTTCATACGTTTAAGTTCATCTGGGGACTTGACCCTGCATAAGAGATCAGTTCTTTTTCTTCACTACCCACATCTGAGGGGGTGGCAAAGAGTTCATCATTCTGTGAGCTCCATAAGAGAAAGGTGGCATAAATGCCAATCCACTTCGTTTCACATAAGAGGGGTTAGGATAAGCATAAGAGTAAGCAGGGAAATTCTTCGAGGATTTATGAACATAATGATTTGAAGAATAATGCACATATCCATAATCCTTAGATCTTCCCTACCAAACAGAAGAGTTAGCACGATGATGTTCATATGAGGACTTTGATCCTTTTGAGGAATTTGATCCATGTGAGGAATTTGGTCCGTATGAGGACTTGGATCCATATGAAGAATTTGATCTGGGGTTCCTATTCTTCACAGGCGGTGTCATGATGACATTCCCCTAAAGACTTTCAAGGCACCTTTTGGGAACCCAGATTTTCTTCATAGGAGAACCGTTCCTGCAGTTAGTGCCAACATATCTAGCAAATACTTCACCATTCTGATTTTTGAACAGTTTATAGTTGGAGTCAAATGACTCATCAGAAGAATATGAGGATTCACATGTAAAGCCAGATAACATAGATGGATCCACTGAAGGTCCCTTTGCAGCAACCCATGAGGTTTTGGGATACTGCGAAGGTTTCCAGTAGGTCCCATCAGATTGAGTTTCCTCTCAAATGCAATACGCTCTTTCCTAGGGTTCCTATTGAGGATCTGCTTTTTAAGCACATCACCAAGAGCCTCATGCCCTTTGAGGCTTTTGTACATGCGTGTCATATACAATTCCTTCAGCCCTGCATCATCAGTGATACTAGCAATGTCCTCAGTTGAGGAATTAGTGATAGCAGAGACATTTGAAGAATTTTCAGCAATGGAAGCATTTGAGCATTCAGGTGAAGAATTAGCAGATTCACGTTCAATGCACTTCAGACATGGAGGAATAAATTCTTCCTGAGTCGCGTTGATTTGTTGAGCAAGTAATGAATCACGCTCCTTCTGAAGATCTTCATAACTCACTCTTAACTTCTCAAGATCTTGCTTTCTTTGAAGAAATTCACAAGAAAGCTTCTCATGATCAGACAAGAGAATGTTATGATGACTCTAAAGATTATCAAACTTGGACTGGAGTCCCTGAAGACTTTCAGCCAAAACTTTAGAACAATCCATTTCTTCACCCAACATATCGTCGCTCTCATCTAGCGTGTTTTGAACTTTTTCCAAAGCGCTTTGTTGTTTAGTGGCAAGGGAAGCAAGTTTGACATAAGTGGGTCCAAATTCATCACCAGATTCATCATCACTGGACTCAGATAAGTAGCATTCAGTTACCTTGGCACCTTTTGCCATAAGGCATGGTGCAGAGGATGATGATTCTGGATTGAAAGCCATAGCCTTGCGCGATTCCATGAGGTCCTCGAACCAGGGTTCATGTGAGATCGATGACTTTCATCGACCTCAGAGAGTCGGTCCCAGATGAGCTTTGCATGGCTGAGATGCATAACATTCCTGAACTGATTTTATGACAAGCCGGAGCAGATGATATCCTTCACCGCGAGGTTGAGTAGCATGTACTTGCGAATATCGTCAGCCTCCACCATCTTGCATAGGTCAATAGAACCCAATCTCGGCGACGGTCCAGAGCTCGTTGTTCATTGCCATGAGGCGCTTCTTCATCATGGCCTTCCACTTGGCATAATCATGACCGTCAAAGATGGGGCATGTCACAGTCTTCATTCCAGTGGTCGACATAACTAAAACTCCAGGCGGTTAAACCAAAATCACACAAAACAAGGGAGTACCTTGCTCTAATACCAATTGAAAGTGCGATAAGTTGACTAGAGGGGGGTGAATAGGCAATTTTTATGAATTCTTCACTGAGGAATTTTAGGGAGAGGAAATTCCTAAGTGAAGAACTACGTGCAGCAGAATAAGTACTCAGATGTAAACATAATAGAACATAAGCATGGTCTTCATGATGAAATGAAAACAAGCACAGAGTACAGAAAGCGTAAACACAGGATAAAACAGGATGAAGACTAACAGACAGAAGAAATTGAACTGAGGAAATTGAGAAAGTCTTCAATCAAAGTCTTCGAACAGATATGAACAAGCACACAACACATAAATGAGGAAATGGAAGGGTTGAGGAAATAGAACCGGTAGGCTTGGTGACGACAATGATTTGGTAGACCATTTCCAACTACTGTGACAGTTGTACGTATGGTTAGGGAGGCTAGGTATTCAAACCTGAGGACACACAGTCTCGGACACCCAGTCCTGAACACGCAGCTCAGGACACTTAGTCCTCACCGTATTCCCTTTGAGCTAAGGTCACACAAACCTCGCCCAATCACTCGTGGTAAGTCTTCAGTTGACTTCCAAACCTTCACAGACTCGGTCACTCGGCAATCCACAATTTCCTCTTGGATGCTCTAGACCATGACGCCTAACCGTCTGGAAGATGCACAGTCTTCAAAGGTAACAAGCGTCAGATCCACACAGGATCAATCTCCTCAGTGATGCTCAATCACTTTGGGTTTGTAGGTGTTTGGGTTTGGGTTTTCCTCACTTGATGATTTTTGCTCAAAGTCCTCGGAGGAAGGGATGCTCTCAAATGACAAGTGTCAGTTTCTCTCGGAGCAGCCAACCAGCTAGTGGTTGTAGGGGGCGGCTATTTATAGCCTAGGGAGCAGCCCGACATGATAAGACATAAATGCCCTTCAATAATATGACCGTTAGGTGGGAAGATATTTTGGGACAGCTGGCACATAGCACAACAACGGTCGGAAATTTGACTATCAAATTCCTCAGGGCTATCATGTTCCTCACTTGTAGGAAATCCGCACTGGCAAATTCCTAACTCCTCAGTTAGAACAAATTCCTCAGAGACCAGAAGAGCTTCGTCTCTGTCACTGAAGAAATTTGACTTAACTGCATGATATTTCCAATGGCTTCACTCGAAGGGATTGGTAGGTGTAGGATTTTGAGTTGAGCATCACTTGGAAACTTTTCCTTAGTATTTCCTCGACCCCCTTTAACAGTACGGTGTTTTCTATGACTCAAGAAAGAGAAAATGAAACTACGAAAACAAAAGTCTTCACTTCATGTTCCTCGAATGAATATCAAGTCTTCATGGTCACACCAATTTCTTCACTTTCAAAGTCTTCAGAAATCCAAAGTCTTCAGTCGAAGAACTTCATTTTTAGGGGTCGACTTTCTCTATGAATATCAAACTCCTCATAGACTTATAGACCTGTGTACACTCATAAACGCATCAGTCCCTTAACCTATAAGTCTTCAATACACCAAAATCACTAAGGGGCACTAGATGCACTTACACCGCTCGGGCGTGCGGTGCTCCTTGCCTATGGGCGGTCCTTCGGTAGCGAGCTTGACGGCGTCCATCTTCGCCCATTGTATCTTGACACGGGCGAATGCCATCCGTGCACCTTCTATGCAGACCGACCGCTTGATGGGGTCAAGACGAGGGCAGGCATTCACCAGATGTTTCACGAGACCGAAGTAGCTGCCGGGTATAGCTTCTGCAGGTTACAGCCGGATTATTAAATCCTTCATGGCCATTCAGCCACCCTATGCAGCTCGACCAACTGCTTTAGCTGGTCGGTAAAAGCTACCAGATGTTCTAGCGCAAGATATTGCGACCAGAACAGCTTCTCTGTTGAGCTCCCCTCTTCGGCTCGTAAGAATGCCGCAGCGTCAGAAACACTGCAGGGCAGATCCGCAAACGCCCCTGGAGAACTCCAAATCCGGGTTAGCATGAGATATCTCTTGTTCACATACTTGCTCTGCATAATAAAAGACTTACCCGCCACAATTTTCTTGGCCTCGTGGATTTCCTGGAGGGCGCCCTGGGCTTCGACCCGGGCCTCTTGTGCACTTCGACGAGCCTGGGCAAGTTCGGACTCTTGGTCCGCATTCTTACGCTCCAAGGCCTCGCACTTCTTCACGTCGTCCTGTAGCTCCTGCTGGACCTCGCTGACCCTGGCCTCGTGCTTTTTGCGGGCGGCCTGCTCGTTTGCCGCTCTCTTCTGGGCTTCGGCCAGCGCTGCCTTGAGGGTTTCCACCTCGGGCGCCGCCCCTACAAATTATCACACAATCAATATAAGCAATTCATATCTTGCTATATTTGAATAGGTCGTTACATACCCTGCTTGTCCGCAAGCTGCCTTTTCGCACGACCGAGCTCTTCCTCGGTCTGCTCCAGCCTATGCTTCAGTCCGGAGACTTCGGCAACATGAGAAGTTGTGGCTAGCAGCGACACCTGCTTATTCACAAAGACATATATAATTAGTCTCATGTGACAAACTATTTGATCCTCTGTTCGGCTTTTCTTTCCGAACATCGGACAGAGTCTCAGGGGCTAATATCTATTCTGTAACTTTCTTTTCACATAAATGCAACACTTACTTCAGCCTGTTAGAAGGCTCGCACAGGCTTCGGTCAGTCCGCTTTTCGCAGACTGAATCTTCTCAATCACCGCACCCATAAGGGTACGGTGTTCCTCAACGATGGAAGAGCTTCCCAGCGCTTCCAGTAGAGTATCCGGCGCCTCTGGTTGGACAGAGGTCACCGACAGAATGGGCACACCTCCTTATGATGAAGGAGGCTGCTTGCCGGATTCCGGATCCGTATAGGTCTCCGAGACCGTATTCGGCTGGGGCCAAATTGGACATGGCCCCAATCGCCAGTCTCCAGGGGGATCTGCTCCCCCATGTGTTCGGCAACCAGGCTCTCGCCCTCGGGCACCGTCGTGACGACCTCCTGTGTCTCTCCCTAGCCGGGGGTCCTCCGGGACAACACCTCGGTGTCGTCCATGGCCCTGGGAGATGAGGCCTTCGGAGGGGACCCGATGTCCATCACCTTCGGGTCCAGCGAGTTCCCTGAAGACGAGGATCGCTCAAGTGCAGAACGAGCCGGACTGCAAATACATGATTTGACATGTTAAAATTATGAAGTAAAAGAGGCAGATATATGAATGCATCAGGCTCTTCGGATACTCACGATTCGGCCAGGGGCTTATCTTGAGGGCGCCATTCTGGGATGCTATCGTCGTCCCACGCGGAGCTATCCGCGAGGGAAGCCTTTCCCTTCTTGGACTCCTCCGCTTCCAGATCTGTGGAGGCCGCCCTCTTCCTTCCCCCCTCAGGGAGGGGGAAGTTGCTCTCTTCCTCCTCTTCCTCCTCCTCGTCGTCTTCGGCGGCAGAGTGAGTTTCGGCGTCTTCGGACGCCACGCCCGAAGTACCCTTGGGACGGAGGCCACCTCTGGTCCCCTGGGCCTTCTTCTCTGGTGCCTTGTAGGGCGCCGGAACTAGCATCTTCGTCAGACGCGGGATGGCTGGATCCTCGGGCAGCGGAGCCGGACACTGAATCCGCTCCGCCTTCCTCGTCCAAGCCTGAAAGAACAAATGGGAAAGTTCAGACACCCTCCTTGAATAAGCAAGTAAGGAATACACCTTAAAACATCGGAAAACTTACCGAACTGGCGGGATGAGCCAGTTCATGCCCACGATCCTCGGTGGTCTTTGGCCATGTCTCATTGGCCTTGAAGAGCACCTTCCAGATATCTTCGTGTGTAGTTCCAAAGAAACGTTGCAGGATCTTGTGCACGGCTGGGTCGAACTCCCATAGGTGGCAAGCCCAGCTCTAGCATGGAAGGATCCGTCGGACTAGCATCACTTGAATCACATCGACAAGCTTCACGTTCTTGTCCATCCTGCTCTTGATGCACGTCTGGAGCGCTGTCAGCTTGTCCGACGAAGACCAATCCATGCCCTTCTCACGCCAGGATGTTAGCCGCATTGGGGCCCTGGATTTGAATTTGGGAGCCGCGGCCCAGGTGGTGTAGCGGCCTCTGTGATGTAGAACCACAATTTTTGCCATCCCTTGATGGTCTCCACGAAGGTGCCTTTGGGCCACGTGACATTGGACATCTTGCTCACCATGGCACCTCCGCACTCCGCGTGCTCTCTTCCCACTACCTTTGGCTTCACATTGAAGGTCTTCATCCACAATCCGAAGTGTGTGTGTGGGGGGGGGGGGGGCAGAGAAAAGGCTCACACACGATGATGAACGCCGAGATAGTGAGGAAGGAATTTGGGGCCATATCATGGAAATCTAGCCCATAGTAGAACATGAGTCCTCGGACAAAGGGGTGGAGTGGAAATCATAGCCCGCGGACAAAGTGGGGGGATGAAAACTACCCTCTCATGGGGCTCCGGGGTAGGGATGATCTGTCCCTCGGTCGGAAGCCGATGGGCGACCTCCTTGGCCAAATATCTGGCCTTCTGAAGTTGGGTGATGTCCTTCTCCTTAACGGTGGAGGCCATCCACTTGCCCTGTGCTCCAGACATGGTTGGAGTGCTTCCTTGGGGCAGGAAAGATGAGAGCTTGGGCGCTGGAGCTCGAGAGTGGGTAGGCGGAAAGAGAGAAGGCGTGGGTGGAAGAGATGAATCCTTATCTCCTTATAAAGGCAGTGAATATCAAACGCCTCCCCACTCGCCATGAAACTCGCCTATTCCCTAGGGTCCGTGCGGGCGGCACGGTTGGATTACCCATGCCCGTATTGATGAGAATCCTGTAATAAGGGGACACGATCTCTGCTTTGACAAGGCGTGCCAATGAGTCTGCATCTCGAAGCGGCAGGCCGAAAAATAGTTCGAAATAATGACCGGGTGATGACGTGGTGTCACATTATCAAAAATTGTCAGCAGATTGGGATCTTGAAATATTATACTCTCTGTGGTGGTGTGTGGTACTTGTTTTGCAGATCCGAACATGTTAGTCATATTCGAAGACTGTATTGGAGTATTCGGAGGAGGAACCCGCCTTGCAATGCCGAAGACAATCTGCGCGCCGGACACCTCGTCATTGAAGCCTGATTCAGGGGCTACTGAGGGAATCCTGGACTAAGGGGTCCTTGATGTCTACTACACAACCTTCTTCTTGTAGACGTTGTTGGGCCTCCAAGTGCAGAGGTTTGTAGGAAAACAACAAATTTCCCTCAAGTGGATGACCTAAGGTTTATCAATCCATGGGAGGCGTAGGATGAAGATGGTCTCTATCAAGCAACCCTGCAACCAAATAACAAAGAGTCTCTTGTGTCCCAAACACACCCAATACAATGGTAAATTGTATAGGTGCACTAGTTCGGCGAAGAGATGGTGATACAAGTGCAATATGGATGGTAGATATAGGTTTTTGTAATCTGAAAATATAAAAACAGCAAGGTAACTAATGATAAAAGTGAGCACAAATGGTATTGCAAAGTGTTGAAACAAGGCCTAGGGTTCATACTTTCACTAGTGCAAGTTCTCTCAACAATAATAACATAATTGGATCGTATAACTATCCCTCAACATGCAACAAAGATTCACTCCAAAGTCACTAATAGCGGAGAACAAACGAGGAGATTATGGTAGGGTACGAAACCACCTCAAAGTTATCATTTCTGATCGATCTATTCAAGAGTCCGTAGTAAAGTAACATGCAGCTATTCTTTCCGTTCAATCTATCATAGATTTCATACTAGAATAACACCTTAAGACACAAATCAACCAAAACCCTAATGTCACCTAGATACTCCAATGTCACCTCAAGTATCCGTGGGTATGATTATATGATATGCATCACACAATCTCAGATTCATCTATTCAACCAACACAAAGAACTTCAAAGAGTGCCCCAAAGTTTCTACCGAAGAGTCAAGACGAAAACGTGTGCCAACCCCTATGCATAAGTTCACGAGGTCACGGAACTCGCAAGTTGATCACCAAAACATACATCAAGTGGATCACGTGATATCCCATTGTCACCACAGATAAGCACATGCAAGACATACATCAAGTGTTCTCAAATCCTTAAAGACTCAATTCGATAAGATAACTTCAAAGGGAAAACTCAATTCATCACAAGAGAGTAGAGGGGGAGAAACATCATAAGATCCAACTATAATAGCAAAGCTCGTGATACATCAAGATCGTACCACCTCAAGAACACGAGAGAGAGAGAAAGATCAAACACATAGCTACTGGTACATACCCTCAGCCCCGAGGGAGAACTACTCCCTCCTCGTCATGGAGAGCACCGGGATGATGAAGATGGCCACCAGAGAGGGATTCCCCCCTCCGACAGGGTGCCGGAACGGGTCTAGATTGGTTTTCGGTGCCTACAAATGCTTCTGGAGGTGGAACTCCCGATCTATTATGCTCTCCAATGTTTTTAGGGTATATATATATATATATATAGGAAAAAGAAGTCGGTCAGGGGAGCCACGAGGGGCCCACGAGGGTGGGCGCGCGCCCACGGGGGCATGCGCACCTCCCTGCCTCAGGCCACCCCGAAGCTTCCCTGACGTAAACTCCAAGTCTCCTGGATTGCTTCCGTTCCAAAAATAACTCTCCCAAAGGTTTCATTCCGTTTGGACTCCGTTTGATATTCCTTTTCTTCGAAACACTGAAATAGGCAAGAAAACAACAATTTGGGCTGGGCCTCTGGTTAATAGGTTAGTCCCAAAAATAATATAAAAGTGTATAATAAAGCACATAAACATCCAAAACAAATAATATAATAGCATGGAACAATAAAAAATTATAGATACTTTGGAGACGTATCAGTCCTCGGGCGTCTGGCCTGTTGGACATGGGCCGGACTGATGGGCTACGAAGATACAAGACCGAAGACTCTCACCCGTGTCTGGATGGGACTCTCCTTGGCTTGGATGGCAAGCTTGGCGTTCAGATATAAAGATTCTTTTCTCTGTAACCAACTTTGTATAGCCCTAGTCCCCTCCGGTGTCTATATAAACCGGAGGGCTTAGTCCGTAGGGACAATAATAATCAGATAGGCTAGACTTCTAGGGTTTTAGCCATTACGATCTCATGTTAGGTCCACTCTTATAACCCCCATACTCATCAATATTAATCTAGCAGGACGTAGGGTTTTACCTCCATTGAGAGGGCCCGAACCAGGGTAAACATTGTGTTCCCTGTCTCCTGTTACCATGTAACATCCCAAATTTTCAATTTGGAATGTTATACATTAGATCATCAATGCATATCATATATTATTTGCTTTTGGTTTTGATCCTAGAAAATTCTACGCAACTCAAGGACCCATGGAGAGAGTTGGGGATTTCGTTATTTTCATTTTTGAGTTTTCTCAAATTTTGAGAATAGGATCATGTGATATTAATTATTTTATCATCAATTATTTCTATTACAAAAATATGAGAGAGGGAATAAAATGACTTTCCCAAAATAAAGAAATATTGAGGATTCAATAATAAAATCTAATAAGATTTTGTTTCGGAGTTTTCCATTATTTTATTTGAATTTAGGAAAAATGTGCATTTTTCAAAATTGCATTTAGGCCCTAAATAAATGTTCACCTTGTGCGGCTTGATTTTGGAGGCCGTTTAGTATTTCTTTTTATTTTTCTTCTGCGCGTAATTTTTTTTAAAAAAATTGCACTGACCTATGGGCCGTGTCCCACCAGGACTCCGGCCCGACTAGCCTTTATAAGCTGGCCCATCCCCGGGTCGAAACCCTAGCCCCGAGCCGCCCCAGCCCCAGCCCCGCCCGAGCCGCCGCCGCCTCGCCGACCCGCCGCCCGAGGTTGCCTCGAAATCCGTGCCGCCATTTTTTTCGAAAAACCGTCGGTTTTTTTAGTTTTCGTTTTTAGATCGGTTTAATTTTTTTCTCGGTTTAGGTTAAATAGCCAGCGTTCGCTCGTTCTTTCGTTTTAACAATGTATTCATCGTTTAGATCCGGTTAACGAACGTTCGTTCGTTAATCCGTTCGTCGTTTTTCTTTTTCTCGGATTTTCCGCGATTATTTTCTGATCGCGATTTCTGGTCCGATTTTCGTTTTAGTATAACTTCTCGCTCGTTTATCGGAATCAGGCGATTCAAGCGCCTGGAGTTTCGTCTCGAAACCCTCTATCCATTTAACCAACTTAAACAAGTTTTTGCTACTGTAAAAATTGCCTTAGATCCAGATTAGTAGAACGAAGTTGTTTTCTTTCGCCGTTTGACTTTCGTTGCTTCGTTTGATTTGATTCTTTTTGCCAACCGGAGTTCTTAAGTTGAACTTTCTGGTTAGATCTCTTATTTGAGTTTTACCTGTGCATTAGATAAGTGCTTATTGTATGCTTGTTTGTTTGTCTGCGATAGAATACCCGGAGTGCGCCGCCTGTTACTTCGAATCTCTAGGTTTCGCGGATCATCAGCAATGCAAGTAACACTTTGATCATACATTTCCTACTACCCAGTTTTATTGCATTAGATCAATCCTCACACATTGCATGATTAGGATCTAACTAAATTGTGGGATGGGAAGTAGTTGAGGTAGTACCTATTACCTGTTTTATTATCAAACCTTTGGGAGTTACTTCTACGTTTGCCATTATGCCATGCTATGCTAGTAGACGTGGATTGGGTGAGTGATATCCATGACAGATGTGAGTTTGTTAATTAATGGTTTATCTAAGGTGGCAACTTAAATACACATCTGGGTGGATTGAGGTACCTGGGTATTCCAGGATTTCCTGTTTCTTTTTGGACCGCCACCCAGGCTCAAAGGGATCATGAGATTATTCATGCTAGAAACTTCCATGTGCAGCCACAAGCCATTATGGGCTCTGGCATAGTTGATTAAGTTGTGCGAACTCTTACAGGGTAGACTAGTAGATGTAG
Organism: Triticum urartu; assembly: GCF_056163025.1. Taxonomy (NCBI): domain Eukaryota; kingdom Viridiplantae; phylum Streptophyta; class Magnoliopsida; order Poales; family Poaceae; genus Triticum; species Triticum urartu. The sequence continues at coordinate 259,257,444 of NC_141873.1, forward strand.
GGGAAAGTAGGTGTAACGGTCTATCCATCGTAAGGTGCTAGTGCTTCTGAAAGACTATGTCTCGGTCATCCGTCTTCTCAAACACCATGTAGTGCGAGAAACCAAACAGAGGCGATCAAGTCTTGTGGGGAAAAGTGTGCAAACCTCTGCAGAGTGTAATAAACTAATCATGATTAGCCGTGTCCCCGGTTATGGACTTTTTGAGTATCTAGTACTTGGATTATCATGTGAATCTCAACATGTTACTCTAAATTAAGTTTGTTGGGTTTTGTTTAATGATGATTACTTTAATTGGGATTGAGGATGCTGTCAACCATTCTCAATGTTTAACAACTACCATGATAGTAAATAAAATTTATTCCTTTGTTGTAGGGAAAAATTGGCTTTACACAAAACTGTAACCATAGAGCTTTCCACCAGCCAAATATGCATATAGTATAGCAGTTTCATTCCATTACTCTCTATGTGTTACATTGCCAGCATATTCCATGTGCTGACCCGTTTCGGGCTGCAACGTTAATGTTGCAGACTTTTCAGGCAACGATTAAGGAGTTTATAGGTCGTGGTTCTATACTCAGTGATTCCGTTGGAGTTGATGGACTCACTTATCTTCCAAGCCTTCCGCTGTTATCATTATTAGATGGCCTTAAGCCATATTTATTGTAATAAGTTCTCTATTGAGACACTCGATGTAATAAGTGTGTGATTGCTACCCTGTTATAAATCCTCCGAGTATTGTGTGGTGTCAGCATTACTGATCCAGGGATGACACCGGAGCACAGAGATCAGACTGTTTGAGGTCTGGTCGCTACAGAGATGGTATCAGAGCACACGCTGACTGTAGGACACGACCACTAAGCTAAAGACCTAGATCACTATTTACTCTCTTCTCTTCTGACCTCTCATCTTTTCTACTCTTTAGGATGGCGGATGCAAGGAATAAGTTCACGCAACCGGATGAAGATACACCCTTTGGACGTCACTTGAAGGAAGTCATGAGAATACCTGAACATAGGAGTACCCAGCTTCACCGGAACCTACAACGCCACTTTACCTGAAGAAGAGCGCCGGATGATTCAAGTTCAAGTTCCAGGAAAGACGTTCATGCCAATCACTGAGCCCATAGAGTTTTCTTTTGATGCACCAACTTGGAGTCTAGGAAAGAGCATGGCAGCTCACATCGCCATGGGAGCATTGGAGAAGTCTACCGTAATGATCTCAAGGATACTATCTACCAGATTTGTGGGTGCCGAGATGAGCACTGGGAGATGATCAGCACCAGAAAGGATAGATCAGTTGCAGCTTTTATCCAGGAGTTAAACCAGCACATTCGACGACAGTAGAACCAGATGTGCGCCGACATGATAGACCTGAAGAAGGCAAGGACAAGAATCAAGGAACTGGAGGAAGAACTCAAGGCTACACGTGAAGATTATGAAGAGGAAATTGAAGTACTAGTGGATAAGAATGCCGACCTAACAATGAAGCTAGCAATATTTATGGGAGGCCCTACACCAGTAGATGAAGACGAAGAACCCAAGGAGATTCGCCCGGAAGACTACATCATCATCGACGACACCAACTCGGACCCAGATGTTAGCGATGATGATTATGTTGATGAAGCCAGAGCAGATATCATGGAGTCTGCAACCGAAGAATATTTCTAGTAGACCACCTCATAATTAGTAGTAGTCCACCATGTAAATATAGTAGTCCGAGCACTTTTGCGATAGTTAGATCGATTGTATGCCCTTGTTTGATTGAATGAAGTGAATTGTTTGCTTTTGCCTCATGTGCATATGGGTAGTGTTTTCTCTTTAGACCCCCTCTATTCTTACATCTCATCTTTTCTAAACCCTCAGATGCCTCCGAGACGTGACCCCGGATTTACCTTTCCACCGGAGCTCACCCAGTTGATCCAGCAGCAGAACACATTGATGCAGTTGCTAGTCCAGAATCAGAATCAGGGGAACAACAACAACAACCCACCACCACCACCACCTGTTGATCACTTAGCCCGTTTTCTTAGGCTGAATCCGCCGGTGTTTTCCAGTAGCACCGAGCCGATAGTAGCAGATGATTGGCTCCGCAAGACAGCTAGAGAGTTGACCACAGCAGGATGCACAGATGCGGAGAAGGTGAAGTTTGCCGCACATCAGCTTGAAGGACCCGCAACATCATGGTGGGAGAATTTCACAGCCACTTTCCCTGTCGACACTGTCACATGGGACCAGTTTTAGCAGGCCTTTCGTACTGCCCATGTTTCAGCAGGAGCTATGGCCATGAAGAAGCGTGAGTTTCGCAACTTGCGCCAAGGAGGACGGACAGTTGGCCAGTATGTGGAGGACTTTAGTAAATTAGCATGTTATGCCCCAGATGACGTTGCTACGGATGCAGCCAAGCATGAGAAGTTTCTGGAAGGACTGAGTGATGAGTTGAGCATGCAGTTGATGGTAGCAACCTTCAACAACTACCAGGAGTTGGTAGACCGTGCTCTTATGATTGAAGGCAAGCAGCAGCAAATTGAGAACCGCAAGAGGAAGTATGGACAAGGAAAGTACAATTCAGGAGCTCAGCAGAAGCCATGTTTTACCCCTAGACCGGGAGGACATTTTCAGCATACCCATGGAGGAGGTAGCTCGCACAATCACAATGGCACCAGGAATGGTAATGGCAATGGAGGAAGCAACGGCCAGAATCGTACCAACCCATCAACCCCAGCCAAGAAAGACCTGAGCCAAGTCACTTGCTTTAAGTGTCAGAAGACCAGACATTATGCCAATGAATGTCCTGAAGGCCAGAATGGTAATGGAAGTTCTGGGAAGAAGCCGAACCCTTTCAACAGGGGACAGGTGAACCACGTTAACGTCGAGGAGGTTGAAGAGCAGCCGGATGCCGTAATCGGTAAGTTTTTGGTTAAGTCATTTACTGCACTCATTCTTTTTGATACTGGTGCATCACATTCATACATATCAAGGGGATTTGTGGATAAGTATAACCTGCCCACTAAGGTTCTTAGAACACCTATGCTAGTAAGCTCACCAGGAGCGGAGTATATGGCCAGTCAAGGATGTTTTCAAGTGCCATTGAGTATAGGTAGGCATGTGTTTCCCTCGGATTTAATCATTTTGGAATCACAAGAATTGGATGTAATTCTGGGTATGGATTGGCTGTCGATGTATGGAGGAAACATCGATTGCGCCAGTAAGATAATTTTGCTTACCATCCCAGAAGGGAGAAGGATCAAGTATGTATCCCAACATATGCCAAAAGGGACTCAAGTAAATTGTTTAACAGGAGTTGTGCAGGAGGAAGTACCAGTGGTAAGGGATTTCCCTGAAGTATTTCCAGAGGAGTTACCAGGCATGCCACCAGATAGAGATATTGAGTTTTTGATTGAGCTATTGCCAGGCACAGGGCCAATATCAAAGAGACCATACAAGATGCCTGCAAAGGATTTGGTGGAAATTAAGAAGCAGATTAAAGAGTTACTGGATAAGGGATATATTCGCCCAAGTTCTTCGCCTTGGGGATCGCCAGTACTTCTAGTGGAGAAGAAGGATGGATCGTTAAGGATGGTTGTTGATTATCGAGGATTGAATGAAGTAACAATTAAGAACAAGTACCCACTACCAATGATCAAGGATCTGTTTGATCGATTGCAAGGAGCTAAGGTTTTTTCCAAGATCGATCTGCGATCAGGATACCACCAGTTGAAGATTCGAGAATAGGATATTCCTAAGACAGCTTTTACCACCAGGTATGGGCTGTACGAGTATACCGTTATGTCATTTGGTCTGACTAACACACCTGCCTATTTTATGAACATGATGAATAAAGTGTTTATGGAGTTTTTGGATAAGTTCGTCGTGGTGTTCATTGATGATATCCTGGTTTACTCAAAAAATGAAGAAGAGCATAAGGAGCATTTGCGTTTGGTACTTGGTAAGCTCAGAGAACATCAGTTGTATGCCAAGTTCAGCAAATGTGAGTTTTGGTTGAAGGAAGTAGGATTCCTCAGACACGTTATATCCGGAGAAGGAATAGCAGTAGATCCCACCAAGGTTGATACCGTGACCAAGTGGGAAGCACCAACCACGGTTGGAGAGATACGGAGTTTTCTTGGACTTGCAGGATACTAACGGAGATTCATTGATAATTTCTCCAAGATTGCAAAGCCTATGACGGAGTTATTAAAGAAGGATACCAAGTTCAAATGGACTGACGAATGTGAGGCTAGTTTCCAGGAGTTGAAGAAACGCTTGGTTACTTCACCAGTGTTGATTTTGCCAGATCAGACCAAGGACTATGAGGTGTATTGCGACGCTTCACGTTGAGGACTTGGAGCAGTGATTATGCAGGAAGGGAGAGTTGTTTCATATGCCTCAAGACAACTGAAACCTCATGAGTTGAATTATGCTACGCATGATTTGGAATTAGCAGCCGTAGTGCATGCATTGAAAACATGGAGACATTTCCTCATTGGAAACCATTGCGAGGTGTACACGGATCATAAGAGTTTGAAGTACATTTTCACGCAGAAGGAGTTAAACCTCAGACAAAGGAGATGGTTGGAGCTCATCAAGGATTATGATATGAGATTGCATCACCATCCCGGAAAGGCTAATGTAGTAGCTGACGCATTGAGCCGTAAGAGCAATGTTAATACATTAATGATGGGAGAAATACCAAGGGAGTTATCCAAAAATCTTCGAGAGTTATGTTTGGAAATAGTTCCGAGAGGCTATGTAGAAGCATTGGAGATTCAGTCAACTTTGATAGATAGAATCAGAGAAGCTCAGAAGACTGACAAGGAGATTGCCTCTATAAAGGAGAAAATAAGCGAAGGAAAGGCTAAAGGATTTCGTGAGGATGAGCACGACACCCTATGGTTTGAAGACCGTGTTTATGTGCCCAATGACCCGAAGATCAGGAAGTTGATTCTGCAAGAGGCACACGATTCACCATATTCGATTCACCCAGAAAATACCAAGATGTATTTGGATTTGAAGGATATTTTTTGGTGGACCGGAATGAAGAAGGATATTGCGGAGTATGTAGCAGTTTGTGATGTGTGTCAGAGAGTAAAGGCAGAGCATCAGAAGCCAGCAGGATTGTTACAACCATTGCCGATACCCGAATGGAAGTGGGATAAGTTAGGCATGGATTTTATCACGGGATTACCCAGGACTCGTTCAGGCTATGACTCGATTTGGGTTGTAGTCGATCGGTTGACGAAAGTAGCTCATTTCATTCCAGTAAAGACCACTTACACCAGTGCTAAGTTGGCAAAGATATACATGACCAGGATCGTATGTCTGCATGGAGTTCCGAGGAGTATCGTATCAGATAGAGGAACCTAGTTTACCTCAAAGTTCTGGAAGCAGTTGCATGAAACTTTGGGTACCAGGCTAGAGTTCAGCACAACTTTTCATCCACAGACAGATGGACAGACCGAGAGAGTCAATCAGATTTTGGAAGATATGCTGAGAGCTTGTGCGCTAGATTATGGATCTAGTTGGGACGACAATTTGCCATATGCAGAGTTCTCTTACAAAAATAGTTACCAAACTAGTTTAAAGATGGCCCCTTTCAAAGCTTTGTACGGAAGGAGGTGCAGGACACCGTTGTCGTGGGACGAAGTTGGAGACCGCCAGTTGTTTGGGCCTGATTTGATTAAAGAGTCTGAACAGAAGGTGAAATTGATTCGCGATAGGCTCAAGGTAGCTCAGTCCAGGAAGAAGAGCTACGCAGATTCTAAACGCAAGGAGACAGTTTACGAAGTCGGAGACCGAGTTTATCTTCGGGTATCTCCACTTCGGGGAACAAAGCGTTTTGGTGTTAAGGGAAAGTTAGCGCCACGATTTGTAGGACCATACCGAGTATTGGAACGTATGGGAGAAGTGGCCTACAAGTTGGAATTGCCCGAAGGATTGTCAGGAGTTCATGATGTGTTCCACGTTTCTCAGTTGAAGAAGTGCCACACGGAGATGGCTGACATACCCTTGAGAGACACAGTGCCATTGGAAGCAATTCAGTTGGATAACAATTTGACCTATGAGGAGAAACCAATTAAGATTCTCGAGTTTGCCAGCCGAGTCACTCGCAGCAAGGTTATCAAGTTTTGCAAAGTTCAGTGGAGCAACCACACGGAGGATGAAGCCACCTGGGAACGAGAGGAAGATTTGCTCAAAGACCACCCTCACCTATTTTCTAGCGAACCCGAATCTCGAGGGCGAGATTCATCTTAAGGGGGGTAGGTTTGTAACATCCCAAATTTTCAATTTGGAATGTTATACATTAGATCATCAATGCATATCATATATTATTTGCTTTTGGTTTTGATCCTAGAAAATTCTACGCAACTCAAGGACCCACGGAGAGAGTTGGGGATTTCGTTTTTTTTCATATTTGAGTTTTCTCAAATTTTGAGAATAGGATCATTTGATTTTAATTATTTTATCATCAATTATTTCTATTACAAAAATATGAGAGAGGGAATAAAATGACTTTCCCAAAATAAAGAAATATTGAGGATTTAATAATAAAATCAAATAAGATTTTGTTTCAGAGTTTGTCGTTATTTTATTTGAATTTAGGAAAAATGTGCGTTTTTCAAAATTGCATTTAGGCCCTAAATAAATGTTCACCTTGTACGACTTGATTTTAGAAGCCCGGGAAAATTTATTTCGGGATTTTTGGAGTCCGTTTAGTATTTCTTTTTATTTTTCTTCTACGCGTAATTATTTAAAAAAAATCGCACCGACCTACGGGCCGTGTCCGACCGGGACTCCGGCCCGACTAGACTTTATAAGCCGGCCCATCCCCGGGCCGAAACCCTAGCCCCGAGCCGCCCCAGCCCCAGCCCCGCCCGAGCCACCGCCGCCGCCGCCCGCTCGCGTCGCCGCCGCCGCGCCTCGCCGCCCCCGCCGCCGGCTCGCCGGCCCGCCGCCCGAGGTCGCCTCGAAATCCATGCCGCTGTTTTTTTTTCGAAAAACCGTCGTTTTTTTTAGTTTTCATTTTTTAGATCGGTATTTTTTTCTCGGTTTAGGTTAAATAGCGAGCATTCGCTCGTTCGTTCGTTTTAACGAACGTATTCATCGTTTAGATCCGGTTAACGAACGTTCGTTCGTTAATCCGTTCATCGTTTTTCTTTTTCTCGGATTTTCCGTGATTATTTTCTGATCGCGATTTCTGATCCGATTTTCGTTTTAGTATAACTTCTCGCTCGTTTATCGGAATCAGGCGATTCAAGCGCCTAGAGTTTCGTCTCGAAACCCTCTATCCGTTTAACCAACTTAAACAAGTTTTTGCTACTGTAAAAATTGCCTTAGATCCAGATTAGTAGAACGAAGTTGTTTTCTTTCGCCGTTTGACTTTCGTTGCTTCGTTTGATTTGATTCTTTTTGCCAACCGGAGTTCTTAAGTTGAACTTTCTGGTTAGATCTCTTATTTGAGTTTTACCTGTGCATTAGATAAGTGCTTATTGTATGCTTGTTTGTTTGTCTGCGATAGAATACCCGGAGTGCGCCGCCTGTTACTTCGAATCTCTAGGTTTCGCGGATCATCAGCAAGGCAAGTAACACTTTGATCATACATTTCCTACTACCCAGTTTTATTGCATTAGATCAATCCTCACACATTGCATGATTAGGATCTAACTAAATTGTGGGATGGGAAGTAGTTGAGGTAGTACCTATTACCTGTTTTATTATCAAACCTTTGGGAGTTACTTCTACGTTTGCCATTATGCCATGCTATGCTAGTAGACGTGGATTGGGTGAGTGATATCCATGACAGATGTGAGTTTGTTAATTAATGGTTTATCTAAGGTGGCAACTTAAATACACATCTGGGTGGATTGAGGTACCTGGGTATTCCAGGATTTCCTGTTTCTTTTTGGACGGCCACCCAGGCTCAAAGGGATCATGAGATTATTCATGCTAGAAACTTCCATGTGCAGCCACAAGCCATTATGGGCTCTGGCATATTTGATTAAGTTGTGCGAACTCTTACAGGGTAGACTAGCAGATGTAGGGGAAAGTAGGTGTAACGGTTTATCCATCATAAGGTGTTAGTGCTTCTGAAAGACTATGTCTCGGTCATCCGTCTTCTCAAACACCATGTAGTGCGAGAAACCAAACGGAGGCGATCGAGTCTTGTGGGGAAAAGTGCGCAAACCTCTGCAGAGTGTAATAATCTAATCATGATTAGCCGTGTCCCCGGTTATGGACTTTTTGAGTATCTAGTACTTGGATTATCATGTGAATCTCAACATGTTACTCTAAATTAAGTTTGTTGGGTTTTGTTTAATGATGATTACTTTAATTGGGATTGAGGATGCTGTCAACCATTCTCAATGTTTAACAACTACCATGATAGTAAATAAAATTTATTCCTTTGTTGTAGGGAAATTGGCTTTACGCAAAACTGTAACCATAGAGCTTTCCACCAGCCAAATATGCATATAGTATAGCAGTTTCATTCCATTACTCTCTATGTGTTACATTGCCAGCATATTCCATGTGCTGACCGTTTCGGGCTGCAACGTTAATGTTGCAGACTTTTCAGACAACGATTAAGGAGTTTTTAGGTCGTGGTTCTATACTCAGTGATGCCGTTGGAGTTGATGGACTCACTTATCTTCCAAGCCTTCCGCTGTTATCGTTATTAGATGGCCTTAAGCCATATTTATTGTAATAAGTTCTCTATTGAGACACTCGATGTAATAAGTGTGTGATTGCTACTCTGTTATAAATCCTCCGAGTACTGTGTGGTGTTAGCATTACTGATCTAGGGATGACACTGGAGCATAGAGATCAGACAGTTTGAGGTCTGGTCGCTACATACCATCAACCTCAAACGCACAGTTCGGGACCCCCTACCCGAGATCCGCCGGTTTTGACACCGACAACAGGCTTCTCCGAAAGTCTGTATAAAACCATATGCTTTGATCACATTATCAAAGCGTATATTCCAACTCCGAGATGCTTGCACCAGTCCATAAATGGATCGCTGGAGTTTGCACACTTTGCTAGCACCTTTAGGATTTACAAAACCTTCTGGTTGCATCATATACAACTCTTCTTTGAGAAATCCATTAAGGAATGCAGTTTTGACGTCCATTTGCTAGCATTCATAATCATAAAATGCAACAATTGCTAACATGATTCGGACAGACTTAAGCATCACTACGGGTGAGAAAGTCTCATTATAGTCAACTCCTTGAACTTGTCGAAAACCTTTCGTGACAAGTCGAGCTTTGTAGACAGTAACATTACCATCAGGGTTAGTCTTCTTCTTGAAGATCTATTTATTCTCTATGGCTCGCCGATCATCGGGGAAGTCAACCAAAGTCCACATTTTGTTCTCATACATGGATCCTATCTCAGATTTCATGGCCTCAAGCCATTTATCGGAACCTGGGCTCATCATCGCTTCCTCATAGTTCATGGGTTCATCTTGGTCTAGTAACATGACTTCCAGAACAGGATTACCGTACCAATTTGGTGCGGAAAGTGCTCTGATTGACCTACAAGGTTCGGTAGTAACTTGATCTAAAGTTTCATGATCATTATCATTAGCTTCCTCTCTAGTTGGTTTAGGCATCACTGGAATTGATTTCTGTGATGAGCTACTTTCCAATTCGAGAGAAGGTACAATTACCTCATCAAGTTCTACTTTCCTCCCACTCACTTCTTTCGAGAGAAACTCTTTCTCTAGAAAGGATCCATTCTTAGCAACAATAATCTTGCCTTCGGATCTGTGATAGAAGGTGTACCCAATAGTTTCTTTTGGGTATCCTATGAAGACACACTTCTCCGATTTGGGTTTGAGCTTATCAGGCTGAAGCTTTTTCACATAAGAATTGCAACCCCAAACTTTAAGAAACGACAACTTAGGTTTCTTGCCAAACCACAGTTCATATGGTGTCGTCCCAACGGATTTAGACGGTGCTCTATTTAAAGTGAGTGCAGCTATCTCTAATGCATAACCCCAAAATGATAGTGGTAAATCGGTAAGAGATATCATAGATCGCACCATATCTAATAAAGTACGGTTACAACGTTCGGACACACCATTACGCTGTGGTGTTCCAGGTGGCGTGAGTTGTGAAACTATTCCACATTGTTTTAAATGAAGGACAAACTCGTAACTCAAATATTCGCCTCTGGGATCAGATCATAGAAACTTTATTTTCTTTTTACGATGATTCTCCACTTCACTCTGAAACTCTTTGAACTTTTCAAATGTTTCAGACTTGTGTTTCATTAAGTAGATATACCCATATCTGCTCAAATCATGTGTGAAGGTCGGAAAATAACGATACCCGCCGCGTGCCTCAACACTCATCGGACCGCATACATCGGCATGTATTATTTCCAATAAGTCATTGGATCGCTCCATTGTTCCAGACAACGGAGTTCTAGTCATCTTGCCCATGAGGCATGGTTCGCAAGTATCAAATGAGTCATAATCAAGTGATTCCAAAAGTCCATCTGCATGGAGTTTCTTCATGCGCTTTACACCAATATGACCTAAACGGTAGTGCCACAAGTATGTTGCACTATCATTATCAACTTTGCATCTTTTGGCATCAATATTATGAATATGTGTATTACTATGATCGAGATTCAATAAACCATTTACATTGGGTGTATGACCATAGAAGGTTTTATTCATGTAAACAGAACAACAATTATTCCCTGACTTAAATGAATAACCGTATTGCAATAAACATGATCTAATCATATTCATGCTCAATGCAAACACCGAATAACATTTATTTAGGTTCAACACTAATCCCGAAGGTGGAGGGAGTATGCGATGGTGATCTTATCAACCTTGGAATCACTTCCAACACACATCGTCACATCGCCCTTAACTAGTCTCTGTTCATTTTGTAGCTCCTGTTTCGAGTCACAAATCTTAGCAACTAAACCGGTATCAAATACCCAGGGGCTACTATGAACATTAGTAAAGTACACATCAATAACATGTATATCTAATATACCTTTGTTCAGTTTGCCATCCTTATCCGCCAAGTTTTTGTGGCAGTTCCGCTTCCAGTGACCATTTCCTTTGCAGTAGAAGCACTCAGTTTCAGGTTTGGGTCTAGCTTTGGGCTTCTTCACGGGAGTGGCAACTTGCTTGCCATTCTTCTTGAAGTTCCCTTTTTTCCCTTGCCCTTTTTCTTGAAACTAGTGGTCTTGTTAACCATCAACACTTGATGCTATTTCTTGATTTCTACCTTCGCCGATTTCAGCATCGCGAGGAGCTTGGGAATCGTTTTTGTCATCCCTTGCATATTATAGTTCATCACGAAGTTCTAGTAACTTGGTGATAGTGACTAGAGAACTCAGTCAATCACTATCTTATCTGGAAGATTAACTCCCACTTGATTCAAGCGATTGTAGTACCCAGACATTCTGAGCACATGCTCACTAGCTGAGCTATTCTCCTCCATCTTGTAGGCAAAGTACTCGTCAGAGGTCTTATACCTCTTAACATGAGCATGAGTCTGAAATATCATTTCCAGCTCTTGGAATATCTCATATTCTCCATGTCATTCAAAATATTTTTGAAGTCCTGGTTCTAAGTCGTAAAGCACGGTGCACTAAACTATCAAGTAGTCATCATACCGAGCTTGCAAACGTTCATAACGTCTGCATCTGCTCCTGCAATAGGTGTGTCACCTAGCGGTGCATCAAGGACATAATTCTTCTATGCAGCAATGAGGATAATCCTCAGATCACGGACCCAGTCCGCATCATTGCTACTATCATCTTTCAACTTAGTTTTCTCTAGGAACATATCAAAAATAAAAACAGGGGAGCTATACGCGAGCTATTGATCTACAACATAAATATGCAAATACTATCAGTACTAAGTTCATGATATATTAAGTTCAATTAATCGTATTACTTTAGAACTCCCACTTAGATAGACATCCCTCGAGTCATCTAAATGATTACGTGATCCAAATCAACTAAACCATGTCTGATCATCATGTGAGATGGAGTAGTCATCAATGGTGAACATCTCTATGTTGATCATATCTACTATATGATTCACGTTCGACCATTCGGTCTCTAGTGTTCCGTGGCTATGTATGTACATGCTAGGCTCGTCAAGTTTAACCCGAGTATTCCGCATGTGCAAAACTGTCTTGCACCCATTGTATGTGAATGTAGAGCCTATCACACCCGATCATCACGTGGTGTCTCAGCACGACGAACTATCGCAACGGTGCATACTCAGGGAGAACACTTATACCTTGAAATTTTAGTGAGGGATCATCTTATAATGCCACCTCCATACTAAGCAAAATAAGATTCATAATAGATAAACATCACATGCAATCAAAATATGTGACATGATATGGCCATCATCATCTTGTGCCATTGATCTCCATCTCCAAAGCACCGTCATGATCTCCATCGTCACCAGCTTGACACCTTGATCTCCATCGTAGCGTCGTGGTCGTCTCGCCAACTATTGCTTCTACAACTATCGCTAACACATAGTGATAAAGTAAAGCAATTACATGGCGTTTGCATTTCATACAATAAAGCGACAACCATAAGGCTCATGCTAGTTGCTGATAACTTTTACAAAACATGATCATCTCATACAATAACGTATATCACATCATGTCTTGACCATATCACATCACAACATGCCCTGCAAAAACAAGTTAGACATCCTCTACTTTGTTGTTGCAAGTTTTACGTTGCTGCTACGGGCTTCTAGTAATAACCGTTCTTACCTACGCATCAAAACCACAACGGTGATTTATCAAGTTTGCTGTTTTAACCTTCAACAAGGACTGACCGTAGTCAAATTCGATTCAACTAAACTTGGAGAAACAAACCCTTGGCAGCCATCTTTATGCAAAACTAGTTGCATGCCTGTCGGTGGAACCGGTCTCATGAACGTGGCCATGTAAGGTTGGTCCGGGCTGCTTCATCCAACAATACCGCCGAATCAAAATAAGACATTGGTGGTAAGTAGTATGACTATCACCGCCCACAACTCTTTGTGTTCCACTCGTGCATATCATCTACGCATAGACCTGGCTCGGATGCCATCATTGGGGAACGTAGCATGCAATATCAAAAAAATTCCTACCCTCACGCAAGATCTATCTAGGAGATGCATAGCAACGAGAGGGGGAGAGTGTGCCTACATACCCTCGTAGACCGAAAGCGGAAGCGTTTGACAACGCAGTTGATGTAGTCGAACTTCTCGTTCCGACCAATCAAGCACCGAACATACAACACCTCCGAGTTCTGCACACGTTCAGCTCGATGGTGTCCCTCAAACTCTTGATCTAGCAAATTGGCAAGGGAGAGTTTCGTCAGCATGATGGCGTGGTGACGGTGATGGTGAAGTGATCGGGGCAGGGCTTCGCCTAAGCACTACATGAATATGACCGGTTCTAGCAGTGTTGATGTGTGTGTTCTAGCAGTGCCCCCCACATTTATATAGGTTGGAGGGGAGGATAGGCAGCCAAGGGGGTGCCCCAAGTAGGAGGAATCCTACTAGGGCGCCACCCTAATTCGGCCTCCCCCCTTCCACATCTTCCGGAGGGGGAAGGAAGGAGGAGGGAGGAGGGAAGTAAGGGGAGGCTGAATCCCTCCCCTTACTTCTCTCTTCCCCCTCTTTCCTTCTCCTCCTATTCAGCCTATATGGGGCGCACCAGCCCCTTAGGGGCTGGTCTATCCCCCTCTTGGCCCATTAGGCCCATATAGTTGCCGGGGGGGGGGGGGTGCCCGGAACCCCTTCCGCTGACCCGATATGTACCTAGTACCCCAGAACACTTCCGGTGTCCGAATATCATCGTCCTATATATGAATCTTTGCATATTTACCATTTCGTGACTCCTCGTCATGTCCGTGATCTCATCCGGGACACCAAACAACATCCGGTCACCAAATCACATAACTCATATAATACAAAATTGTCGTCGAACGTTAAGCGTGCGGACCCTACGGGTTCGAGAACTATGTAGATATGACCAATACACCTCTCCGGTCAGTAACCAACAACGGAACCTGGATGCTCATATTGGTTCCCACATATTCTACGAAGACCTTTATCGGTCGTACATACGTTATTCCCTTTGTCATCGGTATGTTACTTGCCCAAGATTCGATCGTCGATATCTTCATACCTAGTTCAATCTTGTTACCGTCAAGTCTCTTTATTCATTCCGTAATACATCATTCCGTAACTAACTCATTAGTCACATTGCTTTCAAGGCTTATTATGATGTGTATTACCGAGAGGGCCCAGAGATACATCTCCGATACTCGGAGTGACAAATCCTAATCTCGATCTATGCCAACCCAACAGACACCTTCGGAGATACCTATAGAGCATCTTTATAATCACCCAGTTACATTGTGACGTTTGATAGCACACAAGGTATTCCTCCGGTATCCGGGAGTTGCATAATCTCATAGTCAAATGAATATGTATATGATATGAAGAAAGCAATAGCAACAAAACTGAACGATAATTATGCTAAGCTAACAGATGGGTCTTGTCCATCACATCATTCTCCTAATGATGTGATCCCGTTCATCAAATGGCACACATGTCCATGGTTAGGAAACTTAACAATCTTTGATTAACGAGCTAGTCTAGTAGAGGCTTACTAGGGACACGCTGTTTTGTCTATGTATCCACACATGTATCAAGTTTCCGGTTAATACAATTCTAGCATGAATAATAAACATTTATCATGATATAAGGAAATATAAATAACAACTTTATTAATGCCTTTAGGGCATATTTCCTTCAATTTTGGGGGTTTTGGTTTAATAGATGTGAAAATAAAAGTGAATAAAAATAGATCTCGAAGGCAAATATATTAAAGAAGAGACCCGGGGCCCGTAGATTTCACTAGTGGCTTCTCTCGAGAAAAATAGCATACGGTGGGTAAAAAAATCATTGTTGGGAAATTGACAGAACTTCAAATAATCATGATGATATCCAGGCAATGATTATTATATAGGCATCATGTCCAAGATTAGTAGACCGACTCCTGCCTGCATCTACTACTATTACTCCACACATCGACCGCTATCCAGCATGCATCTAGTGTATTAAGTTCATGGAGAAACAGAGAAATGCAATAAGAATGATGACATGATGTAGACAAGATCTATTTATGTAGAAATAGACCCCATCTTGTTATCCTTAGTAGCAACGATACATACGTGTCGTTTCCCCTTCTGTCACTGGGATCGAGCACCGTAAGATCGAACCCATCCCAAAGCACCTCTTCCCATGGCAAGAAAAATTGATCTAGTCGGCCCAACAAAACCAAACATTCGAAGAAGAAATACGAGGCTATAAGTAATCATGCATATAAGAGATCAAAAGACTCAAATAACTTTTATGGATAAAAACATAGATCTAATCATAAACTCAAAGTTCATCGGATCCCAACAAACACACCGCAAAAAGAGTTACATCAAATAGATCTCCAAGAGACCTTTGTATCGAGAATCAAAAGAGAGAGAGGAAGCCATCTAGCTACTAACTACGGACCCGTAGGTCTACAATGAACTACTCACACATCATTGGAGAGGCACCAATGAGGATGGTGAACCCCTTCGTGATGGTTGCCGGTGTCAAAACCGGCCGATCTCGGGTAAGGGGTCCTGAACTGTGCGTCTGAGGATCGAAGGTAACCGGAGATAAAGGGGACATGATGTTTACCTAGGTTCGGGCCCTCTTAATGGAGGTAATACCCTATTTCCTGCTTGATTGACTTTCATGAGTATAGGGGTTACAAGAGTTGATCTACCTCAAGATCGTAATGGCTAACCCTAGATGACTAGCCTATGTAATTTCCGATAGCCTCTATGGACTAAACCCTCCAGTTTATATAGACATCGGAAGAGCCTAGGGTTGTACAGAGTCGGTTTACAGAGAAAGGAAACTATACATCCGGACGTCAAGCTTGCCATCCACGCAAAGGATAGTCCCATCCAGGCACGAGCGAAGGCCTCCTGCCTTGTATCTTCACGGCCCACTAGTCCGGCCCACGTTACATAGCCCGGACACTTGAGGACCCCGTAATCCATGACTCCCTTAGTAGTCCCTGAACCAGTCTTTCGATGACGATGTGTTCGGTATGTAGATTGTCTTCGGCATTGCAAGGCGGGTCCTCCTCCGAATACTTCAAAGCAGTCTTCTGAGCAAGAGAACTGTATCTGGCTCTGTATAACAGCTATAACCTCCAACCACAAGGGCATAATGCTTAATTAAAATAAGTTATATCCACTGACAACTTTTTCGGCGAAACGTTACATCTAGCCTTTTTATTATTTCAAACCATTTTTGGCCTCCCGCTTCGTGTTTCGAGGCGCAACCTCCATTGACACGTCTTGTCAAAGCAGAGATCGTGCCCCCTTATTGCAGGATTCTCATCAATACAGATTTGGGTTATCCAACCGTGCCATTCGCACGACCCCTTGGGAATAGGCGAGTTTTAAGGTTTGTGAGGGGCGCTTGATATTCACTGCCTATATAAGCGGATAAAGATCCATATTTTTACCCCACGCCTTATTCTCCCCTCTGCCTTCCCATCCTCGAGCTCCAGCGCCCAAGCTTTGATCTTTCCCACCGCCCAACCTCTCCAGCCATGGCCGGATCTGGCTCGCTGATACATCTCCAACATATCTATAATTTTTGATTGTTCCATGCTATTATATTATCTATTTTGGATGTTTAATGGGCTTTAATATGCTCTTTAATATTATTTTTGGGACTAACCTATTAACCGGAGGCCCACTGTCAGTTTCTTGTTTTTTGCCTATTTTAGAGTTTCGCAGAAAAGGAATATCAAACGGAGTCCAAACAGAATGAAACCTTTGCGATGATCTTTCTTGGACCGAAAGCAATCCAGAAGACTTGTAGTCGATGTCTGGAACTCCACGAGGCGGCTACAAGGCAGGAGGGCGCGCCGAGGGGGGTAGGTGCGCCCCCACCCTCATGGGCCCCTCGTAGCTCCACCGGCGTACTTCTTGCGCCTATATATACTTTTATACCCTAGATCAATCGCAGAGAGCCACGAAACCACTTTTCTGTCGCTGCAACCTTCTGTACCCGTGAGATCCCATCTTGGCGCCTTTTTCGGCAATCTGCCGGAAGGGGAATCGATCATGGAGGGCTTCTACATCAACACAATTGCCTGTCCGATGAAGCATGAGTAGTTTACCATAGACCTTCGGGTCCATAGTAATTAGCTAGATGGCTTCTTCTCTCTCTTTGGTTCTCAGTACAAAGTTCTCCTTGATGTTCTTGGAGATCTATTCGATGTAATACTCTTTTGCGGTGTGTTTGCCGAGATCTGATGAATTGTGGGTTTATGAACAAGATTATCTATGAATATTATTTGGTTCTTCTCTGAATTCTTATATGCATGATTTGATATCTTTGCAAGTCTATTCGAATTATCAGTTTAGTTTGGCCTACTAGATTGACCTTTCTTGCAATGGAGAAGTGCTTAGCTTTGGGTTCAATCTTGCGGTGTCCTTTCCCAATGACAGTAGGGGCAGCAAGGCTCGTATTGTATTGTTGCCATCGAGGATAAAAAGATGGGGTTTATATCATATTGTTTGAGTTTATCCCTCTACATCATGTCATCTTGCTTAATGCGTTACTCGGTTCTTATGAACTTAATACTCTAGATGCATGCTGGACAGCGGTCGATGTGTGGAGTAATGGTAGTAGATGCAGAATCATTTCGGTCTACTTGACACGGATGTGATGCCTATATTCATGATCATTGCCATAGACATCTACATAACTATGCGCTTTTCTATCAATTGCTTGGCAGTAATTTGTTCACCCACCGTAATACATGCTATCTTGAGAGAAGCCACTAGTGAAACCTATGGCCCCGGGTCTCTTTCTTATTATATTGCATCTCTTTTATTTACATCGCATTTCGTTTACTATTTTGCAATCTTTACTTTCCAATCTATACAACAACAATACCAAAAATACTTACTTTACTATATTCATTAGATCTCACTTTTGCGAGTGACCGTGAAGGGATTGACAACCCCTTTATCATGTTGTTGCAAGGTTCTTGATTGTTTGTGCAGGTACTAGGTGACTTGTGCGTTGTCTCCTACTGGATTGATACCTTGGTTCTCAAAATTGAGGGAAATACTTACGTTACTTTGCTGCATCACCCTTTCCTCTTCAAGGGAAAACCAACGCATGCTCAAGAGGTAGCAAGAAGGATTTCTGGCGCCGTTGCCGGGGAGATCTACGCCAAGTCAAGACATACCAAGTACCCATCATAAACTCTTCTCCCTCGCATTACATTATTTTCCATTCGCCTCTTGTTTTCCTCTCCCCCACTTCTAAAACGATTTTCAAAAACCTTTGCCTTTCCTTTGCCCTTCTTCCGTTCGTCCTTCTGTTTGCTCGTGTTACCATGTGCCTTCTATTAGCTTGCATCTTTGCTTGCTAAATATCTATTGTTATGGATCCTCATCCTCTTGCTAATCTTTTTAAAAGATCCAATTATGATGAACCAATTGCTAGAGAGTTGAGTGCACTAGATTATCTTTATGAGGTTTTGCTTGAAATTCATGAATCTGAAAATTGTGATGAAATGTTGAAAGAAGAAAATTATAAAGTGATTCATGATAGCTCCTTGAATGAAAAGCATGATTGCAATGATGTTATTATAAATTATATGAATGTCAATTGTTTTAATGATATGCAAAA
The DNA here is from genome assembly GCF_056163025.1 of Triticum urartu. Lineage (NCBI taxonomy): Eukaryota > Viridiplantae > Streptophyta > Magnoliopsida > Poales > Poaceae > Triticum > Triticum urartu. The sequence continues at coordinate 259,276,206 of NC_141873.1, forward strand.
CCCTAAGCTTGGGGATGCTAATTCTGCTATGTCTACTACTTGTTGCAATGATCATGACTGGGGTGATTTTTCTTATGATCTTGAAAATTTATTTAAGCCCCATGATGAATATGAGATTGATAATAATGTTTGCAATAATATTGAAAGTGGGTTTGGAAGAGTGTCAACTTTAGATCCCACATATTTGGATAATGTTCAATCTTATGAAGTTTTTGATAAAAATAGGTTCAGAGAGGTCATGACTTTATTTTATGATAATCCCACTATTTCGGAAGAGTGTCAACTTTGCATGCGTGTGGATCATGAAGAGAAAATTTTATGTGATAGTTATATTGTTGAATTTGATTATGATCCTGCATGTAATTATTATTAGAGAGGCCAATATGGTTGTAGAAATTTTCATGTTACCAAATTACCTCTCGTTTTGTTGAGATTGCTATTGTTCCTTTCTTCTTCCTTGCATATGCTAGTTTTTGCTTGCCTTGATAATTTGTTTGATTATGAAATGCCTATGCATAGGATGTATGTTAGACTTAGATGTGATTTTCATATGCTTCATGATGCTCCCTTCGTGTTTCAATTGCTATCTTTCATGTGAGCATCATTAAAATTATAGATGCCTAGCTTAATGGCTTTAAAGAATAGCGCTTGTTGGGAGGCAACCCAATTTTATTTTTGTTCTTTGCTTTTTCTTCCTGTTTAGTAATAAATAATTCATCTAGCTTCTGTTATGATTGTGTTTTTTTATGTTTTAATTAGTGTTTGTGCCAAGTAAAGCCTTTAGGATCTTCTTGGCTGATTGTTGTTTGATCTTGCTGATAAAAACAGAAAGTATGCGCTCACAAAAATAATTATCATTTTTTACCAGAAAGCGATAAAATACCAATTCCAACTGAAGTAGATTAATATACTTTTTATCCTGGTCTTCCTAATTTTTCAGAATTTTTTGAGTTACAGAAGTATTCGAAACCTCCAGATTGCTACAGACTGCTCTATTTTTGACAGATTCTGTTTTTCGTGTGTTGTTTGCTTATTTTGATGAATATATGAGTAGTATTGGGGGGTATGAACCATAGAGAAGTTTGAATAAAGTAGGTTTAACACCAATATAAATAAAGAATGAGTTCATTACAGTACCTTAAAGTGGTGGTTTATTTTCTTATACTAACGGAGCTCATGAGATTTTCTGTTGAAGTTTTGTGTTGTGAAGTTTTCAAGTTTTTGGGTAAAGATTTGATAGATTTTGGAATAAGGAGTGGCAAGAGCTTAAGCTTGGGGATGCACAAGGCACCCCAAGGCAAAATTCAAGGACAACCAAAAGCCTAAGTTTGGGGATGCCCCGGAAGGCATCCCCTCTTTCGTCTTCGTCTATCGGTAACTTTACTTGAGGCTATATTTTTATTCACCACATGATATGTGTTTTGCTTGGAGTATCTTATATGATTTGAGTCTTTGCCTTTTATTTTACCACAATCATCCTTGATGTACACACCTTTTGGGAGATACACGCATGAATCGGAATTTATTAGAATACTCTATGTGCTTCACTTATATCTTTTGAGCTAGATAATTTTGCTCTAGTGCTTCACTTATATCTTTTTAGAGCACGATGGTGGTTTATTTTATAGAAATTATTGATCTCTCATGCTTCACTTATATTATTTTGAGAGTCTTTTAGAACAACATGGTAATTTGGTTTGGCTATAAAACTAGTCCTAATATGATGGGCATCCAAGATGGGTATAATAAAAACTTTCATATAAAGTGCGTTGAATACTATGAGAAGTTTGATGCTTGATGATTGTTTTGAGACATGAGGATGGTGATATTAAAGTCATGCTAGTTGAGTAGGTATGAATTTGAGAAATACTTGTGTTGAGGTTTGCAAGTCCCGTAGCATGCACGTATGGTAACCGTTGTGTAACAAATTTGAAGCATGAGGTGTTTCTTTGATTGTCTTCCTTATGAGTGGCGGTCGGGGGCGAGCGATGGTCTTTTCCTACCAATCTATCCCCTAGGAGCATGCGCGTAGTGCTTGGTTTTGATGACTTGTAGATTTTTGCAATAAGTATGTAAGTTCTTTATGACTAATGTTGAGTCCATGGATTATACACACTCTAACCCTTCCACCATTGCTAGCCTCTCTAGTACCACGCAACTTTCGTCGGTACCATAAACTCACCATTTACCTTCCTCAAAACAGCCACCATACCTACCTATTATGGCATTTCCATAGCCATTCGAGATATATTGCCATGCAACTTTCCACCGTTCCCTCTATTATGACACGCTCCATCATTGGCATATTGCCTTGCATGATCATGTAGTTGACATCGTATTTGTGGCAAAGCCACCATTCATATTTTTTTCATACATGTCACTCTTGATTCATTACACATCCCAGTACACCGCCGGAGGCACTCATATAGAGTCATATTTTGTTCTAAGTATCGAGTTGAAATCCTTGAGTTGTAAATAAATAGAAGTGTGATGATCATCATTATTAGAGCATTGTACAGTGTGAGGAAATAAAAAAAGAGGCCAATGAAGACAAACAGAAAAAGAGAGAAAAAGAGAGAAGGGACAATGCTACTATCCTTTTTCCACACTTGTGCTTCAAAGTAGCACCATGATCTTCATGATAGAGAGTCTCTTTTTTTGTCACTTTCATATACTAGTGGGAATTTTCGTTATAGAACTTGGCTTGTATATTCCAGTAATGGGCTTCCTCAAAATGCCCTAGGTCTTCGTGAGCAAGCAAGTTGGATGCACACCCACTTTGTTTCTTTTGTGGAGCTTTCATGCATTTATAGCTCTAGTGCATCCATTGCATGGAAATCCCTACTCACTCACATTGATATCTATTGATGGGTATATCTCCATAGCCCATTAATACGCCTAGTTGATGTGAGACCATCTTCCTCCTTTTTGTCTTCTCCACAACCACCACTCTATTCCACTCATAGTGCTATGTCCATGGCTCACGCTCATGTATTGCGTTAAAGTTGAAAAAGTTTGAGAATACTAAAGTATGAAACAATTGCTTGGCTTGTCATCGGGGTTGTGCATGATCTGAATATTTTGTGTGACGGAGATGGAGCATAGCCAAACTATATGATTTTGTAGGGATGAACTTTCTTTGGCCATGTTATTTTTAGAAGACATGATTACTTTGTTAGTATGCTTGAAGTATTATTATTTTTATGTCAATATTAAACTTTTGTCTTGAATCTTTCGGATCTGAACATTCATGCCACAATAAAGAAAATTACATTGATAATTATGTTAGGTAGCATTCCACATCAAAAATTCTGTTTTTATCATTTACCTACTCGAGGACGAGCAGGAATTAAGCTTGGGGATGCTTGATACGTCTCCAATGTATCTATAATTTTTTATCGTCCCATGCTATTATATTATCTGTTTTGGATGTTTAATGGGCTTTAAAATGCTCTTTTATATTATTTTTGGGACTAACCTATTAACCGGAGGCCCAGTGCCAATTTTTTTTGCCTATTTTAGAGTTTCGCAGAGAAGGAATATCAAACGGAGTCCAAACAGAATGAAACCTTCGCGATGATCTTTCTTGGACCGAAAGCAATCCAGAAGACTTGGAGTCAAAGTCTGGAACTCCACGAGGCGGCCATGAGGCAGGAGGGTGCGCCGAGGGGGTAGGCGTGCCCCACCCTCGTGGGCCCCTTGTAGCTCCACCGACGTACTTCTTTCACCTATATATATACTCTTATACCCTAGGTCGATCGCAGAGAACCATGAAACCACTTTTCCGCCGCCGCAACCTTCTGTACCCGTGAGATCCCATCTTGGGGACTTTTCTGGCGATCTTCCGGAGGGGGAATCGATCACGGAGGGCTTCTACATCAACACCATTGCCTCTCCGATGAAGCATGAGTAGTTTACCACAGACCTTCGGGTCCATAGTTATTAGCTAGATGGCTTCTTCTCTCTCTTTGATTCTCAATACAAAGTTCTCCTCGATGTTCTTGGAGATCTATTTGATGTAATACTCTTTTGTGGTGTGTTTGCTGAGATCCGATGAATTGTGGGTTTATGAACAAGATTATCTATGAATATTATTTGGTTCTTCTCTGAATTCTTATATGCATGATTTGATATCTTTGCAAGTCTCTTCGAATTATCGGTTTAGTTTGGCCTACTAGATTGATCTTTCTTGCAACGGGAGAAGTGCTAAGCTTTGGGTTCAATCTTGTGTGTCCTTTCCTAGTGACAGTAGGGGTAGCAAGGAACATATTGTATTGTTGCCATCGAGGATAAAAAGATGGGGTTTATATCGTATTGTTTGAGTTTATCCCTCTACATCATGTCATCTTGCTTAATGCGTTACTCTGTTCTTATGAACTTAATACTCTAGATGCATGCTGGATAGCGGTCGATGTGTGGAGTAATAGTAGTAGATGCAGAATCGTTTCAGTCTACTTGACACGGACGTGATGCCTATATTCATGATCATTGCCTTAGATATCTTCATAACTATGCGCTTTTCTATCAATTGCTCGGCAGTAATTTGTTCACCCACCGTAATACATGCTATCTTGAGAGAAGCCACTAGTGAAACCTATGGCCCCTGGGTCTCTTTCTTATTATATTGCATCTCTTTTATTTACATCGCATCTCGTTTACTATTTTGCAATCTTTACTTTCCAATCTATACAACAAAAATACCAAAAGTATTTACTTTACTATCTTTATTAGATCTCACTTTGCGAGTGACCGTGAAGGGATTGACAACCCCTTTATCGCGTTGGTTGCAAGGTTCTTGATTGTTTGTGCAGGTACTAGGTGACTTGTGCGTTGTCTCCTACTGGATTGATTCCTTGGTTCTCAAAACTAAGGGAAATAGTTATGCTACTTTGCTGCATCACCCTTTCCTCTTCAAGGGAAAACCAATGCATGCTCAAGAGGTAGCACTCGCAGGGCAAGTGGATGACTTCCTCCGTCACGGAGAAGGACGTCGAGGAACTCCGGGAAGCAGGGTACCTGGCTGCAAGAATCGCGCATAGGCTCCCTACCAAAAAGCAGATCATCCCTACTTTGGAGCCCGGCGAGAGAGCGGTGTTTATCTCCCACTTCCTCCGCGAACTAGGGTTTCCTCTCCACCCTTTCGTCCGCGGCCTCATGTTCTATTATGGGCTAGATTTCCATGATCTAGCCCCAAATTCCTTCCTCCACATTTCGGCGTTCATCGTCGTGTGTGAGGCGCTCTTCCACATCCCCCACTTCGGCCTATGGCTTAAGGTTTTCAATGTGAAGCCGAAAGTGGTTGGCGGGCAACATGCGGACTTGGCGGCGCCATGGTAAGCAAGCTCCCCAATGTCACCTGGCCCACAGGGGCCTTCATGGAGACCGTGAAGGGATGGCAATAGGAGTGGTTATACATCACTGAACCCCGCGGTGCCACATGGGCAGCCACTCCTGAGTTTAAATCTGGACCCCCAATGCGGCTCGCATCGTGGATCAACAAGGGCTTGGATTGGGCATCGTCCAATGAAGTGATGGTGCTGCAAAAGCGCATCAAAAATATGATAGAGAAGAACACGAGTCTCACCGATGTGATTCATGTGATGCTTTTCCGCGGGATCCTCCCCTGCAAGCGCCGGCCTCTCCACATGTGGGAGTTCAATCCGGAAGGGCCGCGGACCCTACAGTGATTCTTCAGCACAACACATGAAGAGATCTGGAAGCTGCTCTTCAAGGCCCAGAAGACATGGCCGGAGACGACCGACGACATCGGCCTTGACAGCGCGCATCCGGCCACCCCGGTAAGCATTTTAGTTTCCGAACATAACTTCAGTTCGTAAATCAAAAGGTATGCTGAGCCTTCCATCCTTCAATCAGGGCTGGATAAAGAAGGCAGAGCTGATCAAGTGTCCGGCTCCGCTACCCGAAGACCCAACCATTCCCCTGCTAATGAGGATGCTGGTCCCGGCGCTGTATCAGGCGCCAGAGAAGAAGGCCAAGAAGAAGGGCAAGGAGGCCAAAGGTGGCCTCCGCCGTAAAGTCACTTCAGACGCTATGTCCGGAGAAACCGAGGCTCCCTCCTCTCACGAGCGAGATGAAGACGAAGAGGAGGAGAAGGATGCTGAAAATGATTCTCCCCTTAAGGGGAGGAAGAAGAAAAGGGCGGCCTCCGTAGACCCAGAGGCGGAGGCATCCAAGAGGGGGAAGATATCCCTCTCGGATGGCTTGGATTCGGATGCTAAAGTCATCCCTGAGTGGCGCCCCAGGTCAAAGCCCCTGGCTGCATCGTAAGTATCCAATACATATATCCGGTTTTGATGATTGTAGTTCTAACACATTATATTGTGTGCTTCAGTCCGGCCCACGATCTCCCCCAATTATCATCATCTTTGGGGAACTCGTTGGAGCCGGGGATGGTGGAGAGCGAGACGCCTCCGCGAGCCTCCCCACCGACCGCTATGGATGACACCGAAGTGTTGTCCTGAAGAGACTCCCCGGGCATGGAGAGGTGCGGGAGGCTGCCAAGACGGCACCAGAGGGTAACGCATCGTCTGCCGAGAACATGGGGGAACCAACCCCCATAGAGACTGATGACGGGGGCCATGACCAATCCGGCCCCCAGCCGAACACTATTCTAGAGACCCACACAGCTCCGGAATCAAGCGAGCAACCCCCTTTGACGGAGGGGGGAGCATCGACTCCACCGGCGACCTCCACTAATCCAAGATGCACTTCAACTTGCTTCCATCATGGAGGAGCACTGCACCTTGATGGGTACGGTGGTTGAGAAGGTCCAGTCTGCCAAAAGCAGGCTGAACGAAGCTTTCACCAGCCTATTAACAGGCTTTGAGGTATACGATGTAATACTCTTAGCCGCTTGTGCAAAAAAATATGCCCGTGTATGGATAGTAGCCCTTGAGACTCTATTTCGCTTTTGAAAGAGGGCCGAATAGAGGATCAAGTAATATTCACAGGAGATAACATACTTGTCTATTTTGATAAACATGCTTCACTATTAGCGGCGACCGCCCAGGCCGCTGAAGTATCCGAACTCAAGCGGAAGTTCAAGCTAGCCGATGGGGATCTCGTCCGTATCAATAAACGTCTTGATGAGGCGCAGGGTATGGTTTGAAAAAGTGTTTACACACCTGAAGTAATATGTCAATGCGGAGTATAATCTCATTTGTTGTCCTGATCATATTTGTAGGTAGTGCGACCGAGGTCAAGACCCTGAAGAGCGCCCTCGCCTAAGCCAAGGAGCGGGTGCGGGTCAGCCAAGCGGCCGCTAACAAAGCGGCTATAGATTTAGAGGGCGAGCAGGTCACCCACTGCAAGTATGAGGAGCAGGTGACCGAAGTGGAGCAGGAGCTCAAGGATGCCGGCAGCAAGTGCGAGGCCTTAGAGGAGAAGAATAAGGCCCAAGCGATCAATCTCACCAAGGCTATTCAGGAGGCCAAGGAGGCGTGGACCGAGTCTCGGGTGGCTCACGAGGAGATCAAGCAGGCCGAATAGATAATGGCTGGTAAGCCCTTTCTTTTACAGAGTATATTTGGCGGTTGGAGATATGCCTTGCTTAATCGACTATGGATTTCTCCGGACGCCTTTGCGGATCTTCCGAGGAGTGCTGCCGACGCCGCACAATATTTCTGGGCCCAGGAGGGGAACACCACGGAGAAACTCTTCTGGTCACAGTACCCGGCGCCAGAGCGTCTGACACTGCTAAACAACCAGATGATGCAGCTGGCGGAGCTGCATAGGATGTCCGGTTTGGGCATGAAGGACATCATAGTCCGGCTGTGGCCATCCGGACCCATTTCTAGTAGCTACTTCGGCCTGGTCAATCGGCTCGGCGACGCCCTGCCCCGACTTGAAGCTGTGAAGCGCTCGCCGTGCATATAGGGTGCGCGGATGGCCTTTGCCCGTGTCAAAATGCACTAGGCGAAGATGAAGGCTTCCATCGTGGTGGTCGAGGGTCCACCCAAAGGCAAGGACCAACGCAAGCCGAAGCGGTATTTTGAAGACGTCCTAGAGGGTGCCCGTTTAATAGAGGGCCAATGCTTAAAGTATATCATGTTTGAGTGAATGTATCCGAACTGCCCAGATGTTGTTTTATGAACTAAGGCTTTGTAATATATTTGTGCCTTTATTTGAAATGATTTTCCTCCTGTGCGGCCGTTTTTAGTTCTGAAAGTTTGCCAATCGTCGGCTTCAGCCCCCACGTAGATACTACGGGGGTGTTCGGAATAGCACATGACCACACTTGACACAACGTCTTGGTCCGTAAAGGAGGTGTCTGTGCAGCAAACCAGGCAATTAGACTATGCGGCTTTATCACTCTCACTTAGCCATAGGAGTTTGACAATGGGGCTATGAGCTAGCCCCTGGTGCGTGTGCAGATATCCGAACTTGGATGCCTTAGGCGCGTGACTGGGTGGAGGCCAGTCCTTCGTATAATATGGAAAAAATCGCAAAAGTTTTAGTAAGTCACCAAACCGCTGACCAGCTCTCGCTATATCATGACAGTAAGTTTTCGGCTTTCTCTACTGAGGTGTTTGACTGGACGAACCAGAAACACAATCGCAGTAGTTCTCCCTTTACTACCTTAGCCGAACAAGCGAGCCGGGCAACCCAACTATCGACCAAAGACATGTTTCGGAGCCGATGCATATAATGCAGTATTCGGGACGCTGAAGTATACTATAAAAGTGTTCAGACTTTTTTTTTTGAAAAATATATGTGGCCGAATAGAGCCCCTGGAAATTTATGCTGAGGTGTATATGTCAATCTGTCATGAAGACGGAATACATATTATGAAATAAGCCAATACCGAATAGGGTTGGACAAAATTGTTTCCACTATAGTCTGATTGATACATCAAAACATGCTCTTACAGAGAATACCATAAGCATCAAAGCTATTTTACATGCCAAGATTTTGTGAGCAAGGGAAAGCCATATACAGGTCCTTAAAAAAGGTGGTCTTGAAGATCCTTTGGACACCCTGCCGCACGTCTGCGCCGCTTTTCACCTTGGTGAAGGATCCTTAGAGAGGATCAACGATCGTATATATAGAAGGGGCCTGGGAAAGGGCCCTTATACCACCGAAAAGTGATCCAGGTTTTAAAGAACCTGAAATATGGGAGAAAAGAGAAAAAGGGACAAGATTAGGGTCCGAACAAGGTCGAGCTGTATTGTGGACCTTGTGCTTAGTGTGCCTCCGTCCTTGCCCATGGTATTTTTAATGCGTAGTTATGCGCGCGCGGTACGTATGCCGCGATTAGGTGGGTATTTTGATGGAGGCCAAATTGTTAGTCGAACTCTGGATGAACCAAATTGTCGTTCTGCAGGGTAGACCAGACTCGTTTGACAGTGTCCGTGGGCTGGATGGCCGATGAAGTATTTGGCTTGATAAGGCCACCCTGTACCTCAGCTGCGAGGGTCGCGGTATGCTCCTCGATACGGAGGAAGCGCTCCATATATTTCCATTGACTGTTATAACACCGCATGGTTCGGGCATCTTGAGCTTTAGATAAGCATAGTGCGGGACTGCATTGAAACGGGTGAAAGCGGTTCGTCCGAGCAGTGCATGATAACCACTGCGGAAGGGGAAAATGTCGAAGATGAAATCTTTGCTTCAGAAATTATCCGGTGAGCCGAAGACTACTTCCAGCGGTATTGACCCTGTGCAGCAGGCCTCCACGCCAGGTATTACTCCTTTAAAGGTGGTTTTAGTAGGCTTGATTCTTGATGGGTCGATACCCATTCTGCGGACCGTGTCTTGATAAATCAAGTTAAGACTGCTGCTGCCGTCCATGAGGACTCTAGTGAGATGGTATTCGTCGATGATTGGATCGAGGACCAGAGCTGCCGAACCTCCATCACGGATACTGATCAGGTGGTCCCTGCGATCGAAGGTGATCGCACAAGCCGACCAGGGGTTGAATTTGGGGCGACTGGGTCTACGGCGTAGACGTCCCTTAGTGCGCGCTTGCGCTCCCTCTTGGGGATATGAGTGACATATATCATATTCACTATTTTTATCTCACGGGGGAATTTCTTTTGCCTCCCTGAGTTCGATGGGCGAGGCTCTTCATCGTCCTCGCTGGGCGGCCCTTTCCCCTTATGTTCGGTGTTTAGCTTACCGTCCTGTTTAAAGACCCAACAATTTCTGTTGGAATGATTGGCAGGCTTGTTAGGGGTGCCATGAATCTGGCAAGGCCGATCGAGTATTTTGTCCAAACTGGATGGACCATCTTTGTTTCCTTTGAATGGCTTCTTCCACTGACTTGATTTAGAGCCACTGAATCCTGCGTTGACCGCCATGTCCTCGATATCTTCATTATTGCTTCGACGCTTGTGTTTGTTGCGTTGTGGCCTACCATTGCCATCTCCGGCATCAGAGGTGCCAGGGCCGCTGGTGCTGTTGCTTCTACCAGCTAGCCCGCTGTCTTCTCCCGTGCAAAAGCGGGTCATGAGTGTGGTAAGAGCTGCCATGGACTTCGGTTTTTCTTGGCCGAGGTGTCAGGAAAGCCATTCGTCATGGACGCTATGTTTAAAGGCCGCGAGGGCTTCGGCGTCCGGACAATCGAAGATTTGATTCTTTTTACTTAAGAACCTACTACAGAGTTTTCGGGCCAACTCTCCGGTTTGCTGGACTATATGACTAAGGTCATCGGCGTCCGTAGGCCGGACATAGGTACCTTGGAAGTTGTCTCTAAAGGCATCTTCCAAATCTTCCCAGCTACCAATAGACTTCTCTAGGAGTCTGTTTAACTAGTGCTGTGCTGGTCCTTTCAGCTTTAAGGGGAGATATTTGATGGCATGGAGATCGTCACCACGCGCCATATGGATATGGAGAAGGAAATCTTCAATCCATACCGCGAGATCTATTGTGCCGTCATATGATTCGATGTTTACGGGTTTAAACCCTTCTGGGAACTGGTGCTACATTACCTCATCGGTAAAGCATAAGGGGTGTGCAGCGCCTCTGTATCGGGCAACGCCACGACGGAGTTCGGATGACATCCGTATGCGGTTTTCGGCCCGGGTGAGGTTATGCCTATCGCGCCAGGCCTAATGGTCGTCTTCTCGCGTTGGGGCATGCCCCCTTGATTCATAGATTGTTCTGGCTTGGCCTGCTTTATTGTCCAGGTCTTGTCGTAGATCGTAGGTGTATCCTGGAGCCGCTGTCTCTCTTTTCACAAAAGTCAGAGAATATAGCAGTCATACATCTTTGAAAGGTAGCAGGTGCATTACATAAACCAAAAGGTATACGTCTATAAGCAAAGGTACCGAAAGGGCAAGTAAAAGTGGTCTTTTCCTGATCCTCTTTCAACACAGGTATTTGAAAGCAAAAATGTGTATGTTTGGATAATTTTTCTAGCATTTGATCAATAAAAGGTAAAGGGTAACGATCCTTTCTAGTAGATTTATTTAATTTGCGGAAATCAATTACCATTCTATAACCTGTAACAATTCTTTATGGGATCAATTCATCTATATCATTAGGAACAACAATAATACCTCCCTTCTTAGGGACACAATGGACAGGACTTGCCCACTGACTATCAGCACCATGATAAATTATATGTGCCTCGAGAAGCTTTAGTATTTCATTTCTTACCACTTCTTTCATCTTAGGATTTAACCGTCGTTGGTGATCTACAACCCGTTTAGCGTCTTTCTCCAATTTTATTTTGTGCTGGCATAGAGTGGGACTAATGCCCTCAAGATCATCAAGAGTATATCCAATAGCGGCACGGTGCTTCTTTAGAGTTTTCAATTATTTCTCTTCTTCCTGCTCTGAAAGGTTAGCACTAATAATAATATGATATGTCTTCTTTTCATCTAGATAAGCATATTTAAGAGTATCTAGTAATGGTTTAAGCTCAAACACGGGATCACCCTTGGGTGGAGGAGGATCCCCTAGAATTTCAACAGGCAAGTTGTGTTTCAAAATAGGTCCCTGTTTAAAGAATACTTCATCTATTTTCCTTCTTTCATTCATAAACATATCATTTTCATGGTCTGGCAAATATTGTTCTAAAGGATCATTAGGAGGTATGGCAATAGAAGCAAGACCAATAACTTCATCTTTACTAGGCAATTCCTTGTCATGGGGTTTTCTACGAAATTTAGCAAAATTAAAATCATGAGACATATCCCCTAAACCAACAGTAACAATATCCTTTTCGCAATCTATCTTAGCATTAAAAGTATTCAAGAAGGGTCTACCAAATATAATGGGACAAAAGTCATCTTGTGGGGAAGTAAGAACAAGAAAATCAGTAGGATATTTAATTTTCCCACACAAGACTTCAACATATCTAATAATCCCAACTGGTGAAATAGTATCTCTATTGGCAAACTTAATAGTAACATCAATATCTTCTATCTCAGCAGGTGCAATATCATGCATAATTTCTTTATATAAAGTATAAGGTATTGCACTGACACTAGAACCCATATCACATAAGCCAAGATAACAGTGATCTCCCATTTTAACAGAAACAACAGGCATGCTGATAACCCACAAGTATAGGGGATCGCAACAGTTTTCGAGGGTAGTATATTCAACCCAAATTTATTGATTCGACACAAGGGGAGCCAAAGAATATTCTCAAGTATTTGCAGCTGAGTTGTCAATTCAACCACACCTAGATAACTTAATATCTACAATAAAGTGGTTAGTAGCAAAGTAATATGATAGTAGTGGTAACGGTGGCAAAAAGTAATGGTAGCAAAAGTAATATTTTTGGGTTTTATAGTGATGGTAACAGTAGCAACGGAAAACTAAATAAGCGAAGAACAGTATATGGAAAGCTCGTAGGCAAATCGGTGATGGAGAATTATGTCGGATGCGATCGATCATGTAACAGTCATAACATAGGGTGACACAGAACTAGCTCCAGTTCATCAATGTAATGTAGGCATGTATTCTGAATATAGTCATATGTGCTTAGGGAAAAGAACTTGCATGAAATATTTTGTCCTACCCTCCTGTGGCAGCGGGGTCCTATTGGAAACTAAGGGATATTAAGGCCTCCTTTTAATAGAGTACCGGACCAGAGCATTAACACATAGTGAATACATGAACTCCTCAAACTACGGTCATCACCGGTAATGATCCCGATTATTGTCACTTCGGGGTTAACGGATCATAACACATAATAGGTGACTATAGACTTGCAAGATAGGATCAAGAACTCTCATATATTGATGAAAACATAATAGGTTCAGATCTGAAATCATGGCACTCGGGCCCTAGTGACAAGCATTAAGCATAGCAAAGTCATAGCAACATCAATCTCAGAACATAGTGGATACTAGGGATCAAACCCTAACAAAACTAACTCGATTACATGATAAATCTCATCCAACCCATCACCGTCTAGCAAGCCTATGATGGAATTACTCACACACAGCGGTGAGCATCATGAAATTGGTGATGGAGGAAGGTTGATGATGACGATGGCGACGAATTCCCCTCTCCGGAGCCCCGAATGAACTCCAGATCAGCCCTCCCGAGAGAGTTTAGGGCTTGGCGGCGGCTCTGTATCATAAAACGCGATGAATCCTTCTCTCTGATTTTTTTCTCCCGAACGCGAATATATGGAGTTGGAGTTGAGGTCGGTGGAGCGTCAGGGGGCCCACGAGCCAGGGGAGCGCGCCCCCACCCTCGTGGACAGGGTGTGGCCCCCCTGACGTGGATTCTTCTTCTAGTATTTTTTATATATTCCAAAAATAATCTCCGTTGATTTTCAGGTCATTCCGAGAACTTTTATTTCTGCACAAAAATAACACCATGGCAATTCTACTGAAAACAGCGTCAGTCCGGGTTAGTTCCATTCAAATCATGCAAGTTAGAGTCCAAAACAAGGGCAAAAGTGTTTGGAAAAGTAGATATGACGGAGACGTATCAACTCCCCCAAGCTTAAACCTTTGCTTGTCCTCAAGCAAATCAGTTGATAAACTGAAAGTGATAAAGAAAAACTTTTACAAACTCTGTTTGCTCTTGTTGTTGTAAATATGTAAAGCCAGCATTCAAGTTTTCAGCAAAGATTATGAACTAACCATATTCACAATAACATTTAGGTCTCATGTTTACTCATATCAATGGCATAATCAGCTAGCGAGCAATAATAACAAATCTCTGATGACAACACTTTCTCAAAACAATCATGATATGATATAACAAGATGGTATCTCGCTAGCCCTTTCTGAGACCACAAAACATAATTGCATAGCACCTTTAAAGAACAAGGACTGACTAGACATTGTAATTCATGGTAAAAGAGATCCAGTCAAGTCATACTCAATGTAAACTAACAGTAATGGATGCAAATGACAGTGGTGCTCTCCAACTGGTGCTTTTTAATAAGAGAATGATGACTCAGCATAAAAGTAAATGGATAGGCCCTTCGCAAAGGGAAGCAGGGATTTGTAGAGGTGCCAGAGCTCGGTTTTGAAATAGATATGAATAAAATTTTGAGCGATATACTTTCATTGTCAACATAACAACCAAGAGATGGCGATATCTTCCATGCTAAACACATTATAGGCGGTTCCCAAACAGAATGGTAAAGTTTATACTCCCCCTCCACCAACAAGCATCAATCCATGGCTTGCTCGAAAAAACAAGTGCCTCTAACTAACAAGAGTCCCGTGGGAGTTTTGTTTGCAGTTATTTTGATTTGATTTGCATAAAGCATGGGACTGGGCATCCCGGTGACCAGCCATTTTCTCGTGAGTGAGGAGCGGAGTCCACTCCTCTTGAGAATAACCCGCCTAACGTGGAAGATACGGACAGCCCTAGTTGATACATGAGCTATTCGAGCATACAAAACAGAATGTTTATTTGAAGGTTTAGAGTTTGGCACATACAAATTTACTTGGAATGGCAGGTAGATACCATATATAGGTAGGTATGGTGGACTCATATGGAACAACTTTGGGGTTTATGGAATTGGATGCACAAGCAGTTGTTACTCTTGGCGGGATCTAGACTGGCCCCACAGATCAATACTAGTCTTTTCTGCGCACTTTGTCCTCACTCGTGCGCACCCGAGAGCAACTTCCCGGTTGGACTCATATGGAACAACTTTGGGGTTTATGGAATTGGATGCACAAGTAGTTGTTACTCTTGGCGGGATCCAGACTGGCCCCATAGATCAATACTAGTCTTTTCTGCGCACTTTGTCCTCACTCGTGCGCACCCGAGAGCAACTTCCCGGTCGGTCACCCATCCTGAAACTACTCCAAGCTGAGCACACTTAACTTTGGAGTTCTTTCGGAATGGGCTCCCGGGAAAGAAGGAATTCCTTATTGATATGAGTAGTCTACCATCCCTAATAAGCTAGGCTATCACAGCAGTATTCCCGCTTAGTACAGGTGAAGGCTAGCAAAAGACCGGGAAGCGGCCAGCTAGAGAGCGACAACAGTCATGAACATGCATTAAAATTAATCAACACCGAATGCAAGCATGAGTAGGATATAATGCACCATGAACATAAATATCATAGAGGCTATGTTGATTTTGTTTCAACTACATGCGTGAACATGTGCCATGTCAAGCCACTCGAATCATTCAAAAGAGGATACCACCCTATCATACCACATCACAACCATTTTAATAGCATGTTGGCACGCAAGGTAAACCATTATAAGCTCCTAGACGATTAAGCATGGCATAAGCAACTATAATCTCTAATTGTCATTGCAAACATGTTTATTCATAATAGGCTGAATTAGGAACGATGAACTAATCATATTTACAAAAACAAGAGAGGTCGAGTTCATACCAGCTTTTCTCATCTCAATAAGTTCATCATATAATCATCATTATTGCCTTTCACTTGCATGACCGAATAGTGTGGATAATAATAATAGTGCACGTGCATTGGATTAAGCTGGAATCTGCAAGCATTCAATTCAAGAGAGAAGACAAGGTAATATGGGCTCTTTGTTAGATCAATAATAATGCATACGAGAGCCACTCAACATTTTCATTATGGTCTTATCCTCTCGACCCTCAAAGAAAAGAAACAAACTATTTACACGGGAAATCTCCCAACAAGCAAAAGAAGAACGAGAAATCTTTTTGGGTTTTCTTTTTAATTACTACTACTACAGGCATGGAAAGTAAACTAACTAAAAGCAACAACTATTTTTTGTTTTTCTTAAGGTTTATTAAGGCACACAAGAAGAAAGCTAAAAAGGAAATAAACTATGATGGATGATACAATGAAAAAGTATGAGCATCGACAACTTGCATGAGTGTGTGAACATGAATGTAATGTCGGTGAGAAATACGTACTCCCCCAAGCTTAGGCGTTTAGCATAAGTTCGTATATGCCCAAGGATCAAAGTGGCCCTCTCTGGTGTAAGGGGGAGTGT
The DNA here is from genome assembly GCF_056163025.1 of Triticum urartu. Classification (NCBI taxonomy): domain Eukaryota; kingdom Viridiplantae; phylum Streptophyta; class Magnoliopsida; order Poales; family Poaceae; genus Triticum; species Triticum urartu. The sequence continues at coordinate 259,292,597 of NC_141873.1, forward strand.
CCTCTGGGTGCCACTGATTGACAATCTCCTCGGGATTCCACTGATAAACTGACTGTCGATAAGGGTCCTGGGGTGGTTCCGGCTCAGGCTCTGGAGCTGGTGTCACACTCCAGTATGCATAAACGTCCTCCGGTAAAACAAGGTACTTACCTGAAAATATGTTAAACAAAGAGGGAGCAGGCAAGGTAATAGTCTCAAAGTTATTCTTACCAAAAATCAGTCTATAGTTAAGCAACTTCTTCTTATTCTTAACAATAAAATCATGTGCTACCATGCTCTTATAATCTAGAAAAATATTAGGCAAAAACTTTGCCTCTTTCTCATAATGCCTGATGTGTATGTTAAAGTGTGTAGCTAGGCGCGAGGCAAAGATGCCTCCAAGGACGGGGCCTTTAGTACGGTTCAGGTTTAACCTTTTAGCAACAATAGAGCCTAAACTAAAAGAAGTATCTTGAAACAAGGCATGGCGCAAAATAAGAATATCAGGAGCACTAAGGTTCCCACAGTTCCCGCGACCAATTAAGCATCTACTAGCAAATATTGAAAAGTAACGTAGAACAGGGAAATGTATGCTAGTGATTCTTGCATCGGAAACTTTCCTCGTTTCCCCTACAATAATCATATCAATAAATCCCTCCACATCATCACGATGTGGTTCCTCTATGCTGCCCTCAAAAGTATCAAACAAACCCGACAAAAATCATGAAGTGACATCTCCTTATGCTCATCATATAAATAAAATTCCACCGAAGGTGGTGAGCTCCTAGCATGGAAATGAAAGTTTCGCACAAAGATATTGGTGAGTGAGAGATACTGTCCACGTTGGTCATGGAGGAAGGCGGTGAGGCCTGCATTCTCAACCAAATAATAAAAATCTTCATGAATCCCGGCTTCTCTCAGGAAATCATCACAAGGCCATTCACACGGCCGAACCTCCGCAGTACGAGAGAGATTATACTTGGGCTTCTTGTTCTTTGTTTATCCTTCGAGCTTCGGCTCGATGAGCCCCTCAAAAATCTCTTCATCTTTTTCTAAAAAATTCTGAAATTTTTAGCAACTCAAAATAAAAGTGAACCAAACTCAAAAAATTGAAAGCAACTACTCCTACAAGTGCCTAGAGGCCACATCATGCATTAAAACTACTTTTGACCATATAAATTTGGCATGCAAGCTCAAGAACAAGGTCACCTAAGCAGCAAAAATTTGCAATAAATAAAGCACTAGAACAAAAACTAATTGGACCATTGGAGGAGTCACATATCAAAGAACAATCCCCCAAAGCAGTTTTGTGAATGGAGCTTTGAGCTAGGAGATCGAAAATGGCAGCAAGATGAGCTAGAAGTCGTGCTTGAGCTGGTTGGTAATTTTTTTGGGAGGAAGAAGGAGTGTGTGGTGGTTGGAATAAGTGGAGGGGGCCACCAGGGGCCCACGAGGCAGGAGGCGTGCCCAGGGAGGTAGGGCGCGCCCTGGACCCTCGTGGCCAGGTGCTGGCTCCCCCTGATGTGTTCTCAGTGCCAGATATTCTCAAATATTCCAGAAAAAATCATATTAAATTTTCAGGGCATTTGGAGAACTTTTATTTCCGAGGTATATTTTATTGCACGGATAATTTAGAAAACTGACAGAAATTACTATTTTTCTTTATTTAATATAAATAACAGAAAGTAAAAAGAGGGTACAGAGAGTTGTGTTTTCTAAATTCACCCATCTCATGTTCTTCAAAAGGAATCTACTAACAAGGTTGATCAAGTCTTGTTAACAAACTCATTCCGAATTGCATGAAACCGGAGAATTTTTGAATAACACTAGGTTACCTCAACGAGGATATGCATGTCCCCAACAATAAGAGTATCATATTTCTTCTTGACAGTTGGAAGAGGAAATTCAAAACCTCCAAAAATAATCGATGAAATTTTTCCAATGGAATTGATACTGTGGACTTGAGGTTGTTTCCTCGAGAAGTGTGCCGTGTGATGATTACCATTAACATGAAACGTGACATTGCCTTTGTTGCAATCAATAACAGCCCCTGTAGTATTCAAAAAGGGTCTTCCGAGAATAATAGACATACTATCGTCCTCGGGAATATCAAGAATAACAAAGTCCGTTAAAATAGTAACGTTTGCAACCACAACAGGCACATCCTCACAAATACCGACAGGTATAGCAGTTGATTTGTCAGCCATTTGCAAAGATATTTCAGTAGGTGTCTACTTGATCAAATCAAGTCTACGGTATAAAGAGAGAGGCATAACAATAACACCGGCTCCAAGATCACATAAAGGAGTTTTAACATAGTTTGTTTTAATGGAGCATTGTATAGTTGGTACTCTGGGGTCTCCAAGTTTCTTAGGTATTCCACCCTTAAAGGTATAATTCGCAAGTATGGTGGAAATTTCAGCTTCCGGTATCTTTCTTTTATTTGTAACAATATCTTTCATGTATTTAGCATAAGGATTCATTTTAAGCATGTCAGTCAAACGCATACGCAAAAAGATAGGTCTAATCATTTCAGCAAAGCACTCAAAATCCTCATCATCCTTTTTCTTGGATGGTTTAGGAGGAAAGGGCATGGGTTTCTGAACCCATGGTTCTCTTTCTTTACCGTGCTTCCTAGCAACAAAGTCTCTCTTATCATAACGTTGATTCTTTGATTGTGGGTTATCAAGATCAATAACAGGTTCAATCTCTACATCATTATCATTACTAGGTTGAGCATCAACATGAACATCATCATTAACATTATCACTAGGTTCATGTTCATTACCAGATTGTGTTTCAGCATCAGAAATAGAAATATCATTGGGATTCTCGGGTGTGTCAACAACAGGTTCACTAGAAGCATGCAAAGTCCTATCATTTTTTGTTTTCTTCCTTTTAGAAGGACTAGGTGCATCTATAGCAGTTCTCTAAGAATCTTGCTCAATTCTCTTAGGGTGGCCCTCAGGATACAAAAGGCTCCTGAGTCATTTTACCACCACTTGTCATAACTCTAACACCATTATCATTCTTATTGTTTAATTCATTGAGCAAATCATTCTGAGCTTTAAGTACTTGTTCTACTTGAGTGGTAACCACAGAAGCATGTTTACTAATAAGTTTTAGTTCACCTTTAACACTGGCCATATAATCACTCAAGTGTTCAATCATATAAGCATTATGTTTCAATTGTCTATCAACATAGGCATTGAAGTTTTCTTGTTTAACAATAAAGTTGTCAAACTCATCTAAGCATTGGGTAGCAAACTTAATAGGCGGGATTTCAGCTTTATCATATCTATAGAGGGAATTTACCTTTACTACCTGTGTCGGGTTATCAAGATCATGTATTTCCTCAACAGGCGACAAATTAAGACCATGTATTTCTTCAATAGGTGGTAAATTCTTAACATCTTCAGGTTTAATACCTTTTTCTTTCATAGATTTCTTTGCCTCTTACATATCTTCAGGACTGAGAAATAGAATACCCCTTTTCTTCGGAGTTGGCTTAGGAGTTGGTTCAGGAAGTGTCCAATTATTTTCATTAGTCAACATATTATTCAATAGCAATTAAACTTGATCAACAGTTCTTTCCCTGAAAACACAACCAGCACAACTATCCAGGTAATCTCTGGAAGCATCGGTTAGTCCATTATAAAAGATATCAAGTATTTCATTTTTCTTGAGAGGATGATCAGGCAAAGCATTAAGTAATCGGAGAATCCTCCCCCAAGCTTGTGGGAGACTCTCTTCTTCAATTTGCACAAAATTATATATTTCCCTTAAGGCAGCTTGTTTCTTATGAGCGGGGAAATATTTAGCAGAGAAGTAATAAATCATATCCTGGGAACTACGCACACAACCAGGATCAAGGGGATTAAACCATGTTTTAGCATCACCCTTTAATTAGAACGGAAACAACTTAAGGATAAAGTAATAACAAGTTTTCTCATCGTTAGTGAATAGGGTGGCTATATCATTTAATTTAGTAAGATGTGCCACAACAGTTTCAGATTCATAGCCATAAAAATGATCAGATTCAACCAAAGTAATTATCTCAGGATCGACAGAGAAATCATACTCCTTATCAGTAATAAAGATAGGTGAAGTAGCAAAAGCAGGGTCATATTTCATTCTAGCATTCAAAGACTTTTCTTTAAGCTTGGCTAATAATTTCTTAAGATCAGATCTATCATTGCAAGCTAAGAAATCTCTAGCAGTTTCTTCATCCATAACATAACCCTCAGGAACAACAGGTAATTCATATCTAGGGGGAGAATCTTCATCATCACTTTCATCAATATTATCAGTTTCAATAATTTCATTCTCTCTAGCCCTAGCAAGTTGTTCATCGAGAAATTCACCTAGTGGTACTATAGTATCAAGCATAGAAGTAGTTTCATCATAAGTATCATGCAAAGAAGAAATGGCATCATCAATAACATGCGACCTATCAGAATCAATAGCATGTGTAGGTGTCGCAAGTTTACTCATAACAGAAGGTGAATCAAGTGCAGAGCTAGATGGCAGTTCCTTACCTCCCCTCGTAGTTTAGGGGTAGATCTTGGTTCTTTGATCTTTCAAGTTCTTCATAGTGGCCAGAAGATATAAATCCCAAGTGACTTAAGTAACAGAGCTATGCTCCCCGGCAACGGCGCCAGAAAATAGTCTTGATAACCCACAAGTATAGGGGATCGCAACAGTTTTCGAGGGTAGAGTATTCAACCCAAATTTATTGATTCAACACAACGGGAGCCAAAGAATATTCTCAAGTATTTGCATCTGAGTTGTCAATTCAACCACACCTGGATAACTTAATATCTTAGCAAAGTGTTTAGTAGCAAAGTAATATGATAGTAGTGGTAACGGTGGCAAAAAGTAATGGTAGCAAAATTAATATTTTTGGGTTTTATAGTGATGGTAACAGTAGCAACGGAAAAGTAAATAAGCAAAGAACAATATATGGAAAGCTCATAGGCAATGGATCGGTGATGGAGAATTATGTCGGATGCGATCGATCATGTCACAGTCATAACATAGGGTGACACATAACTAGCTCCAGATCATCAATCTAATGCAGGCATGTATTCCGAATATAGTCATACGTGCTTAGGGAAAAGAACTTGCATGACATCTTTTGTCCTACCCTCCCGTGGCAGCGGGGTCCTATTGGAAACTAAGGGATATTAAGGCCTCCTTTTAATAGAGTACCATACCAAAGCATTAACACATAGTGAATACATGAACTCCTCAAACTACGGTCATGACCGGTAATGATCCCGATTATTGTCACTTCGGGGTTAACGGACCATAACACATAATAGGTGACTATAGACTTGCAAGATAGGATCAAGAACTCTCATATATTGATGAAAACATAATATGTTCAGATCTGAAATCATGGCACTCGGGCCCTAGTGACAAGCATTAAGCATAGCAAAGTCATAGCAACATCAATCTCAGAACATAGTGGATACTAGGGATCAAACCCTAACAAAACTAACTTGATTACATGATAAATCTCATCCAACCCATCACCGTCCAACAAGCCTACGATGGAATTACTCACGCATGGCGGTGAGCATCATGAAATTGGTGATGGAGGAATGTTGATGATGTCGATGGCGACGGATTCCCCTCTCCGGAGCCCCGAACAGACTCCAGATCAGCCCTCCCGAGAGAGTTTAGGGCTTGGCGGAGGCTCCGTATCATAAAACACGATGAATCCTTCTCTCTGATTTTTTTCTCCCCGAACACGAATATATGGAGTTGGAGTTGAGGTCGGTGGAGCGTCAAGGGGCCCATGAGGCAGGGCGCGCCTAGGGGGTAGGCGCGCCCCCCACCCTCGTGGACAGGGTGTGGGCCCCCTGACATGGATTCTTCTTCCAGTATTTTTTATATATTCAAAAAATAATTTCGTTGATTTTCAGGTCATTCCAAGAACTTCTATTTCTACACAAAAATAACACCATGGCAATTCTGCTAAAAACATCGTCAGTCCGGGTTAGTTCCATTCAAATCATGCAAGTTAGAGTCCAAAACTAGGGCAAAAGTGTTTGGAAAAGTAGATACGACGGAGACGTATCACATGCCGACAACAGGTCTATGTTTATTTTTAGTATCGGGTATAGCAATTCTAGCAGCTTCATCATAAAAGTAGATAACATGCCCATCAATATTATCGACCAAGAGATCCTTAACCATAGCAATACTAGGTTCAACTTTAATTTGCTCAGAGGGTGTAGGTGTTCTAGCATTACTCTTATGAACCACAGTTGAAGCTTTAGCATGATTGATGTAGGGTAGAACCCTAGTGGCCCGATCTTTCACGAAAGGAGCGGATCCCACGAAGAACATGAGGAGGGAAACGAGGGGAAAATCATGAGGGGAACACAAGAGAACACTCAAACCAACAAGTATGATAACACATGTGCTGGATCCTCGAAACACAAAGAGAGATACAAGATCCAAAGTCAACAACGGACGATACAAGAGGTAACCGGTTGGACGAGGTGGAGTATATATAGTCTAGGGGGGGGGAAGGGATACACGGGCCTCGTCCCTTCACTGTGCACAGACAGGGGAGGCCGGATGTCCGGGCTGGTCGGGCCGGATGTCCGAGCTTTCAGGCGATGTCGAATGTCCGGGCTGGAGTGGTGGCACTTGTTGCTCTCGGGTTCGGAGGGGCCGGATTTCCGGGCTGGGAGCCGGATGTCCCGGGGCTCGGGAACGGCCAGATGTCTGGGCTAGCGAGGCCGGATGTCCGGGGCCTGGGAGCTGTTCTTCGTCTTCTTCCATCGTCGCTTCCATGCTTCCCTCGCGGATGGTGTAGTTGTTCCTTGGCGCTTGCACCCCTCCTCAACATCCGTGAAGCTCCGACAATACCTATGCATGCACACGGGAGAAGTGTCAAGTAGTATACCATCCTCGAAGGGGTCAAGTGAGCACGTGTAAAGGAGATGATTCACCTTTATGTATGTGAAGTAGATGCCGCACGTGTCACTTTCCAAACAGACTCTTGACACGGTGATGTCCATAGGATGCTCCGCATCATCTCCCCTCCCTTGGGAAAGATCCGACCTCAGATCGAAATCCATATCACCATGGGAAAGAGATGGCGTCACCGTGTAGGAGTGGTCGATCACCAAGTTCTCTTCATCTTGAAGCTCGAAATGGGCACTCTCCAATGTCGCACCATCTTGGGATTCCTTCAAAAGTAGCAAAGACAACAAACACTTGGAAAAACAAATGTGGTTAGCTTTAGTGCAAAACCAAGCATTCAAGAGGTGATTCACCAAACAAGTGTCGTCATCATGCTAAGCATATGGTTTGACAAAGGATTGTGACATGGCATATAAGCATATAAATTGAGCACAATCAAAGATATCATGGGGACAAGCATGTAACTGTGAGGTAGTGATGCAAATATGTGTAACAAGAGAATAAGCATCTACCTCAAGATCATAGCAAGGATGGGAAAATTGCTCAATGAAAGGTCTATGGTAGGCATAGGAATCATTCACAACACCAATTAAAATGAAGAGTCTAAACACATGGGTCAAGTGCAAGACAATCCAAGCATAATGTGCATTGGTTGTAGTGAATATCGTGTGGCACTCAACACAATGGAAAGAGAAATTGTTCATCATGTGTGAGGCAATCAAGGCAAGCATGTAGCAATCAATGGGACATGGCATATGTGAAGTGATGACATTGTTGCAACCAAACATACGAGAGGAGCAAGTAATCCAAGAATTGGATGCAACACACAAGGCATATATGTCATGATGCATGGAATGGTGAAAATGACAAGTTGAAGCAAGATCGCTAACAACTGTGCAATCAAGTAGTCCAAGATGAACAATAAGGCTCATGGTGCAAGCAACACAAGTAGTATGATCCGTCATACCCATGCTCAAGAAAGATGTCACCTTGAAGGCGTGTCCTCGTGCATCTTTCACAATGCCGAAGTACAAGCAAGCGCGATGTAGAATCGTCGTGGTAGGAGGTGGTTCGCTCTCAAGAGCTCGGATTGTCAACTCACGTGACGTGGAAGTTGACATGAAGTCCAAGTATCCTACACATGCACACAACAAAATAAAGAATGTATGCGCATGGTAGATAAACACATCATCCATCATGATGGTTCTCTTCTCTTGCACATAACCATTAGAAGCACAAGTGCGTGAATAGTATGACGCAACAATGACAATATTCATGGCACTAGGTATATGGTGCAAAGAGGTAAGACAAGCATGCTTCATAAGGAATATGTCAAAATCTCCGAATATATGTGAGAATGCTATGGGGGAAAACTCATTATCAAGACTAAAGGCATTGTTGCACTCAATACATGTCAAATCATCTAGCATGAGGGAGGCAACATATGGAGAGATATGAAAAGAAGCAATAACAATCATGTGCAAAGCATGTAGATGATTGTCATCAACCGCATGAAGTGAGCAAGTATGAATCATCGGTGATGCAACAAGGCAAGCAATCATAGTAATCAAGTTGTGCAAGCTAGTAGTGCGAAGATGCAACATACTAGAGGAAATCATGGCAATCATGTCATGTGAGCAAATAATAGGCATAGACAATGCACATGACATATCGCAAGCACGAACACAAAGCAAGATCGTAGTATTATCATAGGCATGGGGCACAAAGCAAACATGGCAATAACAAGCAATTTCTCCACCAAACTTCCAAATACACATACAAGTATGAGAATCAATCATCATGTGTAATGCAAAGCATGGGTCACGAATGCATGGCAAAGGCGTAGTAATGAGCATATCATCTAAAGTGAACATGGCAAGATTTGCATATAATATGTAATGGACAATAACCCATAACCATGTGAGGACCATGTAGAAGAAATGCGCGAAGTCTTTGCGCGAAGAGAGCGGTGGGAAGGATAATCCATGGGATCCCAAGTCATCATTGCTCTCTAGAGCTCGTTTTGTCAACTCGTGGGATTGCGAGGTTGACAAGTATTCATGGGTACCTACACAAAAGAAACACAAATGAAAAAATTGTGTGTGTGGTAAATGTACACATCATCCATCATGATGTGTATGTGCATGTGTGAGTTATCACAAGATAAACATCGCTCAAAGAAATTTGATGCATGGTGTAAGAACATGTCATCCATCATGAAAGAATAGTTGTTATGTATAACACGATGGGGACGCAAATTGAGCATACAAGTATAGCAAGTGTGTGGCACAACAATAGCATTTTTATTCATGGGGAGCATATGGTGCACACAAGTATTGGGATCATGCAATGAATGGGATGAATCAAAATCTCCTAAAATGTATGAGGAAACTATGGGGGTCTCCTCATGAGCAATATTGGAAACATCATATGGAGAAAATGGACAACATCCAAAACAATGCATATCCGAAGCTAGGTGGTCATGGCATAGCATATGTGACAAAGGATGCAAAGGGGGCATATCAATACCATCACAAGAAAAACAAATGCCAATAACCATGGGCTTGTCATCTATGCCATATGTGCAAATTGGGTTTATTTGAATGGCATATGCATAGTCACTAAGATGAGATTGCAAATATGACATATAATTGATCTCATGCATAGCATATGACAAATCAAGAGGATTGTCAAACATTATGTGACCAAGATAATTAGCACAAGAAATCCTATGTAACATGGCATCACAACTAATAGACTCCACATGGAAATCATCATACTCATCATAAATGGGTAAATCATCGCATGGGGAAGTCACACTAGCATGAAGCATGGAAATAGGTTGATCAACATCATGCAAGCAATCAATGTCAAGAATGTCCACTAGTGGGACTAGAGCATCACTGAGCATCACTGTCGGTGTCAAAACCGGCGGATCTCGGGTAGGGGGTCCTGAACTGTGCGTCTAGGCCGGATGGTAACAGGAGGCAGGGGACACGATGTTTTACCCAGGTTCGGGCCCTCTTGAGGGAGGTAAAACCCTACGTCCTGCTTGATTAATATTGATGATATGGGTAGTACAAGAGTAGATCTACCACGAGATCAGAGAGGCTAAACCCTATAAGCTAGCCTATGGTATGATTGTATGTTGTGGTTGTTGTCCTACGGACTAAAACCCTTCGGTTTATATAGACACCGGAGAGGGTTAGGGTTACGCAAGGTCGGTTACAAAGGAGGAGATATCCATATCCGTATTGCCTAGCTTGCCTTCAACGCCAAGTAGAGTTCCATCCGGACACGAGACAAAGTCTTCAACCTTGTATCTTCATAGTCTAATAGTCTGGCCAATGGAGATAGTCCGGCTGTCCGGAGACTCCCTAATCCAGGACTCCCTCAGTAGCCCCTGAACCAGGCTTCAATGACGATGAGTCCGGCGCGCAGTATTGTCTTCGGCATTGCTAGGCGGGTTCCTTCTCCGAATACATCACAGAAGAATTTGAATACAAGGATAGTGTCTCACCCTGCAAAATAAGTTCCACATTCCACCATAGAGAGAATAATATTTTCGCAGATCTAATTTGCTAGCTTGTTTTGGCAGCATGACGTTATGTCATGGCTCGGTGATTATTCGAACCATTTCCTTTAACCAGCCCCGCACATAACGCGAGGCAGTTTTCCGACACGTCTTGTCAAAGCAGAGATCGTGTCCTCTTATTACGGGATTCTCATCAATACGGGCGTGGGTAACCCAAGCGCGCCATCAATTGCGGCGCTTGGGGGATAAGCGAGTTTTACCAGGCAAGTGGGGACGCTTAGTTTCATCCGCCCATATAAAGGGATAATGATTCACCTTTCTATCCATGCCTTCTTCCTCCTTTGCTCATCCGTTTTCGCACACTCGAGCTCTAGCGCCCAAGTCCACACTTCCACCTCAACCTTCTCCAACCATGTCCAGAGCGGGAGGCAAGTGGATGGTCTCCTCCGTCATGGAGGGAGACATCAAGAAACTGAGGAGAGCCGGATACCTGCCCGACGACATCGCGCACCGGCTCCCAGATGAGGGGCAGCTCATCCCCACCCCCAGGACCCATGAGAAGGTAGTATTCCTCACCCATTTCCTCCGTGGACTGGGATTCCCTCTCCATCCATTCATCCGGGGGCTCATGTTCTATTACAGCCTGGATTTCCACGATCTGGCCCCGAACTTCGTCCTCAACATCTCGGCGTTTATCATCGTGTGCGAGGCCTTCCTCCGCATCAAGCCCCACTTCGGCTTATGGCTAAAGACCTTCAATGTCAAGCCGAAGGTGGTGGGCGGCCGGCAGGCGGAGTGCGGAGGATCCATGGTGGGCAAGATGCCCAACATAACATGGCTCAAGGGCTCCTTTGTGGAAACCATAAAGGGGTGGCAATCGGGGTGGTTCTATATCACCGAGCCGCGCGACCCTGCATGGGCAGCGGCCCCCGAGTTCCGATCTGGCATCCCAACGCGGCTCACCTCCTGGAAAGAGAAGGGCCTGTCCTGGGGTAGTTCAAAAGAGCTGACCGGACTCCAAACATGTATTCAAAACATGGTGGACAAGAAGCTCAAGCTTGTCAACATAGTCCAAGTTATGCTCATCCGCCGGATACTCCCGTGCCAACAACGGGAGTTCAACTTGTGGGAGTTCAATCCGGCGCAGCACCGAACTCTGAACAGGCTCTTCGACATGACTCGTGAAGACGCCTGGAGGGTACTGTTCAAAAGTGCCGAGGTCCCCCCCTCCAATTACGGAGGATCGCGGATTCAGCGTGAAGCGCCAAGCCAGTGCGGTAAGCTGCTCTACCTTTCACAGGATACTTATTTTTTCATATAGATTGACTCTATGAGGGATCTAAACTCCCGTACCTTTGACAGGACTGGCAAAAGATGGCCGGACAGATCGACTATCCGACTCCTTTGCCCAAAGGCCCCGCAGACGCTCTTCTGGCGAAGATGTTGACTCCGGCCCCTTATAAGGTGCCGGAGAAGACCAAGAAGGCCAAGGGAACTCGGAAGAGTTCCCGACGCCAGGCATCGTCAGACTCACCGTTCGATGACTCTGCGGCGCACTCTTCTCCCGAAGACAAGGAGGAAGAAGAAAAGAAGCTCCCCCATCGACTGGGGGAGATAAAAAAAGGAAGGCCGCCCCAACTGGGGGGGTGAAGGGTCCAAGAAGGGAAGGACTCTCCTTCCGGACAGCTCCACCGCCACCGACGAAGGCGGAGACGAGTGGTTGCCCAGGGCCAAGCCCCCGGGGAGATCGTAAGTATTCGGATACCAAAGTAACCCATAGGATTCCTTTGTCGCACTGCTTTCCCTAACACCGAACACGATTATGCAGGCCGCCCCGAGCTAGTATCGATGTATCGTCGGACGGCTCCTTGGGCTTGTCGGACATGGATAGCGATCCAGTCCCGACCGCCACCTCGCCTCATCCTGCCGACGACGCCGAGGTGTTGTCTCAAGAGGCACCAGATCGAGGGGAGACAGTCCCGGAGGCGCCTCAAGGCGACCTTCCAGACTCTGGGAGCCGAGGGGACGGGGCCCCCGAGAACTCCGAGTTCGGCCTCAGCCGAACACCGCGCCAGACCCTCCAGCGGTTCTGGGCTCGGGCTGGCGGCCTCCTTCTAAGAGGGGCAAGACGCCTGTGCCGGTGACCTCTGTCCATCCAGAGGCGCCGGACAATCTGCTGGAAGCGCTTCGCAGTGCTTCCATCGACGAGGAGCACCGCACTATCATGAGTGCGGTGATCCAGAAGGTTCAGTCCGCCAAGAGCGGATTGGCTGAAGCCTGTGCCAGCCTTCTAACAGGCTTTGAGGTAAGTGTTTTAAAACGTAGTAGAAATATTACCGCATAGACAGTAGCCCCTGATGCTTTGTTCGATGTTCACAAAGAAAAGCCAAACAGAGGATCAAATAATATCGCAGGAGTCTAATATAAGTATGTCAATATGCGTATGCAGGCTTTGCTGCTGGCATCCGCCGCACTGACTGCGGAGGTCGCCGTACTGAAGCAGGACCTCGAGGGGTCCAGGAAAGAACTCGGCCTTGTCAAGAGGAAACTCAAGGAGAACAAGGGTAAGTAATACCCTGTCTATAGAAATGTATATATATAAAAAAGGACGCGATTGCAAAATGACAGGATCATTGTATGTTTGCCAGGGGCCACGACCGAGGTGGCGACCCTGAAGCAAGCGCTTACCGAGGCCGAAGATAAAGCGGCGAAGGAGCGCACTGAGCGAGAGAAGCATGAGGCTCGGGTGGGCGAGGTGCAGCAAGAGCTCCAGGCCCTCATGGCGAAGCACGAGGCGTTGGAGCTTGACTCAAAGACGCGAGAGTCTGAGCATGCCGTGGCCCTCGAGAGTGTAAAAAGTGACATGGCCGAAGCCCAAAAGGCCCTCCAAGAGATTGACGCGATGAAGAAGATAGCGGCGGGTAAGGCTTTCTATATGCAAAGCAAGCATGTAAAAGTAAATTACCGATTACTTACCCAGATCCGGAGCTCTTCAGGAGCATTCGCAGATTTGCCCCGCAGTGTGTCCGATGCTGCACAATTTTACCAGGCCGAGGACGGAAGCTCGATGGAGAAGCTGTTCTGGTCTCAGTATGCTAAGGCCGAACATCCGGTGCCAATGAGCGATCAGCTGAAGCAGATGGTCGAGCTACATAAGGCAGCCGATCAGGCCATGAAGAGCTTTATAGTCCGGCTGTGGCCTGGCGGCGCCCTTCCGAACAGCTTCTTCGGCCTGGTGAGGCGTCTTGTGGATGCCTACCCATGGCTGGAGGTCGTCAAGCGATCTATCTGCATTGAAGGTGCACGCCGGGCTTTCACCCGTGTGAAATTGCAGTGGGTCAAGCTAGACGCCGTGAAGCTGATCAAGGAGGGGCCGCCGGAGGGCAAGGAGCACCGCCACCCCGAGATGTACTACGAGGGTGTTCTGCCGGGTGCCCGTCCTATCGCGGATGAGTGTTCGAAAGATGTAATATTTGAATGAGACTTGCTTGTTTTATCCTGTATGTATGAAAACTTGTTTTATATGCGCTATGCAACGCTTGTGTGAATTTAAAATATTACCTTCTGTTTGGCTGTTTATCCAATCTGAGAGATGGCTAGTCCTCGGCTTCTTCCCCCATGCCACAAGTGGTGGGGTGTTCGGGATAAACCTGAGCACTCTTGTTCCCATGTTTGGATCCTTCGAGGGAGGTGCTCAGCACAACGAACAAGGCAACCGGACAAATAATGCTTTATCACTCTCACTTAGCCATAGAATTCTATAATTTTAAATTTTGGCGAAGCCCCTGGTATTTGGAAGGCCGAATTCGGGGGGCGATACACGCCTGTAAGCCGGACAGGGCCGGCCCCTCGCCCTAAGCGGCATAAGTCTTTAGGGACTCGAAAAACCTCGCCGAACAGCGACCAGTCTCTCGCCTTATCATGACAGTCAGTTTTAGCTTTCTCTACTGAGGTGCTAAGCCCGGCAGAACCGGGGCACAATCGCAGTAGTTCTCCTAGTGCTACCTTAGCCGATAGAGTGGAACGTAAGGTACCAAAACATAGGAGCCGGGCAAACCCAACATTTGACCAAAGACATGATTCGGAGCTGATGCATATAATGATATAAGTTCGGGGTGCCACACTTGTGAAAGTGTTCGGACTTTTTACACCGCATTGTGGGGTATGTAAGCCCCTGGTGTATTGGTCGTACCAGAGTGTACGGTTGCAAGGCATCATTAATGAATACATATATATATATATAACAAGAATGCAATAATAGTCGTAATGTCATGCATTGTTTATTAAAAAATTGCGTTAAAGCAAAGTGATACATATAGTGTGATAAGCAAAGAGTAGGACTATGTCCCTTCCAAGGGCAAGCTGAGGAATGATATTAAATTGAATATTTCACTCGTTACTGTAATCAACCTGGGAATTCCATGGTATAACGTAGCTGTCTGCCTCCTTGGTTGCTGCATCATGTGTTCGGCAACAGTGCTGCCGGACAGTGTTTCCAGAGATTAAGGTCCTGAAAGAAAAAGAAAAATAACCAAATGGGAAGCCCCTAGTGCGGTTTAGGCCGCGTTTTGGGGCGTGCCGCAGTTGTGCCCCCCTCCCCACCTGTGCCCATGGTATTTTTAATGCGTAATTATGTACGCGTGACACAAATATCGCCATTGGGCTGGGATTGGGGTGGCCGCTGTATTGCTACGTGAGCTCAGATCGCGCCAGGCGTCTATTTGCCGATTGCCCCGAGCGCGCTTCAAGGTGTCCGGGCTTTGAAGCGCCGAACTGGTTGATTGCCTTGAGAGGCTGCTTTGCGCTTCTGCTGCGAGGGTCGCGATGTGCTCCTGTGTTTGGAGAGAGCGCTCTGTGTTTCCATTGACTGTAATAACTCCGCGAGGTCCTGGCATCTTGAGCTTGGGGTATGCATAATGCGGTACCGCATTGAATCTAGCAAATGCGGTTCGCCCGAGCAGCGCGTGATAACCACTGCGGAACGGGACTATATCGAAGATTAACTCTTCGCTTCGGAAGTTATCCGGGGATCCGAAGACCACTTCCAGTGTAATTGAGCCTGTGCAATGGGCCTCTACACCTGGAATGACGCCCTTAAAGGTTGTTTTTGTGGGTTTGATCCTTGAGGGGTCTATGCCCATTTTGTGCACCGTGTCTTGATAAAGCAGGTTCAGGCTGCTGCCGCCGTCCATAAGGACTCGAGTGAGGTGAAATCCATCGATGATTAGGTCTAGGACTAGTGCGGCGAATCCACCATGACGGATACTAGTGGGGTGGTCCCTGCGATCGAAGGTGATCGGACAGGAGGACCAAGGGTTGAACTTTGGGGCGACTGGCTCCAACACATATACGTCCCTGAGCGCACGCTTCCGCTCCCTCTTGGGGATGTGGGTTGCGTATATCATGTTCACCGTCTGCACTTGCGGGGGAAACCTCTTCTGTCCTCCAGTGTGCGGCTGCCGGGGTTCCTCCTCGTCATCTCTATGCGGCCCCTTGTCCTTGTTTTCGACAATTAACTTGCGGGCCTGCTTGAACACCCAACAATCCCTGTTGGTGTGATTGGCTGGCTTGTCTGGGGTGTCGTGTATTTGACACGAGCGATCGAGTATACGGTCCAAGCTGGACGGACCCGGCGTACTTTGTTTGAATGGCTTTTTCCGCTGACCGGGTTTAGAGCCTTTGAATCCGGTGTTGACTGCCGTATCCTCGGTATTTTCGCTGTTAATGAAGCGCTTATGCTTGTTGCGACGTGACCTGCTATTGCCGTCCTTGGTATCTGAGGTACCATGGTTCTTTGATATGTTATTACTGTGAGCCAGCCAACTGTCTTCTCCCGCACAAAAGCGGGTCATGAGCGTCATGAGAGCTGCCATAGATTTTGGCTTTTCCTGACCAAGGTGCCGGGCTAGCCACTCGTCTCGGATGTTGTGCTTGAAAGCCGCTAAGGCCTCCGCATCCGGACAGTCGACGATTTGATTTTTCTTTCTAAGGAATCGAGTCCAGAATTGCCTAGCCAGCTCTTCTGGCTGCTGAATTATGTGGCTCAAGTCATCGGCGTCTGGTGGTCGCACATAAGTGCCCTGAAAGTTGTCGAGGAATGCGGCTTCCAGATCTTCCCAACGGCTAATGGAGTCCGCTGGCAAGCTGTTAAGCCAATGTCGCGCTGGTCCTTTGAGCTTTAGTGGGAGGTATTTGATGGCGTGTAAGTCATCGCCGCGGGCCATGTGGATGTGGAGGAGGAAATCCTCAATCCATACTGCGGGATCTGTTGTGCCGTCGTATGATTCAATATTTACAGGTTTGAAACCTTCTAGGAATTGATGTTCCATTACTTCGTCTGTGAAGCATAAGGGGTGTGCGGCGCCTTTGTATTGGGCTATATCGGGACGCAGCTCGAATGGGTCTTGCCCGCTGTGTTCGGCCCGGCCGGATTTGATTTTACTGTATCCGGCGTGACGTTTGTCGTCTCGCAGAGTGGTGCGCCCTCGTGATCCGTAGATCGATCTTGAATGCTTTGCCTTGTCCTCCAATATGTCTCGTAGGTCTGGCGTATCTCCCCATGCCTTTTTATTTGAATGGCGTTGGGGTGGAGGCTGAGCTTTTGGCTGGAATGCCTCTCTATTGCGGCCACAAGGTGGCCGATCAGCCGTATCATACGCTTCTTCCTCCAGTCGGGGTAGTAACCTGCGCCTTGGGTAACTCTTGGAGGGATGCTCGAGTTTATATTCCTCGGCCGCGAGGACTTCAGTCCATTTGTCAGCTAGCAGATCTTGATCAGCTTGAAGCTGTTGCTGCTTTTTCTTCAGGCTATTTACCATGGCCATAAGCCGGCGCTTGAAGCGCTCTTGTTCGATGGGATCCTCTGGGACGGCGAATTTATCATCGCCGAGGCTTGCCTCGTCTTCGGAGGGGGGGATGTAATTGTCATCCTCCTCCTCTCCGTATGCCGCTCTCTCAGGAGAGCTGGCTCCTTCATTCTCCTACTCTAAATCTTGCTGGAGGGGATTGTTGTTGTCTTCGGCACTATCCGGAGTGTTATTATCTCATGTGCCGGTATCACCACTTTTGCTTTAGCGGGACTTAGAGCGGCGCCGCTGACGTCGGCGCTTGGGTTGCTTCTTGGAGGGGTCATCCTCCGTTATCCCGTCGCCATTGCCTTCTTTGGGTGTATCCACCATGTATATGTCATATGACGAGGTGGCTTTCCAGTGCCCTATAGGTGTTGGTCCATGTTCGTCTCCTACATCGTCGTCCATACCGTCGATGTCTTCGGAGTCGAAGTCGAGCATGTCGGTTAAATCATCGACAGTGGCTACGAAGTGGGTGGTGGGTGGGCGTCGAATTTCTTCGTCGTCGGCATCCCAATCCTGTTGGCCATAATCCGGCCAGGGCTCTCATGACAAAGAGAGAGACCTTAGTGAATTCAGAATATCGCCGAAGGGCGAGTGCTGAAAGATATCCGCGGCGGTGAATTCCATGATCGGCGCCCAATCGGATTCGATTGGCAGGGGCGCGGATGGTTTGAAGTCAGAAAAAGAGTCCAGCACCTTGGAGTCACGGGCTGCGCAGAGGATTATGCTGGTGTTCGGCTCGATCGCCGTTGAGACTGCAGCCCCTGAGGCGGTGTCTAACCACCCGTCCTCGATTGGCGCAGTTGGCTCCGAACTAAGGGTCGGAGCTGATGCGGGCGCGGCTTCTGGGATACTGTTCGGCGGCAGAGCTAGGTCATACCCGTCGCGACAGTGCGGCACGCCCGACTGTGGCTCGAATCCGTCGAAGATCAAGTCTCCGCGGATGTCGGCCGTGTAGTTCAAACTTCCAAATCTGACCTGATGGCCAGGGGCGTAGCTTTCAATCTGCTCCAGATGGCCAAGCGAATTAGCCCGCAGTGCAAAGCCGCCGAATACGAAGATCTGTCCGTGGAGAAAAGTCTCACCCTGGACCGCATCGCTATCGATGATGGTAGGAGCCATCAAGCCTAACGGCGACGACGCAGAGGAACTCTCAATGAAAGCACCAATGTCGGTGTCAAAACCGGCGGATCTCGGGTAGGGGGTCCCGAACTTTGCGTCTAGGCTGGATGGTAACAGGAGGCAGGGGACACGATGTTTTACCCAGGTTCGGGCCCTCTTGAGGGAGGTAAAACCCTACATCCTGCTTGATTAATATTGATGATATGGGTAGTACAAGAGTAGATCTACCACAAGATCAGAGAGGCTAAACCCTAGAAGCTAGCCTATGGTATGATTGTATGTTGTGATTGTTGTCCTACGGACTAAAACCCTTCGGTTTATATAGACACGGGAGAGGGTTAGGGTTACGCAAGGTCGGTTACAAAGGAGGAGATATCCATATCCGTATTGCCTAGCTTGCCTTCCACGCCAAGTAGAGTTCCATCCGGACACGAGACGAAGTCTTCAATCTTGTATCTTCATAGTCTAACAGTCCGGCCAATGGAGATAGTCCGGCTGTCCGGAGACCCCCTAATCCAGGACTCCCTCAATCACCGTCACCTATGTTACCGTTTTCATTCCACTCAAGTGGTGTAGGTGAGGTGGGAAAGACCAAATGGTGGTCATCTTCATCTTGATGGAACCATGTGGGGGGTGCATCATATTCCACCATGGCCATCGTCTTGTCCAAGGGTAGGACGAAGTCGTCGAGAATCGGCGCGTCATCATATAAGGGACATAGCACCAAATGAGAAGACACAATAGAGGTAGAGGTTAAGTCATTAGAAATCAAAGTGGCCTCACATGCCCTATCAACTATCTCACTCTCTCTATGTGGTGGTTCACTCACTCCCTCAATGTAGGTGCACTCAATCTCACGTATGGTGGAGTCACTCATCTCACTCAAGTGGTGGGGGTTGTGGCTCTCCTCACATGGGAATTGTGGTAACACATCATATATGGGGCTAGTGGTGAAGTCACTCTCACTCTTAATATGGTGGCAAAAGTCACTCAAGTCATCATACGTCGTCGTGGTCGAAGGGAAAATCCCATGCTCAACCATCTCGTTGTCGTCATCGTGGATGAAGGTCGAAGATGGCACATCATCACTCTCGCCTCCTAAGATGGAAGCATCATCCTTGCTCGCCACCTTGTCGCTCGCCTCCAAAGCATGGTCCTTGAGGGTCTCCGTAGACGTACTCGTCGCTGCACCGTCTTGAAAAAGAGTCATGGAGGACTCGGCATCATCAATGCCACAAAGAGGGATGGCGGTGAAGTCGAACTTGGGAGCATCGTCTTGGAGCTCGTTGGGCTTGGACATCTTGGTGGTACTAGCCTCATGCTCGTTCTCATGGAGCTTGGTCGTCGCAAAGTGAGCTTGGGGTGGAGAAGCTTTGGCCTTCATGAGTTCTTGTGCCGCCATGAGAGCTCCAATGTAGTTGTCGTCGAGGGACTTGTAGTTCTCGAGGGAGATCGTCTTGCAGATGTCGTTGTGCAATCCCATCATGAAGTGGAACTTCATCGAAATGGGGTCGTCCACGCCGGCTCGTTGCAAGGCAATCTTCATCTCCTTGAAGTACTCGTCGATGGACTTGGATCCTTGGATGGTGTTCTCCAATTGGCGTTGAAGTTGTTCCATGTAGGTTGGAGGCACGAACTCATGCCGCAAAGATCTCTTCATCTTGGGCAAACTCATGGCGTAGGTCTCCGAAGGTGCGTGAAGCCACCATGTGGACGCGTAGTCGTGGAAGTTCCTTGTGGCGCACTTCACTTGATCTTCTGGAGGAACTTGATGTAGCTTGAGGTAGTTGACCGTCAAACGCTCCCACTCGAGATACTCCTCGGGTTCTAGAGTCCCATGGAAAGGAATCTCATGGTCGATGTCGAGGTCGTAGTAGCTCGTGGAAGTCACGGACTTGAGCTTGGGGAGCTTCTCTTGAGAGTAGTCTTAAGGTGCTTGTTGGCGAAGATGTCGTATATCCGAAGGCGAAGATGCCTTGAAGTCGCTTGGCGAAGATGCCAAGGGCAATGGTGAAGTCGTTGAGCGGTTGTTGGTGTTGAGCTCTTGACCTTCACGTCCGTGGTGGTGATGGTGTCGATGCCGATGTGACCTTGCCGAAGATGGTAGCTCGGAGGCTTGTGCTCTTGAGCATCTTCTCGAAGATGAGGAAGACCGCTTGTAGGACTTGATGAGGGCTTTGATCTCCTCCATTTGAGCTTGCATCTTGGCGTCGTTGGAGTTGTTCATGGCATCGAACTCGTCATTGTTGTTGTAGACCGAAGATGAAATGCCTTGCCTATCCATCACTCCAAGAGAAAAATGTGAGTGGTAGAAAGAGAAGAACGAATACCAAATGTACCTTGACCGAAGTTGAAAGTGGATCAATGATCACTGCAATGTGGACAAGGAAATAGCACAATTGGTACCAATTCTTGTTGGTTTCTCACACCTACACAAATAAGGCTTATGGTGGAGCTCGGTGAGGATAGTGGCACAAAAATTTAATGTAAAATGTTAGCAAGAGTCAATAATGTTGAAAGAGATTCACAAATTCGCAAGTGTAACAAGTAGACCAATAGCAATGAATGGCACACGGAAACACACACACGGATAGATAAATGGGGTCGTGCAACCAAGGAATGAGCACAAAATGTGGAATCCACGGAAAACGCTCGTGTTGCACAACTCAAGAGAGACACTAGCACGATTTCTCTATAGGCGGATACGACACTTGTGCACAACCTATAATATGCAAAATGTACCGACTTTCTATCCCAAGTATGCTATATATGTATGATGTTCCGGTGGTATGATCCAAGATGATCGGATATGACAATCTTATATGCAATGTGGTATGATGCCATGGCACTTGCTTATAATCTTCTTTGCTCTTTCTCTTTTGCTTAAAATCTTATTCTCCTTTCTTTTTTTTTGTATGGCCACTATGTGAAATGCACAAACCAAGATAGCAATTGGGTATATACGGGAACAATCTTGTGACACAAGGGATGATATGATACCAATATGATATGGTATGTATGCAATGTATGGTGTAGATCACTAATGTGCACAAGTAACGTTGCCGGCAATACTCAAAGGCTAGTCTCGATAGGTAAGTGACGCAAAATGGGCTAGGGGTTAACAATGCAATGGAAATGGAATATACAATGGAGGGATACCACGATACCAAGATGATATGGAGGTTACCGTCCGTGGCGATGATGAGTGGCGGTGATCTTGATGGAGATACCAAGATGATGAAGACTCGTCCCTAAGTAGCCGAAACACCTTAGGAAACGGAAACTCAAAATCTCAAATGTCAAATGTCAAATGGTGGTAGAAGGAATGCGGTGGTGGTTTTGTGGAAGTGCAATGATGGGTTATACGAGTAGGCAATGCGTAAGTGGAGGGTAAGGTTGGCTATACGCGGTGTCGGAGTTGGAAGAACGGTCCCTAAGTAGCCTAAACACCTTAGGAGACACAACTCACAACACTAACAAAATTGATTTAAGTTGGGATGGTGGAAGTGTATGGTGGTCAAGCCTATGCGGTAGTGGTGGTGGTTGATGAATAAGCAACTGTCCCTAAGTAGCCTAGACACCTTAGGAGACTCAAATCACTCCTCAAGCAACCACTAATGCGATGGGGAACAAAATTGGTTAGGTTGTGGAAGTCGGTGGTGGTTATGCGGAGGTTGTGGTGGAAGCCCTAGGCAAAGATGCCAAAGTTCCAAAAATTTGATGGAGTCAAAACATGTTGGTGGTATTTTTGTGGGAAGGGGGATGTCAAGAGCTTTTCAACGAGCTAAAGAACGCGAAAATCGGACTCCGGATGAATTAGTTATGGACAAAATGGTGAAACGGGGAAGCTGAAATGTACATGGGCCGGACATCCGGGGCTCGGGCCGGATTTCCGGGGGCGTATGTCCAGAACCGTGCGGATTTTGCATTCTAGGAGCTGGATGTCCGGCCGGGGACCCGGATGTCCGACCCGATGGCCCGAATGTCCGGCCCGACGAATCCAGATCTCGGTTGGGGCGGAAATTTTCGAATTGGGGGCGGAAATGGATGATTCCAAAGGCAAAATTGGAGAGATTTCGTGGATGGAAAGTGGGGACACTTGGGGATATTCTAGATCCACTCGAAACCAAGCAAATCCATGGATCAAAATCAACAAAACCTCATCAAACCAACAAATCAAAAAAAATTGGGGCTATTTTTGGTGGGGATTTTCGAAATTGGGGAAGAACATAACAAAATTAGGCTAGAAAACAAGGGGGAGGCTCCGAAATCATGATCAACGTGGCTCATGATACCAAAATGATGTAGGGTAGAACCCTAGTGGCCCGATCTTTCACGAAAGGAGCGGATCCCATGAAGAACGCGAAGAACACGAGGAGGGAAATGAGGGGAAAATCACGAGGGGAACACAAGAGAACACTCAAACCAACAAGTATGATCACACATGTGCTAGATCCTCGAAACACAAAGAGAGATACAAGATCCAAAGTCAACAACGGACGATACAACAGGTTACCGG
The DNA here is from genome assembly GCF_056163025.1 of Triticum urartu. NCBI lineage: Eukaryota > Viridiplantae > Streptophyta > Magnoliopsida > Poales > Poaceae > Triticum > Triticum urartu. The sequence goes on from NC_141873.1 coordinate 259,315,545, forward strand.
TTCTTCTCCATGAGGAGGTCTTGAATCCACAAGGGGATCTTCCCGTGAGGGGTCTTGAATCCAAGGTGGATCTTCTCCGTAGAGGGGCCACGGTCTCTCTCGTGGAGTAGATCCGATATGGATGAGCGAAGCTCTATCTCTCAAATGAGCTATCACAACGCTAACCCTAGAAAGTTGGACGAGGTGGAGTATATATAGTCTAGGGGGGAGAAAGGATACACGGGCCTCAGCCCTTCACTGTGCGCAGACAGGGGAGGCCGGATGTCCGGGCTGGTCGGGCCGGAAGTCCGGGCTTTCAGGCGATGCCGGATGTCCGGGCTGGAGTGGTGGCACTTGTTGCTCTCGGGTTCGGAGGGGCCGGATTTCCGGGCTGGGAGCCGGATGTCCGGGGGCTCGGGAACGGCCAGATGTCCGGGCTGGCGAGGCCGGATGTCCAGGGCCTGGGAGCTGTTCTCCGTCTTCTTCCGTCGTTGCTTCCATGCTTCCCTCGCGGATGGAGTAGTTGTTCCTTGGCGCTTGCACTCCTCCTCAACATCCGTGAAGCTCCGACAATACCTATGCATGCACACGGGAGAAGTGTCAAGTAGTATACCATCCTCGAAGGGGTCAAGTGAGTACGTGTAAAGGAGATGATTCACCTTTATGTATGTGAAGTAGATGCCGCACGTGTCACTTGCCAAACAGACTCTTGACATGGTGATGTCCATAGGATGCTCCGCATCAATGATCCTTTATTCTAACAGGGAAAGGTGGTTTCTCAATATAAGCGGTAGGAACAATACGATCAACATTATAAGTGATAGTCTTTTCTTCAACTTTAATAGGTTCGACTACTTTTACTTCAATGGGAGGATGATATTTAAACCAATTCTCTTTAGGGAGATCAACATGAGTAGAAAATGATTCACAGAAAGAAGCTACTATCTCAGAGTCAAGTCCATATTTAGTGCTAAATTCATGAAAAGCATCTGTATCCATAAAAGATTTAACACAATCAAACTTAGGTGTTATACCTGACTCCTTACCTTCATCGAGTTCCCAATCTTCAGAGTTGCGTTTAATTGTTTCCAATAAATCCCATCTTCTTGATAACTTCCTTGGGCATACCTGTAAGCTTAAATAATCCACAAACTTCATCCACATAGATTAGGTGCATATCGGGATGTAATGTTCCATCTCCTATAAAGGATTAGCTAGCAGTTTCTCTATCATACCCGAAGGAATTTCAAAGTAAACATTTTTAGTAGGTTCAGTGGGTTGAGGAGCACCTCTTTGCTCTACTGGTCGTGGTGAAGATACCCTGAACAAGCCCCTCAAAGGATTATTTTCCATAGTAACAAGTGACAGTAAATTTCAGCACACTATACAAAATTTTCCTTACCAAATTCCACCTACCAAAGGCACGTCATTCCCCGGCAACGGCGCCATAAAAGAGTCTTGATGACCCACAGGTATAGGGGATCTATCATAGTCCTTTCGATAAGTAAGAGTGTCGAACCCAACGAGGAGCAGAAGGAAATGACAAGCAGTTTTCAGTAAGGTATTCTCTGCAAGCACTAAAATTATCGGTAACATATAGTTTTGTGATAAGGTAATTCGTAATGGGTAACAAGTAACCAAAGTAAACAAGGTTTAGCAAGGTGGCCCAATCCTTTTTGTAGCAAAGGATAAGCCTGGACAAACTCTTATATAAAGGAAAGCGCTCCCGAGGACACATGGGAATTATCGTCAAGCTAGTTTTCATCATGCTCATATGATTCGTGTTCGTTACTTTGATAATTTGATATGTGGGTGGACCGGTGCTTGGGTACTACCCTTCCTTGGACAATCATCCCACTTATGATTAACCCCCCTCGCAAGCATCCGCAACTACGAAAGAAGAATTAAGGTAAACCTAACCATAGCATGAAACATATGGATCCAAATCAGCCCCTTGCGAAGCAACGCATAAACTAGGGTTTAATATTTTGTCACTCTAGCAACCCATCATCTACTTACTACTTCCCAATGTCTTCCCCTAGGCCCAAACAATGGTGAAGTGTCATGTAGTCAACGTTCACATAACACCACTAGAGGAAAGACAACATACATTTCATCAAAATATGGAACGAATACCAAATTCACATGACTACTTATAACAAGACTTCTCCCATGTCCTCAGGAACAAATGTAACTACTCACAAATCATATTCATGTTCATAATCAAAGGGGTATTAATGTGAACAAAGGATCTGAACATATAATCTTCCACCGAATAAACCAACTACCATCAACTACAAGGAGTAATCAACAGTACCAGCAACCCGCATGTACCAATCTGAGGTTTTGAGACAAAGATCGGATACAAGAGATGAACTAGGGTTTGAGAGGAGATGGTGCTGGTGAAGATGTTGATGGAGATTGACCCCCTCCCGATGAGAGGATCGATGGTGATGATGATGGTGACGATTTGCCCCTCCCGGAGGGATGTTTCCTCGGCAGAACAGCTCCGCCGGAGCCCTAGATTGGTTCCGCCAAGGTTCCGCCTCGAAACGGCGGCGCTTCGTCCCGAAAGCTTCCTTATGATATTTTCCAGGGCAAAAGACACCTTATACCAGAAGATGGGCATCGGGGGGCTTCCAGGTGGCCCAAGAGGCAGGGGCGCGCCCTCCACCGTCGTGGATAGTGGGTGGCCCCCCTCTGGTGCTTTATCCCGCCAATATTTTTAATATATTCCAAAACTGACTTTCGTGGAGTTTCAAGACTTTTGGAGATATGCAGAAAAGGTCTCTAATATTTGCTCCTTTTCCAGCCCAGAATTCCAGCTGTCGGCATTCTCCCTCTTCATGTAAACCTTTTAAAATAAGAGAGAAAAGGTATAAGTATTGTGACATAATGTGTAATAACAGCCCATAATGCAATAAATATCAATATAAAAGCATGATGCTTAATGCACGTATCAACTCCCCCAAGCTTAGACCTCGCTTGTCCTCAAGCGGAAGCCGATATCGAAAAATATGTCCACATGTTTAGAGATAGAGGTGTCGATAAAATAAAATATGGACATGAGGGCATCATGATCATTCTTAGAATAGCAACACACACACACACACATATATATATATATTGTCATACAATTTCTTATACTGAAGTAACAATCTATTCACAATGTGAAGTATGAATCAGAAACTTCATTGAAAAACTAGCAAACTATAATCTCAGTCGTTGAAGCAATTGCAATTTATCATAGCATCGGAAAGAGTCAATATAAGAGCTTTTTAGCAAGTCCACATACTCAACTATCATTTAGTCTTTCACAATTGCTAACACTCACGCAATACTTATGTGTATGAAGTTTTAGTCGGACACAGAGAAAATAGAGGCTTATAGTTATGCCTCCCAACCTTTTACCTCAAGGGTAACGTCAACAATAATGCTTTATGAAAACCCACATCCAAATTGATATATATATATATATATATATCAGGATCTTTCCAACACATAGTGCTTGCCAAAGGATAAAGTGTAAAAAGGAAAGGTGAAGATCACCAAGACTCTTGTATAAGGTATAAGACAAAAAAAGATAGGCCCTTCGCAGAGGGAAGAAGAGGTTGTCATGTGCTTTTATGGTTGGATGCACAAAATCTTAATGCAAAAGAACGTCACTTTATATTGCCACTTGTGATAGGGACCTTTATTATGCAGTCCGTCGCTTTTATTTCTTCCATATCACAAGCTCGTATAAAGCTTATTTTCTCCACACTAATAGATCATACATATTTAGAGAGCAATTTTTATTGCTTGCAACAATGACAACTTACTTGAAGGATCTTACTCAATCCATAGGTAGATATGGTGGACTCTCATGGCAAAACTGGGTTTAAGGATATTCGGAAGCACAAGTAGTATCTCTACTTGGTGCAAAGAATTTGGCTAGCATGAGGGGGAAAGGCAAGCTCAACATGTTGGATGGTCCATGACAATATAATTTATTTTGTATATAAGAAAAAATAACCCATTACATTGTCTTCCTTGTCCAACATCAACTTTTTAGCATGTCATATTTTAATGAGTGCTCACAATCATAAAAGATGTCCAAGATAGTATATTTATATGTGAAAACCTCTCTTTCTTTATTACTTCCTATTAATTGCAACGATGACCAAAACTATGTTTGTCAACCCTCAACAACTTTTATTCATCATACTCTATATATGTGAAGTCATTACTCTCCATAAGATCAATGTGATCTCTTTATTTCCTTTTATTCTTTCTTTTTTCTTTTATTCCCTCAAGATCATAGTAAGATAACCAAGCCCTCGAATCAAGACTAATCTTTATTATATATAGCTCACGGACTCGATTACATAGATAAGGATCAACACAAAAACTCAAAGCTAGATCATACTAAACTTTATTCTACTAGATCAAGATATAACCAAAAGGATCGAACTAAGCAAAATGGTAAAGATAGAAGTGTGATGGTGATACGATACCGAGGCACCTCCCCCAAGCTTGGCAGTTGCCAAGGGGAGTGCCCATACCCATGTATTTATGTCTCTTTGTTCGGAGGTGGTGATGATGGAGTTGTTGATGATGTAGGCTTCTTCCTTAATTTGCGCTTGAGGATAGAATTTTGCTCCCTTAGGTCGTCGATCTCCTGCTCAAGGCTTAATATCATTCTGCATAGTTCCTGTTTGTTCTCCTACAAGAGGCGGAAAGGGATAAACTCGATCTTAGATGTCTTTGCTCTATTAGGGAGGCTTGACTTTTTGAACTCCACACGCATGTCCCCAGGTTGAGGTAATGGGACTTCATCTTCATTTGAGCTCGTCTCCTCCTTTCCCCTAGGATTATAGTCTTCTTCTTCCTCCGTGGTCCAACCACAATGCTCCAAGTCCCCATGGACCTTAGGGTCTGCAAGGTAATCAACCACATAGCTTTCTCCCTCCGAATCCTGGGACGACATATTGCTCTAATCTGCGGCAGAAACGACTCAAAACAAAAAAAGAGGATTTTGTCATGGTACGATGGTCAAAACCTTCGGGAGATTATATAATGAATTTTTACTGACCAGAAGAAGTATCGTGCAAGAAAACGGAGTCCGGAGGGCACACGAGGTGCCCACGAGGCAGGGGGCGCACCCTCCACCCTCGTGTACTTTCCGGACTACTTCTTATTTTCCTATTTTCTTAAGTATTCCAAAACAGAGAAAAATTGTTGTTAGAACTATTTTGGAGTCAGTTTACTTACCGTACCACATACCTATTCCTTTTTGGATTCTGAAACGTTCTGGAAAGTGTCCCTTATGTACTCTTCCCGGGTTACGGTGTCAATAACATTTGTTTCGGCATTTATGGGATTACCTGAGATATAATGTTTGATTCTTTGACCGTTCACCACCTTCGGATTTGTGCCGTCGAAGTTGTTGATTTTTATGGCACCAGGACAATAGACCTCCTCGATAACATAAGGACCTTCCCATTTAGAGAGGAGTTTTCTTGCAGAAAATCTTAAATGAGAGTTGTATAACAAAACATAGTCACCTACATTAAACTCACGTTTTTGTATCCTTTTGTCATGCCATCTTTTAACTTTTTCTTTAAACAGTTTGACATTCTCATAGGCCTGGTGTCGGTGTCAAAACCGGTGGATCTCGGGTAGGGGGTCCCGAACTGTGCGTCTAGGATCGATGGTAACAGGAGACAGGGGACACAATGTTTACCTAGGTTCGGGCTCTCTCTATGGAGGTAATACCCTACGTCCTGCTTGATTGATATTGATGAATATGGGTGTTACAAGAGTTGATCTACCACGAGATCGTAATGGCTAAACCCTAGGAGCCTAACCTGTATGACTATGGTAATGAATGTGTCCTTTCCGGACTAACCCCTCCAGCTTATATAGACAGCGGGGGGGGGGATCTAGGGTTTACATAGAGTCGGTTACATAAGAGGGAATCTTCATAGTCGGTCGCTAAGCTTGCCTTCCACGCCAAGGAGAGTCCAATCCGGACTGAGGTATAGTCTTCGGCCTTCATGTCTTCACAGCCCATCAGTCCGGCCCATGGATAACAAGTCGGATGCCCGAGGACCCCTTAGTCCAGGACTCCCTCAGTAGCCCCCGAACCAGTCTTCAATAGCGAGGTGTTCAGCACAAAAATTGTCTTCGGCATTGCAAGGTAGGTTCCTCCTTTAATGATCTCCAAGTTATGTATTCAGACATTTATTCCATGTTACTCCCCTCAGCTTCTGCGCATTAAATAACTTCGCCTCCCACATGTCAAGCGAAGGTGGAAGGTCAGGGTTTTTGCAGATAACACCTCGCCCATGCAAGGGACATCGCCTATTAAAGAGATCGGATCCTAGATCCATTCAGCACCATACAGAGGAAATCCTTGGAAACTGTTTGGGAGAAACCATTCCAGCATGGCTAGCGTCCCCAGCTCCTCCACCCGTCCCGACCCAAAGAAAGGCCAGTGGGAGAGGTGTTCAGTGTCCCACAGTCAATTGGCGGAGCTACAGACGCAGGGATTCCCCCCCTCCCCCACGGATCTAGTTCCTGTTCGAGCGGGGCTAGATTCCTTCAACGGTGAGATTCAGGCAGAGGACTTCCCCAATCCATCCGGGGGAGAGCGAGTATGTTTCGTCCCCTACCTGCTAAGGGGCGTTGGATTTCCAATTCATCCGTTCCTCAGAGGGCTTATAGAATACTATGGCCTCCAGTTTCACAACTTCACCCCTGCCTCCGTTCTGTACATCGCGGGTTACGTCGCTTTATGTGAATTATTCCTGGGTATCGAGGCTCATTTCGAGCTATGGAGGAAGTTGTTCTGTCTTGTCCCGCGTAATCACAAGAGGTCAATATTTGAAGTGGGCGGAGCCAAAGTATGGCGCATCACTAATACAGGATATCTGTCTGGTACACCAAGGAAGGCATCCGAAGAATGGCCTTTCGAATGGTTCTATATTGAAGACGTCGCGCTTCCCGACCCAGTTCGAAAGGGTCTTCCTGAATTTTCCAGCATTCCACTGAAGAAATGCCATAGTTGGCGTCCTCAGAGTCTTGAAGAGGAGGACATCGCAGAAGTTCGCCAGCTTATGAGCAAGATAAAGACGCTCGCTTAGTCCAGACTTACAATAATCGACGTAATGGCGATCTCCATAGTGCGTGGGGTTTAGCCGCTACAATACAGAGGGCTGCCCATGTGGCATTATAATGGAGAGGATGATGCCTCCCGTTATGGCCAGAAGGGTCCGGATACCCCCACCGCTCTGGCCAAAATATTGGCCGAGCTTTTTAAAGGGGAAGAAGAGGAGTTTCTTCGCATTAAGCACAGAGATGGATATTCTATGTATAATCCTCCCAGTTGGGTAAGCTTCGACCCTTCAATTCTACTCATTCCCCTTCTGGATTACTTTTGATAAATTTCAAGTCTGTATGGTATGGCAGCACTAGCAGAAGGTCACCGAAGGACTTCATAGTCCTACCCCACAGCCGGAGACCCACAACCGGGAACTAGATCCTGGGTTTGAAGAGGATCCGGATATATTTGTGGTACTCGGGGGGGGGGAGTGTTCTACCAGACAAGCTATGATGGCACAGAAGTGGCCATCACTACAGACTATCCTGGCCTTCTTCCTGCTTCTCATGTAAATAATTAAGAAACACCTTCTCTAAAAGAGTGCTCTTATTCCGTCTCACCCATCGCACTGTATCGTGCTTCACAGGGGAGACGTTCGGCAATTTCGAAGAGATCGGCTCCCGCACCGGACAATCCTTCCAAGAGGAAAGCAAATGAAGACATGGTCGTGCCTTCATCAAAGAGGTATGAATTCGCCAACCTGCCCCTGAGCAGTCACGTACAACCGTGACCTTCCCGTTTTCCATTTGCCAAGAGGAAGGCGCGCCGGACTATATCCGGGGGTCCGAGCGGCCGTACTTCCCACAGCCAGGATTCAAATCCTGCCGTGAAGACAGGGCTGATGCAGGGGCGACGCCGGACTGTCCTCCAGCCGAGGACTCGGACGATGTATCCGTCACCAACTCAGAAGTGGAGAGTGCTATGAATCATCGGCACCACAGGGCCATTTTACAAGATCCTGGATTTTCGGAAGAGTCGTTTAACGCCTTCAACACAGCCGATGCATACATCCGGGCTGCTCGTGATGGGATTAGCAGGGCCGCAAAGCAACATTTGAAAGATGTGCAGGTAAATTCGCTTTGTGTGACTATGATAACCATATGCCAGTAGCCCCCGAGACTTAAAGGAGTTGAAACAACTGATTTAAGGATCAATGTACAACCAGGTGCTTACGGAGAAGAATACCCAGCTGGCTCAGGAACTAGAAAAGTGTCAGCGCCAGCTGCTTGCTGCTAACGCTGAACTAGAGAAATACAAGGCATCTCCAGGTAACATTTTCCTCCATCGAAAATTCATAAGGCTACACCGATAGTGTGAATCTGGGTTTTAATCTTTGTGTTGGGTCGTTTAGACCGAGTACAAGAGCAGCTGGACGCCGCTCAAAGCGAAGAACACGGAGCCAAAAAGCTACATGCAGCGGGCGAGCGTGTATTGACAAAGGTCGTTGAAGAGAAAAAGAAACTCCAGGATTCGAACATCAACCTAGGCGAAGAACTGAAAGATGTGCGAGCGCAGCTAGCCGATTCTGTGAAGGAGAACAAGAAGCTCCGAGGCGGCATATTTAGTATGTGGTCGCTTTTATCTTATAACAGTTTGGAGGTAGCCGTAGCTGATATAGCTGTAATTGCAGGTGTGTTGACGAACCGCCATGAAGAGGAAGTGTCCGGATCATCAAATGATCTTCTGCAGGAGCTGTCGCAGTTGCACGAGCAAGCTCGGCAGGCTATGCGGAGTGTAGCCAAGGCTTTATGGCCATCCGACTCCCCTCCAGGAAGCATGGAGAAGCTGGTAGAGCTGTTCAAGGGAGCACGGCGGCGTATCCGGCTGTGGAAGATATCTGCCTGTCGAGAGGGTGTGCGAGAGGCCTGGGCCATGGTGAAGATGCGCTATACCAAGCTGGATCTAATCACATGGCTCGTGTTGGGCCGGTAGGGACGAATGGGGAAGAAATTCCCGTTAGTATAGTATATGACCAAGTAGAGGTGGCCGCTAAAAATTCCCAACAGGATTGTAAGTTAGGCTGCCTGTTGGAAGGTGTAGAGGAAGAGGCGTTCGAGTCCAAATGACTGTGTACTTTCCTCATCTAGCTGAATTGTATATCATTTGGCAGACCTTTTTGCTTCGACTTCCGGACTCTAAGGTGCAGCGTGTTTCCGAATACCGTCGCGGCCGAATAGGCCGAGGTACGCTTGGAAAACTAGGCGTAGGGGTCATAGTTGCTTGAACAGAGAAGTTGTATCCGGCTAGCTATGTCATATTACACTGATATCGTAAGAAACATCTTCCAGAGGGAATAGTTCCGTTAAGGGTTCCTTTCCCTAGGTGTGCATGCATTTAATGTACATGTCCGAATTGTGATGCGAGCACCATAGTTTGTATAACTTCTGGGGGTGCACAATGGAGTGAGTTTAGAAAACATCTTTAATTCGCCGACTGAATATTCCCTTAAGAACGCTAGCTTTCAGCTTCACCCAGTCTGAGGTAGACATCCGAATGACCCGGTAGTAACAATTACAGAGGTGCTCCCTTTATGCCCTAGCCGAACTAACGGGAATGTAGGGCATCAGCACAGGGGCCAGGTAACCCTGCTTGGCCAAAACTTAAGTCATATCGATGCATATAGTGGCGAAGAAAAGGTACATATGGAAAACTCATATGTGAGGAGCTTAATGCTCAAGGAATGACAAGAACTTCTGTCCGAGAAGCCCGCAGGTACAAGTAACATACATGTTTAAAGATGTATGTGTCGATGTTGTGTGGTCTAGCCGTACCGAAGCTTTAAATCAAGAAAGAAGAAAATAATCGAAAGAGAGAGATAAAATAACGGAAGCTGCAGGGGAGGAGGATACGAACACGAGGTTTGGTGCTAGGCATAGAATCTTTGGAGTCTGGCCACGTTCCAGGGGTTCGGCTCGAGGCGATTGTCTGATGCATCGTGAAGACAGTACGCCCCTCCAGTGAGGACTTCGTCAATTATGAAGGGACCCTCCCATTTGGGCTTGAGTTTGTCCTTTTTCTTCTCCAGCAGGCGTAGAACGAGTTCGCCAATGTTGTAAGTCTTGGCCCATACTTCTCTGCTTTGATATCTTCGAGCCTGCTGCTGGTAAAATGCTGAACGGGCTTTTGCGACATCGCATTCCTCCTCCAGGGCATCTAGGCCATCCTGCCGATCAAGCTCGGCTTCTATCTCTTCGTACATACGCACTCGAGGTGAGTCGTGAATAATATCGCAGGGAAATACGGCCTCTGCGCCATACACCCTGAAGAAAGGTGTGTATCCGGTAGTGTGGTTGGGCTTGGTCCGCATCCCCCGGAGTACGGATTCGAGCTCCTCAACCCAGTGCTTGTCTGATTCTTTCAAGGACCGCACTAGTCTGGGCTTGATGCCGCTCATAATGAGACCGTTGGCTCGTTTGACTTGACCGTTGGTTTGTGGGTGGTAGGCGGAGGCGTAATCGAGTTTAATACCCAGATTAGTACACCAAGTTTTTACCTTGTCGTCTATGAAATTGGAGCCGTTGTTAGTGATGATGCTGTGTGGGACACCATAACGGTGCACAACACCGGATATGAAGTCTATTACCGGGCCGGATTCGGCCGTTTTGACCGGCTTAGCCTCTATCCACTTAGTGAATATGTCCACCATAACCAGTAGAATTTTTTTCTTATGGCTTCCCCCTTTAAGGGCTCCAACCATATCGAGTCCCCAGACCGCAAAAGGCCAAGTGATGGGGATTGTTTGTAAGGCGGTGGGGGGAATATGGCTTTGATTGGCAAAGAGTTGGCATCCGATGCAATGTTGGACAAGGTCCTGTGCATCTGCTCGGGTCGTCGGCCAATAAAACCATGTATGGAAGGCCTTGCTAACAAGGGCCCGAGCTGCGGCGTGGTGACCGCCGAGTCCGGCATGGATTTCAGCCAATTGTTGCCGCCCCTCTTCCTCGGATATACATTGTTGAAGGACTCCGGTGGCCCTTTTCTTGTAGAGCTCTCCATCATGAACCTTGTGGGCTTTTGAATGCCGAACAATGCAGCGGGCCTCATTCTGGTCCTCGGGAAGCTCTTTCCTGTTGAGGTAGGCCAGGAAGGGTTCGGTCCATGGGGCAATGACTGGCATGATGAGATGCGCCGATGGTGTTATTTCGATGGCCGAGCCCCCGAGGACGTTGCTGTTTCCGGGGTCTTGGATTATGTTTGATTCCAGACTTGTATTGTCATTTTCCCCCTGCCACACCATGGATGGCTTAAAGAGCCTTTCCAGGAAAATATTAGGTGGGACGGGTTCGCGCTTAGCACCGATATGAGCAAGAACGTCCACCGCTTGATTACTTTCTCGAGCCACATGATGGAACTCGAGTCCTTCAAACCGGTCCCACATTTTGATGACTGCATTACAATACGCTGCCATCTTCGGATCTTTAGCGTCGAAATCTCCGTTTATTTGAGATATTGCAAGGTTCATGTCCCCGCGTACTTCTAGGCATTGTATGCCCATGGAGACGGCCATCCGGAGACCATGTAATAAGGCCTCGTATTCGGCTGCATTATTGGAGTCTGTGTATATTATTTGGAGAATGTACTGGACGATGTCTCCCGTAGGGGACGTTAAAACGACCCCCACTCCTAACCCTTCCAGCATTTTGGAGCCGTCGAAGTACATGACCCAATTGGAGTATGTGCCGTGTTCTTTAGGGAGTTTGGCCTCTGTTAATTCGGCAACGAAGTCAGCCAGTACTTGGGACTTGATAGCTCGACGTGGTTTATATGTAATGTCAAATGGGAGGAGTTCAATGGCCCATTTGGCAATCTGGCCTGTAGCATCGCGGTTGTTTATGATGTCATTGAGTGGTACTTCGGAGGCCACCGTGATCGAACACTCCTGGAAGTAGTGACGGAGCTTTCGGGATGCCATGAAGACCGCATATGCTATTTTTTGATAATGAGGGTACCGGGATTTGCATGGTGTAAGGACAGTAGATATGTAGTATACTGGCTTTTGAAGCGGGAATTTATGTCCGTCCTGTTCTCGTTTGACGACGAGTACGGCGCTCACCACCTGGTGTGTTGCCGATATGTATAATAACATCGGTTCGCCGGCGTTTGGTGCAGCCAGTATTGAGTTGCTCGCAAGAAGGGTTTTTATTTCCTCCAATCCGGTTGTTGCCGCGTCCGTCCACTCGAAGTGGTCGGTTCACCGTAGAAGGCGATAGAGTGGCTGTGCCTTTTCTCCCAATCTGGAGATAAAGCGGCTTAGAGCTCCTACACAGCCCGTAAGCTTTTGAACTTGTTTAAGATATGTTGGCTTAGCCAGTTGTGACAGAGCTCGAATTTTGGCTGGGTTTGCTTCGATTCCTCTATTGGAGACGATGAAGCCTAGTAGTTTTCCAGCGGGGACGCCGAAGACACACTTTTCTGGGTTGAGCTTAATTTCATATGCCCGGAGGTTGTCGAATGTAAGACGTAAGTCGTCTATTAGTGTTTCGACGTGCCTGGTTTTGACGATGATGTCATTGACGTAGGCTTCTATTGTTTTGCCGATCTGTTTCTCCAGGCATGTTTGAATCATCCGTTGGTACGTGGCGCCAACGTTCTTGAGCCCAAAGGGCATGGTGTTGAAGAAGAATGGCCCATATGGGGTGATAAATGTTGTTGCAGCTTGATCGGACTCCTTCATTTTGATTTGATGGTATCCGGAATATGCATCGAGGAAACACAGTGAGTCGTGTCCTGTGGTGGCGTCGATGATTTGATCAATGCGTGGGAGGGGGAAGGGATCTTTAGGGCAAGCCTTATTGAGGTCTTTGAAATCGATGCATAGACGCCAGGATTTGTCCTTCTTTGGTACCATCACCAGGTTTGTCAGCCAGTCCGGGTGTTTGATTTCTCTAATGAATCTGGCCTCGATGAGTTTGGCCAGCTCTTCCCCCATTGCTTGTCGCTTAGGTTCGGAAAAGCACCGCCGTGATTGCTTGACCGGTTTGAACCCCTTTAATATATTGAGGCTATGTTCGGCCAGCTCGCATGGGATCCCTGGCATATCTGAAGGGTGCCAGGCGAATATATCCCAGTTTCCGCGCAGGAATTCTCATAGTGCAGTGTCAACTGTTGGGTTCAGTTGAGCTCCGATAGATGTTGTCTTCTTGGGGTCCGCTGGGTGGACCTGGAATTTGACTATTTCTTCTGCTGGTTTAAAGGATGTGGATTTAGGGTGTTTGACGAGGATTACGTTGTCCCTGTCCACTGTGGAGCGCAGTGCAGTTAATTCGTCGGCTGCGAGGGCTTCGAATAGCTCCTCTAGGGCCAGGGATGCAGTTTTGTTTTCGGCACGGGGTGCTATGTCCGGATCACTGACGAGAGTGATTATGCCGTTTGGTCCGGGCATCTTGAGCTTCATATACCCGTAATGGGGTATGGCCTAAAAGCGTGTAAAAGCACCCCGGCCCAACAGGGCGTGATATCCGCTTCTGAAAGGGGCCACTTGAAAAGTTATTTCTTCGGACCGATAGTTCTCCGGCGTGCCGAATACTATGTCAAGTGTGATTTTGCCCGCGCACCGCGCCTCTCGACTAGCGGCTCCTGTCTATTTACATTTTATGGAGTGTGTCCTCATAAAAGAGGTTTAGTCCGCTACCGCCGTCCATGAGGACCTTGGTAAGTCGAAATCCGTCCATGATGGGACTGAGGACTAATGCAGCTAGCGCTCGTATTGTTCTATACTTTGGTTCGCCACCGGCGTTGAATGTTATAGCCATGTCGTTCCAGGGGTTTATCGCAGCAATTTGGCAGACTTCAGCGAGCTTGCGGAGTGCCCTTTTGCGCTTGTTATTTGAAGCGATTGTTTCAAAGACTGTCAATACTCTTGAGTTATCGTCCCCTAGGGGATGCCGTTCTGAGTCGTCCTTGATAAGGATATCCTCGCCGCTCTTGGCTACCTGTTGTAGTATCCAACATGATTTAAGGCTGTGGGTTGCCACGGTATCTGGTGTTGTATGTATTTTGCATGGGCCATCGAGCCACCCGGTCAGAATGGTGCCGTGCCGCATAGTGGTTTTGTGTTTCTTGACTGTTGGACTGGGCGTGCCGCGAGGGTGCGCCCTTTTCGCCTGTAGGGGAAGTTGAGTTGGGATTGACAGTTCCCAGTGAGCTGCCTGAGTTTTCCAGGTGCTCTCCATCGCGCTGTATTTTTGTACGATGGTTGCTAAGTCAGTGAATTTCTGTATGCAGCAGCGATTTATGGCTTTGAGGATTCCTTCATCCACGCAATTGTTGCAGAACATTGATATTGCGTCCTCGTCATGACAATCTTGTACCTTGTCCTTGACACGGAGGAATCTGGCCCAGAAGTGGTGGGCAGTTTCCTGAGACTGCTGTTTTATGCTTACGAGAGTGTCTAAATCTGGGTGGGTGGGTGGAATTAAATCCGAACCCTGACCCGGCTGATTATCCGTAGTCTGATGATCTTCCGGGCTTAACAGTCCGGGTTTCGGAATATCTTATGATTGTTTAGAATAGTCGTCCGATGCTATGTTCGGAGGGATGGTCGAATCCTTTTGCGGGTGGGTATCCTGCTTTTCCTGATCGGCGATCCGGACATAGTCCGTCTTCAGTATAGAAGAAGACTCACCATCCTGCTCCACGACTACCGCAATCTGGTGGGTGACCGGTAGGGTTTCAATTTCTCCTTGATCGGTTTTAAGCCCGATCTGATCATAGTCTGTGGCTATTCCCAAAGCGGCGATGCGATCTAGGAGTTCGTTCAAAGACGAAAGCTCTGTCGGATCCATCTGCTTGGAGTGCTCAGAATTGATGCGAAGGGGGTTTTCGATGGCCCAAGAGGTCATCGTCGGCTCGACGGCCAAACGAGCGATCATAGTAAAGCCGCCCAACCGGAGGGTTTGGCCCGGGGCCAGAGCTCCTCCAAAGGTGATGTTGTCTTTAAGGACAAGGCGAGCCATCGAACCTTTTGTCGACGACACAGTGGAACTCTCAATGAAAGCACCAATGTCGGTGTCAAAACCGGTGGATCTCGGGTAGGGGGTCCCAAATTGTGCGTCTAGGATTGATGGTAACAGGAGACAGGGGACACAATGTTTACCCAGGTCCGGGCCCTCTCTATGGAGGTAATACCCTACGTCTTGCTTGATTGATATTGGTGAATATGGGTGTTACAAGAGTTGATCTATCACGAGATCGTAATGGCTAAACCCTAGGAGTCTAACCTGTATAACTATGGTAATGAATGTGTCCTTTCCGGACTAACCCCTCTGGTTTATATAGACACTGGGGGTCTAGGGTTTACATAGAGTCGGTTACATAAGAAGGAATCTTCATAGTCGGTCGCCAAGCTTGCCTTCCACGCCAAGGAGAGTCCAATCCAGACTCAGGTATAGTCTTTGGCCTTCATGTCATCATAGCCCATTAGTCCGGCCCATGGATAACAGGCCGGACGCCCGAGGACCCCTTAGTCCAGGACTCCCTCGCCTGGGTTCTCCACTCATCAAGTGAGCTAATGTCAAATAGTCCCTTCTCACCGGCAAGTTTGAAATCATAATTGAGCTCTTTAATGGCCCAATATGCCTTATGTTCTAGTTCGAGAGGTAAGTGGCATGATTTTCCATAAACCATTTTATACGGAGACATACCCATAGCATTTTTATATGCAGTTCTATAGGCCCATAATGCATCATCAAGTTTCTTGGACCAATTCTTTCTAGATCTATTAACAGTCTTTTGCAAAATTAATTTAATATATCTATTGCTCAGTTCTACTTGACCACTAGACCGTGGGTGGTATGGAGATGCAATTCTATGATTAACATCATACTTAGCAAGCATTTTATGAAAAGCACCATGAATAAATTGTGAACCACCATCAGTCATTAAGTATCCAGGGACTCCAAACCTCAGAAAAATAGCTTCTTTAGGCATCTTAATAGAGGTGTTATGATCCGCACTACTAGTTGGAATAGCTTCTACCCACTTAGTAACGTAATCAACACCAACTAAAATATGTGTATACCCATTAGAGGAAGGAAACGGTCCCATATAATCAAAGCCCCGAACATCAAATGGTTCAATAACAAGTGAATAGTTCATAGGCATTTCTTGACGTCTACTAATATTACCAATTCTTTGACATCCATCACAAGACAAGACAAACTTACGGGCATCTTTGAAAAGAGTAGGCCAATAAAAACCGGATTGTAATACCTTATGTGCAGTTCTATCTCCAGTGTGGTGTCCTCCATAAGCCTCGGAGTGACACTTGCATAGGATCTATTCCTGTTCATGCTCAGGTACACAACGTCTAATAACACCATCCACTCCTTTATAAAGGTGTGGGTCATCCCAGAAGTTATGTCTTAAATCATAGAAAAACTTTTTGTTTTGCTGGTATGTGAAACTAGGTGGTATAAATTTAGCAACAATGTAATTAGCAGAATCAGCATACCATGGAGTAGTATGAGAAGCATTTATGACAGCTAATTGTTCATCAGGAAAACTATCATTAATAGGGAGTGGGTCATCAAGACCATTTTCTAACCTAGACAAGTTGTCTGTAACGGAGTTCTCAGCTCCCTTCCTATCAATAATATGCAGATCAAATTATTGTAGCAAGAGAACCATCTAATAAGTATAGGTTTAGCATCTTTCTTTTCCATAAGGTATTTAATAGCAACATGATCAGTGTGAACAGTTACTTTAGAATCAACAATATAAGGTCTGAACTTATCACAAGCAAATACAACTGCTAAAAATTCTTTTTCAGTAGTAGCATAATTTCTCTGGGCACTGTCTAGAGTTTTACTAGCATATTGGATAAAATTTAATTTCTTATCAACTCTTTGTCCTAGAACAACACCTACAACATAATCACTAGCATCACATATAATTTCAAAGGGTAAATTCCAATCAGGTGGCTGAACAATAGGTGCAGAAACAAGGTGTTCTTAAGTATTTCAAATGCTTCTACACAATCATCATCAAAGACAAAAGGAACATATTTTTGTAGGAGATTAGTCAGAGGCCTAGAAATTTTTGAGAAGTCTTTAATGAACCTCCTATAAAAACCGACATGACCAAGGAAACTTCTTATACCTTTAATGTCCTTAGGACATGACATCTTTTCAATAGCATCAACTTTAGCTTTATCAACTTCAATACCTCTTTCAGAAATTTTATGCCCCAAGACAATACCTTCATTAACCATAAAGTGGCACTGCTCCCAATTCAAGACAAGATTAGTTTCTTCACATCTCTGCAAAACTCGATCAAGGTTGCTTAAGCAATCATCAAAAGAAGTTCCATACACGAAGAAATCATCCATGAAAACCTCAATAATCTTTTCACAAAGGTCAGAGAATATAGAGGTCATACATCTTTGAAAGGTAGCATCTGCATTACCTAAACCAAAAGGCATACGTCTATAAGCAAAGGTACCGAAAGGGCAAGTAAAAGTGGTGTTTTCCTGATCCTCTTTCAACACAGGTATTTGAGGGAAACCAGAATAACCGTCTAGAAAGCAAAAATGTGTATGTTTGGATAATCTTTCTAGCATTTGATCAATAAAAGGTAAAGGGTAATGATCCTTTCTAGTAGCTTTATTTAATTTGTGGAAATCAGTTACCATTCTATAACCTGTAACAATTCTTTGCGGGATCAATTCGTCTTTATCATTAGGAACAACAGTAATACGTCCCTTCTTAGGGACACAATGGACATGACTTACCCACTGACTATCAGCAACAAGATAAATTATACCTACCTCCAGAAGCTTTGGTATTTCATTTCTTACCACTTCTTTCATCTTAGGATTTAACCGTCGTTGGTGATCAACAACCGGTTTAGCGTCTTTCTCCAATTTTATTTTGTGCTGGCATAGAGTGGTACTAATGCCCTTAAGACCATCAAGAGTATACCCAATAGCAGCACGATGGTTCTTCAGAGTTTTCAATAATTTATCTTCTTCCTGCTCTGAAAGGTTAGCACTAATAATAATATGATATGTCTTCTGTTCATCAAGATAAGCATATTTAAGAGTATCAGGTAATGGTTTAAGCTCAAACACAAGATCACCCTTGGGTGGAGGAGGATCCCCTAGAATTTCAAAAGGAAAGTTGTGTTTCAAAATAGGTCCCTATTTAAAGAATACTTCATCTATTTCCCTTCTTTCATTCATAAACATATCATTTTCACGGTCTAGCAAATATTGTTCTAAAGGATCATTAGGAGGCACAGAAATAGAAGCAAGACCAATAATTTCATCTTTACTAGGCAATTCCTTATCATGGGGTTGTCTACGAAATTTAGCAAAATTAAAATCATGAGACATATCCCCTAAACCAACAGTAACAATATCGTTTTCGCAGTCTATCTTAGCATTAACAGTATTCAAGAAGGGTCTACCAAATATAATGGGACAAAAGTCATCTTGTGGGGAAGGAAGAACAAGAAAATCAGTAGGATATTTAATTTTCCCACACAATACTTCAACATCTCTAACAATCCCAACTGGTGAAATAGTATCTCTATTGGCAAGCTTAATAGTAACATCAATATCTTCTATCTCATCAGGTGTAATATCTTGCATAATTTCTTTATATAAAGTATAAGGTATTGTACTGACACTAGCACCCATATCACATAAGCCATGATAATAGTGATCTGCTATTTTAACAGAAACAATAGGCATGCCAAAAACAGGTCTATGTTTATTTTTAGTATCGGGTCTAGCAATTATAGCAGCTTCATCATAGAAGTAAATAACATGCCCATCAATATTATCGACCAAGAGATCCTTAACCATAGCAATACTAGGTTCAACTTTAATTTGCTCAGAGGGTGTATGTGTCCTAGCATTACTCTTACGAAGCACAATTGAAGCTTTAGCATGATCCTTTATTCTAATAGGGAAAGGTGGTTTCTCAATATAAGCGGTAGGAACAATAGGATCAACATTATAAGTGATAGTCTTTTCTTCAACTTTAATAGGTTCGACTACTTTTACTTCAATGGGAGGATGATATTTAAATCACTTCTCCTTAGGGAGATCAACATGAGTAGCAAATGATTCACAGAAAGAAGCTACTATCTCAGAGTCAGTCCATATTTAGTGCTAAATCATGAAAAGCATCGGTATCCATAAAAGATTTAACACAATCAAACTTAGGTATTGTACCTGACTCCTTACCTTCCTCGAGTTCCCAATCTTTAGAGTTGCATTTAATTCTTTCCAATAAATCCCATATGAATTCAATAGTTTTCATCATGAAAGAACCAGTACAAGAACTATCAAGTATGGAGCGATTATTGAGACAAAGCCAAGCATAAATTTTTTGAATAATAATTTCTCTTGAGAGCTCATGATTGGGGCATGAATATAACATTGACTTAAGCTTCCCCCAAGCTTGACCGCTACTTTCTCCTTTGCGAGGCCAAAAATTATATATATAATTACGATCACGATGAACCAAATGCACAGGATAAAACTTGTGATGAAATTCCAATTTCAATCGGTTGTAGTTCCACGATCCAATATCATGACATAACCTAAACCATGTCAATGACTTTCCCCTCAAAGATAAAGGGAAGACCTTCTTCTTGATAACATGCGCGGGGATACCTGCAAGCTTAAATAATCCACAAACTTCATCCACATAGATTAGGTGCATATCGGGATGTAATGTTCCATCTCCTATAAAAGGATTAGCTAGCAGTTTCTCTATCATACCCGAAGGAATTTCAAAGTAAACATTTTCAGTAGGTTCAGTAGGTTGAGGAGCAACTCTTTGCTCTACTGGTCGGGGTGAAGATACCCCGAACAAGCCCCTCAAAGGATTATTTTCCATAGTAACAAGTGACAATAAATTTCAGAACACTATACATATTTTTGCTTACCAAATTCCACCTACCAAAGGTGCTTCACTCCCCAGCAACGGCGCCAGAAAAGAGTCTTGATGACCCACAAGTATAGGGGATATATCATAGTCCTTTCGATAAGTAAGAGTGACGAACCCAACGAGGAGCAGAAGGAAATGACAAGCAGTTTTCAGTAAGGTATTCTCTGCAAGCACTGAAATTATCGGTAACAGATAGTTTTGTGATAAGGTAATTCGTAACGGGTAACAAGTAACAAAAGTAAACAAGGTGCAGCTAGGTGGCCCAATCCTTTTTGTAGCAAAGGACAAGCCTGGACAAACTCTTATATAAAGGAAAGCGCTCCTGAGGACACATGGGAATTATCGTCAAGCTAGTTTTCATCATGCTCATATTATTCGCATTCGTTACTTTGATAATTTGATATGTGGGTGGACTGGTGCTTGGGTACTGCCCTTCCTTGGACAAGCATCCCACTTATGATTAACCCTCCTCGCAAGCATCCACAACTACGAAAGAAGAATTAAGGTAAACCTAACCATAGCATGAAACATATGGATCCAAATCAGCCCCTTACAAAGCAACACATAAACTAGGGTTTAAGCTTCTGTCACTCTAGCAACCCATCATCTACTTATTATGCCCCATTGCCTTCCCCTAGGCCCAAACAATGGTGAAGTGTCATGTAGTCGACGTTCACATAACACCACTAGAGGAAAGACAACATACATCTCATCAAAATATCGAACGAATACCAAATTCACATGACTACTTATAACATGACTTCTCCCATGTCCTCAAGAACAAATGTAACTACTCACAAATCATATTCATGTTCATAATCAGAGGGGTATTAATGTGCATAAAGGATCTAAACATATAATCTTCCACCGAATAAACCAACTAGCATCAACAACAAGGAGTAATCAACACTACTAGCAACCCACAGGTATGAATCTGAGGTTTTGAGACAAAGGTCGGATACAAGAGATGAACTAGGGTTTGAGAGGATATGGTGCTAGTGAAGATGTTGATGGATATTGACCCCCTCCCAATGAGAGGATTGATGTTGATGACGATGGTGACGATTTCCCCCTCCCGGAGGGATGTTTCCCCGGCAGAAGAGCTCCGCCGGAGCACTAGATTGGTTCCGCCAAGGTTCCGCCTCGAGACGGCGGCGCTTCGTCCCGAAAGCTTCCTTATGATTTTTTTTCTTGGGCAAAAGACACCTTATACCAGAAGATGGGCATCGGGGGGCTTCCAGGTGGCCCACGAGGCAGGGGTGCGCCCAGGGGGGTAGGGCGTACCCTCCCCCCTCGTGGACAGTGGGTGGCCCCCCTCGTGGATAGTGGGTGGCCCCCCTTTGGTGCTTTCTTCGCCCAATATTTTTAATATATTCCAAAACTGACTTTCGTGGAGTTTCAGGACTTTTGGTGTTGTGCAGAATAGGTCTCCAATATTTGCTCCTTTTCCAGCCCAGAATTCCAGGTGTCGGCATTCTCCCTCTTCATGTAAACCTTGTAAAATAAGAGATAAAAGGCATAAGTTTTGTGACATAATGTGTAATAACATCCCATAATGCAATAAATATCGATATAAAAGCATGATGCAAAGTGGACGTATCAGTGTATCCACCATATACACGTCGTATGTGGAGGTGGTCATCCAACATCCGGTAAACGGCGGGTCTTGGCCTTGTTTGTCTCCGGCATCCTCGACCAATGTGTCAATGTCTTTGGAGGCGTAATCCAGCATGTCGGTTAATTCTTAGATAGTGGCTATGAAGTGGGTGGTGGGTGGGACGTAAAATTCCCTACTCTCAGCCCCTAATCCGGGATGGGCGTAGTTCGGAGGTGATCCCTCTGTAATGGCGAGGGATCGAATTAAGTCCATAGCCTCGTTTAAGAGCAAGGTTTGGACGGGGAAACGAGAGTCTGTGGAGCTACGCAGGGTAAAAGCCTCCTAGCCATGCTCACTTTGCGTGGACTTCAAGAGTTCAGAGCTAGAGTCCGGGGGTGAGTCCGGCCTTCCAATGATAGGGGAACCCAGTCTGACTCCGGGCTTGCCGATGACACAATCGCCTCCGGATCTCCGGTAGTGAGCTTCGTAGCAGAGAGTCCGGAGGGCTCCAAACTCCCATCTTCGGACCCCAACAGTTTGCTCTGGATCTAAGGCCAGAGTGGTGGTCGAGGCCGCGAATCCTTCGAAATCAAGTCTCCTCGGATAACAGCGAGATAATTCAGGTTCCCAAAACTGATCTGATGACCAGGGACGTAGCTGTCGATCTGTTCGAGGTGGCCGATCGAATTGGCACACAGAGCGAAGCTGCCAAAAATAAAAATTTGACCCGGGAGAAAAGTTTCCCTGGAAACAGCATCATTGCTGATGATCAAACGAGCCATCGAACCTTCTGTCGATGGCACAGTGGAAATCTCAATGAAAGCACCAATGTCGGTGTCAAAACTGGCCGATCTCAGGTAGAGGGTCCCGAACTGTGCGTCTGAGGATCGAAGGTAATAGGAGATAAAGGGGGCATGATGTTTACCCAGGTTCGGGCCCGCTTAATGGAGGTAATATCCTACTTCCTGCTTGATTGACTTTGATGAGTATAGGGGTTACAAGAGTTGCTCTACCTCGAGATCGTAATGGCTAACCCTAGATGACTAGCCTATCTAATTTGTGATAGCCTCTATGGACTAAACCCTCCGGTTTTATAGACACTGGAAGAGCCTAGGGTTGTACAGAGTCGGTTTACAGAGAGAGGAAACTATACATCCGGATGTCAATCTTGACATCCACGCAAAGGAGAGTCCCATCCGGACACGAGGGAAGGCCTCCTGCCTTGTATCTTCATGGCCCACCAGTCCGGCCCATGTTACATAGCCCGGACACTTGAGGACCCCATAATCCAGGACTCCCTCAATGGTGTCTAGATTGGATCTGTGGTTTCTGGAACTTGCGACGGCTGGAATTGATTTTCGTCAACTCCCCTAGGGCTTCTAGAATATTGGGGTATTTATAGAGGAAAGAGGCGGTGCGGGAGGCCACCGTGGTGGGCACAACCCATCTGGGCGCGCCTGGGCCCCCAGGCGCGCCCTGGTGGGTTGTGCCCCCTCGGATCCTCCCTCGGGTACTTCTTTGGCCCAACAAGTGTCTTCTGGTCCGGGAAAAATCTCCAAAAAGTTTTGCTTGTATTTGGACTCCGTTTGGTATTGATTTTTTGCGAAGTAAAAAAACAAGCAAAAAACAACAACTGGCACTGGGCACTATGTCAATAGGTTAGTCCCAAAAAATGACATAAAGTTGTTACAATGATTGTAAAGCATCCAAGAATGATAATATAACAGCATGGAACAATAAAAAATTATAGATACGTTGGAGACGTATCAGTTAGCATCCTTAGGATCGACAAAACCTTCCGGTTGCATCACATACAAGTTTGCCTTAAGAAAACCGTTAAGGAATGCTATTCTGACTTCCATCTGCTAGATTTCATAATCATAGTATGCGGCAATTTCTAACATAATTCTAACGGACTTAAGTATCGCTACGGGTGAGAAAGTCTCATCATAGTCAACCCCTTGAACTTGTCGGAAACCCTTTGTGACAAGTCGAGCTTTATAGACGGTAACATTACCATCCGTGTCCTGTCTTCTTCTTAAAGATCCATTTATTCTCAATGGTCTACCGGTCATTGGGAAAGTCTACCAAAGTCCATATTTTGTTCTCATACATGGATCCTATCTCGGATTTCATGGCCTCAAGCCATTTGTCAGAATTCGGGCTCATCATAGCTTCTTCATAGTTTGTAGGTTCGCCGTTGTCTAACAACATGATTTCCAGGACTGGATTACCATACCAGTCTGGTGCGGAACGTGTCCTGATCGACCTACGAATTTTAGTAGTAACTTGATCCAAAGTTTCATGTTCATCATCATTAGTTTCCTCTCCGGTTGGTGTAGGCATCACGGGAACTGCTTTCTGTGATGTGCTACTCTCCAGTTTGAGAGAAGGTGCAATTACCTCACCAAGTTCTACTTTCCTCCCACTCACATCTTTCGAGAGAAACTCCTTTTATATAAAGGACCCATTTTAGCAACAAATATCTTGCCCTTGGATCTGCGGTAGAAGGTATTGAAGGAAATATGCCCTAGAGGCAATAATAAAGTTATTATTTTATATTTCCTTATTCATGATAAATGTTTACTATTCATGCTAGAATTGTATTGATCGGAAACCTAAATACATGTGTAAATACATAGACAAACAATGTGTCCCTAGTGAGCCTCTACTTGATTAGCTCGTTGATCAAAGATGGTTTAGGTTTCCTAACCATGGACATGAGCTGTCATTTAATAACGAGATCACATCATTAGGAGAATGGTGTGATGGACAAGACCCATCCGTTATCTTAGCATATTGATTGTTCAGTTTTATTGCTATTGCTTTCTTCATGTGAAATACATATTCCTTCGACTATGAGATTATGCAACTCCCGGATACTGGAGGAATGCCTTGTGTGCTATCAAACGTCACAATGTAACTGGTAATTATAAATATGCTCTACAGGTATCGCCGAAGGTGTTTGTTGAGTTGGCATGGATCAAGATTAGGATTTGTCACTCCGAGTTTCGGAGAGGTATCTCTGGGCCCTCTCGGTAATACACATCATAAGAAGCCTTGCAAGCAAAGTGACTAATGAGTTAGTTACATGATGATGTATTATATATGGGACGAGTAAAGAGACTTGCCGGTAACAAGATTGAACTAGGTATGAAGATACCGACGATCGAATCTCGGGCAAGTAACATACCGATAGACAAAGGGAATTGCGTATGTTGTCATAACGGTTTGACCGATAAACATTGATACGTCTCCAATGTATCTATAATTTTTGATTGTTCCATGCTATTATATTATCTATTTTGAATGTTTAATGGGCTTTAATATATATTTTTTATTATTTTTGGGACTAACCTATTAACCAAAAGCCCAGTGCAAATTGCCATTTTTTGCCTATTTCAGTGTTTCATAGAAAAGGAATATCAAACGGAATCCAAACGAAATGAAACCTTCACGAGGATCATTTTTCGAACAAACGCAATCCAGGAGACTTGGAGTGGACGTCAAGGAAGCAGCGAGGAAGCCACTAGGTAGAAGGGCGCCCCCAGGGGGTGGGCGCGCCCCCACCCTCGTGGGCCCCTCGCAGCTCCACCGACCTACTTCTTTCGCCTATATATACTCTTATACCCTGAAACCTTCGGGGAGAGCCACGAAACACCTTTTCCACCGCCGCAACCTTCTGTACATGTGAGATCCCATCTTGGGGCCTTTTCCGGTGATCTACCGGAGGGGGATTCGATCACGGAGGGCTTCTACATCAACACCATAGCCTCTCCGATGATGTGTGAGTAGTTTACCATAGACCTTTGGGTCCATAGTTATTAGCTAGATGGATTCTTCTCTCTCTTTGGATCTCAATCCAAGTTCTCCTCAATCTTCTTGGAGATCTATCCGATGTAACTCTTTTGCGGTGTGTTTGCCGAGATCCGATGAATTGTGGGTTTATGAACTTGATTATCTATGAATATTATTTGATTCTTCTCTAAATTCTTATATGCATGATTTGATATCTTTGCAAGTCTCTTCAAATTATTGGTTTGGTTTGGCCTACTAGATTGATGTTTCTTGCAATGGGAGAAGTGCTTAGCTTTGGGTTCAACCTTGCGGTGCTCGATCCCAGTGACAGAAAGGGAAACTGCACGTATTGTATTGTTGCCATCGAGGATAAAAAGATGGGGTTTATAATATTGCTTGAGTTTATCCCTCTACATCATGTCATTTTGCCTAATGCTTTACTCCGTTCTTATGAACTTAATACTCTAGATGCATGCTGGATAGCGGTCGATGTGTGGAGTAATAGTAGTAGATGCAGAATTGTTTCGGTCTACTTGTCATGGACGTGATGCCTATATTCATGATCATTGCCTTAGATATCATCATAACTATGCGCTTTTCTATTAATTGCTCGGCAGTAATTTGTTCACCCACCGTACTACATGCTATCTTGAGAGAAGCCACTAGTGAAACCTATGGCCCCCGGGTCTACTTTACATCATATAAGTTTCCAATCTATAATTCTAGTTTACTATTTATTTTGCTATCTTTATTTTCCAATCTATACCACAAAAACTACCAAAAATATTTATCTCATTATCTTTATCGGATCTCACTTTTGCAAGTGGTCGTGAAGGGATTGACAACCCCTTTATCGCGTTGGTTGCAAGATTATTATTTGTTTGTGCAGTTACTAGGCGATTTGCATGTAGTCTCCTACTGGATTGATACCTTGGTTCTCAAAAACTAAGGGAAATACTTACACTACTTTGCTGCATCACCCTTTCCTCTTCAAGGGAAAACCAATGCATGCTCAAGAGGTAGCAAGAAGGATTTCTGGCGTCGTTGCCGGAGAGATCTACGCACAATTCAAGACATACCAAGTACCCATCACAAACTCTTATCCCTCACATTACATTATTTGCCATTTGCCTCTCGTTTTCCTCCCCCCACTTCACCTTTGCCATTTTATTCGCCCTTTTTTCGTTCGCTTCTTTTTGCTTGGTTCTTCTGTGCTTGCTTGTTGGATTGATTGATTGTCATGATGGCTCAAGATAATACTAAATTGTGTGACTTTTCCAATACCAACAATAATGATTTTATTAGCACTCCGATTGCTCCTATTACTGATGCTGAATCTTGTGAAATTAATGCCGCTTTGTTGAATCTTGTCATGAAAGATCAATTTTCTGGCCTTCCTAGTGAAGATGCCGCTACCCATCTAAACAACTTTGTTGATTTGTGTGATATGCAAAAGAAGAAAGACGTGGATAATGATATTGTTAAATTGAAGCTATTTCCGTTTTCGCTTAGAGATCGTGCTAAAACTTGGTTCTCTTCTTTGTCTAAAAATAGTATTGATTCATGGAATAAGTGCAAAGATGCTTTTATCTCTTAGTATTTTCCTCCCGCTAAGATCATCTCTCTTAGAAACGATATTATGAATTTTAAGCAACTTGATCATGAGCATGTTGCACAAGCTTGGGAGTGGATGAAATTAATGATTCTCCCTCCTTCCATCTATATAGGGCCTAATGCGTTTTTAAGACCGCATTTGACTATTGACAAGATTAATAGTACATAACATGCACAATGTGAAAATTATATCATTGAAAGCTCCTTTCACACACGAATTTAACGATGTGCTTTGTGTAAGTTGCATGTCATATATTATTGCTCTAATATTTGGTCAAAGTTAGCCTCAAAAAACGCATTAGGCCCTATATAGATGGAAGGAGGGAGTACGTAATTGCCCTACACATGGTTTGAATTTATGGATGATTATAAATTTTATGCTGGATTGAATTTTGCTTCTAGAAATCTATTAGATTCGGCCGCGGGAGGCACTTTTATGGAAATCACTTTAGGAGAAGCTACTAAACTCCTAGATAATATTATGGTTAATTATTCTCAATGGCACACCGAAAGATCTACTAGTAAAAAGGTTCATGCGATAGAAGAGATTAATGTCTTGAGTGGAAAGATGGATGAAATTATGAGATTCTTTGCTAATAAGAGTGTTTCTTCTGATCCTAATGATATGCCTTTGTCTACTTTGATTGAGAATAATAATGAATCTATGGATGTGAATTTTGTTGGTAGGAACAACTTTGGTAACAATGTGTATAGAGGAAACTTTAATTCTAGGTCGTTCCCTAGTAATTCCTCTAATAATTATGGTAATTCCTACAACAACTCTTATGGAAATTTTAATAAGATGCCCTCTGATTTTGAGACTAGTGTTAAAGAATTTATGAATTCGCAAAAGAATTTCAATGCTTTGACTGAAGAAAAAATGCTGAAGATTGATGAGTTGGCTAGGAACATGGATAGAATTTCTCTTGATGTTGATTCTTCGAAACATAGATCTATTCCACCTAAGCATGATATCAATTAACCTCTAAAGGCTATGAGAATATCCATTGATGAGTGCAAAGAAAGAACCACTAAGATGCGTGCTAAGCGAGATTGGGTTGTAAAAACTTGTTCTTCTAGTTTTCGTGAAAATAATGATGAAGATCTTAAAGTGATTGATGTGACTCCTATTGAATCTTTGTTTTCAAATATAAATCTTGACAAAGATGGGACTGGATATGAGTCAAGTTTAGTTAAAAGGCGTCCCAATGATTCGGAGTTTTTAGATCTTGATGCAAAAAATGATAAAAGTGGGATTGGAGAGGTCAAAACTTTAAGTAGCAATGAACCCACTCTTTTGGATTTCAAGGAATTTAATCATGATAATTGTTCTTTAATAGGTTGTATTTCCTTGTTGCAATCCGTGTTAAATTCTCCTCATGCTTATGATCAAAACAAAGCTTTTACTAAACACATCGTTGATGCTTTAATGCAATCCCATAAAGAAAAGCTTGAATTAGAAGTTTCTATCCCAAGAAAACTTTATGATGAGTGGGAACCTACTATTAAAATTAATATTAAAGATTATGAATGTTATGCTTTATGTGATTTGGGTGCTAGTGTTTCCACAATTCCAAAAAACATTGTGTGATGTGCTAGGTTTCCGCGAATTTGATGATTGCTCTTTAAATTTGCATTTTGGGATTCCACCATTAAGAAACCAATGGGAAGTATTAATGATGTTCTTATCGTTGCAAATAGGAATTATGTGTTCGTAGATTTCAT
This sequence comes from Triticum urartu, assembly GCF_056163025.1. Classification (NCBI taxonomy): domain Eukaryota; kingdom Viridiplantae; phylum Streptophyta; class Magnoliopsida; order Poales; family Poaceae; genus Triticum; species Triticum urartu. Next base: position 259,344,301 of record NC_141873.1, read on the forward strand.
CGTTCTTGATATAGATTGCAATCCTACATGTCCTATTATTCTTGGTAGACCTTTCCTTAGAATGATTGGTGCAATTATTGACATGAAAGAAGGAAATATTAGATTCCAATTTCCGTTAAGGAAAGACATGGAACACTTTCCTAGAAATGAAATGAAATTACCTTATGAATCTATTATGAGAGCCACTTATGGATTGCATACCAAAGATGACAATACCTAGATCTATTCTTGTTTTTATGCCTAGCTAGGGGCGTTAAATGATAGCGCTTGTTCGGCGGCAACCCAATTTTATTTTTATTCCTTGCTTTTTGTTTCTGTTTAGTAATAAATAATTCATCTATCCTCTGTTATGATTGTGTTTTTATGTTTCAATTAGTGTTTGTGCCAAGTAAAGCCTTTAGGATCTTTTGATCTTGCTGGAAAAAACAGAAAGTATGCGCTCGCGAGAATAATTTTCGTTTTTAACCAGAGAGCGATAAAATACCAATTCCAAGTGCAGTACATTAATATACAGATTATTTAGGATGTCCTAATTTCACAGGATTTTTGGAGTTACAGAAGTATTCGAAACCTATATATTGCTACAGACTGTTCTGTTTTTGACAGATTCTGTTTTTCGTGTGTTGTTTGCTTATTTTGATGAATCTATGGCTAGTATCGGGGGGTATGAACCATAGAGAAGTTGGAATACAGTAGGTTTAACACCAATATAAATAAAGAATGAGTTCATTACAGTACCTTAAGGTGGTGATTTGTTTTCTTATACTAACAGAGCTCATGAGATTTTTCTGTTGAGTTTTGTGTTGTGAAGTTTTCAAGTTTTTGGGTAAAGATTTGACGGATTTTGGAACAAGGATTGGGAAGAGCCTAAGATTTGGGATGCCCAAGGAACCCCATGGTAAAATACAAGGACAACCAAAGCCTAAGCTTGGGGATGCCCGGGAAGGCATTCCCTCTTTCGTTTTCATCTATCGGTAACTTTACTTGAGGCTATATTTTTATTTACCACATGATATGTGTTTTGGTTGGAGCGTCTTGTATGATTTGAGTCTTTGCTTTTTAGTTTACCACAATTATCCTTGCTGTATACACCTTTTGGGAGAGACACACATGAATCGGAATTTATTAGAATACTCTATGTGCTTCACTTATATCTTTTGAGCTAGATAATTTTGCTCTAGTGCTTCACTTATATTTTTTAGAGCTTGGTGGTGGTTTTATTTTGTAGAAATTATTGATCTCTCATGGTTGACTTATATTATTTTGAGAGTATTTTATAACAGAATGGTAATTTTCTTTGCTTATAAATTTAGTCCTAATATGATAGGCATTCAAGATGGGTATGATAAAAACTTTCATATAGATTGCATTGAATACTATGATACTTGATAGATGTTTTGAGATATAAAGGTGGTAATTTTAGAGTCATGCTAGTTGGGTAATTGTGAAATTGAGAAATACTTGTGTTAAAGTTGGCAAGTCATGTAGCATACACGTATGGTAAACGTTGTGTGACAAATTTGAAGCATGGGGTATTCTTTGAGTGCTTTCCTTATGAGTGGCGGTCGGGGACGAGTGATGGACTTTTCCTACCAATCTATCCCTCTAGGGGCATGCGTAGTAGTACTTTGCTTCGAGGGATAATAAACTTTTGCAATAAGTATATGAGTTCTTAATGACTACTGTGAGTCCATGGATCATACGCACTCTTACCTTTCCGCAATTTGCTAGCCTCTATGGTACCGTGCATTGCCCTTTCTCACCTTGAGTGTTGGTGCAAACTTCGCTGATGCATCCAAACCCCGTGATATGATACACTCTATCACACATAAGCCTCCTTATATCTTCCTCAAAACATCCACCATACCTACCTATTATGGCATTTCCATAGCCATTCGAGATATATTGCCATGCAACTTTCCACCGTTCCGTTTATTATGACACGCTCCATCATTGTCATATTGCTTTGCATGATCATGTAGTTGACATCGTATTTGTGGCAAAGCCACTTTCATAATTCTTTCATACATGTCGCTCTTGATTCATCGCATATCCCGGTACACCGCCGGAGGCATTCACGTAGAGTCATATTTTTGTTCTAGTATCGAGTTGTAACATTGAGTTATGAGTAAATAAAACTGTGATGATCATCATTATTAGAGCATTGTCCCATGTGAAGAAATAAGGATGGAGACTATGAAATAAAAAAAGAGGCCAAAGAAGCCCAAATAAAAAAACGAAGCCAAAGAAGCCCAAACAAAAAAAATAGAGAAAAAGAGAGAAGGGACAATGTTACTATCCTTTTTCCACACTTGTGCTTCAAAATAGCACCATGATCTTCATGATAGAGAGTTTCTTATTTTTTCACTTTCATATACTAGTGGGAATTTTTCATTATAGAACTTGGCTTGTATATTCCAATGATGGAATTCCTCAAAATGCCCTAGGTCTTCGTGAGCAAGCAAGTTGGATGCACACCCACTTAGTTTCTTTAGATGAGCTTTCATACACTTATAGATCTAGTGCATCCGTTGCATGGCAATCCCTACTCCTCACATTGACATCAATTGATGGGCATCTCCATAGCCCATTGATTAGCCATGTCAATGTTATAATTTCTCCTTTTTTGTCTTCTCACATAACCCCCATCATCATATGATATTCCACCTATAGTGCTATATCCATGGCTAGCGCTCATCTATTGCGTAAGGGTCGAAAAGGCTGAAGCGCGTTAAAAAGTATGAACCAATTTCTCGGCTTGTCGTCGGGATTATGCATGATGGGAGCATTTCGTGTGACGAAAATGAAGCATGGCCAAACTATATGATTTTGTAGGGATAAGCTTTCTTTGGCTATGTTATTTTGATAAGACATAATTGCTTGGTTAGCATGCTTGAAGTATTACTATTTTTACGTCCATATTAGACTTTGTCAGGACCCCGATCCTAAGTCACACCGATCTAGCCTGTAACACCTCATATCACTTTGCGGCCTCACGCACGGTATCCCCACGGGTGTCGCCTTACCATGGCTCGGGACCGTTTGCACAGATGGATGCGGGCGAGTCCCAGCTCCGCGTAGATGCCCTCCGCCGGCCATTTGGTCGCCGGAGGAGGAATCCCGAGCCCCTCCGTCGTCTCTGGCCTTGCCGGCGACAAGCGCCGGGTCAACTCCGGCGGGTTTGACCCCATCTGACCAGAGGTTTGACCTCTCTCTCTCACTGACATGCGGGCTCCGCCTGGCTAACTATGTTAGTTCGTGATAATCCTATTTAGGTTAGTTAGGTTAGCCGCTGACATGTGGGCCCTGGTGATAACCCACAAGTATAGGGGATCGCAACAGTTTTCGGTAAGTAATAGTGTTGAACCCAACGACGAGCTAAAGGTAGAACAAATATTCCCTCAAGTTCTATCGACCACCGATACAACTCTACGCACGCTTGACGTTCGCTTTACCTAGAACAAGTATGAAACTAGAAGTACTTTGTAGGTGTTGTTGGATAGGTTTGCAAGATAATAAAGAGTACGTAAATAAAAAGTAGGGGCTGTTTAGGTTAGGAAACAATAAAGTAAATATAGCGAGTGTGGAAAAGTGGTGGTAGGAGTTGCGAAATTGCCCCTAAGCAATTGACTACTTTACTAGACTGATAGCAAGTATTATGTGGGAGAGGCCACTGCTAAGCATGTCATCCCTGACTTGGAATTCTATGCACTTATGATTGGAACTATTAGCAAGCATCCGCAACTACTAATGTTCATTAAGGTAAAACCCAACCATAGCATTAAGATATATTGGTCCCCCTTCAATCCCGTATGCATCAATTTCTATGCTAGGTTGAAGCTTCTGTCACTCTTGCCCTCCAATACATAGTCCTATCAACATACAACCTAACCCTAGGGTGTGATCAACGCGCGCAATCATATGATGGGCACCAAAGGACATCAACATAACCACAAGCAAATTAAATCAATCATAGCAATTCATCAACCACCGATAGGACAATGAAAATCTACTCAAACATCATAGAATGGCAACACATCATTGGATAATAATATGAAGCATAAAGCACCATGTTCAAGTAGAGGGTACAGCGGGATGCGGGAGAGTGGACCGCTGTAGGTAGAGGGGGAAGGTGATGGAGATGTTGGTGAAGTTGGCGGAGGTGTTGGTGAAGATCGCAGTGATGATGATGATGGCCACGGCGGCGTTCCGACGCCACCGGAGGAGAGGGGGAGAGGGGCCCCCTTCTTCCTCTTCTTCCTTGACCTCCTCCCTAGATGGGAGAAGGGTTTCCCCTCTGGTCCTTGGCCTCCACGGCATGGGAGGGGCGAGAGCCCCTCCGAGATTGGATCTATCTCTCTGTTTCTCTCTGGTTCTACGTTCTCCTCTGGCTCTGTTTCATCGTTTCGTATATATATGGAGATCCGTAACTCTGATTGGCCTGAAACCTTCGCCGTGATTTTTTTTCTTCTGAATATTAGATTTCTTGGGGCAAAAGAAGAGCGTCAACCGCCTTACGGTGGGCTCACGAGGGTAGGGGACGCGCCCTAGGGGGGACGCGCCCCCTGTCTTGTGACCACCTCGGGCACTGGTTCGCGTTGATTTTCCTTCCGAATTTTCCATATTTTCCAAAAATAAGCTCCGTCCGTTTTTATCCCGTTTGGACTCCGTTTGATATGGATATTCTGCGAAACCAAAAACATGCAACTGACAGGAACTGGCACCGGGCAGTGGATCAATATGTTAGTCCCAAAAAATAATATAAAAAGTTGCCAAAAAGTATATGAAAGTTGAATAATATCGGCATGGAACAATCAAAAATTATAGATACGACGGAGACGTATCACCTGGCCCCAAGCTTAATTCCTGCTCGTCCTCGAGTAGGTAAATGATAAAAAGGATAATTTTTGATGTGGAATGCTACCTAGCATAATCTTGATCATATGTCTAATCATGGCATGAATATTAAGACACGAGTGATTCAAAGCAATAGTCTATCCTTTGACATTAAGACAATAATACTTCAAGCATACTAATAAAGCAATCATGTATTTTCAAAATAACATGGCCAAAGAAAGTTATCCCTACAAAATCATATAGTCTGGCTATGCTCCATCTTCACCACACAAAATATTCAAATCATGCACAACCCCGATGATAAGCCAAGCAATTGTTTCATACTTTTGACATTCTCAAACCTTTTCAACTTTCACGCAATACATGAGCGTGAGCCATGGACATAGCACTATAGGTGGAATAGAATATGATGGTGGAGGAGACAAAAAGAAGAAGATAGTCTCACATCAACTAGGCGTATCAATGGTCTATGGAGATGCCCATCAATAGATATCAATGTGAGTGAGTAGGGATTGCCATGCAACGGATGCACTAGAGCTATAAGTGTATGAAAGCTCTAACTGAAATTAAGTGGGTGTGCATCCAACTTGCTTGCTCATGAAGACCTCGGGCATTTGAGGAAGCCCATCGTTGGAATATACAAGCCAAGTCCTATAATGAAAATTCCCACTAGTATATGAAAGTGATAACTCAAGAGACTCTCTATATGAAGAACATGGTGCTACTTTGAAGCACAAGTGTGGTAAAAGGATAGTAACACTACCCCTTCTCTCTTTTTCTCTCATCATTTTTTTTGTTTTCTTTTTTTCTTTTTTTTGGGCCTTCTCTTTCTTTTTTTGGCCTTTCTCTTTTTTTCATTTATTTTTTCGTCCGGAGTCTCATCCCGACTTGTGGGGGAATCATAGTCTCCATCATCCTTTCCTCACTAGGCCAATGCTCTAATAATGATGATCATCACACTTTTATTTACTTACAACTCGATATCTAGAACAAAGATATGACTCTATATGAATGCCTCCGGCGGTGTACCGGGATGTGCAATGATCTAGCGTAGCAATGACATCAAAAAATGGACAAGCCATGAAAACATCATGCTAGCTATCTTATGATCATGCAAAGCAATATGACAATGAATGCTCAAGTCATGAATATGATGATGATGGAAGTTGCATGGCAATATATCTTGGAATGGCTATGGAAATGCCATGATAGGTAGGTATGGTGGCTGTTTTGAGGAAGGTATATGGTGGGTTTATGGTACCGGCGAAAGTTGCGCAGTACTAGAGAGGCTAGCAATGGTGGAAGGGTGAGAGTGCGTATAATCCATGGACTCAACATTAGTCATAAAGAACTCACATATTTATTGCAAAAATCTATTAGTCATTGAAACAAAGTACTACGCGCATGCTCCTAGGGGGATAGATTGGTAGGAAAAGACCATCGCTCGTCCCCGATCGCCACTCATAAGGAAGACAATCAATAAATAAATCATGCTCCGACTTCGTTACATAACGGTTCACCATACGTGCATGCTACGGGAATCACAAACCTCAACACAAGTATTTCTTCAATCCACAACTACCCACTAGCATGACTCTAATATCACCATCTTTATATCGCAAAACTATTGCAAGGAATCAAACATATCATATTCAGCAATCTACAAGTTTATGTAGGATTTTATGACTAACCATGTGAATGACCAGTTCCTGTCATCTCTCTAAATAGATATAAGTGAAGCAAGAGAGTTTAATTCTTTCTACAAAAGATATGCCCATGCTCTAACAAATATAAGTGAAGCAAAAGAGCATTCTACAAATGGCGGTTGTCTATGTAAAGAGAAACAGGCAATCCAAACTTCAAATGTTATAAGTGAAGCACATGAAGCATTCTATAAAGCCATACTCAAAAATATAAGTGAAGTGCAATGAGCATTCTATAAATCCATACTCAAAAGATATAAGTCAAGTGCAAAGAGCATTCTATAAATCAACCAAGGACTATCTCATACCCGCATGCTGCATAAAAAGAAAAATAAAAACCTAAATGCAAAAGACGCTCCAAGACTTGCACATATTGCATGAACGAAACGAATCCGAAAACATACCGATATTTGTTGAAGAAAGAGGGGATGCCTCCCCAGCATCCCCAAGCTTAGACGCTTGAGTCTTGGGGTGCCTCAAGCATCCCCAAGCTTGAGCTCTTGCCTCTCTTTCTTCTTCTCACATCGAGACCTTCTCAATCATCGAACACTTCATCCACACAAAACTTCAACAGAAAGCTCGGTAAGATCCCTTAGTATAATAAAGCAAATTACTACTCTAAGTACTGTTGCAAACCAATTCATATTTTGTTTTTGCGTTGTATCTACTGTAATATAACTTTTTCATGGCTTAATCCACTGATATAAATTTATAGTTTCATCAAAACAAGCAAACTATGCATCAAAAACAGAATCGGTCTAAAACAGAACAGTCTGTAATAATCTGAACATTCACCATACTTATGATACTTGAAAAATTCTACAAAAATTAGGAAAAATAAACAATTTGTGTAGGAGGAAAGTTCAAAAAGAATCAGAACCATTTGACGTTCCATCTAAAAATGTAAAATCGCGCACTACAGCCAAAGTTTCTGTCCTACACCGTACAAACCATCAAGCAAATGTAAACATCCTAAAGGCAAACCTTGGCACATTATTTTTATAATACAATGGATTGTACAAGGGGATAATTATTTTTATTGAAAAGTTTCTGTAATCAAGATTCACAAAGTTTCCGTGAGCATGAACAAAGTTCAAGGCTAGCTCCCACTTCAACAATGCTCGTCTTTCTCACTTTCGTTTTCCTTTTTGAAAAAGTTTTGGGTTCCCCTCTTTATTTTTGTTGTTTTTAAACTATATGAAAGCACTCAACAGAAATAAATGACTCTCTAAAACTTCCGGGTTGTCTACCTGGCAGCGCTTTCTTTAAAGCCATTAAGCTAGGCATATAGTGCTCAAGTAATGGATCCACCCGGATCCCAAGGTATATCAAAGCCAATTTTAATTAGCAATGATTTGTAATTTAGTAATGAGCACAAAGCAACATATATCATGTAATGACGAAGTCTAACTCTCTTCCTATGCATCGGCATGCCATAAAAGAACAATTCATGCACACAAGTAAAGGCCAATGCATAGTATAAATAGTTTCTTGCAATTTTGTCGTATTGGAAACATAGAGAGGTGGAGATATAGTTCCTCTCTCATAATAATTGCAAGTAGGAGCAGAAAGCACATGCATATTATATTCATCAAAATCATCATGTGCAACGGTAAGATGCAACCCATCAATATAATCCTTAATAAGTGCAAACTTCTCCGATATAGTGTAATCGGGAGAATTCAAAAAGATAATAGGACTATCATGCGTGGGTGCAATAGCAACAATTTCATGTTTAACATAAGGAACTATAGCAAGTTCATCTCCATAAGCATAATTCATATTGGCATCTTGGCCATAGGCATTGCAAGCATCATCAAAAAGGGATATTTCAAGAGAATCAATGGGATCATAACAGTCATCATAGCAATCATCCTTCGGTAAGTACGAAGGGGAATTAAACAATGTATGAGTTGAAGAGTTACTCTCATTAGAAGGTGGGCACAGGTGATCAATCCGCTCTTCCTCCTTTTGTTCTTCGCTCTCCTCATCTTTTTCATCCAATGAGCTCACAGTTTCATCAATTTCTTCTTCCATAGACTCCTGAAAAATATTAGTCTTTTCTTGGACAGCGGAGTATTCCTCAATATATTGTTTAAAATAGGTATTAGAAGCATAATTATCATAGCAATATTTAAGTATAGCAAAAAATTTAGATTTGTGAAAAGTAGCATCATACTTTTCAATCAAAGAAGCAATTTCATAAGCACCCTCAAAAACAACAAATTCTTCAATTGTTGAACATCGTAGTAACTATAAACACCTTTAGCATAAGAAGATAAGATTCCATTATCAATAAACTCACATTGGTAGGGAAGGTGTTTCTTAGGGTTTTCAGAACAACAAGTAAAATCATATATTTCACATAAATTCCAAGCATAGCATTGCAAACGTTGAATTTGACTCCATAATAGTTTCCCTTTTTCGGATATACGGTGTCGCACATAACAAGCATGCTCATCTAAAGATTTGCCCTCAACTAAGCTAGTTGGTGTTTTGGCACGAGCACAAAGGGATCGAAGATCATCCAAGTAATAAGCTTCAGCAATGTGATAGATTTTGATTGGTTCTTCAACCATTGGTTCAGTAGGTACAATTAATTTTTTGGTATTTTGCGTTTCCTACCCATGACTAAAGATAGAAAACAACTAAGAACATCAAATAAAAATAACTTAGTGATAAAGTAAACAAGCACACACGAGAATATTCACCCCACACTATTGCTCCCCGACAACGGCGCCAGAAAAAGGTCTTGATAACCCACAAGTATAGGGGATCGCAATAGTTTTCGATAAGTAAGAGTGTCGAACCCAATGAGGAGCTAAAGGTAGAACAAATATTCCCTCAAGTTCTATCGACCACCGATACAACTCTACGCACGCTTGACGTTCGCTTTACCTAGAACAAGTATGAAACTAGAAGTACTTTGTAGGTGTTGTTGGATAGGTTTGCAAGATAATAAAGAGTACGTAAATAAAAAGTAGGGGCTGTTTAGGTTAGGAAACAATAAAGTAAATATAGCAAGTGTGGAAAAGTGGTGGTAGGAGTTGCGAAATTGCCCCTAAGCAATTGACTACTTTACTAGACTGATAGCAAGTATTATGTGGGAGAGGCCACTGCTTAGCATGTCATCCCTGACTTGGAATTCTATGCACTTATGATTGGAACTATTAGCAAGCATACGCAACTACTAATGTTCATTAAGGTAAAACCCAACCATAGAATTAAGATATATTGGTCCCCCTTCAATCCCGTATGCATCAATTTCTATGCTAGGTTGAAGCTTCTATCACTCTTGCCCTCCAATACATAGTCCTATCAACATACAAACTAACCTAGGGTGTGATCAACGCACGCAATCATATGATGGACACCAAAGGACATCAACATAACCACAAGCAAATTAAATCAATCATAGAAATTCATCAACCACCGTTAGGACAATGAAAATCTACTCAAACATCATAGGATGGCAACACATCATTGGATAATAATATGAAGCATAAAGCACCATGTTCAAGTAGAGGGTACAGCGGGATGCGGGAGAGTGGACCGCTGTAGGTAGAGGGGGGAAGGTGATGGAGATGTTGGTGAAGATGGCGGAGGTGTTGGTGAAGATCGCGGTGATGATGATGATGGCCACGGCGGCGTTCCGACGCCATCGGAGGAGAGGGGGAGAGGGGCCCCCTTCTTCCTCTTCTTCCTTGACCTCCTCCCTAGATGGGAGAAGGGTTTCCCCTCTGGTCCTTGGCCTCCATGGCATGGTAGGGGCGAGAGCCCCTCCGAGATTGGATCTATCTCTCTGTTTCTCTCTGGTTCTACGTTCTCCTCTGGCTCTGTTTCACCGTTTCGTATATATATGGAGATCCGTAACTCCGATTGGCCTGAAACCTTCGCCATGATTTTTTTTCTTCTGAATATTAGCTTTCTTGCGGCAAAAGAAGAGCGTCAACCGCCTTATGGTGGGCTCACGACGGTAGGGGCGCGCCCTAGGGGGGGCGCCCTTGTCTCATGACCACCTCGGGCACTGGTTCGCGTTGATTTTCCTTCCGAATTTTCCATATTTTCCAAAAATAAGCTCCGTCCGTTTTTATCCCGTTTGGACTCCGTTTGATATGGATATTCTGCGAAACCAAAAACATGCAACTGACAGGAACTGGCACCGGGCAGTGGATCAATATGTTAGTCCCAAAAAATAATATAAAAAGTTGCCAAAAAGTATATGAAAGTTGAATAATATTGGCATGGAACAATCAAAAATTATAGATACGACGGAGACGTATCACCTGGCCCCTGTTAATTAGCTAAGTGTTAAATTAACTTAATTTTAAACCCACAGTCACTGACGTGTGGGTCCAGGGATTAATTAGCCTAGATTAACTGTTAGTTAGTGCTAGTTAACCCTGTCAGTTGACTGAGTCACTGACCAGTGGACCCCACTGGTCAGGTTTGACCTGGACGGCGCTTGTTGACCTGCTGACATCAGCATGACTTAATGCTGATGCAGTAAAGTTTTCTGGAATTAAAATAAATCAGAAATGATTTATAAATTTCAGAAAATACCCCAAACTTCCAAAAATCATAGAAATTCAACCGTAGCTCAGAATGAAATAATTTATATATGAAAATGATCAGAAAAATCCAATATATCCATATATACCATTTTCATGCACATTAGAACAACTTATAGCTACTGTTTAGGACAAATCAAATGAATGCTATTTAAATAACCATATGTGGAGTTTGAATTTGAACCTTGGGTTCAAACCAACTACACTTAATTGTGTTGCTAGTTGCATTAGGCCAAATCACATCATATTGCCATGTCATGATCATGCATCATATTGTGCATTTCATTGATGGTGTTTCTTCTCTGTTTGTCGATGTTGTTCCCCCTCAGTAGACGTTGTTCCGACGCTGTGATCGTTGACACCGATGAAGAACTATACTATCTTCAGAAGTGCCAGGCAAGCAAAACCCCTTGTTCATTTTGATACAATCCCACTCTCTCGCTCCTGCTCTCTTTTACTGCATTAGGACAACAACGTTTCAAGTGTTAGATGCTGCGGTAGCTGAACCCCTTTCCCCTGCATGACCTGTCATTGCCACAGTAAATAGATGAAACCCACTAGCATGAGTAGGAGTTGTTTGAGCCCTGATGTGCCTACTCATTCATGCTTGTTTGTCATGCCTGCTACTGCTTAAAGTTGAGTCACGTCTGATTCGTCGAGGATGAATTGGAATGGTGTTGAACATGTCCTACTGTGTGTGAGCTAAGTGTGTGAACACGATTTGGTAAAGGTAGCGGTGAGAGGCCATGTAGGAGTACATGGTGGGTTGTATCATTGCAGCCGTCCTCAGGAACTGAGTTCTGTGTTTGTGATCCATGAACAGTTACTACCACGCATTGGAATGCTTAAGTGCCCCTCTCGACTTATTAATCTACCCGATCTCTGTCCAGGAGTTGCAACTAGTTTCTGGTGTTTGTAGGTAGTGTTAGTAGTCTACCAAGTGGCACCCGGTACAGGTGGGCTTGGGACAGACTAGGCACAGTGGCACGGTGTACCAAGTGGCACCCAGATGGTGGGCTTGCGAACCCTGCACACATCGTTTGGGGCCGTGAGCGACACCCCGGACGGATCTCCTTGCGGATGGAACCCGAATAGGCGATAAACCTGGACGAGAGACTTGTGTGATTAGTCAGGTCATGGCCCACTCCCTCACCAGGCTTCCGCTTGAAGGTTGCCGAGATACACGACGTGTACATGGTGGTAAGTGGCGAGAGCGTGTGTGAAGAAGTACACCCCTACAGGGTTATCATTATCTATTCGAATAGCTGGATTCCTCGGATATGGAAACTTGGACCCCTTGCATAGTTCATAGACAAGTGAAAGTGGATACTCTAAAATGCGCAAGATAAGTGTGAGTGCTATGGATGGCATTCTCGCAGGGAGACGGGAGCGGATCCATAGTGGTGTATTGGTATGGTGAATATGTGGACTCGTGTGCGCCACCTCAAAAGAGTTACTTGCAGTCGTAGTTCAGGATAGCCACCGAGTCAAAGCTGGCTTGCTGCAGTTAAACTCCACCACCCCTTTGTTGATACCGATGCATATGTAGTTAGTTCTGATGTAAGTCTTGCTGGGTACATTTGTACTCACGTTTGCTTAATTTATGTTTTTGCAGAGAGACTTCAGTCTCACTAGTAGTTCCGCATGGACTTCGACGTTTAGCTCGTTACCTCAGCTACGATCTTGTACCCTTGGGAGGGTCTTGTAGATAGTCAGGCTTCTCAGCCTTCTTCATTTGTACTTGTTTGTACTCAGACAAGTTAAGCTTCCGCATGTGCTTGTTGCTTGTATGCTCTGTATGTTGGGTCATGAGACCCATATTTGTAATATCTTGCTCCTCAGAGCCTAATGAATAAATACTTTGAGTCGTAGAGTTTTGTTGTGATGCCATGTTGTATTTACACATATCGAGCATATTGTGTGTATGATTGAAATGCTTGGTATGTGTGGGATCCGACAACCTAGTTGTTTATCCTTGGTAGCCTCTCTTATGGGGAAATGTAGTCTTGCGCTTCCATGAGCCATAGTAGTCCGCTATAGCCTGGTTCACCGGAGTCCTGCTAGCCCAGCACTACTGCTCTGGAACACTTGACTGGTCGGCATGTGATTCACTTCGTTCCTGTGTCTGTCCCTTTAGGGAAATGTCACACGGTGACATCCGGAGTCCTGCTAGCCTGCTACAGCCCGGGTTCCCGGAGTCCTGTTAGCCCAGTTGCTACAGCCCGGATTCACACGCTGCTGACCGACATGCTCGATGTTGATTCATGTATGCCTGTCCCCGTAAGTTAGTGCCACTTTGGGTTCACGACTAGTCATGTCGGCCCGGGTTCTCTGTCATATGGATGCTAGCGACACTATCATATATGTGAGCCAAAAGGTGCAAACGGTCCCGGGCCATGGTAAGGCGACACCCATGGGGATACCGTGCGTGAGGCCGCAAAGTGATATGAGGTGTTACAGGCTAGATCGGTGTGACTTAGAATCGGGGTCCTGACAGACTTTTATATTGAATCTTTTAGATCTGAACATTCATGCCACAATAAAGAGAATTACATTGAAAATTATGTTAGGGAGCATTCCACATCAAAAATTCTGTTTTTATCATTTACCTACTTGAGGACGAGCATGAATTAAGCTTGGGGATGCTTGATACGTCTCCAACGTATCTATAATTTTTGATTGTTCCATGCTATTATATTATCTGTTTTGGATGTTTAATGGGCTTTAATATAACTTTTTATATTATTTTTGGGACTAACCTATTAATCGAAAGGAGAGTGCAAATTGTTGTTTTTGCCTATTTCAGTGTTTCCCAGAAAAGGAATATCAAACGGAATCCAAACGGAATGAAACCTTCGCGGGGATCATTTTAGGAAGAAACGCAATCCAGGAGACTTGGAGCGAACGTCAAGGAAGCAACGAGGAAGCCACGAGGGAGGAGGGCACCCCCCACCCTCGCGGGCCCCTCGCAGCTCCACCGACCTACTTCTTTCGCCTATATATACTCTTATACCCTGAAACCATTGGGGAGAGCCACGAAACAGATTTTTCACCGCCGCAACATTTTGTACCCGTGAGATCCCACCTTGGGGCCTTTTCCGACGATCTGCCGAAGGGGGATTCGATCACGGAGGGCTTCTACATCAACACCATAGCCTCTCCGATGATGTGTGAGTAGTTTACCACAGACCTTCGGGTCCATAGTTATTAGCTAGATGGCTTCTTATCTCTCTTTGGATCTCAATACAAAGTTCTCCTCGATCTTCTTGGAAATCTATTCGATGTAACTCGTTTGCGGTGTGTTTGCCGAGATCCAATGAATTGTGGGTTTATGAACTTGATTATCTATGAATATTATTTGATTCTTCTCTAAATTATTATATGCATGATTTGATATCTTTGCAAGTCTCTTCGAATTATCGGTTTAGTTTGGCCTACTAGATTGATCTTTCTTGCAATGGGAGAAGTGCTTAGCTTTGGGTTCAATCTTGCGGTGCTCGATCCCAGTGACAAAAAGGGAAACGACATATATTTTATTGTTGCCATCGAGGATAAAAAGATTGGGTCTATATCATATTGCTTGAGTTTATCCCTCTACATCATGTCATCTTGCCTAGTGTGTTACTCCGTTCTTATGAACTTAATACTCTAGATGCATGCTGGATAGCGCTCGATGTGTGGAGTAATAGTAGTAGATGCAGAATTGTTTCGGTCTACTTGTCATGGACATGATGCCTATATTCATGATCAATGCCTTAGATATCATCATAACTATGCACTTTTCTATCAATTGCTCGGCAGTAATTTGTTCACCCACCGTAATACATGCTATCTTAAGAGAAGCCACTAGTGAAACCTATGGCCCCCGGGTCTACTTTACATCAAAGTTTCCAATCTACAATTCTAGTTTACTATTTATTTTGCAATCTTTATTTTCCAATCTATACCACAAAAAATACCAAAAATATTTATCTTATTATCTTTATCAGATCTCACTTTTGCAAGTGTCCGTGAAGGGATTGACAACCCCTTTATCGCGTTGATTGCAAGGTTCTTATTTGTTTGTGGAGGTACTAGGCGATTTGCGTGTAGTCTCCTACTGGAATGATACCTTGGTTCTCAAAAACTGAGGGAAATACTTACGCTACTTTGCTGCATCACCCTTTCCTTTTCAAGGGAAAACCAACGCATGCTCAAGAGGTAGCAAAGATCTTCGTAGAATATGTAGGAGCCAATATGAGCATTCAGGTTCTGCTATTGGTTATTGACCGGGAAGGTGTCTCGGTCATGTCTACATAGTTCTCGAAGCCGTAGGGTCCGCACGCTTAACGTTCGTTGATGATATAGTGCTATATGAGTTATATGATTTGGTGACCCAATGTTGTTCAGAGTCCCGGATGTGATTACGGACATGACGACGAATCTCAAAATGGTCGAGAGGTAAAGATTGATATATCGGACAATAGTATTCAGACACCGAAGTGTTCCGGAGTGTATCGGGTATTTATACCGGAGGGTTACTGGAACTCCCAGGGGAAATATATGGTTCATATGGGCCATGAGAGGGGAGCACACCATCCCACAAGGGGTGGCGGCGTGCCCCCCCCTATGGCAGGAGGCCGAATTGGGAGAAGGAAAAAGGGGGTTCACCCCCTGTCGTGGAGTTGACATGGCAGATGTCCTAGGGCAAGGACTTAGTCGTAGGTCCATCGCACTAGGAATCTTAAAGGGGTTAATCGGGACAAAGGACACGAGAGAGCTTTTATACTAGTTCGGCCCCTTACGATGAAGGTAAAAGCCTACGCCTAGTTGGGATTGGTATTGCTGAGGTTTTGATCTCCAAGGGGCTCAACTCGCCGGCTTGGTTATCGATCTCGTTCTTTCTTCCCCTAAGCCGCCACCGGGTCGTCCCCTTACATACATGGGTTGACACCTGGTGGCCTACAAAGTCCCGGCCGGCTCATAATCGTGTCCGGCTCGATGACTTCCTTTACATGCCTTTCCTTACAAGTCTTTCCTTACATACGACGGTTTACAATATCGGGCCTTAAGCCGGCCCCAGGCCTTTGGGCCTTCTATATGTTTAATAAGCTATCATCTTGAATGTTTGTTGGGCTTCTTATGTAACCCACCATTAGGGCTGACCCGGCCCTTCCTGGGCGGGTCATACTGGTAGTAATATCCCCAACATTAGGCCCCAGGTTGACTTTGAACTTTGTTCTTTGTCAATCTTCAATACTTAGATGAAATCCATCTTCTTCTGTCTGAAAAACTCTGTAACCCACCGTGACGTCATCTTTTGAAAACACAAAAAACTTTCATGGCGTCATCTTCCAACGAACCTTTTATCTTTAATGCTTCCCGAGAATCGAGGCGTCTATATAGCTGGATAACCATTATTTGGTTCTCCCTTGATTTTTTTTCCCGTCTGTTTGCATCTTGTCCTTATAAATAGGCTTGCCTCGGCCTTCCTCATTCTTCTCTCGCTCTCTCTCTTCTTCTTCCTGTCGCTGCCTCCCTGCTTCTCGAGCTCCGCCGCCGCTGTAGCACTCACCGTTGCCCTCAACGTCGGCCACTGCACCACCCTGAGTTCGTCCAGAGAGACGCGGCAACTCTTCGTAGTAGATCTGCATCTCGTAAGTTCCTTCTTTCTCACGCATCTAGATCTGTATTAGGGTTGCGAGTTCATCAGTGGTCTTCGCCTGTTCATCACGGATCTTCTTGTAGCTCTTCTTCCGCAACTTCTTTTGATCCAAAAAAGAAATATAACTCGCGCGGTAGTTGTTTTGCGTCCATTTTTGATATCAGTAGATCCTTTTTTCCTGTATAGATGCTTCATTATAGCTGACGAACTTATCTGTACTGGATTTTTAGGTCTAGAATATTTTCTTTTTGGGACAGCCATTTGATCCAAAATAATAATGATAGCTTGGTGAAACTTGTTTACGCCAAGACTTAGCTGGATTTGCTTTCTGAAAGAATCTGTAGTCATGGCGGCTTACCGCTCCGGCTTTCTTTTCCTTATATGTCATTAGCCCTTAGTTAAGCCGCCGTTACTTGTTTTACATCTTCATCCTTTAACTGTTAATATTGATGTAAACTGAAACGGCATGTTGTTTTCGTTTCTTTTTCAGTTCCTTGCACATCATGCTGTCAAAGTCCCCCACCATCTGTAACTGGGTCCCCTCAACCATAACTGAGGATCATTTAAAAGAGTTCTTCCTCATTGGGTTTCTTCCCTAAAAACCGTCATGTCTTATCGTGCTCCTAACCCGGAAGAAGAACGAGCCAATCCAAAAGACGGCGAGGTGATTGTCTTTACTGATCACATGAACCGTGGCTTCTCACCGCCCGGTTCAAAGTTCTTCAGAGAGGTCCTTCACTTTTTCAAACTCCATCCTCAGGACATTGGGCCCAATTCCATATCTAATATTTGTAACTTCCAAGTGCTCTGTGAGGTATATCTTCAGCAAGAGCCGACTGTAGAACTATTTAGAGAATACTTCTATCTGAACCGGCAGAACGAGTGCACCAACGGCCTTAGCTTAGAACTTGGAGGCATCTCAATTCAGCGCCGGCAGGGTGCTGTCTTCCCTCTCATAGTTTTACCAAGTCACCTAAAGGACTGGAACCAAACTTGGTTTTACTGTCAGGACATCTCACCAGCCAACGAGAAGCCACTGCTGGGTTACCGCCCCGATCGTCTTGACTCCAAGTTCGCACTTCCAGATAAACTTACTGTTGCTGAACGCAAGAGGCTGTTTCCATCCATCAGAAGAATCAACGCTCTGTTGGGGAACGGTTTAACCGGAGTTGATCTGACCCGCTGCTGGATCTCATGGCGGGTTATTCCATTAAGCCGCCGGTCAAAATTGATGTATGAATATGGTGGAGGCCCGGACGACTCTCTTCGGCATAGCCCGGTTCAATTAACCGAAGAAGACATTGTCTCAATGTCAAACCTTTTGGTAAATGGGAAATATGAAGACTGCAGCATTGTTGGGTTAAATCCCTTCTGTAAACTTAACCCGGTACCAGAAGTAAGGATATTCTGATCTTTTTTACTTTGTATTTTGCCCAGCCGTATTATTTATCACTGATCCTTCCTCTTGTCTTTGTAGGACAATTCTGACTTTTGGAAAGTGAAATATGATCACGAAGCTGCCAATAAGGCGAAACTCGCCGCCATGAATGCCAAGAAAACGACCCAGAGATCGAAGAAGAAAAAGAAGACCACTGCTGAAGATTTGATGAAACTTGATGACACATCTGACTCGGAGGTAGCCCTTGATTCCCTTGGCCATTTTTTTAACAATCTTATTGATACTGATCCTTACCAGGATGACACTGGGGCCAGTCAGTCCGGGGAAGCTGAGGTAACTATTATTTCCTCTTACTCAGAGCCCTTACCAAGACACAAAGTTCGATGAGTGATCCGTAAAGTAAGGTTTTCTAACCCTTTAGCTCACTTGGATCCCAACTTTCATTTGAAAAAACAGCAACATGAAAGCCACCGTGAAGCTGGGTTTGAAGATGAACCGGCTATCGTCCTTCAACAAACTCCTCAGAAACGTCCAAATGAGGTTTACTTATCTCTGTCTTTAACTCTCCTTAATGGATCCTTCTCCTTGTATTTCTGTGAACTTTTTTTTCTATTCTTTCAGGAGGTGTCTCGTTCCTCTGGCGACTCTTCGCAAACCCAATTCCCGGCTTTCAAGAATGCTCCCGGGTAATCAGTAATCCTCCTTTCTTTTGGGTTGTTCAAATTTATCTTTATACTGACATTCCTGCAACATTTTTTCTTAGCGGCCAAGCTAAATCAAAAAAGGCAAAGGCAGATAACCGGCGGAAGACCCGCCAGTGCAGGCATCTGACCCGGCTAGACCGCCTTCTCCATTAACTGACGCTCCAGAAGACCCGCCTATTGTCAATGAAGCCAATCCTCTGGAGCCGTCTTTTGACGAAGCCACTATGAATCCTTCTGCAGCTGGACCGTCAAGCTCAGCCAACCCGTCGTCTCCACCTGCTTAAGATGTTCAAATTACTGGGAGCCGCTTTGTTGAGCCGGGGAACCCAACGGTACTGGCTCGGTGTACAGCAAAGCAAGAGGCGTTGGAAAGGCAGAAAGTTCGCTTTGATGTTGCCAACTATGACCGTCTCAATGCTACTGACATTTTATCCGGCTACCTCAGTCATGTACACTCCAGTCGCGAGTCTGAGATTGAGATGGTCAAGCAGCCTCAGTTGAAGTATGAGGTATGTTTTTTCCGGCTTACTTGTATTCCTTCAGCCCCCAAGTCTTCAGATTATGAGAGAAACGGAATAACCTGTAGACTTTAAAATATAGGCCAAGATTTTTACCTCTGAATCTTTGCTTGACATTGATAGAATAAAGCTTCACCTGTAGTCCCCAAGGACCGGTTTATTTTGATCATAAATGAATCGGTACTTTAAAATTGTTTTCAAAACCGTCTTCATAATACTTAACACTCCGGCTTAACCTTGATAAACTTGCTGATTCGCATACATTAGCCCCCAAGTGCCAAGTGATGTTACTTTGTAAGGTACTTGGGACTTTTAAATATGTTTGCAGGGTCGTAGAAATTTGATTTGGCATACATTAGCCCCCAAGTGTCAAGTGGTTTGTTTGTAAAGTACTTGAGACTTGAATCTTGAATTTTGGATTTTTGAATTTGAACCCAAGTCCTGACCGTTTCACAGAATGCTTTTTCTGAATTGAACTCTCAATTGACTAACGCAAAGACCCGGCTAGCAAGTCAGGAGACAGAAATCAAATCTTCTAACTCAAAACTGCAAATAAGCCTCTCTGCAACGGAAAATTTGAAGACTAGCTTTAATGCCAAGGAGAAAACTTGGGAAAAGGAAAAAACACTTCCGATCCAACGAGCTGAGACAGCCGAAACAGCTCTGAAAGAGATTTCAACAGAGCTGAATGGTTTGAAAGGGCGGGTGTCTCATATGGTAGTTGCTATCTTTGGTACGTTGCCTGACTTGACCTTTTGTGTGTTTTTTGTCAAACCGGAGTATAATTTGCCAACTAATTTTGTGTGTAAAAATTTATGCAGGTCCTCGAAGCAAGAATCTGAGCCAAGACCCATTGATTAAACTGAAGGCAGTATATATGTTGGTAGAACAATTGTATATCGGTGCACAACAGGCTCTGCCTGCCATCTCTCCTGCTAATCAAGGACCCAACCGGCTCAGCGATGTCCTGAAAAAGCTGTCTATCCTTCCTGCCAGGTTCCAAGAAGTAAAACGCTCCTGCGCGCGAGCCGGAGCTTTGACTGCCCTAAGCCGTTCCAAGGCTTGGGTGCCAGACCTAGACCCGGTGGACGTAGCAAGAGGCTATCCCACCGTGAAGGAGGACGGGTCTCCTTTTGATCAGGATGACTTCATGGCTTGTGTACGCGAAGTCCGGCCTTAGGCGACTAGCCTTGGAGATGACACCAATGTTGACACGTACCAGCCGGGTTTTCATAGTGAGAATAAGAAGATGGCCACTCCCTCATATAAAGTAACGGATTTGATCCCACCAGTAAGAGAAGATACATTTTCCTCGGAAGTTGACCCGGTCGGCCTGATTTATGACGAAGCCGAATTTGTATCCATGAATGGCTTTGATTGGTCAAAACCCAACTTCCAGCAAACATAAGGTGGTGAACCGGCGAGGGAGGGACAATGAGCATCTTCATGGTCTTATAAAGCCTTGTAATAACTTAGCTGTTAAAACACCGTATGTTCTGCTTATGCCATCGTGCACAAAATACTTTTATGTGACTTCTGTGTTTCCTGATACCAATCTATGTATCACTTTTAATGCTTGTCTCTGCAATGTCTTGAACTCTGTTGCATGTAAACACAAAGAAAAGACTGGCTTGGCGGTTTAAAACCAAAGCGGTTTGAAAACACCCAGTTTATAGCCCATACGTTTGCCACGATAGGAAATAGAGACAGATATAAATAAAGGACAAGAGCTGAAACTAACTCTGTAGTTAACGCAGCAGGTAAGTGCGTACAAGTAATAACCATACCTTGTCCCCTTGGATCCTTAGATCGCCGGTTTAAATAACCCGGGTGATGAATTTTGATAATTCAATCTTTATAAGAAACCAATGACTGGTATACCTTGATAGGTTGCACCTTTTGATCCGTAAACCACCGGCGTGAATGACCCGGGCGGCTGTGTTGTCAAATAGTCGGGCCGGTGGGGGAAACCAGGCTAATTGTTTGCAATATGTAAAACAACAAAAAACTAAAAGACAAGTAACAAATAATAAGCATGATTTAATCCTATATTCAAAAGGTGGGGGTTTCTGATTCGAATACGATCAGTAAACCGGACCAAAGGGGTTAAGCTAAGGTTCGAATATGACCATATAGCCCCGAGTGGCTTTGGCATTGCGCCGATCAAGAGGGTACCGACAGCTATGTTCTCTTTGGTTTGAATACGACCTATGTTTGAAGAGGAAGCCCCCAAATGACCTTGAGAGGTTTTTAACGACCCTGATTCGAATACGATCCAAGTTGGACTCAAGAGGGGTTAAGCTATGATTCGGATACGATCAAGAAGCCCCCAAGTGAGTTTGGACTTGAGCCGATCAAGAGGGTTACGACAGCTATGTTCTCTTTGGTTCGAATACGACCTTTGTTTGAACAGGAAGCCCCCAAGTGACCATGAGATTATAGCTTAGATTCGGATACGATCATAAGCCGGACAAAAAAGGGTAAACTTGATTCAAATATGATCAGCTCCTTAATAGTCTTTTGAAAATGAGAAAAGACATATAATCTTTGAAAAGAAAAGAGACCGATGGTCTTACTTTATTGCTTATCACGATATATACAATGTGAACGTATGTACATGATGAGAGCCGGTGGCTCAGGTGTAGTATGGCCGAAGTTGAGCAATGTTCCATGGCCGGCGGGTCTCCTCCTCTGACTTACGTGAGTCTGCGTGCTCTCGAACATCAATGAGGTAATATGACCCGTTGTTTAAATTCTTACTGACCACAAAGGGTCCTTCCCAAGGTGGGGAGAACTTGTGTGCATCTGAGAGATCCTGGATGAGTCGGAGCACCAAGTCGCCTTCTTGAGAAGTCCTGGACTTCCCGGCGGCTGTGGTATCGGTGCAGATCCTGTTGATAAATTGCTGACCGGGCCGCTGCTAAGTCTCTTTCTTCATCCAAAAAGTCCAGTGCATCCTGTCTTGCCTGCTCATTATTAGCTTCAACACAAGCCGCCACACGGGGCGAGTCATGACGGATGTCACTAGGCAATACTGCTTCTGCTCCATAAACCATGAAGAAAGGTGTGTAACCCGTAGACCTATTGGGCGTAGTGTTGATACTCCATAACACCGAGGGTAATTCCTCTACCCAACAACCCGGCGTTCGCTGTAAAGGAACCATAAGCCGGGGTTTGAGCCCTTTCAAAATTTCCTGATTGGCTCTCTCAGCTTGACCATTGGATTGAGGATGAGCTACAAAAGGAACATCAAGCCAGATGTGTTCTCGTTGACAAAACTCTTCCATAGCCCCTTGGGACAGATTAGTGCCATTGTCAGTGATAATACTGTGTGGAAAACCGAAACGGAAAATCACTTTTTTCAGGAACTGAACTGTCGTGGCTGCGTCACATTTACTCACAGGCTCCACCTCAACCCACTTGGTGAATTTATCATCTGCCACCAGGAGATGTGTCTTTTTATCCTTAGACCTTTTGAAAGGTCCCACCATGTCAAGCCCCCAGACCACAAACGGCCAAGTGATTGGAATCATCCGGAGCTCTTGAGCCGACACATGCGCTTGTCGTGCAAATTTTTGACATCCATCACATCTACTGACCAGATCTTCTGCATCAGCGTGAGCCGTCAACCAGTAAAAACCATGACGAAACGCCTTGGCCACTAAAGATTTGACCTGGCGTGATGACCACAATCGCCTTCATGGATCTCACGAAGGATTTCTTGACCTTCTTCGGGGGAAACACACCGTTGAAACGCTCTGGAAACACTGCGATGATATAACTCTCCATCTGAAATCGTCATGGACTTAGATCGCCGGGTTATCTGTCGAGCTAGGGTCTCATCCGCTGGCAACTCTCTCCTGGTCATGTAAGCCAAGAACGGCACCGTCCAATCTGGGATGACATGAAGAGCCGCTACCAACTGTGCCTCTGGGTCAGGAACAGCTAAATCTTCTTCTGTGGGCAACTTGACAGAGGGGTTATGCAAAACATCCAAAAAGGTGTTAGGTGGCACCGGCTTACGCTGAGACCCCAGCCGGCTTAAAGCATCAGCTGCTTCATTCTTTTGACGGTCAATGTGCTCCACCTGATAACCTTTAAAACGTCCTGCAACAGCATCAACCTCTCGGCGATAAGCCGCCATGAGAGGGTCCTTGGAATCCCATTTGCCAGATACTTGTTGAGCCACTAGATCCAAGTCGCCAAGACATCTGACCCGACTCAAGCTCATCTCTTTTGCCACTCGAAGACGATGGATCAAGGCTTCATACTCTGTTGCGTTGTTAGTGCAAGGAAACATCAATCGTAACACATAACAAAATTTGTCACCTCGTGGGGAAGTTAGCACGACTCCAGCCCCCGAGCCTTCCAACTGCCTGGACCCATCAAAATGAATAGTCCAATACGTGTTGTCTGGCTTCTCTTCTGGCATCTGCATCTCTGTCCAGTCATTGATGAAGTCAACCAGGGCTTGAGACTTAATTGCAGTACGTGGAACATACCTCAACCCATGAGACCCGAGCTCAATTGCCCACTTGGCGACTCGCCCAGTGGCTTCTCTATTTTGAATAATGTCTCCCAAAGGAGCAGAGCTAACCACAGTGATTGGATGTCCCTGAAAGTAATGCTTAATCTTCCGGCTTGCCATGAACACCCCATATACAAGCTTCTGCCAATGTGGATATCGTTGTTTAGATTCAATTAGCACTTCACTGACATAATAAACCGGCCGTTGAATCGGATGCTCTTTTCCAGCCTCCTTACGCTCTACCACAATAGCCACACTAACAGCTCGTGAGTTGGCAGCCACGTACAATAATAGCGGCTCTTTCTCAATTGGAGCAGCCAGGACTGGCGGCTCAGCAAGCTGTGTCTTCAGATCCTCAAAAGCGGCATTCGCAGCATCGCTCCAAACAAAAGCATATGTTTTCTTCATCATCTGATATAGAGGCATTGCCTTTTCCCCTAACCGGCTTATGAACCGGCTCAAAGCAGCAACTCGACCCGCCAGCCATTGGACATCATTGATGCATGTTGGTTTGGCTAGGGATGTAATTGCCTTGATTTTATCCGGGTTAGCTTCAATGCCTCTGTTGGACACCAAAAGACCCCAAAAGCTTGCCGGCTGGGCTCCAAAAACACACTTGGCCGGGTTAAGCACTTGTAGACCCGGAGATTATCAAAAGTCTCTTTCAGATCTGTGATCAAGGTTTCCTCCTTCCTGGATTTCACCACTATGTCATCCACATAAGCATGAACATTACGCCCAATCTGATCGTGAAGACAATTTTGCACACACCGCTGGTAGGTCGCCTGGGCACTCTTAAGCCCGAAAGGCATAGACACATAGCAGAAAGCTCCAAAGGGAGTAATAAAAGTTGTCTTCTCCTGATCCATAACCGCCATCTTAATCTGATGATAACCGGAATAAGCATCCAAGAAACTCAAACGTGTGCAACTCGCCGTAGCATCAATGATCTGATCAATACGGGGGAGAGCAAAAGGATCAGCCGGACAAGCTTTGTTCAGATCGGTGTAATCCACACACATAGGCCAGGTGCCATTTTTTTTAGTACAAGCACCGGGTTATCTAACCATTCGGGGTGAAAGACCTCCACAATGAACCCGGCTGCCAAGAGCTGGGCCACCTCTTCTCCAATGGCCTTGCGCCTTTCTTCATTGAACCATCGGAGAAACTGTCTGACAGGTTTGAACTTTGGATCGATATTAAGAGTGTGCTCAGCGAGTTCCCTCGGGACACCCGGCATGTCTGAAGGTTTCCATGCAAAGATGTCCCGGTTCTCATGGATGAACTCGATGAGCGTGCTTTCCTATTTTGGATCCAAGTTTGCGCTGATGATGAACTGTTTGGATGAGTCGCCAGGTGCAAAGTCAACCATCTTAGTGTCATCAGCTGATTTGAATTTCAACTCTGGCTCATGCTCTGTTGTTGGTTTCTTTAATGACGTCATGGCTGCCGGGTCAACATGATCCTTGTAAAATTTTAACTCCTCTGTTGCACAAACAGATTCAGTATAGGCAGCATCACCTTCTTCACACTCCAAGGCTATCTTCCGGCTCCCATGTACTGTAATGGTGCCTTTATGACCCGACATCTTGAGCTGCAAATACACGTAACACGGCCGAGCCATGAACTTGGCATAAGCCAGCCGCCCAAACAAAGCATGATATGGGCTCTTGATCTTAACCACCTCAAAGGTTAATTTTTCCGCTCTGGAGTCATACTTATCCCCAAAGGCTACTTCCAGCTCAATCTTACCAACTGGGTATGCCGACTTACCAGGTACCACACCATGAAAAACAGTGTTGGATTGTTTAAGGTTTTTATCAGTCAATCCCATCCGGCGGAACGTCTCATAGTAGAGGATGTTGATGCTGCTGCCTCCATCCATGAGTACCTTAGTAAACTTGTATCCACCAACCTGAGGCGCCACCACCAAAGCCAAGTGACCCGGATTATCAACCCGGGGTGGGTGATCCTCTCTGCTCCACACAATAGGCTGCTCTGACCAACGTAGATAACATGGAACCGCCGGCTCAACAGCATTGACGGCTCTCTTGTGAAGTTTCTGGTCCCTCTTACATAAGCTGGTGGTAAACACATGATATTGCCCACTACTCAGCTGCTTCGAGTTGCTTTGATAACCGGATTGCTGCTGCTGATTACCCTGGCCGGGTTGCTGATTATATCCTCCTTGGTGACCAGGATAACCTTGACCGTGAAAACCTCCTCCGCATGAGCCGGCTCCCGGGCCCTGAAAGCCGCCTCCACCTGAATCGGCGCCCGGGCCGTGACCCCCATCAAACACATTTGAATTTTTAAATGCCTTCATGATCGTGCAATCCTTCCACAAGTGGGTGGCTGGTTTCTCCCGGGTGTCGTGCTTTGGACAAGGTTCATTCAACAACTGCTCAAGGGTGGGGCCTGACCCGCCCGATCAAGGGGGTTGTCTGCCCTTGCACCGCTGATTACCACCCTGCGCATTAGTATTAGCAACAAACTCATCAACCTTACATTTATTACCTCTCTGATTTGCCGGGTTATGCTGGTGACCCTTGCCGTTGCCGTTCTTCTTTCCTTTTGTTGCCTTTTCTTCGTCAGACACCGGGTCCTTGGTGGTATCTGAATCAGCATACTTGACAAGAGCCGCCATCAACGTTCCCATGTCATTACAGTCAAGTTTGAGCCGCCCCAGCTTCTGCTTCAGAGGTTCAAAACGGCAATTTTTCTCCAACATTAAAACTGCTGAGCCGGCATCCATCTTATCAGATGAGTGTATTATCTCCTTGACCCGGCGCACCCAATGGGTCATAGATTCACCATCCTCTTGCTTGCAATTGGTCAGGTCCACAATCGACATTAGCTGCTTACACGTGTCCTTGAAGTTCTGGATGAACCGCGCTTTCAACTCTGCCCATGAGCCGATAGAATTGGGTGGCAATCCCTTCAACCAAGTCTGAGCTGTTCCATCCAACATCATGGTAAAATACTTGGCCATTGCAGCGTTGCTAACCTCCAATAGTTCCATAGCCATCTCATAACTCTCAATCCAAGCCCCCGGCTGTAGGTCAGCCGTGTAATTAGGCACCTTACGAGGCCCCTTGAAATCCTTTGGCAACCGCTCATTGCGTATGGCCGGTGCCAAGCAAGGCACGCCTCCGGTTCTTGTGGCCACTCCTGCCTCAACCGAGGTTGCTGGATAAGCCGGAAAGGTTTGATGAGCCGCCTGTTCTGCCGCCATTTGAGCCGCTCGTTCCGCCTCTTGACGAATCCTCTCTTGATCCTCCAAGTTAAGGGCTCCAACCCGCACCGGCTCACGCCTAAATGGTCGGTTGTGGCGTTGAGCATTACTTGACATCTCTGCAGACTCCATGTGCCTACTATAACTCGGGCTCCGGCTTGGGCGAGGAGTTGAATGGATCCTGTCTCAACTGTAGGAGTATGCATCCTGCTGGGCCAGAGCTGTCTGAAGTAGTTCTCTTACCCTCCGGGTTTCAATTGCTGCTGGCGAGTCACCTTCCATTGGGAGAGCCGCCAAACGAGCCAACGCTGCGATGAGGTTTTCCAGAGGATTGGAGAAGTGACCCGGAGGTGTTGACACATAACAAGGAGGAGCTGTATTTATACGAGGTGGCTCCATGGCGCGTGGCTGAACTGGTGCACCGGGTGTCGTGACCCGGTTTGCCTCCGGCGGGTTGCTCCCCCCAACCCCGGGTGTATGGAACAGGTTCCTCGAATCGAGCGTTAAAGGTAGACGCGACTGAGTTTTCTGATGCCTCCTCCTCATGACCTCGTTTGATGCGTTAAGATCCACCAAGAGCCGGAAAGTTTCTGCTTGAAGTTGCTGAGCACGAGCATCCAGAGCTGCTCGTTCTACTGCCATCCGAGTTTCCTCTGCGGCTAGATTTTCCTTAGTTTGCACCATCTCCTCCCGCATGCGCGCCACTTTTGCGTCGTGCTGGGCTTTATCCGCCGGCTCTACCACGACGGTTAACAGAGCAGTCAACCTATCCATGAGGTCCATTAGAATCTGAGCCGGTGGGCGCGCGGGGTCTCCTGACCAGGCTGCTGCTGCCACCGCGGTAGAGTTCTGCCAGGGCTGCGTACCCGCCATGAAGACTCCGGCCCAATTCGGCGGCTCAAGGGGGTCCGGAATACTGCTGCCATCGGAACAGCCCCCGAGCATGCCGTCTTGCAGCTGGTACAATGAGTCCGTCTCACCTGTTGATGATGCAGTATCAGAGCAGATGGCCGTCTCCCCGCCTTCCACTGAACCTTCGGAGTATTCACCATCGTGTATGCAGCCTACGAAGGCATGCTTCACGACAGATTGAACACGGGTGGTCCTGGCGCGCTGAGCCATTTCGATGAGGTTGGTGTGGACATCCGGCTCAGGGCCCAACTCACCGATCCGGCTGATGAAGACGTGAATTCCGCCAAAGGGGACCCGGTACCCGTACTCGATTGAGCCGGCCTCGGGGCCCCAGCCTTCGTCGTCGATGTAGAGCTTGCCGTGACGATTCTTGGTCATCCGGCCCACAGCGTATCCCTTGAGCCCTTCAAAGTTGCCCTTCAAGAAATCAAATCCACCGTGCATTGGCCCCACAGTGGGCGCCAACTGTCGTGGAGTTGACACGGCAGATGTCCTAGGGCAAGGACTTAGTCGTAGAGCCATCGCACTAGGAAGCTTAAAGGGGTTAATCAGGACAAAGTACACGAGAGAGCTTTTATACTAGTTCGGCCCCTTACGATGAAGGTAAAAGCCTACGTCTAGTTGGGATTGGTATTGCTGAGGTTTCGATCTCCAAGGGGCTCAGCTCGCTGGCTTGGTTATTGATCTCGTTCTTTCTTCCCCTAAGCCGCCACCGGGTCGTCCCCTTATATACATGGGTTGATGCCTGGTGGCCTATAGAGTCCCGGCCGGCTCATAATCGTGTCCGGCTCGGTGACTTCCTTTACATGCCTTTCCTTACAAGTCTTTCCTTGCATATGGCGGTTTACAATATCGGGCCTTAAGCCGGCCCCAGGCCTTTGGGCCTTCTATATGTTTAATAAGCTATCATCTTGAATGTTTATTGGGTTTCTTGTGTAACCCGCCATTAGGGCTGACCCGGCCCCTCCTGGGCGGGTCATACTGGTAGTAATATCCCCAACACTTTCCCTTTTTCTTAAAAGCTTGTTTGGATCTTTGTTGTTGGAGCTCTTTTCTCATGCAATGCTTCACGAACTAAGATAGCAATTGTGTATGCGATGACAACCTTGTGACACAAGAGATGATACTAAGATATGCACCAATGATGTATGTATGTTATGGGAAGTATGATCACTAATGTGCATAAGTCACGTTGCCGACAATACTCAAAGGCTAGTCTCGATGGGTAAGCGACACAAAGGAGTAAGGCTATGATGGATATCAATGTAATGGCAAGAATGATGTATCCAATACCAAGATGATGTTACCGTTCGTTGGTTCCTTGTAAGCAAGAAACGGTTGATGGTGTCAAATTTGGTGAAGTGGTTGTTGTCGATGACGCGTCCATGGCGAAGATGAGCGGTGGTGATGTTGATGTCGAACCGTACCTAAATAGCCGAAACACAAATAGGACACGGAACCGCAATTCAAATTCTCAAGGCAAAACGTGACAAAATTGTCGGAGTTGGTAGTGGTAAGCGATTGTTGTGTATGTGGTATATGGTGGTGCTATGCGGAAGTGGTGGTGGTATGCGGGAGTATATGTGGGCACCGGAACAAAATTTGGCGAAATATGGAGGTAAAAGGGGCGGTGGATGGAGATGTTGCTGCCAGGGGCCGGATGTCCGGGCTCTGGATCCGGACGAACTCCGCGTGGAAGGTGGCAAATCCGGGCAAAATTCAAAGGAATTTGTGGATGGAAATTGGGGAAAGTGGAAGCAAAACTAGATCTACCTGCAACACACGAAATCCGCGGATCAAATCCAACAAAACTTCATCTCACCAACAAATCACAAAAAACAATTGGGGCTATTTTGTGAGGAATTTTCAAAATAGGGACGAAATCAACAAAAACAAGGCTAGAAACACAATGGGGATGCTTCGAAATCGTGATCAACGTGGCTCTGATACCAATATGATGTAGGGTAGGAACCCTAGGGGCCGATCTTTCACGAAAGGAGCGGATCCTGCGAAGAACACGAGGAACACGAGGGGGAAAACGAGGGAAATCACGAGGGGAAACACGAGAGGAAACACTAAACCAACAAGAAATAGTCACACATATGCTAGATCCATGAACACAAAGGAAGATACAAGATCCATGGACAACTAAGGACGATACAAGTAGCACGATCTTCTCCGTGAGGAGGTCTTGATGGTCTTCTCCGCGAGGAGGTCTTGAATCCAAGTGGATCTTCTCCGTAGAGGGGCCGTGGTCTCTCTCGTGGAGTAGATCTGATATGGATGAGTGAAGCTCCATCTCTCAAATGAGCTATCACAACGCTAACCCTAAAACATAGGTAGAAGAAGAGTATATATAGTCTAGGTGGGCGAAGGGGTACACGGGCCTCGGGCCCTTACACTGTGCGCAGACAGGGGAGGCCGGACGTCCGGGTGTTCGCGGAAGGCCGGATGTCCGGGCTGGAGGGGCCGGATGTCCGGGCTGGCGGGGGTTCCATTCTTTTCTCTGTTGTAGCTTGTCTGGATATCCGGACGGGAGGCCGGATTTCCGGGCGGGGGGCGGACGTCCGGGCCGGACGCTGGATGTCCGGGTCCTATAGGCTTGGCCGCTGGCTCCTTGCTGCTGTAGACGCTTCCAGGGGCCTGATGTCCGGGGTCTTGGCCGGATGTCCGGGGCCTGGGAGTTGTTCTTGACTCCTTTTGTTGGTTCTCTTCATCCGTGAACTTGGCGGCTTGTCCGTCTTCACGTGCATCTTCGGGAGGGTCCTCTTGGTACCTAATCACGCACAACATCTCGAACTTAGGTAGTAGCCATGTCTCGAGAGGATCATATGAAATATCACTAAGGAGAGAAGTCACCTCGGTCTCGAGAGCTCTAGCTCTAGCTCAAGTCATGGGTCCTCTTGGCACTTCGTGAGACGATGGTGGGTCCATGGGGATGACCGTAGGATGCTCCGCATCAGGCTGCCTATTATGGCTGGCAGCTCGGGCGCGCAATTAATACGGACCAGTGGAAGCGAGGCGGTCGGCAATCAAAGGCTATCTCACCTCTCGGTGAGCATGCGGGGCGGACTTCTGCCATTCCTACCAGCACCTCACACAGCTACTCGCACGCCTCCCGTCAATACGCACACCTTCACGCACGCCTCCCGGTATGCCTGCATGGTGGAGTGCTCACATGCGTCCCGTCAACTCACGCCTTGCTCGCACGACACACGGGGCATGCGGCAGCACATATATTTTTTGGTTTATTGAGGATTGATTATGCCGTTTTACTGCTTAACCGAAGCATGGCACGGTCTAACGCACATGGTCCGAATAAATAATCCATATGAGATATTGGTTGCCAGTTTTTAATAATCTCCCGTTTGTAAGAAGATTATATCAAAACGGGTCTCAAATTTGACGAAAAAATATAATATCGCAGTCTACTGGTGTCCATATATGACACCATGATAAGTTTCATGAATTTCAACTAAGTTTTGGATTTACTGAATTTTAAAAATCTATATTCTCAATGTTTTGAAATCTCTTGCACAGGGAAACATGCACCCAGGGACACATATGATTTTGCAATCCATGTTGGTGCACATGTCGCTCAAATTTGATTTTTGCGCATTAAATCCCTAGGAAATCAATCAATGTATAAAAATGGTCGAATGATGTCTATTTTTTTTAAATTTTAACACGACACTCCGCCTTTGGTCACATGTTCACTGCATAAAAAGTTTGACATGCCTCAGAGTGGCTGTGGTGGTGCGGGATGTGTGTGTGTCTGTGTGTGTGTGTGAGGTGGGGGGAGGGGTCCGCCAGTACACTAGAGTCATGAACCTCCGTGTGGGATTATTGAGAATATGTTGGAACCAATATGGGCATCCAGGTTCCGCCATTGGTTAATGATCGGAGAGGTGTCTCGGTCATGTCTACAACATTCTCGAACCCGTAGGGTCCGCACGCTTAACGTTCGTTGATGATATAGTATTGTATGAGTTATGTGAGTTGATGACCGAATGTTGTTTGGAGTCCCATATGAGATCACGGACATGACGAGGAGCTCCAGAATGGTCCGGAGGTAAAGATTGATATATAGGATGATAGTATTTGGTCACCGGAAAGGTTTCGGAAGTACCGGGTATTTTATCGGGGTGTCGGAAGGGGTTCTGGGAGGCCACCAGCAACCGATGGGCCTTATGGGCCAAAGGGGGGAAGCACACCATCCCACAAGGGGGTTGGTGAGCCCCTCCACCCCTTGCCCACGCATGAAAGAGGGAGGGAAGGAAGGGGGAGGAGCCCCAAAGGCAGGCAGCCCCCTTTCCTCCCCCCATGCACAAATATGGAGGGGGGGTTCAGCCAGGGCAGGCGCCGGCCACTTGGGGCGCCCTAGGGGCTGCCTCCCGTCCTCCCTCCACCTATATATATGAGAGGAGGGAGAGGGGCAACACACACCACGATTCCCTAGCCGTGTGCGACGCCCCTTTCCCTCTAGTTCATCCTCGGTCATATTTTCATAGTGCTTGGCGAAGCCCTGCGGAGATAGTTGCATCACCACCATCACCACGCCGTCGTGCTGCCGGAACTCATCTACTACTTCGCCAATGTTGCTGGATCAAGAAGGCAAGGACGTCATCGAGCTGAACGTGTGCTGAACGCGGAGGTGTCGTATGTTCGCTACTTGATCGGGCGGATCGTGAAGGTGTACGGCTACATCAACCGCGTTGATAAACGCTTTCGCTTATGGTCTACCAGGGTACATAGACACACTCTCCCCTCTCGTTGCTATGCATTTCCATGGATAGATCTTGCATGTGCGTAGAATTTTTTTTGTTTTCCATGCAACGTTTCCCAACAGACACATCATGGTACGCAGTGAAAGAAATACTATGGAACGATTTCACAAGATAATTCGAGGAATAAGATGGTAATGAATGAATACAGGCGATGAGGATGAATCAGGATGAACACAGATACACAGGATGATGACAATAGAACAAAATGATCAAGTAATCTATCGGCACAAAGCACGAATATAAACTGCTGAAGGAAATGTAGTAGAGTAGATAGAACCAGTGGTGCTCGATGGCGACACCGAGATTTGGTAGACTAGTTCACCCTTCTGCCAAAGGGCTACGTCTGGTTAGAGGGGTTGTGACTTAACACGGAAGATAAACTCTCTTCACCCTATTCTCCTTCAACGCAAAGCTGATCAAACTCATGTTGATTTCACTCGTGGTAGATCCTTGTCGGCGATCTTCAAACCTTTGGTCGACCTTCATGAACCACAATCACTCTTGGTTGCTAAACATCAGGCTTGATGAAGACAATGACTCTTCAACACTTGAAGTCGAAACCTATCTGCCTAGAGAGTGCACAACTCTCAAGAGTAATAGGTACAAGAACTCTCACTCAGAACTACTGTGATGCTAAACCGGTGTCTAATTAAGTTTGGGCTCTTGATTTTTCTCTCGGTGGATCTTAAAATCAAATCACTAGGAGAGGGGTTGCTCAAATCAATCTTCTCAAAAATCTCAAGCGGAGCAGCCAACGGACAATGTTGGAGCGGGGTGGCTATTTATAGCCACAACCTTCCCTGATGGGAAATGACCAAATTAGACATCAGGATCAGCCGATGGCCGAATGACACGAGTCCAACGGTCGGATTTGAGCACAACGGTAACATTGCTTGCGGAGCAAGCAATGCTAACTCCTCGGTCTGAGACAAATCTCTTGTAGCGAAGAAGATCATAGTCTCTCGCTGGCAAGTATTTTTTCGGAACACAAAGAGATTTCTCTCGCAATTTTCATAGGTTTTGGCTAAGCATCACAGCGGATCTAAGCTTCCAGAACCTATGGCCCTCTTAATAGTACAAAGGTCCTATGACTCGAAAGAATGAAAGAAGAACAACAAAATGAATTCTACGTCTTCACTTTGTCTTTGACTTCCATCACTTCAGTCAATTTTTGGGACGACAGTACCGAATCAAATCTTTCGAGGGGTCGATTTCTTCACATAAATCTTCTCGACTATGTGATTTCATCACATATAGTTCGTTCCTCTCTTCAGCGCAAAAGTGCTTCTGTGAAGTTCCTCGAACTCAGCACCGGAGACAGGATTCTCTTCGGTCATGTATGGACCTTTTGTCTCTGTGTGCACTAGCAAACAAATTAGTCCATACCTATTTCTGCCAACAATCTCCAAAACACAAAGTAGGCAGATATTGCACCAACAAGTCGTGTAGGTCACCACATGGAGTATGCTGGCAAAGTCACACTATAGAATGATAATAAAATTTCTACCTCTATATGCAATATGGATGGTGGAGGCTTTAAGTTTATTTTTGCATAAAGCTAATTTTTCCCTACATCAAATTAATTAAATTATTGCTACAAAGTTTGCGCCACTAATGAGATGGTTCCTCCTTTCAAAAAAAAATCCAAGTTATTATTGAACCCAATTCATTAAATTAATATATGGTGATGAGATCAACCAATAATTCACTTCTAGATACTCAATTTTTTCCATAACCAGGGACATGGCTAATAATGATTAGTTTATACACTCTGCAAAGGTTTGCGCACTTTTCCCCATAAGACTCAACCACCTCGATGATCGGAAGATTGAGACATAGTTTTTCTGAAGAAGTCCCCTTAACCCTGGGCAGTTCCCTACACCGTAGTCCACTATGCCAGAGCCCATAATGGCTTGTAGCTGCAGACGGAAGCGTTTAGGCAGGAAATATCGTATGATCCCTTTGAACAAGACCGTCTAGCACAGTGCCTGGGTGCAGAGACTTGATGAAAAACATGTCAAATGCGGCCAAGGACGCGTACACTAGCTACAAGATGTACATGCAGATCATTGACATGAGGAAATGCCTTCGTCCTACCCTAGGCGAGGGATCAAGCCACAGAGCAGTGGCGGCAGCGTTACAAGGAGTAGATGATTAGTTGATCGTTCTTCTAGTTTAGTATGCATGCAATTGTTTATTGAGATTTGTGCAACTGTTATGTATAGTCACTTATGTAATTGGATGTTTTATTTGGTTATGCAATCATGTTCTTGTAAGTATAGATGTTGTTGTTCTGTAGATAGAGCATAGATCTTGTGTAGACAGAGCAAACCACATCGCACACGGACTAAACTACGGAACCCATCGGTGATGATTTCATCAATCGCTGACAATTGTATACCAGCAAGCGTTTGCCCACAACACAAACAACTTATTAGCAGGAATCGTCTGTGTTATTATTGATCTTCCCACACAATTTTGATTACTGACATGTTTGTCGAGTATCACACACATCTGGTTAAGCTGAATCATTTATGTTTATTTTGGCTTATCGCAAACAATACATCCTAGTGACGTGTGTGCCATCTATCGCACACACCTTCATCTGGCTAACCGTTTATGTTGTTTTGGCTCATCACAAACAATTCATCCGAGTGACGTGTATGTCATCTATCGCAGACACCTTGATCTGGCTGACCATTTCTGTTGTTTTGGCTCATCGCAAATAGTTCATCTGAGTGACATGTGTGCCATCTATCGCACACTCCTTAATCTCGCTGACCGTTTCTATTGTTTTGGCTTATCACAAACAGTTTGTATGGATCAACTGTATGCCATGATTTGCACACATGACTTTAATATGAATCGTTCTTGATGGATCCACCATTGCACATAGTCTGTTTCATTGGTGACGATTTTATTACGATACTGTTTGCGATTAATGCATCACACATAGTTTGGTCGATTGGTCTCCTATATATGTGTCGCTTAGGACCTTCCTACAGTAGTGGTAGGACCCATTATGCAGATTTTTGCTGATAACCAAAGGCCCCTCCCATGGTGGGGAAAGCTTGTGCATCCCAGTCTGCTTTTGTATAAGATGTAGTACTAAGTCATCCTCCTTAAAAGTGCGACTTCAGACTCTACGGCTATGATAGCAGTGTAGGTCTTGCTGATATTATGTTGCAAGATCGCAGACTTCCTCCAAGGAATCAAGGGAATCTTGAGAAGCTGCATTGTTTTTTGTTTCCACGTACGCAAAAATCCTTGGCGAGTCATGACAGATGTCGCTTGGAAATACAGCTTCTACACCATGCACAAGGAAAAACGACGTATAGCTTGTTGACCTGTCGGGAGTAGTTTTTATGCTCCATAACACAGCAACAAGTTTTCAACCCAACAACCCGCGGTACGCTCAAGGGGGACGTGTAATTTGGGTTTGATACCATGCAACAACTCCTGGTTTGCACGCTTTTACTTTCCCATTGGATTGCGGATGTGCCATTCACGCTAGATCAAGCCAGATATGTTCCTTCTTGCAGAATTCTACATTGCTCCTTTAGAGAGATTGCTGCCATTATCTATGATGATGCTGTGAGGATATATGAAGCGATAAATGATCTTTTTCAAGAACTTCACTGTTGTCTCCGTGACGCAACTGCTAACGGGCTCTGGCTCTACCCGCTTGGTAAACTTATCAACAATGACCAAGAGGTGGGTCTTCTTGCAAGACAATGACTTGAAGGGTCCCACCATGTCAAGCCTCTAGATCGCAAAAGGCCAAGTGATTGGAATCATCCAAAGAGCCTGAGCCGACATATGGTCTTGTCTTGCATATCTCTAGCAACCATCACATGTGCGAAATATCTGCTCTGTGCCAGTGTGGGCTAAGCCAGAAAAATCCGTGCCTAAAAGCTTTCGCGACCAGTGACCAGGAACTTGCATGGTGACCACAATCTCTAGAGTGAATCTCATTGAGGATTTTTCGGCGTTCTTCCGGAGAAACACACCTCTGGCTGTGAAGGAGGAGGTGTTGTCGACGATTACAAAGGTGCGTAGGTGCCTCCTCCACTGCCTCAATGGCCGCTGAAATGGTGGCTCCTTGTCGCCGCGTAGCATCGTCACCACGGAGGAGAGAGCGATGTGGTTGGTAGCGCGACAAGCCGTTTAGTGTTTGCCAAATACGATGAGGCGCCGGCATGGGTCACACGAACCCCAACCTCACGGAGGCCTAGGCTCGCGACTAGTCGCTGACCATCACAGACACGGTCATGCAGGGCCACCACCAGCTTGATGGGGAGCTCGCCAAGATCGGCAAGTGATGAGTGTTATTTTTACACTCCTCTAACCTGAGTTTAAACTGATATATTTCATTAAAACCGAGATAGTCGCTCCGCTATTGCCACCAATGACTAATAAATGCATGGGATTCCAAAAATCTTTCTTTATTTTGTTCCCGCGGGAAATGGAGTATTTATGGACGAAATCAAGCCAATACTTGAAAAGGAGTAAATTGGAGAAACAGAGCAAAAGACGGCGTTCCATGCGACCGCGCTAGCTCGTATGAGCGGTCGCATGACATGGAAACGGAGACTCCTCATCCACTTGAACAAACTTTATAAAGGGGGTCAAGGCCAAAATGGATGACGGACCAAGTCATGGGAAGTGCAGAACAATTAGTCATCATCGTCTTCATTTCCATCAACCCTTGCCGCCGCCATTTCCTTCTCCATAGCCACCACCTTCATCTTCACCATTGTTCTCCTCCATCTAGTCATATTTGTAATCGTCTATCACACACGGCATCCATTGTAAGACATATTATCAATCAATCTACCTTCATAATGTGTTCTTCAATGTGCTCTCCGTGTGATCTGATCTCCATGTGTGGGTTCCTCGATAAGGTATGGGTTGAGGCAAGTGCCTTGCAACCCGAAGTATTTGTTGGAGGATCAATGGAAGGACTTTGAATTAGCATATCGTATGCGTAACATAAATTTTTTCTATAGTTGTTTCTTGTCTCATTTGTGTTCTTCATCCCTACAGGTACCCAAGATCATGGAGAATGAGCCATGGAGAGACAAAGGGCAGGGAGACCGTGAAGTGTTATTCTGAACACTAGTGACAGAAAGGTTTTAATATGGTAACATGGATCATATCCCTGGGGATTCAAAAGGTGTAGTCAATAAACGTCCAATGCTTTTGTCTGATTATTGCAATATTAATTATCGAGGGAACCCCGCGTGACAGACAGTGCCTTCGGTTGGACAACTGACTCTTGATAAAGGACGCGCGCCGGTCAAGACGTAATTTGCACATATCCCCCACTTCGATACGTAGTAAGCACATCTTGATGGGCGACTTCTAGATCGCAAATTAAGATCATATTTGATCCCGTCAGATCTCGTGCCCATGCCTATTTTTATTGCAAGTGTTCTTCGTGTGTCAGTTTGATTTATGATCCGGTCACAAGCTGGAATTAATTATTTAACAAAAGCTTGTTTGAGACCCTAGCTTAAAGGGCACCATCCACCCGTCGCTTCGATAACTCAGGGCCACCTCTGAGGAAAAAGGCGAAAATCCTTTTTCTCCATTTCCGGATCACCAAAGTAATTAGCGAGGAGTGGTCACTCAACGACACCTTCGGTACCGCGATAGGGGCAAGGCCGACAGGGCACCTGATCATGGTCAACATTGGCTAAGTCGGCTCTCCGCACGACACAGGAGGAAGTAGAGGGGCTCCTCTGCGAGTGCTAGGCAGGGATGCTGCGGCAGCACCCTTACGTAGCTGGAAGGACTACTCGGACAACAACAGGACGATGACGAAGGTGTCGCCGGCCAGCTCGGGACGACGTACCAGGTTAGCTAGTTTAATTAATTTTAATTTTTTTTTACTTGAACGGATGAAATACCGTCCATTTTATGCAAATCATGTCTGAACTTAAGTGAATTTCGTCGTGTTTGATTGAGAATCATCTGGTTTGTTCAAATCCGCTTTGAAATATACGCGGAAAAGGTTGGATGACCAACTTCCACTGTCCCTCTCCATGAGCATGTTCGCAGACAAAAAAGTGTCCCGGAGCGTTGAAGATGCCCTAAACTAAATTGCATAGCCGGGTGGAGCGTCCAACATGGCTCCTACTGCCTTTGTGAAACCCAAACCCGTTGTCTCTACCCAAGTATACCCACTTGATACGACAGCCGTAGATCTTCCCTCCGTGGCTCAATCCGCTCCGTCCACTCCCCTGATCCAAACCCTCCGATTCGAACGTTACGCCGGCCCCTTCATATATCCGTTGCCCCCCTACTAGCCGTTGCCCCTTTCCCTTTCTTCCGATCTCCGATCCATCGACCGACCAAATCCCTCTCTCTCTCCCCCAAGCTTCCGGCTCCCCAATCTCTCCCCTTCCCTTCTTGGCGACCCACTCTTTGGCCGTCCCCGTGACCGAAATCCCATGGAGACCGCCGTTCTTGCGCCACAGCAGGTCAACCCGGCTCAAGCGGCGGTGCCGCAGACCAGGAACGCGGCGGCCATGGCCGCCATGCGGAAGCTCGGCGCCACCTCGGCGAGGAGGAAGACGCTCTGCGACATCACCAACCTGAGACGGCCGCTGGAGGCGGCGGCCGATGAGGGGCATCAGGACGGGTCGAGGTGCGCGGACGGCGTGGATGCAGTCGCGCGGTTGGTCAAGGCAAGATTTGTCCGCCGTCTTTCTTTTTTCTTGGTTATTATCAGTATGATGGATCGTGGTCGCTAACGCTGCTTCTTTTTCTCGAATCCCCGTCTCTGTAATTTCAGGAGAACTCGGATCTTGTGAAGCTCCTGGAGGAGAGAGAGTGAGTAATTTGCCTGCATCGATTGTTCTCGTTTGTCTATGATGGATAGGGCTTCTTGATGTGCGAGTGTTCTGGTGTTGACTCTATTTG
The DNA here is from genome assembly GCF_056163025.1 of Triticum urartu. NCBI lineage: Eukaryota > Viridiplantae > Streptophyta > Magnoliopsida > Poales > Poaceae > Triticum > Triticum urartu. The sequence continues at coordinate 259,384,086 of NC_141873.1, forward strand.
GTTTGATTTGGTGCGTGCAGCAAGTTCATAGAGCTGAGCGGGGCTGAGCTCCAGAATCTGCGGCTGGCAAACTGGCAGCTTGCGCAGGCTAATTCCCAGATGTTAGCAGTAAGTTATCCCTGCAAGAAACTCCATTATCCCTGTTTTCCAACCGTGGACTTGAACATGTTCATCACGAGGCTAATCTCTGTCTTGAAATGTTTGCTTCGCAGGAGCTAAATCTTGGCAAAAATAGGGTAAGTTGGTGCTTCTTTGGTCAATCTTGACAACATGTGCTCACATTTTATAGAGAAAATTTTGATCATGACATTCTCAGATCTGATCAGCCGATGTTTTTCTTCTTATCTTTCTGAAGCTGAAATCGCTACAACATGAGCTTACCTGCTCCAGAGCTGCCCTCAAAGTAAAATCATCGGAACTTGAGGTATATCATATCATCTGATGCCAAATGTTCATGATGCTTCTGTTCATGTGCCCTGAACCGCGATGCCCCTAATGACAGGAGGCAAAGAAAGCGCTGAAGAGCAGCAGACTCCAGCAACAGAAGAGCGCGAACGAGACGGCACGCCACTTGGCTGCCGACAGAGCTGCAGCAGCTGCACAGCTCAAGGATGGAGACGCGGAGCCCGCTTCGGATGCGTCGCGTGCCGCCAGTGCCAAGAAGTCTACCTGCAACGCCAGCCGGAAGAGGCTGCTGAGATCTCGATGTAACAATGATATCCCTACCAGTATTTGACACATACATCTCTTCACATTTGTGGCCATGCTAACTGATTCTGATTGGCATGTTCTTTGCTAGCTCTGGGACCTGCGGTGGCGCCGACGAAGCTGGTGGCGGCGTCCAAGGAGAGGGAGAGCGCACAGAGGCGGTAAGTAACACCCACAAGCTCGTCAAAATCATCAAATGTTCGATCTGGGAGGAAACGCCGTTCAGCCACTGATTCTTGCTGTTTCTGCAGCAAGTCCATGAGAACGCCTCAGCCGAGTGGGCGCAGGGAAGACTTGTTCGAGATAGAGGACGTTCAGCTCACCGCCGGCGGTGGAGATGACAAGAAGGAGATGTCGTGGGAGCTGGATTCATCGGTGCAGTTCCCACGCAGGTCGTCGCTGGGGAGGCCGCTCCGGCGGGCCACAGAGAAGGTCACCTCCTACAAGGAGATGCCTGTCAACATTAAGCTTAGGAGGCCCTAAGCAGTAGCACAAGTTGGTTGCAGTTTTTTGCATCCAGTTAGATTATGTATAATGAGTTAACTTATTCTTTGCTGCCTTCTGCTTCTGCTTCTGCAGATGCGCAGCCAGCGTGTGTTTGGTGTGAAAAATCTGGATTGTAGTGTGAAAGAATGGTGTTGGCAAACAGATTCACTAATTTGTTCATCACTCTGAACTTCATAATTGGCAAAGAGACACGATGCAAAATATTCATCTAGAACATCATCTGACAAAAATTCAGTACATCCACAATCTGATCATAACAGTCACCAAAAGTTGCAGGAGAAACGAGTACTAGAGAGCTTGGAAGATTCTCTAACACGAAATCTTTTGCTCATTTGGTGCTTGAAAACGAATTCAAGCCACTCTGAACTTCATAATTGGCAGAAGCGAAATGCTCTTTCACCAGTGCAAGAGCTCTCGCCCTATGAGATATTTCATTCTTTTCTGACTTGGGCATCTCAGCATACCTGTATTACATGCCCACCTGTCAGTACATAATTGCAAGTGATGCGTGAAAGCAATGGAAATCATCATGAAACTCACGTTTGTTCAAATCCATCTGGTTGGAATACAGGGTCCCATCCAAAATCAGCAGGGCCTCTGGCAGGTACAATTTTCCCCTGCACATGGAGAAGGAAATCTCAAACACGCTCGCTTGCATTTTTCTTACTAAAATATGGCGTCAGATCTTACTGTCCTTGCTGAAATAACGCACCAGAACAGATCAAAGTGCTATGATGTGTTTCTTTAACCAAGGTGCACATGAAGAAAGATAATCTAACAAGATAACAACCCCTCAAAAAAAATCTAACAAGATAACAGTGTTTCTCTGTGTTGAATGTAAAAACTACTTTACTCACTTATAAACAAAATACATCAAAAAATACAAGTTCCAAGGCATACAGGTTATAGAGGGATATGGCATACACATCATACTTCAGATGAAAATTCCAAGAAGTGACATCTTACTGCTGTTTTTCCAACAAATGTGATCGGTTCCTCCTCTGGTCCAAGAGCAAGCGAAAAGATGCACATAGCAAAAGCTGATTTGTCTTCATAAGCTATTAACAAATTGTTCAAACCTATAATTGCAGAAATAGTATGCATGAGTTCACCAAGTCAAACATTAGAAAGAACGAAACAAGAATTGAGTAGCCATATTACCTTCATGCCCAATCTTCTCTAGAAACCATTTTCTGTACATTCATGTGTGCAAACATCCAGATAAGGAACAAAGAGATTTGTTAGACTGGATATCTGAAAGCATTTTCTCAATAAGGTATAGTGGTGAAGGATGTTTATTATCTGTAACTTGGTAATAAGAAAATATGTTATAGTGCCTGGAGAAGAAAAGGACTTACATATAGGGCCCTGCAGCACAAAGAAAATTATATCATATAGAGCACATTGAATTCATTTAGGAAGTGAAAAGAAAGAACAATGCAAATCGGTTACCTGGCAAACCTTTGAGCGCATTGAAACATAGACAGGTGTCCTCGACAAGTACAGGGCCATTTATCTACTCAAAGAGGAATGCAGATTCATTAACAAGAGTTCAAACAACTTAAATAAAAATTCTCTGCATAATTATTCTAGTATTAGAAAAACATAGAGGTACCTGAGATGCAGCCATTCGGGCCTTCTCTTTAGATATGTCCTCTGGCTCACCTTGCAACTCAGGCACTGCGATATTTAACAGAGAATAATACCATCAATAAAAAAAAACAAGTTCTTCGGTGTTACTTTTTTTATGACTTCTTACTTCTCAAAACTGAAATCACATACTTAGAGGAACTTGCATGATTTCCATCAGAACCATATTTTGAAATTTGATATATCACTATTGCCTATTTAAAATGAGCACGCTTAGTCCATCCCCAGCTGAATTATTATATGTAGGGCATCAGGATCCTAATTCAAGTGTATGGGTCCAGATTCCAATTCCATCAGAGGGTTCGTCACTGCTATGGATCATAATATCTGGATTTTATACCTTAACTAGAATCCCAGAATGCAAATGCGATATCTTCACAATTATTAAAAATCTGGACTTCCTACCTCTCAGCCAGTAATAATACCAGAATACAATAGATAAATAATTACAGGCAATATGAAGACCACATGACAACAGTAACTAATCACATGAATCACAAGTCCACTGGCTATTGCATTCCCACCTGTTCCCTCCAAACATACCCCTAAACTGTTGCATAATTTTGGCATAGAAAGTCAGTGTGCTATTCCCCTAAACATTATCGATGCACATCGACACCATTTAAAGAAGGAAAAATAAGCGGAACAACAAGGGCACATGTCATCATCTGTCCTAAATTTGGGTTATAAGACACCCAAGATTTTGGGGGTGAATACTCCCTCCGTCCCAAAATTCTTGTCTTAGATTAGTCTAGATACGGATGTATCTAATACTAAAACGTGACTTGATACATCCGTATTTAGACAAATCTAAGACAAGAATTTTGGGATGGACGGAGTATTAAACATGGAAAACACATGGTTTTATCATTATCCGTGGAAACGTACGGTTCGATGAAGCTAAAACAGTAGGAGACAGTAACCGAAGCTGTGAAGCAACTATTCCTAATTCACAATTTTCAGCTACAACCAATTCCCCGTTATATGTTTGTTGTGCGCTAACTACAAAGCAAATTTTTATGATCCAGATAACAAAGTCAAATAGGAGTACCTACAGATTGGTGTTATCCTAGGGTTCGGGCACCATAAGAAGCCACGGTTACGCAGCCACGCCACTCCCATCAACCAGCAAGTCCTAGGCATCCTTACTCTAGCACTAAACCTTTCACTGATATGCTGCTACCTTGTACATACATAAATGGAGGAGAGGTAGAGGGGGTGGAAGAAAGAGCAGGAGCCAGCTTCAGCTTACAGTCGAGTTTGAGGGACTGGAAGGGGATGGAGGAGCCGAGAATCGCACGGACTTCCTCCAGCTTCTTGGCGTTGCCCGTCACGAAGGTCACCGCCTTCGGCAGCACTCGCGCCGCCGCCACCGCGCCCGACATGATGCGGTGTTGCGCGGTGCTCTGCTTCCGGCGTGAAACGGGAGAAAGGCTGCGCCCTGCGGATCCGAGGGTCCACGGCGACGGCGGCTGTCACTGGTTTTAGGGCCCCAATTAGACTTCTTTTCCCTTTTCTTCGTTTTAGCGGTTTTGCAAGTATAACACTCCTATATACTCCTAGATCCTTGGAGCAACTCCAATGGGACGACTCATTTCGTTCGCCCAACGCGCCGATCCAAATGGACGTATGTCCGTTTTTCGTCCGCGGGCGACCCATTCCCGACTTAATTTTAAGCCGGATTTGCGTCGGCGCGGACACGAGATGGACGCGCGTGCGCGTCTACTCCTTCCCCGGGCCCGCCGGTCGGTGACAGCCACCATCATTTTCCCCCATTTTTCACATAAACACTCCCGCCCGCGCGCGCTCCCGCCCCCCAACCAGCCATGGAGGACGCCATCGACCTCGATCTCGATGCCACCGCCGGCCTCGCCTCCCTCGCCTCGTCCGGCGTCGTTGCCCCCTCCGGGAAAGGCAAGCCTCGTGCCCCGCGCAAGACCGCCACTGCGACCAAGCCAAAGAAGGTGCTGACGCCCGAACAGCGGGTAAGGGAGTCGGCCAAGAGGAAGGGCCGGAGGCACGCCGCGGGCGCGAGGGATGAGGCCGCCCCGCAGGCCGCCGCCGTCGCCGCCGCGCAGCTGGAGTTCACCAACCCCCGCGTCGCGACGGCAAAGAAAGAGGCGCTCTACATGCTAGGACCTAGGGGTAAGCCCTAGCCAGCACAGCCTCGTCCAAGCCGCCGTCGCCGCCGCTAGCACCGGCTCGTCGGCGTTTCCTCGGATGGTGCTGCCCGACTCAACCGCGCGTCGGCTTGCAACCCGGTCCCCGGATTCCACGTCTACCCGCAGGCCTCCCGCCTCTCCGGGGAGTGCTCACCCGACGTGAGCGTGGTCGCGCCTTCCACGCCCGCGCCCGCGCCCATCGACCTCAACGCCACCTCGGTGGTCGGTGGCTTGTCATCCGGTGGCACGAGGAAACGCGCGCGGCAGACGCCGGCCGGCGGGCTCCCGGACGCTCGTAACCTGTTCGAGGAAATGCCGTCCGCCGTCAATGAGAACTACATGCAAAACCTCATCTTTGAGGATGGTGCGCCGGGCGATAGCTACGATCCCGAGGAGACACAAAGCCAGGACAGCCGCGGGGCATTCACGCCGGCCGCTGGCTATGATCCCGATCAGGCGGCCTTCATGTGTGATCAGGTCGGCATCGACCTGGACGGCTTCCCCCTCGACCACGAGTTCCCGGACGACTATGGGCTAGAGGAAGAGGACGAGTGCGACATCAAAGTGGAGCCTTTGTTCGAGGACGAGCTCGCCAACCAAGTCGCCGGTCCTAGCCGAAGCGCAAGAGCAAGCGCACGAAGGCGTACACAGCTGCCGAGGACAAGCTTCTTTACGAGTGTTGGCGAGACATTGGACAAGACCCAAAGATGGGCGCCGAGCAAAAGCATTCAACCTTTTGGACTCGTGTGCACCAAGAGTTTTCGTGAGCGCAAGAAGTTTTCACCTTACCAATTTGTGAGCACGCGCGGGTGGGTCTTCATTTCCAAGCGGTGGAGGGTGATCCAACAAGAGCGTCAAGGCCCGCCCCGTGAGCGGCATAGGCATGCAAGACATGGTATGATAGCGCCCTCTTTTGTGTCATCAAGATCATCCTTTTACGTCTTCATTTGCTATCACTTGCCCATATGCTTGCATGGAAACATTTTGTAGGCATTTCAAGCTTTGGAGGCATTCAAGGTTCAACACAATGGCAAGTGCTTCAACCTCTCCCATTGCTATCGGGTCATCAAGAACGAAGAGAAGTTCAAGGCACAATATGCCGCACTCAAGGCACGTGGGGGGAAGAAAGCCATGTAGGATGTTGGGGAGGACGAGCCGGCACGGCCGCGGGGGAAGACCAACTCCAAGAAGGAGGACAAGCTAGATGCGGCCACCAACGCCTTGATCGCAAGCATGGACGACATGATGAATAAGAAGGACTCAAGGGAGGAGGAGCGCCGGCGTTTCAAGGCGGAGCAAATGGATGCTTTCATGGAGATCCAAAGGAGGAGGCTTGATCTTGACGCCGAGAAGCAAGCCAAGATGTTCGAGCTCGAGGGGGAAAGGCAAGCCAAGATGCTAGAGATCGAGGCCGCCAACGCCAAGACCAAGGCGAAAGAAGTGGCTCTTGTGAGCATGATGACCGAGGTGGAGATCATGAAGGTGGATCTCAACACTATGTCGCCAAGGAAGAGGCCGTGGTTCAAGAAGATGCTGGCCAACATGCTCAAGTTCAACGACGAGTGATCTATGGCGGCGAGGGTCATCTTTTTTGTATGCCAGCAGGTGTGCCGGCATGACCACGGGAGCCGCGATGACGTGATCAAACTCAAGTCTTACCCTTTTTTATGTGGTGACATGTGTACTGGCCGGTTGGCGAGTGCGCCAGCATGAACTTTGGTGATATTTTCTAAAGCCGACATTGTATGCCGGCGCTGGCATGGTGCCGGCATGAGACATGGCCACTGGCATGATCGACCGTAGGCCCTTTTTATTTAAAAGTTGAATGCGGGCATGAAATGGGTCGGCGCGTTGGGCGCACTGCCGACCCAAATGCAAAACTGGGCGGACGCCGGACGGGCGGTCGACCCAAACGGACAAGACAAAAAGCGGACGAATGTGTCGTCCGTTTGGGTCGGCCCATTGTAGTTGCTCTTACTATCTTTATTGTTTCCTGAACACACTAGTACAGACGCAAGCGCTTATATACACGCACATACACTCATCCTTATGAACACACACGCACATCCTACCCATATGAGCACCTCCGAAAGACTGAGCCGACACATCATCTTGAAATTTACGAAGTCATCATAGGCATCTCGTCATCGACGGGAACGGCTCCTCCCACTGAATGCGCATCACCGAAAATCCTGAAATAAATCCAGGAATAAACGCGAGCATTAGGACTTGAACCCTGATGGGCTGGAATACCACACCCTCTAACCATCCAACCATAGGTTGGTTCGCACTATCATTATTATTTTAATATGCACACATGTCATACCATCACAGACCCGTCACAATATGTATGGAAAAAAGTTTTTTATTATTGTTTTATCCCATGCACACATCCTACCTCACCACACATGCCTCCTCATTGAAGTTTCACTCAGCATGCATGGAAAAATCTATTAGTATGCCACTTATATTCAATAATTTTTTCAACTACACAATAATCAAATACAATATATACAATGTATTGTTAGTTTTAGTACATATATTATAAATTCAACTATTCATGTTTCATGCAATCGCTTGATAAACATTGCAATCAATTACGCAGTAACATGTGGGATATTCTTTAGTTTAAGAATTAGGTATGTCTGCTTTCTAGGATGTGTCTAGATATGCTCTAGTTATTGCACATCGAAATAACTCTTTTTTCTAACCAAATGCATCCGATTACATTATTACGTGAACTCGCTTGTCAGTAAAGCTTCTACATCAAGGATTATATTATCTGCCATTAACACTTCATACAAAATCATGTAACATCCCATACCTGCTGATACATGAGTTGCTCTATTACCGTTCCTATTTGCAAAGTTGAAACTGAACTGATTGAAGTTTTGGTTCATGAACATTTTTAGTTCCGCTAGTGTCATGCAGACAACTGATTGATCATGTTCTTTTTGCTCTACACCTTGTTTTAATAACATGGAGCCAGTTTCAAAGCAGATAGCAATGATTTCTAGCTGGGCATCATGAGTAGATGACGATATTTCAACATGAAGTGTGGGCTCTATTTGACACTGGGATCCTCTCCGGATCCATATGGCAGTCGTGCGATAGGGTGACATCGGGGTATGGGAGAGGCACGCGGTTCTACCAGTGCCACTCCACCTGGTGCATTGGCACGTTGACGCACTGCCTCGGTCGGCGAGCTGGCGCCGGTGGAGGCGGAGGGAGCTCAGGCGGAAAAGGGATGGCGGGGGCCTTGCCCTTGGCTTTGCTGCTGCTGGCACCGGAGAAGAGCCCCATCTGGCTTGACTAGGGTGGCTAGGGTTGCGGCAGGGAAGTGAGATGGGGACGGGAGCTTTCTGGAAGCGGAAGAGGACGCCCCTGATACGTCCATTTTGCATCATGCTTTTATATCGATATTTATTGCATTATGGGCTGTTATTACACATTATGTCACAATACTTATGCCTTTTCTCTCTTATTTTACAAGGTTTACGTGAAGAGGGAGAATGCCGGCAGCTGGAATTATGGGCTGGAAAAGGAGCAAATATTAGAGACCTATTCTGCACAACTCCAAAAGTTTTGAAACTCCACGACAGTCAGTTTTGGAATATATTAAAAATACTGGGTGAAGAAAGCACCAAAGGGGCCCACCCACTGTCCATGAGGGTGGAGGGCGCGTCCCCCTGCCTCGTGGGCCACCTGGAAGCCCCTCAATGCCCATCTTCTGGTATAAGGTGTCTTTTGCCCTGGAAAAAAATCAGAAGGAAGCTTTTGGGACGAAGCGCCTCCGTCTCGAGGCGGAACCTTGGCAGAACCAATCTAGGGCTCCGGCGGAGCTGTTCTGCCGGGGAAACATCCCTCCGGGAGGGGGAAATCGTCACCATCGTCATCACCATCGATCCTCTCATCGGGAGGGGGTCAATCTCCATCAACATCTTCACCAGCATCATCTCCTCTCAAAACCTAGTTCATCTCTTGTATCCGATCTTTGTCTCAAAACCTCAGATTGGTACTTGTGGGTTGCTAGTAGTGTTGATTACTCCTTGTAGTTTATGCTAGTTGGTTTATTCGGTGGAAGAATATATGTTTAGATCCTTTATGCACATTAATACCCCTCTGATTATGAACATGAATATAATTTGTGAGTAGTTACGTTTGTTCCTGAGGACATGGGAGAAGTCTTGTTATAAGTAGTCATGTGAATTTGGTATTCGTTCGATATTTTGATGAGATGTATGTTGTCTTTCCTCTAGTGGTGTTATGTGAATGTCGACTACATGAAACTTCACCATTGTTTGGGCCTAGGGGAAGGCATTGGGAAGTAATAAGTAGATGATGGGTTGCCAGAGTGACAGAAGTTTAAACCCTAGTTTGTGCGTTGCTTTGTAAGGGGCTGATTTGGATCCATATGTTTCATGCTATGATTAGGTTTACCTTAATTCTTCTTTCATAGTTGCGGATGCTTGCGAGGGGGGTTAATCATAAGTGGGATGCTTGTCCAAGTAAGGGCGGTACCCAAGCACCGGTTCACCCACATATCAAATTATCAAAGTAGCGAACGCGAATCATATGAGAATGATGAAAACTAGCTTGACGACAATTCCGATGTGTCCTTAGGAGCGCTTTCCTTTATATAAGAGTTTGTCCAGGCTTGTCCTTTGCTACAAAAAGGATTGGGCCACCTTGTTTACTTTTGTTACTTGTTACCCGTTACAAATTACCTTATCACAAAACTATTTGTTTCCGATAATTTCAGTGCTTGCAGAGAATACCTTACTGAAAACTGCTTGTCATTTCCTTCTGCTCCTCGTTGGGTTCAACACTTTTTCTTATCGAAAGGACTATGATAGATCCCCTATACTTGTGGATCATCAGCCCCCCCCCTCGCACGATAGGCTTAAAAAGGACGACCGTCGTCACTGACACGTGAGCCCGAGGTGGGCGGTCTGCTGGGGAACGTGGTATTTCAAAAAAAATCCTATGTTCACACAAGATCTAACTAGGAGATGCATAGCAACGAGAGGGGAGAGTGTGTCCACGTACCCTCATAGACCGAAAGCGAAAGCGTTTAGTAACGCGGTTGATGTAGTCGAACGTCTTCACGATCCAACCGATCCAAGTACCGAATGTACGGCACCTCCGTGTTCAGCACACATTCAGCATGATGACGTCCCTCGAGCTCTTGATCCAGTTGAGGATGAAGGAGAGTTCCGTCAGCACGACGACATGGTGACGGTGTTGATGATGTGATCCGCGCAGGGCTTCGCCTAAGCGCTACGACAATATGACTGAGGTGGTAAACTGTGGAGGGGGCACCCACACGGCTGAGGAACAATTGATGTGCTTTGGGGTGCCCCCTGCCCCCGTATATAAAGGAGGGGAGGAGGAGGCCGGCCCCCTAGAGGCTCGCCATGTAACGCCCCGGACATACCCGCCGGTGGTCGTCACTCCTGGAGGGATCTAGACTGGCCCCACAGATCAATACTAGTCTTTTCTGCGCACTTTGTCCTCACTCGTTCGCACCCGGGAGCAACTTCCCGGTCGGTCACCCATCCTGACACTACTCCAAGCTGAGCACGCTTAACTTTGGAGTTCTGTCCGAATGGGCTCCCGGAAAAGAAGGAATTCCTTATTGATATGAGTAGTCTATCATCCCTAATAAGCCAGGCTATCACATACACCCCCACTCAGAGGAACCGACGTCCTCGTCGGGCCACAGGAACGTTCCCTCTTGGCACAAACGTCTGTGCTTCCAGTCCGGTACATGTGACATGCCGGGTGCCATGACGGGTCACAAACGTCATGAACAACATGACCACGCACCTGTCCGCAACCATCCGTGTAACCGCGAAGTTCGGCTCTGATACCAACTTGAAACGCCCCAGACATACCCGCCGGTGGTCGTCACTCCTGGCGGGATCTAGACTGGCCCCACAGATCAATACTAGTCTTTTTCTGCGCACTTTGTCCTCACTCGTGCGCACCCGGGAGCAACTTCCCGGTCGGTCATCCATCCTGACACTACTCCAAGCTGAGTACGCTTAACTTTGGAGTTCTGTCCGAATGGGCTCCCGGAAAAGAAGTAATTCCTTACTGATATGAGTAGTCTATCATCCCTAATAAGCCAGGCTATCACCAAGTGTGGGGAGTCCTACTAGGACTCCCAAGTCCTAGTAGGATTCCCCTTTCCTTTTCGGAGTAGGAAAGAAGGAAAGGGGGAGGTAGTAGGAAAGGGCAAGCACTACAAAAAAAGACACATCCGTGACATTTTGGGCCAAACGAAATTTTTTTCTGTCATACTTATGACACTTCTATGATAATGATTGTGACAAAACATGGTGTCATCATAGATGTGGTGGGGTCCTACTTCTATGACAAAAAATCATGACAGAAAATGGGCATTTTGTCCTGGGCGGGCTGGAGGCGCAGCTGCATGACATTCTTTGGGCCGTCCATGACGAAAAAACAGTGGTAGAAGCGAGGGCGAGGAAAATATCGGGGTGTTCCCGGTTACGGTGGGTGGTCGGGGCCGAGCGATTCGTGTTTCTCTCTGAAAGCACAAGTGCTCCCTGGGTGATTTTGATAATTAATGACAACATATCTCTTGTTGGACTAATACTTTTACCTAGTATGTTTCAGACAAGTTCAACAAATTAAGTGGCATGGACTAAAGGATGTGGAACCCCTTCAAGATGCTAAGGACAAAGGATTGGCTCAAGCTTCAAGATCAAGACTCTACATTTTCTATTTTAGTGATCCAAGATCACACTGAGTCTATAGGAAAAGCCAATACTATCAAGGAGGGATGAGGTGTTGCTTAATGGCTTGCTTACTCAAAGTGCTTAGTGATATGCTCCAAAACCCTCAACTACCTTCCCACATCCACATATGACCTAAACCAAAAGTCCAACTCGGCCCCACCGATTCTTTCTATCCGGAGCCACCGAGTTCAGTTGACATAGCCACTGCCAGGAACCCTAATCAGTTTGGTCTCACTGACGGGATCTCGGTCTCACCGAGATGGGCTTGCAAACTCTCTGTTACCTATTGCAATATTTTCGGTGCCACCGAGATATGAAATCGGCCCCACCGAGTTTGCTTGGCCAACTCTCTGTTTCACTTATTACCCAAATCAGTCCCACCGAGTTTGAGTAATCGGTCAAACCGAGTTTTGGATTTACCCCAACCCTAGCACATCGGTCCCACCGAGTTGATCCAGTCGGTCCCACCGAAAACCCTAATGGTCACTAGATTTGCTGAATCGGTCCGACCGAGTTTATCAATTCGGTCCCACCAAGATTGGCAGGTTGTGTGTAACGGTTAGATTTTGTGTGGAGGCTATATATACCCCTCCACCCACTCTTCATTCATGGAGAGAGCCATCAGAACATACCTACACTTCCAATACACATTTTCTGAGAGAGAACCACCTACTCATGTGTTGAGGCCAAGATATTCCATTCCTACCATATGAATCTTGATCTCTAGCCTTCCGAAGTTGCTTTCCACTCAAATCTTCTTTCCACCAAACTCATATCCCGTGAGAGAGAGTTGACTGTTGGGGAGACTATCATTTGAAGCACAAGAGCAAGGAGTTCATCATCAACACACCATTTGTTACTTCTTGGAGAGTGGTGTCTCCTAGATTGGCTAGGTGTCACTTGGGAGCCTCCGACAAAGATTATGGAGTTGAACCAAGGAGTTTGTAAGGCCAAGGAGATCGCCTACTTCGTGAAGATCTACCGCTAGTGAGGCAAGTCCTTCGTGGGCGATGGCCATGATGGGATAGACAAGGTTGCTTCTTCATGGACCCTTCGTGGGTGGAGCTCTCCGTGGACTCGCGCAACCGTTACCCTTCGTGGGTTGAAGTCTCCATCAACGTGGATGTACGATAGCACCACCTATCGGAACCACGACAAAAACATCCGCGTCTCCAATTGCGTTTGAATTCTCCAAACCCTTCCCTTTACATTCTTGCAAGTTGCATGCTTTACTTTCCTCTGCTCATATACTCTTTGCATGCTTGCTTGATATGTATTGTGTTTGTTAAACTTGTGCCAAAACTCCACTTCAACTTAAATAAATTAAAAACTGTAACTTTTAGCACTTAGTGTCTAATCACCCCCCCTCTAGACACCTCTTCTCGATCCTTTTAATTGGCATCAGAGCTTTGGTCTCCATTGCCTTGGTTTAAACACCATTGGAGGAAGATGGATGAGTCTACTTTGGGGAGTCTTAGACATAGAGTGCCTATTCTTGATGGAGAATATTTTCATGTGTGGAAAAATGAAATGCTTGAGATTTTCAATGAATATCACTTGAACAAGTATATTGCTAGCCCTTGTGCACCTCATGTTGATCCCATGCATCCTACCCTTGATGAGTCAATTGACATGATTCGCAATCTTAGAACTGTTAATCTTATCACTAGAGGCTTGCCTAGAAACTTGATTGGATGTTTGCCTACTCTTAAGTGTGCCTACACCATATGGAAATTTCTTGAGGAACTCTTTCCAAATCATTCCTTGAAAGATCTAGATGAAATCCTCCATAAGTCTATTGCCTTGATTAAGATGAGTTCCAATGATCCCAAATTTGGTGACTGCTTATTTGAGCTTACTAATCTTACGAGTGCCAAAGGAGATGTTGGAATCATTAGCAATATCATTTCCAGAGCTATTAGAATTCATAAAGATAACTATAGAAATGATCATTTATCTAATGAATTACCCTCTCTAGGAATTGATCAATCACAAGATGATGTTGAACATGGATACTCTGATGAGGATGATGATGATAGTGACTATGATCTCGATGATGCGATGAGACACGTTGGTCTTATGGCAAATCTTCGCGGCTACATGGCTAGAGGAAAGGAATGGGTCCTTGATAGTGGATGTACTGATCATATGACCGGAGATAAAGACATGTTCCGTGAGCTTGCTGGAAACGACGGCCCTCGAAAGTATGTCACTTTTGGTGATAATTCAAAGGGTAAGGTGGTTGGCCTTGGTAAGGTGGCCATCTCACATGATAGCTCCATACAAAATGTCATGCTCGTTGAATCTCTTGGCTACAACTTACTTTCAGTATCTAGACTTGCTGATTTTGGTTTCAATGTCCTATTTACTGAAGTAGACTGCCAAGTGTTTCGTAGAGATAATCATAAAATGGTCTTTACCGGTATACGTAGAGGAGATCTTTACATTGTTGATTTCACTAAAAAAGGCTCAACCTAGAACTTGCTTAATTGTTAAATCTTCTAAAGGCTGGTTGTGGCATAGAAGGCTAGGCCATGTGGGCATGCGAAACCTTGACAAACTCATTAAAGGAAATCATATCCTTGGCGTTAATGATGTCATATTTGACAAGGATAGACTTTGTAGTGCTTGTCAAGCAGGGAAACAAGTTGGAGGAAGTCATCGCGCTAAGAACATCATGACCACAAGAAGACCACTCGAGCTACTTCACATGGATATCTTTGGTCCAAACGCCTACAAGAGTCTCGGTGGTAACTCATTTGGTCTGGTCATAGTTGATGATTTTTCAAGATTTATGTGGGTGTTCTTTCTTGATGACAAATCGCAGGTCCAAAAGATCTTCAAAAACTTTTCTATGAAGGCCCAAAATCAATTTGACGTGAAGATCAAGAAGGTTCGGAGCGACAATGGAATAGAGTTCAAGAACGCGAATGTAGATACCTTTCTTGACGAAGAAGGGATCGCACATGAGTTCTCGGCTACGTACACACCTCAACAAAATGGAGTCGTTGAGAGGAAGAACCGTACTCTTATCGAGATGGCAAGAACGATGCTTGATGAGTACAAGACGCCAAAACACTTTTGGGCGGAAGCGGTTGAGACAGCTTGTCATGCAACAAATCGCTTGTATCTTCACAAGCTACTCGGCAAGACGACATACGAGCTCCTCACCGGTAACAAACCCCAAGTTGGATACTTTCGAGTATTCGGCTCAAAGTGCTACATTCTTGATAAGCATCGTCATTCTAAATTTGCTCCTAAGTCTCATGAAGGTTTCCTACTTGGTTATGGCTCAAACTCTCACACATACCGTGTCTACAACAATTTCACCCGAAAGGTTGAAGAAACGGTAGATGTGAAGTTTGATGAATCTAACGGCTCGCAAGTAGAGCAATTGCCAATTGATGTAGGAGACAAAGATCCCTCGGAAGCAATCCAAGACTTGTCTATTGGCAAGATTCGTCCAATGGAGGTAAAGGAGAGTACCTCGTCCGTCCAAGTGGAAGCTTCTACCTCACGACAAGGTGACCCAAGAGTTGATACGGAAGCATCCATGAGTGGGACACACCAAGATGAAGAAAATGAGGAAGTGCACCAAGACGAACATCAACAACCTCCTTCTCCACCACGACAAGAGAACGACAACGCTAACAATGAAGAAGGCCAAGAAGAAGAACAATATGAAGAAGATGTTCAACCAAGACCCAAGCAAAAGCTTTCACGAGTTCGAGCAAGAATTGCTAAAGATCATCCCGTGGAGCAAATCTATAATGATATCCAAACCAGAAGAATCACTCGCTCAAAAACTCGTTTAGCTAACTTTTGTGAACACTTTTCATTCATCTCTCGCATTGAACCTATGAAGGTTGAAGAAGCATTGGAAGATCCGGATTGGATAAACGCTATGCATGAAGAGCTACACAACTTTGAGAGAATCGAGTGTGGACATTGGTTGAAAAGCCCGACAACAACCACAACATCATCGGTACCAAATGGGTGTTTCGCAACAAGCAAGATGAAGATGGACAAGTGGTTCACAACAAAGCACGTCTCGTCTCCCAAGGCTACACACAAGTCGAAGGTATGGACTATGGTGAGACATATGCTCCCGTTGCTAGACTTGAGTCCATTCGCATCTTACTTGCTTATGCTAATCACCATGATATCACCTTGTATCAAATGGACATTAAAAGTGCTTTTCTAAATGGTGAAATAGAGGAGGAAGTTTATGTTAAGCAACCTCCCGGATTTGTCAATCCTAATAAACCTAATCATGTCTACAAACTTCACAAAGCCCTTTATGGTCTTAAACAAGCTCCTAGAGCATGGTATAAATGCTTGACCAAGTTCCTTATTGAAAAAGGCTTTGAAATTGGAAAAATAGATTCTAATCTTTTTACTAAAAGGGTTAATGGAGAACTATTTGTATGCCAAATTTATGTTGATGATATTATATTTGGATCAACTAACCCTCATTTTAGTGAAAAGTTTGGGAAGCTAATGTCGGAGAAGTTTGAGATGTCTATGATGAGTGAACTCAAATTCTTTCTTGGTTTGCAAATCAAGCAAACTAAGGAAGGCACCTTTGTCTCTCAAACGAAGTACACCAAGGACTTATTCAAGAAGTTCAATATGCAAGAATGCAAAGGTATGACTACACCCATGCCTACTAGTGGACATCTTGATTTGACCAAAGATGGTGAACCGGTTGATCAAAAAGTTTACCGCTCTATGATTGGTTCATTGTTATATCTATGTGCTTCACGTCCCGATATCATGCTAAGTGTGTGCATGTGTGCACGATATCAAGCTGCTCCTAAGGAATGTCATCTTAAGGCCATGAAAAGGATAGGGAGATACTTAATACATACACTAAATTTTGGCATTTGGTATCCCAAGAGGGCTTCCTTTGATCTTGTTGGCTACTCCGACTCGGACTATGCCGGTGACAAGGTTGATGGAAAGTCCACTTCGGGTACTTATCAATTCCTTGGTAGATCTCTTGTGTCTTGGTCTTCCAAGAAACAAAACTCGGTATCATTATCCACCGCCGAAGCGGAATACATTGCCGCTGGTTCATGTTGTGCTCAATTACTTTGGATGACACAAACTCTTAAAGATTATGGGATATATGTGAAACATGTTCCATTACTTTGTGACAATGAAAGTGCTATCAAGATTGCTCACAATCCCGTGCAACACTCTCGAACTAAGCATATTGAAGTTCGTCATCATTTCATTCGAGATCATGTTGCTAAGGGTGACATAAACCTTAAGCATGTTCGCACCGATAAGCAATTAGCGGATATATTCACTAAACCACTTGATGAGAAAGTGTTTTGCAGGTTAAGAGGTGAGTTTAACATCATTGATGCTTCAAACTTGGAGCAGGAACTCCATTGGATACATGCAAGACTTGAGCTTATGACTAATCCTTGATATTTCTCTTGTGATGATAATCTTATGTCTTGGATATATTTGCACCTTGCATGTTATCTAACCCTTGTAGGTACTTGGATGAATCTAACTCTATGAGATTTCAACTCACTCACACCTTGATCAATCTCTACATCACCAAGTCTCTACACAATGTTGATTGATGACAAGGAAGCACGAAACCTTTCAAACATATCCTTTGACAAATTCTATGTTGAGTTTCATGATTGTCATGTTGGATACACAAGTGCTCTTCCTTGCGAAAACTAACCCATGTAGGTAGATGAACTCAAAATCCAAAGGGTTCTCCCAACTCCTGATGGGCTACATCAACCTTGAGCAACCCACACAAGTTCTACTACATGATCAAGATCAACACCGCGACCCAAGGTATGTTATTCCATCTTAGAGTAGCTTTACTCCAAGTCACGAGTCAAAGCAACTCGACAAGATGTGAATACATCAAGATACTTAAAAGAAAAATGGTAACCCCATTTTGAGCTTAAACGATGAGTCCGACCTATGATCAAGTGATCTCACTTGACTCCTAAGTCAATGTACTCTAACATAGGTGACTTTGTCACCGCCCAACTCTAGATGAAGTTCTCTTGTGTTCTTTTCTGTGTTCTTGCATTTGTCTCATGCATATTTGTTTCCCCTTTCAAACTTCATCTAGACCTTTTAGTTTCTTTTCTTTGTTCTTTGTTCTGCATTTTCTGCATCCAATTCATTGCAAATCTTTGTGAGATCTTATTTGTCTAGTGAGCTGAGGTGACAAGTGTTTTTCTCTGTGATGAACTCGGTCCCACCGGTTTCATGTTTCCGGTCTAACCAAAGATTTTTGGAGCAACCGAAGCATACAACTCGGTGACACCGATTTCACTACAGGAGAAACATTTTGCCATTTATTCCTGCTTTATTCTTGATCCAGCTCCACTCAATGAATCTTGTCCTCTGCAAGCATCAAATTTACCTTAATGCTTTGTACTGTGATTCAAGGACCAAACCCATTCACAACAAATTCCATAAGGCCCTTCTTGGAAATTGATGTCAAAGGGGGAGAGAGAGATCACATCAAAGCTTAATCATATCTCTAGGGGGCAAGTCTCTAGGGGGAGGGAATACTCCAGGAAAGAGTAATCTTCAAGGATCCCAGATGCTTGATGTTCAAGAGGAGAGATGCCACATGTCTTCTTGGGGGAAAGACATGTTCATATGTGCTTATTTGCATTAGCTCTGTTCATTTGTTCTTTGAGCTCTGTTTTTCTGTTCCCTATCTTCTCCCAGTATCCCATGCTAGATTCAGGGGGAGCAAGACATCCAAGGGAAAGAAAATTCTTAAATTCATTAAATATCTTTCTCTTTGGGGACATGTCAATATCTATCGTGGTACTCTGTACTCACTCTACATGTCATCCCAGTCTTGGTACTCTTGTGGTTTCTTTTGTTTGCTCTAGCTAGTGGGTGCATCTGTGTTATATAACCTTGTTTACGCATGCTCATCCCATCCTAGCCAACTCAAGACCACAAGGTAAGTATATGCATCATAGTCATGTGTATGAGAAATTCTTGCTGATGTACATACTATTTGCAAGAAGTACTCATGGGCATGAAGGTACATTTCCCATATTCATATCTTTTGCCCTGATGCATATAGCCAAGATACATGTAACACATTGCTACTCTGTCATGGCTATGCTCTCACATGCTTCTATATTCCATATTCACATGTTTGCATACATGTAGGGGGAGCCTATGCTTGTTACATGTCTTTCCAAAGCTTTACTTGCTATTCTCTATATCTTTATCTAAAGCTTTGATGTATGTTGCCATCAATTACCAAAAAGGGGGAGATTGAAAGCACAAGTGCTCCCTGGGTGATTTTGATAATTAATGACAACATATCTCTTGTTGGACTAATACTTTTACCTAGTATGTTTCAGACAAGTTCAACAAATTAAGTGGCATGGACTAAAGGATGTGGAACCCCTTCAAGATGCTAAGGACAAAGGATTGGCTCAAGCTTCAAGATCAAGACTCTACATTTTCTATTTTAGTGATCCAAGATCACATTGAGTCTATAGGAAAAGCCAATACTATCAAGGAGGGATGAGGTGTTGCTTAATGGCTTGCTTGATCAAAGTGCTCAGTGATATGCTCCAAAACCCTCAACTACCTTACCACATCCACATATGACCTAAACCAAAAGTCCAACTCGGCCCCACAGATTCTTTCTATCCGGAGCCACCGAGTTCAGTTGACATAGCCACTGCCAGAAACCCTAATCAGTTCGGTCTCACCGATGGGATCTCGGTCTCACCGATATGGGCTTGCAAACTCTCTGTTACCTATTGCAATATTTTCGGTGCCACCGAGATATGCAATCGGCCCCACCGAGTTTGCTTGGCCAACTCTCTGTTTCACTTATTACCCAAATCGGTCCCACCGAGTTTGAGTAATCGGTCAAACCGAGTTTTGGATTTACCCCAACCCTAGCACATCGGTCCCACCGAGTTGATCCAGTCGGTCCCACCGAAAACCCTAATGGTCACTAGATTTGCTGAATTGGTCCGACCGAGTTTATCGATTCGGTCCCACCAAGATTGGCAAGTTTTGTGTAACGGTTAGATTTTGTGTGGAGGCTATATATACCCCTCCACCCACTCTTCATTCGTGGAGAGAGCCATCAGAACATACCTACACTTCCAATACACATTTTCTGAGAGAGAACCACCTACTCATGTGTTGAGGCCAAGATATTCCATTCCTACCATATGAATCTTGATCTCTAGCCTTCCCAAGTTGCTTTCCACTCAAATCTTCTTTCCACCAAACTCATATCCCATGAGAAAGAGTTGAGTGTTGGGGAGACTATCATTTGAAGCACAAGAGCAAGGAGTTCATCATCAACATACCGTTTGTTATTTCTTGGAGAGTGGTGTCTCCTAGATTGGCTAGGTGTCACTTGGGAGCCTCCGACAAAGATTGTGGAGTTGAACCAAGGAGTTTGTAAGGGCAAGGAGATCGCCTACTTCGTGAAGATCTATCGCTAGTGAGGCAAGTCCTTCGTGGGCGATGGCCATGATGGGATAGACAAGGTTGCTTCTTCGTGGACCCTTCATGGGTGGAGCCCTCCGTGGACTCGCGCAACCGTTACCCTTCATGGGTTGAAGTCTCCATCAACGTGGATGTACGATAGCACCACCTATCGGAACCATGACAAAAACATCTGTGTCTCCAATTGCGTTTGAATTCTCCAAACCCTTCCCTTTTACATTCTTGCAAGTTGCATGCTTTACTTTCCGCTGCTCATATACTCTTTGCATGCTTGCTTGATATGTATTGTGTTTGTTAAACTTGTGCCAAAACTCCACTTCAACTTAAAGAAATTAAAAAGTGCAACTTTTAGCACTTAGTGTCTAATCACCCCCTCTAGACACCTCTTCTCGATACTTTCACTCTCGTACACGCACGCGTGTGGGTGCGAGGCGTTGGGCTCTAACCGAACCCGAGCGGTTGCACTGCAGGCTACGCATTACTGAACCCGAGCGATCGATCGATGGCTGTTAACTGAACCCGATCGAGCGATTCCTTCGCTACTGCTGCTAACTGAAGCCGATCGATGCTGCCTCTGGATGAACAGTGAGCGTTGCTGGGGGGTTTGGATGAATAGTTCCTGATGGAGGTGGATGAACAGGACCCCGTGGTGTTGCCTCTGGATGAACAGGACCCCGATCGATCGAGCCGGTTGGGGCTGGATGAACAGGACCCCGTGGAGGGCTGGATGAACAGGACCACCCCGTGGAGGGCTGGATGAACAGTAGATGGTGGAGGGCTGGATGAACAGTAGCCTGTGGAGGGGTGGTTGAACATGATCCCGTGGAGAGGGCTGGTTGAATAGTAGCCGGTGGAGTAGCGCGCGGTGGAGGCTGGATGAACAGGAGCCCGTGGGTGAAAAGTCGCAGGTGGAGGCTGGAGGAGGTCGACGGTGGATGAACAGTAGCCCGTGGAGGCTGGAGGGGCTCGATGGTGGAGATGAACAGTATCTCGTGGAGTCTCGTTTTGCGGTACGCCACACCCCTCTCGATGAATAGGACCCCCGTTTCGACCTAGCGCTCCAACACAAGTGTGTTTCCTCCGTTTTATGGTACGCCACACCCCTCCCGATCAACAGGACCCCCGTTTCGACCGTAGGAGGTTCGTTTCCTTCATTTTGCGGTACGCCAGACCCCTCCCGATGAATAGGATCCCGTTTCGACCGTGGCCGGTTGAACACAAGGTCATTTCCTCCGTTCCACGGTACGCCAGGCCTCGTTTCCATTGGCTGTTCCGTCCAAGCCCTCCTGATGAACACGACGACGCATTCCGTTCCGACCCAACCGGTTGGCTCCCCATGAACACGGAGACGATGCAGTTTCTCCGTTCCGACCCAGCCATGTACACGAGCCCTAGCCGTACGTATGCGCGAGTAGGTGTTCAAGACCCTTCCCGAATGTACGTATGTGGCCGTATTTTCTTTTCTTGCACACTGGTCGCTGTACGTACGTGTACATGCTACGGGCGCGCCTCTACTACGACACGTGTGCGCCTCTACATCGACCAGTATGTATGTACACATTCGCGACCAGAATGACAATGCTACGTACGCTTCGACCAGGTGGGTCCCGACTGTCAGGCACTTCCTTGCGTGCGAAGATGTAGCTGGTGGGTCCCAGCAGTCAAGGGGGCGAATTGTTTTTTTCGGACGCACTTCCTTGCGTGCGAAGATGTAGCTGGTAGGTCCCAGCAGTCAGGGGGAACGTTTTTTTTTTGCAAAATACAGTTGCCCGTCTGGTGGGTCCCTGCTGTCAGGTGGAGGAATAATTATTTTGCGCGTAATAAGGAGGCACTTCCTTGCTGCGGCCGTGGACCCAGCTGTCAGCCTCTCCACGTACGGTCCATGTCCGATGGAAGTTGTTCCTTGACCATGTTGACCATGCCGCGCCGAGAGCACCAGGGCGGTGGGCGACGGCGAGGCCTAGGAAGGGGACGACACGGAGCCGAGGAAGACACGATAGTGGAAGCCCGTGCGGAGAGGAGTACGTGGGTTCACTGGTTCGGTTGCGGTGTGAGGCTGCCATCACTGCAGGGCCTGGCCAGCGGTGGGAATAGTAGGGGGCGGTGAGGCCTCCGCGGCAGCACAACCGGCCACGGGAGGCAGGAGCATGCGGCACGACCGGCGCTGCTTTGGGCGGTTGGAGCAAGAAGACCAGAGATTGAAGAAGCACTACGGCCGTTGGATGGACATTGTACGGTCACTGGAGCTAGAATCGTTCATATTGACTAAGTTGACAAAGCACTCCGTCCCGTCAACTTAGTAGGTTCACAAGTCAGCCACCCACCAAGATGGGTCCCAACTAGCAGGGGGAGTATTCATTTTTTTGTGTGTAATAAGGAGGCACTTCTGGTGGGTCCAAGCTGACAGCGCGGGAACGTTTTTTCGCGAAATACGGTGGCCTGTCCGGTGGGTCCCAACAGTCAGGGGGGAAACAATTTTTTCGCCAAATACGGTGGCCCGTCCGGTGGGTCCCTGCTGTCAGGTGGAGGAATAATTATTTTCCGCGTAATAAGGAGGCACTTCCTTGCGGCTACCATGGACCCAGCTGTCAGCCTCTCCACGCTCAGTACTCTTCTGATGGAAGTCATTCCTTGACCACGTTGACCACGCCGCGCCGAGAGCACCAGGGCGGCGGACGACGGCGAGGCCTAGGAAGGGGACGACACGGAGCCGGGGAAGACGCGATAGTGGATGCCCATGCGTAGAGGAGTATGAGGGTTCGCTGGTTCGCTGCGGTGTGAGGCTGCCGTCGCCGCAGAATAACAGGGGGTGTGGGTGAGTAGAGGGATGGCCTGGCCAGCGGTGGGAGTAGTAGGGGCGTTGAGGTCTCCGCGGCATCGCAGCCGGCCACGGGAGGTAGGAGCACGAGGCACGACCGACGCTGCTTTGGGCGGCTGGAGCAAGAAGACCAGAGGTTGAAGAAGCACTACAGCCGTTGGATGGACATCGTACGGTCACTCGAGCTAGAATCATTCATATTGACTAAGTTGACAAAGCCCTCCATCCCGCCAACTTAATTGGCCCACAAGTCAGCCTCCCACTATTGTGGGTCCTAGATAGCAGGGGGTATTCATTTTTTTGTGCGTAATAAGGAGGCACTTCCTTGCGTGCGAAGATATAGCTGATGGGTCCGACCTGTCAGCGGTGGGAACATTTTTCGCGAAATACAGAGGCCCTTCCGGTGGGTCCCAGCTGTCAGGTGGAGGAATCATTATTTTGCACGTAATAAGGAAGCATTTCCTTGTGTGCGACCGTGGACCCAGCTGTCAGCCTCTCCACGCACAGTCTACTTCCGATGGTGTCGTTCGTTGACCACATTGACCACTCCGTGCCGAGCGCATCCAAGGTGGTGGACAATGGCGAGGCCCCGGACAACAACGAGTCGGAGATGGGAAGACGCGGGAGTAGAGTCGCAGACAGAGAGGTGTACGAGGGTTAACTGGTTCTGGTGCGGTGTGGTTTGGCAGTCGGTGGAGAAGAACAAGAGGTGTGGAGGGGTGGAGGGATGGCCTGGCCAACGGTGGAGTAGCGCTTCACAGCGAAGCGTGCTAAGCAGAGCTGCTAGCAGCAGGAGGCGGGAGCAGGTGGTCCCGGCGGCGCTAGAGGAAGAAGACAAGAGATTGAAGATGGATGCCGGTCGTTGGTTGTAAATCCAATGGCTAACGATGTCAGAATCATTTGTTGACTAAGTTGAAAACGACTTGCATTGGCTTCGACCTATTGGCCCACATTTCAGCCTTCAAAAATGTGGCACGTATTCAACCCATTTTTTCAGAATTTACAGTCTTCTTTTTGCAAGGTAGATTTTACAGTCCATTTGATCTCTTTTTTTTGAATTACAGTCCATTAGCTGGGCTGGGTGAACAAATAATGTAGCGTCCATGCGGCCCATTTATGTTTTTCCTAAAAAATTACAGACCATTTGCACTTTCTCGAAATACACGATTTTGCTGGGCTTATTCTAATTATAACGTTGGGGTGGGCGCAGCAATGTTATCAAAAAATAAACAGGGGCTGAGCATTTTGTTATATATATATTTAAATAATAAGTGATATATTATTAAATTGGTCCTTAAACCTTACCAAGCTTTTGTACACAATCACCAGGATTTTCGTTGCCAAAAAAATCTAGGATTTTATTGTTAAGAAATTATTTTTATAAGTTAATAAGATGTGGCATATTGTTTTCTTACATATGTAAGCATCTGTTAAATACATGATGACAATAACAATAATATATAATAACATATAAAATAATTTAAATATATATAATATAGTTAGAAGGTAAACATAAGTTGGATCAGGCATTCCTATTCTTATATAGAAAAATAGAACAGACCTCTGCGTTTTCTTCAAAAAATAAATAAATAAATTGGGTTGCCAATGTTTCAGGAAAAATAAAACCTTGGATGGGAGGTCCATAGGCCCGTCGATACATGACGGCCCTCAAGATAATACAAACAGGCCTATGAACCTCTCATCCGAGGTCATGGGCTGCGCATGTTAAAAAAGAAAGCCTAGACGGGGTAGCCCAAAACCCAGCTGATACTTGCTGCCCTAGTGATAATAAATGATACCTGCCAGCTCCCCGGCTTCATTGTGAATTTATCTCCTATAGTAACTACGTTGAAGCACCTAAAAAAATGTAACTATGTTGACAAACCCGTGGGCCCCAACGTCAGTATAGCATTAGGAGGAAGTATTTTTTCGATGAGGCACTTGCTTGTGTATGGCCATAGACTTAGTGGGTCCCGACTATCCGCCTCTCCACGTACAGTCCTCTCCAGATTCCTCTCGTTTGTTTAGCATGTTCACAATGGCAGACAGCGGCGTCGGGCGAGCGCACAAAGGCGCGGGAGAAGATCCGACCACCTGAGGAAGTGCCTTATTAGTAATGAAACAATTGAACTAGCCTAGTGGCCGAGTGACACTACCCGATAGCTGTTCCGCCCGGGTTCGATTCCACCTGTGCAGAGAAAATATTTCCAATTTTTTTGCCTCTGCCTTTATTGACATGTGGTTCCCAATTGTCATCTACGCACACCATGTCGAACACTTGCCAAAACTTTGTCCCTTGTTTTCTCTGTTTTTCGCACACTCGATATTGTGTGGGCATCTTGAAAATAGCATATCTTTTTGACTGTGCATCATATGAAGATGTGCTATGCATGAATGTTGATCATCATGATGTTAACTGGCTGGTAGTTCCAGTTTCGACCATGAATAAAACTTCCAGCATGATGTTAACACTGTTTGAAAAGGCCGTGTTAATATAAATGCTCTGCCTCTGAAAGTTGCAGTTTCTTATCTGAAACTAGACTTGGAGTTTTTTATCTGAAACTGAAACTTGCAGTTTCTTCTCTGAGAATCACCTGTCAGCGACCGAAAGGCAGGGGAACCTCTCCTCTCCATCATCTCCATTCCAAAACCACCGTCTCACCTCTCCCTCTTCTCCATTTCAAAACCACCCCCTCTCCTCTCCATCATCTCCATTCCAAAACAACCGTCTCGCCTCTCCCTCTTCTCTATTGCAAGACCACCGTCTCTCCTCCCATCTTCCAAAGCTAGCACTGGACCACTCAGAAGGACATCTATGGAGGGGATGCAGCAGTGAATCAGGCAGATCGCCGGCGGCGACCAGGCAAAGTTAGCCAGGTTGAAGGAGATCCTTATTTGGTTTGACAATGAGTGGGAGATTTCGAGGACGGTGAGGGCCATGTGGCAATGTATGCGAAAGAGCGAGACAGCGGCGATGAGGGCGGCGATGTACTCCTCGGCGGCAATCACACCGTAGTCCTTCGAGTTCATCGAGTATCTCCTCTGGGCGATGGAGCAGACAGATTCGCCCGAGGCGAAAGTCAGGCGGAGGTGGTGGGCGTACAGGTCGAAGGTCGAGCACCCAAAGGATAACGAATCGATCGAGTACGGTGTGCCGTTCGTGAGGGTGCAGAGCCAGCCAGAGCCACAGGAGTATTTGTTCTCCCACTACAAGAGGAGGCCGGATGGCGCGACGTCGCTTCCCCGCCGTTCTCCACGGTTCCCTCGACGCTTGCCTCGTTTCAACGACGTCGGTAGGGTTTAAGGTAAGCTTCGCACTAACCTAATCTGCCATCTGCTCATGCTTACAATTAGTGTGACAACTAATAAAAATCATGATTACAATCAGTCTCAGAGTACTATGCCAATCACCCTAAAATAGCTCTGGACCTTCGGGTCAAAGTTGTGACACTGTGTACAAATAAAGAAAAATAGATTGGTGCTTCTTTCAGAAAATAGTACACCCCTAGAAAACTGCCGATATAAGCTACTAGTATTTTTTTAAAGTCTAAGCTACTAGTATTTGGTTAGAGGATTTGCTGCCAAGAAAGATCCATCCACAGTGAGCGCCACACATCCCACTGATGGTGGTGGATGCAAATGCTTAGATGAAGCAGGGTTGGTGTTGGTAATTTTTACTTGGCACCTCGCACTCTGCATATATGCCGGTTCCATCTGTACATTTGTGCAGTTCCACCAAAATGGAGCTAAATAACCCTGTTTGCACAGATAATGAAAAGGCGTGATTACATTATAGTGGCACTAGTTGACGAAACATACACTAATAAACAGAAGAAAATATTACATCATACTGGAAATCGACCCAAGTCTCCCCGATACACCTTCTGCCAGTGATGAACATCAGTGTACATCGGTAGTACAAGGAGGGGCCTTGAGACATTCAGATCTCTATTTTTGTGCAGATCAACTAAAATTAAGCACCCCAGTTTGCAGAAACACTTAAACATTAACAATGGGACTAGTTGATGAAACATACATTAACAAAGAGAAGCACTTTCTTTATCTACATTGGAAATGAAATGATAGAGAGGACACTCGCTCTATTTTAACTGTATTATTACTTCATTTTATCAGTGACACTAGGGTCGAGCAGGTGGCAAACGAGGTGTACTGTGCATCGCAAGGATGAAGGCCGGGGGTGCTTAGACTGGGATGCTGAAGCTGGCTCTTTCAGTCCCTATCTCCCCCCTGATGTTTTCGTGATAGCATTTGAGTTGTAATCCAAACTTGGTTGAGCTGGTGCTGCGTCCCCCTACCTGCCTAGCTTATGTGGCGAACTTGTCTCCTGCTAGTACTCAGTCCGTTCTAGTAGTAGTTGCATAACTGCCCGTTTACACTGAGATGTTGTCGGATAATGGTTCTCTATGGTTGGGTTTCTTTATTGAAATCGGAGGGAACCCCCTCTTTCGATATATAAAAAAACAGTGGCACTAGCGGTGCCAAAACATTGCCTCAAATTAATAGTGCCACTAGATTAAGGTGCAAAATAATAACATTACCGCTTTATCATGGCAGTGCCAAAACAGCAGGATCAACATGCAGGATCTTTGGCAAATGGTCAGACCAAAAAGGAACATACCTCATGATGGGAACCATATCTGCAGTCAACGCCATCGTAGAAGGGATGACACCAGTCACCGACATGGATGATTCAATTCATGGGACCTTTTGGTGCAGTTCACCTAAAATGAAGCAATGTCCCATGAGCTAGCAACTTCTTCTTCTTCTTCTTTTTAAGAAAAGGGCTCTAGCCCCGGTTCCATTTCCATCAGAAAACGAAACCCACAGAGCTTCTTCTTCATTAGTTGCAATAAAATTGAGCAACATCAAGGTTGGTCGTGAAGCTCCTGGAGAGTAGGCGGACCAGGACAGTTGCATCTCTAACGAAAAGAAGCAACTTATCTTAATGGGAAATTTAGCAGGACATGAAAAAAAGTGCCATTGATTCATATTATTGGAGGCATTACATTGAAAACAACATTGGTTTAACGTGTCCTTACTTTTAACAGTGCGACTACTACATTTTACCAGTGGCATTACATAAGAGCGACTCCGGGAAACAAACATCAGAAGAGGATATCTGGGTTGGTCCCATTTTTGTTCGGTATATAGCCACCTTATACTGTGTGAGGCTAGCAAATCTAGTGCTGGACTTACTCTGTTGACTTGTCCCCCAGCCCTCACTTTCTTTCCTTTTTCAACCAATAGATCGGGTTTATATTGAGTTTGTACTGCGTTCCCATCATTTCCCTATTAGACCTAGATACCAGTTGGATAGCCAGTCTCTGCTACTTTTCGCCCCCATTATTTCCTCTTTCGACCAAGTCCTAGATCCAGGTAACAAATCTCCCCCCACCCCCACCCCCTTTCTTCCTTGTTTGAACCAAATACTACTAGATTCGAGTGCATGAACTAGTTTTACCTCTTAACAGTAAAAAATTAGGTGGTTTTCGAACAGCCGATCGATCCTATCTACACGAGGGGGGCTGAGAAATAGTAAAAGATACAAATGCAGCGACGTCAGGAGCTCGGGAAGTAGAGCAAGGACGGTTTCGAAGGAAGTTATACCTGAGGGTCGCCGGGTTGTCGTTAGGTGGGCGGCGGGAGGCTGGATCTGCACACACTACGGCAGCGAGGAAGAAGGGGTAGGAGGCTGCTACCTCTTGAGCACTGCGTTGGATTTACCCGAAGAGGAAGGGATGATGCAGCAAAGTAGCATAAGTATTTCCCTCAGTTTTTGAGAACCAAGGTATCAATCCAGTAGGAGGCTACGCTCGAGTCCCTCGTACCTACACAAAAACAATAGCTCAACGCAACCAACGCGCTTAGGGGTTGTCAATCCCTTCATGGTCACTTACGAAATTGAGATCTGATAGAGATGATAAATAATATTTTTGGTATATTTGGTATAGAGATGCAAAGTAAAAAGTAAAAGCAAAGTAAAAGCAAAGCAATAATAAAGTGATGGAGATTGATATGATGAGAAAGAGACCCGGGGGCCATAGGTTTCACTAGTGGCTTCTCCCAAGAGCATAAGTATTCTACGGTGGGTGAACAAATTACTGTTGAGCAATTGACAGAATTAAGCATAGTTATGAGAATATCTAGGTATGCTCATGTATATAGGAATCACGTCCGAGACAAGTAGACCGAAACGATTCTGCATCTACTACTATTACTCCACTCATCGACCGCTATCCAGCATGCATCTAGAGTATAAAGTTAAAAACAGAGTAACACCTTAAGCAAGATGACATGATGTAGAGGGATAGTTTCATGCAATATGATAAAAACCCCATCTTGTTATCCTCGATGGCAACAATACAATATGTGCCTTGCTGCCCCTTCTGTCACTGGGAAAGGACACCGCAAGATTGAACCCAAAGCTAAGCACTTCTCCCATGGCAAGAACAACCAATCTAGTAGGCCAAACCAAACTGATTCGAAGAGACTTGCAAAGATAACCAATCATACATAAAAGAATTCAGAGAAGATTCAAAAATTATTCATAGATAGACTGGATCATAAACCCACAATTCATCGGTCTCAACAAACACACCGCAAAAGGAAGATTACATCGAATAGATCTCCACAAGAGAGGGGGAGAACATTGTATTGAGATCCAAAAAGAGAGAAGAAGCCATCTAGCTACTAGCTATG
Organism: Triticum urartu; assembly: GCF_056163025.1. Classification (NCBI taxonomy): domain Eukaryota; kingdom Viridiplantae; phylum Streptophyta; class Magnoliopsida; order Poales; family Poaceae; genus Triticum; species Triticum urartu. The sequence goes on from NC_141873.1 coordinate 259,413,911, forward strand.
GACTCGTAGGTCCAAAGTAAACTACTCACACTTCATCGGAGGGGCTTGGATGATGATGTAGAAGCCCTCCGTGATCGATGCCCCCTCCGGCGGAGCTCCGGAACAGGCCCCAAGATGGGATCTCGTGGATACAGAAAGTTACGGCGGTGGAATTAGGTTTTTGGCTCCCCTCCTGATCGTTTGGGAATACGTGGATATATATGGGAGGAAGAAGTACGTCGGTGGAGCTTCAAGGGGCCCACGAGGCAGGGGGCGCGCCCTCCACCCTTGTGACCACCTCCTGGCTTTCTTGACGGAGGGTCCAAGTCTCCTGGATCTTATCTAATGAGAAAATCACGTTTCCGAAAGTTTCATTCCGTTTGGACTCCGTTTAATATTCCTTTTCTTCGAAACCCTAAAACAGGCAAAAAAACAACAATTCTGGGTTGGGCCTCCGGTTAATAGGTTAGTCCCAAAAATAATATAAAAGTGGATAATAAAGCCCAATAATGTCTAAAATAGTAGATAATATAGCATGGAGCAATCAAAAATTATAGATACATTGGAGACGTATCAAGCATCCCCAAGCTTAATTCCTGCTCGTCCTCGAGTAGGTAAATGATAAAAACAGAATTTTTGATGCGGAGTGCTACTTGGCATAATTTTAATGTAATTCTTATAAATTGTGGTATGAATATTCAGATCCGAAAGATTTAAGACAAAAGTTCATATGGACATAAAAATGATAATACTTCAAGCATACTAACTAAGCAATTATGTCTTCTCAAAATAACATGGCAAAAGAAAGTTCATCCCTACAAAATCATATAGTTTAGTCATGTTTCATTTTCGTCACACAAGAATGCTCTCATCATGCACAACCCCGATGACAAACCAAGCAATTGTTTCATACTTTAGTAATCTCAAACCTATAAACTTTCACGCAATATATGAGCGCGAGCCATGGACATAGCACTATGGGTGGAATAGAATATAATGAAGGGGGGTTATGTGGAGAAGACAAAAAGGAGAAAGTCTCACATCAACGAGGCTAATCAATGGGCTATGGAGATGCCCACCGATTGATGTTAATGCAAGGAGTAGGGATTGCCATGCAATGGATGCACTAGAGCTATAAATGTATGAAAGCTCAACAAAAGAAACTAGTGGGTGTGCATCCAACTTGCTTGCTCATGAAGACCTAGGGCACTTGAGGAGGCCCATTGTTGGAATATACAAGCCAAGTTCTATAATGAAAAATTCCCACTAGTATATGAAAGTGATAACATGAGAGACTCTCTACTATGAAGATCATGGTGCTACTTTAAAGCACAAGTGTGGTAAAAGGATAGTAACATTGTCCCTTCTCTCTTTTTCTCTCATTTTTTTGGCCTTTCTCTCTCTTTTTTTGGGCCTTCTCTTTTTTATGGCCTTTCTTTTTTTATATTCCTCACTTGGGACAATGCTCTAATAATGATGATCATCACACTTCTATTTATTTACAACTCAATGATTACAACTCGATACTAGAACAAAGATGACTCTATATGAATGCCTCTGGCGGTGTACCGGGATATGCAATGATCCAAGAGTGACATGTATGAAAGAATTATGAACGGTGGCTTTGCCACAAATACTATGTCAACTACATGATCATGCTAAGCAATATGACAATGATGAATGTGTCATGATGAACGGAATGGTGGAAAGTTACATGGCAATATATCTCGGAATGGCTATGGAAATTCCATAATAGGTAGGTATGGTGGCTGTTTTGAGGAAGATATAAGGAGGTTTATGTGTGAAAGAGCGTATCATATCACGGGGTTTGGATGCACCGGCGAAGTTTGCGCCAACTCTCGATGTGAGAAAGGGCAATGCACGGTACCGAAGAGGCTAGCAAGGATGGAAGGGTTAGAGTGCGTATAATCCATGGACTCAACATTAGTCATAAAGAACTCACATACTTATTGCAAAAATCTACAAGTCATCAAAAACCTTGGCACTACGCGCATGCTCCCAGGGAGATAGATTGGTAGGAAAAGACCATCGCTCGTCCCCGACCGCCACTCATAAGGAAGACAATCAAATAACACCTCATGTTTCAAATTTGTTGCATAATGTTTACCATACGTGCATGCTTCGGGACTTGCAAACCTCAATACAAGTATTTCTGAATTTCACAACTACTCAACTAGCATGACTTTGATATTATTACCTCCATATCTCAAAACAATCATCAAGCATCAAACCTTTCTTAGTATTCAACACACTCATACGAAAGTTTTATTATTAATCTTGCATACCAAGCATATTAGGATTTTAAGCAAATTACCATGCTATTAAGACTCTCAAAATAATCTAAGTGAAGCATGACAGAACAATAGTTTCTATAAAACAAATCCACCACCGTGCTCTAAAAGATATAAGTGAAGCACTAGAGCAAAACTATAAAGCTCAAAAGATATAAGTGAAGCACATAGAGTATTCTATCAAATTCCAAATCATGCATGGCTCTCTCAAAAGGTGTGTACAGAAAGGATGATTGTGGTAAACTAATAAGCAAAGACTCAAATCATAAAAGATGCTCCAAGAAAAACACATATCATGTGGTGAATAAAAATATAGCTCCAAGTAAAGTTACCGATAGAAGTAGACGAAAAAGGGGATGCCATCCAGGGCATCCCCAAGCTTTGGCTTTTAAGTGTCCTTAGATTATCTTTGGGGTGCCATGGGCATCCCCAAGCTTAGGCTCTTGCCACTTCTTGTTCCATAATCCATCAAATCTTTACCCAAAACTTGAAAACTTCACAACACAAAACTTAAAGTAGAAAATCTCGTGAGCTCCGTTAGCGAAAGAAAACAAAAGACCACTTCAAGGTACTGTAATGAACTCATTATTTATTTATATTGGTGTTAAACCTAATTTATTCCAACTTCTCTATGGATTATAAACTATTTTACTAGCCATAGATTCATCAAATAAGGAAACAACACACGAAAAACAGAATCTGTCAAAAACAGAACAGTCTGTAGTAATCTGTAGCTAGCACAAGATCTGGAACCCCAAAAATTCTACAATAAATTTATGGACGTGCGTAATTTATCTATTAATCATCTGCAAAAATAATGAACTAAATAGCACTTTCCAAATAAAAATGATAGCAGTTCTCGTGAGCGCTAAAGTTTCTGTTTTTTACACTAAGTTCAACAAGACTTTCCCCAAGTCTTCCCAGCGGTTCTACTTGGCACAAACACTAATTAAAAACAAAAAAACACAACCAAAACAGAGGCTAAATAATTTATTTATTACTAAACAGGAGCAAAAAGCAAGGAATAAAAATAAAATTGGGTTGCCTCCCAACAAGCGCTATTGTTTAACGCCCCTAGCTAGGCATAACAAGCAAGAATAGATCTAGGTATTGCCATCTTTGGTAGGCAATCCATAAGTGGCTTTCATGATAGATTCATATGGTAATTTTATTTTCTTTATACGGAAGTGTTCCATGCCCTTTTTTAATGGAAATTTAAATCTAATATTCCCTTCCTTCATATCAATAATTGCACCAACCGTTCTAAGGAAAGGTCTACCGGGAATAATAGGGCAAGAAGGATTGCAATCTATATCAAGAACGATAAAATCTACGGGCACATAATTCCTATTTGCAACAATAAGAACATCATTAATTCTTTCCATAGGTTTCTTAATAGTGGAATCCACAAGATGCATGTTTAGAGAGCAATCATCAAAATCACGGAAATCTAGCAAATCACACAAAGTTTTGGGAATAGTAGAGACACTAGCACCCAAATCACACAAAGCATGAAACTCTTAATTTTTAATTTTAATTTTACTAGTAGGTTCCCACTCATCATAAAGTTTTCTAGGGATAGAAACTTCCAATTCAAGTTTTTCTTCATAAGATTGCATTAAGGCATCAACGATATGTTTAGTAAACGCTTTATTTTGACTATAAGCGTGAGGAGATTTTAGCACGGATTGCAACAAGGAAATACAATCAATCAAAGAGCAATTTTCATAGTTAAATTCCTTGAAATCCATAATAGTAGTTTTAGCAACATCTAGGGTTTTAATTTCTTTAATCCCACTTTTATCAAATTTAGCATCAAGATCAAGAAATTCTGAATTCTTAGAATGCCTTCTAGGTAAAGGTGGGTCATATTCGGTCCTATCATTATCAAGATTCATATTGCAAAACAAAGATTTAATAGGGGACACATCAATAACTTTTAGATCTTCATCATTATTTTCATAGGAATCCGGTTTAGCGGCCATCTTATTGACTAAGGTAGCTTGCATATCCGAAATTTCAGCAGTTAATTTTTCAAGATGGGCAATTTGGGATCTTATACCATCAAATTCTTTAGACATATCATTGAGCTCTTTATTCATATAATTCATGGAACTTTTTTGTTCCTTAAGCTCATTTCTAAAGAAATTATTATGCTCAAATTGTAAAACCATAAACTTCCTGATGTTGTTTTCGATCTCCTCTAACCTTTTAAGGTGAAGATCACTGAATCTAGGAAGAGCCATCGCGACAAACAAGCAATCCAACACACGAGCAAACAAAAAGCAAACAGGCAAAAAGAGGCAAATAGAGAAAGAGAGGGAGGATAGAGAGAGAGGGCAAATAAAACGGCAAGGGTGAAGTGGGGGAGAGGAAAATGAGGGGCAAATGGCAAATAATGTAATGCGGGAGATAGGGATTGTGATGGGTACTTGGTATGTTGACTTTTGCGCAGACTCCCCGGCAACGGCGCCAGAAATGGCTCGTTGTCAGGAGTCAAATCTTGACTTGCGCGAACCTCCCCGGCAACGGCGCCAGAAATTCTTCTTGCTACCTCTTGAGCACTACGTTGGATTTCCCCGAAGAGGAAGGGATGATGCAGCAAAGTAGCGTAAGTATTTCCTCAGTTTTTGAGAACCAAGGTATCAATCCAGTAGGAGGCTACGCTCGAGTCCCTCGTACCTACACAAAAACAATAGCTCAACACAACCAACGCGCTTAGGGGTTGTCAATCCCTTCACGGTCACTTACAAAAGTGAGATCTGATAGAGATGATAAATAATATTTTTGGTATTTTTGGTATAGAGATGCAAAGTAAAAAGTAAAAGCAAAGCAATAATAAAGTGATGGAGATTGATATGATGAGAAAGAGACCCAAGGGCCATAGGTTTCACTAGTGGCTTCTCTCAAGAGCATAAGTATTCTACGGTGGGTGAACAAATTACTGTTGAGCAATTGAAAGAATTAAGCATAGTTATGAGAATATCTAGGTATGATCATGTATATAGGCATCACGTCTGAGACAAGTAGACCGAAACGATTATGCATCTACTACTATTACTCCACTCATCGACCGCTATCCAGCATGCATCTAGAGTATAAAGTTAAAAACAGAGTAATGCCTTAAGCAAGATGACATGATGTAGAGGGATAGTTTCATGCAATATGATAAAAAACCCATCTTGTTATCCTCGATGGCAACAATACAATACGTGCCTTGCTGCCCTTTCTGTCACTGGGAAAGGACACCGCAAGATTGAACCCAAAGCTAAGCACTTCTCCCATGGCAAGAACAACTAATCTAGTAGGCCAAACCAAACTGATAATTCAAAGAGACTTGCAAAGATAACCAATCATACATAAAAGAATTCAGAGAAGAATCAAATATTATTCATAGACAGACTAGATCATAAACCCACAATTCATCGGTCTCAACAAACACACCGCAAAAAGAAGATTACATCGAATAGATCTCCACAAGAGAGGGGGAGAACATTGTATTGAGATCCAAAAAGAGAGAAGAAGCCATCTAGCTACTAGCTATGGGCCCGTAGGTCTGAAGTAAACTACTCACACTTCATCGGAGGGGCTTGGATGATGATGTAGAAGCCCTCCGTGATCGATGCCCCCTCCGGCGGAGCTCCGGAACAGGCCCCAAGATGGGATCTCGTGGATATAGAAAGTTACGGCGGTGGAATTAGGTTTTTGGCTCCCCTCCTGATCGTTTGGGGATACGTGGATATATATGGGAGGAAGAAGTATGTCGGTGGAGCTTCGAGGGGCCCACGAGGCAGGGGGCGCGCCCTAGGGGGGGCGCCCTCCACCCTCGTGACCACCTCGTGGCTTTCTTGACAGAGGGTCCAAGTCTCCTGGATCTTATCTAATGAGAAAATCACGTTTCCGACGGTTATTTTCGTTTGGACTCCGTTTGATATTCCTTTTCTTCGAAACCCTAAAACAGGCAAAAAACAATAATTCTGGGCTGGGCCACTAGTTAATAGGTTAGTCCCAAAAATAATATAAAAGTGGATAATAAAGCCCAATAATGTCTAAAACAGTAGATAATATAGCATGGAGCAATCAAAAATTATAGATACGTTGGAGACGTATCAGAGGCCCTCCCTCGCCAGCGATGCTTGGGAGAGAACGACAAGGCACGCTGATCGGGATGCGCCAGCAGTGGGTAAGAGCCATCGCCGAGGACGACCGCGTGAACATTGCACCTTCTCACCTTCCCCGACGAAGAGGATCTAGTTGGATCTATGACCAGCGGTGAGTAGAGAGAGAGAGTGTGTGGCCACCCGCTGTCGTGTTTAGATCAAGAGAGGACGAGACAGTGTGAAGAGAGCAACACTAGCAAGCAAGCGCGGAGGCTCCTGCCTATATAGTGGAGTACTAGTTTTCTTTTGTCTACCGGACGGAGCCGGCTTGACCTCGGCAATGACTGTCGAGAAGTCTTCATGCACGTGCCCGGAGGCGCAATTGTCGTCATTTTCATATGATGAACCGGATTATAACATATAACACGAAAAAATGCCACATGACAAGAAATCATAACCTCACTGCCCAAAGGAGACAAGATGAATCCCGACGGACAAACTAGACGAGGATCAAAGCTCAAATTAAAGATAAACTCGTAGAAAAGGGGTCCGTCGATAGATGTCCTATTCACATAGCCGGCTTGACCTACATGGCAGCCGAGTAGTCTTCGTGCATGTGCCCCCAATGACTAGCCCAACTCAGTTGTCACTGTTTAACCCTCGTAGTGATCCAAAGCACATGACACCTAATTTTGCGAGATGACAAGAAACCTTTTTTTAGATTTCTCACCAGAACTACAGCCATGTGCAACACAGCCTGCACGATATGTAGATGATAGCCAATCCATGCGTGTCTGCTGGAGTCTGGTCACATGCATGGATGAACTGATCTTCCGTGTCTTGCAGGGATCGTCCAGGTACCAACGTATGTACTACTTCTATTAACTCACCCGACTTGCGGGGCCGAGGAGTGTGCCTATGGTCGGTTCTCAATTGCGATCCCGCATGTGGGTGCAAATGCAATATGACGCGCGTTCCATTCGGAGAGCGGCGTGCCAGACCGACCGACCATCTGAGGTGCGACGCGAACGCGATGGGCGTGCTGTATACTCCGTACATGTGTACCGCCGTTTTCTTGAGGCTTTGCTCCATGGCGCAATCCATGGATACAAAATTAGTATAATTTACTATTTAAAAGTCGAGGGCGGGGCTTTTCCCGCGTGGTAGGTAGGGCAGTTCCTCCTAGTCGGTTCGACAGAGACGCGAGAAGATGAGGGAGTAGGCTGCTGCAAACGTAGGGCTGTGTGATTTGATAGTGAGTTACTGCTGGACAGGTGGGACCTGGTGATTTGACTTGCCATTATCATTTTAACTTTGGTGCTATGACCGGCTTGAGTCTCCCAATTCTTGACCACCTCCATACAGGTGCCTCTCCCGATGCTCCACCATGTAGAGGCTGGCTCTTGCTTGAGAGCCCACTCCTCCACTTTTTCCTTACCTCTTTCCCCAGATATGCAAAAATGCCATGTAAAGCGGGCTTATAGCCCACTATTGTACTTGATCCTACAGGTGCTAAGCCTGCCACATAGGCATAAATTCTGATGTGGCAAGTCAATTAAGAAGAGACAGACTAGTTTGGTGACCCCAGGAAGAAACGGCGATAAGCTTGTGTACCTAGATGAAGCAAACTTAGCAACAAAAAACTAAGCACCTATGCATTGGGGACTTGAGTTGCTAAGCCATTTAATGCCCATAGCACCTCATCTAAGCACCATTTCATTGGAAGAGCTCACTCCTTGGAAAATGCAATAAATACTATGAAGAAAGAGATAGAGAGAAGTAAACAAAAAATACTCTTATAGCCAACCTTATAGCTAACCTTGTTGTATGAGTGACTAAGTGATGACTATGTATGACATGCCAACATCAGATAGCCTAACGCACCATGTTAAATCTCCAAGGGGGCGACCGCGCGAGTGAGGCGATGGTCGTGGTAGGCGCGACCATGATACGGGCTGCTGGCAGCCCTTGGATCTGAGATCGAATTGTCGCATGCTAAGTTGCTGAAAATTTGTAGAATAACCCTCCAGGATAGGATATTCACCCATAGGTCTAGAATCACGCCATGCAACCGTTCGATCTCAGATCCAAGGGCTCTCGGAAGCCTGTATCATGGGAGAATGGAAAGCTTCGTATCACCTGTAATTTTCCCAATGCTTGACATGACATCGAAAGCCATTTAATTGGGCGTCGAGTAGACATGACATCTAATTGGGCCCCCATAGTACTGTGCATGAATCCATTTATCCACCAGGCAAGCCACTACCCTGCCATTCGCACGCGCCGCCCACTCGACATTTTTACAATCGATAAACCGCTCCTAGTCGTCCCGTCCTTTCACATTACGGCAGTTCCACTAATCCTAACCCTCCTCCCAAATCCATGGCGTCCCAAATCTCCATGATCGGCGGTGAGTACAAGGTTAGAACCATCACCGGCGATGAGTTCCACGTCATCTACACCCGTTCTTCCACAAAGGTCAAAGAATGCCTTGCTCGCTTCAAATGCATGTTCGAAAACTCAAATGATGAGTGGGTCGCTGGGCTAGATGTTGAGCACACCACAGTCCTGGGAAGCGAGAAGAATCTAAAGGAGGCAGAGAAGAAGAAGCCCGCCGTGATCCAGGTTTGCGTGCATGACTTATGCTTGGTCTACCACATATGCCATGCCGACGTTGAGTGCCAGGATTTTAAGAATTTCCTCAAGGATGACCGAGTAAAATTTGTTACTGTAGACTTTAGGAACGAGAAGGAAATCCTGGGTCGGATAGACCTCATTGTAGGCGACCCCTTCGACCTCCAGAAGAAAGGGCTGGTGCCCTCCCATGATCAGCCTTCAATGCTGACCCTGACAGGAGCCATGGTTCATCCTTCATATGGTACACTGAAGAAACCTCCGTTCAAGTTTCATCATGCATGGGAGTGGAATGTACTAGATATAGACCACATGCACTACGCTGCAATGGATGGCTACCTTTGTTTCAATATCTACAAGGGTTGGATGAAGAGCAAGAGCCAAGTGTGTGGTTCAAGCAAAGAAGTATCGGCCAAGAGGAAGAGGGACAAGGACGAAGTCGAGGACATGGATGAGGAGTCCGAGTAAGGTGGCAGTGTCGTTGCTCATGGTGGTTCTAATGCAGTTTCTACCGGATTAGTTGCTTAGTTTAATTTCAGGTGTGCTTAGTTTTATTTGAGGGGTGTGTTGTGCCGAGCCCCCAGCAAAACTATGTTATGTTTCTTCTCATTATATTTCGTACATTTCATCTTTTAGTTGGTATAGTACTACCACTCGTTTCTTCACATTATATACGTACAATATATATGGCCAACATCATATAGCCAGCAGTTTAGTTGTCAAAGAATTTCAGGGTCCTTAGTTTTGTCAAAGAATTCTAGGGTGCTTAGTTTTATTTGAGGGGTGTGTTGTGCTGGAGACCATTAACTTATCATTGTGAGAATTGGCTTATTTTTGTCATGTAACATGGTCAACGGGTTTGACGTGAAAATAACAATGTCTAATGGCATTTATAATATACGCTGCCTCCCCCCAAATTTTCTTTATAGAGGCAACATAGAACTATATGAGTGCCCTGTTAAATTTTGGAATTATTCCGGGTTCGTTTGGCCTTTTTTATACATTAATTGAGTTTCTGGTCATTTAATGTGCATAATTCAATTTTAAACTACAAGCACATGCTCCCGTGCACCAAAGTTGATTGAAAAATCAGATGTGTGTCCTCGAGTGAATTTCTAGGTCACATGCAAGAAATGGGAATGAAATTCAAACATATGGGCATCGTGGTTCGACCGAGAACATTGAGAAGCTTGGTTTTAAAATTCTTGTAAATCCAAAACACGCCTGAAAATCATGAAACTTGGCATGGTGTCATGTCATGGTACTACCATGTTGTGGTAAAAAAATTGCAGAATAGCAACAAGTTTTGGTATAAGTTTCTTGCAAACCAGAGCTTCTCTCAAGAAGGCTCGTGGTTCCGAGAGGGAACGTGTCACCTTTGTGTGCATAATTCAAATTTTAAATACAAGCACATGATCTAGTGCACCAAAGCTGGTTGAAAAATCACATGTGTGTCCTCAGGTAAATTTCTAGGTCCCATGCTAGAAATGGGAATGAAATTCAAACATTTGGGCGTCATGGTTCGGCTGGAAACATTGAGAAACTTGTTTTTTAAAATCCTGTAAATCCGAAACACGCATGAAAATCATGAAACTTGGCTTGGTGTCATGACATGGCACCAACATGCTGTGGTAATTTTGTTGTCCGATTTGCGAAGGCACGCACATTAACAATCAACAAAGTCATTTTGGAACAAGTGCTGTCATGTTACAATCGGAAACACAAGTATTATTGAAACCGTGGGCGTTCTATTTACCATTTACGTGCCGCCACATGTCCCCTTTTTTATTAGCTAGGAGGCACCGTGCAGGGTAGCTATTTGAGTACGGGAAGCGTGCGAGCCCTTTGACCTCCATCTGCCGTCCACCTCTCTCCCAAGGTCTCCATTAATGGCACCCGAGCCTCTGTTTAATGGCGTGGCAGTGTCACAGTCGACTGAGATTTAAGAGAGAAAAAAGAAAATCTGAAAAGAAAATTTTGCACGGATCTTGATGTAAGATCCGACGGACCTATATAGCATCTACTACGACTTATAGCAAGACTGATGAATATATATAAGGACGACGAGAGTGGATAATAATTTTCTTACATAATTAAGAAGATAATTAAAAAAGCCACATGCGGTTACGCCCGAAATACACAAGGGCAAAAGAAGAAGGAAGACACATACAACGATCTGGCTCGCTGATCTCTACTTTATTTATGCGCTGCAGGTCGCGGAGACTAGTTCTTGCGGCGGGCGATGATCTCTTTCATCTATTTCATGTCCTTAATACGCTGCTTGGCAGCATCCATGGATTCCTCCACCAGCCTATTGCGCTCGATGTGGAGCATGGCATTCTCGTCCATAAGTTTCTTGATGATGACACCCGTCCTCTGCAACAAGGCAGCGGTCTCCTCCTCCTGCTTCGCCCTTCCGGCGATCTTCGCCCTCAGCAGGTCGCGCTCGCCCCGGAGCTTCGCATTACCCTCCCCTAGTTGCCGGATGACGCCGGTAGCCTCGTCCTACATCCTCGCCTAGCCGGAGATCTGATCCATCTGGCTATGGACTATCGCATGCATGCGCCTGTAAGAGTCCTCGCCTGCCCACGAGAAATTTTCCCAGGCCGCCGCGACGCGCGGGACCTCCCTGCTGCTTCGGCGATGCGGCGGGACATCTCTTCTGCTTCCGTGGCGTGGACGGACCAGTCTGCTACATCGACGGCACGGCGGGACCTCCATGCTACTTCGGCGGCGCGGCGGGACCTCTGTGCTGCTACTGCTGCGTGGCTAGACATGTCGGCTGCTTTCGCGGCGAGGGGGGACATCTCTCGTGCTTCCTCTTCCATGCTCACCTCTCCCTGGTGGAAATCTCTCAACCCAGAACTCACGCTGGCTATGCATTGTTTGACTTGATTATTTTTTTGTGGATGAGGAGTTGAGGAGGAATGTGCAGTCATCTTAGCATAGTAGTATTTATAATCGAGTACTACTAATACGCTCCTAAGTGGGAAACCATTTAGGTTGTGATCGGTGTGAACAAGTTTGCAATTAAATATAGCATGGTAGTAGTAGTAATTTGGAATGTGACGAGACGCGCTCAAAATTTATTGACAGTTCTAGTTTCGAAGTGCGACACTATTCCCGGATGGCATAACGTCGGCATGTTTTCTCGGTCGTGGTGTAGCATATGCCATGGTACTAGTTCTTTTTCTACTACAGTGTACGTGCAAAAACTGGTACCATCGGATACATATCTTACGCTTGGCGTTCGACAGGAATAGCCTCATGGCGAGCTATAGACTAGTCTTTTTTCAAATGCATTACACCTATTTCTCGGGACTTCTCGCACGTACCATCACTACTCCCTAGGTCGATTCCACCCACATACAGTTGTACTCTGAGAAGAGGTGCACACATGCACTTGTCCTCTCTCACACACGCATCTGTAGTTACAAATTGTAGGGTTCTCAACCATTCAATTGGCTCTATCATAGGTTTCACATTGCTCCTTGGCCTTGAGATTGAGAAGTTTAAAACGCGGAGGCTAAGACGGAGGTGCGAGGTTTTGGTTAATGTGCGGGCCGCACACGGCACCAACACGACACGAGCTTCGTCTGCCTGATGCGCATGTAGTCGGGTGAGTTGTCCAAGTATAGATACAACCAGGACCTCGTTGGTATCTGCGCCTCGACTTTGGCTGGTCATAGTGGAGAGTAGCATAGACTAGTTACTAGTCTATGTTACTAGTACCTTCATAGTGGGTAGTGTCATATAGTATATGCATAATTTGGCGACGAGCGCTCTCTATATGTACCACCTTTTTTCTGTAATTACATCTTGTTAGTTTTTCTCCATGGCGCAATCCATTGATACTACTACTGTACAAATGTATACATTTTTTAAAAGGCTAGAGGGCGGGGCAGTCTAGCTTGGTCCTTTTCACGAGAGGCGAGGGCCTTTGTGATTTGACGGCTCATTACTGCTGGAAGGCAGGGCCTTGTGATTTGAATGCTCGTATAAATGTGCCGACGACCTGAGGAGGAGCAAAGAACCGTGCAGTATACTCAAGTTTTTCACTGGAGTACGACGGAGGAGCACGAAACATAGCAGCCCAATGCCATATCCTCTACTCTCTACTCTTATTATATATTACTAGCAAGAGGCATTGTTCTATTGGTGATAAAGAATGATCTAATTTGCTAGTCATCTCATTTTTAGCATTGTTCTATTCATGCCTCACAGAGAAGGTGACACGTGTGGCCAAACACCCGAAGCAAAATAAGAAACACAGGAGCAAAAGAAGGAGGATTATCACCCCCCAAAAAGAAGGAAGACACACACACAAGTCTGGGGTGCTGCTCTCACTACATGAAGGGTTGCTGGCCGCGGAGTCGTAACTGCTTCTTCATCGCCTCCACGACCTCCATCTCCTTGCGCGTCTCCTCCGCCATCTTCATCATTGTGTCCATGACGCGGGATTTCTCGACGCAAGCCTTCATCATCTGTTCCACGGCCGCATTACGTACCTTGACAGCAGCCGGGTGCTCGATGCGGAGCTTCGCCAACTGCTTCTTCAGTTCCATGACGAGGGCCTGCAACATCTTCATCGAGGAACTACTATTCTCATGCAGCTTCTTCCAGCCGGCGTTCTCCTCCTTCAGCAGGTCGAGCTCGTGGCAAAGCTTTGCCTTGTGCTCCTGAAGTTGCAGGTGAAAGTGCGTTATATCGACTAGAGGGGGGGTGAATAGGCGATTTTTATGAAAGTCTTCAAAACGTGGAAGTTTCAAAGACAAACGATAGAAATAAACCTATTACCATGCAGCGGAAGGTAGACTACACTAGGCAAGCCATAGTCAAGTATTCAAGTGAGAGCACAATGACTAATAGCAGCAATGCAGTAAGGATCAGGTAGGAAGATATTATGAAGCCAAACAGAACACGCAGTCACTTAGTGAAGACAAAAGATAGTGCAATCATACAATGACTTCACAAGGAGTAACAGTAAGTAGAGGGACGGGAAGGATGAAACCAGTGACTCGTTGAAGACAATGATTTGTTGGACCAGTTCCAGTTGCTGTGACAACTGTACGTCTGGTTAGGGCGGCTAGGTATTTAAACCTGAGGACACACAGTCCCGGACACCCAGTCGTGAACACGCAGCTCAGGACACCCAGTCCTCACCGTATTCCCCTTGAGCTAAGGTCACACAGACCTCGCCCAATCACTCTGGTAAGTCTTCAAGGTAGACTCCCAAACCTTCACAGACTTCGTTCACCAGCGATCCACAATGTCTCTTGGATGCTCAGAACACGATGCCTAACCGGCTGGAGGATGCACAGTCCTGAAGTGTAATAAGTCTTCAGATCACACAGACACGAAGACTTAAGTGATGCCTAATTCTCTTTGACTCTGGGTGGTTAGGGCTTTATCCTCGCAAGGAATTCTCTCTCAAAGGCTTCGAGGTGGGTTGCTCTCAAACGACAAAAGCCGTACACTAACTCTGAGCAGCCAACCGTTTATGGTTGTAGGGGGTGGGCTATTTATAGCCACTAGGCAACCCGACCTGATTTGTCCGAAATGACCCTGGGTCACTAAGGAACTGACACGTGTTCCAATGGTCAGATTTCAAACTCACACGACAACTTTACTTGGGCTACAAGCAAAGCTGACTTGTCCGACTCTGGACAAGATTCGCTCTCATAGTCTTCACTCGAAGACATAGGTTTTGTTTAAGCATCACTTCAGTCATTCTGAATGGTTCTCTTGGACCCCACTTAACAGTACGATGGTTCCTATGACTCAACAAGGAAGAGGAAAAAGAGCTACGAAAGATCTAAGTCTTCGAGCTCCATAGGCTTCATGCGATGTTTTCTCTTGTCATAGTCTTCAATGTGAATATCTTCATATACCACCTTTGACATCAATGTCTTCATACATTTTTAGGGGTCATCTCTGGTAAGAAAACCGAATCAATGAGGGACTTCTACCTGTGTTATCCTGCAATTCTCACAAACACATTAGTCCCTCAACTAGGTTTGTCGTCAATACTCCAAAACCAACTAGGGGTGGCACTAGATGCACTTACAATCTCCCCCTTTTTGGTGATTGATGACAAACTAGTTGAAGTTTTCAACGGGGAATATAATATGTGAAATTGTAAAGGATAAGGAATTGTCTTCATAAGTTGCAAGGGCTCCCCCTGAAGATGTGCATATAAGTAATTTGCTTTTGGAATGCAAATGACATGGCAGGTTGTGCTTGTGGAGATCCTCTTCAACTTATGATGACAATCCACTATGCATGTGAAGATATGTGAAGATAATGACGTGCATAATGGAAAATGGACATCTGCAAAATGATCTAAGTGCGGAATTTATCGTCGCACATGCGGAATTTATCATCGCATAACAAAATGGCAAATAGGTAGCAGACGACCATCGAGTTTAAGTGTTACAACTCAAAGAACCAAATGTATCAAAACGAGAGTTGTAAACACGAAGCAAAATATAAAGCACCCGCCCATATAGACCCGCTTGAAGACTATCAAACTCATATGCTTCTCCCCCTTTTGTCAGTAAGGACCAAAAAGGTTTGAAGACATAGAGCATCTATTCATTCCCATGAAGAGTAGGTGAAGCAGCAGGGTCGTTGGTGGTGTTTGGCGGTGCAGAAGAGCTTGGAGCAGAGTCGAAGCGTGCTGAAGGAGGTGGCGGTGAAGTAGCATCGTCTTCATCCTCGATCACTCTGGCATTCACAGTTGCAGCAGAGGAAGAGAACTCAGAGTCTTCAAGAGATGGAGTTCGTCGCAGCACTGCCCTTCGAGGAGGTGTGGAGTCAAACTTGAAGCGCTCAGAGAAGCCATCCTCTTGAAGATCATCTTCAGAACACATCAGCGTCAGCCCTTTCCATGTGCGGCGAGAGGTTTCATGGGCAACAAAAGCATTCTTGGTGGCAAGATTGCGAATGCGATTAACATCCACCAAGAGGCTTTGCATTTGACGCTTCAGCCAGTCATGATGCCTATCCTGTTTCTGATGAAGAGACACAAGAAGCTCTCGGTCATTGAGAACACGAGTGCGCTTCTTGGGTCGAGGAGCAGTTGCACTGTCAGTGGCTTCAGTGAGAGCAGGATGCGGTGCACGTGTAGTGCCAGCCAAAGGACACACGAGCGACTGCTTCAACTCCTTCAATGTTCTGAGAAAAACTCTGATGCTCTGCATTCTGAAGACTTGGTGGTTCCTTGGCAGGCTCAGGATAGATGGCTTCAATAGACATATCCACATCAGGCAGAAAAATCTGATGATTGCGAGCAGATGGCTGATATGAGATAGTGGAGTGAAGTTTGATCAGCCGCATGACCCATGGGGCGTAGAACTTCAAGCCAAACAGATCAGAGCCTGATGCAGCAAGTTGGCGAATGAAGAAGTCCTGTGCATTGAAGCATTTTCCATGAAGAATATAAAAGACCAAAGTCTTCACTGCACCGTCCAGCTTGGCATGTGGAGAGTGCCCTTTGATAGGCCAGAGAGTTCGCCTTATGATGTGATAAATAGTCCTTGGCAGATACTCTAGGTCTTCAACAAAGAACTCTTTGGGATATGCAGCATCTTGGGGTAATGGCTTCATCGTACTGAGCATCTGACTCATGTTAGGTTCAGGCCTCTGAAAGATGCTCTCCATAGCTTCACTGTGAAGTTGACAGCCAGATTTGTAGAGATCACTAGGAGTGGGCAGACCAGTGAGCTCAATGATGTCAAAGGCTTTGGCTTCGTGATGAACGTTTCCTGTCATCCACTCCAGGACCCAAGTCTTCGGATCTCTGTTATACCCGCGGATGTGAAGTGTGGCATAGAATTGGAGCAGCAACTCTTCATTCCAATGTTCTTGGTCAGTGACGAATGGCAGCAATCCAACTTCTTTGAAGCAATCCAGAGCTTCTTCCAGACAGGGCAGACCAGCTATTGCTTCAATGTCAAGACGCTTGTGTGGGAAGATGCGACCTTGATTGTATAGAATGCAGGAGTAATAGCTTCACTGCGGATAACTCCAGAACCGATCAGATGATATTCTTTCCCTTGAGTAGGGGTTCCTGGAGCTATTGAAGAATGTGTTGTCTGCTCTGAAGCCATTGATATTGAAGGATCCAGGTGCTGATGCAGGACCTGGGAACCTGGGTAATCTTGGGATTGGCTTCTGTACCTGAGGCCTGTGCTCAACATGATAGTCGAACTGGGGACCGGCAGCAGGTGCAGGAACAGAAGCAGTGGGATCAGTGGCTTCGCTGACTTCTGGTGCTTTTGTGGGTGAGGGCTCCACATTAGCTTCAGCCACGACTGCGTCAGTGGCTTCAGTGGTGTTGATGGTGGCAGCCTCAAGATTTTCAACCTCCACTTGATGAGCTGGAGGGTCAGTCACAATCACGTTCTCCTCGAGAACAGCTTCTTGGTGGGACGGGGAAGTAGGAGCTTCTGGGGTTTCTTCTTCATCGGCTGATGCAGCCGGAATGTCTTCAGCAGCTTTAGCTTCAGACTCAAAGACTGGAGGCCTTGGTCCTTTGCGAAGCCTGCGTAACGCTGACGCCGCCTGTGGAGTTGGTGTTGGCTGGGCCTCAAAGTCTTCTTCCTCTTGTGGATGATCAGCCCATGAAGCATCCTGAGCAATTGGCGTCAGAGGACGACCAATGCTGATGAGTTCGCTGTGCTCGAGCTGAGGAAGGACTGCACCATCTTCTACATGGTCATGGTGACCAATATCTTCAGCAGCGATGGGATCAGCTGCTGGAAAGTCTTCAGCTTCATGAGCCTCTATGAAAGCAGGCTCATGGATTTTCAGTTGGCGTTCAGCGTTAGGACGAACCATGGAAATGGGTTCAACAATCAAAGGCTCTGTGGGAGCAGCCCGTTCTTTCTTGGTCTTCCTCTTCTTCTTGGAGGGGGCAGTAGGAGAGGCTTCAGGATGTTTCCTCTTCCTGGCTTTAGCCTCAGCAGTCCTTGTCTTCTTCAGCTCTGAAGCGGTTGACCGGGCTTTTGGCTTCGAGCCAGTCATGCTGGTTGGGGAGACAATGGGATCTGCTTCCTGCCTTGGTGCGTCGGGTTCAGCCGTAGCGGGCTTCTTCTTCTTCTTTGCAGCCATCCTGGGGTCAATGCCAGGACGCCCAAGGGCCTTGCGCTTCTCAGCCTCATTGTAGGCTTGTACACACCTGTCAGCCAGAACCTTCATGCGCTCACGAGAACCCTGAGCTTCTGCACGTTTTGTGAGAAAGGCTTCCTTGAGCTCGTGCAGCATAATCTTGAAGTTCTTGACTTCTTGCACGCTGAGCTTGGCCATATGCTTCTTGAACTGAGATTTCTCAAAGTCAATCTTCTGCTTCAGTTCAACAACGCGCTGGGCGATAGCTAACTCTGAAGCAATGGCGCCATGGAAGGTGACACTAAGGCCAATGGGAAGTTGCAGATCGTCGAAGCTGATGTTGGGCGTGTCAAACCATTCATCAATGAAGTTGTGGATGATGGCCACGTCAAAGAGAGGCAGATTATTGAAGATTTCTGCTTCTTCTTTGCTCTTGATGAGTTGCTCAAGAGCGTCATTTGCAAGATCTTCATCACTTGACAGATCAATGGCATCATTGCGCAGAATGGCCGCAGCTGTTAGCTCTTGGCCGGTGTGTGGCAGAGGCATCTTGAACTTCTGGGGCTTGGAGATGCGTGACAAATCTTCAGACTGCACACTGTCTTCAGGAGGTGCAGTTTCCAGTGGCTTCGCCCGTGAGATTTTTGGTGCAGAGGCAGGCTTTGAAGCTTTTGGCTGCTTCAGCTTCTTTGGCTTCGGCGCTGCAGGCGCTTCATCTGATTCAGCGTCATCTGCAGGCTCATTCACGGCTATCCCTTGAACCAAGATATGAGTGATGAGACCTTCAAGGTTGTAGAAAGGACCGACGACAATGGGTTCTGCATCACGTGTGCCGTCAGCCCTTGGAGCAGAAGGACCAGGGTTGAAGTCTAGTCCCAATGTCTTCTTATTCTGCTTTGCTGAGTTCTGGGCAAACTGGAAGTTGCGCTTGAACAGAATGTCGTCACGACACCATAGCAGTGACGATGGGTCAGCATCCGCAGGCTGTGGTCCACGGACCATGCAGGGATAGAAGCCTTGTTCAATGGCTTCATCTCTGGTCCTGGGTTGAAGATTTTTGTAGAGGATGTCTCCCCATGGTCGCTTGATGGCATTCTTTTCAGCATATTTCTTGGTCACAAATCTGTACTTGAACCACTGTTCTGCCCAATAGCGTCGAATCCATTGGATTCGTGTCTTGCGCTGATTTTAATCCTCTTCAGGATCTGTCTTATACAGCTCTGAGAGGTCATCGGGCAGATCTCTTGATGTTTCTCCTAGACGCTTTCTGCCACCCTTCCTTGCAGATTTCTCTGAAGCCATGAATTTTAAACTGAAAGGCTTCAATACGTTCAAAGGCTTCAAAGGTTTTCGCTTGCTGGACAAACAGGAACTGGCTTCGGGAGAATTTATGTGATGCTGTAAGAATTCTGCAAATGAATGCAGACTATGAGAACCAAGGGATTCTCCCACGGACATGTACCTGTGACAGCATTAAGGTGCGAGGGAAGGGGAAGATGTCATATGCATTCTCAGAAGATTTTGAAGATAAATCAGTTTAGAAGACATTGACCTCATCGTGCGAAGACATTCACTCATAGATAAGGAGTTGGTTCCAGATTTGTACGAATCCAGAGATCAGTACAAGTGAGGAATCTAACTACTTTGTGAAGCATAAGTGAATATACTAGGCATGTTATGAGATGCAGTATGAAAGAGATCCAACTTGTGTGAATAGAAACTGCTTGTGGTAGAAAGTGACAAAGCTATAGGATCAACGGGGCCATAAAAAGGAAGTTTTATTTACCACACGAAGAACTGCTAGATGGAGTGGAAGAGGAGGCCGAGCAGTTCGATCTTCCGTGCCCTAACTTGGCGACGAAGGACACCTACGGCGACGGCGGAGAGGACGATCTCCGCGGTCGGCATGAAGACGACGTCGGAGAGGTTGCGGCAGCGAAGCGCTTCGTCACCGGCGTCGTCGAGGGCTAGCGGTGGTGCTAGGGTTCGTGCGAGAGTGGAAGAAGAGATAATGACTGTGGTGAGGCGTGTATTTATAGGTACAGGGGCGGCACTGCATTATTACACAAGTGCCCCTGGCGATTCACATCTGATGGGCACGTGGCCGTCATGCAGCATATCGGGGGTTGTTCCACGTCCCACGCACGCCTGGATTGTTGGGTGGTCGTTCCCACTTCTTCGGGTTTCAGGTGAAGGAATGAGCATTGAAAACGGACTTAATGTTTGTCTCTGTATCTTCTGCTGACAAGGACGCAGAGAAGACATTCGACAGTTTCAATAGAATGCATATGATTTGGAGAGATAGAGTTTGAGATAGAAAGCATAGAGAGGTTAGGGTCCGATCACATTCACTTAGTTCAAAAGATTCAACAAGGAGACATAGCTATAAGTGAATGCTGTAGAGGACAGAACACTAGTATATATATATAATCAACATAGTGAAGATAATCATGAAGACATGTTGAGATTGAAGCCAAACCAAATGTGAAGACATAGCTAATGTAACACCATGAGTGAAGCACTTCAAACAGAAAGTTTGGTGGTGGCGTTAGCCACCGTATAGGAAGTATTAGACCCAGACACGACGCACAATTATCATGGCGCTCCAAAGTCAAATTCCACATTAATGTATTCACACTTAGAATGTATGTCTTCATTGATTGAAGATATACTTTTCTTCGTGTGTTGCACATCTAAGTCATCAATATGCATAAGTGTTAGGATGTGTGCCTAATCACAGGACATTTGAGGATTCCAAGATATTTAGCTCACACCGTAACTTGCAAAATCTCTTCTCATCCAGGGCTTGGTGAAGATATCTGCCAATTGCTCTTCAGTGTTGACGTGTATGATATCAATATCTTCCTTCACAACATGATCTCTGAGAAAGTGATGACGAATTTCAATGTGCTTTATCTTCGAGTGCTGAACTGGGTTGTTGGCAATCTTGATGGCGCTTTCGTTGTCGCAGTAGAGTGGCACTTGCTTCAGATGAATGCCATAGTCCTTGAGTGTTTGCTTCATCCATAGAAGCTGAGCGCAGCAAGATCCAGCAGCAATGTATTCAGATTCAGCAGTAGAGAGAGATACACAGTTCTGCTTCTTTGAAGACCAACATATAAGTGATCGTCCCAGAAAATGACATGTGCCTGATGTAGACTTGCGATCCACCTTGTCACCAGCATAATAAGCATCCGAGAATCCAACCAGATCAAACTCTGAGCCCTTTGGATACCATAATCCTAATATTGGGGTGTAAGCCAAATATCGAAAAATTCGCTTCACAGCTAAGTGATGCGATTCTTTTGGTGCCGCTTGGAATCGAGCACACATGCAAACACTAAGCATAATATCTGGCCTAGATGCACATAGATAAAGTAAAGAACCAATCATGGAGCGGTATACCTTTTGATCGAACTCTTTACCATTGTCGTCGGGACCCAGATGATGTTTGGCTGGCATTGGCGTCGTGAAGCCTTTGCAGTCTTGCATCCCAAATTTCTTCAGGCAATCTTTGAGATACTTTTCTTGAGATATGAAGATGTTGTTGTGTTGCTGACGTATTTGAAGACCAAGGAAGAACTTCAGCTCACCCATCATGGACATCTGATATTGCTCTTGCATCATATATCCAAACTCGTCAGTGTATTTCTGATTGGTGCAGCCGAAGATAATGTCATCCACATATATTTGGCACACAAACAGTTCACCATCATATGTCTTCATGAAGAGAGTGGGGTCGAGGGAACCAGGTTTGAAGCCTTTGCTCTTCAGGAAGTATTTGAGTGTGTCATACCAAGCCCGAGGGGCTTGCTTGAGGCCATACAGTGCCTTGTTGAGCTTGTACACCATGTCAGGATGTTTTGGATCTTCAAAGCCAGGCGGTTGTGCAACATACACTTCTTCTTCAATCTTGCCATTAAGAAAAGCGCTCTTCACATCCATTTGATACAGAAGAATGTTATGATGATTTGCATAGGCCAGCAGTATGCGTATGGCTTCAAGTCTAGCCACAGGAGCAAATGTTTCATCGAAGTCAATCCCTTCAACTTGAGTGTACCCTTGAGCAACGAGACGATCTTTGTTTCTGACAACTTGACCATGCTCATCTTGCTTGTTGCGATATATCCATTTGGTGCCTATTATATTGTGCTTGCGAGGATCAGGACGCTTAACCAGTTCCCATACATTATTCAGCTCAAACTGTTGAAGCTCTTCTTGCATAGCTTGAATCCATTCAGGTTCCATGAAGGCTTCTTCAACTTTCTTGGGTTCAGATATTGAGACGAATGCGAAGTGCCCACAGAAATTTGCTAGCTGTGTTGCCCTTGAACGAGTGAGTGGACCTGGTGCATTGATGCTATTAATTATTTTCTCAATCTGTACTTCATTTGCAACACGAGGATGTACAGGACGAAGATTTTGCTCTTGCTGATCATTGTCATCGTTAGAAGGATTGTCTTCTGGCTGAGCATTGTCTTCAGTTTGATCAGGTGCAGAGATGATAAGTTCCTCTTCAGGCTGAGATTCAGATGGTATGATTTCTCCAGTTCCCATAAGTTTGATTGATTCACTGGATAGAACTTCATCTAGCACGTTTGGCAGGTGCTCTCTTTGTGAGCCATTAGTCTCATCGAACCGCACATCCACTGTTTCGACCACTTTATAGTGAAAGAGGTTGAAGACTCTGTAGGAGTGCGAATCCTTTCCATATCCAAGCATAAAACCTTCATGTGATTTTGGTGCAAATTTTGAAGTGTGATGTGGATCCTTGATCCAGCACCTGGCACCAAATACTCTGAAGTAACTGACATTTGGCTTCTTGCCAGTAAGGAGCTCGTAGGATGTCTTGTTCAGAAGGTTGTGAAGATAAACACGGTTGATGATATGGCATGCAGTATCAATGGCTTCAGGCCAGAATTTTCTTGGAGTCTTGTATTCATCAAGCATCGTCCAAGCCATCTCAATAAGTGTTCTGTTCTTGCGTTCGACGACGCCATTCTGCTGTGGTGTGTACAGAGCTGAGAATTCATGTGTGATGCCCAAAGTATCAAGATATGTATCTAGGCCAATGTTCTTGAATTCAGTGCCATTGTCACTTCTGATGTGCTTGATCTTGATGCCATAGTTGTTCATGGCTCGATTGGCGAAGCGTCTGAAGACATCCTGCACTTCAGTCTTGTAGAGAATTATATGCACCCAGGTATATCTTGAATAATCATCAACAATGACAAAGCCATAGAGACAAGCAGTAGTAGTAAGAGTTGAGTAATGAGTGGGACCGAAAAGGTCCATGTGGAGCAGTTCGAAGGGTTGAGTCATTGTCATGATTGTCTTCGAGGTATGCTTGGCCCTCATCATCTTTCCTGCTTCACAGGCACCGCATAAGTGATCCTTCTTGAACTTGACGCCCTCGATGCCTATGACATGCTTCTTCCTTGCAAGGATGTGGAGGTTCCTCATGCCAGCATGCCCTAGCCTCCGATGCCAGAGCCAGCATTCAGAAGCTTTTGCTAGAAGACATACGGCAAGTTGTGGTCCTGCTAAGAAATCTACCACGTACAAATCATCTTTCCGATACCCTTCAAACACTAGAGACTTGTCAGATTCCATTAGGACAAGGCAACGATATTTTCCAAACATCACAATCATGTTTAAATCGCAAAGCATTGAGACAGACATTAAGTTGAAACCAATGGATTCAACAAGCATGACTTTATCCATGTGTTGATCCTTTGAGATTGCAGCTCTACCTAGACCCAATACCTTGCTTTTACCAGTGTCAGCAAATGTGATGTGACTTTTGTCAGATGGACGTAAGATTGAGTCCATGAGAAGGCTTCGCTTGCCAGTCATGTGATTAGTACACCCACTATCAATAATCCATTCTGAAGCAGCTGGTGTCGTACCCTACAGTGCAGTTAGGGGGATAGGATTTACGAAGAGAATTGTGAAGCATAAACATTTGACGAGCAAGTGGATTATGAAAACTTAGATCAAGATTAGGACTGATAGGGCAAGTAGCAAGCGACTCAGGAACAAAATACATAATAAGACCATTTGGGCATTTTATCTTGCGCCCTACAAGATGTTTAAGGTACCCAGCAATAGCTTCAGATAATTTTGGTTTTGGGCTGAAGACCTTTCCCTGCAAAAGAGAGTTAAGCTTTGAAAGTGCGTTATATCGACTAGAGGGGGGGTGAATAGGCGATTTTTATGGAAGTCTTCAAAACGTGGAAGTTATGAAGACAAACGATAGAAATAAACCTATTACCCTGCAGCGGAAGGTAGACTACACTAGGCAAGCCATAGTCAAGTATTCAATAGAGTGAAAGCACAATGACTAATAGCAGCAATGTAGTAAGGATCAGGTAGGAAGATATTATGAAGCCAAACAGAACACGCAGTCACTCAGTGAAGATAAAAGATAGTGCAATCATACAATGACTTCACAAGGAGTAACAGTACGTAAAGAGAAGGGAAGGATGAAACCAGTGACTCGTTGAAGACAATGATGTGTTGGACCAGTTCAAGTTGCTGTGACAACTGTACGTCTGGTTAGGGCGGCTAGGTATTTAAACCTGAGGACACACAGTCCCGGACACCCAGTCCTGAACACGCAGCTCAGGACACCCAGTCCTCACCGTATTCCCCTTGAGCTAAGGTCACATAGACCTCGCCCAATCACTCTGGTAAGTCTTCAAGGTAGACTTCCAAACCTTCACAGACTTCGTTCACCGGCAATCCACAATGTCTCTTGGATGCTCAGAACGCGACGCCTAACCGGCTGGAGGATTCACAGTCCTCAAGTGTAATAAGTCTTCAGATCACACAGACAAGAAGACTTAAGTGATGCCTAATTCTCTTTGGCTCTGGGTGGTTAGGGCTTTATCCTCGCAAGGAATTCTCTCTCAAAAGCTTCAAGGTGGGTTGCTCTCAAACGACAATAGTCGTATACTAACTCTAAGCAGCCAACCATTTTTGGTTGTAGGGGGTGGGCTATTTATAGCCACTAGGCAACCCGACCTAATTTGTCCGAAATGACCCTGGGTCACTAAGGAACTGACACGTGTTCCAACGGTCAGATTTCAAACTCACACGGCAACTTTACTTGGGCTACAAGCAAAGCTGACTTGTCCGACTCTGGACAAGATTCGCTCTCATAGTCTTCACTCGAAGACATAGGTTTTGGTTAAGCATCACTTCAGTCATTCTGAATGGTTCTCTTGGACCCCACTTAACAGTACGGTGGTTCCTATGACTCAACAAAGAAGAAGAAAAAGAACTACGAAAGATCTAACATACAAGTGATCGTCCTAGAAAATAACATGTGCCTGATGTAGACTTGCGATCCACCTTGTCACCAGCATAAACAGCATCCGAGAATCCAACCAGATCAAACTCTGAGCCCTTTGGATACCATAATCCTAGAGTTGGGGTGTGAGCCAAATATCGAAGAATTCGCTTCACAGCTAAGTGATGCGACTCCTTTGGTGCCGCTTGAAATCGAGCACACATGCAAACACTAAGCATAATATCTGGCCTAGATGCACATAGATAAAGCAAAGAACCAATCATGGAGCGGTATACCTTTTGATCGAACTCTTTACCATTGTCGTCAGGACCCAGATGATGCTTGTCTGGCATTGGTGTCGTGAAGCCTTTGCAGTCTTGCATATCAAACTTCTTCAGGCAATCTTTGAGATACTTTTCTTGAGATATGAAGATGCCGTTGCGTTGCTGTCGTATTTGCAGACCGAGGAAGAACTTCAGCTCTCCCATCATGGACATCTGATATTGCTCTTGCATCATATATCCAAACTCTTCACTGTACTTCTGATTGGTGCAGCTGAAGATAATGTCATCCACATATATTTGGCACACAAACAGTTCACCATCATATGTCTTCGTGAAGAGAGTGGGGTCTAGGGAACCAGGTATGAAGCCTTTGCTCTTCAGGAAATATTTGAGTGTGTCATAACAGGCCCGAGGGGCTTGTTTGAGGCCATATAGTGCCTTGTTGAGCTTGTATACCATGTCAGGATGTTTTGGAAATTCAAAGCCAGGCGGTTGTGCAACATACACCTCTTCTTCAATTTTGCCATTGAGAAAGGCGCTCTTCACATCCATTTGATATAGAAGTATGTTATGATGATTTGCATAGGCCAGCAGTATGCATATGGCTTCAAGTCTAGCCACAGGAGCAAATGTTTCATCGAAGTCAATGCCTTCCACTTGAGTATATCCTTGGGCAACGAGACGAGCTTTGTTTCTGACAACTTGACCATGCTCATCTTGCTTGTTGCGGTATATCCATTTTGTGCCTATTATGTTGTGCTTCCGAGGATCAGGACGCTTAACCAGTTCCCATACATTGTTCAGCTCAAACTGTTGAAGCTCTTCTTGCATAGCTTGAATCCATTCAGGTTCCATGAAGGCTTCTTCAACTTTCTTGGGTTCTGTTATTGAGATGAATGCGAAGTGACCACAAAAATTTGCTAGCTGAGTTGCCCTTGGTCGAGTGAGTGGACCTGGTGCATTGATGCTATCAATTATTCTCTCAATCTGCACTTCACTGGCAATGCGAGGATGTACAGGACGAAGATTTTGCTCTTGCTGATCATTGTTGTTGTTAAAGGGATTGTCTTCAGGCTAAGCATTGTCTTCAGGTTGATCAGGTGCGGAGATGATGAGTTCCTCTTCAGGTTGAGCTTCAGAGGGCATGATTTCTCTAGTTCCCATCAGCTTGATTGATTCGTTGGATGGAACTTCATCTAGCACATTTGGCAGGTGTTCTCTTTGTGAACCGTTAGTCTCATCAAATCGCACATCCACTGTTTCAACCACTTTATAATGAAAGAGATTAAAGACTCTGTAGGAGTGCGAATCCTTTCCATATCCAAGCATAAAACCCTCATGTGCTTTTGGTGCAAATTTTGAAGTGTGATGTGGATCCTTGATCCAGCACCTGGCGCCAAATACTCTGAAGTAGCTGACATTTGGCTTCTTGCCAGTAAGGAGATCATAAGATGTCTTGTTCAGAATCTTGTGAAGATAAACACGATTGATTGTATGGCATGCAGTATCAATGGCTTTAGGCCAGAATTTTCTTGGGGTCTTGTATTCATCTAGCATCGTTCTGGCCATCTCAATGAGTGTTCTGTTCTTGCGTTCGACGATGCCATTCTGCTGTGGCGTGTACGGGGCTGAGAATTCATGTGTGATGCCCAAGGTATCAACATATGTATCAAGGCCAGTGTTCTTGAATTCAGTGCCATTGTCACTTCTGATGTGCTTTATCTTGGCGCCATAATTGTTCATTGCTCGATTGGCGAAGCGTCTGAAGACATCCTGCACTTCAGTCTTGTAGAGGATTATGTGCACCCAAGTATATCTAGAATAATCATCAACAATAACAAAGCCATAGAGGCAAGCAGTAGTAGTAAGAGTTGAGTAATGAGTGGGACCGAAAAGATCCATGTGGAGCAGTTCGAAGGGTCGAGTGGTTGTCATGATTGTCTTCGAGGGATGTTTGGCCCTCGTCATCTTCCCTGCTTCACAAGCACCGCATAAGTGATCTTTCTTGAACTTGACGCCCTCGATGCCTATGACATGCTTCTTCTTTGCAAGGGTGTGGAGGTTCCTCATGCCGGCATGCCCTAGCCTCCGATGCCAGAGCCAGCATTCTGAAGCCTTTGCTAGAAGACATAGGACAAGTTGTGGTCCTGCTGAGAAATCCACCATGTACAAGTCATCTTTCAGATACCCTTCAAACACTAGAGACTTGTCAGATTCCATTAGAACAAGGCAGCGATATTTTCCAAATATTACGATCATGTTCAAATCACAAAGCATTGAGACAGACATTAAGTTGAAGCCAAGGGATTCAACAAGCATGACTTTATCCATGTGTTGATCCTTTGAGATTGCAACTCTACCTAGACCCAATACCTTACTTTTACCAGTGTCAGCAAATGTGATGTGACTCTTGTCAGATGGACGTAAGGTTGAGTCCATAAGAAGGCTTCTTTTGCCGGTCATGTGATTGGTACACCCACTATCAATAATCCATTCTGAAGACACTGGTGTCGTACCCTACAGTGCAGTTAGGGGGATAGGCTTCACGAAGAGAATTGTGAAGCAAAAACATTTGACGAACCAGTGGGTTATGAAAGCTTAGATCCAGATTAGGACTGATAGGGAGAGTAGCAAGCGATTCAGGAACGAAGTACATAGTAGGACCATTCGGGCATTTGATCTTGCGCCATACAAGATGTTTAAGGTCCCCAGCAATAGCGTCAGACGATTTTGGTTTTCTGCTGGAGACCTTTCCCTGCAAAAGAGAGTTAAGCTTTCTTAGCCGCCCACATCTTCAAGGGTGGCTTAGAAGCAATAAGTCTAAGTGCAGCGTCTGAGAATTTTGGCTTTGGAGCCCTAGCAAAAGGTCTTGCAGGCGGACAATAGTACTCATAAGAATACGCAGAATAGTTCTTGGTCTTATGAACATGGTGGTTTGATGAACCGCGCTCATATTCATAGGCCTGAGTATGGTTTCCGTGCAAAACATTTGCGTTAGTGCGACTCAAGTGAGTCATCTGTCTGTATGAAGCCTTTGGACCGTATGAAGCCTGTGGTCTGAGGTTTGTCTTCTTCACGTGTGGTGTCATGATGAAATTCACAGGAAGATTCTCCAGACACTTTTTCGGAACCCAGATCTTCTTCATAGGCGCTCCATTCCTGCAGTTAGTACCAATGTACCTAGCAAACACTTCACCTTTCTGACTCTTAAACAGTTTATAGTTTGCATCAAAGGATTCATCAATGACAACGGGGTTAGCACAAGTGAATCCAGATAGATTGGATGGATCTGCTGAAGGTTCCTTTGCAACAACCCATGTGGTTTTGGGGTACTGCTCAGGTTTCCAGTAAGAGCCATCAGCATTCATTTTCCTTACGAATCCAACACCCTCTTTCCTAGGGTTTCGGTTCAGGATCTGTCTTTTGAGGACATCACATAGTGTCTGATGCCCTTTGAGACTTTTGTACATCCCTGTTTCAAGCAATGTCTTCAACCTAGCATTCTCATCAGCAATAGCAGTGGTATCCTCAGTAGAGGGGTTAGTTCCCACATCAACAGTTGAAGATATTGCAATAGTAGCAGCAGTTGAACATTCAGCAACATAAGTAGCATTTTTATGCTCAATGCATTTAAGACATGGTGGTTCAAATCCTTCCTGAGTGGAACTGATCTGTTTGGCGTGAAGTGACTCATTTTCTTTTTGAAGATCTTCATGAGCCGCTCTCAATTTCTCAAGATCTTGCTTCCTTTGAAGATAATCATAGGAAAGCTTTTCATGAGTTGTTGAGAGCGTTTCATGACGACTTTCAAGTTCCTCATACTTAACGTGAAGATTTTTTATGTCTTCAATTAAGGACTCAGGTTGAGTCATTTCTGCGCCTAACAGATCATCGCTTTTGTCTAACAGTTTTTGAATATGTTCCATGGCTTTCTGTTGTTCAGTTGCAATTTTAGCAAGTGTTTTGTAGCTGGGTTTTGAACCATAATCAGAGTCATCGTCACTTGATGTTTGATAGTGAGTAGTGCGTGAGTTTACCTTGGCACCGCGTGCCATGAAGCAGTAGGTAGGAGCAGAGTAGTCCTTCATTTGCATCGGTGTCGGTGGTGAAGTCATTGTCTTCAGTGTTGAAGATGGACTTGGCAACGTATGCTGTAGCCAGACTTGCAACGCTAGAATCAGACTCCTCCTCAGACTCCACCTCCGCCTCCTCAGAAGCGGACTCCTCCTCTGAATCCATTTCCTTGCCAACAAACGCACGTGCCTTGCCAGATGAGCTCTTCTTGTGTGATGAAGACTTTGAGGAAGACTTGGAAGAAGACTTTGAGTATTTCTTCTTCTTCTTGTCGTTAGAGTCATATTCCTTGCTCTTCTTCTTCTTTCTGTTCTCATTGTCCCACTACGGACACTCAGAGATGAAGTGGCCAGTTTTCTTGCACTTGTGGCATGTTTTCTTCTTGTAGTCATGAGCAGAAGCTTCATCATTCCTTGAGCTTGATCGTGAAGACTTTCTGAAGCCTTTCTTCTTGGTAAATTTTTGGAACTTCTTCACAAGCATAGCAAGTTCCTTTCCAATGTCTTCAGGATCATCAGAACTGCTGTCAGATTCTTCTTCAGATGAGGAGACAACTTTTGCCTTCAAGGCACGAGTTCGCCCATAGTTTGGACCGTAGATATCTCTTTTCTCAGAAAGCTTAAACTCATGTGTGTTGAGCCTCTCAAGTATGTCGGACGGATCGAGTGTCTTGAAATCAGGTCATTCTTGAATCATTAGGGCTAGGGTGTCAAACGAACTGTCAAGTGATCTCAGTAGTGTCTTGACAACTTCATGCTTGGTGATCTCAGTAGCGCCGAGGGCTTGAAGCTCATTTGTGATGTCAGTGAGTCGATCAAACGTGAGCTGGATATTCTCATTGTCATTTCGCTTGAAGCGGTTGAAGAGGTTGCGAAAGACACTAATTCTCTGATCTCTCTGGGTTGAGACACCTTCGTTGACCTTGGAGAGCCAGTCCCAGACCAGCTTAGATGTTTCCAAAGCACTCACACGGCCATACTGTCCTTTGGTCAGATGACCACAAATGATATTCTTGGTGGTAGAGTCCAGTTGAACGAACTTCTTGACATCAGCAGCAGTGACACCTTCTCCAGCCCTGGGAACGCCGTTCTTGACGACATACCATAGGTCGACGTCAATGGCTTCAAGATGCATGCGCATCTTATTCTTCCAGCAGGGATATTCAGTTCCATCGAAGACGGGGCATGCAGCGGAGACTTTGATTATCCCTGCAATCGACATAGCTAAAACTCCAGGTGGTTAAACCGAACCACATAGAACAAGGGAGTACCTTGCTCTGATACCAATTGGAAGTGCGTTATATCGACTAGAGGGGGGGTGAATAGGCGATTTTTATGAAAGTCTTCAAAACGTGGAAGTTTCGAAGTGAAACGATAGAAATAAACCTATTACCATGCAGCGGAAGGTAGACTACACTAGGCAAGCCATAGTCAAGTATTCAAGTGAGAGCATAATGACTAATAGCAGCAATGCAGTAAGGATCAGGTAGGAAGATATTATGAAGCCAAACAGAACACGCAGTCACTTAGTGAAGACAAAAGATAGTGCAATCATACAATGACTTCACAAGGAGTAACAGTAAGTAGAGGGACGGGAAGGATGAAACCAGTGACTCGTTGAAGACAATGATTTGTTGGACCAGTTCTAGTTTCTATGACAACTGTACGTCTGGTTAGGGCGGCTAGGTATTTAAACCTGAGGACACACAGTCCCGGACACCCAGTCCTGAACACGCAGCTCAGGACACCCAGTCCTCACCGTATTCC
Organism: Triticum urartu; assembly: GCF_056163025.1. Classification (NCBI taxonomy): domain Eukaryota; kingdom Viridiplantae; phylum Streptophyta; class Magnoliopsida; order Poales; family Poaceae; genus Triticum; species Triticum urartu. The sequence goes on from NC_141873.1 coordinate 259,445,465, forward strand.
TCTTGAGCTAAGGTCACACAGACCTCGCCCAATCACTCTGGTAAGTCTTCAAGGTAGACTCCCAAACCTTCACACACTTTGTTCACCGGCGATCCACAATGTCTCTTGGATGCTCAGAACGCGACGCCTAACCGGCTGGAGGATGCACAGTCCTCAAGTGTAATAAGTCTTCAGATCACACAGACACGAAGACTTAAGTGATGCCTAATTCTCTTGGACTCTGGGTGGTTAGGGCTTTATCCTCGCAAGGAATTCTCTCTCAAAGGCTTCGAGGTGGGTTGCTCTCAAATGACAAAAGCCGTACACTAACTCTGAGCAGCCAACCGTTTATGGTTGTAGGGGGTGGGCTATTTATAGCCACTAGGCAACCCGGCCTGATTTGTCCGAAATGACCCTGGGTCACTAAGGAACTGACACGTGTTCCAACGGTCAGATTTCAAACTCACACGACAACTTTACTTGGGCTACAAGCAAAGCTGACTTGTCCGACTCTAGACAAGATTCGCTCTCATAGTCTTCACTCGAAGACATAGGTTTTGTTTAAGCATCACTTCAGTCATTCTGAATGGTTCTCTTGGACCCCACTTAACAGTACGGTGGTTCCTATGACTCAACAAGGAAGAGGAAAAAGAGCTACGAAAGATCTAAGTCTTCGAGCTCCATAGGCTTCATGCGATGTTTTCTCTTGTCATAGTCTTCAATGTGAATATCTTCATATACCACCTATGACATCAATGTCTTCATACATTTTTAGAGGTCATCTCTGGTAAGAAAACCGAATCAATGAGGGACTTCTACCTGTGTTATCCTGCAATTCTCACAAACACATTAGTCCCTCAACTAGGTTTGTCGTCAATACTCCAAAACCAACTAGGGGTGGCACTAGATGCACTTACAGCAGGATTTCGCCAGTCGCCTTCTTCTCCGAGGCAATGCTCTTCTTCAGCAGCATCACCAAGCCGGCGGTCAACTCCCCCTGCTCATTGAGCTCAGCGGGCATGTCGTTGAGGCTCTCCTTCAGCAGCTCCACCAAGCCGTGGATGAACTCCTTCTGCTTATTGAGGTGCTTATTGAGCTGATCGGGCATGCCGTCGAGGGATAACGACTCCAGCGCCGCTTGTTCGCCTCCGCGTCTAGGGCGCTCCTAGTAGCTATCGCCTGCATGTGAGAGATCTTTCGAGGTCTCTGTGTGTCAGCGAGCCCTCTCTTTTTTTCCGCAGCCTTGGTTGCCGCTCCCTTGTTACGAGTAGTTCTCGACCTAGAGCTCTGCACACCGGCCATGGCAAGGATGGACGAAGAAGGAGGACTTATGAGGAGGAAGGTAGAGTAATTTTCGGTTAGGTAGTTCCCCTTTTTATAACCTAAGTACTAGCACTAGTACTGAAACCTGCATAGTGGGAACACATTCAAGTTTGGTACGTACTGGTAGGTGTGAGCAGGCTTGCACTTAATTGTAGCACTAGTACTTTCGAATGTGATGGGAACAAGGTAAAGATTAATTGATGGTTTTTGGTTTCGAGGCCCGAAACGGCTCCCGATGAGTTTAGTGGAACATAAATTTCAAGTAGACTACACTGCTCAGATGTGTAAATATTATGTTACTGTCAAAAATTGGCACAAAATATGAAGGAGACCAATGGAAGTACTACTAGCAACCCATGATTTAACTACTCGCACTACAAAAAAAAGACACATCCGTGACATTTTGGGCCGAACGAATTTTTTTTGTCATACATATGACACTTCTATGACGATAATTGTGACAAAACCCGGTATCATCATAGATGTGGTGGGCTCCTACTTCTATGACAAAAAATCATGACAGAAAATGGGCTTTTCGTCCTGGGCGGGCCGGAGACGCCGCTGCATGACATTCTTTGGGTCGTCCATGACGGAAAAAACCATGGTAGAAGAGAGGAGGAGGAAAATTTCAAGGAGTTCCCGGTTACGGTGGGAGGTCGGGAGCCGAGCGATGCGCGCTTCTCTCGTACACGTACGCGCATGTGTGCGAGGCATTGGCTCTAACTGAACCCGAGCGAGGCGTTGGGCTCTAACTGAACCCAGGCGATTGCACTGCAGGCTACGCGTTACTGAACCCGAGCGATCGATCGACGGCTGTTAACTGAACCTGATCGAGCGATTCTTTCGCTACTGCTGCTAACTGAAGCCGACCGATTGGATGAATAGTGAGCGTTGCGGGGGGGGGGGGGGTTGGATGAACAGTGAGCAGTGGCGTTGCCTCTGGATGAACAAGACCCTGTGGTGTGGAAGAGGGCTGGATGAACAGTAGACGGTGGAGGGGTGCCCGTGGAGGGGTGGATGAACAGGACCCCGTGGTGTGGAGGGCTGGATGAACAGTAGACGGTGGAGGGGTGCCAGTGGAGGGGTTGTTGAACAGGACCCCCTGGTGTGGAGGGCTGGATGAACAGTAGACGGTGGAGGGGTACCCATGGAGGGGTGGTTGAACAGGACCCCATGGTGTGGAGGGCTGGATGAACAGTAGACGGTGGAGGGGTGGTTGAACAGTAGCCAGTGGAGTAGCGTGGGGTGGAGGCTGGATGAACAGGAGCCCATGGAGGCTGGATAAATAGGAGGCCGTGGAGGCTGGATGAACAGGAGCTCGTGGAGGCTGGAGGAGGTCGACGGTGGAGATGAACAGTATCCCGTGGAGTCCCGTTTTGCGGTACGCCACACCCCTCCCGATGAACAGGACCCCCGTTTCGACCGTAGCGCTCCAACACAAGTCCGTTTCGTCCGTTTTGCGGTATGCTACACCCCTCCTGATCAACAGGACCCCCGTTTCGACCGTAGGAGGTCCGTTTCCTCCGTTTTGCGATACGCCAGACCCCTCCTGATGAACATGATCCCGTTTCAAACGTGTCCGGTCGAACACAAGGTCGTTTCCTCCGTTCTACGGTACGCCAGGCCTCGTTTCCATCGCTTGTTCCGTCCAAGCCCTCCCGATGAACACGACGCATTTCGTTGCCTCCCCATGAACACGACGCATTCCGTTGCCTCCCCATGAACACAACGCATTCCGTTGCCTCCCCATGAACACGACGACGATGCTGTTTCTCCGTTCCGACCCAACCATGTACATGAGCCCTGGCCGTACGTTTGCGCGAGTAGGCGTTCGAGACCCCGCCCGTATGTACACATACGTGGCCGTATTTTCTTTCTTGCACCCTGGCCGTTGTACGTACGTGTGCATGCTACATGCGCGCCTCTACTACGACACGTGCGCGCCTCTACATCGACCAGTATATATGTACATACACGTTCGCGACCAGAATGACAACGCTACATACGCTTTGACCAGGTGGGTCCCGACTGTCAGGCACTTCCTTGTGTGCGAAGATGTAGCTGGTGGGTCCCAGCAGTCAGGGGACGAAATACGGTGGCCCGTCCGGTGGGTCCCCGCTGTCAGGTGGAGGAATAATTATTTTGCACGTAATAAGGAGACACTTCCTTGCTGCGGCCGTGGACCCAGCTGTCAGCCTCTCCATGTATAGTCCACGTCCGATGGAAGCCATTCCTTGATCACGTTGACCACGCCGCGCCAAGAGAACCAGGGCGGTGGACGATGGCGAGGCCTAGGAAGGGGACGACATGGAGCCGGGGAAGACGCGGCAGTGGATGCCCACACGTAGAGGAGTTGATCTCCCTAAGGAGAAGTGGTTTAAATATAATCCTCCCATTGAAGTAAAAGTAGTTGAACCTATTAAATTTGAAGAAAAGACTATCACTTATAATGATTATGTTGTTCCTACTGCTTATATTGAGAAACCACCTTTCCCTGTTAGAATAAAGGATCATGCTAAAGCTTCAACTGTAGTTTGTAAGAGTAATACTAGAACACCTACACCCTCTGAGCAAATTAAAGTTGAACCTAGTATTGCTATGGTTAAAGATCTCTTTGCTAATAATATTGATGGGCATGTTATTTACTTATGTGATGAAGCTGCTAGAATTGCTAGACCCGATACTAAAAATAAACATAGACCTGTTGTAGGCATGCCTGTTATTTCTGTTAAAATAGGAGATCATTGCTATCATGGCTTATGTGATATGGGTGCTAGTGCAAGTGCAATACCCCATTCCTTATATAAAGAAATTATGCATGATATTGCACCCGCTGAGATAGAAGAGATAGATGTTACAATTAAGCTTGCTAATAGAGATACTATTTCACCCGTTGGGATTGTTAGAGATGTTGAAGTCTTGTGTGGGAAAGTTAAATATCCTGCTGATTTTCTTGTTCTTGGTTCACCACAAGATGACTTTTGTCCCACTATATTTGGTAGACCCTTCTTGAATACTGTTAATGCTAAGATAGACTGCAATAAGGATATTGCTTCTGTTGGTTTAGGGGATATGTATCATGAATTTAATTTTGCTAAATTTCGTAGACAACCCCACGATAAATAATTGCCTAGTAAAGATGAAATTATTGGTCTTGCTTCTATTGTCGTGCCTCCTAGTGATCCTTTAGAACAATATTTGATAGACCATGAAAATAATATGTTTATGAATGAAAGAAGGGAAATAGATGAAGTATTCTTTAAACAGGGACCTATTTTGAAACAAAACTTGCCTGTTGAAATCCTAGGGGATCCTCCTCCACCCAAGGGTGTTCCCGTGTTTGAGCTTAAACCTTTACCTGATACTCTTAAATATGCTTATCTTGAAGAGAAAGAGATATATCCTGTTATTATTAGTGTTAACCTTTCAGAGCATGAAGAAAAGAAAATATTGAAAACTCTAAAGAAGCACCATGCTGCTATTGGATATACTCTTGATGATCTTAAGGGCATTAGTCCCACTCTATGCCAGCACAAAATAAAACTGGAAAATGATGCTAAACCGGTTGTTGATCACCAACGACGGTTAAATCCTAAGATGAAAGAGGTGGTAAGAAAAGAAATACTAAAGCTTCTGGAGGCAGGTATAATTTATCCCGTTGCTGATAGTCAGTGGGTAAGTCCTGTCCATTGTGTCCCTAAGAAGGGAGGTATCATTGTTGTTCCTAATGATAAAGATGAATTGATCCCACAAAGAATTGTTACAGGTTATAGAATGGTAATTGATTTCCGCAAAATAAATAAAGCTACTAAAAGGATCATTACCCTTTACCTTTTATTGATCAAATGCTAGAAAGATCATCCAAACATACACATTTTTGCTGTCTAGATGGTTGTTCTGGCTTCTCTCAAATACATGTGTCAAAAGAGGATCAATAAAATACCACCTTTACTTGCCCTTTTGGTACCTTTGCTTATAGACGTATGCCTTTTGGTTTATGTAATGCACCTGCTACTTTTCAAAGATGTATGACTGCTATATTCTCTGACTTTTGTAAAAACATTGTTGAGATTTTCATGGATGATTTCTCCGTTTACGAAACTTCTTTTGATGATTGCTTAAGAAACCTTGATCGAGTTTTACAGAGATGTGAAGAAACTAATCTTGTCTTGAATTGGTAGAAGTGCCACTTTATGGTTAATGAAGGTATTGTCTTGGGGCATAAAATTTCTGAAAGAGGTATTGAAGTTGATAAAGCTAAGGTTGATGCTATTGAAAAGATGTCATGTCCTAAGGACATTAAAGGTATAAGAAGTTTCCTTGGTCATGCTGGCTTTTATAGGAGGTTCATTAAGGACTTCTCTAAAATTCTAGGCCTCTGACTAATCTCTTACAAAAAGATGTTCCCTTTGTCTTTGATGATGATTGTGTAGAAGCATTTGAAATACTTAAGAAAGCTTTGATTTCTGCACCTATTGTTCAGCCTCCTAATTGGAATATACCATTTGAAATTATGTGTGATGCTAGTGATTATGTTGTAGGGGACTGTTCTAGGACAAAGAGTTGATAAGAAATTATATGTTATTCAACATGCTAGTAAAACTCTAGACAATGCTCGAAGAAATTATGCTACTACTGAAAAAGATTTTTTAGCAGTTGTATTTGCTTGTGATAAGTTCACAACTTATATTGTTGATTCCAAAGTAACTGTTCACATTGATCATGCTGCTATTAAATAATTTATGGAAAATAAAGATGCCAAACCTAGACTTATTAGATGGGTTCTCTTGTGCTACCTCTTGAGCACTTCGTTGGTTTTCCCCGAAGAGGAAGGGATGATGCAGCAAAGTAGTGTAAGTATTTCCCTCAGTTTTGGAGAACCAAGGTATTAATCCAGTAGGAGGCTACGCACGAGTCCCTCGCACCTGCACAAAACAAATAAATCCTCGCAACCAATGCGATAAGGGGTTGTCAATCCCTACACGACCACTTACGAGAGTGAGATCTGATAGATATGATAAGATAATATTTTTGTATTTTTGTCATAAAGATGCAAAGTAAAATAAAAGCAAAGTAAAAAAGCAAAGGAAATAACTAAGTAGTAGGATATTAATATGATGAAGATAGACCCGGGGGCCATAGGTTTCACTAGTGGCTTCTCTCGAGAGCATAAGTATTCTATGGTGGGTGAACAAATTACTGTTGAGCAATTGACATAATTGAGCATAGTTATGAGAATATCTAGGTATGATCATGTATATAGGCATCACGTCCGAGACAAGTAGACCGACTCCTGCCTGCATCGACTACTATTACTCCACTCATCGACCGCTATCCAGCATGCATCTAGAGTAATAAGTTAATGAAAACAGAGTAACGCCTTAAGCAAGATGACATGATGTAGAGGGATAAACTCATGCAATATGATGAAAACCCCATCTTGTTATCCTCGATGGCAACAATACAATACGTGCCTTTCTGCCCCTACTGTCCCTGGGAAAGGACACCGCAAGATTGAACCCAAAGCTAAGCACTTATCCCATTGCAAGAAAGATCGATCTAGTAGGCCAAACCAAACTGATAATTCGAAGAGACTTGCAAAGATAACCAATCATACATAAAAGAATTCAGAGAAGATTCAAATATTGTTCATAGATAGACTTGATCATAAACCCACAATTCATCGGTCTCAACAAACACACCGCAAAAATAAGATTACATCGAATAGATCTCCACAGGAGAGGGGGAGAACATTGTATTGAGATCCAAAAAGAGAGAAGAAGCCATCTAGCTACTAACTATGGACCCGTAGGTCTAAGTTGAACTACTCACACTTCATCGGAGGGGATATGGTGTTGATGTAGAAGCCCTCAGTGATCGATGCCCCCTCCGGCGGAGCTCCGGAACAGGCCCCAAGATGGGATCTCATGGATACAGAAAGTTACGGCGGTGGAATTAGGGTTTTGGCTCCGTATCTGATCGTTTGGGGGTACGTAGGTATATATAGGAGGAAGGAGTACATCGGTGGAGCAACAGGGGGCCCACGAGGGTGGAGGGCGTGCCTGGGGGGGTAGGTGCGCCCCCTCCCTCGTGGCCTCCTCTTTTGTGTCTTGACGTAGGGTCCAAGTCTCCTGGGTCTTGTTCTTTGAGAAAATCACATTCCCGAAGGTTTAATTCCATTTGGACTCCGTTTGATATTCCTTTTCTTCGAAACCCTAAAACAGGAAAAAAATAGCAATTCTGGGCTGGGCCTCCGGTTAATAGGTTAGTCCCAAAAATAATATAAAAGTGGATAATAAAGCCCAATAATGTCCAAAACAGTAGATAATATAGCATGGAGCAATCAAAAATTATAGATACGTTGGAGACATATCAAGCATCCACAAGCTTAATTCCTGCTCGTCCTCGAGTAGGTAAATGATAAAAACAGAATTTTTGATGCGGAGTGCTACTTGGCATAATTTTAATGCAATTCTTCTTAATTGTGGTATGAATATTCAGATCCGAAAGTTTCAAGATAAAAGTTCATATTGACATAAAAATAATAATACTTCAAGCATACTAACTAAGCAATTATGTCTTCTCAAAATAACATGGCCAAAGAAAGTTCATCCCTAAAAAATCATATAGTTTAGTCCTGCTTCATTTTCGTCACACAAGAATGCTCTCATCATGCACAACCCCGATGACAAGCCAAGCAATTTCTTCATACTTTAGTAATCTCAAACCTATAAACTTTCACGCAATGTATGAGCGCGAGCCATGGACATAGCACTATGGGTGGAATAGAATATAATGAGGGGGTTTATGTGGAGAAGACAAAAAGGAGAAAGTCTCACATCAACGAGGCTAATCAATGGGCTATGGAGATGCCCACCGATTGATGTTAATGCAAGGAGTAGGGATTGCCATGCAACAGATGCACTAGAGCTATAAATGTATGAAAGCTCAACAAAAGAAACTAAGTGGGTGTGCATCCAACTTGCTTGCTCACGAAGACCTAGGGCACTTGAGGAGGCCCATTGTTGGAATATATAGGCCAAGTCCTATAATGAAAATTTCCACTAGTATATGAAAGTGACAAAACAAGAGACTCTCTATCATGAAGATTAAGGTGCTACTTTGAAGCACAAGTGTGGCAAAGGATAGTAACATTGTCCCTTCTCTCTTTTTCTCTCATTTTTTTATTTGGCCTTTCTCTTTTTTTATATGGCCTTTCTATTTTTTTATAATTCCTCACTAGGGACAATGCTCTAGAAAATGATGATCATCACACTTCTATTTATTTACAACTCAATGATTACAACTCGATACTAGAACAAAAGATGACTCTATATGAATGCCTGCGGCGATGTACCGGGATATGCAATGGACCAAGAGTGACATGTATGAAAGAATTGTGAACGGTGGCTTTGCCACAAATACTATGTCAACTACATGATCATGCTAAGCAATATGACAATAATGAATGCGTCATGATAAACGGAATGGTGGAAAGTTGCATGGCAATATATCTCGGAATGGCTATGGAAATGCCATAATAGGTAGGTATGGTGGCTGTTTTGAGGAAGATATAAGGAGGTTTATGTGTGAAAGAGCATATCATATCACGGGGTTTGGATGCACCGGCGAAGTTTGCGCAAACTCTCAATGTGAGAAAGGGCAATGCACGGTACCGAAGAGGCTGGCAAGGATGGAAGGGTGAGAGTGCGTATAATCCATGGACTCAACATTATTCATAAAGAACTCACATACTTATTGCAAAAATCTACAAGTCATCAAAAACCTCGGCACTACGCGCATGCTCCTAGGGGGATAGATTGGTAGGAAAAGACCATCGCTCGTACCCAACCTCCACTCATAAGGAGGACAATCAAATAACACCTCATGTTTCAAATTTGTTACATAACGTTTACCATACGTGCATGCTACGGGACTTGCAAACTTCAACACAAGCATTTCTCAATTTCACAACTACTCAACTAGCACGACTTTGATATTATTACCTCCATATCTCAAAACAATCATCAAGCATCAAACTTCTCTTAGTATTCAAAACACTCATCAGAAAATTTTACTAATCTTGAATACCTAGCATATTAGGATTTTAAGAAAATTACCATGCTATTTAAGACTCTCAAAATAATCTAAGTGAAGCATGAGAGATCAATAGTTTCTATAAAACAAATCCACCATCGTGCTCTAAAAGATATAAGTGAAGTACTAGAGCAAAACTATATAACTCAAAAGATATAAGCGAAGCACATAGAGTATTCTAACAAATTCCAAATCATGTATGGCTCTCTCAAAATTTGTGTACAGCAAGTATTATTGTGGTAAACTAAAAAGTAAAGACTCAAATCATACAAGACGCTCCAAGCAAAACACATATCATGTGGCGAATGAAAATATAGCTCCAAGTAAAGTTACCGATAGAAGTAGACGAAAGAGGGGATGCCTTCCGGGGCATCCCCAAGCTTTGGCTTTTAGGTGACCTTAGATTATATTGGGGGTGACATGGGCATCCCCAAGCTTAGGCTCTTGCCACTCCTTGTTCCATAATCCATCAAATCTTTACCCAAAACTTGAAAACTTCACAACACAAAACTCAAAGTAGAAAATCTCGTGAGCTCCGTTAGCGAAAGAAAACAAAAGACCACTTCAAGGTACTGTAATGAACTAATTATTTATTTATATTGGTGTTAAACCTAATGTATTCCTACTTCTCTATGGTTTATAAACTATTTTACTAGCCATAGATTCATCAAAATAAGCAAACAACATACGAAAAACAGAATCTGTCAAAAGCAGAACAGACTGTAGTAATCTGTAGCTAGCGCAAGATCTGGAACCCCAAAAATTCTAAAATAAATTTCTGGACGTGAGTAATTTATCTATTAATAATCTTCAAAAATAATTAACTAAATATGACTTTCCAAATAAAAATGGCAGCAGTTCTCATGAGCGCTAAAGTTTCTGTTTTTTACGGCAAGTGTAACAAGACTTTCCCCAAGTCTTCCCAACGGTTCTACTTGGCACAAACACTAATTAAAAAAAAAAGCACAACCAAAACAGAGTCTAGATAAATTATTTATTACTAAACAGGATCAAAAATCAAGGAATAAAAATAAAATTAGGTTGCCTCCCAACAAGCGCTATTGTTTAACGCCCCTAGCTAGGCATAACAAGCAAGGATAGATCTAGGTATTGCCATCTTTGGTAGGCAATCCATAAGTGGCTCTCATAATAGATTCATAAGGTAATTTAATTTTATTTCTAGGAAATTGTTCCATGCCTTTCCTTAATGGAAATTGTAATCTAATATTTCCTTCCTTCATATCAATAATTGCACCAATCGTTCTAAGGAAAGGTCTACCAAGAATAATAGGACATGAAGGATTGCAATCTATGTCAAGAACAATAAAATATACGGGCACATAATTCCTATTTTCAACAATAATAAAATAATTAATTCTTGCCATAGGTTTCTTAATAGTGGAATCCGCAAGGTGCAAGTTTAGAGAGCAATCATCAAAATCACGGAAACCTAACAAATCACACAAAGTCTTTGGAATCGTGGAAACACTAGCACCCAAATCACATAAAGCATAGCATTCATGATATTTAATTTTAATTTTAATAGTTGGTTCCCACTCATCATAAAGTTTCCTAGGGATAGAAACTTCCAATTCAAGTTTTTCTTCATAAGATTGCATCAAGGCATCAACAATATGTTTAGTAAATGCTTTATTTTGACTATAAGCGTGAGGAGAATTTAGCACGGATTGCAACAAGGAAATATAATCAATCAAAGAGCAATTTTAATAGTTAAATTCCTTGAAATCCATAATAGTAGGTTTAGCAACATCTAGGGTTTTAATTTCTTGAATCCCATTTTTATCAATGTTAGCATCAAGATCAAAAAATTCCGAATTCTTGGAACGCCTTCTAGGTAAAGGTGGATCATATTCAGTCCCATCATTATCAAGATTCATATTGCAAAACAAAATTTAATAGGGGACACATCAATAACTTTTAGATCTTCATCTTTATTTTCATAGGAACTAGAAGAACACGCTCTTATAAAGGCATCTTTCTTAGCATGCATCCTAGCGGTTCTTTCTTTGCACTCATCAATGGAAAATTCTCATGGCTTTGAGATACTCATTGATATCATGCTTAGGTGGAATAGATCTAAGTTTCAAAGAATCAACATCAAGAGAAATTCTATCAATGTTCCTAGCCAACTCATTGATACGTCTCCAACGTATCTATAATTTTTGATTGCTCCATGCTATATTATCTACTGTTTTGAATGTTTATGGGTTTATTATACACTTTTATATCATTTTTGGGACTAACCTATTAACCCAGAGCCGAGTGCCAGTTTCTGTTTTTACCCTGTTTTAGGTTTCGAAGAAAAGGAAAATCAAACGAAGTCCAATTGACTTGAAACTTCACGGAACTCATTTTTGGAAGGAAAGAAGCCCGGAAGACTTGGAGTGCACGTCGGGGGACCTGCGAGGAGGTCACGAGGCAGGGGGGCGCGCCCTCCACCCTCATGAGCCCCTCGTGGCCCCCCTGACGTACTTCTTCCACCTATATATCTCCATATACCCTAAATACATCCGGGAGCACAATAGATCGGGAGTTCCGCCGCCAGAAGTCTCCATAGCCACCGAAAGCCAATCTAGACCCGTTCCGGCACCCTGCCGGAGGGGGCAATCCTTCTCCGGTGGCCATCTTCATCATCCCAGTGCGCTCCGTGACGAGGAGGGAGTAGTTCTCCCTCGGGGCTGAGGGTATGTACCAGTAGCTATGTGTTTGATCTCTCTCTCTCTCGTGTTCTTGAGATGATACGATCATGATGTATCGCGAGCTTTGCTATTATAGTTGGATCTTATGTTTCTCCTCCCCCTCTACTCTCTTGTAATGAATTGAGTTTCCCCTTTGAAGTAATCTTATCAGATTGAGTCTTTAAAGATTTGAGAACACTTGATGTATGTCTTGCCGTGCGTATCTGTGGTGACAATGGGATACCACGTGATTCACTTGATGTATGTTTTGGTGATCAACTTGCGGGTTCCGCCCATGAACCTATGCATAGGGGTTGGCACATGTTTTCGTCGTGATTCTCCGGTAGAAACTTTGGGGAACTCTTTGAGGTTCTATGTGTTGGTTGAATAGATGAATCTGAGATTGTGTGATGCATATCGTATAATCATACCCACGGATACTTGAGGTGACATTGGAGTATCTAGGTGACATTAGGGTTTTGGTTGATTTGTGTCTTAAGGTGTTATTCTAGTACGAACTCTAGGGCTGTTTGTGACACTTATAGGAATAGCCCAACGGATTGATTGGAAAGAATAACTTTGAGGTGGTTTCGTACCCTACCATAATCTCTTCGTTCGTTCTCCGCTATTAGTGACTTTGGAGTGACTCTTTGTTGCATGTTGAGGGATAGTTATGTGATCCAATTATGTTATTATTGTTGAGGGAACTTGCACTGGCGAAAGTATGAACCCTAGGCCTTGTTTCAACGCATTGCAATACCGTTTACGCTTACTTTTATCATTAGTTACCTTGCTGTTTTGATAATTTCATATTACAAATACCTTTATCTACTATCCATATACCACTTGTATCACCCTCTCTTCACCGAACTAGTGCACCTATACAATTTACCATTGTATTGGGTGTGTTGGGGACACAAGAGACTCTTTGTTATTTGGTTGGAGGGTTGCTTGAGAGAGACCATCTTCATCCTACGCCTCCTACGGATTGATAAACCTTAGGTCATCCACTTGAGGGAAATTTGCTACTGTCCTACAAACCTCTGCACTTGGAGGCCCAACAACGTCTACAAGAAGAAGGTTGTGTAGTAGACATCAAGCTCTTTTCTGGCGCCGTTGCCGGGGAGGTGAGTGCTTGAAGTTATATCTTTAGATCTTGCAATCAAGTCTTTTAGTTTCTTGTTTTATCACTAGTTTAGTTTATAAAAGAAAATTACAAAAAATGGAATTAAGTTTGTCCCATACACTTCATCTTTTTAATATCTTTCGTGAGTATGATGGAAAGGATAATTGTGCTCAAGTGATAGAAGAAGAAATCTATAAAATGTTTGGCACTAAATATTTGAATGATGAGCATGATTGCAATGTTGTTAGTATGAATTCCTTGAATGTCTATGATGCTAATGATATGCAAAGCCACAAGCTTGGGGAAGCTATGTTTGATGAAGATGATATTTTTTGTCCCCCAAGTTTTGATGAGCAAATTTATTATGATGAAAGCATGCCTCCTATCTATGATGATTATTGTGATGACACCTATGCTTTAAAGAATAATGATAACCATGAAACTTGTCATCTTGATCTTAATTTTCAATCACATGATAGTTATTTCGTTGAGTTTGCTCCCACTATTATTCATGAGAAGAATTTTGCTTGTGTGGAGAGTAGTAAAATTTCTATGCTTGTAGATCATGAAAATAATTCTTTAGGTGCTGGTTATATTGTTGAATTCATTCATGATGCTACTGAAAATTATTATGAGGGAGGAATATATGCTTGTAGGAATTGCAATAATATCAAGTTTCCTCTCTATGTGCTTAAAATTTTGAAGTTATGCTTGTTTTACCTTCCTATGCAAGTTGATTATTGTTCCCACAAGTTGTTTGCTCACAAAATCCCTATGGATAGGAAGTATGTTAGACTTGAATGTGCTAGTCATATTCTTCATGATGCTCTCTTTATGTTTCAATTCTTATCTTTTATGTGAGCATCATTGAAATCATCATGCCTAGCTAGGGGCGTTAAACGATAGCGCTTGTTGGGAGGCAACCCAACTTTATTTTTGTTACTTGCTTTTTGTTCCTGTTTAGTAATAAATAATTCATCTAGCCTCTGTTTAGATGTGGTTTTAGTTGTTAATTAGTGTTTGTGCCAAGTAGAACCTTTGGGAAGACTCGGGGAAAGTATTTGCGATCATGCTGTAAAAAACAGAAACTTTAGCGCTCACGAGAATTGCTGCCATTTTTATTTGGAGAGTGCTATTTAGTTAATTATTTTTGCAGATGATTAATAGATAAATTCCTCAGGTCCAGCAATTTATTTGAGAATTTTATGAGTTCCAGAAGTGGTCGAAACCTACATATTACTACAGACTGTTCTGTTTTTGACAGATTCTGTTTTTCATGTGTTGTTTACTTATTTTGACGAATCTATGGCTAGTAAAAAAAATTATAAACCATAGAGAAGTTGTAATACAGTAGGTTTAACACCAATATAAATAAAGAATGAGTTCATTACAGTACTTGAAGTGGTGATTTATTTTCTTATACTAACGGAGCTCACGAGTTTTCTACTTTAAGTTTTGTGTTGTGAAGTTTTCAAGTTTTGGGTAAGGATTCGATGGACTATGGAATAAGGAGTGGCAAGAGCCTAAGCTTGGGGATGCCCTGGAAGGCATCCCCTCTTTCGTCTTCATTCATCGGTAACTTTACTTGGAGCTATATTTTTATTTACCACATGATATGTGTTTTGCTTGGAGCATCAATTTATTTTGTTAAGATTTTCTTGCTGTTATTTAGAACAATGTTTTGCATCTTTTATTTCAATAAAAGTGGCATTGATAGCCTTTACAATGCCTATGTTACAAGTATAGACGTTGCTGTTTGAAAACAGAAAGTTTACCGCTGTTGCAATAATTCCCTAGAAAAGTCAGAATGTGATAAAATGTTGAAACCTTTTGCATATTAAGCTCTGATAAATTTACTACAGTGGGAATTTTCTTTCATAATTTTTGGAGCTAGGGAAGTATGGATGTTGCAGCATTCTTTACAGACTATCCTGTTTAGGCAGATTGCTGTTATGTTTGCATTGTTTGCATATGTTTGCTTATTTAATGATTCTATTTGAGGATAGGACTATTAAATATGCAGAGGCATCTAGTATGCAATGTTGAATAATAATTTTAGTGATTTTATATAGTAGAGTATGATAAGGTTTTTGCAATGGTTTATACTAACTTATCTCACGAGTCCTTGTTGAGTTTTGTGTGGATGAAGCTTTTGAGATTTAGGGAGACCGTGATATGAGAGGAATTAAGGAGACACAAAAGCTCAAGCTTGGCGATGCCCAAGTCACCGCAAGATAATATTTCAAGAAGTCTCAAGTGTCCAAGCTTTGGGATGCCCCGGTTGGCATCCCACCTTTCTTCTTCAACAAACTATCGGTTGATCCTGAGTTTTTGCTTCTTCACATGATGTTTGCTATTCTTAGATGTCATTTTATTTAGTTTTGATTGCTGTTTGAATAAAGTATCAAGGTCTGAAATTATTTAATGGGAGAGTCTTCACATAGTTGCACAATTATTCGACTACTCATTGATCTTCACTTATATCTTTCGGAGTAGCTTGTCATTTGCTCTAGTGCTTCACTTATATCTTTTAGAGCATGGTGGTAGTTTTATTTGAAGAAATAGATGAATTCTGATGCTTCACTTAGATTATTTTGAGAGTCTTAATAGCATGGTAATTTGCCTAAAATCCTAATATGCTTGGTATGCAAGATTAATAATAAAATTCTCTTATGAGTGTTTTGAATACTAAGAGAAGTTTGATGCTTGATGATTGTTTTGAGATATGGAGGTAATAATATCAAAGTTGTGCTAGTTGAGTAGTTGTGAATTTGAGAAATGCTTGTGTTGAAGTTTGCATGTCCCGTAGCATGCATGTATGGTAAGCTTGTGTAATAAAATTGAAACATGAGGTGTTATTTGATTGTCCTCCTTATGAGTGGCGGTCGGGGACGAGCGATGGTCTTTTCCTACCAATCTATCCCCCTAGGAGCATGCGCGTAGTGCCGAGGTTTTTGATGACTTGTAGATTTTTGCAATAAGTATGTGAGTTCTTTATGACTAATGTTGAGTCCATGGATTATACGCACTCTCACCCTTCTATCCTTGCTAGCCTCTTTGGTACCGTGCATTGCCCTTTCTCACATTGATAGTTGGTGCAAACTTCGCCGGTGCATCCAAACTCCATGATATGATACGCTCTGTCACACATAAACCTCCTTATATCTTCCTCAAAACAGCCACCATACCTACCTATTATGGCATTTCCATAGCCATTCTGAGATATAGTGCCATGCAACTTTCCATCATTCCGTTCATCATGACACATTCATCATTGTCATATTGCTTAGCATGATCATGTAGTTGACATAGTATTTGTGGCAAAGCCACCGTTCATAATTCTTTCATACATGTCACTCTTAATTCATTGCATATCCCGGTACACCGCCGGAGGCATTCATATAAAGTCATCTTTGTTCTAGTATCGAGTTGTAATCATTGAGTTGTAAATAAATACAAGTGTGATGATCATCATTATTAGAGCATTGTCCCAAGTGAGCAATAAATAAAAAATAAAAAAGGGAAAGGCCATAAAAAAGGAAAGGCCCAAAAAAAAGGAGAAGGCCCCCCCAAAAAAGAGAAAGGCCATAAAAAAGGCCCAAAAAATGAGAGAAAAAGAGAGAAGGGACAATGTTACTATCCTTTTACCACACTTGTGCTTCAAATTAGCACCATGATCTTCATAGTAGAGAGTCTCTCATGTTATCACTTTCATATACTAGTGGGAATTTTTCATTATAGAACTTGGCTTGTATATTCCAACAATGGGCCTCCTCAAGTGCCCTAGGTCTTCGTGAGCAAGCAAGTTGGATGCACACCCACTAGTTTCTTTTGTTGAGCTTTTATACATTTATAGCTCTAGTGCATCCATTGCATGGCAATCCCTACTCCTTGCATTAACATCAATCGGTGGGCATCTCCATAGCCCATTGATTAGCCTCGTTGATGTGAGACTTTCTCCTTTTTGTCCTCTCCACATAACCCCCTCATTATTCTATTCCACCCATAGTGCTATATCCATGGCTCGCGCTCATGTATTGCATGAAAGTTTATGAGTTTGAGATTACTAAAAGCATGAAACAATTTCTTGGCTTGTCATCGTGGTTGTGCATGATGAAAGCATTCTTGTGTGACGAAAATGAAACATTACTAAACTATATGATCTTGTAGGGATGAACTTTCTTTGGCCATGTTATTTTGAGAAGACATAATTGCTTAGTTAGTATGCTTGAAGTATTATCATTTTTATGTCAATATGAACTTTTGTCTTGAATCTTTTGGATCTGAATATTCATACCACAATTAAGAAGAATTACATTGAAATTATGCCAAGTAGCACTCCGCATCAAAAAATTTGTTTTTATCATTTACCTACTTGAGGATGAGCAGGAATTAAGCTTGGCGATGTTGATACGTCTCCCACGTATCTATAATTTTTGATTGCTCCATGCTATATTATCTACTGTTTTGAATGTTTATGGGCTTTATTATACACTTTTATATCATTTTTGGGACTAACCTATTAACCCAGAGCCCAGTGCCAGTTTCTGTTTTTACACTGTTTTAGGGTTTCGAAGAAAAGGAAAATCAAACGGAGTCCAATTGACCTGAAACTTCATGGAACTCATTTTTGGAAGGAAAGAAGCCCAGAAGACTTGGAGTGCACGTCGGGGGACCTGCGAGGAGGTCACGAGGCAGGGGGTGCGCCCACCCCCCCTAGGCGCGCCCTCCACCCTCATGAGCCCCTCGTGGGGCCCCTGACGTACTTCTTCCGCCTATATATCTCCATATACCCTAAAAACATCCGGAAGCACAATAGATCGGGAGTTCCGGCGCCAGAAGCCTCCGTAGCCACCGAAAGCCAATCTAGACCTGTTCCAGCACCCTGCCGGAGGGGGCAATCCTTCTCCGGTGGCCATCTTCGTCATCCCGGTGCTCTCCATGACGAGGAGGGAGTAGTTCTCCCTCGGGGCTGAGGGTATGTACCAGTAGCTATGTGTTTGATCTCTCTCTCTCTCTCGTGTTCTTGAGATGATATGATCTTGATGTATCGCGAGCTTTGCTATTATAGTTGGATCTTATGTTTCTCCTCCCCCTCTACTCTCTTGTAATGAATTGAGTTTCCCCTTTGAAGTCATCTTATCGGATTGAGTCTTTAAAGATTTGAGAACACTTGATGTATGTCTTGACGTGCGTATCTGTGGTGACAATGGGATACCACACGATTCACTTGATGTATGTTTTGGTGATCAACTTGCGGGTTGCGCCCATGAACCTATGCATAGGGGTTGGCACACGTTTTCGTCGTGATTCTCCGGTAGAAACTTTGGGGCACTCTTTGAGGTTCTATGTGTTGGTTGAATAGATGAATCTGAGATTGTGTGATGCATATCGTATAATCATACCCACGGATACTTGAGGTGACATTGGAGTATCTAGGTGACATTAGGGTTTTGGTTGATTTGTGTCTTAAGGCGTTATTCTAGTACGAACTCTAGGGCTGTTTGTTACACTTATAGGAATAGCCCAACGGATTGATTGGAAAGAATAACTTTGAGGTGGTTTCGTACCCTACCATAATCTCTTCGTTCGTTCTCCGCTATTAGTGACTTTGGAGTGACTCTTTCTTGCATGTTGAGGGATAGTTATGTGATCCAATTATGTTATTATTGTTGAGGGAACTTGCACTGGCGAAAGTATGAACACTAGGCCTTGTTTTAACGCATTGCAATACCGTTTACGCTTACTTTTATCATTAGTTACCTTGCTGTTTTTATAATTTCAGATTACAAATACCTTTATCTACTATCCATATACCACTTGTATCACCCTCTCTTCACCGAACTAGTGCACCTATACAATTTACCATTGTATTGGGTGTGTTGGGGACACAAGAGACTCTTTGTTATTTGGTTGCAGGGTTGCTTGAGAGAGACCATCTTCATCCTACGCCTCCTACGGATTGATAAACCTTAGGTCATCCACTTGAGGGAAATTTGCTACTGTCCTACAAACCTCTGCACTTGGAGGCCCAACAACGTCTACAAGAAGAAGGTTGTGTAGTAGACATCACTCATCAATCTTAAGTAATTTTTCTTCAATCAAAGCATTGAAGTTCTTTTGAGAAGTAATAAATTCTTTAATATTAGATTCAAAATCAGAGGGCATCTTATTATAATTTCCATAAGAATTGTTGTAGGAATTACCATAATTATTAGAGGGATTACTAGGATAAGGCCTAGGATTGAAATTTCCTCTATATGCGTTGTTACCAAAATTGTTCCTACCAACAAAATTCACATCCATAGATTCATTATTATTCTCAATCAAAGTAGACAAGGACATATCATTAGGATCAGAAGAAACACTCTTACTAGCAAATAATTTCATAAGTTCATCCATCTTTCCACTCAAAACATTAATTTCTTCTATCGCGTGCACCTTTTTATTAGTAGATCTTTCAGTATGCCATTGAGAATAATTAACCATAATATTACCTAGGATTTTAGTAGCTTCTCCTAAAGTGATTTCCATAAAAGTGCCTCCCATGGCCGAATCTAAAAGATTTCTAGAAGCAAAATTCAATCCGGCATAAAAAATTTGTATAATCATCCACAAATTTAAACCATGAGTACGGCAATTACGTATCATTAGTTTCATTCTCTCCCAAGCTTGTGCAACATGTTCATGATCAGGTTGCTTAAAATTCATAATATCGTTTCTAAGAGAGATGATCTTAGCGGGAGGAAAATACTTAGAGATGAAAGCATCTTTGCACTTGTTCCATGAATCAATACTATTTTTAGGCAAAGACAAAAACCAAGCTTCATCACGATCTCTAAGCGAAAAAGGAAATAGCTTCAATTTAACAATATAATTATCCACATCTTTCTTCTTTTGCATATCACACAAATCTACGAAGCTATTTAGATGGGTAGCGGCATCTTCACTAGGAAGGCCGGAAAACGGATCGTTCATGACAAGATTCAGCAAAGCAGTATTAATTTCACAAGATTCAGCATCGGTAAGAGGAGCAATCGGAGTGCTAATAAAATCATTGTTGTTGGTATTGGTGAAGTCACACAATTTAGTGTTATCTTGAGCCATCGTGACAAACAAGCAAACTAACACACAAGCAAACAAAAAGCAAGCGGGCAAAAAGAGGCAAATAGAGAAAGAGAGGGAGGATAGAGAAAGAGGGCGAATAAAACGGCAAGGGTGAAGTGGGGGAGAGGAAAATGAGAGGCAAATGGCAAATAATGTAATGCAGGAGATAAGGGTATGTGATCGGTACTTGGTATATTGACTTTTGCGTAGACCTCCCCAGCAACGGCGCCAGAAATCCTTCTTGCTACCTCTTGAGCACTGCGTTGGATTTCCCCGAAGAGGAGAGGATGATGCAGCAAAGTAGCGTAAGTATTTCTCTCAGTTTTTGAGAACCAAGGTATCAATCCAGTAGGAGGCTACGTGCGAGTCCCTCGCACCTGCACAAAACAAATAAATTCTCGCAACCAACGCGATAAGGGGTTGTCAATCCCTACACGGCCACTTACAAGAGTGAGATCTGATAGATATGAAAAGATAATATTTTTGGTATTTTTGTGATAAAGATGCAAAGTAGAATAAAAGCAAAGTAAAAAAGCAAAGGAAATAACTAAGTAGTAGGAGATTAATATGATGAAGATAGACCCGGGGGCCATAGGTTTCACTAGTGGCTTCTCTCGAGAGCATAAGTATTCTATGGTGGGTGAACAAATTACTGTTGAGCAATTGACATAATTGAGCATAGTTATGAGAATATCTAGGTATGATCATGTATATAGGCATCACGTCCGAGACAAGTAGACCAACTCCTGCCTGCATCTACTACTATTACTCCACTCATCGACCGCTATCCAGCATGCATCTAGAGTATTAAGTTAATGAAAACAGAGTAACGCCTTAAGCAAGATGACATGATGTAGAGGGATAAACTCATGCAATATGATGAAAACCCCATCTTGTTATCCTCGATGGCAACAATACAATACGTGCCTTGCTGCCCCTACTGTCCCTGGGAAAGGACACCGCAAGATTGAACCCAAAGCTAAGCACTTATCCCATTGCAAGAAAGATCAATCTAGTAGGCCAAACCAAACTGATAATTCCAAGAGACTTGCAAAGATAACCAATCATACATAAAAGAATTCAGAGAAGATTCAAATATTTTTCATAGATAGACTTGATCATAAACCCACAATTCATCGGTCTCAACAAACACACCACAAAAAGAAGATTACATCGAATAGATCTCCACAGGAGAGGGGGAGAACATTGTATGGAGATCCAAAAAGAGAGAAGAAGCCATCTAGCTACTAACTATGGACCCGTAGGTCTGAGGTGAACTACTCACACTTCATCGGAGGGGCTATGGTGTTGATGTAGAAGCCCTTAGTGATCGATGCCCCCTCTGGCGGAGCTCTGGAACAGGCCCCAAGATGGGATCTCATGGATACAGAAAGTTACGGCGGTGGAATTAGGGTTTTGGCTCCGTATCTGATCGTTTCGGGGTACGTAGGTATATATAGGAGGAAGGAGTACCTCGGTGGAGCAACAGGGGGCCCACGAGGGTGGAGGGCGTGCCTGGGGGGGTAGGTGCGCCCCCTCCCTCGTGGCCTCCTCTTTTGTGTCTTGATGTAGGGTCCAAGTCTCCTGGGTGTTGTTAGTTGAGAAAATCACGTTCCCGAAGGTTTCATTCCGTTTGGACTCCGTTTGATGTTCCTTTTCTTCGAAACCCTAAAACAGGAAAAAAAACCCAGCAATTCTGGGCTGGGCCTCCGGTTAATAGGTTTGTCCCAAAAATAATATAAAATTGGATAATAAATCCCAATAATGTCCAAAACAGTAGATAATATAGCATGGAGCAATCAAAAATTATAGATACGTTGGTGACGTATCATCTTGCTACAAGAATTTGATTTGCATATTATTGATAGAAAGGGAGCTGAGAACCCCATTGCAGACAACTTGTCTAGGTTAGAGAATGTTCTTGATGACCCACTACCTGTTGATGATAGCTTTCCTGATGAACAACTAGTTGTCATAAATGCTTCTTGTACTGCTCCATGGTATGCTGATTATGCTAATTATATTGTTGCTAAATTTATACCACCTAGTTTCACGTACCAGCAAAAGAAAAAGTTCTTATATGATTAAAGGCATTACTTTTGGGATGACCCACACCTTTATAAAGAAGGAGTAGATGGTGTTATTAGACGTTGTGTACTTGAGCCTGAACAGGAACAGATCCTACGCAAGTGTCACTCTGAGGCTTATGGAGGACACCATGCTGGAGATAGAACTGCACATAAGGTATTGCAATCCGGTTTTTATTGGCCTACTATTTTCAAGGATGCCCGTAAGTTTGTCTTGTCTTGTGATGAATGTCAAAGAATTGGTAATATTAGTAGGCGTCAAGAAATTCTTATGAATTATTCACTTGTTATTGAACCATTTGATATTTGGGGCTTTGATTATATGGAACTGTTTCCTTCCTCTAATGGGTACACACATATTTTTGTTGATATTGATTACGTTACTAAGTGGGTAGAAGCTATTCCAACTAGTAGTGCTAATCATAACACCTCTATTAAGATGGTTAAATAAGTTATTTTCCGAGGTTTGGAGTCCCTAGATACTTAATGACTGATGGTGGTCCACATTTTATTCATGGTGCCTTTCGTAAAATGCTTGCCAAGTATGATGTTAATCATAGGATTGCATCTCCATATCATCCACAGTCTAGTGGTCAAGTAGAATTAAGTAATAGAGAGCTTAAATTACTTTTGCAAAAGACTGTTAATAGATCTAGAAAGAATTGGTCCAAGAAACTTGATGATGCATTATGGGCCTATAGAACTGCATACAAAAATCCTATGGGTATGTCTCCATATAAAATGGTTAATGGAAGGCATGTCACTTACCTCTTGAACTAGAACATAAGGCATATTGGGCCATTAAAGAGCTCAATTATGATTTCAAACTTGCCAGTGAGAAGAGGCTTTTTGACATTAGCTCACTTGATAAATGGAGAACCCAGGCCTATGAGAATGCCAAACTGTTTAAAGAAAAAGTTAAAAGATGGCATGACAAAAGGATACAAAAACATGAGTTTAATGTAGGTGATTATGTATTATTATACAACTCTCGTTTAAGATTTTTTGCAGGCAAACTCCTCTCTAAATGGGAAGGTCCTTACGTCATCGAGGAGGTCTATCGTTCCGGTGCCATAAAGATCAACAACTTCGAAGGCCCAAATCCGAGGGTGGTGAACGGTCAAAGAATCAAACATTATATCTTAGGTAATCCCATAAATGTTGAAACTAATGTTATTGAAACCATAACCCCGGAGGAATACATAAGGGACACTTTTCAGAACGTTTCAGACTCCGAAAAGGAATAGGTACGTTGTACGGTAAGTAAACCGACTCCAAAACAGTTCTAATGGTAATTTTTCTCCGTTTTGGAATATTTAAGAAAATAGGAAAATAAGAAGTAGTCCGGAAAGGACACGAGTCTTCCATGAGGGTGGAGTGCGCGCCCTACCCCCCTGGGCACGCCCCCTGCCTCGTTGGCACTTCGTGTGCTCTCCGGACTCCGTTTTCTTGCATGATACTTCTTTTGGTTGGCAAAAATTCATTATATAATCTCCCGAGGGTTTTGACCACCGTATCACGCAAATATCTTCTGTCTTTGTTTCGAGCTATGTCTGCTGTAGGTTTAGAGCAATATGTCTTTTCAAGAGTCAGTCGGGGAGAGTCGGGTGTCTCATCTGACATTGGGGCCAAGAGCAAACAGTGATGCTGACTACTTTGGTCCATCAACCGAGGAAGAGATGGAGGCCGACTTGAAAAGGATAGATGCCATGGAGGAGGATCAAGAAGTTACTTCTCATTTCCGAGCCGGATTCACGATGGGGTAACTACAGAGCTCTGCTACTCCAAACTCGGCCATCCCTTCCAACGTTAGATTTCTTTCTTATGAAAATATGAAAAAGAGTGTTACTTGTTCTCCCGCAGCTATGCAACATCCCTGGGTGAAAGGAGCTTTAGCCATCACGGGCAAGCTCAGTAAAGAAATAATGGACCTCAAGCATCAAGTCAATAAGCTCGAGGAAGAGAATCATATCCCGAGGGGCATCATCGCCAAGAATATCACATCACCAACCCCGAAGAAAGAGACATAAACACATGGGTATGGGCACTCCCCTTGGCAACTGCCAAGCTTGGGGGAGTGCCCCGGTATCGTATCATCATCACACTTCTATCTTTACCATTTTTCTTAGTTCGATCCTTTTGGTAATATCTTGATCTAGTAGAATAAAGTTTTAGTATGATCTAGTTTTGAGTTTTGCTTTATGATCCTTCTATGTAATCGAGTCCGTGAGCTATATATAATAAAGATTAGTGTTGAGTCAAGGGCTTGATTATATTGCTATGATCTTGAGGGAATTAAATAAAAGAGAAAGAATAAAAAGAAATAAAGGGAGCATATGTATCTTATGGAGAGTAATGACTTCACATATAAAGAGTATAATAAATAAAAGTTGTTGAGAGTTGACAAACATAGTTTTGGTCATCGTTGCAATTAATAGGAAGTAATAAAGAAAGAGAGGTTTTCACATATAAATATACTATCTTGGACATCTTTTATGATTGTGAGCACTCATTAAAATATGATATGCTAAAGAGTTGACGTTGGACAAGGAAGACAACATAACGGGTTATGTTTCCTTACATCTGAAATAAATTATATTGTCATGGATCATCCAACATGTTGAGCTTGCCTTTCCCTCTCATGCTAGCCAAATTCTATGCACCAAGTAGAGATACTACTTGTGCTTCCAAATATCCTTAAACCTAGTTTTGCCATGAGAGTCGATCATATCTACCTATGGATTGAGTAAGATCCTTCAAGTAAGTTGTCATCGTTGCAAGAAGTAAAAATTGCTTTCTAAATATGTATGATTTATTAGTGTGGAGAAAATAATATTTATACGATCTTGTGATGTGGAAGAAATAAAAGCGACGGACTGCATAATAAAGGTCCATATCACAAGTGGCAACATAAAGTGACGTTCTTTCGCATCAAGATTTTGTGCATCCCACCATAAAAGCACATGACAACCTCTGGTTCCCTCTGCGAAGGGCCTATCTTTTTATTCTTGTCCTATACTTCATGCAAGAGTCACGATGATCTTCACCTTTCCTTTTTACATTTTATCCTTTGGCAAGCACAATGCGTTGGAAAGATCCTGATATATATAGCTAATTGGATGTGAGTTTTCATGAACTATTATTGTTGACATTACCCTTGAGGTAAAAGGTTGGGAGGCAAAACTATAAGCCCCTATCTTTCTCTGTGTCCGACTAAATGATGGTTGAGTATGTGGACTTGCTGAAAAGCTCTTATATTGAATCTTTCTGATGTTATGATAAATTGCAATTGCCTTAATGACTGAGATTATAGTTTGTTGGTTCTCAATGAAGTTTCTGACTCATACTTGAAATTGTGATTGAATTGTTACTTCAGCATAAGAGATCATATGACAATATATGTATATGTTGTTGTTCTAAGAATGATCATGATGCCCTTATGTCCGTATTTTATTTTATCAACACCTCTATCTCTAAACATGTGGACATATTTTTCGATATCGGCTTTCGCCTGAGGACAAGTGAGGTCTAAGCTTGGGGGAGTTGATACGTCCATTTTGCATCATGCTTTTATATCGATATTTATTGCATTATGGGTTGTTATTACACATTATCTCACAATACTTATGCCTATTCTCTCTTATTTTACAAGGTTTACATGAAGAGGGACAATGCTGGCAGCTGGAATTCTGGGCTGGAAAGGGAGCAAATATTAGAGACCTATTCTGCACATCTCCAGAAGTCCTGAAACTTCACAGGAGCACGTTTCAGAATATATAAAAAATATTGGGCGAAAGAAGTACCAGAGGGGGGCCACCCACCGTCCACGAGGGTGGGGGCGCGTCCTACCCCCTGGCAGCCCTCTAATGCCCATCTTTGGTTATATGGAGTCTTTCATCGAGGAAAAAAAATCATAAGCAAGCTCACGGGACAAAACTCTGCCGCCACGAGGCGGAACCAATCTAGGGCTTCGACGGAGCTGTTCTGCCGAGGAAACTTCCCTCCGGGAGGGGGAAATCATCACCATCGTCATCACCAACGATCCTCTCATCGAGAGGGGGTCAATATCCATCAACATCTTCACCAGCACCATCTCATCTCAAACCCTAGCTCATCTCTTGTATCCAATCTTTGTATCAAAACCTTAGATTGGTACCTGTGGGTTGCTAGTAGTGTTGATTACTCCTTGTAGTTGATGCTAGTTGGTTTACTTGGTGGAAGATCATATGTTCAGATCTATTATGCATATTAATACCCCTCTAATTATGAACATGAATATGCTTTGTGAGTAGTCCCGTTTGTTCCTGAGGACATGGGAGAAGTCTTGCCATAAGTAGTCATGCGAATTTGGTATTCATTCGATATTTTGATGGGATGTATGTTGTCTTTCCTCTAGTGGTGTCATGTGAACGTCGACTACATGACACTTCACCATTGTTTGGGCCTAGAGGAGGGCATTGGGAAGTAATAAGTAGATGATGGGTTGCTAGAGTGACAGAAGCTTAAACCCTAGTTTATGTGTTGCTTCTAAGAGGCTGATTTGGATCCATATGTTTCATGCTATGGTTAGTGGGGGAGTCCTAGATTAGGGGGTATCCGGACAGCCGGATTATATCCTTTGGCCGGACTGTTGGACTATGAAGATACAAGATTGAAGACTTCGTCTCGTGTCCAGATGGGACTCTTCTTGGCGTGGAAGGCAACCTTGGCAATACGGATATGTAGATCTCCTTCCTTGTAACCGACTCTGTGTCGCCCTAGCCCCCTCCGATGCCTATATAAATGGGAGGGTTTAGTCCGTAGGACAACATACAATCATACCATAGGCTAGCTTCTAGGGTTTAGCCTCTTCGATCTCATGGTAGATCAACTCTTGTACTACTCATATTATCAAGAATAATCAAGCAGGACGTAGGGTTTTACCTCCATCAAGAGGGCCCAAACCTGGGTAAAACACCGTGTCCCCTGCCTCCTGTTACCATCCGCCTTAGACGCACAGTTTGGGACCCCCTACCCGAGATCCGCCGATTTTGATACCGACATTGGTGCTTTCATTGAGAGCTCCTCTGTGTCGTCACTGTTAGGCTTGATGGCTCCTTCGATCATCGATAGCGATGTAGTCTAGGGTGAGACTTTTCTCCCCGAACAGATCTTTGTATTCGGCAGCTTCGCACTGCGGGCCAACTCGCTTGGCCATCTGGAGCAGATCGAGAGTTACGCCCTTGGCCACCAGGTCAGGTTTGGAAGCTTACACTACACGGCCGACATCCGCGGAGACTTGATCTTCGACGGATTCGAGCCCCTGCCGAGTGCGCCGCACAGTCACGATGAGCATGATTTAGCTCTACCATCGGACAGTGTTCAGGAGACCGCACCAGCAACCGCTCCGACCCCCAATTCGGAGCCAATTGCGCCATCCATGGACGGGTGGATAGACCTCGCCACAGAGGCCGTATTCTCAGCGGCGATGGAGCCGAGTATCAACCTTACCCTTCACGGGAGCCGTGACGCCGAACTGCCAGACTCTTCCCCAGCCACGGACTCCGAACTGCCTGCGCCCATGCCTGTCGAATCCGACTGGGCGCCGATCATGGAGTTCACCTCTGCGGATATCTTTCAGCACTCACCCTTCGGCGACATACTGAACTCATTAAGGTCTCTCTCCCTGTCAGGAGAGTCCTGGCCGAACTATGTTCGGCAGGATTGGGATGCGGATGACGAAGAAATTCGTCGCCCACCCACCACCCACTTAGTAGCCACTCTCGATAATTTGACCGACATGCTCGACTTCGACTCCAAAGACATCGACGGTATGGACGACGATGCGGGAGACGAAGAGGAACCACTGCCCACAGGGCACTGGACAGCCACCTCATCATATGATATATACATGGTGGACACACCCAAAGAAGGCAATGGCGACGAGACAGCGGAGGATGACCCCTCCAAGAAGCAACCCAAGCGCCGGCGCCAGCGGCGCCGCTCTAAGTCTCGCCAAAGCAAAAGCGGTGACACCGGCACAGGAGATAATAGCACTCCGGACAGTGCCAAAGACGACAACAATCCCCTCCAGGAAGATTTAGAGCAGGAGGATGGAGAAGCCAACCCTCCCGAGGGAGTGGCAGCTGGAGAGGCGGAGGATGATAGTTACATGCCTCCCTCCGAAGACGAGGCAAGCCTCGACGATGACGAATTTGTCATGCCTGAGGATCCCGTCGAGCAAGAGCGCTTCAAGCGCCGGCTTATAGCCACAGCAAATAGCCTTAAGAAAAAGCAACAGCAGCTTCAAGCTGATGAAGGTTTGCTAGCTGACAGATGGACTGAAGTCCTCGCGACCGAGTAATATGAACTCGAACGCCCCTCCTAGAGTTACCCAAAGCGCAGGTTGCTACCCCGACTGGAGGAGGAAGCATTAAAACCTACATCCCCAGCATATGACGCGGCTGATCGGCCACCTCGTGGCCGCGACAGAGAGGCATTTCAGCCAAAAGCTCAGCCCGCACCCCGACGCCACTCAAATAAAAATGTCAAGGCACGGTGAAACACGCTAGACCTGCGAGACGTATTGGAGGACAAAGCAAAACAGGCAAGATCGATCTACGGATCACGAGGGCGCGCCACTACGCGGGACGATAACTGTCACACCGGATACAGTAAAAGTAAATCCGGCCGGGCCGAACACAGCGGACAAGACTCATTTGAGCTGCGCCGCGACATAGCCCAGTACAGAGGCGCCGCACACCCCCTATGCTTCACAGACGAAGTAATGTATCACCAAATCCCAGAGGGTTTCAAACCCGTAAATATCGAATCATACGACGGCACAACATATCCTGCGGTATGGATCGAGGACTTCCTCCTGCACATCCACATGGCCCGCGGTGACAATCTACACGCCATCAAATACCTCCCACTCAAGCTCAAAGGACCAGCTCGACATTGGCTCAACAGCGTGCCAGCAGAATCCATTGGCTGTTGGGAAGATCTGGAAGCCGCAATCCTTGACAACTTCCAGGGCACTTATGTGCGACCACCAGATGCCGATGACTTGAGCCACATAATTCAGCAGCCAGAGGAATCGGCCAGGCAATTCTGGACACGGTTCCTGACAAAGAAAAATCAAATCATCGACTGTCCGGATGCGGAGGCCCTAGCAGCTTTAAAGCACAACATCCGCAATGAGTGGCTCGCCCGGCACCTTGGCCAGGAAAAGCCGAAATCTATGGCAGCCCTCACGACACTCATGACCCGCTTTTGCGCGGGAGAAGACAGCTGGCTGGCTCGCAGCAATAACATATCAAAGAACCATGGTACTTCAGATACCAAGGATAGCAATGGCAGGTCACGTCGCAAAAAACATAAGCGCCGCGTCAATAGCGACAATACCGAGGATACGACAGTCAATGCCGGATTCAGAGGCTCTATACCCTGTCAGCGGAAAAAGGCATTCAAAAGAAGCACTCCGGGCCCGTCCAGTTTGGACCGAATACTCGATCGCTCATGCAAAATACATGGCACCCCCGACAAGCCAGCCAACCACACCAACAGCGAATGTTGGGTGTTCAAGCAGACCGGCAAGTTAAATGCTGAAAACAAAGATAAGGGGTCACATAGCGATGACGAGGAGGAGCCCCGACAGCCAAACACCGGAGGACAGAAGAGGTTCCCCCCACAAGTGCGGATGGTGAACATGATATACGCAACCCACATCCCCAAGAGGGAGCAGAAGCGTGTGTTAAGGGATGTATATGCGTTGGAGCCAGTCGCCCCAAAGTTCAACCCATGGTCCTCCTGCCCGATCACCTTCGATCGTAGGGACCATCCCACTAGTATCCGTCATGGCGGATTCACCGCACTGGTCCTAGACCCAATCATCAACGGATTTCACCTCACTCGAGTCCTTATGGATGGCGGCAGCGGCCTGAACCTGCTTTATCAGGACACAGTGTGCAAAATGGGTATAGACCCCTCAAGGATCAAACCCACCAAAACGACCTTCAAAGGCATCATACCAGGTGTAGAGGCCCATTGCACAAGCTCAGTCACACTAGAAGTGGTCTTCGGATCCCTGGATAACTTCCGAAGCGAGGAGTTAATCTTTGATATAGTCCCGTTCCACAGCGTCTATCATGCACTGCTTGGGCGAACCGCATTTGCAAGATTCAACGCGGTACCGCACTATGCATATCTCAAGCTCAAGATGCCAGGACCTTGGGGGGTCATCACAGTCAATGGAAACACAGAGCGCTCTCTCCGCACGGAGGAGCACACTGCGCCCTCGCAGCAGAAGCGCAAAGCAGCCTCTTAAGGCAATCCACCAGTTCGGCGATTAAAGACCCGGACACCTTCAAGCGCGCCCGGAGTAATCAGCAACAAGACTGCCTGGCACGTTCCGAGCTCGCATAGCAATGCGGCCCCCACCCCAGTCCTAGCCAAACGGCGAAATACGTGCCACGCGTACATAATTATGCATTGAAAATACCATGGGCACAGGTGGGGAGGGGGGCACGACTACGGCACACCCCAAGACGCGGCTCAACCGCACTAGGGGCTTCCTGCTTTGTTATTTTTCTTTCTTTCAGTACTTTAATCTCTGGTAGCCCCGTCCGGCAGTACGATTGCCG
Organism: Triticum urartu; assembly: GCF_056163025.1. Classification (NCBI taxonomy): domain Eukaryota; kingdom Viridiplantae; phylum Streptophyta; class Magnoliopsida; order Poales; family Poaceae; genus Triticum; species Triticum urartu. The sequence goes on from NC_141873.1 coordinate 259,476,507, forward strand.
GACACACGATACAACAACCAAGGAGGCAGAAAGCTACGTCGCATCAAGGAATTCCTATGTGTTCTCTGATAACGAGTGAAATACCTGCTTTAAATACCATTCCTTAGCTTGCCCTTGGAGGGGACATGTCAAATAGTCCTACTTTTTTGCTTATCGCACTACTTGTATCATTCTGCTTTGACGCACCTTTCTGAATAAACAATGCATAGCACTAGACTATTATTGCATTCTCTATTCTTTATATATATATATATATATGTTCATTCATGACATTCAGCACCCGTACACTTTGGTACGGCCAATACGCCAGGGGCTTAAGCGTACCCCATAATACGGCGTGAGAAGTCCGAACACTTTCGACAGTGCGGCACCCCGAACTTATAGCATTATATGCATCAGCTCCGAATCATGCCTTGGGTCAATAGTTGGGTTTGCCCGGCTCCCATGTTTTGGTACCTTATGTTCCACTATGTCGGCTAAGGTAGCACTGGGAGAACTACTGCGATTGTGCCCCGGTTCATCTGGGCTAAGCACCTCAGTAGAGAAAGCTAAAACTGACTGTCATGATAAGGCGAGAGTTGGTCGCTGTTCGAGAGGTCTCGAGTCCCTAAAGACTTATGCCGCTTAGAGCGAGGAGTCGGCTCTGTCCGGCTTAAGGCGTGTATAGCGCCCCGAATTCGGCCTTCCGAATACTAGGGGCTTTGCCAAAATTTAAAATTGTAGACTTCTATGGCTAAGTGAGAGTGATAAAGCATTATAGTCTGATTGCCTTGTTCGTTGTGCTGAGCACCTCCCTCGAAGGACCCAACAATGGGAAAAGGAGTGCTCAGATTTATCCCAAACACCCCAGCACTCGTGGCATGGGGGCAGAAGCCGATGACTGGCCATCTCTCAGATTTAACAAATAGCCGCACATAAGGTAATATTTTAAATTCAAACAAGCGTTGCATAGCGCATATGAACAAGTTTTCATAATACAGGATCACACGAGCAAGTTCATTCAAAAATTACATCCTACGCACACTCGTCCGCCACAAGACGAGCACCCTTCAGGACACCCTCATAATACATTTCGGGGTGGCGATGCTCCTTGCCCTGCGGCGGCCCCTCCTTCACCAACTTCTCGGCGTCCATCTTGGTCCAGTGCACCTTTGCACGGGCAAAAGCCCGGCGGGCACCTTCGATACAGACGGACTGCTTGATGACTTCCAGCCGTGGGCACGCATCCACAAGCCGCCTCACCAGGCCGAAGTAGCTGTTGGGAAGGGAGTCACCAGGCCACATCCGGACTATAAGGCCCTTCATGCCTTGTTCGGATGCCTTGTGCAGCTCGACCAGTTGCTTCAGCTGGTCGCTCATAGGCATCGGATGTTCAGTCCTTGTATATTGAGACCAGAACAACTTCTCCGTCGAGCTTCCCTCCTCGGCCTGGTAATATTTCGTGGCATCCGACACGCTGCGGGGCAAATCTGCGAATGCTCCTGGAGAGCTCCGGACTCGGGTAAGTAACAAGTAATTTACTTTAACATGCTTGCTTTGTATATTGAATGCCTTACCCGCCGCTATCTTCCTCATTGCCTCAATTTCCTGGAGGGCCTTTTGGGCTTCAGCCTTGGCATGCTTTGTGCTCTCGAGGGCCGCGGCAAGCTCGGACTCTCATGTCTTCGAGTCAAGCTCCAAAGCCTCGTGCTTCTTCACGAGAGCCTGGAGCTCTTGCTGCACCTCGCCCACCCGTGCTTCTTGTCTTTCCCGCTCGGTGCGCTCCTTGGCCACTTTGTTTTCGGCCTCGGACAGCGCTTGCTTCAGGGTCGCCACTTCGGTCGTGGCCCCTGGCACATCCATGATGATCCTATCATTTCACAACTTCATCTTTTTTATACATATATATATATATGGACAAGGCATTACTTACCTTTGTTCTCCTCGAGCTGCCTCTTGGCAAGGCCGAGCTCTTTCTCGGACCGCTCGAGGTTCTGCTTCAGTGCGGCGACCTCCCCAGTCAGTGCGGCAGAAGTCAGCAGCGAAGCCTGCATACGCATACAGACATACTTATATTAGACTCGTGCAGATATTATTTGATCCTCTATTCGGCTTTTCTTTGTGAACACCAAACAGAGCATCAGGGGCTACTGTCTATGCGGTAATATTTTTCCTATATTTTAAATACTTACCTCAAAGCCTGTTAGAAGGCTGGCACAGGCTTCAGTCAGTCCGCTCTTGGCGGACTGAACCTTCTTGATCACCGCACTCATAATAGTGCGGTGCTCTTCGTCGATGGAAGCGCTGCGAAGCGCTCCCAGCAGGTCGTCTGTTGCCTCTGGATGGACAGAGGTCACCAGCGCAGACGGCTTGTCCCTCTTCGAAGGGGACCGCCTGCCCGAGTCCGGAACCACTGGAGGTTCCGGCATGGTGTTCGGCTGAGGGCCGAACTTGGAGCCCCTGGGAGCCTTGCTCCCTTTGCTCCTGGAGTCCGGAAGGTCGCCTTGAGGCGCCTCCGGGACTATCTCCCCCCGGTTCGGTGCCCCTTGAGACAATACCTCGACATTGTCTGTAGGGCGAGGAGAGGAGGCGGATGGAAGTGGATCGCTATCCATATCCGACGAGTCCAAGGAACCGTCCGACGAGGGTACATCGATACGGGCTCGGGGCGGACTGTGTGATCATATTCAACGATTAGGGGAAGTAGTGCAACAAAAGTATGCCATGAGTTACTCTGGTATCCGAATACTTACGACTTCGCCAAGGGCTTGGCCCTGAGTAACCACTCGTCTTCGCCATCGGCGGCGGTGGTGGAACAGTCCAGAAGGAGAGTCCTTCCCTTCTTGGACCCTTCGGCCTCCCCGGTTAGGGTGGCCTTCCCTTTCTTGTCTCCCCCGGTTGGAGGGAGAGAGTCTTCATCTTCCTCCTCCTCGTTTTCACGGGAGGAGTGCGTCTTGGAGTTATCGGACGATGAGTCCGATACCACCTAGCGCCGGGAACTCTTTCGGGTTCCCTTGGCCTTCTTCTTGGTCTTCTTCAGCACCTCATAAAGAGCCGGAGTTCGCATCTCCGTCAGGAGAGCGTCTGCGGGGTCTTCGAGCAGAGGGGCCGGGCAGTTAATCTGCTCCGATGTCTCCACCCAGTCCTGTCAAAGGCATGGGAGCTCAGACCCCACACATGGTTAAGCTATGGGAAATAAGTACCCTATGCACAGAGCTTACCGGATTCACAAGGCGCTTCGCGCTTAGCCCGCGGTCCTCGGTAAGAGAAGGGGGGACCTCGGCACCCTTGAATAGCACCTTCCAGACGTCCTTATGCATCGTGTCGAAGAGCTCGCGCAGTGTCTGGTGCTGGGCCTGGTCGAACTCCCACAAGTTGAAAGCCCGTTGTTGGCACGGGAGGATCCGGCGGAAGAGCATGACCTGGACTATGTTGACAAGCTTAAGTTTCTTGCTTGTCATGTTCCGGATACACTTCTAGAGTCCGTCCAGCTCCACCAATGAGCCCCAAGACAGGCCCTTCTCCTTCCAGGAAGTGAGCCGCGTGGGGATTCCGGATCGAAACTCGGGGGCCGTCACCCAGTTGGTGTCGCGCGGCTCGGTGATGTAGAACCACCCCGATTGCCACCCCTTTATGGTCTCCACAAAGGAGCCCTCGAGCCATGTAACGTTGGGCATTTTGCCCACCATGGATCCGCCGCATTCCGCTTGTTGGCCGCCTACTACCTTCGGCTTGATATTGAAGGTCTTCAGCCATAGGCCGAAGTGGGGCCGGATGCGGAGGAAAGCCTCGCACACGACGATGAACGCCGAGATGTTGAGGATGAAATTCGGGGCTAGATCATGAAAGTCCAGCCCATAATAGAACATGAGGCTGCGGACGAATGGATGGAGGGGAAACCCTAGTCCGCGGATGAAGTGGGGGAGGAAAACCACCCTTTCGTGAGGTTCCGGGGTAGGGACGATCTGCCCCACGGCTAGCAGCCGGTGCGCGATATCCGTGGCTAGGTATCCAGCTCCATGTAGCTTTTTGATGTGTCCCTCCGTGACGGAGGAGGCCATCCACTTGCCTCCCTCTCCGGACATGTTTGGAGAGAGTTGAGGAGGAGGATGTGGACTTGGGCGTTGGAGCTCGAGTGCGCGAGAATGTATGAGCAAGGAGGAAGAAGGCGTGGGTGGAAAAAGGTGAGACCTTATTCCTTTATAAGGGCGGACAAAACTATGCGCCCCCACTAGCCTGGTAAAACTCGCTTATCCCCCAAGCGCCGTAATTGATGGCGCGGTTGGGTTACCCACGTCCGTATTGATGGGAATCCCGTAATAAGGGGACACGATCTCTGCTTCGACAAGACGTGCCAAGGAAACCGCCTCGTGAAACACGCTGAGATAGGTTGTGAAAAATGGTTCGAATAAAGACCTGTCTATGGTGTGATGTCATGCTACGAGGTACGTCAGCAGATCAGATTTGTGGAAATATTATTCTCTCTATGGTGGTATGTGGAATTTGTTTTGCAGAGCCGGACACGATCCTCGTGTTCAAAATCTTCTATGAAGTATTCGGGGGAGGAACCCGCCTTGCAATGCCGAAGACAATCTGCGCGCCGGACTCATTGTCATTGAAGCCTGGTTCAGGGGCTACTGAGGGAGTCCTGGATTAGGGGGTATCCAGATAGCCGGATTATATCCTTTGGCCGGACTGTTGGACTATGAAGATACAAGATTGAAGACTTCGTCCCGTGTCCGGATGGGACTCTCCTTGGCGTGGAAGGCAAGCTTGGCAATACAGATATGTAGATCTCCTTCCTTGTAACCGACTCTGTGTAACCCTAGCCCCCTCCGGTGCCTATATAAACTGGAGGGTTTAGTCCGTAGGACAACATACAATCATACCATAGGCTAGCTTCTAGGGTTTAGCCTCTCCGATCTCGTGGTAGATCAACTCTTGTACTACTCATATTATCAAGAATAATCAAGCAGGACGTAGGGTTTTACCTCTATCAAGAGGGCCTGAACCTGGGTAAAACATCGTGTCCCCTGCCTCCTGTTACCATCCGCCTTAGACGCACAGTTCGGGACCCCCTACCCGAGATCCGCCAGTTTTGACACCGACAATTAGGTTTACCTTAATACTTCTGTTGTAGTTGCGGATGCTTGCAATAGGGGTTAATCATAAGTGGGATGCTTGTCCAAGGAAGGACAATACCCAAGCACCGGTCCACCCACATATCAAATTATCAAAGTACCGAACGCGAATCATATGAACGTGATGAAAACTAGCTTGACGATAATTCCCATGTGTCCTTGGGAGCGCTTTCCTTTATATAAGAGTTTGTCCAGGCTTGTCCTTCGCTACAAAAAGGATTGGGCCATCTTGCTGCACCGTATTTACTTTTACTATTTGTTACCCGTTACAAATTACCTTATCACAAAACTATTTGTTACCGATAATTTCAGTGCTTGCAGAGAATACCTTGCTGAAAACCTCTTGTCATTTCCTTCTGCTCCTCGTTGGGTTCGACACTCTTACTTATCAAAAAGGATACGATAGATCCCTTGCACTTGTGGGTCATCAGATGCTTATGTGAAAAAGTTTCAGCCTAATAAGCTCAAACCCAAATCGGACAAGTGCGTCTTCATAGGATACCCAAAAGAAACTGTTGGGTACACCTTCTATCACAGATCCGGAAGGCAAGATCTTTGTTGTTAAGAGTGGATCCTTTCTAGAGAAGGAGTTTGTCTCGAAAGAAGTGAGTGGGAGGAAAGTAGAACTTGATGAGGTAATTGTACCGTCTCCCTTATTGGAAAATAGTTCATCATTGAAATCAGTTCCAGTGATTCCTACACCAGTAAGTGAGGAAGCTAATGATGATGATCATGAAGCTTCTGATCAAGTTACTACCGAACCTCGTAGGTCAACCAGAGTAAGATCTGCACCAGAATGGTACGGTAATCTTGTTCTGGAGGTCATGTTACTTGACCATGACAAACCTACGAACTATGAGGAAGCGATGATGAGCCCAGATTCCGCAAAATGGCTTGAGCCCATGAAATCTGATATGGGATCCATGTATGAGAACAAAGTGTGGACTTTGGTTGACTTTCCCGATGATCGGCAAGCCATAGAGAATAAATGGATCTTCAAGAAGAAGACTGACGCTGGAGGTAATGTTACTGTCTACAAAGCTTGACTTGTTGCAAAAGGTTTTCGACAAGTTCAAGGAGTTGACTACGATGAGACCTTCTCACCCTTAGTGATGCTTAAGTCCGTCCGAATCATGTTAGCAATTGCCGCGTTTTATGATTATGAAATTTGGCAAATGGATGTCAAAACTACATTCCTTAATGGATATCTTAAAAAAGAGTTGTATATGATGCAGCCAGAAGGTTTTGTCGATCCAAAAGGTGCTAACAAAGTGTGCAAGCTCCAGCGATCCATTTATGGACTGGTGCAAGCCTCTCGAAGTTGGAATATACGCTTTGATAGTGTGATCAAAGCATATGGTTTTATACAGACTTTTGGAGAAGCATGTATTTACAAGAAAGTGAGTGGGAGCTCTGTACCATTTCTGATATTATATGTAGATGACATATTGTTGATCGGAAATGATACTGAATTTCTAAATAGCATAAAAGGATACTTGAATAAGAATTTTTCAATGAAAGACCTCAGTGAAGCTGCTTATGTATTGGGCATCAAGATCTATAGAGATAGATCAAGACGCTTAATTGGACTTTCACAAAGCACATACCTTGATAAAGTTTTGAAGAAGTTCAAAATGGATCAAGCAAAGAAAGGGTTCTTGCCTGTGTTACAAGGTGTGAAGTTGAGTCAGGCTCAATGTTTGACCACTGCAGAAGATAGAGAGAAAATGAAAGTCATTCCCTATGCTTCAGCCATAGGTTCTATCATGTATGCAATGCTGTGTACCAGACCTGATGTGTGCCATGCTATTAGTTTAGTAGGGAGGTAGCAAAGTAATCCAGGAGTGGATCACTGGACAGCGGACAAGAACATCCTGAAATACCTGAAAAGGACTAAGGATATGTTTCTCATTTATGGAGGTGACAAAGAGCTAGTCGTAAACGGTTACATCGATGCAAGCTTTGACATTGATCTGGATGACTCTAAGTCACAAACTGGATACTTATTTTTATTAAATGGTGGACCTGTCAGTTGGTGCAGTTCCAAGCAGAGTGTCGTGGCGGGATCTACGTGTGAAACGGAGTACATAACTACTTCGGAAGCACCAAATGAAGGAGTTTGGATGAAACAGTTCATATCCGATCTAGGTGTAATACCTAGTGCATCGGGTCCAATGAAAATCTTTTGTGACAACACTGGTTAAATTGCCTTGGCAAAGGAATCTAGATTTCACAAGATAACCAAGCACATCAAGAGACGCTTCAATTCCATCCGCGATCAATTCAAGGAGGGAGACAAAGAGATTTGCAAGATACATACGGATCTGAATGTTGCAGACCCGTTGACTAAGCCTCTCTCACGAGCAAAACATGATCAGCACCAAGACTCCATGGGTGTTAGAATCATTACAATATAATCTAGATTATTGACACTAGTGCAAGTGGGAGACTGAAGAAAATATGCCCTAGAGGCAATAATAAAGTTGTTATTTATATTTCCTTATATCATGATAAATGTTTATTATTCATGCTAGAATTGTATTAACCGTAAACTTGATACATGTGTGAATACATCGACAAACAGAGTGTCCCTAGTATGCCTCTACTTGACTAGCTCGTTAATCAAAGATGGTTAAGTTTCCTGACCATAGACATGTGTTGTCATTTTATGAACGGGATCACATCATTAGAGAATGATGTGATGGACAAGACCCATCCGTTAGCTTAGCACTATGATCGTTTAGTTTGTTGCTATTGCTTTCTTCATGACTTATACATGTTCCTATGACTATGAAATCATGCAACTCCCGAATACCGGAGGAACACTTAGTGTGCTATCAAACATCACAACGTAACTGGGTGACTATAAAGATGCTCTACAGGTGTCTCCGATGGTGTTTATTGAGTTGGCATAGATCGAGATTACGATTTGTCACTCCGAGTAACGGAGAGGTATCTTTGGGACCTCTTGGTAATGCACATCACTATAAGCCTTGCAAGTAATGTAAGTAATGATTTAGTTGCGGGATGATGCATTACGGAACGAGTAAAGAGACTTGTCGGTAACGAGATTGAACTAGGTATTGAGATACCGACGATCGAATCTCAGGCAAGTAACATACCGATGACAAAGGTGTGACGCCCCCGATTCGACCATACACTAATCATACATGCAAATGTGTACGATCAAGATCAAGGACTCACGAGAATATATCACAACACAACTCTAGTCACAAATTTAAAATAATACAAGCTTTATATTACAAGAGGGGCCTCGAGGGCTCGAATACATCAGCTCGAATACACAAGAGTCAGTGGAAGCAACAATATCTGAGTACAGACATAAGTTAGACAAGTTTGCCTTAAGAAGGCTAGCACAAAAGTAACAACGATCGAGAAGGCAAGGCCTCCTGCCTGGGAGCATCCTAACTATTCCAGGTCGTTAGCGGCCGTCACGTAGTAGTAGGCACCCTCGGGGTAGCAGTAGTCATCAGTGGTGTCGCCTGGCTCCTGGGATCCGTCATCCGGTTGCAACAACCGGGTATAGGGGAAAAAGAGGTAGCAAAGCAACTGTGAGTACTCATCCAAAGTACTCGCAAGACTTACATCACATCTAAACTAAGTATGCATCTGTATGAAAGGAAATGGGTTGTATTTGTGGACTAAACTGCAGAATGCTAGAAGAGAAGGGGAAAGCCTAGCCTATCGAAGACTAGCATCTTCAAGCATCTTGCAGCATATAGAAGAGTACAGATCAACATAATGTAAACTAGTAGTAAGCTATTAAGCTCGCGCGGGGTACCCCTCGGGGCCGACCCGTCTTTAGTAACATGGTTCAGTGTAAAGTCATAGTAACCATAGTAACTGTGTGTCTAACACCAAGGGGAAAACCCGAGGAATCACCCCCGGTGAATTCCACTCGATGTAATCATCAAGGTGAACGTAAGAGGATCCACCCTCAAGGTTCACACTTGAGGGGTTGCACGACAGAGCCGTGTCGGAAGTGGTTAAGGAGGAAATCACCCTCGATGACCACGACCGGATAGCTACACTACAGAGATCTCATCAGGAGTGATGTATGAGGTTCCACCCTCGGCACTCAATGGTAACTCTACAGAGTCGAGCAACAAAAAGGGGGAAAGTGATGTGCGGTGTCGGGGCCTGGTCTTCGATCACATTAATCGAGTCATCGAACATAAAGCGGGGCAACTGGGTCAAGGTGGGGGTCACCGATGGATCACTAACCAACCTATACTAAGCAGTTTAGGATAAGTAGGTAGGTAACATTAAGCAGGTAACAAAATAGGCTATGCATCAGAGTAGGATCATACAGAAAGTAGTAGCGGTTCTAATGCAAGCATGAGAGGGAAAGAGATGGGTGATATCGTAATGCTCAAGGGCGGTTTGCTTGCCTGGAAGCTCTGCTGAAAAAGAAGAAGTGTCGTCAACGTAGTCGATCACAGGGGCGGCATCGGTCTCGGGGTCTACCGGATAGAAGAGGGGGAAGAAACAGTAAATACAGAGAAAAAAGATGCATCACTAAGCATTACATGATGATAGGCAGAGCTAGGGTTGTCCTAATGTAGTACTACACGTTGCAGACGGAGGGGATAAACATCCGAGGATGAATTCCCGGCGTTAGACGAATTCCGGACAAGTGGAAGAGAGGGGACGGTTCCAAGTTTAGCATGCTAGGAGCACGTGACAGATGAAAGGACCGCGTACTTGGATTCGTTGGATTTTTTTGAGCAACTTTCATATAGAAAACATTTTCATCCCAGTTACGGTTTATTGTCTATGAATTTTCAAAGATTAAACCATTTTCTGGAATTAATTAAATTAAACAGAAAAGAAATTATGATGTCGGCATGAAGTGTTGATGACGTCAGCAGCCAACAGACTCACTGACCAGGTCAAACTGACCAGTGGGTCCCACATGTCATACACAGAGGGCTAACAGTGGGTTATTTTAATTAAACAAGGTTAATTAGCGGCTGGGCCCCACATGTCAGTGCCTAATTAGCTTAACTAATTATTTTTATTTAGGAAAATGTTTTAATTTGACCAATTAGGCGGTGGGGGCCATACGTCAGTGGCACGGGTGTGCCTAGTCAGTAGTTGACTGGGTCAAACTAGTCAATAGGACCCACCGGGCCCACACGTCAGTGACCCAGGGGCGGGGCCCATCGAGCCACGCAGATGGCCGGCGCCGGAGTTGCTCCGCTGGCCTCCCGTGGCGGCAAGCTTGCCGGAGATGCTTGGAATTTCGCTATGGGGCACCGTTTCGCGCGGTTTTGCTTGCGTTCGAATGCTGAAGGTGACGCGCGTCGAGTGGTGGCGGTAGCGCAGCCGGACTTGGCCGGAATCGTCGCCGGTGATGAGCAGAGGCGGCGGCGCGTACGGGTGCTCGACGGAAACGGCGCTACGGTGGCTCAAATCGGATGCGGCTAGGCTCGTTCGGCTGCGGTCGATCTCGCGCATCCAACGGCGGTGGTCGCGGGCGCTGGAGTTGATCGGAGCAGGGCGTAGCATCGACGACAGCAGCGGCCGAAACTCGGCTCGATGCGGGACAGCAATGGCAGCTCGTTTGCGGACAAAGTAAACGACCAAGGGACCTCTACATGCGCGTGCGACGGCGATGGACTACTGCGCATGGCCATTTGGTCACCGGGAGGTGGCCGGCGACGAGCGTCCGTGGGGGAGGGCTCGGCCACAGCGGGGATGGCGGCTACGAGGTACGATCGTCGACGAGAAGGGCGGGGGGAAGAAGGCAAGGGCTCACCATGACCTGCAGGTGAGCAAAGCGGGCTTGGGGGAGAACTCGCCGGAGCGAATCGCCGATGGAGTCCGCCGGGCCAAGGAGGAAGAAGATGGCGATGTGGGCGCTCTGTTGCTCCCCGGCTCCAGACGCTTGGCGTAGGCGGCGTAGACGACGCCGACGGAGAGTATGGATAGGGAGGCGCGGTGCGGGGAAGAAGGTGGTCGTGGCTATGGCGCAGCCATGATGTCGACGGCGCTTGGGTGGGGTGAGTGGCCGAGACAGAGAGGGGGGAGAGCGGGGTGGACCTGGGAGGCGAGACAGGTGAGTGGAGGTAGGTGGGGAGGAGGTCAAAGCGTCGAGGGGAGGGGTCGGCCTTATCCTATCCGGGGAGTCGCCGTCGAGGCGGTCCGGCGGGGCTCGCCCCTGTTGCGACCCCGGCCGGGGGAACAGGGGGAGAAGGCGACCCGGGGATGGGCTGGGCCGGACCAGCTGGAGTGGGCCGAGGCTCGGGCCAGGCCCAGTGCATAGTGGCATGTGCTCTTTCTCTTTTCTTTTTCTTTTAACTTTTGCCTTTTCTTTTAACAACTTTTTTGTTTTCTTATTTCTTTTTCAAAACAAAACAATTTAATAAAATACAAGATTTGTAATTAATTTAGCTTAATAAATTTAGGCCACTACCACATTAGGTTTTAGCACTTGAATAAAATAGTTAGAATTTTTATAAATTAAAAAGCATTTAATTAATTGTTTAAACCACTGTTGTAAATACTTTAGGCCACTTAAACACTTTGCAAAAAAAGTTGGTTCACCACCAATATTAGTTATCGATTATTTGGCACATGATGAACATTTTAGTTTTCATGTTTGAGCAATTTTGAATTTCACTCAGAATTTGAAATTGAATTCAACTGGAATTTGAAAGAGACAAGAGACAATGATGAACAAACACTTGTTTAGCAAAATGATTAACTTAACCCCAGGGGTTACTGTAGCATCATTACACCGGGGTGTTACAAAAGGGAACAACGTATGTTGTTGTGCGGTTTGACCGATAAAGATCTTCATAGAATATGTAGGAACCAATATGAGCATCCAGGTTCCGCTATTGGTTATTGATCGGAGATGAGTCTCGATCATGTCTACATAGTTCTCGAACCCGTAGGGTCTGCACACTTAACGTTCGGTGACGATCGGTATTATGAGTTTATATGTTTTGATGTACCGAAGGTAGTTCGGAGTTCCGGATATTATCACAGACATGACGAGGAGTCTCTAAATGGTCAAGACATAAAGATCGATATATTGGAAGCCTATGTTTGGACATCGGAATGGTTCTGGGTGAGTTCGGGCATTTTCCGGAGTACTGGGAGGTTACCGGAACCCCTCGGGGAGTGTATGGGCCTTATTGGGCCTTAGTGGAATAGAGGAAAGGAAGGGAAAAGGTGGGAGGCGCGTCCCCTAGCCCAATCCGAATTGGGTGGGGGCCGCCCCCCCCTTTCCTTCCCTCTCTCCTCCCCTTCCTTCTCTCCTACTCCTACTATTTGGATGGGGGGAATCCTACTCCCGGTGGGAGTAGGACTCCCCTAGGGCGCGCCATAGAGGGCCGGCCCTCCCCCCTCCTCCACTCCTTTATATACAGGGGAGGGGGGCACCCCATAGACACACAAGTTGACAATTGTCTTAGTCGTGTGCGGTGCCCCCTCCACCATAATCCACCTTGGTCATATCGTAGCAGTGCTTAGGCGAAGCCTTGTTCCGGTAGCTTCATCATCACCGTCATCACGCCATCGCGCTGACAAAACTCTCCCTCGACACTCAACTGGATCTAGAGTTCGTGGGACGTCACCGAGCTGAACGTGTGCAGATCGCGGAGGTGTCGTACCTTCGGTGCTAGGATCGGTCGAATCGTAAAGACGTTTGACTACATCAACCGCATGGTCATAACGCTTCCGCTTACGGTTTACAAGGGTACATGGACAACACTCTTCCCCTCTCATTGATATGCATCACCTAGATAGATCTTGCATGTGCGTAGGAATTTTTTTGTAATTACTGCGTTCCCCAACAGGAACGTACGGCACCTCCGTGTTCAGCACACATTCAGCACAATGACGTCCCTCGAGCTCTTGATCCAGTTGAGGACGAGGGAGAGTTTCGTCAGGACGACGGCGTGGTGATGATGTGATCCGCACAGGGCTTCGCCTAAGCACTACGACAATATGACTGAGGTGGTAAACTGTGGAGGGGGGCACCGCACACGGCTGAGGAACAATTGATGTGATTTGGGGTGCCCCCTGCCCCTGTATATAAAGGAGGGGAGGAGGAGGCCGGCCCCCTAGGGGCGCGCCAAGTGTGGGGAGTCCTACTAGGACTCCCAAGTCCTAGTAGGATTCCCCTTTCCTTTCGGAGTAGGAAAGAAGGAAAGGGAGAGGGAGTAGGAAAGGGCAAGGGGGGCGCCGCCCCCTTCCCTAATCCAATTCGGACTCCATGGGGGGGCGCCACCTCCCCTTGGCCTACCTCCTATTCTCCCTCATGGCCCAATAAGGCCCATTACTTCACCGGGGATGGGGGCTCCGGTAAGCTCCCGGTACTCCAGAAAAATGCCCGAACCACTCAAAACCATTCCGATGTCGAAATGCAACCTTACAATATATGAATCTTTACCTCTCGACCATTTTGAGACTCTTCGTCACGTCCGTGATCTCATCCGGGACTCCGAACAAACTTCAGTCATCAAAAACACATAACTCATAATACAAATCGTCCTCGAACATTAAGCGTGCGGACCCTACGGGTTCGAGAACTATGCAGACATGACCGAGACACATCTCCGATCAATAAACAATAGCGGAACCTGGATGCTCATATTGGCTCCTACATATTCTACGAAGATCTTTATCGGTCAAACCGGACAACAACATACGTCATTCCCTTTGTCATCGGTATGTTACTTGCCCGAGATTCGATCGTCGGTATCATCATACCTAGTTCAATCTTGTTACCGGCAAGTCTCTTTACTCGTTCCGTAATGCATCATCCCGTAACTAACTCATTAGTCACATTGCTTGCAAGGCTTATATTGATGTGCATTACAGATACATCTCCGATATACGGAGTGACAAATCCTAATCTCGGTCTATGCCAACTCAACAAGCACCATCGGAGATACCTTTAGATCATCTTTATAATCACCCAGTTACATTGTGATGTTTGATAGCACACAAGGAATATGTATAAGTCATGAAGAAAGCAATAGCAATAAAACTAAACGATCATTATGCTAAGCTAACGGATAGGTCTTGTCCATCACATCATTATCTAATGATGTGATCCCATTCATAAAATGACAACACATGTTTATGGTCAGGAAACTTAGCAATCTTTGATTAACGAGCTAGTCAAGTAGAGGCATACTAGGGACACTCTATTTGTCTATGTATTCACACATGTACTAAGTTTCCGGTTAATACAATTCTAGCATGAATAATAAACATTTATCATGATATAAGGAAATATAAATAACAACTTTATTATTGCCTCTAGGGCATATTTCCTTCATGGTCGTCATAAATTAAGCTGACCAAACTGGCTGCTGGGTGGTTGGACAATCGCTAGTGGGGACACGGCAGACACCGAGAAGGCGCGTGTGGCGTCCGCTTTGCATTCGTGTCGATGCATTCCGGCTGCAAATTTGGGCCGCAAATACGTCGGCGCGGACGCGATTTGGGTTTGGGTCGGCGCGTTAGGCCTCCACTTTTGTCTGCGCTGACCCAAACGGACACATGCGGAAAAAATGGGTCGCTTCATTGGAGTTGCTCTTATAACCTTCAAGCACAGCATGATCCGTGTTATAGAGCTCATCAGCTGAATCGAATGGCCACACGATAGATCCAACGTCTCGTAACCCGACAAGTCTTTTTTAAAGATCACCTAGCCCAGTGTTGTCCTATAAGAGCATCTCTAGCAGATCCCGTAAACTAGACCATCTGGAATAATAACCGTCGGTTAATGGGACGTGGGTTATTTTTCCGGCCTGAATAGATCCCGCAAAATCGGCCATCCCTTAATTTTTTTGCGGTATCCTGCATACTCCTAGTCGTTTTCACCATATCTATGAGATTCATCCCTGCTTTTGTTGGATCCCCTTTCCTTGGCGCGAAGGCCATTTTCGCCCGCTTCCATTCCCCCTCACTCCCCACCACCGCTGCATCTCCCCGGCGGTTCTGGGTGACCCCGGCTGCCCCACGCGACATCTATTCCGCTAAAATTGTAGGCCAAGGGTGCCCATTTGTGTCCGCATGCTAGCGGTCGCCGTCAGCGCCATGGATCCGCCTCGGAGCTTGGTGCGCGGCCTTGTAGCCGGCGGATCCGGTTGTTTTCGACGCAAGTGAGCCTGGGACTCGCCCGAGGGACAGCCGTGCACGCGGAAGGGGGAGAAGAAAATGGCAGCTGGCTTTGCTTCGACTGGCGGGGGAGAAGAAAGGGGTGGCCGATTTTGCTTCTGGGAAGGTATGTTCAATGCCCGTCGACTATTTGGATTCAATTTCGACCGGTGAGATTTGGGAGAAATTGATGAGCGTGCATTTTTTAGATAGATTGGAGTTCATCGTTGTCTTCGTCAGATGATTTGGACATAGAAGACGATGTCGACAACCTAGTGTTGTTGCATCTCGTGTACAAAATTGAGAAGGGCCCGAAAAAAGCGTCGCGGATCCACGGTTGGCCGGCTATGCATTCCTCGCAACCGAGCTCTCGGCGACAAGATGCTCATGAAGGACTACTTCGTCGAGGTACCAACATATCTGGCTTACCTATTTCATAGGCGGTATAAAATGCGTAGGCCTCTTTTCGTGCACATCGTTGAAGCTTGCAAGCAGAATTTCCCTTTTTTTACTCGACGTGGGAATGCCCCCAGTTTACTTGGGTTTAGTGCGTATTAAAAAATATCGGCGGCGATGAGAGTGATTGCATATGATGTTCCCGTCGACTACGCGGATGAATATCTTTGCATTGGAGAAGATACCACCGTCAAATGCGTCCGGGTCTTTGCGAAGATAATAATCTGAGTTTTTGGCCCGGAGTACCTTCGAGCTCCAAACGAGGAAGACACAAAGAAGCTCATGGCAATGAACGAAGAAAGTGGATGGCCGGGCAATGCTAGGTAGTATTGATTGCATTCATTGGAGGTGGAAGAACTGCCTAGAGGCTTGGGCAGGGGAATACACCGGCCACAAACGTAAACCCATCATTGTGCTTGAACTCATGGCTTCACGTGATTTATGGATTTGGCATTATTTCTTTGGTATGCCCGGGTCTTTCAGTGATATCAATGTTTTGCAGCGATCTCATCTATTTGCCCAGCTAGTTAGTGGCAAAGCTTCGGCTTGCAACTATACCGTAAATGGCCATGGCTATACCATGGGGGTATTATCTTGCCGATGGTATTTATTCTGCATGGTCAACATTTGTAAAGACCATTAGTGACCCCGAAACCAAGAAACATATTTTTTTGCCGAAGCATAAGAAGCTTGCCGAAAGGATATTGAGATGGGCATTTGGTGTGTTGCAAGCTCAGTTTATCATTGTTCGAGGTCCCGCTTGCTGCTGGGATAAGAAATCTCTGAGAAACATCATGACTGTTTGTGTAATTTTACACACCATGATTATTAAGGATGAAAGGGATTATGTTGATAGCCATGTGAAGCCTGCCAGGGACGCAGATAAGATTGCTACATTTCTTGACACCTACCGGAAGATCGAGAACCGTGCTTCACACTCCCAACTCCAGAAAAATCTTATTGAGCATCAGCGGCAACTATGCGGGAGATAGATTTCCATTTTTATTCATATGTATTTGTGTGTGATTTGAATAATTTGGTGTTTTAATAATTATTCAAATTTGAATATTTATTGTAATGAAAACGATTGTCGTATTGTGAATTGTCTTTCGAACCATTTGTATTCATATGTTTAATTTATATTATAATCTATTCGGCTCATATTGTTGAAAATTTAGAATTTACAAAGCTATCAAAAATTACGGTACGGCGAGGTCTCCGACGCGGAACATATCCGTAAACTTGTCCCGCAAAATATTTAGAGATGCTGTAAACGGGCGAGTCTTCTACGTGAAATTCGTGGAGGCCTGCTCCGGCGCGCCAGCCTGTCGCCGTCTGTGGAAGCCACGCCGTCAGCATTTGTCTTCCCCCGCCATCCCGTGCACCGCGTGTGAGGAAAACCAACCCAACGATGCCCCTAACGTCGCCTCCCACGACCACGATCGACGACCACCCGAGACCGGAGAGTCGAGTCCTGCAAAGTCGTCCAAAGTTTTCACACTCCCAACCTCTCCACTCCACCAAAGTCGCAGTGAACTCCTCCGAAATCCCCCTCCTTTTCCTCGCCCTCTACCTGACTACTGACTAGAAATACCACACGCCCCGTCGCCACCCAGCGCGCGCAGCAGACTACCGACCAACCAACCATTCGCACCATTAACCACCAATTCCTCCCGTGACAGGGAGGACGCCGAGAGGCAGCGAAGAAGGAAGGAAGGACGCAAGGTTGAGACAGCAGCCAGCAATGGAGAAGGCGCTCGACAGGCAGAGGATCCTGCTGCGGCACCTGGAGCCCGCGGCCGGCGCCAGCCCGGCCGCCTCCGCCGTCTCCGTGAGATCCTTCTCCCTCTCAACTCCTCTTCGCCGCCGTGCCGGCGTCTCGGTTCCAGATCTGTGACGATCTTGGCGTTTTCTTTACTTGGTGTCACAGGCGAGCGTGTGCGCCGCGGGGGACAGCGCCGCGTACCACCGGGGCCCCTGCTTCGCCGACGACGTCGTCATCGTCGCGTAAGTCATCTCTGCCGCTCCTGCTCCTGTCGCTTCATCCGCTACTGTTTGTTGGATCGTCGGCTACTAGTTAGGCTCTGGTTGCCAGTGGTGCCGAAATTCATGCTTGGCTTTTCGGTCTGGCCCTTGGCCAAAGAAAGATACAGTGCCAAGTGTACTTTGGTGATCACGACGGTACTGCAAACTGTGGAAGCATGCAACAATGGATTAACGCCAACCTAGTTTCTTGGCTTTTGTGTTTGCTGAGATCGTGCCAGATTTGGTCGTTGTCAACCGTCTGAGTTGCATGTCTCTACTGCGCCGGAGAATGATACAGATCGCAAAGATCTTCGGAGTAACTTTTAGCATTACAGATATACGAATTGGATAGGAAGTATATATGTATGAACTGCAACAAAACTAGCAGTTTCTTTTCGCACTAGGTTCATAATTGTAATACTTCAATATATTTCCTTTTTCTTAGCCAATTCTCGTAAACAGAGGTCAAACATAAAACATGCATGACGTATCTACCTTTCATGTCTTCAGTGCCTATAGGACAGCAATCTGCAAGGCCAAGAGAGGTAGTTTCAAGGATACACTCCCTGAGGATCTCTTGGTGCCCGTATTCAAGGTTTCTGTTTGTTATCTTGCTTCCTTTTGCAACCAAAACAACAATTTAGTGAAGTGGTTGCTCTTGTCTCATCATCCTTTACGCTCCCAATTTTAGGCTTTGGTGGATAAAACAAAGTTAAATCCGAGCGAAGTGGGCGACATTGTTGTTGGTACTGTTTTAGCTCCTGGGTCCCAAAGGGCAATAGAATGCAGGATGGCCGCATTGTATGCGGGTTTCCCTGGTAATTTCACCATCTTCATCACATTTCCTTTAATATTGGACATAATTATCCCCACATTTGATTAACTCGTTTCATGTGCTGTAGACACGGTTCCTCTGAAGACTGTAAACCGACAGTGCTCTTCTGGGCTTCAGGCAGTCGCAGATGTTGCTGCTGCTATTAAAGCAGGGATGTATGATATTGGTATGCTTTACTGAAAACTGATTTATGTATTTTGTTTGACTTCGTTGGCGATCTTAATTTGTTCTATCCTTTCAAAAGGTATTGCTGCTGGCGTAGAGTCGATGACAGTGAACAAAGTTAATCTTGTCGAGAAAGTGAATCCCAAAGTAAGTCAAATGGGTCGGTTTCACACAAGAGTATCGTCTTTAGATGCATCTGTAAAGATGTTACAGCTGATAAAATGTTGGGTTGGAATCTCCAACTATTTTAGGTTGAGCTATTTGCTCAAGCACGTGATTGCCTTCTCCCAATGGGCCTTACCTCCGAGAATGTTGCACAGCGGTTTGGCATAACACGCATGGAGCAAGATCAAGCTGCTGTAAGTTGGCTGATTGTCCTTACTTTATGGCACTTATGTGTGACAGTGTATCCCCCCCCCCCCCCCCCCTCCCACCACCACCACCAGTGTCTGCCGGTCTGCCTCACAATAGTCTCACAGCTCTCATTCTTTTAACTGTTCAGGTTGAGTCTCACAGGAAGGCAGCGGCGGCAGTTGCTGCTGGTAAATTTAAAGAAGAAATAGTTCCAGTTCATACAAAGGTAATGTAGTGCCTTAGTTTTCTCTTCCCAAATAACTGTGTCTACTTTTGAGGAATTTTTACTCAAAAGTTAGAATTGTTTGACCTGCCCTGACACTTATGTTGTCTTCCAAAGATCGTGGATCCAAAAACTGGTGAAGAAAAGGAGATTGTGGTCTCAGCAGATGATGGAATCCGGTCGAATACCACACTGGCAGTCCTGTCAAAACTTAAACCAGCATTTTCCAAGGACGGGACCACTACTGCTGGTAACCAATAGGAAAATGTAACTGAATGCAGATTTCTTTTAGCGGTAACACTCTTAAAAGATTGATGTTCTTTTAATCGTAGGAAATGCTAGCCAAGTAAGTGATGGAGCTGGAGCTGTCCTACTAATGAGGCGAGATGTTGCTACACAGAAGGGTCTTCCAATTCTTGGAATCTACAGGTATCAGTACTCTCTCTATATGTTTTGCAACATAGTACATAGGTAGAATCATGCTCATATTCTGTAGAAAAATTTCCTGCGGTTATTGGCAACATATTAATACTTCGGTTTACGCTTTTACTACCAACATTATGGCTCAACGCTTTTTTGGCATCGAAGCAGAGAGAATTATGATACTTTTAATCATTACAGTATTCTGTTTTTCACTCAACATGTGAGCCGAATTTGCAAATGTAGGAGCTTTGCTGCAGTTGGAGTTGATCCAGCTGTGATGGGTGTTGGTCCTGCTGTTGCTATCCCAGCAGCAGTGAAGGCCGCGGGCCTTCAAATTAATGATGTTGACCTCTTTGAGATTAATGAGGTATACTTTCATCTAGTTCTTCCATTCTGAATATACTACTATACCCACCGATGATACTCATTTGCTCCTGTACATAGGCTTTTGCATCTCAGTATGTGTACTGCTCAAAAAAGTTGGATCTCGATCCCGCAAAAGTCAATGTTAATGGAGGTGCAATTGCTCTTGGACATCCATTGGGTGCCACAGGTATCTGTTTTTAATCAATGCTGTGTGCACCTGGCGCTCATCACTTGCTTGATCCTTGGACTGTTTGACACTGCTTTACCCCAAACAGACAGTCTCGTGCTGCAGCCACTTGCATGCTGCATATATACTCAGTGGCGATAACGTTTCCATGTTTTCATCTTGGCAGGTGCGCGATGTGTCAGCACTCTTCTCAACGAGATGAAACGCCGAGGCAAGGACTGCCGGTTTGGAGTGATTTCTATGTGCATAGGTACATGATTTAGTTGCATGGAAAGAACGGTCGTTGATTCGATAGTAGAACTGCAAATGACAGAAATTATTGATGAACAGGTTCCGGGATGGGTGCGGCCGCCGTTTTCGAGCGTGGAGATGCGGTGGATGAGCTGACGAATGCCCGAGGGGTGCCCTCGCTTAACTGGCTCTCCAAAGACACCGTGTAACTATTTCTCATGCAAATTGTGTAGCTGCCACCATTGTTCTCAATTATCGATGCGTGCCGGGGCTAGGGAATAAGTTGATCCTGCATTTGTAATTCTTCTTAGGTCATGAAAAATCTTATCAGCGTTTGAGCTTATTTGTTTCACCGTTTTGTGTCTCTGTTCCTAAAATAGTGCTTTGATAAATAAATTCTGATAAACTCTCGTCTTAACGCTACAAATCATATTTGCATTTTATTTGTATATATGTGCTATGTTAGTTCTTGTTTGGAACAGAAATGAAAATTATAGGAATTTCGGAGGATTGACATCTAGTAAACCGTACGCAAATATGCGCGACACATACATTCTTTCATACGAAGGCAAATAGATTTGCTTCATTGATTAATTAAGAAAAAAAGAGCTGCCTAGATAATTTACAGAAAATTAGGCGAAAACTGATACAACACCCCCTAGGCAGACTACTCGCAAAGCATGAAACGCCATAACCGTATGAGGGACCCTCAAATGCATAATAACCACAACCATTGACACTTGTACAACATAACAAACTCCGACACTTGTACTCCCTCCGTTCTTAAATATTTGTCTTTCTATAGATTTTAACAAATGACTACATACAAAGTAAAATGAGTGCATCTATGGACGTGAATTTTTGGGACATGATGGCACGCGATGCCGTAATCCCGGCCGTTTGCATGCACATCATGATTACTACTCCCCCTTTCCTAAATATTTGTCTTTCTAGACATTTCAAATGACTACTACATACGGATGCATGTAGACATATTTTAGAGTGTAAATTCACTCATTTTGCTCCGTATGTAGTCACTTGTTAAAATGCCTAGAAAGACAAGTATTTAGGAACGGAGGGAGTACTTAATATAGGGCGCTGCGCAATACCTGACGCGTTATTTGCTGTTCACCAAGAATACGTCGTGGTATACCTCGGAGTAGTGGGCCAGGTGTCAGTTATCATCGTATGAATACTCGCTTGTCCGATAGCGACTGAGCACACAGGTTAAGTCGGTCAATAACTCCTCTGGGTGTGGGGCTGACGTCCAATAACACCGCCTCGCTCGTGCTATGCATTGTAGCTCGTCTTCAAGCTGTACCCTGTGGAAAAGCAGCAGAACAAGAGAAAATGGCTTCAACAGAAACGGAGACTCGCAGGTTAGCATCTTGACATTATATTTGATCATGCGTCTTTTGTTTATTTAGGTATTGCCGAACACGCTGACGTCTACTCATCTTGTTCGTACCTTAGCATGTCGACTGTTTTGGTGGAAAGTTCAGGAGCGGGGTGCTCACTGCATGCTGCCATGTCCATTAGCTATGCCCCGTGCCTGTAAGCTGGGTGATATTTACACATCGTGACGCACCCGTCCATAAGCATCGTCACCCTGCTCTCTCTCTCTGTGTGTATGCCAGTAATGTAGCCCGTCTTCAAGCTGGATCCCTGGAAAGTAGAAGAACACCAGAAAATTGGCTTCGGCGTGCACATAAATGCAGAGGTTACCTTTTCAGTCTCAAATCGATCACGTGTGGTTGATTCTTAGTCTCAAATCGATCACGTGTGCCTTTTCAGTCTCAAATCGATCACGTGTGGTTGATTCTATGGCACTACACGGTCACATCTCACATCTGTTTCTTTTGTTTGACCTTACCATGAGTAGTGGTTTGACATCATCTGTATGCCCAATTGCCCATTAATCCCTCCTGGGTAGCTTAATGGCTGTCAGAGGCATTTACGCTGCCTTGGCTGCCAATTAAACGACTAAATTAAAGGCCGCGCGTCAGATATTTATATCGGCGGCTTGAATGGGGCGCATATTATGTGGGTCTACTCCCTGCTGATTTGGTGCGTTTCCATTGATGATTAAAATTAGACTTGCATGGTTAGCTGCCCGACGAAAATGAATACGCGGTACATGGACACGCAGAGCCCATTAGTAGATACATGGAGGGACATGGTACAGGAAATAAATACTGGTAGTAGATATCAGATGGTCTAATGGGTTCAGTGCTAAATAATGACGACGACCATCTTTTTGCAGTGGGGTTATGCTTCAGTTGTTGTGGACAAACAACAGGGCGATGGCCACGATGCACAGGATGAAAAAGTTCATAAGCCACGAGAAGGGTCTACTCCATGTTCATTCCCACAGCCAGAACCTGCATTCTCCATGCTGCAAAACAAATCTTTAGTTTCCCAGATAACGATATAGATGGATGGAGAAAAGGTGAATGATGAACTACCAGAGTTCAAACTTGTAAAGATGCCACCCAGGCTTTGATCTGTGGCAGAAACAAACCAGATGACGTAGCCCGCGGAGAGGATCCGCCTGGTTGGCGATGACATGAGAGGCAGGTGTTGTAGAGCGTAGACATGGATGAAGATGAACACGTGCTTCTCAACTGCGGTGAGCCTATGAGGGTAAGAGAAGATGAGTTGGACAACCGAAACAAGCAAGAAGAACGTTTTAAAGAACTAAAGGAGTGTGCTGCAATTAGCCGTTTGAGACTAACAAACAATCAATGTGTTCTGATCCAGTGCTGCCTCGCGGGCCATGCGCTGCATGCGTCAGCTGCAAATACGCGGCTATACAGACTGCTATATGAGGAGGGGAAGTCATTATATAGCCGGAGGGTATTAATGTTGCACGAATCGCGCGACAGCATGCGGTGTGAGATACCGACCGGGCGTGATGGCATGTTCACTCGTGATTATTCGGTGTATCTATACTCTAAAATATGTCTACATACATCCGTATGTTGTAGTCCATTTGAAATGTCTAGAAAGACAAATATTTGGGAATGAAGGGAGTACAACATAACAAAACTTTTGACGGGAACATTGCCAATGACAAAAACTGGGCACCCTCCATCATGAGACCGCAAGCACCTTCTGGATGACTCCACCCTTCTTACTTTTGTTCCTCTTTGATTTCTCCTTCACAAGGCAATCACTTGACTTGCCAAATCCAAGGCTAATCAGTCGCCCATTTGTCAAGAAAATCGTAGAACTTGGATCATTTTGGTGTAGTTGTCGTCGGCAAGAAGCTTATAGGAGCAAGCACAAACACAATGGTCGCATCGGCATCCTCAACCCAAGGAATCATCGACACGACATCCTCGACCATAGGAACCACCATCAAGATGGGCTCATACGCCTCTAGTCGCTCACATGACCCACACGAGGTCTCCGAGGAGTCCGCCTCCGAATGCTCCACAGAAAAAAAAGGTAAAGTAGGGCTCAGAAATAGTTCCCGAAACTCATGCATGATCTGCAGCACTCGAGCCATAAGGACGGCAATGGACTCGCCCTCAGTGGTAGGCAACATAGGGGATAAAGTCATACAGAGACGATGAATTGTTCCAAACACGAGGGGAGAAACATTCATGTAGCTCTTGCCCCTTTCCCCTAGTCAGCACATGTACGTATAGACCAGCACACAAGTCTACAAGTGTATTTCTTGATCATAGATATGGGGACATCAACGGTCCCTGACCCTGCGTCGCCCGTCTCCCTCCTCTGGCGACTTGAGGAAAAAACTGATGGAAAATTAGGCAATTTCATGATTAATTCTAGTAAATAAATCATGAATAAACAATTATTAGCATGCATAGCTCTAGCATACTAGATGAACATAATCTCATGAACAACAATTTAGCACATGCTGTAATGACCATAATAAAAAATTGGATCAGATCACAACAATGATCGATTGCAGGTGAAGTAGTGGTAGCTGCAGAGGTGATGTTATTGACAGCGATGTTGGTGACGTGAAGTTGATGACGACCGAGACGACAATGTGTGCCACCGCGTGACTTGGACGAAAGACAACCCGCGGTGGTGGATGCGAGTAGTCGCGCGTAGCACTTCCTAGAACTCTAATTCGCCCTCTCCTGTTGCAAATCACAAGTACAAGAGGTTCCAGAGACATGCTCTCCTTGCTCACGGTCGACTGGGGGGGTGAATAGGAGACTACAAATTTTAATCTTTCTTGTCAATTTTAAGGTTTAGCGGATAAATAGGGTTCACTAGATGTGCAACTAGGTGAACACAACCTATATGACAAGCAAGCTTAATGCAAAGTATGCTAGGCAACAATCTAATTAGCAAGCCAACAAGCATACAAGGCAAAGTAAAGTGCAGAAAAGGATTAACCACAAGTGAGGCGAGGACGCGGATTTTATCCCGAAGTTCACTCTTCCTTGGGGAAGAGCTACTCTCCATTTAGAGCGGTGCCGGAGCCAAAGTTTGCGGAACGCCACCGAAGGCTCACCGTAATCTCTTTCGAGTCACCCCCAATGGATGAGCCTTGAATCACTCGGGGTTGGTCTTGAAGGTGACCACCACACCTTTACAAACTTCTCCGGAGCACAACGCAAGCAAGGAAGCTTCCGGAGGAACCTCTACCGCCTAGGAGCCCAAGCTTCACGAGTAACAAGTTAATGGGGAAGAAAAGTTGTGGGGAACGCAATTTGGTTTGGTCAAGATGTAGATCGGGTCTTGCTCTCCCAATCCCTAAAGTTTCAACAAGTTTGGATGAAGGGATTGAGAGTATTGAGCAAACTGAGGTGTAGCAATGGTGGAGCTCAACAAGACATTAGGGTTAGGGATGGAGGAAGAAGAAGGGGGGCTTTTATAGTGTTTGTGCCCGGGTGACCGTTTCTGCCCGTTGGACCTCGTGCGCATGGGCTAAGTCAGCCCCGTGGGCACGGGGTACTCGGAGACTTTCACACCACCTCGTGCGCACAAGGTATCCAGAGAGTTTACGCAGTACCCCGTGCGCACGGGGTACCCAGTAACTTTCTGTTGCAAGCACTCTGAGTACCACATGCACGCACACTATGGATTTTGAGTGGTAGGAATGGGTAGGCTAGTGTATATGGTTCGACGATGGCATTCCCACACAACATTTATCCACACGAACCCCTCTTAATAGTGCGGTCTTTCCTACGACTCGAAGCAAACCAAATCTAAAACCTTTGAATCGCCGGTAGACCACGCCTTTGACATTTTTGAATTGGGAGGTCGCACATCTCCATCACGAAGCACTTGGAACCAATATCCTGAGATAAAATTTAGCAACCGATATTAATTCTACTAACCACATTGTCATCAAATCAAAATATAGTTTAAGTGCCACTTGCACTTTCACCCGACGTATGCTGGCGTTGGGAATGGAGTAGACTACGATGAGAGCGCAAATAGCGAGAGGAGGCAAAAATCTTAGCTCATTTTGTTGTATCTTCGGTTGCAATCGGTAAGTCAGTCATATATGTATAGGAGAGCCCAAGCGGTCTCGTATCGTGGTCACGATCTAAATCAACTAGGTTTCCAACTTGTAAACTTATCTATCAGGAAAACAATAAACTTGTCAACCAGAAAAAAAGGCAAAAGGAAGTTGTGCTCATGCAAGGCCACAGATCAAATTTCGATAGACCATTCATACGCTTGCCGCCATCATGCCCGTTAATGCTACTTGTTTAATATACAGGTGTTTATGCCTTGAATTGCAAATTATGTGTGAATATGTATGGTCTCCTCGAATGTTATTTGAGGTTGAAAATTTGCAAGAACGTCGAATGTTTGATCATGTTTGATGTTCCAAAGTTTTTTTAATTTACTGTTCATAGAGGGTGCAGGGGCCGACTCCTTGTAAATTTACGTCAAATTTGCTCTTCTTCACACCGTACTTCCCCATGGACCGCGAATAAGGAGTCCCCTGCCAATCGCCCGCTCTCCGTCCTGATCCCATCTCCCCGTGTCTGTGTCGATCCACAACCATCATCAAGGGGAAGGAGGCATGCGCCACCCGTGATGCCCCTCGAGCCAAGAATGCATATCCGATGTCTCCTAAGCCATTGACATGTTGTAACATACAATTGAATGCCGCTCATTACCTCGAAAAAAATGTGATGGCCATTGTTGGGCATGCAACTAAGACGCCACCGTCTCCGTTATTAACTCTTGAAACAACCAACAATGCATTTGCCCTTCTATCCTAACAAAAAATGTACGAGAATGGCGTGCATTACTATGAAATGAAAATATGATGTCTGCTTGTTGGGCATGCAACTGATACGCTATTGTGCCTGTTATTAACTCTTGAAGCAACCAACCAATGCATTTACCCTTCTATCCTAAACAAAAAATTGTACGACTTGATAAAAAAAATATGAACCGCTCACTCATTGATGACCCACAAGTATAGGGGATCAATTGTAGCTCTTTGCGATAAGTAAGAGTGTCGAACCCAACAAGGAGCAGAAGGAAATGCCAAGTGGTTTTCAGTAAGGTAATGTCTGCAAGTGCTGAAATTATAAGTAACAGAGTAGTTTGATAGCAAGATAATTTGTAACGAGCAAGTCACGATAATAATAGCAAAAGTGCAGCAAGGTAGCCCAATCCTTTTGAGGCAAAGGATAGGCCAAAACAGTTTCTTATGGTAAGCAAAGCATTCTTGAGGGTACACGGGATTTTCATCTAGTCACTTTCACCATGTTGGTTTGGTTCGTGTTTGCTACTTTGATAATTTCATATGTGGGTGGACCGGTGCTTAGGTGTTGTTCTTACTTGAACAAACCTCCTACTTATGATTAACCCTCCCGCGAGCATCCGCAACTACTAGAAAAGTATTAAGAATAAATTCTAACCATAGCATTAAACTTTTGGATCCAATCGGTTCCTTACGGAATAGTGCATAAACTGGGATTTAAGCTTCTGTCACTCTCGCAACCCATCATCTAATTGCTACTCCATAATGCATTCCCTTAGGCACAAATATGGTGAAGTGTCATGTAGTCGACGTTCACATGACACCACTAAGGGAATCACAACATACATACTATTAAAATATCGAACACATATCAAGTTCACATGATTACTTGCAACATGATTTATCCCGTGACCTCAAGAACAAAAGTAACTACTCTCAAATGATAATCATGCTCAAGATCAGAGGGGTATTAAATAGCATATTGGATCTGAACATATAATATTCCACCAAATAAACCATATAGTAATCAACTGCAAGATGTAATCAACACTACTAGTCACCCACAAGCACCAATCTATAGTTCCGGTAACAAGATTGAACACAAGAGATGGACTAGGGTTTGAGAAGAGACGGTGTTGTTGAAGATTTTGATGGAGATTGCCCTCCCCAAGATGGAAGAGTTGTTGGTGATGATGATGACGATGATTTCCCCCTCCGGGAGGGAAGTTTCCCCGGCAGAATCGCTCTGTCAGAGGGCAAAAGTGCTCCTGCCCAAGTTCCGCCTTGAGACGGTGGTGCTCCGTCCCGAAAGTCCTCCCCTTATTTTTTCTAGGTCAAAATGACTTATATACCAGAAGATGGGCACCGAAGGTGGGCCTGGGTGAGCACAACCCACCAGGGCGCGCCCAGGTGGGTTGTGCCCACCTGGTGGTCCTCCTCTGGTACTTATTTGCTCCAATATTCTTCATATATTACATAAAAATTCTTTGTGAAGTTTCAGCTTGTTTGGAGTTGTGCTGAATAGGTAGCCTGACATAGCTTTTCTAGGTCCAGATTTCCAGTTGCCGGAATTATCCCTCTTTGTGTATACCTTGCATATTATGAGAGAAAAGGCATTAGAATTACTCCAAAAAAATTATTATAGATAAAAACATCATAAATAACAGTTGGAAAACATGATGCAAAATGGACGTATCACTCATGCAATTTTCTACAAAGCCATCTCTAATGAAAT
Organism: Triticum urartu; assembly: GCF_056163025.1. Classification (NCBI taxonomy): domain Eukaryota; kingdom Viridiplantae; phylum Streptophyta; class Magnoliopsida; order Poales; family Poaceae; genus Triticum; species Triticum urartu. Next base: position 259,504,984 of record NC_141873.1, read on the forward strand.
GCAATTTGCCACGTTATCTAAAGTAAGGAAAGTATTATGCTCAGATAGAGATAACTGAACAGATGAACCCCTGTTGGGGAACGTAGTAATTTCAAAATTTTCCTACGCACACGCAAGATCATGGTGATGCATAGCAACAAGAGGGGAGAGTGTTGTCTACATACCCTCGTAGACCGACAGCGGAAGCGTTATGACAACGCGGTTGATGTAGTTGTACGTCTTCACGGCCCGACCGATCAAGCACCGAAACTACGGCACCTCCGAGTTCTAGCACACATTCAGCTCGATGACGATCCCCGGACTCTGATCCAGCAAAGAGTCAGGGAAGAGTTCCGTCAGCACGAGGCGTGGTGACGATCTTGATGTTCTACCGTCGCAGGGCTTCGCCTAAGCACTGCTACAATATTATCGAGGATTATGGTGGAGGGGGGCACCGCACACGGCTAAGAGAATGATCACGAAGATCAACTTGTGTGTCCATGGGGTGTCCCCCTGCCCCCGTATATAAAGGAGCAAGGGGGGAGGAGGCCGGCCCTAGGAGGGGCGCGCCAGGGGAGTAGGATTCCTACTCCTAGTTGGAGTAGGTTTCCTCCTTTCCTAGTCCAACTAGGAGAAGGGGGAAAGGGGGGAAGAGGGGAAGGAAGGGAGAGAGGGGCCGCGCCCCAAACCCCTTGTCCAATTCGGACTGGGCTTGGGAGGGGCGCGCGCCACCTCCTGGTCCTTCCCACTAAGGCCCATTAAGGCCCATTGCTTCTTCCTCGTATTCCCGTAACTCCCGGGTACCTCCGAAAATACCCGAATCACTCGGAACCTTTCCGATATCCGAATATAGTCGTCCAATATATCGATCTTTATGTCTCGACCATTTCGAGACTCCTCGTCATGTCCCCGATCTCATCTGGGACACCGAACTCCTTCGGTACATCAAAACATAAAAACTCATAATGAAACTGCCATCGAAACCTTAAGCATGCGGACCCTATGGGTTCAAGAACAATGTAGACATGACCGAGACACGTCTCCGATCAATAACCAATAGCGGAACCTAGATGCTCATATTGGATCCCACATATTCTATGAAGATCTTTACCGATCAGACCGCATAACAACATACGTTGTTCCCTTTGTCATCGATATGTTACTTGCCCGAGATTCGATCGTCGGTATCTCAATACCTAGTTCAATCTCGTTACCAGCAAGTCTCTTTACTCGTTCCGTAATACATCATCTCGCAACTAACTCATTAGTTGCAATGCTTGCAAGGCTTATGTGATGTGCATTACCGAGAGGGCCCAGAGATACCTCTCCGACAATCGGAGTGACAAATCCTAATCTCGAAATACGCCAACCCAACATGTACCTTTGGAGACACCTGTAGAGCTCCTTTATAATCACCCAGTTACGTTGTGACGTTTGGTAGCACACAAAGTGTTCCTCCGGCAAACGGGAGTTGCATAATCTCCTAGTCATAGGAACATGTATAAGTCATGAAGAAAGCAATAGCAACATACTAAACGATCGGGTGCTAAGCTAATGGAATGGGTCATGTCAATCACATCATTCTTCTAATGATGTGATCCCGTTAATCAAATAACAACTCTTTTGTTCATGGTTAGGAAACATAACCATCTTCGATTAATGAGCTAGTCAAGTAGAGGCATACTAGTGACACTCTGTTTGTCTATGTATTCACACATGTATGGTGTTTCCAGTTAATACAATTCTAGCATGAATAATAAACATTTATCATGATATAAGGAAATAAATAATAACTTTATTATTGCCTCTAGGGCATATTTCCTTCAGTCTCCCACTTGCACTAGAGTTAATAATCTAGTTCACATTGCCATGTGATTCAACACTAATAGTTCACATCACCATGTGATAACACCCATAGTTCACATCGTCATGTGACCTACACCCAAAGGGTTTACTAGAGTCAGTAATCTAGTTCACATCGCTTATGTGATTAACACCCAATGAGTACTAAGGTGTGATCATGTTTTGCTTGTGAGATAATTTTAGTCAACGGGTCTATCACATACAGATCCGTAAGTATTTTGCGAATCTATGTCTACAATGCTCTGCACGGAGCTACTCTAGCTAATTGCTCCCACTTTCAATATGTATCTAGATCGAGACTTAGAGTCATCTAGATCTGTGTCAAAACTTGCATCGACGTAACTTTTTACAACGTACATTTTGTCACCTCCATAATTGAGAAATATTTCCTTATTCCACTAAGGATAATTTTGACCGTTGTCCAGTGATCTACTCTTAGATCACTATTGTATTCCCTTGCTTAACACAGTGTAGGGTATACAATAGATCTGGTACACAGTGTAGGGTAGAATTATTCCATGGCATATTTTGTCACCTCCATCATTCTCTTTCTATCTTCTGCCGTGGTCGGGCTTTGAGTCTTACTCAATTTCACACCTTGTAACACAGGCAAGAACTCTTTCTTTGACTGTTCCATTTTGAACTACTTCAAAATCTTGTCAAGGTATGTACTCATTGAAAAAACTTATCAAGCATCTTGATCTATTTCTATAGATCTTGATGCTCAATATGTAAGCAGCTTCACCGAGGTCTTTCTTTGAAAAAATCCTTTCAAACACTCCTTTATGCTTTGCAGAATAATTCTACATTATTTCCGATCAACAATATATCATTCACATATACTTATCAGGAATGCTGTAGTGCTCCCACTCACTTTCTTGTAAATACAGGCTTCACCGCAAGTCTGTATAAAACTATATGCTTTGATCAACTTATCAAAGCGTATATTCCAACTCCGAGATGCTTGCACCAGTCCATAGATGGATCGCTGGAGCTTTAGGATTGACAAAACCTTTTGGTTGCATCATATACAACTCTTCTTTAAGAAATCCATTAAGGATTGCAGTTTTGTTATCCATTTGCCAGATTTCATAAAATATGGCAATTGCTAACATGATTCGGATAGACTTTAAGCATCGATACGAGTGAGAAAATCTCATCGTAGTCAACACCTTGAACTTTGTCAAAAACCTTTTTCGACAAGTCTAGCTTTGTAGATAGTAACACTACTATCAGCGTCCGTCTTCCTCTTGAAGATCCATTTAATCTCAATGGCTTGCCGAACATCGGGAAAGTCAACCAAAGTCCATACTTTGTTCTCATACATGGATCCTATCTCAGATTTCATGGCCTCAAGCCATTTTTGCGGAATCTGGGCTCATCATCGCTTCCTCATAGTTCGTAGGTTCGTCATGGTCAAGTAGCATGACCTCCAGAACAAGAATACCGTACCACTCTGGTGCGGATCTCACTCTGGTTAACCTACGAGATTTGGTAGTAACTTGATCTGAAGTTACATGATCATCATCATTAGCTTCCTCACTAATTGGTGTAGTAGTCACAGGAACAGATTTCTGTGATGAACTACTTTCCAATAAGGGAGAAGGTACAATTACCTTATCAAGTTCTACTTTCCTCCCACTCACTTCTTTCGAGAGAAACTCCTTCTCTAGAAAGGATCCATTCTTAGCAACGAATGTCTTGCCTTCGGATCTGTGATAGAAGGTGTACCCAACTTTCTCCTTTGGGTATCCTATGAAGACACATTTCTCCGATTTGGGTTTGAGCTTATCAGGATGAAACTTTTTCACATAAGCATCGCAACCCCAAACTTTAAGAAACGACAACTTTGGTTTCTTGCCAAACCACAGTTCATACGGTGCCGTCTCAACGGCTTTAGATGGTGCCCTTTTTAACGTGAATGCAGCTGTCTCTAATGCATAACCCCAAAACTATAGTGGTAAATCGGTAAGAAACATCATAGATTGCACTATATCCAATAAAGTACGGTTATGACGTTCGGACACACCATTATGCTGTGGTGTTCCAGGTGGCATGAATTTGTGAAACTATTCCACATTGTTTTAATTGAAGACCAAACTCGTAACTCAAATATTCGTCTCCGCGATCAGATCATGGAAACCTTATCTTCTTGTCATGATGATTTTCCACTTCACTCTGAAATTCTTTGAACTGTTCAAATGTTTCAGACTTATGTTTCATCAAGTAGATATACCCATATCTACTTAAATCGTCTGTGAAGGTCAGAAAATAACGATACCCGCCGCGAGCTCCAACACTCATCGGATCGCATACATCAGTATGTATTATTTCCAATAAGTCAGTTGCTCGCTCCATTGTTCTGGAGAATGGAGTCTTAGTCATCTTTCCCATGAGGCATGGTTCACAAGAATCAAGTGATTCATAATCAAGTGATTCCAAAAGTCCATCAACATGGAGTTTCTTCATGCGCTTTACACCAATATGACCTAAACGGCAGTGCCACAAATAAGTTGCACTATCATTATTAACTTTGCATCTTTTGGTTTCAATATTATGAATATGTGTATCACTACGATCGAGATCCAGCGAACCATTTTCATTGGGTGTGTAACCATATAAGGTTTTATTCATGTAAACAGAACAACAATTTATTCTCTTACTTAAATGAATAACTATATTGCAATAAACATGATCAAATCATATTTATGCTCAACGCAAACACCAAATAACACTTATTTAGGTTCAACACTAATCCCGAAAGTATAGGGAGTGTGCGATGATGATCATATCAATCTTGGAACTACTTCAAACACACATCGTCACCTTACCCTTAACTAGTCTCTGTTCATTCTGCAACTCCCGATTCAAGTTACTAATCTTAGCAACTGAACTAGTACCAAATACTGAGGGGTTGCTATGAACACTAGTAAAGCACACATCAATAACATGTATATCAAATATACCTTTGTTTACTTTGCCATCCTTTCTTATCCGCCAAATACTTGGGTAGTTCCGCTTCCAGTGACCAGTCCCTTTGCAGTAGAAGCACTTAGTCTCAGGCTTAGGACCAGACTTGGGCTTCTTCACTTGAGCGGCAACTTGCTTGCTGTTCTTCTTGAAGTTCCCCTTTTTTCCTTTGCCCTTTTCTTGAAACTAGTGGTCTTATCAACCATCAACACTTGATGCTCTTTCTTGATTTCTACCTTCATTGATTTCATCATCATGAAAAGCTCGGGAGTCGTTTTCGTCATCCCTTGCATACTATAGTTCATCACGAAGTCCTACTAACTTGGTGATGGTGACTAGAGAATTCTGTCAATCACTATTTTATCTGGAAGATTAACTCCCACTTGATTCAAGCGATTGTAGTACCCAGACAATCTGAGCACATGCTCACTAGTTGAGCGATTCTCCTCCATCTTTTAGCTATAGAACTTGTTGGAGACTTCATATCTCTCAACTCGGGTATTTGCTTGAAATATTAACTTCAACTTCTTGAAACATCTCATATGGTCCATGACGTTCAAAACGTCTTTGAAGTCCCGATTTTAAGCCATTAAGCATGGTGCACTAAACTATCAAGTAGTCATCATATTGAGCTAGCCAAACGTTCATAACGTCTGCATCTGCTCCTGCAATAGGTCTGTTACCTAGCGGTGCATCAAGGACATAATTCTTCTATGCAGCAATGAGGATAAACCTCAGATCACAGATCCAATCCGCATCATTGCTACTAACATCTTTCAACACAATTTTCTCTAGGAACATATCAAAATAAACACAGGGAAGCAACAATGCGAGCTATTGATCTACAACATAATTTGCAAAATACTATCAGGACTAAGTTCATGATAAATTTAAGTTCAGTTTAATCATATTACTTAAGAACTCCCACTTAGATAGACATCCCTCTAATCCTCTAAGTGATCACGTGATCCAAATCAACTAAACCATGTCCGATCATCACATGAGATGGAGTAGTTTCATTGGTGAACATCACTATGTTGATCATATCTACTATATGATTCACGCTCAACCTTTCGGTCTCCGTGTTCCGAGGCCATATCTGTATATGCTTGGCTCGTCAAGTATAACCTGAGTATTCCGCATGTGCAACTGTTTTGCACCCGTTGTATTTGAACGTAGAGCCTATCACACCCGATCATCACGTGGTGTCTCAGCACGAAGAACTTTCGCAACGGTGCATACTCAGGGAGAACACTTCTTGATAATTAGTGAGAGATCATCTTAAAATGCTACCATCAAACTAAGCAAAATAAGATGTATAAAAGATAAACATCATATGCAATCAAAATATGTGACATGATATGGCCATCATCATCTTGCGCCTTTGATCTCCATCTCCAAAGTACTGTCATGATCTCTATCGTCACCGGCATGACACCATGATCTCCATCATCTTGATCTATATCAATGTGTCGTCACATGGTCGTCTCGCCAACTATTGCTCTTGCAACTATTGCTATCGCATAGTGATAAAGTAAAGCAATTATTTGGCGCTTGCATCTTATGCAATAAAGAGACAACCATAAGGCTTTTGCCAGTTGCCGACAACTTCAACAAAACATGATCATCTCATACAACCACTTATATCTCATCACGTCTTGACCATATCACATCACAACATGCCCTGCAAAAACAAGTTAGACATCCTCTACTTTGTTGTTGCAAGTTTTACGTGGCTGCTACGGGCTTAGCAAGAACCGTTCTTACCTACGCATCAAAAACCACAACGGTAGTTTGTCAAGTTGGTGTTGTTTTAACCTTCGCAAGGACCGGGTGTAGCCACACTCGGTTCAACTAAAATTGGAGAAACTGACACCCACCAGCCACCTGTGTGCAAACCACGTCGGTAGAACCAGTCTCGCGTAAGCGTACGCGTAATGTCGGTCCGGGCCGCTTCATCCAACAATACCGCCGAACCAAAGTATGACATGCTGGTAAGCAGTATGACTTATATCGCCCACAACTCACTTGTGTTCTACTCGTGCACAACATCAACGCATAAAACCTAGGCTCTGATACCACTATTGGGGAACATAGTAATTTCAAAATTTCCTACGCACACGCAAGATCATGGTGATGCATAGCAACGAGAGGGGAGAGTGTTGTCTACGTACCCTCGTAGACCGATAGCGGAAGCGTTATGACAACGCGGTTGATGTAGTCGTACGTCTTCACGGCCCGACCGATCCAGCAAAGTGTCGGGGAAGAGTTCCGTCAGCACGACGGCGTGGTGATGATCTTGATGTTCTACCGTCGCAGGGCTTCGCCTAAGTACTGCTACAATATTATCGAGGATTATGGTGGAGGGGGGCACCGCACACGGCTAAGAGAACGATCACGAAGATCAACTTGTGTGTCCATGGGGTGCCCCCCTGCCCCCGTATATAAAGGAGCAAGGGGGGAGGAGGCCGGCCCTAGGAGGGGCGCGCCAGGGGAGTAGGATTCCTACTCCTAGTTGGAGTAGGTTTCCTCCTTTCCTAGTCCAACTAGGAGAAGGGGGGAAAGGGGGGAAGAGGGGAAGGAAGGGAGAGAGGGGCCGCGCCCCAAACCCCTTTTCCAATTCGGACTGGGCTTGGGAGGGGCGCGCGCCACCTCCTGGTCCTTCCCACTAAGGCCCATTAAGGCCCATTGCTTCTTCCTCGTATTCTCGTAACTCCCCGGTACCTCCGAAAATACCCGAATCACTCGGAACCTTTCCGATGTCCGAATATAGTCGTCCAATATATCGATCTTTACGTCTCGACCATTTCGAGACTCCTCGTCATGTCCCCGATATCATCCGGGACTCTGAACTCCTTCAGTACATCAAAACATATAAACTCATAATGAAACTGTCATCGAAACCTTAAGCGTGCGGACCCTACGGGTTCGAGAATAATGTAGACATGACCGAGACACGTCTCCGGTCAATAACCAATAGCGGAACCTGGATGCTCATATTGGCTCCCACATATTCTACGAAGATCTTTATCGGTCAGACCGCATAACAACATACGTTGTTCCCTTTGTCATCGGTATGTTACTTGCCCGAGATTCGATCATCGGTATCTCAATACCTAGTTCAATCTCGTTACCGGCAAGTCTCTTTACTCGTTCCGTAATACATCATCTCGCAACTAACTCATTAGTTGCAATTCTTGCAAGGCTTATGTGATGTGCATTACCGAGAGGGCCCAGAGATACCTCTCCGACAATCGGAGTGACAAATCCTAATCTCGAAATACGCCAACCCAACATGTACCTTTGGAGACACCTGTAGAGCTCCTTTATAATCACCCATTTACGTTGTGACGTTTGTTAGCACACAAAGTGTTCCTCCGGCAAACGGGAGTTGCATAATCTCATAGTCATAGGAACATGTATAAGTCATGAAGAAAGCAATAGCAACATACTAAACGATCGGGTGCTAAGCTAATGGAATGGGTCATGTCAATCACATCATTCTTCTAATGATGTGATCCCGTTAATCAAATAACAACTCTTTTGTTCATGGTTAGGAAACATAACCATCTTCGATTAACGAGCTAGTCAAGTAGAGGCATACTAGTGACACTCTGTTTGTCTATGTATTCACACATGTATGATGTTTCCGGTTAATACAATTCTAGCGTGAATAATAAACATTTATAATGATATAAGGAAATAAATAATAACTTTATTATTGCCTCTAGGGCATATTTCCTTCAACCCCAACCCCCATCCACTTCGACATCCACCAAATAAGAGAAGTGGGAGGCCCCCATTTGTCCACATATTTTTTGACGGGATAAGTGTACATCCTAGTGAAGGAAATATGCCCTAGAGGCAATAATAAAGTTGTTGTTTTATATTTCCTTATTCATGATAAAGATTTATTATTCATGCTATAATTGTATTCATCGGAAACCTAAATACATGTGTGAATACATAAACAAAAACCATGTCACTAGTAAGCCTCTACTAGAATAGCTCGTTGATCAAAGATGGTTAAGGTTTCCTAACCATAGGCATGTGTTGTAATTTGATAACGAGATCACATCATTAGGAAAATGATGTGATGGACAAGACCCATCCGTTAGCTTAGCATATTGATCGTTCAGTTTATTGTTATTGCTTTCTTCATGTCAAATACATATTCCTTCGACTATGAGATTATGCAACTCTCGGATACCGGAGGAATGCCTTGCACGCTATCAAATGTCACAACGTAACTGGGTGATCACAACGATGCTCTACAGGTATCTCCAAAGGTGTTTGTTGTGTTGGCATAGATCGAGATTAGGATTTTTCACTCCGAGTATCGGAGAGGTATCTCTGGGCCCTCTCGGTAATACACATCATAAGCTTGCAAGCATATGACTAAGGAGTTAGTCGCGAGGTGATGTATTACGAAACGAGTAAAGAGACTTGCCAGTAACGAGATTGAACTAGGTATGGAGATACCGGCGATCGAATCTCGGGCAAGTAACATACTGATAGACAAAGGGAATTACGTATGTTGTCATAACGGTTCGACCGATAAAGATCTTCGTAGAATATGTAGGAGCCATTATGAGCACCCGGGTTCCGCTATTGGTTATTGACCAGAGAGGTGTCTCGGTCATGTCTACATAGTTCTCGAACCCGTAGGGTCTGCATGCTTAATGTTCGATGATGATATTATATTATATGAGTTATGTGATTTGGTGACCGAATGTTGTTCAGAGTCCCAGATGAGATCACGTACATGATGAGGAGTCTCGAAATGGTTGAGAGGTAAATATTGATATATAGAACAATAGTATTCGGACACCGGAAGTGTTCCAGAGTGTATCAGGTATTTATCGGAGTACCGGAGGGGTTACCGGAAACCCCCGGGGGAATATATGGGCCATATGGGCCATGAGAGGGGAGCACACCAACCCACAAGGGGTGGTGCACCCCCCTATGGCATGTGGCCGAATTGGAGAAGCAAAAAGGGGGTTTTCCCCCTTCCTTTCTCTCTCCCCCCTTCCCTTTCTTCTTCGGTAAATAAGGAAGGGGGGCGCCACTTGGGGAAACCCCAAGTAGGATTCGGATCCTACTTGGGGCGCCCCCTGGCTGCCTCCCCTTCCCTCCCACCTATATATATGTGGGAAGGGGGGCGCCTAGAAAACGCAACATCAATTGTTAGCCGTGTGCGGCATCCCCCTCCACAGTTTACACCCCCAGTCATATTTTCACGGTGTTTAGGCGAAGCCCTGCGAGAATCACTTCACCATCACTGTCACCACGCCGTCATGCTGATGGAACTCATCTACTACCTTGACACCTTGCTGGATCAAGAAGGCGAGGGACGTCACCGAGCTGAACGTGTGCAGAACTCGGAGGTGTCGTACATTCGGTACTTGATCGGTCGGAGCTAGAAGAAGTTCGACTACATCAATCGCGTTATCAAACGCTTCCGCTTTCGGTCTACGAGGGTACGTAGACATACTTCCCCTTGTTGCTATGCATCTCCATGGATAGATCATTGCGTCTGCGTAGATTTTTTTGTTTTCCATGCAATGTTTTCCAACAAGGTGTTCCATGCAACACCTAGACCCCACATACTCTCACATCAATGGTTGACTCAGCTAAACGGTTGTACTAAAACAAAATATCACCCTTCAAGTAACCTACTACTGATTATTGTAGTTCTTATTGATCAATTGGATATAACTTTAAAACATTAATCTCAGTTTTACAAGCATGAAGTACAGTTCACTGTTTGATTCCTAGTTCTTTCATGTTTATGCCCGATCACACTTCCATACATAAATCCACCATGAACTACAAGAAGGCAATTACCAAGTTAGAAAATGTACCAAAAGTAAATTTATTAGCATGTTCAAACAATAGAAAATAAGGAGTTGTGGTTTGATTGATGATATTGATCCAATCAGACAGGAAAGTCAATTATGATACCATCTCTTCATAGTAAGAAAAAACACAAGATTTCGCCTTGTTATTTTAGGGACATCTATGTTAACAATTTTAAGGGACAAGCTAATAATAAAGAGAGTACAATACATGTTATATACACAACCCTATACCTGGACCCCTTTGGTCATTTTCATCAACATTGTCAGCTATATGTGTCCCCTCCTTCTAGCTTGTACCACATTAGAGATATACAATGTCATAGTAAGTTGGGAATGATATGCCATGTCCAGCAAACTTGATAGCTGAACACATATAATGTAGGTCGATATTTGAGATATCTGCAAATGCGCAACGAAGTGTGCGCGTCTACTATTATATGTTATTTGGAAACAGAATATATATTCATATTCAATTGCCCCAGCTTCTCCATCACTGCAACATATTCATTCGTTTTTGTCAGTACCTTGGTCATAGCTCCGATATTATACTCAATCTTCTTCAGCTTTGACATGCAAGGTTACAGCAACAGGTTGCGCTTCACTTGGAACTTCTGCAATATCCATAGAGGTGTCATCCTTTGTTTACCACCAAAGATGTGTAAATTCTCAACTGGAACAGCCCCTTATACATGCCTTGATAGTTGATGTTCAAATCTACCATGATTGGAAGTACAAGGCATAGCTATAGTCAAATCTACCGACGAATGCGGTTCATTCTCGCAGCAACAATGGTCTTCTGGTGGTCCATGGACATCGATGTGATTTTTATTATATTTGAGGTGCCACTTCCGGTATATTATAACAAATCTTATCTATTTTGTAAAAAAACTATTGTAATTTCCTTGTTTTCCAGGATGTCTTGTATTGTTGCAAGTCTTTAATATAAATCTAGAGCCTTGTATGCAAAAAACAAAAATTGTAATATCTTTGTAATTTACAATGTGTATGTCACACATGGATTGTAATTGCTTTGCCATAAATACCATTTTTACCATTAAACAAAATCAGGTGACTCATACTCAGGAATCTGAGATGAACACATTTACCATCACAATTCAACCTAAAAAAGGTTTACCTGATGCTTTTGACCAAAATCACATTCATTGCTTCTCATGTACCAGCACTGCAATGAACTCTTTCCCATACAAGCAAAATTGGTCACTTTGCTCAAAGCTAATCTTTGATGACGCACTTTCCACAAGGGTTTCTTTTTAGTATGAGAAATTAATGTATGAATACAAGGCTTCTATGATGAAAACAAACCATTCAAATAAAATCGATGTTAACATCCAAAGGAAAATCGATCTTTGGTGACTTACTTTGCGCATCGATTACTTTTAGTATGAGAAACTCATTCAAAAGTAAGGTATGTTAAAAAAATATAAGCTTGTATGATTTTTTTAGAAAAGGAGGAGGACCCCCGGCCTTTGCATCTGGGCGATGCATGCCGCCACTTTATTAATTATTCTCATAAGACCTTACAAAGTCATACAACAATAAGACTAAAGCCACCGTCTAAGCAACAACTGTCGCTACATCTATCCAATTGATGAAGGGGCGCTGATAGCCTGGGCCTAATACCAAACAGACATCGCAGCCAGACCTAACATCTAAGACCTGAGGTCCCAATCAGGATGCCTGCCGGGTATGGGCACCCACCAGTCTGGCGTGCTCCTAAACAGGACGCATGTCGGGTATGAGGCCGCCGCAACCACTTGCCACCAATCCATCTTCAGAGCTGTACTCCTGCATCAACCTTGCCCGGTCTAGCTGCCGCCGATGCCACCACGATGCCAGACAGTGTCGACCTCCTGCGCGTGTCCATCACCACACATCTGACGCCAAGCCTCCGCTGCTCCATGCCGCCAAGAGCCGCCGCTATGAATATGTAGAAAGAAACACCGCTCCACCCCCACCTCGCCAAACTGCGAGAGCCGCCGAGATGGACCCCGCGCGCTCGTCACCGTCTCTGATCCGAACCAATCCGCAAACACAACGCCATCACAGATCCGCCTTGGACAAGGACTACACCACGCCATGTCGCCGCTGGAAGCCCGAGCTTCACCCGCCACCACCATCCAGGGCCGCCGCCCCGGGATCCAGACAGAACATCGCCGCTGCCACCGGCCTTGTTCCGCCGTCACCAACCGGCCACTGCGACCTCCGCCGCCATGCCGCCGACTAATCTGGGTGAGGATATCCATCCTCCCCGAGGGCACACGCCGCAGCCTCTTCTCCGCGTACTCGCACGGGAAGCCACCATGGGCGCGTGCCCACCCCTGCCGGATGCCACGCACGTGCCTCCCCGCCGCCGGTGAAGGCCGCCGCCACGAGAAGACCCGCACGCAGCCGCCACACAGCTAGACGTCGACCCATCTGCAGCCGCACCATCGGGCCCGCCGCCGTCAAGATTGTCGCTGCTGCGCCGCCAGGATCCGCGTGCCCTGGCGCCTCCGCCAGGCCTGGTGATGACCCACAAGTATAGGGGATCTACCGTAGTCCTTTCGATAAGTAAGAGTGTCGAATCCAACAAGGAGTAGAAGGAAATGACAAGCGGTTTTCAGTAAGGTATTCTCTGCAAGCACTGAAATTGTCGGTAACAGATAGTTTTGTGATAAGGTAATTTGTAACGGGTAACAAGTAACAAAAGTAAACAAGGTGCAGCAAGGTGGCCAAATCCTTTTTGTAGCAAAGGACAAGCTTGGACAAACTCTTATATAAAGGAAAGCGCTCCCGAGGACACATGGGAATTATCGTCAAGCAAGTTTTCATCATGCTCATATGATTCGCGTTCGTTACTTTGATAATTTGATATGTGGGTGGACCGGTGCTTGGGTACTGCCCTGCCTTGAACAAGCATGCCACTTATGATTAACCCCTCTTGCAAGCATCCGCAACTACAAAAGAAGTATTAAGGTAAACCTAACCATAGCATGAAACATATGGATCCAAATCAGCCCCTTACGAAGCAACGCATAAACTAGGGTTTAAGCTTCTGTCACTCTAGCAACCCATCATCTACTTATTACTTCCCAATGCCTTCCCCTAGGCCCAAATAATGGTGAAGTGTCATGTAGTCGACGTTCACATGACACCACCAGAGGAAAGACAACATGCATCTCATCAAAATATCGAACGAATACCAAATTCACATGACTACTTATAGCAAGACTTCTCCCATGTCCTCAGGAACAAACGTAACTACTCATAAATCATATTCATGTTCATAATCAGAGGGGTATTAATATGCATAAAGGATCTGAACGTATGATCTTCCACCAAATAAACCAACTAGCATCAACTACAAGGAGTAATCAACACTACTAGCAAACCCACAGGTACCAATCTGAGGTTTTGAGACAAAGATCGGATACAAGAGATGAACTAGGGTTTGAGATGAGATGGTGCTGGTGAAGATGTTGATGGAGATTGACCCCCTCCCGATAAGAGGATCGATGGTGATGATTTCCCCCTCTCGGAGGGATTCTTCCCTAGCAGAATAGCTCCGCCGGAGCCCTAGATTGGTTCTGCCAAGGTTCCGCCTCGTGGCGGCGGCGCTTTGTCCTGAAAGCTTGCTTATGATTTTTGTTTCCAGGGCAAAAGACTTCATATAGCCAGAGATGGGCACCGGAGGCCTGCCAGGGGATCCACGAGATAGGGGGGCGCGCCCAGGGGGTAGGGCACGCCCCCACCCTCTTGGATGGTGGGTGGCCCCCTGTGGTGCGTTCTTCGCCCAATATTTTTTATATTTTCCAAAACTGACTTCCATTGAGTTTAAGGACTTTTGGAGTTGTGCAGAATAGGTCTCTAATATTTTCTCCTTTTCCAGCCAGATTTCCAACTGTCGGCATTCTCCCTCTTCGTGCAAACCTTGTAAAATAAGAGAGAATAGTCATAAGTATTGTGACATAGTGTGTAATAACAGCCCATAATGCAATAAATATCAATATAGAAGCATGATGCAAAATGGACGTATCAACTCCCCCAAGCTTAGACCTCGCTTGTCCTCAAGCGGAAGCCGATAACGAAAATTATGTCCACATGTTTAGAGATAGAGGTGTCGATATTATAAAATAGGGACATGAGGGCATCATGATCATTCTTATAACAACAACATATATATATATTGTCATATGATTTCTTATGCTAAAGTAACAATTTATTCACAATGTCAAGTATGAATCGGAAACTTCATTGAAAACTAACAAACTATAATCTCAGTCATTGAAGCAATTGCAATTTATCATAACATCGAAAAGAGTCAATATAAGAGCTTTTCAACAAGTCCACATACTCAACTATAATTTAGTCTTTCACGATTGCTAACACTCACGCAATACTTATGGGTATGAAGCTTTAATCGAACACAGAGAAAGATAGGGGCTTATAGTTTTGCCTCCCAACCTTTTACCTCAAGGGTAATGTCAACAATAATAGTTTATGAAAACCCACATCCAATTAGCTATATATATCAGGATCTTTCCAACACACAGTGCTTGCCAAAGGATAAAGTATAAAAAGGAGAGGTGAAGATCACCGCGACTCTTGCATAAGACATAAGACAAAAATAAAAGATAGGCCCTTCACAGAGGGACGCAGAGGTTGTCATGTGTTTTTATGGTTAGATGCATGAAATCTTAATGCAAAATAACGCCACTTTATATTGCCACTTGTGATATGGACCTTTATTATGCAGTCCGTCGCTTTTATTTCTTCCACATCACAAGATTGTATGAAGCTTATTTTATCCACACTAATAGATCATACATATTTAGAGAGCAATTTTTATTGCTTGCAACGATGACAATTTACTTGAAGGATCTTACTCAATCCATAGGTATATATGGTGGACTCTCTGGCAAAACTGGGTTTAAGGATATTTGGAAGCACAAGTAGTATCTCTACTTGGTGCAAAGAATTTGGCTAGCATGAGGGGGAAAGGCAGGCTCAACATGTTGGATGATCCATGATGATATAATTTATTTCGGATGTAAGAAAACATAACCCATTACGTTGTCTTCCTTGTCCAACATCAACTTTTTAGCATGTCATATTTTAATGAGTGCTCACAATCATAAAAGATGTCGAAGATAGTATATTTATATGTGAAAACCTCTCTTTCTTTATTACTTCCTATTAATTGCAACGATGACCAAAACTACGTTTGTCAACTCTCAACAAATTTTATTCATCATACTCTTTATATGTGAAGTCATTACTCCCCATAAGATCAATATGATCTCTTTATTTCTTTTTATTCTTTCTTTTTTTCAAGATCATAGCAAGATAACCAAGCCCTTGAGTCAAAACTAATCTTTATTATATATAGCTCACGGACTCGATTACATAGAAGGATCATAAAGCAAAACTAAAAACTAAATCATACTAAAACTTTATTCTACTAGATCAAGATATTACCAAAAGGACCAAACTAAGAAAAAAGGTAAAGATAAAAGTGTGATGGTGATACGATACCGGGGCACTCCCCCAAGCTTGGCAGTTGCCTAGGGGAGTGCCCATACTCGATACTCAATTCTCCTTTGGTGGTAGTGATAATGCAGTTGTTGATGATGTAGGCTTGTCGTCCATCTTCCAAGGCATAGGCTCACCATCATAGAAGGATGATCGAGTCTCCGGGATCCTCAAATCTGCAGCCAAACTCATTCTCTTGAATCTATATTCATACTCACAATTTTGGTTTTGTAGGTCATAGATCTGGGCTTGGAGGTGCTCGATTTTCTCGTGAAGCTTGAAGATGGTCTCCCCAATGTTCTTGGCATCCAGCTTGTGATTGTTGGCGAAATCCGCGATCATCATGTGGTTGGCATCGAGTCCGCGTTCCACCATCCCTTGGCACTTGAAAACATGCTGCTCCATTGCTTCGAGTCTTGTATCCACGCTTCCGGTCCTCCTTGGTCCCCCAACATCGCAGATGCGCAGCACCCCCTCACGCAACTCAATGGTTTGAGGGTGTTGCAGCTACTGGGGAACACAGTAATTTAAAAAAAAATCCTACGTACACGCAAGATCTATCATGGTGATGCATAGCTACGAGAGGGAAGAGTGTTGTCCACATACCCTCGTAGACTGTAAGTGGAAGCATTATGACAACGCGGTTGATGTAGTCGTACGTATTCACGATTCGACTGATCCTAGTACCGAAAGTACGGCACCTCTGTGATCTGCACACATTCAGCTCGGTGATGTCCCACTAACTCTCGATCCAGCTGAGTGTCGAGGGAGAGCTTCGTCAGCACGACGGCGTGATGACGGTGATGATGAAGCTACCGGCACAGGGCTTCACCTAAGCACTACGACGATATGACCGAGGTGGATTATGGTGGAGGGGGGCACCGCACACGGCTAAGACAATGATCAACTTGTGTGTCTATGGGGTGCCCCCTCCCCCATATATAAAGGAGTGGAGGAGGGGGGAGGGCCGACCCTCTATGGCGTACCCTGGAGGAGTCCTACTCCCACAGGGAGTAGGATCCCCCCTTCCCTAGTTGGACTAGGAGAGAAGGAAGGGGGAGAGGGAGGAAGGAAAGGGGGGCGCCGCCCCCTTCCTAGTTCAATTCAGACCAGAGGGGGAGGGGGCATGCGGCCTGCCCTGGCTGCCTCTCTCTCTCCACTAAAGCCCATTAGGGCCCATATACACCCCGGGGTCTTCCGGTAACCCCCCGGTACTCCGGTATATGCCCAAACTCACTTGGAACCATTCTGATGTCCAAACATAGGCTTCCAATATAACAATCTCTATATCTCGACCATTTCGAGACTCCTCGTCATGCTCGTGATCTCATCCGGGACTCCGAACAACCTTCGGTTCATCAAAACACATAAACTCATAATACTGATCACCACCAAACATTAAGCGTGCGGACCCTACGTGATGTGGAGCATCCCAAGGTCATCCCCATGGACCTACCATCGTCTCACCAAGTGCCTAGCGGACCCATGGCACGAGCATGTGCAAGAGCTCTCGAAACCGAGGTGACATCTCTCCTCTCACATTTCCACTTTGATGCACATGAGACATGGCTACTACCTCAAACGGAGACATTGTGCATACTCAGGTACCAAGGAGATAGCCATGGAGAAGCTAAGGAGCAATAAGGATCGGGAGCGGAAGATATGCGTGAAGACGGAGAAGAAATCAGCCAAGTCCTAGGCTGGTCGGATGATCCGGATGAGGTCTCGGATGATCCGGACCCCAGCCCGGACGATCCGGACAATTGAAGACCCGAGAGCAACAGGAGCTGCCCTGAAGCTGGATCATCTGGACATACCCGGACGTCCGGACCCTGACCCGGACATCCGGACCTCTCGCAGCCCCCTCGACACAGCCGGACGATCCGGACGCCGACCCAGATCATTCGGACCCCCGAAGCCCGGATCATCCGGACCAACATCTGGATCATCCGGACCGTGCCTGCGTGCATGATGTTGGGCCGAGGCCCATGTACCCCTTCGCCCCCTTTGCATATATAAACGACTCCTCCTCTACTTTTCTAGGGTTAGTGTTGTGTTAGCTCATATTTGAGATAGAGCATCGCTCATCCACATCGGATCTACTCCACGAGAGAGACCGCGACCCCTCTTCGGAGAAGATCCCTTTCGATTCAAGACCTCCTCGCGGAGAAGACCATTAAGACCTCCTCACGGAGAAGACCGGTTACCATTTGTATCGTCCGTTATTGATTGTTGATCATGTGATCTCTTATGTACTCGAGGATCTAGCATATGTGTGACTATTTCGTGTTGGTTTTAGTGATTCTCTCATGTTTGCCCTCATGATTACCCTCGTGTTTCCCCTCGTGTTCTTCGTGTTCATCGTAGGATCCACTCCTTTCGTGAAAGATCGGCTACATAGGGTTCCACCCTACATCATCTTGGTATCTAGAGCCACGTTGATTATGATTTTGGAGCCTCCCTGTTGTGTTTCTAGCCTAGTTCTTGTTGATTTTGTCTCTAATTCGAAAATCCCCACAAAAATAGGCCCAAAAAAATTTCTTGTGATTTGTGAGTTTTGATGATGTTTTGTTGGTTTTGATCCATGAATTTGTTGTGTTGCAAGTGGATCTTACCTTCCCCCACCATCCCCACCTCGCAATCCACCCAAAAATCCATGAAATCTTCGAATTTGCCCCCTTTTCCACGTTCATCCCGAGCCATCCCCGAGCGCAGTTGACCTGCTCGGATCATCCGGACCCTGACCCGGATCATCCGGATTCGCCAAGATCATTCGGCTCCTGGCCCGGGTCATCCAGCTTCGCCAAGATCATCCGGCTCCTGGCCCGGATCATCCGGCTTCCCCTGACGAAACTGCATTTTCTGCAGTTTTTAGCCAGCACCGCCTACGCCTCCGCATACCCCCCTCGACCACCACCACCTACCTTCCGCCAACCCTCTCGATACATCCACCATTTCACCGCTACCAACTCCGAGACATTTTGACGCTTTTGGTTTTGAGAATTTGAGTTGTGGTTCACCTAGGGTGTTTTGGCTAACTAGGAACAGTTCGACATCGACATCACCACCGCTCATCTTCGCCACGGACGCGTCATCAACAATGACCACATTGACTACATCTTGGTATTCGTGCCACCATTTTGCATCATACCGTAAGCAACAACGGTAACCTCATCTTGGGTTCGTGACACCCTCAACCGTAAGCAAGGACGGTAGCTTCGACGACATCTTTGTCCACCCCTTGCCTTTACATTGATAACCACCATACCCTTATCTTTTTGCGTAGCTTACCCATAGGGACCAGCCTTTGAGTATTGCCGGCAACGTAACTTGTGCACATTAGTGATCATACTTCCCATAGCATACATACATCATTGGTGCATATCTTGGTATCATCTCTTGTGTCACAAAGTTGTCATCGCATACACAATTGCTATCTTGGTTCGTGAAGCATTGCATGAGAAAAGCGCTCAACACACAAAGAGCCAAACAAGCTTTTAAGCAAAAGGGAAAGATAAGCAAAGAGCTTATAAGCAAGAACCATAGCATCATACAACATTAAGATTGTCAAACTAGATCATCTTGGATCATATCATCGAAACACCATACATAGAGCATACTTGGGTTAGAAGTCAATGCATTTTTGCTTAGTAGGTTGTGCACAAGTTTGTATCCGCCTATTGTGCAATCGTGCTAGCGTCTCTCTAGTGTTGTGCAACAAGAGCATTTTCGTGGATTCCACATTTTGGCTCATCCTTGGTTGCACAATCCCACTTATCTCTTTGCGTGTGTGTTTCCGTGTACCTTACATTGCTTGGTATACTTGTTGCATTTGCAAATTTGCGAATCTTTTCCAACATTATTGAATCTTGCTTACTTTCACATCAAATTTTGTGCCACCATCCTAACCAAGCTCCACCATAAGCTTTTACATGTGTAGGTGTGAGAAACCGACAAGAATTGGTACCAATTGTGCTATTTCCTTGTCCACATTGGAGTGATCATTGATCCACCTTCAACTTCGGTCAAGGTACATTTGGTATATGTCCTTCTCTTTGTACCACTCACATTTTTCTCTTGGAATGATGGATAGGCCAAGTACTTCTACCAACCCACTCTTCATTGAGCGCGACGACGACATGAACTCCTACGTCACCAAGAGCCACCTCTTTGGTGCACAACGTGCTTTGCATCAAGAGCAACAAGCAATGAGTGAACGCATCGACAACCTCGCCGCCGACTTGCGACTCTTTGAGCAACGTACAAGGGACTACTTCGACCACAAGCTCGACGATCACAAGCAAGAGAACGACGCAAGAACGGACGAGATTCGCGCCTTGTTGCTCAACCACTCTTCTTCCACTTCATCCTCATAAAGACGAAGCTGCTCAAGTCGACACTCCGACTTCACCCTCTCCGGCTCAAGTACACCGACATCGAACACTCTTCGTCATGCCGCGCGCAATGACCATCAAGCAAGCATCAATCCTCTATGTGACACCGACCCTCAAGAGCACCGACAACGTAAAACCCAAGAGGCTTTTGCGCTAGCACATGAACGGCAACGACAACGCCAACATGAAGAGGAAGAGCGAGCGCGTCTACACCAAGATGCCGAGGCACAACGACAAGAACAACAACTCCGTGATGGTCAAGCACTTGAGGCGCAACAAGCCCTCCAAGATTCAAGTCGAGCCGTAGCCAACCGAGGCCGACAAGCTCATGAACATGAAGAAGCACTTCGCGAAGAAGCTCACAGACGAAGATTTCAAGCTCGCGTGCATTGTCAAGTTCCTCCTCGAGCTCGACAAGCCCCTCCACAAGCTCCTCAAGGACATAAAGTTCACCAAGAGCATGAAGACAATGGGAATCCCCCACAACAAGAGCAACATGAGGTTGACAACCCTCCACACCAAGAGCAACACGAGCTTAACAATCATCAACAACATGGCGTCATCATCCCCGACCCCAACACAATGAAGAGCAACGATACGACAAGCTCAAGTTCACCATGCCCAAGTTCAATGGAAGCAACGATCCCTAAGATTACCTTTCATGGGCATTGAAGGTCGACAAAATCTTCCGTTTGCACAATTATGAAGAAGAGAAGAAGATCGCGATGGCATCCCTTGAGTTCCAAGACTATGTCCTCATTTGGTGGGAACAAGTCATCGAGCGCCATGAGGCAATAGGAGAACCACCCATCACTACTTGGGCGCAAATGAAGGATGTCATGAGAGCACGCTTCGTGCCTACCTACAACAACCGCGACCTCTTCAAGAAACTCCAACTACTCAAGCAAGGAACCAAGAGCGTTGAAGAGTACTACAAGGAGATGGAGATTGCCATGATAAGAGCCAATGTCACGGAAGATGATGAGCAAACTATGGCATGTTTCTTGAATGGACTCGATCACCCTATCAAGAAGATCGCCGACTTCCAACATACTCGAACCTCATTGAGCTAGTGCATCAAGATACCAAAGCGGAACACCAAGTGCAAGATGATTTAAAGTATGCCAAGTTCTCATCCAAGTCATATGGTTTCTCCAACACCCAAACTTCAACGACCCCAACACCTTCTACATTGATGTCTACTACACAACCTTCTTCTTGTAGACGTCGTTGGGCCTCCAAGTGCAGAGGTTTGTAGGACAGTAGCAAATTTCCCTCAAGTGGATGACCTAAGGTTTATCAATCCATAGGAGGCATAGGATGAAGATGGTCTCTCTCAAGCAACCCTGCAACCAAATAACAAAGAGTCTCTTGTGTCCCCAACACACCCAATACAATGGTAAATTGTATAGGTGCACTAGTTCGGTGAAGAGATGGTGAAACAAGTGGTATATGGATAGTAGATAAAGGTATTTGTAATCTGAAATAATAAAAACAGCAAGGTAGCAAGTGATAAAAGTGAGCGTTAACGGTATTGCAATGATAGTAAACAAGGCCTAGGGTTCATACTTTCACTAGTGCAAGTCCTCTCAATAATAATAGCATAATTGGATCACATAACTATCCTCAACATGCAACAAAGAGTCACTCCAAAGTCACTAATAGCGGAGAAAGAACAAATAGATTATGGTAGGGTACGAAGCCACCTCAAAGTTATTCTTTCCAATCAATCCGTTGGGCTATTCCTATAAGTGTCACAAACAGCCCTAGAGTTCGTACTAGAATAACACCTTAAGACACAAATCAACCAAAACACTAATGTCACCTAGATACTCCAATGTCACCTCAAGTATTCGTGGGTATGATTATACGATATGCATCACACAATCTCAGATTCATCTATTCAACCAACACAAAGGACCTCAAAGAGTGCCCCAAAGTTTCTACCAGAGAATCACGACGAAAACGTGTGACAACCCCTATGCATAGGTTCATGGGCGGAACCCACAAGTTGATCACCAAAACATACATCAATTGGATCAATAGAATACACCATTGTCACCACGGGTATCCCACACAAGACATACATCAAGTGTTCTAAAATCTTTAAAGACTTAATCCGATAAGATTACTTCAAAGGGGAAACTCAATTCATTACAAGAGAGTAGAGGGGGAGGAGAAACATAAGATCCAACTATAATAGCAAAGCTCGCGATACATCAAGATCATATCATCTCAAGAACACGAGAGAGAGAGAGATCAAACACATAGCTACTGGTACATACCCTCAGCCCCGAGGGAGAGCTACTCCCTCCTCGTCATGGAGAGCACCGGGATGATGAAGATGGCCACCGGAGAAGGATTGCCCCTTCCGGCAGGGTGCCGGAACGAGTCTAGATTGGTTTTGGGTGGCTACGGAGGCTTCTGGCGGCGGAACTCCCGATCCATTCTTTGTTCTAGAAGTTTTAGGATACGTAGGTATATATGGGTGAAAGAGATACGTCAGGAGACCGAAGGGGGGGCCACGAGGCAGGGGGCGCGCCCTAGGGGGGTGGGCGCACCCCCTACCCTCGTGAGCACCTCCCTTCTTTCCTGACGTGCACTCCAAGATTTTCTGGTAGCTTTCCTTCCAAAAATAACTTCTCCAGTTGATTTCGTTCCGTTCTGACTCCGTTTGATATTCCTTTTCTTCGAAACACTGAAATAGGCAAAAAACAACAAATCTGGGCTGGGCCTCCGGTTAATAGGTTAGTCCCAAAATAATATAAAAGTGGATAATAAAGCCCAATATTGCCCAAAACAGTAGATAACATAGCATGGAGCAATCAAAAATTATAGATACGTTGGAGACGTATCATACATCAACAAAGCCTTCTCCAAGCAACGTCGACAAGTCGAGTTACAAGAAAGCTTCGTCAACCCCAAGTCATCTTACTACAACGAGCAACTTCAAGCCGAGAGCTTCATCATCATCAACCCCAACCGATGAGACCGTCAAGACAAGTTCCTTCAACTCCTTCACATGTGGAGGTCGTGGCCACAAGTCCTTTGAGTGCACCAACAAGCGAACCATGATCCTCAATGACGATGGTACTTATGACTCAATGAGCGAAGGAGAAATGGACGCCCTCGAGCAAGTCGCCATGCACCGGCAAGTGAACGATGAAGAGGAACAAGTCTTTTGCGATGAAGATTCAAGTCCCGCTCTAGTTGTCTCCAAGGTCTTGACTCTCCAACATCACCAAGAAGAAGACCAACGATGCATCAAGGTCATCATCGATGGAGGAAGTTGTCATAACCTCGCAAATGAAGAACTTTGCTCCAAGCTCCAATTACCCAAGACGAAGCACCCACATCCCTACAAAGTGCAATGGCTTAGCGACTCCGGCACTATTCAAGTCGAGCATCGAGTACAAGTCTCCTTCAAAATTGGCGCCTACGAAGACGCTTTGGAGTGACGTCGTTCCTATGACTGTTTGCCACCTTCTTCTTGGACGCCCATGGCAATTTGATAGAGGTGTCATCCACAACGGCCGAACGAACCACTACATCTTCAAGATGAAAGGAAAGGAGTACGTACTTCGCCCCATGTCTCCAAGCCAAGTGATCGCCGACAAGCAAGCCACCCATCGTGGAGAGAATAGTGAGAGAGCGAACCCCCAAAAAGAGAGTGAGCGCCACAAGTCCAAATCAAGCGCCTCCATGATGAGCGACAATAAGAACTTGGTCCTATTTGCCACCAAAAGTGAGATAAGAGGAGTGTGTGAGAACCCATCTAGTGTTCTACACTATGTCCTTTTGTGCAAGGACGATGCACCAAACGCTAACACCTCTCACGCTCTACCTTTAGTGTTGTCCTCTCTTTTGCAGGAACTTCAACATGTTTTTCCTAACAAGCTGCCTCCAGGTCTACCTCCACTACGAGGCATCGAGCACCGCATCGACCTCATCCTCGGAGCACCTCTTCCGAACAAAGCTCCCTACCGCGTCAACCCCGAAGAAACCAAAGAAATACAATGGCAAGTAAAGCATATCATAGACCATGGACATGTGCGTGAAAGTTTGAGTCCTTGTGCCGTTCTGGTCATTCTTGTGCCAAAACGAGACGGTAGCTTTCGCATGTGCTCCGATTGTAGACCTATCAATGCTATCACCATTCGCTATAGGTATCCCATTCCACGCCTTGACGATATGCTTGATGAACTTAGTGGTGCCACTATCTTTTCAAAAATTGATCTTAAAAGTGGTTACTATCAAATCCGCATACAAGAGGGTGATGAATGGAAAACAACTTTCAAAACCAAGTTTGGGTTGTATGAGTGGTTAATCATGCCTATGGGTCTATCGGAAGCACCGGGTACTTCTATGCGTCTTATGAATCATGTCTTTCGCCCTTACATTGGTGTGTTTGTTGTGGTCTACTTCGATGATATCCTTGTTTATACCAAATCTCTCAAAGATCATGTCACCCATGTTCGAACCGTTTTGCAAACTCTTCGAAGCGAGCATCTCTTTGCTAACATGGAAAAGTGCCTTTTCGGCGTTGATAAGCTCGTTTTCTTGGGTTTTGTTGTATCTTCTAAGGGTGTTCATGTAGATGAGTCCAAGATCAATGCTATTAAGACTTGGCCCCAACCAACCAACTTGCAACAAGTGCATAGCTTTCTTGGCATTGCGGGTTTCTATCGTCGCTTTGTGAAAGATTTTAGCACCATTGCTTCACCTTTGCATGCTTTGAGCAAGAAGAATGCACCTTTTGTTTGGGGACCATCCCAAGATACCGCTTTCAATGAGCTTAAGAATTTACTTACTCATGCTCCCGTGCTTGCATTACCCAACTTTGACAAGCCCTTTGAGATTCATTGTGATGCTAGTGGTAATGGCATAGGAGGTGTGTTAACGCAAGAGAAGCGCCCAATAGCTTACTTTAGTGAGAAACTTTCCGGAGCGCAACTCAATTACCCCATCTATGACAAAGAGCTCTATGTTGCATGAATGGGAACACTATCTTCGCCCTCATGAATTCATCATTCATACCGATCATGAAACGCTCAAGTATCTTAAGGGCCAAACCAAGTTGAACAAGCGTCATGCTAAATGGAGTGAATTTATTGAGTCTTTTCCTTATGTCATCAAGTACATTAAAGGTAAGGAAAATATTGTGGCGGACGCCCTTTCCCGCATATGCATGCTTGTTACTCAACTTGAATTGGATGTCATTGGCTTTGAGCACATAAAAGACTTGTATGAGCATGATCCTACTTTTGCTACTCCTTATGCCAAGTGTTTGTTGCACACCTCTTGGGAACGCTATTACATCAAAGATGGATATCTTATGAGAGCTAGCATGCTTTGCATCCCCGAGTCTTCTCTTCGTTTGTTGCTTTTGCAGGAATCTCATGGAGGAGGCCTAATGGGACATTTTGGACGCGACAAGACTTGCGCCACACTCTCCAAGAACTACTATTGGCTGAACATGTTTCACGACGTCAACCGCTTCACCAACCGATGCTCTACATGTCGCAAAGTTAAGTCCAAAGCTCAATCCCATGGCCTTTACATGCCTATACCAATTCCATATCAACCATGGGAAGACATTAGCATGGATTTTGTACTTGGCTTGCCTAGGACTAGAAATGGAAAGGATTCGGTATTTGTCGTTGTGGGCTGATTCTCTAAGATGGCACACTTCATACCATGCAACAAGATAGACGATGCTTCACATGTTGCCAATCTCTTTTGCAGGGGAATATTGCGTCTACATGGAGTACCAAAGACGATCGTCTTGGACCGCGACGTCAAGTTCCTAAGCTAATTTTGGAAGACCCTATGCTCGGATTCAAGCTACTCTTCTCCACGGCGTATCATCCACAAACCGACGGCCAAATGGAGGTGACCAACCACACCCTCTCCACTCTACTTCGAGTACTCATCAAGAATAACATCAAGGAGTGGGAGGAGTGTCTACCTATCGCCGTGTTCGCCTACAACCGCGCAAAACACTCAACAATCGGCAAGTCCCCTTTCGAGGTCGTCTACGGATTCAACCCATTGTCACCATTGGACATTCTTCCTCTACCACTCCAAGAGCGCATCAATTTGGACGCAAGTGCGCGTGTGACTCATCTCAAGAGGGCGTATGAAAATACAAGGCATACCATCGAGCGCCAAGTACAAGGACTTGCGACCAAGCTCAACATCAACAAGCACCCTATGGTATTCAACATTGGAGATCTTGTGTGGCTACACCTTCGCAAGGACCGCTTTCCTCAAGAACGCAAGTTCAAACTTCGACCACGAGCGGATGGACCCTTCAAGGTGCTTGCGCGCTACAACAACAACGCATACAAGATCGACATTCCGCGCGACAAGTACTCCGTGAGCGACATCTTCAACGTCAAAGATCTCTCTCCCTACCATGGTGATGAAGAATTTGATCCGAGGACAGATCTTACCCAAGGGAGGGGAGATGATGCGGAGCATCCCAAGGTCATCCCTATGGACCTACCATCGTCTCACCAAGTGCCTAGCGGACCCATGACACGAGCACGTGCAAGAGCTCTCGAAACTGAGGTGACATCTCTCCTCTCACATTTCCATTTCGATGCACATGAGACATGGCTACTACCTCAAATGGAGACATTGTGCATACTCAGGTACTAAGGAGCTAGCCATGGAGAAGCTAAGGAGCAAGAAGGATCGACAACGGAAGATATGCGTGAAGACGGAGAAGAAATCAGCCAAGTCCCAGGCTGGCCGGATGATCCGGACGAGGTCTCGGACGATCCGGACTCAGCCCGGATGATTCGGACCATGGCCCAAACGATCTGGACAATTGAAGACCCGAGAGCAACAGGAGCTTCCCTGAAGCTAGATCATACGGACCCAGTCCCGGATCATCCGGACATACCAGGACGTCCGGACCAGGACCCGGACCTCCTGACCTCCCGCAGCCCTCTCGACATAGCCGGATGATCCGGACGCCGACCCGGATCATCCGGACCGTGCCTGCGTGCATGATGTTGGGCCGAGGCCCATGTACCCCTTCGCCCCCTTTGCCTATATAAACGACTCCCCCTCTACTTTTCTAGGGTTAGCATTGTGTTAGCTCATATTTGAGATAGATCATTGCTCATCCACATCGGATCTACTCCACGAGAGAGACCACGGCCCCTCTTCGGAGAAGATCCCTTTGGATTCAAGACCTCCTTGCGGAGAAGACCATCAAGACCTCCTCACGGAGAAGATCGGTTACTATTTGTATCTTCCGTTGTTGATTGTGGATCGTGTGATCTCTTATGTACTCGAGGATCTAGCATATGTGTGACTATTTCTTGTTGGTTTTAGTGATTCTCTCGTGTTTCCCCTCGTGTTCTTCGTGTTCATCGCGGGATCCGCTCCTTTCGTGAAAGATCGGCCATATAGGGTTCCACCCTACATCACTACGGGTTCAACAACTATGTAGACATGACCGAGACTCATCTCCGGTCAATAACCAATAGCGGAACCTGGATGCTCATATTGGTTCCTACATATTCTACGAAGATCTTTATCGGTAAAACCGCATAACAACATACGTTGTTCCCTTTGTCATCGGTATGTTACTTGCCCGAGATTCAATCGCCGGTATCTCAATACCTAGTTCAATATCGTTACCGGCAAGTCTCTTTACTCGTTCTGTAATGCTACATCCCGTAACTAACTCATTAGTCACATTGCTTGCCAGGATTATAGTGATGTGCATTACCGAGAGGGCCTAGAGATACCTCTCCGATACACGGAGTGACAAATCCTAATCTCGATCTATGCCGACTCAACAAACACCATTGGAGACACCTGCAGAGCATCTTTATAGTCACCCAGTGACGTTGTGACGTTTGATAGCACACTAAGTGTTCCTCCAGTATTCGGGAGTTGCATAATCTCATAGTCATAGGAACATGTATAAGTTATGGAGAAAGCAATAGAAATAAACTAAACGATCATAGTGCTAAGCTAATGGATGGGTCAAGTCAATCACATCATTCTCTAATGATGTGATCCCATTAATTAAATTACAACTCATGTGTATGGCTAGGAAACTTAACCATCTTTGATCAACGAGCTAGTCAAGTAGAGGCATACTAGTGACACTCTGTTTGTCTATGTATTCACACATGTAGTTTCCGGTTAATACAATTCTAGCATGAATAATAAAAATTTATCATGATATAAGGAAATATAAATAACAACTTTATTATTGCCTCTAGGGCATATTTCCTTCAGTGTCCCACTTGCACTAGAGTCAATAATCTAGTTCACATCGTCATGTGATTTCACACCAATAGTTCACATCTTTATGTGATTAGTTTACATCTTCATGTGACTAATACCCCAAGTGTTTACTAGAGTCAATAATCTAGTTCACATCGCTATGTGTTTAACACCCAAAGAGTGATCATGTTTTGCTTGTGAGAGAAGTTTAATCTATGCGTCTCCAACATTCAGATCTGTATGTATTTTGCAAATTTCTATGTCTACAATACTCTGCACGGAGCTACCCTAGCTAATTGCTCCCACTTTCAATATGTATCTAGATCAAGACTTTGAGTCATCTAGATCGGTGTCAAAATCTTGCATCGACTTAACTCTTTACGACAAACTCTTTTATCACCTCCATAACCGAGAAATATTTCCTTAGTCCTCTAAGGATAATTTTGACCGTTGTCCAGTGATTTACTCCTAGATCACTATTATACTCCCTTGCCAAAATCATGCTAAGGTATACAATAGGTCTGGTACATAGTATAGCATACTTTATAGAACCTATGACTGAGGCATAGGGAATGACTTTTCTTTCTCTTTCTATTTTATGTCGTGGTCGGGTTTTGAGTCTTTACTCAACTTCACACCTTGCAACACAGGCAAGAACTCTTTCTTTGACTGATCCATTTTGAACTCCTTCAAAATTTTGTCAAGGTACGTACTCATTGAGAAAACTTATCAAGCGTCTTGATCTATATCTATAGATCTTGATGCTCAATACATAAGCAGCTTTACCGAGGTCGTTCTTTGAAAAACTCCTTTCAAACACTCCTTCATGCTTTCCAGAAAATTCTACATCATTTCCGACCAACAATATGTCATTCACATATACTTATCAGAAAGGTTGTAGTGCTCTCACTCACTTTCTTGTAAATACAAGCTTCACCGCAAGTCTGTATAAAACTATATGCTTTGATCAACTTATCAAAGCGTATATTCCAACTCCGAGATGCTTGCACCAGTCCATAGATGGGTCGCTGGAGCTTGCACGCTTTGTTAGCATCTTTAGGATTGACAAAACCTTCTGGTTGCATCATATACAACTCTTCTTCAATAAATCCATTAAGGATTGTAGTTTTGATATCCATTTGCTAGATTTCATAAAATGCGGCAACCGCTAACATGATTCAGACAGACTTTTAAGCATCGATGCGAGTGGGAAAATCTCATCATAGTCAACACCTTGAACTTGTCAAAAACCTTTTTCGACAATTCGAGCTTTGTAGATAGTAACACTACTATCAGCGTCCGTCTTCCTCTTGAAGATCGATTTATTCTGAATGGCTCACCGATCATCGGGCAAGTCAATCAAAGTCCATACTTTGTTCTCATACATGGATACCGTCTCAGATTTCATGGCCTTAAGACATTTTGTGGAATCTGGGCTCATCATCGCTTCCTCATAGTTCGTAGGTTCGTCATGGTCTAGTAACATGACTTCCAGAAAGGATTACCATACCACTCTAGTGCGGACCATACTCTGGTTGACCTACAAGGTTCGGTAGTAACTTGATCTGAAATTTCATGATCATCATCATTAGCTTCCTCATTAATTGGCGTAGGAATCACTAGAACTGATTTTTGTGATGAACTACTTTCCAATTCGGGAGAAGGTACAATTACCTCACCAAGTTCTACATTCCTCCCACTCACTTCTTTCAAGAGAAACTTCTTCTCTAGAAAGGATCCATTCCTAGCAACGAATATCTTGCCTTCGGATCTGTGATAGAAGATGTTCCCAATAGTTTCCTTTGGGTATCCTATGAAGACACATTTCTCCAATTTGGGTTCGAGCTTATCAGGTTGAAACTTTTTCACATAAGCATCATAGCCCCAAACTTTAAGAAACGACAGCTTAGGTTTCTTGCTAAACCACAGCTCATATGGTGTTGTCTCAACGGATTTAGATGGTGCCCTATTTAACGTGAATGCAGCTGTCTCTACTGTATAACCCCAAAATGATAGTGATAAATCGGTAAGAGACATCATAGATCGCACCATATCTAATAAAGTACGGTTATGACGTCCGGACACACCATTACGCTATGGTGTTCTAGGTGGCGTGAGTTACAAAATTATTCCGCATTGTTTCAAATAAAGACCAAACTCGTAACTCAAATATTCTCCTCCATGATCAGATCGCAGAAATTTTATTTTCTTGTTACGATGATTTTCCACTTCACTCTGAAATTCTTTGAACTTTTCAAATGTTTCAGACTTGTGTTTCATTAAGTAGATATACTCATATCTGCTCAAATCATTTGTGAAGGTCAGAAAATAACGATACCCGCCGCGAGCCTCAACACTCATTGGATCGCATACATCAGTATGTATTATTTCTAATAAGTCTGTTGCTCGCTCCATTGTTACGGAGAACGGAGTCTTAGTCATCTTGCCCATGAGGCATGGTTCGCAAGCATCAAGTGATTCCAAAAGTCTATCAGCATGGAGTTTCTTCATGCGCTTTACACCAATATGACCTAAACGGGAGTGCCACATATAATTTGCACTATCATTATTAACTTTGCATCTTTTGCTTCAATATTATGAATATGTGTATCACTACGATCGAGATTCAATAAACCATTTATATTGATTGTATGGCCATAGAAGGTTTTATTCATGTAAATAGAACAACAATTATTCTTTGACTTAAATGGATAACCGTATTGCAATAAACATGATCCAATCATATTTATGCTCAACGCAAACACCAAATAACATTCATTTTAGGTTCAACACTAATCTCGAAGGTAAAGGGAGTGTGTGATGGTGATCTTATCAACCTTGGAATCTCTTCCAACTCACATCATCACCTCGCCCTTAACTAGTCTCTGTTTATTTTGCAACTCCCGTTTCGAGTTACTACTCTTAGCAACTGAACCAGTATCAAATACCGAGGGTTTGCTATAAACACTAGTAAAGTACACATCAATAACATGTATATCAAATATACTTTTGTTCACTTTGCCATCCTTCTTATCCACCAAGTATCTAGGGCATTTCCACTTCCAGTGACCATTTCCTTTGCAGTAGAAGCACTCAGTTCCAGGCTTGGGTCTAGCTTTGGGCTTCTTCATGGGAGAAGCAACTTGCTTGTTATTCTTCTTTGAAGTTTCTCTTTCTTTCCCTTTGCCCTTTTCTTGAAACTAGTGGTCTTGCTAACCATCAACACTTGATGCTATTTCTTGATTTCTATCTTCGCCGATTTCAGCATCGCAAAGAGCTTGGGAATTACTTTCGTCATCCCTGGCATATTATAGTTCATCACTAAGTTCTAGTAACTTGGTGATAGTGACTAGAGAACTTTGTCAATTACTATCTTATCTGGAAGATTAACTCCCACTTGATTCAAGCAATTGTAGTACCCAGACAAGCTGAGCACATGCTCACTGGTTGAGCTATTCTCCTCCATCTTGTAGGCAAAGTACTATTAGAGGTCTCCTACCTCTCGACACGGGCATGAGTATGTGATGTCTACTACACAACCTTCTTCTTGTAGACGTTGTTGGGCCTCCAAGTGCAGAGGTTTGTAGGACAGTAGAAAATTTCCCTCAAGTGGATGACCTAAGGTTTATCAATCCGTGGGAGGCGTAGGATGAAGATGGTCTCTCTCAAACAAGCCTAGAACCAAATAGCAAAGAGTCTCTTGTGTCCCCAACACACCCAATACAATGGTAAATTGTAGAGGTGCACTAGTTCGGCGAAGAGATGATGATACAAGTGCAATATGGATGGTAGATATAGGTTTTTGTAATCTGAAAATATAAAAACAACAAGGTAATTAATGATAAAAGTGAGCGAAAACGGTATTGCAATGCATTGAAACAAGGCCTAGGGTTCATACTTTCACTAGTGAAAGTTCTCCCAACAATAATAACATAATTGGATCATATAACTATCCCTCAACATGCAACAAAGAGTCACTCCAAAGTCACTAATAGCGGAGAACAAACGAAGAGATTACTGTAGGGTACGAAACTGCCTCAAAGTTATCCTTTTTGATCGATCTATTCAAGAGTCCATAGTAAAATAACACGAAGCTATTATCTCCGTTGAATCTATCCTAGAGTTCGTACTAGAATAACACCTTAAGACACAAATCAACCAAAACCCTAATGTCACCTAGATACTCCAATGTCACCTCAAGTAGCCGTGGGTATGATTATACGATATGCATCACACAATCTCAAATTCATCTATTCAACCAACACAAAGAACTTCAAAGAGTGCCCCAAAGTTTCTACCGGAGAGTCAAGACGAAAACGTGTGCCAACCCCTATGCATAAGTTCATGAGGTCACGGAACTCGCAAGTTGATCACCAAAACATACGTCAAGTGGATCACGTGAATATCCCATTGTCACCACAGATAAGCACATGCAAGACATACATAAAGACTCAATCCGATAAGATAACTTCAAAGGGAAAACTCAATCCATTACAAGAGAGTAGAGGGGGAGAAACATCATAAGATCCAACTATAATAGCAAAGCTCGTGATACATCAAGATCGTGCTGAATCAAAAAAACGAGAGAGAGAGAGAGAGAGATCAAACACATAGCTACTGGTACATACCCTCAGCCCCGAGGGTGAACTACTCCCTCCTCGTCATGGAGAGCGTCGGGATGATGAAGATGGCCACCGAAGAGGGATTCCCCCCTCCGGCAGGGTGCCGAAACGGGTCTAGATTGGTTTTTGGTGGCTACAGAGGCTTGCGGCGGCGGAACTCCCGATCTAGGTTATGTTTCGGGGGTTTCTGTATTTGTAGGAATTTTTGGCATCAGGAATAAGTCAGGGGGGTCCTCGAGTCGTCCACGAGATAGGGCGGCGCGCCCGGGGGGGGGGGGTTAGGGCGTGCCCCCCACCCTCGTGGATGGCCCGGGACTCTTCTGGCCCAACTCTTTTACTCCTGGGGCTTCTTTTGGTCCATAAAAATCATCAAAAATGACATGTCAATTGGACTCCGTTTGGTATTCCTTTTCTGTAAAACTCAAAAACAAGGAAAAAACATAAACTGGCACTGGGCTCTAGGTTAATAGGTTAGTCCCAAAAATCATATAAAATAGCATATAAATGCATATAAAACATCCTATATGGATAATATAATAGCATGGAACAATAAAAAATTATAGATACGTTGGAGACGTATCAAGCATCCCCAAGATTAATTCCTGCTCGTCCTCGAGTAGGTAAATGATAAAAATAGAATTTTTGATGTGGAATGCTACCTAACATATTCATCAACGTAATCTTCTTTATTGTGACATGAATATTCAGATCCCAAAGATTCAAGCCAAAAGTTTAATATTGACATAAAAACAATAAAAAATTCAAGCATACTAACCAAGCAATTATGTCCTCTCAAAATAACATAGCCAAAGAAAGCTCATCCCTACAAAATCATATAGTTTGGCCATGCTTCATTTTTGTCACACAAAATGCTCCCATCATGCACAAACCCGATAACAAGCCAAGCAATTGTTTCATACTTTAGTATTCTCAATTTTTTTCAACTTTCACACAATACATGAGCGCGAGCCATGGACATAGAACTATGTGTGGAATAGAATATGATGATGGAGATTGTGTGGAGAAGACAAAAAAGGAGAAAGTCTCACATTGACGCGGCTAATCAACGGGCTATGGAGATGCCCATCAATTGATGTCAATGCGAGGAGTAGGGATTGCCATGCAACGGATGCACTAGAGCTATAAATGTATGAAAGCTCAACAAAAGGAACTAAGTGGGTGTGCATCGAACTTGCTTGCTCACGAAGACCTAGGGCATTTGAGGAAGCCCATTGTTGGAATATACAAGCCAAGTTCTATAATGAAAAATTCCCACTAGTATATGAAAGTGACAAAATAAGAGACTCTCTATCATGAAGATCATGGTGCTACTTTGAAGCACAAGTGTGGTAAACGGATAGTAGCATTGCCCCTTCTCTCTTTTTCTCTCTTTTTTTTGGGCCTTCTCTTTTTTTGCCTTTCTCCTTTTTTGCCTTTCTCTTTTTTTGGCCTTCTTTTTTTGCCTTTCTCTCTTTTTTTATTTCCTCACACAGGACAATGCTCTAATAATGATGATCATCACACTTCTATTTATTTACAACTCAAAAATTACAACTCGATACTAGAACAAAATATGACTCTATATGAATGCCTCCGGCGGTGTACCGGGATGTGCAATGAATCAAGAGTGACATCTATGCAAAATTATGAATGGTGGCTTTGCCATAAATACGATGTCAACTACATGATCATGCAAAGCAATATGACAATGGTGGAGTGTGTCATAATAAACGGAACGGTGGAAAGTTGCATGGCAATATATCTCGGAATGGCTATGGAAATGCCATAATAGGTATGTATGGTGGCTGTTTTGAGGAAGATATAAGGAGGTTTATGTGTGAAAGAGCGTATCATATCACGGGGTTTGGATGCACCAACGAAGTTTGCACCAACTCTCGAGGTGAGAAAGGGCAATTCACGGTACCGAAGAGGCTAGCAATGATGGAAGGGTGAGGGTGCGTATAATCCATGGCTCAACATTAGTCATAAAGAACTCACATACTTATTGAAAAAATCTACAAGTCATCAAAACCAAGCACTACATGCATGCTCCTAGGGGGATAGATTGGTAGGAAAAGACCATCGCTCGTCCCCGACCGCCACTCATAAGGAAGGCAATCAAAGAAACACCCCATGCTTCAAATTTGTCACACAACGGTTACCATACGTGCATGCTACGGGACTTGCAAACCTCAGCACAAGTATTTCTCAGTTTCACAATTACTCAACTAGCACAACTCTAATATCACCATCTTTATATCTCAAAACAATTATCAAGTATCAAACTTCTCATAGTATTCAATGCACTCTATATGAAAGTTTTTATTATACCCATCTTGAATGCCCATCATAGTAGGACTAATTTTGTAACCAAAGCAAATTACCATGATGTTCTAAAGACTCTCAAAATAATATAAGTGAAGCATGAGATTTCAACAATTTCTTCAAAATAAAACCACCGCCGTGCTCTAAAAGGATATAAGTGAAGCACGAGAGCAAATGACAAACTACTCCGAAAGATATAACTGAAGATAAATGAGTAGTCGAATAATTATGTAACTATGTGAAGACTCTCTAAGATTTAAGAATTTCAGATCATGGTATTTTATTCAAACAGCAATCAAAACAAAAGAAAATAAAATGACGCTCCAAGTAAAACTCATATCATGTGGTGAATAAAAATATAGCTCCAAGCAAGGTTACCGATGTACGAAGACGAAAGAGGGGATGCCATCCGGGGAAACCCCAAGCTTTGGCTCTTGGTTGTCCTTGAGTATTAACTTGGGGTGCCTTGGGCATACCCAATCTTAGGCTCTTGCCACTCCTTATTCCATAGTCCATCGAAGCTTTACCCCAAACTTGAAAACTTCACAACACAAAACTTAACAGAAAACTCGTAAGCTCCGTTAGTATAAAAAAATAAATCACCACTTAGGTACTATTGTGAACTCATTCTAAATTCATATTGGTGTAATATCTACTGTATTCCAGCTTCTCTATGGTTCATACACTCTGATACTACTCATAGATTCATCAAAAAAAAGCAAACAACACAATGAAAACAGAATCTGTCAAAAACAGAACAGTCTGTAGTAATCTGTAACTCTCGAATACTTCTGTAACTCCAAAAATCCTGAGAAATTACGAAGTCCTAGGAAATCTTTATATTGATCTACTGCATTTGGAATTGGTATTTTATCGCTCTCTGGTAAAAAATGAAAATTATTTTCGTGAGCGCATACTTTCTGTTTTTATCAACACGATCAAACAACAATCACCCAAGAAGATCCTAAAGGCTTTACTTGGCACAAACACTAACTAAAACATAAAAAACACAATCATAACAGAGGCTAGATAAATTATTTATTACTAAACAGGAACAAAAAGCACAGGACAAAAATAAAATTGGGTTGCCTCCCAACAAGCGCTATCGTTTAACGCCCCTAGCTAGGCATGATGATTTCGATGATGCTCACATAAAATATAAGAATTGAAACATAAATAGAGCATCATGAAGAATATGACAAGCACATTTAAGTCTAACCCACTTCCTATGCATAGGGATTCTGTGAGCAAACAACTTATGGGAACAAGAATCAGCTAGCATAGGAAAGCAAAACAAGCATAGCTTCAAGATTTTAAGCACATAGAGAGGAAACTTGATATTATTGCAATTTATACAAGCATATATTCCTCCCTCATAATAATTTTCAGTAGCATCATGAATGAATTCAACAATATAACCATTACACAAAGCATTGTTTTCATGATCTACAAGCATAGAATTTTTATTACTCTCCACATAAGCAAATTTCTTCTCATGAATAGTAGTGGGAGCAAACTCAATAAAATAACTATCATGTGAGGCATAATCCAATTGAAAGTTAAAATCATGATGACAAGTTTCATGGATATCATTATTCTTTATAGCATACATGTCATCACAATAATCATCATAGATAACAGCTTTGTTCTCACAATCAATTGGAACCTCTTCCGAAATAGTGGAATCATTACTAAATAAAGTCATGACCTCTCCAAATCCACTTTCATAATTGTCACAATAAGATTCAACACCCTCCAAGATAGTGGGATCATTACTTCCTAAAGTTGACACTCTTCCAAACCCACTTTCATCAATATAATCATCATAAATAGGAGGCATGCTATCATCATAATAAATTTGCATCTCAAAACTTGGGGGACTAAAAATATCATCTTCATCAAACATAGCATCCCCAAGCTTGTGGCTTTGCATATCATTAGCATCATGTATATTAAAATAATTCATACTAACAACATTGCAATCATGCTCATCATCAAAAGATTTAGTGCCAAACATTTTAATACATTCTTCTTCTAACACTTTGGCACAATTATTGGAATCCTTATTTTCACGAAAGACATTAAAAAGATGAAGCCTATGAGGCAACATTAATTCCATTTTTTGTAGTTTTCTTTTATAGACTAAACTAGTGATAAAAAAAGAAACTAAAAGATTTGATTGCAAGATCTAAAGATATACCTTCAAGCGCTAACCTCCCCGGCAACGGCGCCAGAAAAGAGCTTGGTGTCAACCTTCTTCTTGTAAATGTTGTTGGGCCTCCAAGTGCAGAGGTTTGTAGGACAGTAGCAAATTTCCCTCAAGTGGATGACCTAAGGTTTATCAATCTGTGGGAGGCGTAGGATGAAGATGGTCTCTCTCAAACAACCCTGCAACCAAATAGCAAAGAGTCTCTTGTGTCACCAACACACACAATACAATGGTAAATTGTATAGGTGCACTAGTTCGGCGAAGAGATGATGATACAAGTGCAATATGGATGGTAGCTATAGGTTTTTGTAATCTGAAAATATAAAAACAGCAAGGTAACTAATGATAAAAGTGAGCGAAAACGATATTGCAATGCGTTGAAACAAGGCCTAGGGTTCATACTTTCATTAGTGCAAGTTCTCTCAACAATAATAACATAATTGGATCATATAACTATCCCTCAACATGAAACAAAGAGTCACTCCAAAGTTACTAATAGCGGAGAACAAACGAAGAGATTATTGTAGCGTACGAAACCACCTCAAAGTTATTCTTTCTGATCGATCTATTCAAGAGTCCGTAGTAAAATAACACGAAGCTATTCTTTCCGTTCAAGCTATCCTAGAGTTCATACTAGAATAACACCTTAAGACACAAATCAACCAAAACCCTAATGTCACCTAGATACTACAATGTCACCTCAAGTATCCGTGGGTATGATTATACGATATGCATCACACAATCTCATATTCATCTATTCAACCAACACAAAGAACTTTAAAGAGTGCCCCAAAGTTTCTACCGGAGAGTCAAGACGAAAACGTGTGCCAACCCCTATGCATAAGTTCACGAGGTCACGGAACTCACAAGTTGATCACCAAAACATACATCAAGTGGATCACGTGAATATCTCATTGTCACCACAGATAAGCACATGCAAGACATACATCAAGTGTTCTCAAATCCTTAAAGACTCAATCCGATAAGATAACTTCAAAGGGAAAACTCAATCCATTACAAGAGAGTGGAGGGGGAGAAACATCATAAGATCCAACTATAATAGCAAAGCTCACCATACATCAAGATCGTGCCGAATGAAGAACACGAGAGAGAGATCAAACACATAGCTACTGGTACATACCCTCAACCCCGAGGGTGAACTACTCCCTCCTCGTCATGGAGAGTGCCGAGATGATGAAGATGGACACCGGAGAGGGATTCTCCCCTCTGGCAGGGTGCCGGAACGGGTCTAGATTGGTTTTTGGTGGCTACAGAGGCTTGCGGCGGCGCAACTTCCAATCTAGGTTATGTTTCGGGGGTTTCTGTATTTATAGGATTTTTTGTCGTCGGGAACAAGTCAGGGGGTCCCCGAGTCGTCCACGAGATAGGGCGGCGCGCCTGGGGGTAGGGCGCGCCCCCCACCCTCGTGGACGGCCCGGGACTCTTCTGGCACAACTCTTTTACTCTTGCGGCTTCTTTTGGTCCATAAAAAATTATCAAAAATTGACACGTCAATTGGACTCCGTTTGGTATTCCTTTTCTGTAAAACTCAAAAACGAGGAAAAAATAGAAACATGCACTGGGCTCTAGGTTAATAGGTTAGTCCCAAAAATCATATAAAATAGCATATAAATGCATATAAAACATCCTAGATGGATAATATAATAGCATGGAACAATAAAAAATTATAGATACGTTGGAGACGTATCAGTATGAAATACCAATTTCAACTCTTAGAACATCTTATATGCTCTGTGGTGTTCAAAAACATTTTTGAAGTCCCGGTTCTAAGCCGTAAAGCATGGTGCACTAAACTATTAAGTAGTCATCATACCGAGCTTTGTCAAATGTTCATAACGTTTGCATTTGCTCCTGCAATAGTTATGTCACCTAGCGGTGCATCAAGGACATAATTCTTCTGTGCAGCAACGAGGATAATCCTCAGATAATGGATCCAATCCGCATCATTGCTACTATCATCTTTCAACATAGTTTTCTCTAGGAACATATCATAAATAAAACGGGGAATCTATACGCGAGCAATTGATCTACAACATAGATATGCAAATACTACCAGGACTAAGTTCATGATAAATTTAAGAACAACCACTTAGATAGATATCTCTATAATCATCTAAGTGATCACGTGATCCATATCAACTAAACCATGTCCAATCATCACGTGAGATGGAGTAGTTTTCAATGGTGAACATCACTACATTGATCATATCTACTATATGATTCACGCTCGACCTTTCGGTCTCAGTGTTCCGAGGCCATATTGATGACCCACAAGTATAGGGGATCTATCGTAGTCCTTTCAATAAGTAAGAGTGTCAAACCCAACGAGGAGCAGAAGGAAATGATAAGCAGTTTTCAGTAAGGTATTATCTGCAAGCACTGAAATTATCGGTAACATATAGTTTTGTGATAAGGTAATTTGTAGCGGGTAACAAGTAATAAAAGTAAATAAGGTGCAGCAAGATGGCTCAATCCTTTTTGTAGAAAAGGACAAGTCCAGACAAACTCTTATATAAAGGAAAGCGCTCTCGAGGACACATGAGAATTATCATCAAGCAAGTTTTCATCACGCTCATATGATTCGCGTTCGGTACTTTGATAATTTGATATGTGGGTGGACCAGTGCTTGGGTACTGCCCTTCCTTGGACAAGCATCCCACTTATGATTAACCCCTATTGCAAGCATCCACAACTACAAAATAAGTACTAAGGTAAACCTAACCATAGCATGAAACATATGGATCCAAATCAGCCCCTTACGACGCAACTCATAAACTAGGGTTTAAGCTTCTGTCACTCTAGCAATCCATCATCTACTTATTACTCCCCAATGCCTTCTTGTCGTCCCAAACAATGGTGAAGTGTCATGTAGTCGACGTTCACATGACACCACTAGAGGAGAGACAACATACATCTCATCAAAATATCGAACGAATACCAAATTCACATGACTACTTATAGCAAGACTTCTCCCATGTCCTCAGTAACAAACGTAACTACTCACAAATCATATTCATGTTCATAATCAGAGGGGTATTAATATGCATAAAGGATCTGAACATATGATCTTCCACCGAATAAACCAACTAGCATCAACTACAAAGAGTAATTAACACTACTAGCAACCCACAGGTACCAATCCGAGGCTTTGGGACAAAGATTGGATTCAAGAGATGAACTAGGGTCTGAGATGACATGGTGCTGGTGAAGATGTTGATGGATATTGACCCCCTCCCGATGAGAGGATCGATGGTGATGATGTTGGTGATGATTTTCCCCTCCCAGAGGGAAGTTTCCCCGGCAGAACAGCTCCGCCGGAGCCCTAGATTGGTTCCGCCAAGGTTCTGCCTCGTGGCGGCGGAGTTTCTTCCCGTGAGCTAGCTTATAATTTTTTCCTCGACGAAAGACTCCATATAGCTAAAGATGGGCATCAGAGGGCTGCCAGGGGGGCCACGAGGCAGGGGGCGCGCCCCCACCCTCGTGCACGGTGGGTGGCCCCCTCTGGTACTTCTTTCGCCCAATATTTTTTATATATTCTGAAACTTGCTCCCGTGAAGTTTCAGGACTTTTGGAGTTGTGCAAAATAGGTCTCTAATATTTGCTCCTTTTCCAACCAAGAATTCCAGCTGTCGGCATTCTCCCTCTTCATGTAAAACTTGTAAAATAAGAAAGAATAGGCATAACTATTGTGACATAATGTGTAATAACTGCCCATAATGCAATAAATATCGATATAAAAGAATGATGCAAAATGGACGTATCAACTCCCCCAAGCTTAGACCTCGCTTGTCCTCAAGTGAAAGCCGAAATCGAAAAATATGTCCACATGTTTAGAGATAGAGGTGTCGATAAAATAAAATACGGACATGAGGGCATCATGATCATTCTTAGAACAACAACATATACATATATTGTCATATGATCTCTTATGCTAAAGTAACAATTCAATCACAATTTCAAGTATGAATCAGAAACTTCATTGAGAACCAACAAACTATAATCTCAGTCATTGAAGCAATTGCAATTTATCATAACTTAGGAAAGAGTCAATATAAGAGCTTTTCAGCAAGCCCACATACTCAACTATCATTTAGTCTTTCACAATTGCTAAAACTCACGGGATATTTATGGTTATGAAGTTTTAATCGGACACAGAGAAAGATAGGGGCTTATAGTTTTGCCTCCCAACCTTTTACCTCAAGGGTAATATCAACAATAATAGTTCATGAAAACTCACATCCAATTAGCTATATATATCAGGATCTTTCCAACACATTGTGCTTGCCAAAGGATAAAATGTAAAAAGGAAAGGTGAAGATCACCGTGACTCTTTGCATGAAGTATAAGACAAGAATAAAAGATAGACCCTTCGCAGAGGGAAGCAGAGGTTGTCATGTGCTTTTATGGTTGGATGCACAAAGTCTTAATGCAAAAGAACGTCACTTTATATTGCCACTTGTGATATGGACCTTTATTATGCAATCCATCGCTTTTATTTCTTCCACATCACAAGATCGTATAAAGCTTATTTTCTCCGCACTAATAAATCATACATATTTAGAGAGCCATTTTTATTGCTTGCAACGATGACAACTTACTTGAAGGATCTTACTCAATCCATAGGTAGATATGGTGGACTCTCATGGCAAAACTAGGTTTAAGGATATTTGGAAGCACAAGTAGTATCTCTACTTGGTGCAAAGAATTTGGCTAGCATGAGGGGAAAGGCAGGCTCAACATGGTGGATGATCCATGACGATATAATTTATTTCGGATGTAAGAAAGCATAACCCATTACGTTGTCTTCCTTGTCCAACATCAACTTTTTAGCATGTCATATTTGAATAAGTGCTCACAATCATAAAAGATGTCTAAGATAGTATATTTATATGTGAAAACCTCTCTTTCTTTATTACTTCCTATTAATTGCAACGATGACCAAAACTATGTTTGTCAACTCTCAACAACTTTTATTCATCATACTCTTTATATGTGAAGTCATTACTCTCCATAAGATCAATATGATCTCTTTATTTCTTTTTGTTCTTTCTCTTTTATTTTATTCTCTCAAGATCATAGCAATATAATCAAGCCCTTGACTCAACACTAATCTTTATTATATATAACTCACGGACTCGATTACATAGAAGGTTCATAAAGCAAAACTCAAAACTAGATCATACTAAAACTGTATTCTACTAGATCAAGATATTACCAAAAGAATCGAACTAAGAAAAATGGTAAAGGTAAAAGTGTGATGGTGATACGATACCGGGGCACTCCCCCAAGATTGGCAGTTGCCAAGGGGAGTGCCCATACCCATGTGTTTATTTCTCCTTCTCCGGAGGTGGTGATGATGGAGTTGTTGATGGCGTGTGCTTCTTCCTTAATTTGCGCTTGAGGATAGAATTTTGCTCCCTTAAGTCACCTATCTCCTGCTCAAGGCTTAATACCTTTTTGCAAAGTTCTTGTTTGTTCTCGTGCAAGAGGCAAAAAGGGATAAACTCGATCTTAGGTTTCTTTGCTCTGGCAGGGTGGCTTGACTTTTTGAACTCCACATGCATGTCGCCAGGTTGAGGTAGTGGGACTTCATCTTCATCTAAGCTCGTCTCCTCCTTTCCCCTAGGCTCATAGTCTTCTTCTTCCTCCGTGGTCCAACCACAATGCTCCAAGTCCCCATAGGCCTTATGATCTGCAAGGTAATCAGCCACATAGCTTTCTCCCTCCGAATCTTGGGATGACATATTGTTGTAATCTGCAGCAGAAACAACTCGAAACAAAACAGAGGATGTTTGCATGGTACGGTGGTCAAACCGTAGGGAGATTATATAATGATTTTTTACCAACCAAAAGAAGTATCGTGCAAGAAAACGGAGTCTAGAGAGCACACGGGGTACCCACGAGGCAGGGGTGCGCCCAGGGGGTAGGGCTTGCCCTCCACCCTCGTGGACACCTCGTGTCCTTTCCGGGCTACTTCTAATTTTCCTATTTTCTTAAATATTCCAAAGCGGAGAAAAATTGCTGTTAGAACTGTTTTGGAGTCGGTTTACTTACCGTACCACATACCTCTTCCTTTTCGGAGGCTGAAACGTTCTCGAAGGTGTCCCTTATATACTCCTCCGGGGTTACAGTTTCAATAACATTAGTTTCAACATTTGTAGGATTACCTGAGATATAATGTTTGATTCTTTGATCGTTCACCACCCTCGGATTTGTGCCTTCGAAGCTGTTGATTTTTATGGCACCGGAACGATAGACCTCCTCGATAACATAAGGACCTTCCCATTTAGAGAGGA
Organism: Triticum urartu; assembly: GCF_056163025.1. Classification (NCBI taxonomy): domain Eukaryota; kingdom Viridiplantae; phylum Streptophyta; class Magnoliopsida; order Poales; family Poaceae; genus Triticum; species Triticum urartu. The sequence continues at coordinate 259,549,309 of NC_141873.1, forward strand.
GTTTTCCTGCAAAAAATATTAAACGAGAGTTGTATAACAATACATAATCACCTACATTAAACTCACGTTTTTGTCTCCTTTTGTCATGCCATCTTTTAGCTTTTTCTTTAAACAGTTTGGCATTCTCATAGGCCTGGGTTCTCCACTCATCAAGTGAACTAATGTCAAATAGTCTCTTCTCACCAGCAAGTTTGAAGTCATAGTTGAGCTCTTTAATGTCCCAATATGCCTTATGTTCTAGTTTGAGAGGTAATGACATGCTTTTCCATAAACCATTTTATATGGAGACATACCCATAGGATTTTTATATGCAGTTCTATAGGCCCATAATGCATCATCAAGTTTCTTTGACCAATTCTTTCTAGATCTATTAACAGTCATTTGCAAAATTAATTTAAGCTCTCTATTACTCAGTTATACTTGACCACTAGACTGTGGATGATATGGAGATGTAATTCTATGATTAACATCATACTTAGCAAGCATCTTACGAAAAGCACCATGAATAAAATGTGGACCACCATCAGTCATTAAGTATCTAGGGACTCTAAACCTCGGAAAAATAACTTCTTTAAGCATCTTCATAGATGTGTTATGTGATGTCTACTACGCAACCTTCTTCTTGTAGACGTTGTTGGGCCTGCAAGTGCACAGGTTTGTAGGACAGTAGCAAATTTCCCTCAAGTGGATGACCTAAGGTTTATCAATCCGTAGGAGGCGTAGGATGAAGATGGTCTCTCTCAAGCAACTCTGCAACCAAATAACAAAGAGTCTCTTGTGTCCCCAACACACCCAATACAATGGTAAATTGTATAGGTGCACTAGTTCGGCGAAGAGATGGTGATACAAGTGCAAAATAGATAGTAGATATAGGTTTTTGTAAACTGAAAATATAAAAACAGCAAGGTAGCGAGTGGTAAAAGTGAGCGTAAACGGTATTGCAATGATAGGAAACAAGGCCTAGGGTTCATACTTTCACTAGTGCAAGTTCTCTCAACAATAATAACATAGATAGATCATATAAGGAGCCCTCAACATGCAACAAAGAGTCACTCCGAAGCCACTAATAGCGGAGAACAAACGTAGAGATTACGGTAGGGTACGAAACCACCTCAAAGTTATTCTTTAAAATCAATCCGTTGGGCTATTCCTATAAGTGTCACAAACAACCCTGGAGTTTTTACTAGAATAACACCTTAAGATACAAATCAACCAAAACCCTAATGTCACCTAGATACTCCATTGTCACCTCAAGTATCCGTGGGCATGATTATACGATATGCATCACACAATCTCAGATTTATCCAACCAACATAAAAGTACTTCAAATAGTGCCCCAAAGTTTCTACCGGAGAATCAAGAACGTGTGCCAACCCCTATGCATAGGTTCATGGGCGGAACCCGCAAGTTGGTCACCAAAACATACATCAAGTGGCACGTGTTATCCCATTGTCACCACAGATAAGCACGGCAAGACATACATCAAGTGTTCATAAAAGACTCAATCCGATAAGATAACTTCAAAGGGGGAAACTCAATTCATCACAAGAGAGTAGAGGGGGAGAAGAAACATAAGATCCAACTACAATAGCAAAGCTCGGGATACATCAAGATCGTGCCATACATGGAACACAAGAGAGAACATGAGAGAGAGAGATCAAACACATAGCTACTGGTACATACCCTCAGCCCGAGGGTGAACTACTCCCTCCTCGTCATGGATAGCACCGGGATGATGAAGATGGCCACTGGAGATGGATCCCCCCTCCGGCAGGGTACCAGAAAGGGGTTCCGATTGGTTTTTCGTGGTTCTGGAGGCTTGCGGCGGCGGAACTCCCGATCTATCTTCTGTTCTGGAAGTTTTAGGGTACGACGGTATATATGGGTGAAAGGAGTACGTCGATGGAGCTATGGGGGCCCCACGAGGCAGGGGGGCGCGCCCAAGGGGGAGGGCGCGCCCCCCACCCTCGTGAGCACCTCCCGTATCTTCTGACGTGGGGTCCAAGTCCATCAGGTGGGTTTCCTTCCAAAAATAACTTCTCCAGTTGATTTCGTTCCGTTTTGACTCCGTCTGATACTCCTTTTCCTCGAAACACTAAAATAGGCATAAAACAGCAAATCTGGGCTGGGCCTCCGGTTAATAGGTTAGTCCCAAAAATAATATAAAAGTGGAAAATAAAGCCCAATATTGCCTAAAATAGTAGATAATATAGCATGGAGCAATCAAAAATTATAGATACGTTGGAGACGTATCATTATGATCAACACTACTAGTTGGAATAGCTTCTAACCACTTAGTAACGTAATCAACAGCAACTAAAATATGCGTATACCCATTAGAGGAAGGAAACATTCCCATATAATCAAAGCCCCAAACGTCAAATGGTTCAATAACGAGTGAATAATTCGTAGGCATTTCTTGATGTCTACTAATGATACCAATTCTTTGACATTCATCGAAGACAAGACAAACTTACGGGCATCCTTGAAGAGAGTATGTCGGTGTACTAAAGTAGGGGTACCCTTAGTACCCCGAACTTGTGCACGGGCAGTCGCAGCATCCCGCGGCAAGGCTTGCCGGGCGACCGCCAAGATCCTCCGTGGTCCTCTTGAAGACCATTCAAGAACAAAGTACTCAAGACAAGACCCCGGCAAGAGGAGCTTGCCGGGAAGGCTATCAGAAGCGTCCCAAGGCCCCGGCAAGAGGCGCTTGCCGGGAAGGCCAACCAAGGCGTACCAAGGAAACTTGTCACGGCGCCCCACGCGCCCCGGCAAGGCCCGGTGAGCGACAAGCTCCCGGACCTACACGACAAGACGACGACCGCGGCAAAGAGCTTGCCGCGGGAAGCCCCCACTTCGTGCCCGCGCTCCAGCACATCCACCCACACGTCGCTCTGGGGCCCTCCCAAGCACACGTGGCGGAAGGCTGCGCAGCTGAGGTGCGAGGTGGCAAGCAGGCGCTGGCAAGACAACCACCGTGGCTAACGGTGGCTTCTCTAGCAAGCCCCTTTCGGCACTGTTTAGGCGACACAGACGGGCATTTAATGCTCTTGTCCCCTGCCGTTAGGGTTAGGTATGATAACACTGTAGCAGCTAGCTGTGCCTACTACAGCACCTAGCTGTGCCTACCACCACTCTTCCACTTTTGCCCTCCGTTGCCCTATGTCGGTAACCCCTTGAGCATATAAAAGGAGGCCCGGGGCAACTGAGAGGGGGGTTAGACACTTCGAACACTCTCGCTCAGGGTTCAGCAATTCCACACACTCACGCTCGATCTCGCTCCCGAGCTAGAAAGCAATACAAACCACAAAGCAGGAGTAGGGTTTTACGCATCCGTGCGGACCGAATCTGGGTAAATCGCTCGCGTGTTTCACCTCGATTTGCCCCTCGCACGACCAATCGCCTGTGTGCTTCGCCTCGATCTGCTCTTTGCGCGACCTCCGCCCCCCGCCGAACCAAAAGGGACCCCGGTCCCATAGGTGTCCGTGGATCAGAAACCCCGACATCTCTGGCGCGCCAGGTAGGGGGCGTCGAAGTTGTGTGAACCAGATCCGGCGTTCTTGCGGGCTAGATCTTCATCTTCTTCATAGATCTTCGCCATCTTCGTCAACATGCCGCCGAAGAAGAAAGTTTCGGAGGCAGCTGCTCCGTCCGCGCCGAGCCACCCATCGCCGAAGCAAACAGATGGTGGGGTAGGCGCCGGCGGAAGAGCACGCATCGACGAGGGAACTCACGGTGCTGCCAGGTCCCAGGGCAAGGCTGCGCTGCCCATCGGCGGCGTGGCCGGCTCCCACAACGACCGGGCGCACTCCAAGACCTCGGCGTCCGTGCATGCACCGCGCCCATCCCAGGAGGCGCGGGACCGACAGCGTCATGGTACTCACGGTACCATGCGCTCGCTGGATCAAGATCGAGCTGGTGGATCCCGGAGTGCTTAGGACCACCATGCACGCCAACCTGCTGGCGCGAGCAAGACACGGTCGCCTGGACGAGATACTGCTCCTTATAACATAGTTAGAAGTCCGAGCTTATCCCGTTCCTCGCACCATTCGCCACCGCCGCCCGCCACCACAGCAGAAGCTCTAGCGCGAGCTCAGCTGCTCCTGGACTACCCTTCAGCGGCGGACAAGGTCGACGACTGGAGGGCCACAATCCAGAGTCTCATCGGCTTCGCCAACGGCGACGCTCCTCGGCAGCCGACCACGTCGCAGCCGCAGCGAGTCAGCCAGGCGCGAACCGGTGGGGACAAGACCGGTGGGGGTGCAACCTCTGTGCACTCCCCGCCCCAAAGGCCGAGATCACCGACCCGCCGGATCCGCCTCGACAGCGACTCCACCGCGTCGTCAGATCCGCGAGCTCGTCGCGATCAGCGCCAAGTTTTTCAAGAACGACGACAAGAGGACGCTCGTACTCGCATCGAGCGGCGAAGAGAAGCGCGACGTCAATCAGACCAGCGCGCTGGGCCCTCTGTTGACATGCACGCTCCGGGGGAACCAGGCGACTTGCCGTACACGGTAGGTTGCCCTGCGTTCACTCGTGAGCTGCGGCAAGTCCAGTGGCCCAGTACGAAGAACTTCAAGCCAGATGTGCCAGAGAAGTACGACGGCAAGTCGCATCCGTCGGAGTTCCTCAGCATCTACACCATCGCGGTGCAGGCTGCTGGGGGGCGGGACGACAAGATCCTTGCCAACCACTTCCCGTTGGTGCTCAAGCCCAACGTCAGGTCCTGGCTCATGCACTTGCCGGACAACTCCATATCCTCCTGGGCTGAGCTGTGCCATCAGTTTGTCGGCGCCTTTACAGGCGGCCACAAACCTCATGGCCAAGAGAGTGATCTCCATCTGCTCGTCCAGAAGGAAGGGGAGCCCCTGCGCAAGTACATCCAGAGGTTCAGCCGTGTACAGTACAACATCCCAGACGTCCACCCCGCCGCGGTCATCAGCGCGTTCCATCAGAACGTGCATAACCGCAGGATGCGGGAGGAGATGGCGATGTGCCGGATTAGGGACGTCAGCGAGCTGTACGCCCTGGCCGACAAATGTGCACGTGCTGAGGAAGGGAGGAGACTCCCCGGAGAGAAGACCGGAGCGGAAGGATCTGACAGCGAAGATGCTGCCCCGACAAAGAAAAACCGGCGGCGCAACAACAGGAAGAAGCAGAACAAAGAGGTGCTAGTCATTGAGCAGTCCGGCGATGAAGGTGGCGCCAAGAAGGCTACAGTTGGTTGCTCCAGCAAGGAAATTGCCGCGTACACCAACTGCCAGGCCGTGGCAGCCGCCGACAAGCAGGACGGCTCCGACAAGCACTACTGCAAGATTCACCGCACCAAGGGCCATGACCTCCAGAACTGTAAGAAAGTCGAGCAGCTTGTCCAGCAACAGAGGGCTGAGTACGAGCGGCGCGACAAGGAGAGAGCCCAAGGGCGTGCCGAGAAACTCGGCCAGAAGCGCACCGTCCAGGGAGAACGCCGCGGCAAGGCCAAGCAGCGGCAAGGAGACAGACCTCCCCGCGGTCGCGACAAGGATGAAGACGACGGCGACAGCGACGAAGACCTGGATGATGTTGAGACCAGTGAGCAGGAGTTTCAGAAAGCCACAGAGGTCTTGTGTGTTGACGGTGGTGCTTCTCTGCATACCTCGCACCACCGACTCAAACAGTGGGTGCGGGAGGTTAATGCAGCAGAACCACCTATCGAATCACGCAAGCTTCTGAAATGGTCCAGCACGCCTATCATCTTCGACATTGAGGATCACCCTGATCGCACAACTGCGGTTGGGTGTTTGCCGATGTTGGTATCACCAACTATCCGCAACCTCAAAGTCATCAAGATGCTAGTTGACGGTGGGGCCGGCTTAAATCTGATCTCCTCAGCTGTACTCCAAAAACTCCAGATCCCCGACAGCGAGCTCGAAGAGACCGGTACGTTCCAAGGAATCAATCCGAGAAGGAGCAAGCCGAAGGGGAAAGTCACGCTGCCGGTAACATTTGGCAGCGAGCTAAACTTCAGGACTGAGAGGGTCACGTTCGACGTTGCCGATATCCCGTTGCCTTACAACGGGATACTTGGCCGTCCAGCACTCGCCAAGTTCATGGTGGCCTCTCATTATGCATACAACATACTGAAGATGCCAGGCCCGATAAGCGTCATCTCTGTCCCTGGCGACAGGAAGGATGCGCTTATCTGTGCCGACAAGATCTACCGGGAAGCAGCAGCCACGGCAGAACGCAATCCACTTGCCGCTGAAGCTCCCGGGGGAAAGAAGACCAAGTCCGGTAAAGGCTCTGATGCCCACTCCGGCAAGCGCACCTCTTCGGAGTGCTGCGCTGCCGTCAAGGACGCACCATCGAGCTTCACCGGCAAGAAGACCAAGTCCGGCAAAAGCTCTGATGCCCACTCCGGCAAGCGCGCCTCTTCGGAGTGCTGCGCTGCCGTCGAGGACGCACCATCGAGCTCCACGGGCAAGCACAAGAAGACGATGGCAGCTCCGCCAGAGACAAAGAAGGTGTCCGCCAAGGAAGACGGCGCTGTGGTACCTTCACCATCAGTGCCACACTTGATCCTAAATAGGAAAGCGCGCTCGTTGCTTTCCTGCGGGCGAATGTCGACGTGTTTGCAGGGCAACCGTCTGACATCCCCGGTGTTCCCAGGAAAGTGATTGAGCACCACCTTGCCGTCTGCCCTCATGCGCGGCCCGTCAAGCAGAAAGTTCGGAAGCAGGCGGTGGAGCGCCAAGAATTCATTGCGGAGGAAATCAAGAAATTGGAAGCAGCAGGCCTCGTCAGAGGAGTGCTCCATCCTACGTGGTGGGCCAATCCTGTAGTCGTGCGCAAGGCAAACGGGAAATGGAGGCTTTGCATCGATTTTACCGATGTTAACAAAGCTTGTCCCAAGGACCCATTTCCTTTGCCGCGCATTGACCAGATTGTTGACTCCACAACTGGATGTGATTTGCTTTCATTTCTTGATGCCTACTCCGGATATCATCAGATCTTCATGGCAGAGGAGGATGAAGAGAAGACCGCATTTATTACTCCATGTGGCACGTACTGTTTCGTACGGATGCCTTTCGGATTAAAAAATGCTGGTTCGACATTCGCAAGAGTAGTCCATATTGCTCTTGAGCCACAAATACACAGAAATGTGGAAGCCTACATGGATGATATAGTGGTCAAGAGCAAGGACAGAGCGACCCTGATCCAAGACTTAGACGAGACCTTTGCAAATCTGCGCAAGGTCAGCCTCAAGCTCAACCCAGAGAAGTGTGCGTTTGGGGTCCCCTCCGGCAAGCTTCTCGGGTTCTTCGTGTCTCAGCGTGGGATTGAAGCCAATCCCGACAATATCAAGGCCATTGAGCAGATTGAAGCACCAAAGCGCGTCAAGGATGTACAGAAACTTGCCGGTTGCGTGGCTGCTCTCAGCAGGTTCATCTCTCGGTCTGCTGAGCGCGCCCTGCCGTTTTTCAAATCATTGAAAAAGGCAGGTCCAATGAAATGGACTCCGGAAGCGGAGGCTGCGCTGCAAGACCTGAAGAGATACATGTCCTCCCCTCCAATACTTGTCGCACCTAAACCACAAGAGAAGTTGTTGCTGTACATAGCGGCAACCAATCAGGTGGTTAGTGCTGCGTTAGTGGCAGAAAGGGAGGCGGATGATGAGCCAGCAACCGCGACAAGCGCATCCAGCGACAAGCAGGAGGCTTCCCTGGCAAGCTCTGGTCCCGACAAAGATGAACCTACGCTGATACACGAGGAGATACGGAAGAAAATGGTGCAGCGCCCAGTTTACTTTGTTAGTTCCCTCCTGCAGGGGGCTAGGTCAAGGTACTCTGGTGTGCAGAAACTACTTTTCGGCCTTCTCATGGCCTCGAGAAAGCTGCGCCATTACTTCCAAGCACATGAGATCACAGTTGTCACTCGCTTTCCGCTGAAGAGGATACTGCATAATCCTGAAGCGACAGGCAGGATTGCTGAGTGGGCACTGGAACTGTCAAGCTTTGGCCTCAAGTTTGAAAGAACTTCAACTATCCAGAGCAGAGCATTGGCAGAGTTCATAGCAGAGTGGACGCCAACACCAGACGAAGAAATTCCAGAAGCGAGCCCCCCCGACAAAGAAGCAAGCAAAGAGTGGCTGATGTACTTTGATGGTGCCTTTTCGCTACAAGGCGCCGGCGCTGGTGTGCTGCTTGTCGCACCCACCGGTGAGCACCTCAAGTACATAGTCCAGATGCACTTTCCCAAGGAGCAAGCAACAAATAATACTGCAGAGTATGAAGGCTTTCTTGCCGGTCTCCGGATCGCGGCAGACCTTGGGATCAAGAAGCTCATTGTCAGGGGTGACTCACAGCTTGTCGTCCGCCAAGTAAACAAGAATTATCAGAGTCCGTTGATGGAAGCTTACGTTGACGAAGTGAGAAAGCTAGAAGAGCGCTTTGACGGCCTGCAAATGGAGCACGTTCCGAGAGCTCAGAACGCCATTACGGATGGCCTGTCAAAGTGCGCCGCACTTAAGCTACCTGTGGAACCAGGGACCTTTGTGCTCAAGCTGACTCAACCGTCCGTAACACCATCAACTGGACAGAGCAAGAAGAGGAAGTTGATTCCTGGTGACTATTTGCCGGCAGAGCTTCCCGAAACCGCCTCCAAGAAGGTCCCCAAGATCAACGCCAAGAATGCTGAGGAGCCAGATGCTCCGGCAAGCCCTAGGGCTTGTTCCGTTGAAGCAGAGGCTCCCGACGGGTCAAGCTCCGGCAAACTTGTCGGGGAACGTCAAGCTCCGGCAGAGACGCAACTTCTCGCCGTAGAAGCGGATGTTCCCGCAGCAGTCCCCAAGATCAACGCCAAGAACGCTGAGGAGCAAGATGCTCCGGCAAGCCCCAGGGTTTGTTCCATTGAGGCAGAAGCTCAAATTTTGCTCCGGCAAGCTTGTCGGGGAACGTCAACCTCCGGCAGAACCGCAGTTTCTTGCCGTAGAAGCGGATGTTCCCGCAGCGGCAGATTTGCCTTTAGTCCTTGTTGTCGAGCCACAAGCTCCAGCATGGACGCAGCAGATTGTCCATTTCCTTCAGACAGGAGGGCTTCCTGAAGAGCAAGAAGAAGCCGAAAGAGTAGCCCGGCAGTCAAGTATGTACCAGTTCGTCGACAAGACACTGTACAGAAGAAGGCTCAACGGTGTGAAATTGAGGTGTATTCCCCGGGGAGATGGACAAATGCTGTTGGCAGAGATACATGGAGGCATATGTCTTCACCACATTGGCGCAAGAGCACTTGTCGGCAAAGCCTTCCGGCAAGGGTTCTTCTGGCCAACAGCCCTCCAGGATGCAACTGCACAAGTAACTAAGTGTGAAGCGTGCCAGTTCCATTCCAAGCAGATACACCAGCCAGCTCAAGCTCTCCAGACGATCCCTTTATCCTGGCCATTTTCGGTCTGGGGGCTCGACATCCTCGGCCCCTTTCCCCGAGCTGTCGGGGGCTTTGAGTACTTGTACGTTGCAATCGACAAGTTCACAAAGTGGCCGGAAGTGGAACCAGTGAGGAAGGTGACCGCCCAGTCAGCCGTCAAGTTCTTCAGGTCGATTGTTTGCCGCTTCGGGATCCCTAACCGGATAATCACCGACAACGGCACACAATTCACGAGCCACGCCTTCATGCAGTACGTCCAAGATCTTGGCGCCAAAGTCTGCTTTGCTTCTGTTGCTCACCCGAGAAGCAACGGTCAAGCGGAGAGGGCGAACGCCGAGGTGCTGCGCGGGCTCAAGACCAGAACTTTCGACAAGCTGCACAAGTGCGGAAGAAACTGGATCGAGGAGCTACCGGTGGTTCTTTGGTCGATCAGAACGACGCCGAATCGAGCCACCGGACAGACACCCTTTGCTCTAGTCTATGGAGCAGAGGCAGTTACCCCCACGGAACTCGTATACGGGTCACCTCGAGTGCTCGCTTATGATGAGCTTGAGCAAGAGCTGCTGCGGCAAGATGACGCACTGCTCCTTGAGGAAGACCGTCTTCAGGCTGCTGTGCGAGCTGCTCGCTACCAGCAAGCTTTGCGTCGCTACCATAGCCGCAAAGTTAATGCCAGAAGTCTCGAGGAAGGCGACCTTGTTCTTCGGCGCGTTCAGTCGGCCAAGAATCACAACAAGTTGATGCCGAAGTGGGAAGGCCCTTACCGGGTGAAACGAGTCACTAGGCCTGGCGCTGTCCGCCTTGAGACCGAAGATGGCATTCCGGTGAGCAACTCCTGGAACATCGAGCATCTTCCTAAGTTTTACCCGTAAGGCGCGATTGTCGGGCCCTGCCCGGCAACCACCTTTCTGTACAAGTCTTGCCGCTGTTGCATGTAATCCTTTGTACAGAGCCAGGCGCAGACCCTGAGCACCAGAGATTGAAGCGCTGGCATACCCCGGGGTTATAGCATGCATGCTAGGTTGAGTCTCGTCCTTGGTTAGGGTTGATAGTCCCTAACAGCGGCTAACCCCTAACTTAGAGGTCGAGTGTCTGTCCTTCTGCTCTTCTTTCGTTCGCAGGGCTCGCATATCCTGGCCAGACTGCTTGAAGGACGAAAAGGAGAAGAAGGGCGCGCCAGCACCTAGGCCCCGGCGAGCCAGTGTCGCTGGGGGCTGCAGGTGCCAAGTTTCATCCCCGGCAAGCCAGAATTGCCGGGGGCTGCGATATCAGATAAGTCTTTCGTCCCTCTTCATGCATCCTCTTATGGACTGGGGAATGCGAAACCGCGTTTCTTCCCGAAAACTACCGTGCTCCCTCAACTCTAGGCCCTGGAGCGCGTTCCCGGGGCCAAGTTTGGGCGTAGTCGCGGCAGCAAAGGGATGAAACGAGAGAGCCGCACCCACCTCGTTCCCGTCTCCGTCAAAGGCGTGAGAAAGGTCGAGCGACGTGGGAAGGCGGCAGGGCCTGTTGCCGGCAAATGGAATGTCTGTCCGAGAGACCAAGGATTTGCTCCTTGGCGTGGGTTCAACCCGCGAGACAAATACCCCGGCAAGCATCCCCTTTTCATTAAAAAACATCCCATACAGGTACGGTCCATAGAGGATGAAAAACATGAAAGAGAGGATTACAAGTTTTAGATACAGCTAAGGCCCGAAGGCTTACAATTAAAAAGATAAGGTGCCCGTAATCTCTTTCCTGTCCCTCTCTTCAGGAGGTAGGTCAAGGAGACGAAAATGGGAAAGGGGCGCCAAGGCGAGCTACAGGTGCCAGAAGACACCAAGAGAACATCCCGGGGACCAGACGGTGATGGCGACGCCGGGAGAAGGGTGTGAAGGAGGGGCGGCAGGACGTCAGCACGCTATCGAGGGCACCACGCCCTCGTACTCCGACCTGACGGCCTTGTCGCCAGCCCTCTTCCCCTTCCGCGGCCTCCCTACGCCAGCCGCCCAAGGAGACGCCCCCGGGGAGTTCAAGAAGCCGGCGGCGCAGATGATGGGGTCGCCGGTGCCGCATGAGACGGCGCCCGACACCTAGTCGGAGCCGCCATCCTGCCGCCCGCCACTCTCACCATCACTGCCGCTCTCCTCCTCGTCACTCTCGCTCGAGGAGGAGCCTTCGCTATCGGAGGAGCTGTCCACGCAGCACTTCGCCCGGGTGCCGAAGCACCCGAAGACCTTGACGGAGAGGAGATCGCCCTCCACCAGCTTAAAATGGAGGGTGAACCCCTCCATCAGGCTGTGGATGTGGGCGAACGTCTTCCACCCTCGGTCAAGATACATCACACCAGGGGCTGGGAACACAACGCGGACTCGCGTGCCGCTGATCCCACAGCCCCTCATGTGCAGTCTCAGCGTCTCGGGCGGGTCCAACTCCATCGCGCTCGCGAACGGAGCTGGAAGCCGGAGGCGGCGATGAGGCGCCCGGCGCAGCTTGACAAAGAACTCGCAAGGGTTGTCCCCTATATGGACCGCCGCGGGGGGAGGAGTCGCCGGCGGAGGCGAAGCTGGCGCGCCGCCCCGTCCGCCTCCTCCCCGAGCGCCTCGACCTCGTCCTCGACCTCGTCCATGACCTCGCCCCCTCCCTCTTCCCCTTATGGCTGGCTCTGCCACCACGAGCGCGGAAGAGGGAAGGGTGCACTGTCTGGCGGCGACCCTCGCCGCCACCGATGAAGGCCCAGGGTTCCCTTTCTCCATGGCGAATGAGAGAAAAGGGAGCCGAAGCTGAAGAAAGGAGGAGATGAGAAGGTGCGGGCTTCGGTGCTCCCTTCCCGCTCCTTATAAAGGAGCGAAGTGGGAGCTCGGCCGCCCCGCTCAGCAAATCAAGGCACGGGAAGAGCAGGGAGGTGGGCCGACCCGCTACCTCTGCTCGCAACGGCCCAGATTCCCACCTCCACCGTCCGCGACCCCAAGCGCATGGGAGCCGCGTGGCGAAGGTGTAGAACCGAGGCGACGGATGAGGCGGTCTCGCCCTACCCCGAGATCTCGTGGAGTGGGCGCCTCGGAAACCGCGCACCGGCCCCGTCCAGTAAATGCACCACGCCCCCACGCCTACCTCCGTTTAGAGAGGAGGGCGTGGGCCGTCCCCTTCATCATGGCCTGACGCATGCTCGCGGGGCTTAACCCCGCGCACGCCGCCCGCGTCACCCACGGCTCCGCGTTTGACGCATGCCGTTCGAGGCGTGCGCGGGGGAAACAGAGAGATATACGGCGTGACCCAGGCCGCGCGTGCCCGTGCACTGTTTTGGGCCTGGCCCAACAGCGCTCGGCACCGTGTCTGGCCCAGGCCCGGGGGCTCCTGTCGGTGTACTAAAGTAGGGGTACCCTTAGTACCCCAAACTTGTGCACGGGCAGTCGCAGCATCCCGCGGCAAGGCTTGCCGGGTGACCGCCAAGATCCTCCGTGGTCCTCTTGAAGACCATTCAAGAACAAAGTACTCAAGACAAGACCCCGGCAAGAGGAGCTTGCCGGGAAGGCTATCAGAAGTGTCCCAAGGCCCCGGCAAGAGGCGCTTGCCGGGAAGGCCAACCAAGGCATACCAAGGAAACTTGCCGCGGCGCCCCACGCGCCCCGGCAAGGCCCAGTGAGCGACAAGCTCCCGGACCTACACGACAAGACGACGACCGCGGCAAAGAGCTTGCCGCGGGAAGCCCCCACTTCGTGCCCGCGCTCCAGCACATCCACCCACGCGTCGCTCTGGGGCCCTCCCAAGCACACGTGGCGGAAGGCTGCGCAGCTGAGGTGCGAGGTGGCAAGCAGGCGCTGGCAAGACAACCACCGTGGCTAACGGTGGCTTCTCTAGCAAGCCCCTTTCGGCACTGTTTAGGCGACACAGACGGGAATTTAATGCTCTTGTCCCCTGCCGTCAGGGTTAGGTATGATAACACTGTAGCAGCTAGCTGTGCCTACTACAGCACCTAGTTGTGCCTACCACCACTCTTCCACTTTTGCCCTCCGTTGCCCTATGTCGGTAACCCCTTGAGCATATAAAAGGAGGCCCGAGGCAACTGAGAGGGGGGTTAGACACTTCGAACACTCTCACTCGGGGTTCAGCAATTCCACACACTCACGCTCGATCTCGCTCCCGAGCTAGAAAGCAATACAAACCACAAAGCAGGAGTAGGGTTTTACGCATCCGTGCGGCCCGAACCTGGGTAAATCGCTCGTGTGCTTCGCCTCGATTTGCCCCTCGCACGACCAATCGCCCGTGTGCTTCGCCTCGATCTGCTCTTTGCGCGACCTCCGCCCCCCGCCGAACCAAAAGGGACCCCGGTCCCATAGGTGTCCGTGGATCAGAAACCCCGGCAGAGTAGGCCAATAAAAACTGGATTGCGATACCTTGTGTGCAGTTCTATATCCAGCATGGTGTCCTCCGTAAGCCTCGGAGTGACACTTGCGTAAGATCTGTTCCTGTTCATGCTCAGGTACACAACGTCTAATAACACCATCCACTTCTTTATAAAGGTGTGGGTCATCCCAGAAGTAATGTCTTAAATCATAGAAAAACTTTTTTTTGCTGGTAAGTGAAACTAGGTGGTATAAATTTAGCAACAATGTAATTGGCATAATCAGCATATCATGGAGTAGTACGAGAAGCATTTATGACAGCTAATTGTTCATCAGGAAAGCTATCATCTATAGGTAGTGGGTCATCAAGAACATTCTCTAACCTAGACAAGTTGTCTGCAACGGGGTTCTTAGCTCCCTTTCTATCAATAATATGCAAATCAAATTATTGTAGCAAGAGAACCATCTAATAAGTCTAGGTTTAGCATCTTTCTTTTCCATAAGGTATTTAATATCAGCATGATCAGTGTGAACAGTTACTTTAGAATCAACAATATAAGGTCTGAACTTATCACAAGCAAATACAACTGCTAAAAATTCTTTTTCAGTAGTAGCATAATTTCTCTAGGCACTGTCTAGAGTTTTACTAGCATATTGGATAACATTTAATTTCTTATCAACTCTTTGTCCTAGAACAGCACCTACAGCATAATCACTAGCATCACACATAATTTCAAAGGGTAAATTCCAATCAGGTGGCTGAACAATGGGTGCAGAAATCAAAGCTTTCTTAAGTATTTCAAATACTTCTACACAATCATCATCAAAGACAAAAGGAACATCTTTTTGTAAGAGATTAGTTAGAGGCTTGGAATTTTTTGAGAAGTCTTTAATGAACCTCCTATAAAAACTGACATGGCCAAGGAACCTTCTTATACCTTTAATGTCCTTAGGACACGACATCTTTTCAATAGCATCAACTTTAGCTTTATCAACTTCAATACCTCTTTCAGAAATTTTATGCCCCAAGACAATGCCTTCATTAACCATAAAGTGGCACTTCTCCCAATTCAAGACAAGATTAGTTTCTTCACATCCTTGCAAAACTCGATCAAGTTTGCTTAAGCAATCATTTAAAGAAGTTCCATACACGGAGAAATCATCCATGAAAACCTCAACAATCTTTTCACAAAAGTCAGAGAATATAGTAGTCATACATCTTTGAAAGGTAACAGGTGCATTGCATAAACCAAAAGGCATACATCTATAAGCAAAGGTACCAAAAGGGCAAGTAAAGGTGTTCTTTTCCTGATCCTCTTTCGACACGGGTATTTGAGAGAAACCAGAATAACCATCTAGAAAGCAAAAATGTGTATGTTTGGATAATCTTTCTAGCATTTGATCAATAAAAGGTAAAGGGTAATGATCCTTTTTAGTAGCTTTATTTAGTTTGCGGAAATGAATTACCATTTTATAACCTGTAACAATTCTTTGTGGGATCAATTCATCTTTATCATTAGGAACAACAGTAATGCCTCCCTTCTTAGGGACACAATGGACAGGACTTACCCACTGACTATCAGCAACGGGATAAATTATACCTGCCTCCAGAAGCTTTAGTATTTCTTTTCTTACCACTTCTTTCATCTTAGGATTTAACCGTCGTTGGTGATCAATAACCGGTTTAGCGTCTTTCTCCAATTTTATTTTGTGTTGGCATAGAGTGGGACTAATGTCCTTAAGATCATCCAGAGTATATCCAATAGCAACATGATGCTTCTTCAAAGTTTTCAATAATTTCTCTTCTTCCCGCTCTGAAAAATTAGCACTAATAATAACATGATATATCTTCTTTTCATCAAGATAATCATATTTAAGAGTATCAGGCAATGGTTTAAGCTCAAACACGGGATCAACCTTGGGTGGAGGAGGATCCCCTAGAATTTTGACAGGCAAGTTGTGTTTCAAAATAGGTCCCTGTTTAAAGAATACTTCATCTATTTCCCTTCTTTCATTCATAAACATATCATTTTCATGGTCTAGCAAATATTGTTCTAAAGGATCACTAGGAGGCATGGCAATAGAAGCAAGACCAATAATTTCATCTTTACTAGGCAATTCTTTATCATGGGGTTGTCTATGAAATTTAGCAAAATTAAAATCATGAGACATATCCCCTAAACCAACAGAAACAATATCCTTTTTGCAGTCTATCTTAGCATTTACAGTATTCAAGAAGGGTCTACCAAATATAATGGGACAAAAGTCAACCAAGAACAAGAAAATTAGCAGTATATTTAACTTTTCCGCACAAGACTTCAACAACTCTAACAATCCCAACCAGTGAAATAGTATCTCTATTGGCAAGCTTAATTGTAGCATCAATACCTTCTAACTCAATAGGTGCAATATCATGCATAATTTCTTCATATAAAGAATGAGCTATTGCACTCGCACTAGCACCCATATCACATTAGCCATGATAGCAATGATCTCCTATTTTAACATAAATAACAGGCATGCCTACAACAGGTCTATGTTTATTTTTAGTATAGGGTCTAGCAATTCTCACAGCTTCATCACAAAAGTAAATAACATGACCATCAATATTGTCGGACAAGAGATCTTTAACCATAGCAATACTAGGTTAAACTTTAATTTGCTTAGAGGGTTCGGGTGTTCTAGTGTTACTTTTTTTGACCACAGTTGAAGCTTTAGCATGATCCTTTATTCTAATAGGGAAGGGTGGTTTCTCAATATAAGCGTAGGAACAATAGGATCAACATTATAAGTGATAGTCTTTTCTTCAAGTTTAATAGGTTCAACTACTTTTACTTCAATGGGAGGATGATATTTAAGCCACTTATCCTTAGGGAGATAATCTTGAGTAGCAAAGGATTCATAGAAAGAAGCTACTATCTCAGAGTCAAGTCCATATTTAGTGCTAAATTCACGAAAAGCATCGGTATCCATAAAAGATTTAACAAAATCAAATTTAGGTGTTATACCTGACTCCTTACCTTCGTCGAGTTCCCAATCTTCAGAGTTGCATTTAATTCTTTATAATAATTCCCATATTAATTCAATAGTCTTCATCATAAAAGATCCAGTACAAGAAGTATCGAGCATGGAGCGATTATTGAGAGAAAGCCGAGCATAAAAATTTTGAATAATAATTTCTCTTGAGAGCTCATGCTTGGGGCATGAATATAACATTGACATAAGCCTCCCCCAAGCTTGAGTGAGGCTTTCTCCTTCGCGAGGCCAAAAATTATATATATAATTACGATCACGATGAACTAGATGCATAGGATAAAACTTCTGATGAAATTCCAATTTCAATCGGTTGTAGTTCCATGATCCAATATCATCACATAGCCTAAACCATGTCAATGCCTTTCCCTTCAAAGATAAAGGGAAGACCTTCTTCTTGATAACATCCTCGGGCATACCTGCAAGCTTAAATAATCCACAAATTTCATCCACATAGATTAGGTGCAAATCGGGATGCAATGTTCCATCTCCTGTAAAAAGATTAGCTAGCAGTTTCTTTATCATACCCGAAGGAATTTCAAAGTAAACATTTTCAGTAGGTTCAGTAAGTTGAGGAGCAACTCTTTGCTCTACTGGTCGGGGTGAAGATACCCCGAACAAGCCCCTCAAAGGATTACTTTCGATAGTAACAAGTGACAGTAAATTTCAGCACACTATATAAATTTTTCCTTACCAAATTCCACCTACCAAAGGTGCTTCACTCCCCGACAACGGTGCTAGAAAAGAGTCTTGATGACTCACAAGTATAGGGGATCTATCGTAGTCCTTTCGATAAGTAAGAGTGTCGAACCCAATGAGGAGCAGAAGGAAATGACAAGCGGTTTTCAGTAAGGTATTCTGTGCAAGCACTGAAATTATCGGTAACAGATAGTTTTGTGATAAGGTAATTTGTAACGAGTAACAAGTAACAAAAGTAAACAAGGTGCAGCAAGGTGGCCCAATCCTTTTTGTAGCAAAGGACAATCCTGGACAAACTCTTATATAAAGGAAAGTGCTCCCGAGGACACATGGGAATTATCGTCAACCTAGTTTTCATCACGCTCATATGATTCGCGTTCGTTACTTTGATAATTTGATATGTGGGTGGACCGGTGCTTGGGTACTGCCCTTCCTTGGACAAGCATCACAATTATGATTAACCCCTCTTGCAAGCATCCGCAACTACAAAAGAAGTATTAAGGTAAATCTAACCATAGCATGAAACATATGGATCCAAATCAGCCCCTTACGAAGCAACGCATAAACTAGGGTTTAAGATTCTGTCACTCTAGGAACCCATCATCTACTTATTACTTCCCAATGCCTTCACCTAGGCCCAAATAATGGTGAAGTGTCATGTAGTTGACCTTCACATGACACCACTAGAGGAAAGACAACATGCATCTCATCAAAATATCGAACGAATACCAAATTCACATGACTACTTATAGCAAGACTTCTCCTATGTCCTCAAGAACAAACGTAACTACTCACAAATCATATTCATGTTCATAATCAGAGGGGTATTAATATGCATAAAGGATCTGAACATATGATCTTCCACCAAATAAACCAACTAGCATCAACTACAAGGAGTAATCAACACTACTAGCAACCCACAGGTACCAATCTGAGGTTTTGAGACAAAGATTGGATACAAGAGATGAAGTAGGGTTTAAGATGAGATGGTGCTGGTGAAGATATTGATGGAGATTGACCCCCTCTCAATAAGAGGATCGATGGTGATGATTTCCCCCTCCCGGAGGGATGCTTCCCCGGCAGAACAGCTCCGCCGGAGCCCTAGATTGTTTCCGCCTTGTGGCGGCGGTGCTTCGTCCCGAAAGCTTGCTTATGATTTTTTTCCAGGGCCAAAGACTTCATATAGCCAAAGATGGGCACCGGAGGCCTGCCAGGGGTCCACGAGACAGGGGGCGCGCCCCCCACCCTCGTGGATGGTGGGTGGCCCCCCTCTGGTGCTTTCTTCACCCAAATTTTTTATATATTCCAAAACTGACTTCTGTGGAGTTTAAGGACTTTTGGAGTTGTGCAGAATAGGTCTCTAATATTTGCTCATTTTCCAGCCTAGAATTCCAGTTGTCGGCATTCTCCCTCTTCGTGCAAACCTTGTAAAATAAGAGAGAATAGACATAAGTATTGTGACATAATGTGTAATAACAGCCCATAATGCAATAAATATCGATATAGAAGCATGATGCAAAATGGACGTATCACCTGGCCGCCCCCGCAGGCTATGGACGCGAGGAGGGGAGAAGGCCCCCGCCGCCAGCCGCTGCGGGGGGCTTTGCCCCGACGGCGGCGGGGAAGGGGAGGAGGGGGAGGGCGAGCGGCAGGAGGTGGCGGCGCCATCAACGTCCATTTGTTCTAGCTAAATGTTTTTAAGAATCAATACATGTGTATCATGAATTGTCCGACTTCGACAAATGAGCAAAGCAACTAATTGTGTATGAATCGAATACTTCATGAAAATTTGAAAGCGGGCACTTTTGCGTGTCTAGCATACCAAATTAGTGAGAACTTTAAAGGGAAATATTCATATAAGCAAGCGGTAGTGGAGTAGAAACTGCAGGCAATAGTGAGTCTACAATTTGAGAAGCTCTAACACTTGGAGAACATGGAAGAGCTAGCCTTAAGATGGACCAGCTTCGTCCCAGCTAGGAATTCTTCCAGTTAAATAAGGAGTAGAACAAGTACGTCCATATGTCGTGGATCAGTAGAAACACACACCCTAGTTAACTCACCCATTTGAATGTCTTGCAAATTCACTGGTAAATATACCAACATACATATATAGTTATGGTTCTTATGGAAATTGCTTTACCACAGACAACACAACACATACATGCATGGAATGGAAAAGGGGGAAACATGGAACTTGGGGAAAACATAATAAATCAAACTACGAAACAATGTGAAGTTGGTGTTGTAGAGCTTCTTCTTGCCATCCTTCCTCCACTGGTGACACATGGCGTAGGTGTCCACTCCTCCTTCCTGGAATCACCATTCAAAACAATGGTTTAGCAGGAGAAAAAAGATCAAGAAACTCAAGTAACAAGGCATGGATCTTTTGCTGAAGGAAAGTAACAGTGAAACTATATGTGCAGTAGCCAGTAGGACGACTGACATGCGCACCGCAAGGCGGTGCTAATGCATAAGCACAACATGGCCTTGTTGAAGCCGAGAGACCATAGGTCGGCTGCTGTCGTGGAATTGTCACGGCAGATGTCCTAGTGTGAGGACTTAGTCGTGGAGCCATCGTGACGAGATTAGCTTAAAGGTGTTAATCAGGACAAAGGACATGAGGAATTTATACTGGTTCGGCCCCTTGCGGTGAAGGTAAAAGCCTAATCCAGTTGGAGGTGGTATTGCTAGGGTTTCGACGACCAGGGAGCGAATACGCTTAACCTGGCTCTCGATCTGTTGTTTCTTGCCCTAAGCCGCTGCCGGGTCGTCCCCTTATATACACGGGTTGACACCCTGCGGCCTATAGAGTCCCGGCCGGCTCATACAACGTGTCCGGCTCGGCGACATATCTTACATATCTTACATTACAAGTCTATACATACATGGCGGTTTATACTTACGGGCCTTAAGTCGCCGCTGGGCTTGGGCCTCTTACAAGCCTAACTATGAACCTCCATTGGGCTTCATACATGTAAACCGCCCTTGTGGTTGACCCGACCCCTCCTAGATGGGTCATATCTGGTAGTTATATCCCCAACATTAGGCCCCAGGTTGATTTGAACTTGTTCATGTCAATCTTCAACACTTAGGAAAAATCCTTCTACATCTGTTGTGAAAACCTTGTAACCCATAATGACGTCATCTCCAGGAATTTTGGAAACCTGCCACGACGTGACTTTAATGGATCTTTATCTTTAATGTCTTCCCGAAAATTGAGGCATCCAATTAGCTGGATAATCATCATTTGGCTTCCTCATCTTTCATGCCTGCCTGTTGCCCCTTTCCTTATAAATAGGGTCAAACCACCTGATACCTCTATGTCGTATCTATAATTTTTGATTGTTCCATGCCAATATTATACACTTTCATATACTTTTGGCAACTTTTTATACTATTTTTTGGGACTAGCATATTGATCCAGTGCCCAGTGCCAGTTCTTGTTTGTTGCTGTTTTTTGTTTCGCAGTAAATCCATATCAAACAGAGTCCAAATGGGATAAACACGACGGAGATTTTTTTTGGAATATATGTGATTTTTTGGAAGAAGAATCAATGCGAGACGATGCCCGAGGGGGCCACGAGGCAGGGGGGCACGCCCCAGGGGGTCAGGCGTGCCCTGGGCCCTCATGGCCACCCTGTAAGGCGGTTCATGCCCTTCTTTCGCCGCAAGAAAGCTAATATCTGGATATAGATCGTGTTAAAATTTCAGCCCAATCGGAGTTACGGATCTCCGGGAATATAAGAAACGGTGAAAGAGCAGAATCGGAGAACGCAGAAACAGAGAGAGATAGAGAGACAGATCCAATCTCGGAGGGGCTCTCGCCCCTCCCATGCCATGGAGGCCATGGACCAGAGGGGGAAACCCTTATCCCATCTAGGGAGAAGGTCAAGGAAGAAGAAGAAGGATGGGGGCTCTCTCCCCCTCGCTTCCGGTGGCGCCGGAACGCCGCCGGGGGCCATCATCATCACCGCGATCTTCACCAACACCACCGCCATCTTCACCAACATCTCCATCACCTTCCCCCATCTATCTACAGCGGTCCACTCTCCCGAAACCCGCTGTACCCTCTACTTGAACATGGTGCTTTATGCTTCATATTATTATCCCATGATGTGTTGCCATCCTATGATGTCTGAGTAGATTTTCGTTGTCTTATCGGTGGTTGATGAATTGCTATGATTGATTTAATTTGCTTGTGGTTATGTTGCTGTCCTTTGGTGCCCATCATATGAGCTCGCGCGTGGATCACACCATAGGGTTATTTGTATGTTGATAGGACTATGTATTGGAGGGCAAGAGTGACAAAAACTTCAACCTAGCATAGAAATTGATGCATACGGGATTGAAGGGGGACCAATATATGTTAATGCTATGGTTGGGTTTTACCTTAATGAACATTAGTAGTTGCGGATGCTTGCTAATAATTCCAATCATAAGTGCATAGAATTCCAAGTCAGGGATGACATGCTAGCAGTGGCCTCTCCCACATAAAACTTGCTATTGGTCTAGTAAAGTAGTCAATTGCTTAGGGGCAATTTTGCAACACCTACCACCACTTTTCCACACTCGCTATATTTACTTTATTGTTTCTTTATATAAGCAGCCCCTACTTTTTATTTACGTGCACTTTATATTCTTGCAAACCTATCCAAAAACACCTACAAAGTACTTCTAGTTTCATACTTGTTCTACGTAAAGCAAACGTTAAGCGTGCGTAGAGTTGTATCGGTGGTCGATAGAACTTGAGGGAATATTTGTTCTACCTTTATCTCCTCGTTGGGTTCGACACTCTTACTTATCGAAAGAGGCTACAATTGATCCCCTATACTTATGGGTTATCAAGACCTTTTTCTGGCGCCGTTGCTGGGGAGTTATAGCGTGGGTTGAATATTCTCATGTGTTCTTGTTTGCTTTATCACTAAGTAGATTTTATTTGCCATCCTTAGTTGTTCTCTATCTTTAGTTATGGATATGGAACACGAAATAGCAAAAAAATTAGGTGTACCTGCTACTCATGGAGATGGGGAACCTCCTAAAACCCTCGATGTTGGTTATGTGAAAGAGATTATGTACTACTTTGATAATCCTGAGAAAACCCCATTCAATTATGTTATGGGAGACACGTTGGATCAACGTGAATACTTTAGGATTATCGCTTGACTAAAAAAGGGAAACTATTATGGGATCAAATTCATATGTTGCATTGGTATGCTCGGGAACTATGCTTGAGATATGACTATACTTGTTCCTCTAGGATGAAGGCTCCACACCTTCCCTTTTCATGCAAATTTAATGATGATAAAACCTTGGCTTCTTATGCTAACGGTATATATGATTACTATGATGTGGAACAAATAGAAGAATTTTTTGCTTTTATGGGTGCTTATGAAATTGAATATTTGTTTAAAGAGTGTGAAAATTTTGATGATTCAGTTTATAGACCTGAAAATTTAGCTATCCTTAAATATTGCTATGAGAATTATGAATACAATGCCAATATTGATGTGTTTATTGAGAAAGTCTCCGCTGTCCAAGAAGAGACTAATATTTTGCAGGAGTCTATGGAAGAAGAAATTAATGACATTGTGAGCTCATTGGATGAAAAAGATGAGGAGGAGAACGAAGAACAAAAGGAGGAAGAGCGGATTGATCACCCGTGCCCACCTTCTAATGAGAGTAACTCTTCAACTCATACATTGTTTAATTTCCCTTCGTGCTTACCGAAGGATGATTGCTATGATGACTGTTATGATCCCGTTGATTCTCTTGAAATATACCTTTTTGATGATGTTTGCTATGCTTGTGGCCAAGATGCCAATATGAATTATGCTTATGGAGATGAACTTGCTATAGTTACTTATGTTAAACATGAAATTGTTGTTATTGCACCCACGCATGATAGTCCTATTATCTCTTTGAATTCTCCCAACTACACTATATCGGAGAAGTTTACCCTTATTAAGGATTATATTGATGGGTTGCATTTTACTATTACACATGATGATTTTGATAGATATAATATGCATGTGCTTTCTGCTCCTACTTGCAATTATAATGAGAGAGGAATTACATATCCGCCTCTTTATGTTTCCAACACGAAAAAATTGCAAGAAACTGTTTATACTATGCATTGGCCTTTACTTTGTGCATGAATTGTTCTTTTATGACATGCTGATGCATAGGAAGAGAGTTATACTTTTTCATTACATTATATATGTTACCTTGTGCTCACTACTAAATTACAAATCATTGTTAATTAAAATTGGCTTTGATATACCTTGGGATCTGGGTGGATCCATTACTTGAGCACTATATGCCTAACTTAATGGCTTTAAAGAAAGCGCTGCCAGGGAGACAACCCAGAAGTTTTAGAGATTCATTTATTTCTGTTGTGTGCTTTTATAAAGTTTAAAAACAAAAAAAATAAAGAGGGGAACCCAAAACTTTTTCAAAAAGGAAAGTGAAAGTGAGAGAGACAAGCATGGTTGAAGTGGGGGAGCTCCTTGAACTTTGTTCATGCTCACGGAAACTTTGTGAATCTTGATTACAGAAAATTTTCAACAAAAATAATTATCCCCTTGAACAATTCCATTGTATTATAAAAATAATGTGCCAAGGTTTGCCTTTAGGATGTATTAGATTACTTGTTGGTTTGTGCGGTGCAGGACAAAAACTTTGGCTGTAGTGCGCGATTTTACAATTTTTTTACTGGAATGTCAAACGGTTCTAAAACTTTTTGCACTGTCTTTCTATACAATTTTTTTATTTTTCCTAATTTTTTTAGAATTTTTGGAGTACGAGAAGTATGGTGAATGTTCAGATTACTACAGACTGTCATGTTTAAGACAGATTCTATTTTTGATGCATAGTTTGCTTGTTTTGATGAAACTATCGATTCCTATCAGTGGATTAAGCCATGGAAAAGTTATATTACAGTAGATATAATGAAAAAACAAAATATTAATTGGTCTGCAACAGTACTTAGAGTAGTTATTTGCTCTATTATACTAACGGATCTTACCGAGCTTTCTGTTGAGTTTTGTGTGGATGAAGTGTTCGAAGATCGAGGATGTCTCGATGTGAGGAGAAGAAGGAGAGGCAAGAGCTCAAGCTTGGGGATGCCCAAGGCACCCCAAGTAAATATTCAAGGAGACTCAAGCGTCTAAGCTTGGGGATGCCCCGGAAGGCATCCCATCTTTCTTCAACAAGTATCGGTATGTTTTCGGATTCGTTTCGTTCATGCAATATGTGCAATCTTGGAGCGTCTTTTGCATTTAGTTTTCACTTTTATTTCATGCACCATGATGGTATGAGATAGTCCTTGGTTGATTTATAGAATGCTCTTTGCACTTCACTTAAATCTTTTGAGTATGGCTTTATAGAATGCTTCATGAGCTTCGCTTATATCATTTGAAGTTTGGATTGCCTGTTTCTCTTCACATAGAAAACCGCCATTTGTAGATTGCTCTTTTGCTTCACTTATATTTGTTAGAGCATGGGCATATCTTTTTTAGAAAGAATTAAACTCTCTTGCTTCACTTATATCTATTTAGAGAGATGACAGGAATTGGTCATTCACATGGTTAGTCATAAAATCCTACATAAAACTTGTAGATCACTGAATATGATATGTTTGATTCCTTGCAATAGTTTTGCGATATAAAGATGGTGATATTAGAGTCATGCTAGTGGGTAGTTGTGGCTTGTAGAAATACTTGTGTTGAAGTTTGTGATTCCCGTAGCATGCACGTATGGTGAACCGTTATGTGATGAAGTCGAAGCATGCTTTATTTATTGATTGTCTTCCTTATGAGTGGCGGTCGGGGACGAGCGACGGCCTTTTCCTACCAATCTATCCCCCTATGAGCATGCGCGTAGTACTTTGTTTCGATGACTAATAGATTTTTGCAATAAGTATGTGAGGTCTTTATGACTAATGTTGAGTCCATGGATTATACGCACTCTCACCCTTCCATCATTGCTAGCCTCTTCGGTACCGTGCATTGCCCTTTCTCACCTCGAGAGTTGGTGCAAACTTCGTCGGTGCATCCAAACCCCGTGATACGATACACTCTATCACACATAAGCCTCCTTATATCTTCCTCAAAACAGCCACCATACCTACCTATCATGGCATTTCCATAGCCATTCCGAGATATATTGCCATGCAACTTCCATCATCATCATATACATGACTTGAGCATTCATTGTCATATTGCTTTTCATGATCGTAAGATAGCTAGCATGATGTTTTCATGGCTTGTCCGTTTTTTGATGTCATTGCTACGCTAGATCATTGCACATCCCGGTACACCGCCGGAGGCATTCATATGGAGTCATATTTTGTTCTAGTATCGAGTTGTAATATTGAGTTGTAAGTAAATAAAAGTGTGATGATCATCATTATTAGAGCATTGTCCCATGTGAGGAAAGGATGATGGAAGCTATGATTCCCTCACAAGTTGGGATGAGTCTCTGGACTTTACAAAAAAATAAAAGAGGCCAAAGAAGCCCACCAAAAAAAGAGAGAAAAAATAAAAAAATGAGAGAAAAGAGAGAAGGGACAATGTTACTATCCTTTTACCACACTTGTGCTTCAGAATAGCATCATGTTCTTCATATAGAGAGTCTCTTGAGTTATCACTTTCATATACTAGTGGGAATTTTCATTATAGAACTTGGCTTGTATATTCCGATGATGGGCTTCCTCAAATGCCCGAGGTCTTCATGATCAAGCAAGTTGGATGCACACCCACTTAGTTTCCAGTTTGAGCTTTCATACACTTATAACTCTTAGTGCATCCGTTGCATGGCAATCCTACTCCTCACATTGACATCAACTAATGGGCATCTCCATAGCCCGTTGATTAGCCGCGTCGATGTGAGACTTTCTCCCTTTTTGTCTTCCCCACACAACCTCCACCATCATATTCTATTCCACCTATAGTGTTATATCCATGGCTCACGCTCATGTATTGCGTGAAAGTTGAAAAGGTTTGAGAACATCAAAAGTATGAAACAATTGCTTGCCTTGTCATCGGGGTTGGGCATGATTTGAATATTTTGTGTGGTGAAGATGGAGCATAGCCAGACTATATGATTTTGTAGGGATAACTTTCTTTGGCCATGCTATTTTGAAAATACATGATTGCTTTATTACTATGCTTGAAGTATTATTATCTTAATGTCAAATGATAGACTATTGCTTTGAATCACTCGTGTCTTAATATTCATGCCATGATTAGATTACATGATCAAGATTATGCTAGGTAGAATTCCACATCAAAAATTATCTTTTTTATCATTTACCTACTCGAGGACGAGCAGGAATTAAGCTTGGGGATGCTGATATGTCTCCGTCATATCTATAATTTTTGATTGTTCCATGCCAATATTATACACTTTCATATACTTTTGGCAACATTTTATACTATTTTTTGGGACTAACATATTGATCCAGTGCCCAGTGCCAGTTCTTGTTTGTTGCATATTTTTTGTTTCGCAGTAAATCCATATCAAACAGAGTCCAAACGGGATAAAAATGACGGAGATTTTTTTTGGAATATATGTGATTTTTTGGAAGAAGAATCAATGCGAGACGATGCCCGAGGGGGCCATGAGGCAGGGGGGCGCGCCCCAGGGGGTCAGGCGTGCCCTGGGCCCTCATGGCCACCCTGTAAGGTGGTTCATGCCCTTCTTTCGCCGCAAGAAAGCTAATATCCGGATAGAGATCGTGTTAAAATTTCAGCCCAATCGGAGTTACGGATCTCCGGGAATATAAGAAATGGTGAAAGGGCAGAATCGAAGAACGCAGAAACAGAGAGAGATGGAGAGACAGATCCAATCTCGGAGGGGCTCTCGCCCCTCCCATTCCATGGAGGCCATGGACCAGAGGGGAAACCCTTCTCCCATCTAGGGAGAAGGTCAAGGAAGAAGAAGGAGGAGGGGGGCTCTCTCCCCCTCGCTTCCGGTGGCGCCGGAACGCCGCCGAGGGCCATCATCATCATCGCGATCTTCACCAACACCACCGCCATCTTCACCAACATCTCCATCACCTTCCCCCATCTATCTACAGCGGTCTACTCTCCCGCAACCCGCTGTACCCTCTACTTGAACATGGTGCTTTATGCTTCATATTATTATCCCATGATGTGTTGCCATCCTATGATGTCTGAGTAGATTTTCATTGTCCTATCGGTTGTTGATGAATTGCTATGATTGATTTAATTTGCTTGTGGTTATGTTGCTGTCATTTGGTGCACATCATATGAGTGCGCGCGTGGATCACACCATAGGGTTAGTTGTATGTTGATAGGACTATGTATTGGAGGGCAAGAGTGACAGAAACTTCAACCTAGCATAGAAATTGATGCATATGGGTTTGAAGGGGGACCAATATATCTTAATGCTATGGTTGGGTTTTACCTTAATGAACGTTAGTAGCTGCGGATGCTTGCTAATAGTTCCAATCATAAGTGCATAGAATTCCAAGTCAGGGATGACATGCTAGCAGTGGCCTCTCCCACATAAAACTTGCTATCGGTCTAGTAAAGTAGTCCATTGCTTAGGGGCAATTTCGCAACACCTACCACCACTTTTCCACACTTTCTATATTTATTTTATTGTTTCTTTATCTAAACAGCCCCTAGTTTTTATTTACGTGCACTTTATATTCTTGCAAACCTATCCAAAAACACCTACAAAGTACTTCTAGTTTCATACTTGTTCTACGTAAAGTGAACGTTAAGCGTGTGTAGAGTTGTATCGGTGGTCGATAGAACTTGAGGGAATATTTGTTCTACCTTTAGCTCCACGTTGGGTTCGACACTCTTACTTATCGAAAGAGGCTACAATTGATCCCCTATACTTGTGGGTTATCACCACCCCCTTTTCATTCTCCTCTCTTCTCCTTCTCATCTTCTCCTTCCTCATGACGCACCAGCCCTCGCGAGCTCCGCCACCGCCGACCTTCGTCTTCTTCATCAACTCCGGCCGCTGCATCGCCCTGAACGATACAGAAACGCCGCGACACTCCTCCACTGTCAGCTAGCGTCAGTAAATCTCCCCCTTCCCTTTTCTTGGATCTGTTTTTTAGGGTTTCGGTGTTTGTCGGCGTTCTTTATTGCTCTTCCTTCTTCTTGTTAGATCGCGTAGCTTTGATCTGAAAGCAATGTAAATCCTGTGCGGTAGTAGTTTAGCACCCGCTTTTGATATTAGAACATATCTTCTTTGCGATAGATCTCTTCTAGGGCATCTCCACTTTTCTGCTGCTGGCTCTGTAGGTTTAGAATTTATTTCCCTTTTCTGAACAGCTGTATATCCGAATTTATAGCTTCAACCCATGGAACCTGTTTGTCCTAACACTTAGAAAATTTTGCTCTTGATAGATCTTAAATATCCTAGTCATGGCGGCTTCTTCTCCCAGCTTATCGTTACTTCATATATCATTAGCCCTCTCTTAAGCCGCCATTCTGAACATGCGCTGAAATTTTTAACTTGTAATCTCACCAACTAACTTGAGCCGGCAAATTATTTCTTTCCTTTAGGTTGTCCTTTCACCATGCCGCCAAAGACAGTTACCACCTGTAACTGGGTTCCCTCCATCGTCACTAAGAGCACTTTGAAGGGTTTTGTTACCGTTGGATATTTACCAGAGAAAAGTGTCATGCATTACCGTGCTCCTGACCCGGGCGAAGAGAGACCTACTTCGTCGGTCCGAACTAAGGAATCTGTTAGAAATGTTTTGAAATGGATATTGTTCTCTCTTTGATCAGGGATTGCTATATGAAAAGAAGTGGAGTTTGAAAAAGGGAACGGAATGCTCAAACTGGAACTGCTAGAGGAACGAATTTTCAATAGCATAACTTGGGCTCCTAGAATATGGCGCCCTTGGGACAATCTATTTGATTGCAGGGTTTTGTTCCGAAGCAAAGATATCCGCGGAGGCCGGTTCGTTCGTCCTATTCTGATATTCAGGACTTGTTTTGGTAGATGAGGAGGGAATTGTTAGAGCAGACGTTCCTTTTAGAAGAGCAGAATCCAAATATAGTGTTGAACAAGTAGGTGTAACGGTGGAGTTCTATGGTGGCGAACTTAATGGAGTAAGTTATTCTGATCCTGCTACTGTAAAAAAATATGCGAGGCGTTCTCAATTAGGGGAAATTTTTGAATTAGACCGGGCTACTTTGAAATCTGATGGTGTTTTTCGCAGCAGTCCATTCTTTGACTCTTTTTCTTTCTTTATATGGGAAATTATCCCAAATGACAAATGAATAGGTGTGGAAGTTATAATTGTAAATAAACCAGGATCGAATCTATGGAAGCATTGGTTTATACGTTCCTTTTAGTTTCGACTTTAGGGATAATTTTTTTCGCTATCTTCTTCCGAGAACCACCTAAGGTTCCACCAACTCCAACTAAAAGAATAAAATAATTTCATTTAAGTAAGAAGTCCCCCTATCTGGGAGACTTCTTACTTAAATTAGTCTCCGTGTTCTTCGAATGGATCTCTTAATTGTTGAGAGGATCGAACTTCCATTTATTTGTTGAATAGACAGTTGAACTGAGAATACCATAGCTATACTTAAGAGTAAAACACTAGGAAAAGCCCATATGCGACGAAGATTTTTTGTTGCTGTCGGAATAAGAATAAGGCCAAATCCCATTGACATAATAACTGGAAGTGGGAGAAGAGGGATTACCCATGCATATTGATATGTATGTTCCATAAGAAAAGAAATTGCAATTTTTACTTCAATTTTTACTTCAATTTTTCTATAAAATTGTTTCCGATTCACCAAACCAATTCTTATCTCTTTCTGAAAGAATAAATAAAAAGAATAAGAATCATTCTATGAAAGAATGAAGAGATTTTATCCATAATACAACTCCTAAATTGATTTTTGATCGACCTATTTAATCTGATTCTCGTTAGAATTAAGTAGTCCTTACTTTAGTGTATGTAGGTAACATAAGATGTACGATAAAAAAATGTATAATAATTAGTAAGTCTTGATATTCTTTCGTGGAGTCCCTTCTTGAATCTTAGATTGAAAAAAAAAAGAATGCGACCTCAGCCAAAGGACGGTGAAGTTATTGTGTTCACTGATCATATGAACCGGGGCCTCTCGCCGCCCGACTCTAAGTTCTTTAGGGATGTCCTGCACCTCTTCAAACACCAGCCGTAAGATATTGGACCCAACTCCATATCAAACATCTGTACCTTTCAAGTTTTCTGTGAGTTATACCTTCAAGAAGAGCCTAGTGTTGAGCTTTTTAGGGAATACTTCTACCTGAACCGGCAAAACGAGTTCACAAACGGGCCCAACCTGGAACTTGGTGGAATTTCAATTCAACACAGAAGAGATGCCATTTTCCCTCAAGCAGCTTTGCCGAGTCACCCCAAGGACTGGAACCAAACATGGTTCTAATGAAAAGATATCTCGTCGTCTGATGAAAATCACTTGTCGGGTTATCGTGTTGAACGTCTCGACTCAAGTTATCAACTCCCTGATAAACTTACCGCCGTCGAACGCAAGAAACTCGCTCCTACAATCAGAAAAGAAAAAGCCTTGATAGGAAACAGTTTAACTGGAGTCGATTTAATCCGCTGTTGGGTCGCATGGCGGATCATACCCTTAAGCCGCAGACCCAGCTTAATGTGTACTTATATTGGAGGAACAGATGATCCCTTACACCACAGCTCTCTGCGTATGACTGAAGAGGGCATCATTAAAATGGCAACAATGCTTGTAAATAGCAAATTTGAAGACTGCAACAAAGTGGGCTTGAATCCTTTCTGCAAGCTTAACCTGCCGCCAGATGTAAGTCTCTTTATTTTATTTTACCTTACTTCATCACCCAAACGTTGCGTGAACTCAAATATGGTATTCTTCCGTAGGCTAAATCTGACTTCTGGAAGGCAAAATATGACCATGAGGTTGCCAAAAAGGCTAGGGCTACCACGAAAGCCGCCAAAAAGACCATCAGGAGATCTAGGAAGAAACCAAGCGCCTCGGATCTACTTAAGCTGGACGAAACCTCTAAGTCAGAGGTAGCCCTTGACTCTTTTGGCTTGTTTTTCAACCACCTTATTAACACTGACTATTGCCAGGATGACACGGGAGCCAGCCAAGCAGTTGAAGAAGAGGTAAGTATCATTTCCTCCGACTCAGAACCTTTACGAAGGCAGAAACTTCGGCGGGTAACCCAGGAAGTAAGGTTTTCACACCCCTTAGCTCATTTAGACCCTCACTTTCTTTTGAAACGACAGGAACACGAGAGCCGCCGCCAGACCCGGACCAGTGGAGGTGAAGATTTATCCTCCGGCTTACCAAACACTCCTCGAAAACGTCAAAATGAGGTTCTTTTTTTACCTCAACTCTTTTATTTACGGGCAGGTTTTTGTTTTCGTTAACCACTCAATTCCTTTGACTTATTTTTGCAGGAGATTTCCTACTCTTCCTCTGGCGATTCATCGCAGACTCAACTGTCGGCTTTCAAGACTGTTCCTGGGTAAGAATAATTATCTTTCTTTTGTACCTATATATCTTCATCATTATGTTGACTTGTCCAAATTCTTTTTAGCAGTCAAGCAAAGCCCAACAAGAAAGCAAAGGTGACAAAACCGGCCGAGGATCCTAAAGCCGCTAAACCGGACCAGCCAACCTATGCACCAGAAAACTCTGAACCCAGAAGATCCTGCTCCCAATGCTCAACCTAAGATGCCTGAGTTGTCTGTTGATGAAACCAATATTGACCCATCAACTACTAAACCGTCAAGCTCAGTTAACCCGCCAGAGACTCATGCTGATGACGTTTTAATCACTGGCACCGGATTTACTAAGCCGGGGAATCCAACTGTACTAGCGAGACATTCTGCCAAACAAGAAGTCATGGAAAGACGGAAAGTGAGGTTTGATGTCTCCCACTATGCTCAATTGAGTAATAGTGAAGTATTATCTGGTTATCTCAGTCAAGTACACTCCAGCCGTGACTTGGAAATTGAGATGGTCAAACAGATGCACCTGAAGTATGAGGTACGTCCTCCGGCTTATATAAGTTATATCTCCTGCCAGCCCCCAAGTCTTCTGATTATGATAAGATTTAATAATATGTAGACTTAAAAACTTAGAAGCTTCTGTCATAGACTCCCTCCAAGTCCGGTTTAAAACTAAACCGGATACTGATAGTAGCATAATTTTGCATTTGTAGTCCCCAAGGGCCGGTTTAATCAGTATGAATGAGCCGGTCCTATTGATCATTGTAAAAGAACATAACTGACCTGTATAGCCCCCATGAGTCGGCTGAGACTGTTGAAATGGCATCATTGAAATGGCAACAATGCTTGTAAATAGCAAATTTGAAGACTGCAGCAAAGTGGGATTGAATCCTTTCTGCAAGCTTAACCCGCCGCCAGATGTAAGTCTCTTGATTTCTTTTACCTTACTTCATCACCCAAACATTGCATGGACTCAAATATGTTATTCTTCCGCAGGCTAAATCTGACTTCCGGAAGGCAAAATATGACCATGAGGCTGCCAAAAAGGCTAGGGCTGCTGCGAAAGCCGCCAAAAAGACCATCAGGAGATCTAGGAAGAAACCAAGCGCCTCTGACGTGCTTAAGCTGGACAAAACCTCTGAGTTGGAGGTAGCCCTTGACTCTCTTGGCTTGTTTCTCAACCACCTTATTGACACTGACTATTGCCAGGATGACACGGGAGCCAGCCAAGCGGTTAAAGAAGAGGTAACTATCATTTCCTAGATCTGATTGAAGAGGGCATCATTGAAATGGGCAATCATCTGCACTGTTGACAGCTCACCCGGCTCATCTTTAGGAAGAGACAAGCAATATGCATTAGCCCCCAAGTGACAAGTGTTGTTGCTAGCAAAGCACTTGCGACTTTAGAAAAGCCATTTTCGTTGAAAATTGCGTTGACAGACATTAGCCCCCAAGTGCCAAGTGGTTTCGCTTGCAAAGTGCTTGGGACTTAACTGTTGTAATCCGCCTTGAAATATGTTTGATAAATCTGTGCTGCCTGCAGGCTGCTACCTCTGAATTGGAAACTCAACTAAACAATGCCAAGACTCGGCTGGCGGCTCAGGAAACTGAGACCCAGAAGGCTGAATCAAAATTCCAGTTTAGTGTGTCTGAATCAGAAAAATTGAAGACCAGCTTTACTGCGGATAAAGAGGCTTGGGCTAAGGAAAAGACTGGCCTAATACAGCATGCTGAGAAAGCAGAGGCGGCTCTTGAGGAAGTTACCACTAAACTCACTGGTTTAAAACACTGTGTGTCTCAGATGGTTTCTGCTATCTTCGGTAAGTCACCTTTCTATTTATCCAAAATGAGTATTTGTTGTCATAATGTAAGCCGCCATTTGACCAACTTTTAACTTACTCAGGTCCCAGGAGCAGCAAACCTTAGCCAAGACACACTGGTGAAGCTCAAGGTGGTCTATACTCTTGTTGAGCAACTATACACCGGAGCTCAGCGGACTCTCGCTACTATCTCCCCAATGAATCAAGGGCCAAACCTGTTAAGTGATGTCTTGAAGAAACTGTCC
Source organism: Triticum urartu (assembly GCF_056163025.1). Taxonomy (NCBI): domain Eukaryota; kingdom Viridiplantae; phylum Streptophyta; class Magnoliopsida; order Poales; family Poaceae; genus Triticum; species Triticum urartu. Next base: position 259,583,333 of record NC_141873.1, read on the forward strand.
ATCTTGCCCACCAGGTTTCAATAAATCAAACGGTCTTGTGCTAGAGCCGGAGCTGTAACAGCCTTGAGCCGTGCCAAAGCATGGGTACCTGAACTAGACCCGGCAGATGTAGCTAGTGGGTATCCTAGTTTGAAGGAAGATGGAACCTCTTTTGATCAGCAAGACTTTGCCGCCTGTGTCAAAGAAATTCTTCCTCATGCAACAGTCATCGCTGAAGAGACCAATCTTTCCAAGTACCAGCCGGCTTATGATAAAGATAATCAGAAGATGCAGACGCCTGCATATAAAGTGATGGACTTAATTCCGCCGATTCGTAAGCACACTTTTGCCCCTGATATTGACCCGTCCAATCTGATTGACGACGAGGCTAAATTCTTCGCCTTGCGTGGCTTTGACTGGTCCAAACCAAACTTCCAGACGGTGGAGGAGGAAGAAGAACCGACAAGGGATGGACCGGAGGCCTCACGTCAGCAAGATCAAGAAGAGTGAACCGCCAGGCGGTTGAAAAGACGTTAAGTCTTCATAAAACACTTGATCTTATGTTGGCTCATGGAGTTATGTAATAGAGTAGTTAAAACTTTGAATCGGTCGTGCCATCGTGCACGTTTTTTGTTTTCCGTAACACTGATGATCCTATGATTTAAAGAACCACTCTTTGTATGATAATCTTTGACTTATGTAGATGTTTATTATACCCCTGCACACAAAGAAAAAACATAAGGGCCCTAGCGGCTTACCGCCGGACGGGTCATGATACCCTATAAAAGCCACTGGGGACAAATAGTCCATAACCATGGCCAATCTGATAACTGTTAAGAAAACAACATACCTGTGATATTGGATCACGCTGTTGGTTTACCAAGCTAGTGTAATAAGGGTGATAACCCAAAATTTGAGCACTAGTAATTATCATTTATTGCCCGCTTATGAACAAAAGCCAGACCGGGTTAATAAACACCGGATATTATCGTATCCCATACTGGCGACCTATAGTGAAGAGCCAGGCCGGGTTAATAAACACCGGATAGTATCTCATCTCATACTGGCGACTTGTAGTCAAAAGCCAGGTCGGGTTAATAAACACTGGATACTATCTCATCTCATACTGACGACTTATAGTCAAAAGCCAGGCCGGGTTAATAAACACCGGATAATATCTCATCTCATACTGGCGACTTATAGTCAAAAGCCAGGCCGGGTTAATAAACACTGGTGAATTATAATCATAAAGGTTTATAAGCATTATCAAATAAACCTCAAAAAAATCTGTCGAATAAAAACAAACGAAAAACGAGGTTTTTCATGGGCTGCCAGGCCGAAAATCGAGTGCTTTCATGGGCCGCACAGCCACTGAGTTAAACATATATACAAACCTTATAAGATGGACCTCACATAACCAATCGTCATTTTAACTTTGACAAGTCCACTGTCTGCATAAGATTGACTTGTCAAATGTTCGGCGGGTCATTCCAGGATTACCTGGGCGGAGTGGCTTACTTAAAAAGGCAGGATAACCCGGGGTTATAGGTAAATACACATGGCTTCCATGCCTATTACAAGGGTTATAAAAACTCTTTGTTCTTTAGAACAAAAGAGCCCCCAAGCAATATTTTGAGTTGTGCTCAAGGGGCACCTATGTTTGAGTTGTGATTTTGCAACAGACTCTCTTTGGTCCCTTTAACCTGGGTAGCAAGCCCCCAAGTTTTTTTATGTGGGTGGCCTAAAAGCCGGATCAAAGGGTAATCATAATTTTGCTATATAAAGAAGAAGCCCCCAAGTGACCAAAAACTCAATATTTAAAGAGAAAACGACACAGGGATGCCAGATTTATTATATTGATCATAATATATACATTGTCAAGATATGTACATCGGAAGAGCCAGTAGCTCAAGTATAGTAAGGCCGAAGATGAGCAATATTCCATGGCCGGTGGGTCTCCTCCTCCGACTTACGTGAGTCTGTGCTCTCAAACATCGATAAGGTAGTAGGACCCATTGTTGAGATTTTTACTGACCACAAAAGGTCCTTCCCAAGGTGGGGATAGCTTGTGTATATCAGTTTGATCCTGAATAAGCCGGAGCACTAGATCACCTTCTTGGAAAGTTTTGCTTTTAACCCGGCGGTTGTGGTAACAACGTAGATCTTGTTGATAAATCGCCGAACGAGCCGCTGCGATGTCACGTTCCTCATCCAACAGGTCAAGTGCTTCCTAACGTGCTTTTTCATTGTCAGCTTCAACATAAGCCGCCACACGAGGTGAGTCATGATGGATGTCGCTAGGGAGAACCGCCTCTGCTCCGTAAACCATAAAGAAAGGCATGTAACCCGTAGAACTGTTGGGGGTGGTATTAATGATCCATAACACGGAAGGTAACTCCTCCACCCAACAACCCGACGTCCTTTGTAAGGGAACCATAAGCCGGGGCTTAATTCCTCTCAGGATCTCTTGATTGGCTCTCTCAGCTTGACCATTAGATTGGGGGTGAGCCACTGACGATACATCAAGCCGGATATGCTCACGTTGACAAAATTCTTCCATAGCACCCTTGGAGAGATTAGTGCCATTGTCTATTATAGTGTTGTGTGGAAAACCAAAATGGAAGATCACCTTCTTCATGAATTGAACCGCCGTTGCTGCATCACACTTACTGACTGGCCCTGCCTCTACCCACTTAGTGAACTTATCAACCTCCACCAAAAGGTGGGTCTTCTTATCCTTGGATCTTTTGAAAGGATCAATCATATCAAGCCCCCAAACTGCAAACGTCCAAGTAATTGGAATCATCCTCAATTCTTGAGCCGGCACATGGGCTCATCGTGAAAATTTCTGACATCCATCACACCTGCTGACCAGGTCTTCAACATCAGCATGAGCCATTAACCAATAAAACCCATGATGAAAAGCTTTAGCCACGAGAGACTTTGAACCAGCATGATGACCACAGTCTCCTTCATGAATCTCGCGCAGGATCACACGGCCCTCTTTTGGAGAAACACATCGTTGAAAGGCCCCTGTAACACAACGGTGATGCAGCTCTCCATTGACAATTGTCATTGACTTAGACCGCCGGGTTATCTACCTGGCTAAGGTTTCATCCTCAGGTAACTCGCCCCGGGTCATATAAGCCAAATAAGGGATTGTCCAATCAGGGATTACATGAAGAGCTGCCACCAACTGAGCTTCCGGGTCAGGAATAGCCAAATCCTCCTCTGTGGGTAACTTGACCGACGGGTTATGCAAAACATCAAGAAAGACATTAGGCGACACCGGTTTACGTTGAGAACCCAACCGGCTTAAGGCATCAGCCGCTTCATTTTTTCTCCGATCAACATGCTCAACTTGATAACCTTTGAAGTGACCAGCAATGACATCCACTTCTCATTGATAAGCCGCCATGAGTGGATCCTTACAATCCCAAGTGCCAGAGACTTGTTGAGCCACCAAATCTGAGTCACCAAAGCACCTAACCCGGCTTAAGTTCATCTCCTTAGCCATCCGAAGACCGTGGAGTAAGGCCTCATATTTAGCTGCATTGTTAGTGCAAGGGAACATCAAACGGAGAAAATAACAAATTTTATCACCTCGTGGGGAAGTCAAGATAACTCTAGCCCTCGAGCCCTCCAGCTGTCTAGATCCATCAAAGTGAATAGTCCAATATGTGTTATCCGGCTTTTCCTCCGGCGCCTGCAACTCTGTCCAATCATTGATGAAATCCACAAGCGCTTGGGACTTGATAGCCGTATGAGGCACATATTTTGACCCATGAGGTCCAAGCTCAATGGTCCACTTAGCAACCCGGCCAGTTGCTTCCCTGTTTTGGATGATATCTCCCAAAGGAGCAGAGCTAACCACAGTGACGGGATGACCCTGAAAATATTGCTTAAGCTTCTAGCTTGCCATGAAAACCCCATACACAAGCTTCTGCCAATGTGGGTATCTCTGCTTAGACTCAATAAGCACCGCACTGATATAATAAACCGGTTGTTGAACCAGATATTCCTTGCTTGCCTCCTTCCGTTTCACCACAATAGCCACGCTGACAGCCCGGGCATTGGCAGCCACGTACAATAACAATGGCTCCTTATCAATAGGAGCAGCCAGAACAGGTGGCTCAGCCAGCTGCTTCTTCAAGTCCTCAAATGTTGTATTAGCAGCATCACTCCAGACAAAATTATCCGTCTTTTTCATCATTTGATACAAAGGGATAGCCTTCTCTCCCAACCGGCTTATGAACCGGCTTAATGCCGCAATACGACCCGTCAGACGTTGCACATCATTGACACACGCCGGTTTACCCTGAGAAGTGATGGCTTTGATCTTCTTCGGATTAGCTTCAATGCCCCTGTTAGACACCAAAAAGCCCAAGAGTTTGTGTGCCGGCACACCAAAAACACACTGGCCGGGCTAAGCATCATTTTATAAACCCGGAGATTATCAAAGGTTTCCTTCAAATCGTCTATCAATGTCTCCTTCTCTCTGGATTTCACCACAATATCATCCACATAAGCATGAACATTGCGCCCAATTTGATCATGAAGGCAATTCTGCACACATCTCTGATAAGTCGCCTAGGCACTCTTAAGCCCATAAGGCATAGACACATAGTAGAAGGCTCCAAAGGGAGTTATGAAAGTTGTCTTCTCCTGGTCCTTAACTGCCATCTTGATCTGATGATAACCAGAATAAGCATCCAAAAAACTCAAACGCTCACAACCCACCATAGCATCGATAATCTGATCAATATGAGGGAGAGCAAAAGGATCAGCCGAACAAGCCTTGTTTAAATCCGTGTAGTCCACACACATACGCCAAGTGTTGTTCTTCTTAAGTACCAGCACCGGGTTAGCCAACCACTTAGGATGGAAAACTTCGACGATAAACCCGGCTGCCAAGAGCCGGGCCACTTCCTCTCCAATGGCCTTCTGCCTGTCCTCGTTAAACTGGTGAAGAAACTGCTTAACCGGCTTAAATTTTGGATCAATATTAAGAGTGTGCTCAGCGAATTCTCTTGGTACACCCGGCATGTCTGAAGGCTTCCATGCAAAGATATCCCGGTTCTCACGGATGAACTCGATGAGCGCGCTTTCCTATTTTGGATGCAGATTGGCACTGATACTGAACTGCTTTGATGAATTGCCAGGAACGAAATCAACCATCTAAGTGTCATCGGCTAACTTAAATTTGAGTGAAGGATCCTGCTCTGTGGTTGGATTCTTTAGAGACGTCATGTCTGTCGGGTCAACATTATCCTTATAAAATTTCAGCTCCTCAGTTGCACAAACAGACTCAACATAAGCAGCCTCTCCTTCTTCACACTCCAAGGCTATCTTCCGGCTCCCATGCACCGTGATGGTTCCCTTGTAACCCGGCATCTTGAGCTGCAGATACACATAACAAGGCCGCGCCATGAACTTGGCATAAGTCGGTCGTCCAAACAGAGCATGATATGGGCTGTGGATCTTGACCACTTCAAAGGTCAATGTCTCCAACCTAGAGTCATGATCATCTCCAAAAACAACTTCTAGAGCTATCTTACCAACTGGGTAGGCCAACTTACCAGGTACCATGCCATGGAAAACAGTGTTTGACGGCTTAAGATTTTTATCGTCAACCCCATGCGACGGAAAGTTCCATAATAAAGGATATTGATGTTGCTCCCTTCGTCCATGAGTACCTTGGTGAACTTATACCCTCCGACCTGAGGTGCGACCACCAAAGCCAAGTGACCCGGGTTATCAACCCAGGGCGGGTGATCTTCCCGACTCCACACAATGGGCTGCTCAGACCAGCGCAAGTAATGGGGAACCGCCGGCTCAATAGCATTGAGTGCCCTCTTATGAAGCTTTTGGTCACGCTTACATAAGCTAGTGGTGAAGACATGATATTGTCCAATATTCAACTGCTTCGAGTTGCTCTAATAACCAGCCTGTTGCTATTGTTGACTCCTCTTATTACTCTAGTGATTGTAACCACCCTGGTTGTCGTGATTACCTTGATTTCCCTGGAATCCAGAGTTAGAGCCGCCACCGCCATAACCCGGTTTGTGAGAGCCAGATCCTGAACCGCCACCTAGCCCATGACTGTCTTGAAAAAGATTGGAATTCTTGTACTCCTTCATAATGTAACAATCCTTCCAGAGGTGCCCGGACGGTCTTTCTCGCGTACCATGTCTTGGGCAGGCCTGATTTAGCATCTGCTCAAGATTGAAGCCGGATCCTATGGTCCGTGGGGGCGGTTTACCCTTACGACACTGACCATTATTCTGCGCATTGGTGTTAGCCACAAAGTCAAAACTATTACCAGCTTTGCGCTTACCGTTGCCTCCCTGGTTCACCGGGTTATGCTGCTGCCCCTTGGTGTTGCTGCTCTTCTTTCCCTTTCCTAGTTTTTCTTCATCAGACTCGGGGTCCTTGGTACCATCAGAGTCGGCATACTTAACCAGAGCCACCATGAGTGTCCCCATGTCATTGCAGTGGCGTTTGAGCCGCCCTAATTTCTACTTTAGGGGCGTGAAATGACAATTGTTCTCCAACATCAACACTGCTGAGTCGGCATTGATGCGATCCGATGAGTGCAGGATTGTTGAGACCCGGCGTTCCCAATGGGTTGTCGACTCACCTTCTTCCTGGACACAAGAGGCTAAATCCATAATTGACATGGGTTGCTTACATGTATCCTTGAAATTCTGGATGAACCGGGCTTTTAACTCGGCCCATGACCCGATGGAATTGGCAGGGAGCCCCTTCAACCAAGTGCGGGCCTTCCCTCCAACATCAGGGGGAAATATTTAGCACACGCAGCATTGCCGACATCTAGCAATTCCATGGCCATCTCATAACTCGCAATCCATGCCTCAGGAGGTAAATTGGCTTTATAGTTAGGCACCTTGCGAGGACCCTTGAAATCCTTGGGCAAATGCTCATTACGCAGAGCCAGCATTAAACATGGCACGCCCAAATTCCTGAAGGTTACACTTGGCTCCACAGAAGTGGTTGGACGAACCGGAGTAGGTTGACGGGCCGCATACTGTGCCACCAACTCGGCCTCTCGACGTGCAATGACAAACCTAGATATGAAGACTCTCCCCTAGATATGAATTACCTATTGTGCCTGAGAGCCATCCTAAGAGAATTGAGCAAGATTCTTAGAGAGATAATATTGATGCACCTAGTCCTTCTAAAAGGAAGAGAAAGAAAAATGATAGGACTTTGCATGCTTCTAGTGAACCTGTTGTTGACAAACCTGAGAATCCCAATGATATTTATATTTCTGATGCTGAAACACAATCTGGTAATGAACATGAACCTAGTAATAATGTTAATGATGATGTTCATGTTGATGCTCAACCTAGCAATGATAATGATGTAGAGATTGAACCTGCTGTTGATCTTGATAACCCACAATCAAAGAATGATAAGAGAGACTTTGTTGCTACGAAGCACGGTAAAGAAAGAGAACCATGGGTTCAGAAACACATGAGTTTTCTGAAGGAAATATGCCCTAGAGGCAATAATAAAGTTATTATTATTTCCTTATATCATGATAAATGTTTATTATTCATGCTAGAATTGTATTAACCGAAAACATGATACATGTGTGAATACATAGACAAACAGAGTGTCACTAGTATGCCTCTACTTGACTAGATCGTTGATCAAAGATGGTTATGTTTCCTAGCCATAGACAAAGAGTTGTCATTTGATCAACGGGATCACATCATTAGGAGAATGATGTGATTGACTTTTCCTATTCCGTTAGCTTAGCACTCGATCGTTTAGTATGTTGCTATTGCTTTCTTCATGACTTAAACATGTTCCTATGACTATGAGATTATGCAACTCCCGTTTACCAGAGGAACACTTTGTGTGCTACCAAACGTCACAACATAAATGGGTGATTATAAAGGTGCTCTACAGGTGTCTCCGAAGGTACTTGTTGGGTTGGCGTATTTCGAGATTATGATTTGTTACTCCGATTGTCGGAGAGGTATCTCTGGGCCCACTCGGTAATGCACATCACTATAAGCCTTGCAAGCATTGTAACTAATGAGTTAGTTACGAGATGATGTGTTACGGAACGAGTAAAGAGACTTGCCGATAACGAGATTGAACTAGGTATTGAGATACCGACGATCGAATCTCGGGCAAGTAACATACCGATGTCAAAGGGAACAACGTATGTTGTTATGCGGTTTGACCGATAAAGATCTTCGTAGAATATGTAGGAGCCAATATGAGCATCCAGGTTCCGCTATTGGTTATTGACCGGAGACGTGTCTCGGTCATGTCTACATAGTTCTTGAACCCGTAGGGTCCGCACGCTTAAAGTTTCGATGACGGTTATATTATGAGTTTATGTATTTTGATGTACCGAAGGTAGTTCGGAGTCCCGGATGAGATCGGGGACATGACGAGGAGTATCGAAATGGTCGAGACGTAAAGATCGATATATTGGATGACTATATTCGGACATTGGAAAGGTTCTGAGTGGTTCGGGTATTTTTTGGAGTACCAAGGAGTTACGGGAATACGGGGGAAGAAATATATGGGCCTTATTGGGCTTTAGGGGAGAGAGAGAGAGGCAGGCCGCGCGCCCCCCTAATGACTAGTCCGAATTGGACTAGGGGGAGAGGCGGCGCCCCCTCCTTCCTTCTCTTCCCTCTTCCCCTTCATTGTCTCCTACTCCTACTACTTGGAAGGGGAGGAATCCTACTCCCGGTGGGAGTAGGACTCCTCCAGGGCGCGCCATAGGGGCCGGCCCTCTCCCCCTCCTCCACTCCTTTATATACGTGGCCAGGGGGCACCCCATAGACACAACAATTGATCGTTTGATCTTTTAGCCGTGTGCGGTGCCCCCCTCCACCATAGTCCACCTCGATAATATTGTAGCGGTGCTTAGGCGAAGCCCTGCGTCGGTAGAACATCATCATCGTCACCATGTCGTCGTGCTGACGAAACTCTTCCTCAACACTCGGCTGGATCGGAGTTCGAGGGACGTCATCGGGCTGAACGTGTGCTGAACTCGAAGGTGCCGTGCGTTCGGTGCTTGATCGGTCGGATCGTGAAGACGTACGACTACATCAACCGCGTTGCGCTAACGCTTCCGCTTACGGTCTACGAGGGTACGTAGACGACACTCTCCCCTCTCGTTGCTATGCATCATCATGATCTTGCGTGTGCGTAGGAATTTTTTTGAAATTACTGTGTTCCCCAACAGTGATATCAGAGCCAGGTTTTATGCATTGATATTATATGCACGAGTAGAACACAAGTGAGTTGTGGACGATACAAGTCATACTGCTTACCAGCATGTCATACTTTGGTTCGGCAGTATTGTTGGATGAAGAGGCCCGGACCGACATTACGCGTACGCTTACGCGAGACTGGTTCTACCGACGTGATTCGCACACAGGTGGCTGGCGGGTGTCAGTTTCTCCAACTTTAGTTGAACCGAGTGTGGCTATGCCCGGTCCTTGAGAAGGTTAAAACAGCACTAACTTGACGAACTATCGTTGTGGTTTTGATGCGTAGGTAAGAACGGTTCTTGCTCAGCCCGTAGCAGCTATGTAAAACTTGCAACAACAAAGTAGAGGATGTCTAACTTGTTTTTGCAGGGCATGTTGTGATGTGATATGGTCAAGACATGATGAGATATAAGTTGTTGTATGAGATGATCATGTTTTGTTGAATTTATCGCCAATTGGCATAAGTCTTATGGTTGTCTTTCTATTGCATAAGATGGAAGCGCCAAATAATTGCTTTACTTTATCGCTATGCGATAGCAATAGTTGCAAGAGCAATAGTTGGCGAGACAACCATGTGACGACACATTGATATAGATCAAGATGATGGAGATCATGGTGTCATGCCGGTGACAATGGAGATCATGACGATGCTTTGGAGATGGATATCAAAGGCACAAGATGATGATGGCCATATCATGTCACATATTATGATTGCATGCTCTACAAAAAAATACACTTCTGTGATGATACATGTTTGTCACCGTAGGTCGCGTTTTCTGTCATGCATGTATATCCATGACGATTTTATGACATAATCAAGATAGTCATACCTGTGCTGCCGTAGAAGTGTTCCATGACATTACCAAAATTATCATCATGGAAGTGTCCACTTCCATGACGATAAATCGCGCATCACAGAAGTGCTTTCGTCAAGGGTGACCAACACGTGGCATCCACCGTAACGGAACGCCGTTAAGCTATCGGGTCGGGTTTTGGATCCGATAACCCATTAACATCCCCGACCAATGGGGATTTTCCACGTGTAAAATCATCATTGGCTGGAGGAAACACGTGTCGGCTCATCGCTGGGACAGATGTCATCCACTCATTGGAAAGAAGGCGCCTATGATACGTCGACACGTGGCACGGTCCAACAGAGGCCCATTCCTGTGAAAAGGCCGGCCCATTTGACTTGGTCAAAAAGTGGCAGGCAGGCCCATGGAAAGCCTGTTAACGGCTTGTTCGCATATAGCCCATTTACAGCCCGCTAACCCAAGGCCTGTTACGCCCTATTCGAATTAGGCCCAGTAGCGTCATCTGGGCCATCCAATATGATTCCAGCCTGTTTTCACTTCTGGCCCATGTATGGCCCATGACGTCTTTCGGCCCATATGAGGCCCTATGTAACTCTTGGCCTATTAACGGCCCGTGGTGAAACTGGCCCGTGATGAACAGTGTATCACTTTACACCCATTAACGGCCCGTGGTGAAACTAGCCTGTAAAGAACACTGTATCACTTTATACCCATTAACGGCCCGTTATTCCGTTGGGCCGTTTCCAGCCCATGTTATCTTTCGGCCTTCTCATAGCCCATTTATTCTTGGGCTATTTTCCAGCATTCGTTTACTTACGGCCCGTTACTATCATTTTCTGCTTGTGGGCCAAATTCAGCCCATGGTTACAGTCGGCCCGTTTGTGGTCCGTTAATACGTTGGGCCGTTTTCATAGCGTCATCAAATACGGCCTATTAAAGATGGCCCGTTATGGTCGGCCCATGAACGGACGATTCCAACTCTAGCCCGTTTACGGCCAGAATGCGGTCTGTTTGGCCCATGTTTGGCCAATCGATCATACGGCCCGTATAAGTCCCATTGATGATACGGCCCGTAGAAGGCCCATTGTTTCTACGGCCCGTAGAAGGCCCACTGTTTATACGGCCCGTAGAAGGCCCACTGTTTCTACGGCCCGTAGGAGGCCCAGTGTCACTACAGTAAATATTAGCCCATGGTTATTGTGGTCTAGTTTTAAAAAATAGGTTATTGCAGCCACTAGCAAACCGCAGAAAAAGAACTGCACTGACTACAAGCAAACAAATAAGCAAGACAACAAGGAAATAAATAAGCAAGCAACTTACACTAGGCTATCACGGCTATTACACATATTACATCCACTGGGCATCAAAGTTCGCCACCAGTGCAAATATAGGGAACACAGCAGCATATAAACGCCGCAGCAAAACAAGTCCAGAACTGAAACCACTTCAGAAGAGCTCAAGAAACAATATCCTGGGTACCCATAATGCTGGCAAGATGCTTAGCAAGCTTATTAACTTTCTCTTGTTTGGCGCTTAAGTCCTCCAGCGCTTGTTGTTGCACCAGAAAGTATGCATCTGAATTCTGCAGGGACTTCCTCAGTCCTTCGGCTTCGTGTCGCATAGCATCTAATCGATGTCTTTAAACTTGAAGTTGAGACTCAAGAAGCCGAACTGATTCAGGCAACGAGTTCGAAGAGCTGGTACCAGCAGTGGTAGCCAGTAACTCAAACACTACATCAAGACAGGACTTTGTGATTGTCTCAGTGTCTTCAGTATAGTTTTTATCAGCTTTCTTGGAGACCAACAGGGATGTCTCACTATCTTGAACCTTATCTGCATTACTTCCTTTACCATTGCATAACAGGGTACTCTTCTCCAATATTTTATCCGCATTCTAAAAGAGAAACAAACAAACACATCTCAGGTTTACAATGTAGTATATGAAACTCTTTTTGGTAAACCACTCCAGTAGTAAGGTGGACAGGATAACAGCATGAAACAAACATATATCTATGTAGTATGGTCACTGTATGGTCTATATCATTCTAGTTTATGTTGCCAAATCAAGATAGATATAGTTCGAATCATATCTATTTAAGACAAAGCAGCATAGACAGAATATAAGTGTGGGAAACTACATAGCAATAACAACACTTGTAATGTGCATGGCATGAGAACATAACTATTTATTCAATTGAAACTGAAATCAACATAGAGCAAGTTACAACAGCAAACAGCCAAACACGTTGAACAAACATGTTTAAAACATACCTGTTGCACCATTGGAGTTTCAATTGCATCCTTCAAATTTGAAATTAGTTGGTATCAGTAAATACAGTGATGCAAGAGCAAAGTAGTATGAACCGTAGCTACGGAACCTGACCTGAGAACAATTCTTATTCTTCTTTAAGTGTTGACTTCGGGTTCGGAGTGGTGGTCCTCGTGATTTGGGCACTACAGTTGCCTTACTAACTGCTTGTGTTTGGGTGCTCTGTGGTGGAGACGGTGTTGTGTCAACGGGAACTGGGTGTCTATCTGCTGGGGTTGGGGTTAGAAGGGGTGTAGCTGGTTCTCTGTCCAACTGGGTAGGGGTACAATCTGCATGAGTGTGGGTTATGTGTGGTGGGGCTGGTTCATGGGAAAGTACAACCGTGGTTCTATCTGCATCGATAGGTACCACGATCTTTTCTGAAGACCGTGTTTTTACTCCCATAGATACTGCCATCACTCCCTCCAATTGAAATGGCTGATAAACAAGAAAAGTAATTGAATGTACATACATTGTAAGATAGACAGGTGCAATGGATAGTAGGGAAGAAAACAGGGCATGAAATAATTCACATTTATGTTGTCTAAGCAAACAGAATAGCAGGACATAATTTCACATATATGATGGCTAATTAAACAGGATAGCATGACACAATTTCACATGTATGATGGCTAACTAAACAGGATAGAATGACATACTTCAAAATATGATGACTATGTAAATAGGATGACATGATATAACTATACGATGTGTCTATTAAAGTGGTTGGCATGCCATAAATCACAAACATGTCGTCGATGGAAACATGATGGCATGATATAATTCACGGATAGAATGACATAATTTAAAATATGATGACTATGTAAACAGGATGAGATGATATAACTATATTATGTCTTTAGAAAATGGGTTGGCATGCCATAATTCAGATACATGCTGTCTATGTAAACATCATGGCATGACATAATTCAAATATATGATTTATATACTAAGGAAGTGAGCAGAGGGCAATCGCATATATGATGTGTCAACTAAGGAGATGGCATTCAATATTGTGTATATGATGTAAAAACTAAGCATTGCAATACAACATATGCATTATATGAGTAATATAACCCTGCCAAGTTTGAGCATACACCTCAGGGGGGTAATAGGGCTGGTCATCTGCCTCTGAATCCAACTCTGAAGAGCTATCTGTAACCAGCAAGATATCTGCTTCAGCAGGTAGCATTGTCTGCTCTGAAGACCTTGTTTTCACTCCAGATTTCTCCATCACCAATTCAAATGGCTGATGCACAAGAAGAGCAGTTGAATATACAAACATTGTAGACAAAAGCAATGAGAAATACAAAAAAAGGATGGCGTGATATAATTCACATATATGACGCTTGCCTAAACAACATGGCATTGCATAATTCACATACATAATGCCTTGCAACAAGATAACATTGCATAATTCACATATATAATGTCTTGCAACAAGATGGCATTGCATAATTCACATATATGGTAATTAGACACTAAACAGGTGGCATTCACACAAAGCATGTCTAAACTAAGCAAATGGCATAGCAATGCAAGATACCATACGCATGATATGAGCAACATAACCCTGCCAAGTTAGGGCATGCACCTCGAGGGGGAAATATGACTGGTCATCTGTCTCTGAATCCTCCTCTGAGGAGCTATCGGTAACCAGCAAGACATGCGCTTCGTCAGATAGCATTGTCTGCTCTGAAGACCTTGTTTCCACTCCAGATTTTTTCCATGACCGTGCCGAATGGCTGATGCACAGGAAGAGTAATTGAATGTACTAAAATTGTTGACAAATTTAACACGTAATAAAAAATGATGGCATGATATAATTCACATATAAGATGACTGGCTAACCAGGGTGACATTGCAAAATTCACATATATGATGCCTGGCTAGACAAGATGCCATTGCATGATTCACATATACGATAAAGAAACTAAACAGATGGCATTGACACAAAGCATGTCTAAACTAAGCAAATGACATCTTTAATGTATACAGTAAGCAATGCAAGGCACCATATGCATGATATTACCAACATCAGCATGCCAAGTTAGAGAGAAGACCTCATGGGGTAAATAGGAGTGGTCTTCTCCTTCTGAATCCCCCTCAGAATAGTTATCTTCCTCTTGATTATGATCCGAAATGGGTGGAGGGGGGCTGCCTTTGCGCCCACCATGGAACGACGTCTGCATGAAATTTTATTGCCACACAAGGCTCGTCTCTTTTACTCTACATGATCAGTTCCATTGTGTACAATAACTGGCATGCGTAGGAATAAAACATAGTGAGATTATGTAAGGAGTGCATGCACAAATCCAAAGTGATGGTAGCAAACTGTGGATATACCCAAAACCAATGATAGCAGGCAGATAATAGCTTTAGTTAAAAAATACAGATAATGGCTCCTTTAATGTTTGTTTGCACCCAACATGAAACTCATAGTAGACATTGGAGATTAACCAAATAGTAGACAAATAGTACTGATTGTTGCCCCAATATGTACCCCACAACCATTTAAAAACTCAAGTTTCAGCATTAGTTTGGATCTGACTCAGAGTCTAATAGGTGAACACGACGATAATGTAGCATGTCATCATATTAAGCGACGCATAACGTAAGCAGACACGGAAGAGTGCGACCTCTCTTGCGGACCCGTGTAGTCCTCAAGGTCATATGCTCAGTTGATGATGGTAATGCAGTTGCCGTGGCTGCCGGTGGCAGGGAAGAAGATTTGAGGCGGTGAAAGACAGTCTGGAGAGCGGATCCCTGCTGTGGTGAACCCTTCCGTCATTGGAGCAGCTGAGCTGGGGTGGAACACAGCGCCGCAGGAGCAGGACAAACCACACAAGGTTTTTTTGACACATATTTGTAACAGAAGTAATTGAGTAAGGGCTTGTTTGAATTTGAGGATTCTAACAATGCAGGGATAGGAAATAGACAGGAACAGGATAGGAATGCACGTGCAAAACAGAGAATTTAAAAACATAGGATTTCTGCCAATCTGGGTGTTTGATTCACAACAATTGGAAGATCACAGGATGCAAAAAAGCATGGTGAGATTAAGTCAAACCACAAGAAAATGTACGGTTATAATGCTATTATGCTACTATCTCTTAGTCTTGTGCTTGATGAATAGGAATATGAAAAGGAGGAGAAGTGGAAATTGGAATTCCTACGGTTTTTCTTTCAAGGAGACACTAAAGGAACAAATCCTATAGTTTTCCTTTGCTCCATTCCTTTGCACCAAATTCATGAAAAGTAGTACCATAGGAAACTTTCCAATTTTGATGTTTTTCATTCACTTTTCCTTTCAAGCACTGGCGATTCTAGTAGGCAGGCTTGAGCAAGGAAAATCCTACACTAAAAAATGTTTTTGTGCTACTTCTATTACTTTGGACCCAGGCCACTGCCATACTAGCTCAACTCCCAAGCCCATCGACAAATGCACAGCTCAAACGCGCAGAGATAAATAATGATGGCATTCAAGAGAGTCCATCACGGATAGCTAAGTTGCCTGGTACCTCACTGCTTGTCATATAGTAGGATAAAATAATCGTATTTCCTGTTACTACGAGTGCTCAGTGGACAATATATATAACATGTAGAGTAAAAAAGAGATGCAACAAGTGTACAACCTCTTTGGCAAAGCCATGTCGATCTCAGCGTGATTGGGTTGGCCGGTGAGGATGCTCCGGCTGACTTGGCTATCGGCGGAGGGGAAGAAGATCTTAGGCATCTGGAGATGGAGCCCGAGGTACTGCTCCACTGTGATGGAGGGTTTCGTCGTTGGAGCAGCTTCGGTGAGTTGTACGACGCCGAGGCTGAAGCAGGACAAGAGAGACAACGAACAATGTTAACCTGAGTGGAATTCTAATAGCATCTCCAATACATGACGTAAAATACATAACCACAAAGTGCTAGATGTAAAATGCATCAGCCGCTCATCTCTGAACATAACTGTTGAAATTGAATTTAACTGTCGAAACTGAACTTAACTGTCAAAACTGAATTTTGCTGTCGAAACTGAATTTTGCTGTCGAAATTGAACGCACTAGCAAGGTGAGGCTACACGTCGGTCGACTGACTTTTTCATCCCTGGTCAGTCGATTTTGCACCCGTTGGATACGAAATCAAGGGCCTGCGGTTCATCTTCAACCTCCACCCCCCTGAGCTGCCAGCCACCACCGGCCAAACAGCAGCCCCTCGACGCCCGCGGCCGGCGGTGCGCCACCCCGCCCGCCCCGAAAACACTCCCCACCGCCGGTCCGCTGCCGCCCCGGCCATCCCTCTAGGCCCCCCCGTGACGAACTTTTTCTCCGGCGATCCCCATGCCACCGCCCCGCCAACGCCCCGCCACCGCCTGCGACCACCGCCCCCATCCTGAACCCTAAGATAGATAGTGGGGTACCTCTCCGGCGAGCCCCCCCTCCCCGCTGCGGCTGGTTCTTCCTTCACCCCGGCGAGCCCCCCCCCCCCACCCCCTGAAAATCGACTGACCCAAAAGTCGATTCAGTCGACTAAAGTGTAGCTAAATCGGAGCAGCATCGCAAGCAAGAGCAAGAGCGAGAGCAGCAGCGCGAGCAAGATCAATAGCAAGAGCAGACCGGGCAGAGGACCGAGAGCAAGAACAGCGCGAGCGAGAGCTAAAGCAGCAGCAGCTCCTACTGATGTGGACGTCGCCGCCGAGGGAGCGACGCCATGGAGGAAGTGGCCGGCGACGCCACCGTGGATGGAGCTGCACCGTGTCGGCTCGGGACCGAGCGCCGGCAGCACCATGAGATCGAATCAAGAAGAAAATGTGCCGATTAGTGTACAACCTGTTTGGTGGCGCCGATTAGGCCGCAGCTTCATCCGAGGAAACAATGATGATGATGCTCTTCCGGTGGTGCATGTGAAGACGGTGGTGTGGGAATGGAGGTGGCGCGAAAGACGAGGGGAACATCGGGGCAGCTCCCTGGAGGTGGAGGACGGGGTGGTTGAACCGGCGGGACGATGAGATCGACGACGGATCCTCGTCCGGTACGGTGGATGAGGGACGTTGAGGTGTTGTTGTGGACGACGTCATTGGGGAAGAGGCTCCGGCTGGGTGGCGGACGGAGCAGGGTGTGGGGTTTCGTCGCGGGTTTTCACGGCCTCGGTGTACGAATGGGTGGGCGGATGGAATGGCAGTGGGGAACCATGGCTTAGAGACGCGCTTGTCCGAAATGTGGGGTAAGTTACGAAAGTACCCCCACCGATTTGAGGCGGTTCTTTCGGTTCAGGGGTACCACGGGCATTTCGCGTGTCGGGATTTCATAGGAGGTGGGAGTTTTCACGTGCGTTGTAATTTCGGAATAGCAAGGCGCGGGTTGAGATGGAGGGAGTTGTCGGAGCACAACGAGATAAAGATATATCTTAAATATTTCGGGCTAACAAGGCGCGGGTCGAAGAGGCGGGAGTTTCGCAGCACGATAGACAGAGACGCTAGCTTGAATTTTCGGCATAACAAGGCGCGGCTTGAAATTTCGGAAGAACAAGCTTAACGTGTACCCAAAAAAGACAATTTGCACCTCAACACGCACAACACACACACAAACACCATTTAGACTGGAGTAAGGTACACGTGCATTACACGCATGAGATTTGGCAACCAAATTATGAATAAATACCACATTATAGCATGCAAGCTTTGAGTCATATATGCATGATGTAGATGTTCGTTTAATTCTTATAGTTCATTTCATTCAAAATCATCTAGTTTTTATAAGAAAGCTAATCTATTTTAAGATTCATGGAATTGTGCGTCGTAAGACATAAAGTAAAAAACAAATAATGGCAAATCATGTAGAAAAACATTTGGGCAATTCTGATACGGAAGATTCTAGAACAAATAAGAAGTGCTTGTGTTTTGATGTTTGTGCATTATGCTTAAGTTCAACCATGGAGTCTTCTAGATTATACATGTGGCGAAATCTGGTGGAATCTAGATGATATCCAACGGCCAATACTGCTCAAATTTGCCATCTTTGGACCATCGGATTCGCCTCATCCAATGACCATCTTTCAAAGTTAAAGTTACCCGCACACAATATAAAAAAATATAAAATATAATATATATATAGGGGTATAGATATAGATATGTGATGCAAAAGCCGCCCATCATCTCCAATTAGAATAGTGTGTCCATGCACGGATGCGACGTGGCCAAATGATGTCTGCCATCGGTATCTCAAATTCAAATCAGTCTGACTTTGTTCAATGTGTATACATTACAACATGCTCGTTTCCAAACCACACCGCGCAGATCTCCGTTATATTCATGCATGCATGGGTTTCAAACATCAGGATCTCTTATTCAAATATTTGAATTCAACTTTACATTGATTATGACCTCACCTATTCTTTTACACCCACATAGTAGTCTTCTCTTTATAATTGTACCACTAACTTTCTCTCATGCATGCATGCACACACACTACCAGTCGGCATTATCCATCGCACGCATGCAATCTTTTTCTTCAGGTCGGTCTCCCATGAAGGCACACACCCACGCACATCCCCCTCTCCATCATATCGGGCATTCTTTATCTCTCACGCGTGCATGCGTAACGATCGATGTTCCTCTATGTATGTGTGTATATAGCTAGGTCTTTCATAGTTTTCCACACAAACCGATCAATCGATATAGCCAGTGAGGTCTCACCCTCTTTCCCACGTCCACATCGATCAATATATACCTCTCTATATAGGATTAACATATATAGCTAATACACCCACATTAATTATATGTCCAACGTCCCCCTCTCATCATCCATGCCTTCCGCTTCATCTCTCAGACGCGTGCACAATGGCGAAGACAAGGGGCAGTAAGGGCCCTGCCCCCCTCCCCCCTAACATCACTATATATCGAGGCTAATATGAATGTGATCATTAGACAATTGCTGCTAAAAATGGTTTAAGTTCTTGAATTGACCCTCCTCGTAAAGGATTAGCAATGCTTGGCCCCCTAGCTTATTTATTTTTCATGGCTCCGCCACTGTGCGCAACAGCGCACGTGTTCGCCCCCTCTCTCTAAATATCGATCTCGCACATGTGCATTCCTTCATAGTCTCCCTCCACTCGGCCCCTCGCACCATATTCTAGCCCCCCACCGGATTTTGCCACATGTACAATCTAGCAGACTCCATGGTTGAACTTAAGCATAATGCAAAAACCTCAAAACAACAGTGGTTCTCTTTTGTTCTAGAATCTTCCGTATCATAACTGTCCAAACTTTTTTTCTAGTTGAATTGCCATTATTTGTTTTTACTTTATGCTTTACAACGCACAATTCCATGAATCATGAAATAGATTAAGGGCTTCTTTGATTCATAGGATTCTCAAAGGAATTTTGGAGGATTCTAATCATTAGGAATTTTTCCTATCTTGGTTGTTTGATTCGTAGGATTGTAAACCATAGGAATTTTTCCATATGATTCATTTGCACTAGATTTCATAGGAAACATCCCATCCACTCAAACCTCTTTGAAAGAATTCTGCATTTTTTCTATGCACAATCAAACACTCATACAATCCTGTAGGATTCAAGACGACATTCCACTATAATCCCATGTTTTTCCTATTCCCACGTTCTTAGCTTTTTTATAAAAACTAATTGATTTTGAATGAGATGAACTATAAGAATTAAACGAAGGGCTACATCAGGCATATATGAATCAGAGCTTACATGCTATAGTGTGGTATTTATTCATAGTTTGGTTGCAAAATCTGATGCATGCAATGCACGTGTACCTTACTTCGAGTATGTGCAAAACACGTAAATTAGAATACCAATGGCACGCTACATAGTGTCTCTCTTACAGTTCATGAAGCCACGTGGCAAATGTGGAGGCGTTGTCGCGACCTCCTTGCGTGGATTGATCACAGTGACGTGCTGCTGGTTCCAGAAGAATGTACTCGTCCTCCCTGAGCCATACTGGCGGTACATGGACGAAGCGAAGATGTGCACGCACGCCATGCACGCATGCATTCCCTCGCACGCGCACGCGGGTACACGGGCGGACGCAATTTTGTACCATGATCCACCCCATGTGATAATTTGACGCGTGTAAAGTAGTTCACTTCATTGATGGTCAATTAATACAGGGCATGCAAATTGAGTGGACGTGAGGGCGGAAGAAAGACATTATTACTCCACTGCACGCACGCGAATAGTTGAATCGTGGGTTGCTAGTAGTACTTCCATTGGTCTCCTTCGTATTTTGTGCCAATTTTTGACAGTAACATAATATTTACGCATTTGAGAAGTGTAGTACTTGAAATTTATGTTCCGCTAAACTCATCGGGAGCCGTTTCGGGCCTCGAAACCAAAACCATCAATTAATCTTTACCTTGTTCCCAACACATTCGAAAGCCTGCTCACACCTACTAGTACGTACCAAACCTGAATGTGTTCCCACTATGCAGGTATTAGTACTAGTGCTAGTACTTAGGTTATAAAAAGGGGAACTACCTAACCGAAAATTACTCTACCTTTCCTCCTCATAAGTGCTTCTTCTTCGTCCGTCGTTGCCATGGCCGGTGAGCAGAGCTCTAGGTCGAGAACTACTCATAACAAGGGAGCGGCAACCAAGGCTGTGGAAAAAAAGAGAGGGCTCGCCGCCACGCAGAGACCTCGAAAGATCTCTCACGGGAAGGCGATGGCTCCTAGGAGCGCCCTAGCCACAGAGGCGAACATGCTGAGCCGGCGGAGCTGGAGTCGTTATCCCTCGACGGCATGCCCGATCAGCTCAATAAGCACCTCAATAAGCAGAAGGAGTTCGTCCAAGGCTTGATGGAGTTGCTGAAGGAGAGCCTCGACGACATGCCTGCTAAGCTCAATCAGCAAGGGGAGTTGACCGCCGGCTTGGTGATGCTGCTGAAGAAGAGCATTGCCTCGGAGAAGAAGGCGACCGGCGAAATCCTGCGACTTCAGGAGGACAAGGCAAAGCTCTGCCACAAGATCGACCTGTTGAAGGAGAAGAACACCGGTTGGAAGAAGCTGCATGAGAATAGTAGTTCCTCGATGAAGATGCTGCAGGCCCTCGTCATGGAACAGGAGGAGGAGTTGGCGAAGCTCCGCATCGAGCACCCGGCTGCTCTCAAGGTACGTAATGCAGCCGTGGAACAGATGATGAAGGCTCGTGTCGAGAAATCCCGCGTCATGGACAGAATGAAGAAGATGGCGGAGGAGACGCGCAAGGAGATGGAGGTCGTGGAGGCGATGAAGAAGCAGTTACGACTCCGCGGCGAATTAGATCATTTCGGCTGATAATCTTCCTTCTTCTTTTGCTCCTGTGTTTCATCTTTTGCTTCGGGTGTTTCGCCGCACGTGTCACATTCTCTGCGAGGCATGAATAGAATAATGGTTTTTTTAGGGAATGAATAGAACAATGCTAACAATGAGATGACTAGCAAATTAGATCATTTTTTATCGCCATATGGCACTGGGCTGCCGTGTTTCGTGTTCCTCCGTCGCAGTACTACTCCAGTAGAAAACTTGAGTATACCGCACAGTTCTTTGCTCCTCCTCGATCAGGTCGTCGGCGCATTTATACGAGCAGTCAAATCACAAGGCCCCGCCTTCCAGCAGTAATGAGCCGTCAAATCACAAAGGCCCTCGCCTCTCGTGAAACCGACCAAGCTAGACTGCCCCACCCTCTAGCCTTTTAAAAAATGTATACTTTTGTACAGCAGTAGTATCGATGGATTGCGCCATGGAGCAAAACTTGAAATTAAAAAAAAGGTGGTACATATAGAGAGCGGTCGTCGCCAAATTATGCATATAGTACTATTAAAAAGGCTAGTCACAATAATGGTGTGTAGCACAACCCACCCCTCAAATAAAACTAAGAGGGTGCTTGGATATGTTTTAGTCCCAATGACTAAAAGTAGTGGGACTAAAACATGCTAGTCTCACCCATGCTTGGATCCAAATAGTAAAAAGGCTAAAATCAAGTTAATGAGCATTTATTATCCTCCAATCCAGAACTCGCCTGTGTTAAAGGAGATGAGTTAAATGAGTAGAGAGAGGACTAATCCACATTTTAGTAGGGGTACCCCTAACTAAAAAAATTTAGTCCCAAGACTAGTTTTAGCCCCTCTTCAGTCAGGGGTGCTTGGATCTTTAGCCTCTTAAAGAGACTATTTTTAGCCAGACTAAAATAAGTCCCTTGGATCCAAGCACCCTCTAAGCATCCTGGAATTCTTTGACAAAACTAAGCACCCTGAAATTCTTTGACAACTAAACTGCTGGCTATATGATGTTGGCCATATATATTGTATGTATATAATGTGAGTGGTAGTACTATACCAACTAAAAGATGAAATGTAAGAAATACTAGTATGTACGTACTGAAGAGTTAAAGTAACGAGAAGAAACATAACATAGTTCTGCTGGGGGCTCAGCACAACACACCCCTCAAATTAAATTAAGCACGCCTGAAATTAAACTTTGCAACTATTCCGGTAGACATTGCATTAGAACCACCATGAGCAACGACACTGCCACCTTACTCGGAGTCCTCGTCCACGTCCTCGACTTCGTCCTTGTCCCTCTTCCTCTTGGCCGATACTTCTTTGCTTGAACCACACACTTGGTTGTTGCTCTTCATCCAACCCTTGTAGATATTGAAGCAAAGGTAGCCATCCATTGCAGCATAGTGGATGTGGTCTATATCTAGTACATTCCGCTGCCATGCATGATGATGAAACGTGTATGGAGGTTTCTCCAGTTTACCATACGAAGGATGAACCATGGCTCCTGCCAGGGTCAGCATTGAAGGCTGACAAGAGGACACTGGCCGATTCTTCTGGAGGTCGAAGGTGTTGCCTAGAACGAGGCCTATCCGACGCAGGACTTCTTTATCGTTACCAAAGTCTACAGTAACGAATTTGACTAGGTTGCTCTCGAGGAAGTCCTTAAAATCCTGGCACTCAACGTCGGCATGGCATATGTGGTAGACCAAGCATAAGTCATGCATGCAAATCTGGATCACGGCGGGCTTCTTCCTCTCTTCATCCTTTAGATCCTTCTCTCGTCCCAGGACTGTGGTGTACTCAACATCTAGCCCAGCGACCCACTCATCATCTAAGTCTTCGAACATGCGTCTGAAGCGAGAAAGGCATCCTTTCACCGTCGTGGAAGAACGGGTGTAGATGACGTCGAACTCATCTGGTTCTAACCTTGTACTCACCGCCGATCGTGGAGATTTGGGACGCCATGGATTTGGGAGGAGAGTTAGGATTAGTGGAACTGTCGTAATGTGAATGGACGGGATGACTAGGAGCGAACCGCCGTAGTACTGAAGGACGTGCGGGGATGAGTAGGAGCGAACTGCCAGCGTGCGAACGGCAGGGTAGTGGCTTTCCATTCTCCCATGATACGGGCTTCCGAGAGCCCTTGGATCTCAGATCGAATGGTTGCATGGCGTGATTCTAGACGTATGGTGAATATCCTATCCTGGAGGGTTATTCTACAAATTTTCAGCAACTTAGCATGCGACCGTTTGATCTCAGATCCAAGGGCTGCCAGCAGCCCATATCATGGTTGCGCCTACCACGACCGTCGCGTCGCTCGAGCGGTCGCGCCCTTGGAGATTTAACACGGTGCGTTAGGCAATATGATGTTGGCATGTCATACATAGTCATCACTTAGTCACTCATACTACAACAAGGTTGGCTATAAGTGTATTTTTTACTCCTCTCTATCTCTTTCTTCGTACTCCCTCCGTCCCATAATATAAGAATGTTTTTGACACTATTGTAGTGCCAAAAAAATTTCTTATATTATGGGACACAAGGAGTACTAGTATTTATTGCATTTGCCAAGGAGTGACCTCTTCCAATGAAATGGTGTTGCTAAGTTTGCTTCATTTAATTAGCTATAGACTCAAAATTGTCTTTTCACCTAGGTACATGCGCTTAGCACCATTTCTTCCTTGGGTCACCAAACTAGTCTCTCTCTTCTTGATTAACTTGCCACATCAGACTTTATACCTATGTGGCAAGCTTAAGCACCTGTAGGAGCAAGTAAAAGTAAATACAATAGTGCGCTTTACATGGCATTTTTGCATATGTGGAGGAAAGAGAGGCAAGGAAAGAGTGGAGAAGTGGGCTCTCATGCAAGAGCCAGCCTTTACTACATGGTGGAGCATTGGGAGAGGCACCTGTATGGAGGTGGTCAGGAATCAAGAGACTCACGCCGGTCGTAGCGCCGCAGTTAAAATGATAATGGCAAGTCAAATCACGAGGCCCCACCTGTCCAGCAGTAACTCGCTGTCAAATCACACAGCCCTACGTTTGCAGCAGCCTACTCCCTCATCTTCTCGCGTCTCTGTCGAACCGACTAGGCGGAACTGCCCCGTCGCCTACCGCGCAGGAAAAGCCCCTCCCTCGACTTTTAAATAGTATACAGTATACTAATTTTGTATCCATGGATTGCGCCCGCGCCATGGAGCAAAGCGTCTAGAAAATGGCGGTACACATGTACGGAGTATACAGCATGCCCGTCGTGTTCGTGTCGCACCCCAGACAGTCGGTCGGTCTGGCACGCTGCTCTCCTAATGGAACGCGCGTCATATTGCGTTTGCACACACATGTGGGACGGAAATTGAGAACTGACCATAGGCACACTCCCCGGCCCCGCAAGTCGGGTGACTTAATAGAAGAGGGAGACGAGCGATAGTACTAGAGAAGTGTTGTACTACGTTGGTGCATGGACGATCCCTGCAAGACACGGAAGATTAGTTCGTCCATGCATGTGACCAGACTCCAGCAGACATGCCTGGATTGGCTATTGCCTACATATCGTGTAGGTTGTGTTGTACATGGCTGTAGTTGTGGTGAGAAATCTAAAAAAGGTTTCTTGTCATCTCGCAAAATTAGGTGTCATGTGCTTCGGATCACTGCGAGGGTTAAACAGCGACAACTGAGTTGGGCTAGTCATTGGGGGCACATGCACGAACAGTGACTACTCGGCTGCCATCTAGGTCAAGCCGGCTATGTTAATTAGGATATCTATCGACGGACCCCTTTTCTACGAGTTTATCTTTAATTTGAGCTTTGTTCCTCGTCTAGTTTGTTCGTCGGGATTCATGTTGTCTCCTTTGGGCAGTGAGGTTATGATTTCTTGTCATGTGGCATTTTTTCGTGTTATATGTTATAATTCGGCGCTTCAGATCAAAATGACGACAACTGCGCCTCCGGGCCACGTGCATGAAGACTTCTCGACAGTCATTGACGAGGTCAAGCCGGCTCCGGTAGACAAAAGAAAACTAGTACTACTCCACTATATAGGCAGGAGCCTCCGCGCTTGCTTGCTAGTGTTGCTCTCTTCACACTGTCTCGGCCTCTCCAGATCTAAACACGACAGCGGTGGCCACTCTCTCTCTCTCTCTCTCTCTCTCTCTCTCTCTCTCTCTCTGCTCACCGCTGGTCACAGATCAAGCCAGATCCTCTCCGCCGGGGAAGGTGAGAAGGTGCAACGTTCACGCGGTCGTCCTCGGCGACGGCTCTTACCCACTGCTGGGCGCGTCCCGATCAGCCTGCCTTGCCATTCTCTCCCAAGCACCGCTGGCGAGGGAGGGCCTCCGACCCCTTCTTCCTCGCTGTCGTAGTGTGGGCAGATCAGGCCTCCCGCTGCCCACCTAGCGACATCCCGGCGACCATCAGGTATAACTTCCTTCGAAACCGGCCTTGCTCTACCTCCCGAGCTCCTGACATCGCTACATTTGTATCTTTTACTATTTCTCAGGCCCCCTCGTAGATAGGATCGATCGGCTGTTCGAAAACCACCTAATTTTTTTTACGTTTAAGAGGTAAAACTAGTTCATGCACTCGAATCTAGTACTACTTGGTTCAAACAAGGAAGAAAGGGGGTGGGGGTGGGGGAGGATTTGTTACCTGAATCTAGGACTTGGTCAAAAGAGGAAATAATGGGGCGAAAAGTAGCAGAGACTGGCTATCCAACTGGTCTCTAGGTCTAATAGGGAAATAAAGGGAAACGCAGTACAAACTCAATATAAACCCAATCTGTTGGTTGAAAAAGGAAAGAAAGTGGGGACTGGGGGACAAGTCAACAGAGTAAGTCCAGCACTAGATTTTCTAGCCTCACACAGTATAAGGTGGCTATACCGAACAAAAATGGGACCAACCTAGATATCCCGTTCTGATGTTTGTTGCCCCGAGCCACTCTTATGTAATGCCACTGGTAAAATGTAGCAGTCGCACTGTTAAAAGTAAGGACATGTTGAACCAATGTTGTTTTCAATGTAATGCCTCTAGTAATATGAATCGATGCACTTCTTTACATGTCCTGCTAAAATTTCCCATTAAGGTAAGTTTGTTCTTTTCGTTAGAAATGCAACTATCCTCGTCCGCCTACTCTCCCGTGCCCAAAGTAATGTCGTATTTAACGGTTGTCATAGTTAATCCTAATGCCCACACTAATATCTAGCAATGCCAGTGCTTTAGAAATTGCTACTGTCCTTGTAGGATTGCCATTCAGATAAGGAACATGCTTCTTTTCATTTGATGCATGTTTCACCACTTGTTAGTCACCCTACTTTCCACCTTTTTTGTGCAAATAGAGATATACATTTCACGCTCGATCTTAGTTGAACTGCACAAATGATATCCAAATTATAGTTGAGCATTCCAGGAGCTTCACAACCAACCTTGATGTTGCTCAATTTTATTGCAACTAATGAAGAAGAAGCTCTGTGGGTTTCGTTTTCTGATGGAAATGGAACCGGGGCTGGAGCCCTTTTCTTAAAAAAATTGAAGAAGAAGCTGCTAGCTCACGGGACATTGCTTCATTTTAGGTGAACTGCCCCAAAAGGTCCCATGAATTGAATCATCCATGTTGTTGACTGAAAGAGCCAACTTCAGCATCCCAGTCTAAGCACCCCCGGCCTCCATCCTTGCGACGCACGGTACACCTCGTTTGCCACCTGCTCGACCCTAGTGTCACTGATAAAATGAAGTCTGATACAGTTAAAATAGAGCGAGTGACATCTCTGTCATTTCATTTCCAACGTAGATAAAGAAAGTGCTTCTCTTTGTTAATGTATGTTTCATCAACTAGTCCCATTGTTAATGTTTAAGTGTTTCTGCAAACTGGGGTGCTTAATTTTAGTTGATACGTACAAAAATAGAGATTTGAATGTCTCAAGGCGCCTCCTTGTACTACCATTGTACACTGATGTTCATCACTGGCAGAAGGTGTATCTGGGAGACTTGGGACGATGTACAGTATGCGGCGTACCGTATGAGGCGTCGCAGGGCCCATCTCGCCCTCGCAGCATGGCATACTATGATACTATCGCAATATTTTCTTCTATTTTTTGTGTGTTTCATCAACTAGTGCCACTATAATGTAATCATGCTTTTTCATTATCTATGCAAACAGGGCTATTCAGCTGCATTTTGGTGGAACTGCACAAATGTACGTATGGAACCGGCATATATGCAGAGTGCGAGGTGTGCCAAGTAAAAAATTACCGACACCAACCATGCTGCATGCATGCATTGGCATCCACCACCACCAGTGGGATGTGTGGCGCTCTCTGTGGACGGATCTTTGTCGGCAGCAAATCATCTAACCAAATACTAGTAGCTTATATTGGCAGTTTTCTAGGGAGTACTCTTTTCTAAAAGAAGCACCAATCTATTTTTCTTTATTTGTACACTGTGTCACAACTTTGACCCAAAGGTCCAGAGCTATTTTAGGGTGATTGGCGTAGTACTCGGAGACTGATTGTAAGCATGATTTTCATTAGCTGTCACACTAACTGTAAGCATGAGCAGGTGGAAGATTAGGTTAGTGCGAAGCTTACCTTAAACCCTACCGCCGCCGTTGAAACGAAGTGAGCGTCGAGGGAACCATGGAGAACGGCGGGGAAGCGACGTCGCACCATCCGGCCTCCTCTTGCGGTGGGAGAACGAATACTCATGTGGCTCCGGCCGGCTCTGCACCCTCACGAACGACACAGCATACTCGATCGATTCTTTATCCTCTGGGTGCTCGACCTTCAACCTGTACGCCCACCACCTCCGCCTGACTGTCGCCTCGGGCAAATCTGTCTGCTCCATCGCCCTGCTACCTCTTGAGCACTGCGTTGGATTTCCCCGAAGAGGAGAGGATGATGCAGCAAAGTAGCATAAGTATTTCCCTTAGTTTTTGAGAACCAAGGTATCAATCCAGTAGGAGGCTACGCGCGAGTCCCTCGTACCTACACAAAAACAATAGCTCAACACAACCAACGCGCTTAGGGGTTGTCAATCCCTTCATGGTCACTTACGAAAGTGAGATCTGATAGAGATGATAAATAATATTTTTGGAATAGAGATTCAAAGTAAAAAGTAAAAGCAAAGTAAAAGCAAAGCAATTATAAAGTGATGGAGATTGATATGATGAGAAAGAGACCCGGGGGCCATAGGTTTCACTAGTGGCTTCTCTCAAGAGCATAAGTATTCTACGGCGGGTGAACAAATTACTGTTGAGCAATTGACAGAATTGAGCATAGTTATGAGAATATCTAGGTATGATCATGTATATAGGCATCACGTCCGAGACAAGTAGACCGACTCCTGCCTGCATCTACTACTATTACTCCACTCATCGACCGCTATCCAGCATGCATCTAGAGTATTAAGTTAAAAACAGAGTAACGCCTTAAGCAAGATGACATGATGTAGAGGGATAGTTTCATGCAATATGATAAAAAAAAACCATCTTGTTATCCTCGATGGCAACAATACAATACGTGCCTTGCTGCCCCTTCTGTCACTGGGAAAGGACACCGCAAGACCGAACCCAAAGCTAAGCACTTCTCCCATGGCAAGAACAACCAATCTAGTAGGCCAAACCAAACTGATAATTCGAAGAGACTTGCAAAGATAACCAATCATACATAAAAGAATTCAGAGAAGATTCAAATATTATTCATAGATAGACTTGATCATAAACCCACAATTCATCGGTCTCAACAAACACACCGCACAAAAGAAGATTACATCGAATAGATCTCCACGAGAGAGGGGGAGAACATTGTATTGAGATCCAAAAAGAGAGAAGAAGCCATCTAGCTACTAACTATGGACCCGTAGGTCTGAAATAAACTACTCACACTTCATCGGAGGGGCTTGGATGATGATGTAGAAGCCATCCGTGATCGATGCCCCTTCCGGCGGAGCTCCGGAACAGGCCCCAAGATGGGATCTCGTGGATACAGAAAGTTGCGGCGGTGGAATTAGGTTTTTGGCTCCATCCCCGATCGTTTGGGGGTACGTAGGTATATATAGGGGGAAGAAGTACGTCGGTGGAGCTTCGAGGGGCCCACGAGGCAGGGGGGGCGCGCCCTAGGGGGGCGCCCTCCACCCTCGTGACCGCCTCGTGGCTTTCTTGACGGAGAGTCCAAGTCTCCTGGATTTAACTGATGAGAAAATCACATTTCCGAAGGTTTCATTCCATTTGGACTCCGTTTGATATTCTGTTTCTCCAAAACATTGAAATAGGCAAAAAACATCAATTCTGGGTTGGGCCTCCGATTAATAGGTTAGTCCCAAAAATAATATAAAAGTGGAACATAAAGCCCAATATAGTCCAAAATAGTAGATAATATAGCATGGAGCAATCAAAAATTATAGATACGTTGGAGACGTATCACGCCCAGAGGAGATACTCAATGAACTCGAAGGACTGCGGCGTGACTGCCACCGAGGAGTACATGTACATCGCCGCCCTCATCACCGCCGTCTCGCTCTTTCGCATACATTGCCACATGGCCCGCACCGTCCTCGAAATCTCCCACTCATTGTCAAACCAACTATGGATCTCCTTCAACCTGGCTAACGTTGCCTGGTCGCCGCCGGCGATCTGCCTGATTCGCTGCTGCATCCTCTGCATAGATGTCCTTCTGAGTGGTCTGGTGCTAGCTTTGGAAGATGGGAGGAGAGATGGTGATCTTGCAATAGAGAAGAGGGAGAGGCGAGACTGTGGTTTTGGAATGGAGATGATGGAGAGGAGAGGAGGTGGTTTTGCAATGGAGAAGATCAAAAGAGGGAGAGGCGAGACGTTGGTTTTGGAATGGAGATGATGGAGAGGAGAGGAGGTGGTTTTGCAATGGAGAAGATTAGAAGAGGGAGAGGCGAGACGGTGGTTTTGGAATGGAGATGATGGAGAGGAGAGGAGGTGGTTTTGCAATGGAGAAGAGGGAGAGGAGCGTGCAGCAGCGATTTAGGATTGGACGAGAGGGCCGGCGCGCTGTGACTGGATCAAAATCAAAATCAATTTACCCTTCAATTAAGAAAGCGACCCCACATTAACTAGTATCCCTTTTATTCTGGGTCATAATTGACCATGATTTTCGCACATAAAATATATGTTATATGTTGCAAAAACAATATAATTTGAAAGTACATTCAGATACGAACCAAACGAAACAATTTTTGGTGACATGCATTCATATTTTCCTTGTCAAATACAGTATGTGGTCAAACTTTGACCCAAAATACGCAAAACAAAAAAAAATACTTCCAAGACCAGCGCCGCTCTTCCGCTCTTCTCCTCTTAAACCACCGCCGCTCCTCTCCTATTCCAATCTAAATGCAGCGCCGCTCCTCTCCTCTTCCATTTCAAAACCACTGCCCCTCCTCTCCTGTTCCAGTCCAAAACCAGTGTCGCTCCTCTCTTGTTCTAATCCAAAACCAGCGCTGCTCCTCTCCTCCTCCATTCAAAAACCACCGCCGGCGAGTGAAGGTGATGTGGAGAAGTAGATCAATGGAGGAGTACAACCGATACATGAGGATCACAGACGGCGACCCTGTGAAGCTAGCTAGGATGTTGGAGATACAGTCTTGGTTTGACAACAAGGACCAACTAGCGGCGACGGCGACATCCATGGCCAAATATCTGCAACAGAGCGAAAAGGCGGCGATACTCCCGGAGGGAATCGTGCCGGAGTACATAGAGCTACTCCTCTGGGCCATGGAGCAAACAGATTCACCGAATCCGATCGTGAGGGAGCGGTGGTGGGAGTATCGATCCCAGATGGAGCATCCACCAGAAATTGAAGGATCGAGCATCTACAGGGTGCCGTTTGTGAGGGTGTCCTGCCAGAGCGAGCCGGTGGAGTCTTCATCGATCGAACCCAACTGCAAGAGGAGAAAAGCAGTTCACATCGTCCCACGGGGCGGCTGTCTGCCGCTGAGGAATAGGAGGGGGCTGCCCCCCAGCCCAATAGTCGGACAGGTTGTGAATTGTTAGGAGGAGCTTAGGGTTGTCAGTATTTGCAGGTTGTGAATTGTGTTTTGTGTTGTGTATTTTGAGAGTACCTTCAGATATGAATGTCTTTTGAATTTCAGATTTGCAGTATTGAGCATATGAAGTATTTTATAAATTCTAGAGATCTATTTTTAGCACTTAAAAATGCAGTTTCATAGGAGTATAAAAGTGCAGACAATGTGATTCTTAGAGAAAAAACTGCAAGTTTCAGTTTCAGATAAGAAACTGCAAGTTCAGTTTCAGATAAGAAAGTGCAACTTTCAGAGGTAGAGCATTTATATTAACACGGCCTTTTCAAACAGGGTTAACATCATGTTGGAAATTTTATTCATGGTCGAAAATGGAACTACCAGCCAGTTAACATCATGCTGATCAACATTCATGCATAGCACATCTTCATATGATGCACAGTTAAAATGCCCACACAATGTCGAGTGTGCGAAACACAGAGAAAACGAGGGACGAAGTTTTGGCAAGTGTTGGACGTGGTTTTGGGCTGCCCCATCTAGGCTTTCATTTTTAACATGCACAGCCCACGACCTCGGATGGGAGGTCCATAGGCCTATTTGTATTTTCTTAGGGCCATCATGTATCGACCGGCCTATGGACCTCCCATCCGAGGTTTTATTTTTGGCAGCCCAATTTATGTATTTTTTGAAGAAAACGGAGAGGTCTGTTCTATTTTTCTATATAAGAACAGGAACGCCAGGTCCAACTTATGTTTCCCTTTTAACTATATTATATATATTTAAAATATTTTATATGTTATTATATATTATTTTTATTGTCATCATATATTTAACAGATACTTACATATGTAAGAAAACAATATCCCACATCTTATTAACTTATAAAAATAATTTCTTAACAAATAAAATCCTGGATTGTTTTGGCATGAAAATCCTAGTGATTGTGTACAAAAGCTTGGCAAGATTTAAGGACGAATGTAATAATATCACTTATTATTTAAATATATTTATAACAAAATGCTCAGCCCCTTTTTATTTTTTGATAACATTGCTGGCCCAACCCAACATTATAATTAGAATCAGCCCAGCAAAATCGTGTATTTCAAGAAAGTGCAAATGGCCTGTAATTTTTTAGGAAATAAAATAAATGGGCCGCATGGACGCTACATTATTTGTTCATCCAGCCCACCTAATGACTGTAATTCAAAAAAAAGATCAAATTGACTGTAAATTCTACCGTGCAAAAAAAGACTGTAAATTCTGAAAAAATAGGTTGAATACGTGCCACATTTTTGGAGGCTGAAATGTGGGCCAATAGGTCGAAGCCAACGCAAGTCGTTGTCAATTTAGTCAACAAATGATTCTAACATGTTAGCCATTGGATTTACATCCAACGACCGGCGTCCATCTTCAATCTCTCGTCTTCTTCCTCCAGCGCCGCCGGGACCACCTCCCGCCTCCTGCTGCTAGCAGCTCTGCTTAGCACGCTTCGCTATGAAGCGCTACTCCACCGTTGGCCAGGCCATCCCTCCACCCCTCCACACCTCCTGTTCTTCTCCACCGACTGCCGAACCACACCGCACTAGAACCAATTAACCCTCATACACCTCTCCTTCTGCGACTCTACTCCCGCGCCTTCCCATCTCCGGCTCGTTGCTGTCTGGGGCCTCGCCGTCGTCCACCACCTTGGATGCGCTCGGCGCGGCATGGTCAACGTGGTCAACGAACGACACCATCGGAAGTAGACTATGAGTGGAGAGGCTGACAGCTGGGTCCATGGCCGCACACAAGGAAATGCCTCCTTATTACGCGCAAAATAATGATTCCTCCACCTGACATCTGGGACCTACCGGAAGGGCCTCTGTATTTCACGAAAATAATGTGCCCCCCACTGACATGTCGGACCCACCAGCTATCTTCGCACGCAAGGAAGTGCCTCCTTATTACGCAAAAAAATGAATATTCCCCCTGCCAGCTAGAACCCGGCATAGTGGGAGGCTGACTTGTGGGCCTACCAAGTTGACGGGGACGGAGGGCTTTGTCAACTTAGTCAATATGAAGGATTCTAGCTCCTGCTACCGTACGATGTTCATCCAACG
Organism: Triticum urartu; assembly: GCF_056163025.1. Lineage (NCBI taxonomy): Eukaryota > Viridiplantae > Streptophyta > Magnoliopsida > Poales > Poaceae > Triticum > Triticum urartu. The sequence continues at coordinate 259,617,072 of NC_141873.1, forward strand.
GCCGTAGTGCTTCTTCAGCCTCTGGTCTTCTTGCTCCAGCCGCCCAAACCAGCACCGGTCGTGCCGCGTGCTCCTGCCTCCCGTGACCGGCTGTGATGCCGCGGAGGCATCACCGCCCCCTACTACTCCCACCGTTGGCCAGGCCATCCCTCTACTCACCCACACCCCCTGTTATTCTGCGGCGACAGCAGCCTCACACCGCAGCCGAACCGGTGAACCCTCGTACTCCTCTTCGCGTGGGCATCCACTGCTGTGTCTTCCCCGGCTCCGAGTCGTCCCCTTCCTAGTCCTCGCCGTCGTCCACCGCCGTGGTGCTCTCGGCGCGGCGTGGTCAACGTGGTTAAGGAACGACTTCCATCGGACGTGGACTGTACGTGGAGAGGCTGACAGCTGGGTCCACGGCAGCAGCAAGGAAGTGCCTCCTTATTACACGCAAAATAATGATTCCTCCACCTGACAGCGGGGACCCACCGGACGGGCCACCGTATTTCGCAAAAAAACGTTTCCCCTGACTGCTGGGACCCACCAGCTACATCTTCGCACGCAAGCAAGTGCGTCCGGGCAAAAAAAGATTCGCCCCCCTGACTGCTGGGACCCACCAGCTACATCTTCGCACGCAAGGAAGTGCATCCGGGCTAAAAAAACGATTCGCCCCCTGACTGCTGGGACCCACCAGCTACATCTTCGCACGCAAGGAAGTGCCTGACAGTCGGGACCCACCTGGTCGAAGCGTATGTAGCGTTGTCATTCTGGTCGCGAACGTGTACGTACATCTATACTGGTGGATGTAGAGGCGTGCACGTGTCGTAGTAGAGGCGCGTACGTGTCATAGTAGAGGCGCGCACGTAGCATGTACACGTACGTACAGCAGCCAGGGTACAAGAAAGAAAATACGACCACGTATGTGTACATACGGGCGAGGTCTTGAACGCCTACTCGCGCATACGTACGGCCATGGCTCGTGTACATGGCTGGGTCGGAACGGAGAAACAGCGTCGTCGTCGTGTTCATGGGGAGGCAACGGAATGCGTCGTGTTCATGGGGAGACAATGGAATGTGCCATGTTCATCGGGAGGCAACGGAACACGTGGGAGCCAACAGGTTGGGTCGGAACGGAATGCGTGGTCCTGTTCATCGGGAGGGCTTGGATAGAACAGGCGATGGAAACGAGGCATGGCGTACCGCAAAACGGAGGAAACGGACCTCCTACGTTCGGAACGGGGTCCTGTTGATCGGGAGGGGTGTGGCGTACCGTAAAATGGAGGAAACAGACCTCCTACGGTCGAAACGGGGGTCCTGTTGATTGGGAGGGGTGTGGCGTACCGCAAAACGGACGAAACGGACCTCCTACGGTCGAAACGGGGGTCCTGTTCATCGGGAGGGGTGTGGCGTACGACAAAACGGACGAAACGAACCTCCTACGGTCGAAACGGGGGTCCTGTTCATCGGGAGGGGTGTGGCGTACCGCAAAATGGGACTCCATGGGATACTGTTCATCTCCACTGTCGACCTCCTCCAGCCTCCACAGGTTACCGTCGACCTCCTCCAGCCTCCACGGGCTCCTATTCATCCAGCCTCCACCGTGCGCTACTCGACCGGCTACTGTTCAACCACCCCTCCACGGGCACCCCTCCACCGTCTACTGTTCATCCAGCCCTCCACACCACGGGGTTCTGTTCAACCACCCCTCCATGGGCCTCCACCGTCTACTGTTCATCCACCCCTCCACACCACGGGGTCCTGTTCATCCAGAGGCAATGCCACCGCTCACTGTTCATCCACCCCCCCCTCTGCAATGCTCACTGTTCATCCAATCGATCGGCTTCAGTTAGCAGCAGTAGCAAAGGAATAGCTCGATCGGGTTCAGTTAACAGCCATCGATCGATCGCTCGGGTTCAGTAACGCGTAGCCTGCAGTGCAATCGCTCGGGTTAGTTAGAGCCCAACGCCTCGCTCGGGTTCAGTTACAGCCAACGCCTTGCACACACGCGTGTACGTGTATGAGAGAAACATGCATCGCTTGGCCCCCGACCTCCCACCGTAACCGGGAACTCCCCAAAATTTTCCTCCCCCTTGCTTCTACCACGGTTTTTTCCGTCATGGACGGCCCAAAGAATGTCATGCAGCCGCATCTCCAGCCCGCCCAGGACGAAAAGCCCATTTTCTGTCATGATTTTTTGTCATAGAAGTAGGAGCCCACCACATCTATGATGATACCGGGTTTTGTCACAATTATCGTCATAGAAGTGTCATATGTATGACAGAAAAAAAATTCATTCGGCCCAAAATGTCACGGATGTGTATTTTTTTGTGGTGATGTGATGTTTATCTTTTATACATCTTATCTTGCTTAGTTCGGCGGTAGCTTTATAAGATGATCTCTCACTAAATTTCAAGGTACAAGTGTTCTCCCTGAGTATGCACCGTTGCCAAAGTTCGTCATGCCCAGACACCACGTGATGATCAGGTGTGATAAGCTCTACGTCCATCTACAACGGGTGCAAGCCAGTTTTGCACACGCAAAATACTCAGGTTAAACTTGACGATCCTAGCATATGCAGATATGGCCTCGGAACACTGAGACCGAAAGGTCAAGCGTGAATCATATAGTAGATATGATCAACATAGTGATGTTCACCATTGAAAGCTACTCCATTTCACGTGATGATCGGTTATGGTTTAGTTGATTTGGATCACGTGATCACTTAGATGATTAGAGGGAAGTCTATCTAAGTGGGAGTTCTTAAGTAATATGATTAATTGAACTTTAATTTACCATGAACTTAGTCCTGGTAGTATTTGCATATCTATGTTGTAGATCAATTGCTCGCGTTTAGCTCCCCTGTTTTATTTTTTATATGTTCCTAGAGAAAACTAAGTTGAAAGATGTTAGTAGCGATGATACAGATTGGATCCGTGATCTGAGGATTTTCCTCATTGCTGCACAGAAGAATTATGTCCTTGATGCACCGCTAGGTGACAGACCTATTGCAGGAGCAGATGCAGACGTTATGAACGTTTGGCTAGCTCAATATGATGACTACTTGATAGTTTAGTGCACCATGCTTAAATGGCTTAGAATCGGGACTTCAAAGATGTTTGAACGTCACGGACCATATGAGATGTTCCAGGAATTGAAGTTAATATTTCAAGCAAATACCCGAGTTGAGAGATATGAAGTCTCCAACAAGTTCTATAGCTAAAAGATGGAGGAGAATAGCTCAAGCAGTGAGCATGTGCTCAGATTGTCTGGGTACTACAATCGCTTGAATCAAGTGGGAGTTAATCTTCTAGATAAAATAGTGATTGACATAATTCTCTAGTCACCATCACAAGTTAGTAGAACCTCGTGATGAACTATAGTATGCAAGCGATGACAAAAACGATTCCCAAGCTTTTCATGATGATGAAATCGATGAAGGTAGAAATCAAGAAAGAGCATCAAGTGTTGATGATTAACAAGACCACTAGTTTCAAGAAAAGGGGCAAAGGGAAGAAGGGGAACTTCAATAAGAACGGCAAGCAAGTTGTTGCTCGAGTGAAGAAGCCCAAGTCTGTACCTAAGCCTGAGACTAAGTGCATCTACTGCAAAGGGACTTGTCACTGGAAGCGGAACTACCCCAAGTAATTGGCGGATAAGAAGGATGGAAAACTGAACATAAATATATTTGATATACATGTTATTGATGTGTACTTTACTAGTGTTTATAGCAACCCCTCAATATTTGATACTAGTTCAGTTGCTAAGATTAGTAACTCGAAACGGGAGTTGCAGAATGAACAGAGACTGGTTAAGGGTGAAGTGACGATGTGTGTTGGAAGTGGTTCCAAGATTGATATGATCATCATCGCACACTCCCTATACTTTCGGGATTAGTGTTGAACCTAAATAAGTGTTATTTGGTGTTTGCGTTGAGCATGAATATGATTTGATCATGTTTGTTGCAATACGAGTATTCATTTAAGATAGAGAATAATTGTTGTTCTGTTTACATGAATAAAACCTTATATGGTTACACACCCAATGAAAATGGTTCGTTGGATCTCGATCATAGTGATACACATATTCATAATATTGAAACCAAAAGATGCAAAGTTAATTATGATAGTGCAACTTATTTGTGGCACTGCCGTTTAGGTCATATTGGTGTAAAGCGCATGAAGAAACTACATGCTGATGGGCTTTTGGAATCACTTAATTATGAATCACTTGATGCTTGCAAACCATGCCTTATGGGCAAGATGACTAAGACTCCGTTCTCCGGAACAATGGAGCGAGCAACTGACTTATTGGAAATAATACATACTGATGTATGCGATCCAATGAGTGTTCAGGCTTGCGGCAGGTATCGTTATTTTCTTACCTTCACAAATGATTTGAGCAGATATGGGTATATCTACTTGATGAAACATAAGTCTGAAACGTTTGAAAAGTTCAAAGAATTTCAGAGTGAAGTAGAAAATCATCGTAACAAGGAAATAAGGTTTCTATGATCTGATCGCGGAGACAAATATTTGAGTTACGAGTTTGGTCTTCAAATTAAAACAATGTGGAATAGTTTCACAAATCCATGCCACCTGGAACACCACAACATAATGGTGTGCCCGAACATCATAACCGTACTTTATTGGATATAGTGCAATCTATGATGTTTCTTACCGATTTACCACTATAGTTTTGGGGTTATGCATTAGAGACAGCTGCATTCATGTAAAAAGGGCACCATCTAAATTCGTTTGAGACAACACCGTATGAACTGTGGTTTGGCAAGAAACCAAAGTTTTGGTTTCTTAAAATTTGGGGTTGTGATGCTTATGTGAAAAAGTTTCATCCTAATAAGCTCAAAACCCAAATCGGATAAATGTGTCTTCATAGGATACCCAAAGGAGACTGTTGGGTACACCTTCTATCACAGAGCCGAAGGCAAGACATTCATTGCTAAGAATGGATCCTTTCTAGAGAAGGAGTTTCTCTCGAAAGAAGTGAGTGGGAGGAAAGTAGAACTTGATGAGGTAACTGTACTTGCTCCCTTATTGGAAAGTAGTTCATCACAGAAATCGGTTTATGTGACGCCTACACCAATTAGTGAGGAAGTTAATGATGATGATCATGAAACTTCAGATCAAGTTATTACTGAACCTCGTAGGTCAATCAGAGTAAGATCCACACCAGAGTGGTACGGTAATCCTGTTCTGGATGTTATGTTAATTGACCATGACGAACCTACGAACTATGAAGAAGCGATGGTGAGCCCAGATTCCGCAAAATGGCTTGAAGCCATGAAATCTGAGATGGAATCCATGTATGAGAACAAAGTGTGGACTTTGGTTGACTTGCCCAATGATCGGCAAGCCATTGAGAATAAATGGATCTTCAAGAAGAAGACTGACGCTGACGGTAATATTACTGTCTATAAAGCTCGACTTGTTGCAAAAGATTTTCGACAAGTTCAAGGGATTGACTACAATGAGACTTTCTCACCCGTAGCGATGCTTAAGTCTGTCCAAATCATGTTAGCAATTGCCGCATTTTATGATTATGAAATTTGGCAAATGGATTTTAAAACTGCATTCCTGAATGGATTTCTGGAAGAAGAGTTGTATGTGATGCAACCAAAAGGTTTTGTCGATCCAAAGGGAGCTAACAAAGTGTGCAAGCTCCAGCGATCCATTTATGGACTGGTGCAAGCCTCTCGGAGTTGGAATAAACGCTTTTATAGTGTGATCAAAGCATTTAGTTTTATACAGACTTTTGGAGAAGCCTGTATTTACAAGAAAGTGAGTGGGAGCTCTATAGCATTTCTGGTATTATATGTGGATGAAATATTGTTGATTGGAAATGATATAGAATTTCTGGATAGCATAAAGGGATACTTGAATAATATTTTTTCAATGAAAGACCTCGGTGAAGCTGCTTACATATTGAGCATCAAGATCTATAGAGATAGATCAAGACGCTTGATAAGTTTTTCAATGAGTACATACCTTGACAAGATTTTGAAGTAGTTCAAAATGGAACAGTCAAAGAAAGAGTTCTTGCCTGTGTTACAAGGTGTGAAACTAAGTAAGACTCAAAGCCCGACCACAGCAGAAGATAGAAAGAGAATGAAAGTCATTCCCTATGCCTTGGCCATAGGTTCTATAAAATATGCCATGTTGTGTACCAGATCTATTATATACCCTACACTATTTTTGGCAAGGGAGTACAACAGTGATCTAGGAGTAGATCACTGGACAGCGGTCAAAATTATCCTTAGTGGAATAAGGATATGTTTGTTGATTATGGAGGTGACAAAAGGTTCGTCGTAAAGGGTTACGTCGATGCAAATTTTGACACTGATCCAGATGACTCTAAGTCTCAATCTGGATACATTTTGAAAGTGGGAGCAATTAGCTAGAGTAGCTCCGTGCAGAGCATTGTTGACATAGAAATTTGCAAAATACATATGGATCTGAATGTGGCAGACCCGTAGACTAAACTTCTCTCACAAGCAAAACATGATCACACCTTAGTACTCTTTGGTGTTAATCACATAAGTGATGTGAACTAGATTGTTGACTCTAGTAAACCCTTTGGGTGTTGGTCACATGACGATGTGAACAATGGGTGTTAATCACTTGGTGATGTGAACTATTGGTGTTAAATCACATGGCGATGTGAACTAGATTATTGACTCTAGTGTAAGTGGGAGACTGAAGGAAATATGCCCTAGAGGCAATAATAAAGTTATTATTTATTTCTTTATATCATGATAAATGTTTATTATTCATGCTAGAATTGTATTAACCGGAAACATGATAGATGTGTGAATACATAGACAAACAGAGTATCACTAGTATGCCTCTACTTGACTAGCTCGTTGATCAAAGATGGTTATGTTTCCTAGCCATAGACAAAGAGTTGTCATTCGATTAACGGGATCACATCATTAGGAGAATGATGTGATTGACTTGACCCATTCCGTTAGCTTAGCACTCGATCATTTAGTATGTTGCTATTGCTTTCTTCATGACTTATACATGTTCCTATGACTATGAGATTATGAAACTCCCGTTTACCGGAGGAACACTTTGTGTGCTACCAAGCGTCACAACGTAACTGGGTGATTATAAAGGTGCTCTACAGATGTCTCCGAAGGTACTTGTTGGGTTGGCGTATTTCGAGATTAGGATTTGTCACTCCGATAGTTGGAGAGGTATCTCTGGGCCCACTCGGTAATGCACATCACTATAAGCCTTGCAAGCATTGTAACTAATGAGTTAGTTACGGGATTATGTGTTACGGAACGAGTAAAGAGACTTATCGGTAACGAGATTGAACTAGGTATTGAGATACCGATGATCGAATCTCGGGCAAGTAACATACCAATGACAAAGGGAACAACGTATGTTGTTATGCGGTTTGACCGATAAAGATCTTCGTAGAATATGTAGGAGGCAATATGAGCATCCAGGTTCCGCTATTGGTTATTGAATGGAGACGTGTCTCGGCCATGTCTACATAGTTCTCGAACCCGTAGGGTCCGCACGCTTAAAGTTTCGATGACGGTTATATTATGAGTTTATGTGTTTTGATGTACCGAAGGTAGTCCGGAGTCCCGGATGAGATCGGGGACATGACGAGGAGTCTTGAAATGGTCGAGATGTAAAGATCGATATATTGGACGACTATATTCCGACATCGAAAAGGTTCCAAGTGGTTCGGGTATTTTTCGGAGTACCGGGGAGTTACGGGAATACGGGGGAAGAAATATATGGGTCTTATTGAGCTTTAGGGGAGAGAGAGAGAGGCAGGCCACACGCCCCCCTAATGACTAGTATGAATTGTACTAGGGGGAGGGGCGGCGCCCCCTCCTTCCTTCTCTTCCCTCTTCCCCTTCCTTGTCTCCTACTCCTACTACTTGGAAGGGGAGGAATCCTACTCCTGGTGGGAGTAGGACTCCTCCAGGGCGCGCCATAGGGGCCGACCCTCTCTCCCTCCTCCACTCCTTTATTTACGTGGCCAGCGGGCACCTCATAGACACAACAATTGATCGTTTGATCTTTTATCCGTGTGCGGTGCCCCCCTCTACCATAGTCCACCTCAATAATACTGTAGCGGTGCTTAGGCAAAGCCCTGCGTGACTGCGTCGGTAGGACATCATCATCGTCACCACGCCGTCGTGCTGACGAAACTCTCCCTCAACACTCGGCTGGATCGGAGTTCGAGGGATGTCATCGGGCTGAACGTGTGCTGAACTCGGAGGTGCCGTGTGTTCGGTACTTGATCGGTCGGATCGTGAAGACGTACGACTACATCAAACGCGTTGTGCTAACGCTTCCACTTACGGTCTATGAGGATACGTAGACGACACTCTCCCCTCTCGTTGATATGCATCAACATGATCTTGCGTGTGCGTAGGAATTTTTTTGAAATTACTGCGTTCCCCAATATTTTCCTCCTAAACCATCAAAGAAAAAGGATGATGAGGATTTTGAGCGCTTTGCTGAAATGATTAGACCTATCTTCTTGCATATGTGTTTCCCTGATATGCTCAAAATGAATCTGTATGCTAAGTATATGAAAGAAATTGTTACAAATAAAAGAAAGATATCGGAAGCTGAAATTTCCACCATGCTTGCTAATTATACTTTTAAAGGTGGAATACCTAAGAAACTAGGAGATCCCGGAGTACCAACTATACCATGCTCCATTAAAAGAAACTATGTTAAAACTGCTTTATGTGATCTTGGAGCCAGTGTTAATGTTATGCCTCTCTCTTTATATCGTAGACTTGATTTGAATAAGTTGACACCTACTGAAATATCTTTGCAAATGGCTGATAAATCAACTGCTATACCTATCGGTATTTGTGAGGATGTGCCTGTTGTGGTTGCAAACGTTACTATTTTAACAGACTTTGTTATCCTTGATATTCCCGAGGACGATAGTATGTCTATTATTCTGGGAAGACCCTTTTTGAATACTGCAGGGGCTGTTATTGATTACACCAAAGGCAATGTCACTTTTCATGTTAATGGCAATGAGCATACGCTACACTTTTCGAGGAAACAACCTCAAGTTCATAGTATAAACTCTATTGGAAAAATTCCATCGATTATTTTTGGAGGCTTTGAATTTCCTCTTCCTACTGTCAAGAAGAAATATGATATTCTTATTGTTGGGGATGTGCATATCCCCGTTGAGGTAACCTAGTGTTATTCGAAAATTCTCCAGTTCCATGTTATTCGGAATGAGTTTGTTAACAAGACCTGATCAACCTTATTAGTGGATTCCTTTTGATGAGCATGAGATGGATGAATTTAGAAAACACAACTCTCTATACCCTCTTTTTACTTTTTGTTATTTATATTAAATAAAGCAAAAATAGTAATTTCTATCTGTTTTCTGAATTATCCATGCAATAAAAAATACCCCAAAAATAAAAGTTCTCCAAATGCCTTGAAATTTAAATATGATTTTTTCTAGAATATTTGAGAATATCTAGCACTGAGAACACAGCAGGGGGAGCAAGCACCTGGCCATGAGGGTGGAGGGCGCGCCCTTCCCCCCTGGGCGCCCCCTACCTCGTGGGCCCATGGTGGCTCCCCTCCACTTATTCCAGCTACCACACACTCCTTCTTCCTCCCACAAACATCACTAACCAGCTCAAACCCGAGTCCAAGCTCATTTTGCTGCCATTTTCGATCTCCTTTCTCAAAGCACCTCTCACAAAACTGCTTTGGGGGATTGTTCCTTGGTATGTGACTCCTCCAATGGTCCAATTAGTTTTTGTTCTAGTGCTTTACTCATTGCATATTTTTGCTGCTTAGGTGACCCTTTTCTTGAGCTTGCATGTCAAATTTACGTGGTCAAAAGTAGTTTCGACACATGATATTGCCTCTAGGCACTTGTAGGAGGAGTTGCTATTAATTTTGTTGAGTTTGGTTCACTTTTATTTCGAAGTTACTAAAAATTTCATAAAAAGATGAAGAGATTTTTGAGGGGCTCATCGAGCCAGATCTCGAAGGATAAGAAAAGTGAGGAGGATAAGAGGCCCAAATATAATCTCACTCGCACCGCGGAAGTTCGGCCGTGTGAATGGACTTGTGATAATTTCTTGAGAGCAGCCGGGATTTATGATGATTTCTATGAATTGGCTAAGAATGCAGGCCTCACCGCCTTCCTCTACGACCAACGCGAACAGTATCTCTTACTCACCAATATCTTTGTGCAAAATTTTCATTTCCATGCTAGGAGCTCACCACCTACGGCGGAATTTTATTTATATGACGAGCATAAGGAGATGTCACTTCGTGATTTTTGTCGGGTTTGTTTGATCCCTTTCGAGGACAACGTAGAGGAACCACATCGTGACGATGTGGATGGGTTTATTGATACCATTACTTTAGGGGAAACAAGGAAGGTTTCCGACGCATGAATTATTAGCATACACTTTCCTGTTCTACGCTACTTTGCTATATTTGCTAGTAGATGCTTAATTGGGCGCAGAAACTGTGGAAACCTGAGTGCCCCTGATATTGTTATTTTGTGCCATGCCTTATTTCGTGATGACACATTCAGTATGGGCGCTATTATTGCAAAGCGGTTAAATCTTAACCGTACTAAGGGCCCCGTCCATGGAGGCATCTTCGCCTCGCGCCTCGCTACACACTTTAACATACCTATTAGGCATTATGAGAAGGAAGAGAAGTTGCTGCCTCCTGTTTATTTAGATTATAAGAGTATGATAGCACATGATTTTATTGTTAAGAATAGGGAAAAGGCGCTTAAGTACAAATTAATATTTGGTAAAAATCATCCTGAGACTATTACGTTGCCTGCTCCTTCCTTGTTTGATTTATCTGCAGGCAAGTACCTTGTTCCATTGGAGGCCATTCACGCCTACCAGAACCCTACATCAGCTATAGAGCCGGAGTCGGAACCATGATTTGATCCTCCACGACAGTCTGATTATCAGTGGGATCCGGAGATGATTGCCAACCAGTGGCAATCCGAGGCTTCTTCACAGTATGACCCCAACTATTACTTTGGATATCCGCCAGGCCAGCCGGGGCCATAGACCAACTTAGGCCAAAAGCCTAAGCTTGGGGGAGTACGTATTTCTCACCGACATTACATTCATGTTCACACACTCATTGCTAGTTGTTGGTGCTCATACTTTTTCATTGTATCATCCATGCTAGTTTATTTTCATTTTTTATGCTTTCTTTTTGTGTGTTTAATAAACCTTAAGAAAAATAAAAAAAATAGTTGTAGATTTTAGTTAGTTTACATTCCATGCTTGTAGTAGTAATTAAAAATAAAACCCAAAAAGATTTCTCGTTCTCCTTTTGCTTGTTGGGAGTGAGGGAGTCCTGGATTAGGGGGTCTCCGGACAGCCGGACTATATCCTTTGGCCGGACTGTTGGACTATGAAGATACAAGATTGAAGACTTCGTCTCGTTTCCGGATAGGACTCTACTTGGCGTGGAAGGCAATCTAGGCAATACGGATATTTATATCTCCTCCTTTGTAACCGACCTTGTGTAACCCTAGCCCCCTTCGGTGTCTATATAAACCGGAGGGTTTTAGTCCGTAGGACAACATACAATCATACCATAGGCTAGATTCTAGGGTTTAGCCTCTCCGATCTCGTGGTAGATCAACTCTTGTAATACTCATATCATCAAGAATAATCAAGCAGGACGTAGGGTTTTACCTCCATCAAGAGGGCCCGAACCTGGGTAAAACATCGTGTCCCCTGCCTCCTGTTACCACCCGCCTTAGACGCATAGTTCGGGACCCCCTACCCGAGATCCGCCGGTTTTGACACCGACATTGGTGCTTTCATTGAGAGTTCCTCTGTGTCGTCGCCGTTAGGCTAGATGGCTCCTACTATCATCGATAGCGATGCAGTCCAGAGTGAGACTTTTCTCCCCGGACAGATCTTTGTATTCGGCGGCTTCGCACTGTGGGCCAACTCGCTTGGCCATCTAGAGCATATCGAAAGTTATGCCCCTAGCCACCAGGTCAGGTTTGGAAGCTTAAACTACACGGACGATATCCGCGGAGACTTGATCTTCGACGGATTCGAGCCCCTGCCTTATGCGTCGCGCGGTCACGATGAGTATGATTTAGCTCTACCATCGGACCATATTCAGGAGATCGCACCGGCAGCCGCTCCGACCTCAATTCGAAGCCAGTTGCGCCATCCATGGACGGGTGGATAGACCCCGTCACTGAGGCTGTATCCTCAGCGGCGATCAATCCGAATATCGACCTTACCCTTCACGAGAGCCGTGTTGCCAAACTGTCGGATCCTTCTCCGGCCATGGACTCCAAACCGCCTGCGCCCGTTCCTGTCGAATCCGATTGGGCGCCGATCATGGGTTTACCTCCGCGGATATTTTTCAGCACTCGCCTTTTGGCGACATACTGGACTCATTAAGGTCTCTCTCCATGTCAGGAGAGTCCTGGCCGAACTATGTTCGGCAGGATTGGGATGCGGATGACGAAGAAATTCGCCGCCCACCCACCACCCACTTAGTAGACACTGTCGACGACTTAACCGACATGCTCGACTTTGACTCCGAAGACATCGACGGTATGGACGACGATGCGGGAGACGAAGAGGAACCACTACCCACAGGGCACTGGATAGCCACCTCATCATACGATATATACATGGTGGACACACCCAAAGAAGGCAATGGCGATGAGACAACGGAGGATGACCCCTCCAAAAAGCAACCCAAGCGTCAGCGTCAGCGGCGCCACTCTAAGTCCCGCCAAGGCAAAAGTGGTGACACCGGCACTGGAGATAATAGCACTCCGGACAGTGCCGAAGACAACAACAACCCCCTCCAGCAAGATTTAGAGCAGGAGGATGAACGAGCCAGCCCTCCTGAGAGAGCGGCAGATGGAGAGGCGTAGGATGATAATTACATGCCTCCCTCCGAAGACGAGGCAAGCCTCGACAATGACGAATTCGTCGTGCCAGAGGATCCCGTCGAACAAGAGCGCTTCAAGCGCCGGCTTATAGCCACGGCAAATAGCCTCAAGAAAAAGCAGCAGCAGCTTCAAGCTGATCAAGATTTGCTAGCTGACAGATGGACTGAAGTCCTGGCGGCCGAGGAATATATACTCAAACGCCCCTCCAAGAGTTACCCAAAGTGCAGGTTGCTACCCCGACTGGAGGAGGAAGCATCGAAACCCACATCCCCGGTGTATGACGCGGCTGATCGGCCACCTCGTGGCCGCGACAGAGAGGCATTCTAGCCAAAAGCTCAGCCCGCACCCCGACGCCATTCAAATAAAAAGGCATGGGGAAATACGCCAGACCTGCGAGACGTATTGGAGGACAAAGCAAAACATGCAAGATCGATCTACGGATCGCGAGGGCGCGCCACTATGCGAGACGATAATCGTCACGCCGGATACAGTAAAAGTAAGTCCGGCCGGGCCAAACACAACGGGCAAGACTCATTCGAGCTGCGTCGCGACATAGCCCAGTACAGAGGCGCCACACACCCCCTATGCTTCACAGACGAAGTAATGGATCATCAAATCCCAGAGGGTTTCAAACCCGTAAATATAGAATCATACGACGGCACAACAGATCCTGCGGTATGGATCGAGGATTTCCTCCTACATATCCACATGGCCCGCGGTGATGATCTACACGCCATCAAATACCCCCCCCCCCTCAAGCTCAAAGGACCAACTCGGCATTGGCTCAATAGCTTGCCAGCAGAATCCATTGGCTGCTGGGAGGATCTGGAAGCTGCTTTCCTCGACAACTTCCAGGGCACTTACGTGCGACCCCCAGACGCCGATGACTTGAGCCACATAATTCAGCAGCCACAGGAATCGGCCAGGAAATTCTAGACATGGTTCCTAACAAAGAAAAATCAAATTGTCGACTGTCCGGATGCAGAGCCCTAGCAGCTTTTAAGCACAACATCCGTGACGAGTGGCTTGCCCAGCACCTTGGCCAGGAAAAGCCAAAATCTATGGCAGCCCTCACGACACTCATGACCCGCTTTTATGCGGGAGAAGACAGCTGGCTGGCTCACAGTAATAACATATCAAAGAACCATGGTACTACGGATACCAAGGACGGCAATGACAGGTCACGTCGCAACAAACATAAGCGTCGCATTAACAGCGACAATACCAAGGATACGGCAGTTAATGCCGGATTCAAAGGCTCTAAACCCGGTCAGCGGAAAAAGCCATTCAAAAGAAGCACTCCGGGCCTGTCCAGTTTGGACCGTATACTCGATCGCTCATGCCAAATACACGGCACCCCCGACAAGCCAGCCAACCACACCAACAGGGATTGTTGGGTGTTCAAGCAGGCCGCAAGTTAAATGCCGAAAACAAAGATAAGGGGTCACATAGCGATGACGAGGATAAGCCCCGGCAGCCGAACACCGGAGGACATAAGAGGTTCCCCCCACAAGTGCGGACGGTGAACATGATATACGCAACCCACATTCCCAAGAGGGAGCGGAAGTGTGCGCTTAGGGACGTATATGCGTTGGAGCCAGTCGCCCCAAAGTTCAACCCATGGTCCTCCTGTCCGATCACCTTCAATCGCAGGGACCATCCCACTAGTATCCGTCATGGCGGATTTGCCGCACTGGTCCTAGACCCAATCATTGACGGATTTCACCTCACTCGAGTCCTAATGGACGGCGGTAGCAACCTGAACCTGCTTTATCAGGACACAGTGCGCAAAATGGGTATATACCCCTCAAGGATCAAACCCACAAAAACGACCTTTAAAGGTGTCATACCAGGTGTAGAGGCCCATTGCACAGGCTCAGTCACACTGGAAGTGGTCTTCGGATCCCCGGATATCTTCCGAAGTGAAGAGTTAATCTTCGACATAGTCCCGTTCCGCAGTGGCTACCATGCACTGCTCGGGTGAACCGCATTCGCGAGATTCAATGTGGTACCGCATTATGCATATCTCAAGCTCAAGATGCCAGGACCTCGGGGGTCATAACAGTTAATGGAAACACAGAGCGCTCTCTCCGCACGGAGGAACACACTGCGGCCCTCGCAGCAGAAGTGCAAAGCAGCCTCTTAAGGCAACCCACTAGTTCGGCGATTAAGGACCCGGACACCTTCAAGCACGCCCGGAGTAATCGGCAACTGGACCGCCTGGCATGTTCCGAGCTCGCATAGCAATGCGGCCCCCACCCCGATCCCAGCAAAATGGTGAAATCCGTGCCACGCGTACATAATTATGCGTTAAAAATACCATGGGCACAAGCGGGGAGGGGGGCACGACTGCGGCACGCTCCAAGTCGCGGCTTAAACCGCACTAGGGGCTTCCCGCTTTGTTATTTTTCTCTTTCAGGACTTTAATCTCTGGAAACCCTATCCGGCAGCATGATTGTCGAACACATGATGCAGCAACCAAGGAGGCAGAGAGCTACGTCACACCATGGAACTCCCAGGTGGATTACGATAACGAGTAAAATACTAGCTTTAATACTACTCCTTAGCTCGCCCTTGGATGGGGCATGTCAGATAGTCCTACTTTTTGCTTATCGCACTACTTGTATCATTCTGCTTTAATGCACCTTTTTGAATAAATAATGCATAGCATTAAGACTATTATTGCATTCTTCCTTTATATATATATATATATATGTTCATTCACGACATCTAGCATCCGTACACTCTAGTACGGCCAATACGCTAGGGGCTTAAGCATACCCCATAATGCGGCGTGAGAAGTCCGAACACTTTCGACAGTGAGGCACCCCGAACTTATAGCATTATATGCATCAGCTCCGAATCATGTCTTGGGTCAATAGTTGGGTTTGCCCGGCTCCCATGTTTTGGTACCTTACGTTCCGCTATATCGGCTAAGGTAGCACTGGGAGAACTACTGCGATTGTGCCCCGGTTCTGTTGGGCTAAGCACCTCCGTAGAGAAAGCTAAAACTGACTGTCATGATAAGGCGAGAGACTGGTCGCTGTTCGAGAGGTTTCGAGTCCCTAAATACTTATGCCGCTTAGAGCGAGGAGTCGGCCCTGTCCGGCTTAAGGCGTGTATCGCGCCCCGAATTCGGCCTTCCGAATACTAGGGGCTTCACCGAAATTTAAAATTATAGAATTCTATGGCTAAGTGAGAGTGATAATGCATTATAGTCCGATTGCCTTGTTCGTTGTGCTGAGCACCTCCCTCGAAGGACCCAACAATGGGAACAAGAGTGCTCAGGTTTATCCCGAATACCCCAGCACTCGTGGCGTGGGGGCAGAAGCCGACGACTAGCCATCTCTCAGATTTGATAAACAGCCGAACAAAAGGTAATATTTTAAATTCAGACAAGCGTTGCATAGCGCATATGAACAAGTTTTCATAATACATGATTACACGAGCAAGTTTATTCAAATATCACATCTTTTGCACACTCGTCCGCTACGAGACGGGCACCCTTCAGGACACCCTCATAGTACATCTCGGGGTGACGATGCTCCTTGCCCGCAGGCGGCCCTTCCTTCACCAGATTCACGGCATCCATCTTGGCCCATTGCACCTTGACACGGGCAAAAGCCCGGCGTGCGCCTTCGATGCAGACGGACCGCTTCATGACTTCTAGTCGTGGGCAGGCATCCACAAGCCGCCTCACCAGGCCGAAGTAGCTATTGGGAAGGGCTTCGCTAGGCCACATCCGGACTATAAAGCCCTTCATGGCATGTTCGGCCGCCTTGTGTAGCTCGACCAGTTGCTTCAGCTGGTCGCTCAGAGGCATCGGGTGTTCGGTCCCAGTATACTGAGACCAGAACAGCTTCTCCATTGAGCTTCCCTCCTCGGCCTGGTAAAACTGTGCGGCATCCGACACGCTGCGGGGCAAATCTACGAATACTCCTGGAGAGCTCCGGATTCGGGTAAGTAACAAGTAATTTACTTTTACATGCTTATTTTGCATATAGAATGCCTTACCCGATGCTATCTTCTTCATCGCATCAATCTCCTGGAGGGCCTTTTGGGCTTCGGCCTTGGCACTCTTTGCACTCTCAAGGGCCGTGGCAAGCTCGGATTCTTGCGTCTTCAAGTCAAGCTCCAACGCCTCGTGCTTCGTCACGAGAGCGTGGAGCTCTTGCTGCACCTCGCCCACCCGTACCTCTTGTTTTTCCCGCTCGGTGCGCTCCTGGGCCGCTTTGTTTTTGGCCTTGGATAGCGCTTGCTTCAGGGTCGCCACCTCGGTCGTGGCCCCTGGCAAATTTACGATGATCCTGTCATTTTGCAATCGCATTCTTTTTATATATATCCATAGACTAGGTACTACTTACCTTTGTTCTCCTCGAGCTGCCTTTTGGCAAGGCCGAGCTCTTCCTTGGACCCTTCGAGGTCCTGCTTCAGTGCGTCGACCTCCGCAGTCAGTGCGGTAGAGGCCAGCAGCGAAGCATGCATACGCATAAAGACATACTTATATTAGACTCCTGCGATATTGTTTGATCCTCTATTCGGCTTTTCTTTGTGAACACCGAACAGAGCATCAGGGGCTACTGTCTATGCGATAATATTTTTCCTATATTTCAAATACTTACCTCAAAGCCTGTTAGAAGGCTGGCACAGGCTTCAGTCAGTCCGCTCTTGGCGGACTGAACCTTCTGGACCACCGCACTCATAATAGTGTGGCGCTCTTCGTCGATGGAAGCGCTGCGAAGCGCTCCCAGCAGATTGTCCAGTGCCTCTGGATGGACAGAGTTCACTGGCACATGCGTCTTGCCCCTTTTGGAAGGAGGCCGCCTGCCCGAGTCCAGAACTACTGGAGGTTTCGACGCGGTGTTCGTCTGAGGGCCGAACTCGGAGCCCTCGGGAGCCTTGCTCCCGGAGTCCGGAAGGTCACCTTGAGGCGCCTCCGGGACTGTTTCCCCTCGACTCGGTGCCTCTTGAGACAACACCTCGGCATTGTCCGTCGGGCAAGGGGAGGTGGCGGTCGGAAGTGGATCGTTGTCCATATCCGACGAGCCCAGGGAGCCGTCCGACGAAGATACATCGATACGGGTGCGGGGCGGTCTGCATAATCATAATTCGGCGTTAGGAGAAGCAGTGCGACAAAGGTATGCTATGAGTTACTCTGGTATCCGAATACTTACGACTTCGCCAGGGGCTTGGCCCTGAGCAGCCACTCGTGTCCACCTTCGGCGGCGGTGGTGGAGTAGTCCGGAAGGAGAGTCCTTGCCTTCTTGGACCCTTCGCCCCCCCCCCCCAGTTGGGGCGGCCTTCCTTTTCTTGTCTCCCCCGACTGGAGGGGGAGCATCTTCATCTTCTTCCTCGTCTCCCAGGAGTGCGTCGCGGAATTATTGGACGATGAGTCCGATAACACCTGGCGTCGGGAACTCTTTCGGGTTCCCTTGGCCTTCTTGTTCTTCTCCGGCACCTTGTAAGGAGCCGGAGTCAGCATCTCTTTCAGGAGAGCGTCCGCAGTGTCTTCGGGCAGCGGGGCCGGACAGTTAATCTGCCCCGACGTCTCCACCCAGTCCTGTCAAAGGCATGGAGCTCAGACCCTGCGCATGGTTAAGCTAGGGGAAATAAATATCCTACCGGATGTATAGAACTCACCGAATGCGCTAGGCGCTTCGCGCTTAGCCCGCGGTCCTCGGTGAGAGAGGGAGGGACCTCGGCGCTGTTAAACAGCACCCTCCAGACGTCCTTGTGTGTTGTGTCGAAGAGCTCGCTTAGAGTCTGGTGTTGGTCCGGGTCGAACTCCCACAAGTTAAAATCCCGTTGTTGACACGGGAGAATCCGGCGGATGAGCATGACTTGGACTATGTTGACAAGCTTGAGCTTCTTGCTTGCCATATTCTGGATACATTTCTGGAGTCCGTCCAGCTCCACCGATGAACCCCAAGACAAGCTCTTCTCTTTCCAGGAGGTGAGCCGCGTGGGGATTCCGGATCGAAACTCGGGGGCATCCACCAGTTGGTGCCGCGTGGCTCGGTGATGTAGAACCATGCCGATTGCCACCCCTTTATGGTCTCCATGAAGGAGCCTTCAAGCCATATAACATTAGGCATCTTGCCCACCATGGCTCCGCCGCATTCTGCTTGTTGGCCCCCCACCACCTTCGGCTTGATATTGAAGGTCTTCAACCACAGGCCGAAGTGGGGCCGGATGCGGAGGAAAGCCTCACACATGACAATGAACACCGAAATGTTGAGAATGAAGTTCGGGGCCAGATCATGGAAGTCCAGCCCGTAGTAGAACATGAGACCGCAGACGAATGGATGGAGGGGAAACCCCAGTCCGCAGAGGAAGTGGTGGAGGAAAACTACCCTCTCATGAGGTTCCGGGGTAGGAACGATCTGCCCCGCAGCGGGCAGCCGATGCGCGATATTCGCGGCTAAGTATCCGGCTCCACGCAGCTTTTTGATATGTCCCTCCGTAACGGAGGAGGCCATCCACTTGCCTCCCGCTTCGGACATGTTTGGAGAAGGTTGAGGAGAAGGATGTGGACTTGGGCGTTGGAGCTCGAGTGCGCAAGAATGGATGAGCAAGGAGGAAGAAGGCGTGGGTAGAAAAAGGTTAAACCTTATCCCCTTATAAGGGCGGCCGAAACTATGCGCCCCCACTAGTCTGGTAAAACTCGCTTATCCCCCAAGCGCCGTAATTGATGGCGCGGTTGGGTTACCCACACCCATATTGATGAGAATCCCGTAATAAGGGGGACACGATCTCTGCTTTGACAAGACGTGTCAAGAAACTGCCTCGCGTTATGTGCGGGACTAGTTAAAGGAAACGGTTCGAATAATCGCCGGGCCATGGCATAATGTCATGTTGCCAAAACGTGTCAGCAGATTAGATTTGTGGAAATATTATTCTCTCTACGATGGTATGTGGAACTTATTTTGCAGGGTCGGACACTATCCTTGTATTCAAATTCATCCGTGGTGTATCCGGAGGAGGAACCCGCCTTGCAATGCCGAAGAAAACACTGCGCGCCGGACTCATCGTCATTGAAGCCTGGTTCAGGGGCTACTGAGGGAGTCCTGGATTAGGGGGTCTCCGGACAGCCGGACTGTTGGACTATGAAGATGCAAGATTGAAGACTTCGTCTCGTGTCCGGATAGGAATCTACTTGGCGTGGAAGGCAAGCTAGGCAATACGGATATTTATATCTCCTCCTTTGTAACCGACCTTGTGTAACCCTAGCCCCCTCCGATGTCTATATAAACCGGAGGGTTTTAGTCCGTAGGACAACATACAATCATACCATAGGCTAGCTTCTAGGGTTTAGCCTCTCCGATCTCGTGCTAGATCAACTCTTGTAATACTCATATCGTCAAGAATAAATCAAGCAGGACATAGGGTTTTACCTCCATCAAGAGGGTCTGAACCTGGGTAAAACATCGTGTCCCCTGCCTCCTGTTACCATCCGCCTTAGACGCACAGTTCGGGACCCCCTACCCAAGATCCGCCAGTTTTGACACCGACAGGGAGCTTTCCCGTGTAAATAGTTTTATTTCTTTTCTTGTTCTTTGGGGGTCGATAGGAGAAGACCATAATGAAAATGTTAAAGTGGCTCTTATATGCATTATCGTTGATCTGGCAAAGAGCCCATATTACCTTGTATTCTCTCTTGAATTGAATGCTTGCAGATTCCAGCTTAGTCCAATGCACGTGCACTATTATTATTATCCACACTATTCGTTCGTGCAATTGAAAGGCAATAATGATGATTATATGATGAACTTATTGAGATGAGAAAAGATGGTATGAACTTGACCTCTCTTGTTTTTGAAAATATGATTAGTTCATCGTCCCTGATTCAGCCTATTATGAATAAACATGTATGCAATGACAATTAGAGATTATAGTTGTTTATGCCATGCTTAATCAGCTAGGAGCTTATAATGGTTTACCTTGCGTGCCAACATGCTATTAAAATGGTTGTGATGTCGTATGATAGGGTGGTATCCTCTTTTGAATGATTCGAGTGGCTTGACTTGGCCATGTTCACGCATGTAGTTGAAACAAAATCAACATAGCCTCTACGATATTTATGTTCATGGTGCATTATATCCTACTCATGCTTGCATTCGGTGTTGATTAATTTTAATGCATGTTCATGACTGTTGTCGCTCTTTAGCTGGTCGCTTCCCAGTCTTTTGCTAGCATTCACCTGTACTAAGCGGGAATACTACTTGTGCATCCAATTCCATAAACCCCAAAGTTGTTCCATATGAGTCCACCATACCTACCTATATACGGTATCTACCTGCCGTTCCAAGTAAATTTGTATGTGCCAAACTCTAAACCTTCAAATAAACATTCTGTTTTGTATGCTCGAATAGCTTATGTATCAACTAGGGTTGTCCGTATCTTCCATGTTAGGCGGGTTATTCTCAAGAGGAGTGGACTCCGCTCCTCACTCATGAGAAAATGGTTGGTCACCAGGATGCCCAGTCCCATGCTTTATACAAATCAAATCAAAATAACTACAAACAAAACTCCCCCGGGACTCTTGTTAGTTGGAGGCACTCGTTGTTTCGAGCAAGCCATGGATTGATGCTTGTTGGTGGAGGGGGAGTATAAACTTTACCATTCTGTTTGGGAACCGCCTATAATGTGTGTAGCAAGGAAGATATCGCCATCTCTTGGTTGTTATGTTGACAATGAAAGTATACCGCTCAAAATATTATTCATATCTATTTCAAAACCGAGCTCTGGCATCTCTACAAATCCCTGCTTCCCTCTGTGAAGGGCCTATCCATTTACTTTTATGCTGAGTCATCATCCTCTTATTAAAAAGCACCAGTTGGAGAGCACCGATGTCATTTGCGTCCATTACTGTTAGTTTACATTGAGTATGACTTGACTGGATCTCTTTTACCATGAATTACAATGTCTAGTCAGTCCTTGATCTTTAAAGGTGCTCCGCATTTATGTTTTGCAGTCTCAGAAAGGGCTAGCGAGATACCATCTTGTTATATCATATCATGATTGTTTTGGGAAAGTGTTGTCATCCAAGATTTATTATTATTACTCGTTAGTTGATTATGCCATTGATATGAGTAAACATGAGACCTAAATGTTATTGTGAATATGGTTAGTCCATAATCTTTGCTGAAAACTTGAATGCTGGCTTTACATATTTACAACAACAAGAGCAAACAGAGTTTGCAAAAGTTTTTCTTTATCACTTTTAGTTTATCAACTGAATTGCTTGAGGACAAGCAAAGGTTTAAGCTTGGCGGAGTTGATACGTCTCTGTCGTATCTACTTTTCCAAACACTTTTGCCCTTGTTTTGGACTCTTACTTGCATGATTTGAATGGAACTAACCCGGACTGACGGTATTTTCAGCAGAATTGCCATGGTGTTATTTTTGTGCAGAAATAAAAGTTCTCGAAATGACCTGAAAATCAACGGAGAATTATTTTGGAATATATAAAAAATACTGGAAGGAAGATCCACGTCAGGGGGCCTCCACCTGTCCACGAGGGTGGGGGCGTGCCCCCCTGCCTCGTGGGCCCCCTGACGCTCCACCGACCTCAACCCTGACTCCATATATTCACTTTCGGGGAGAAAAAACCAGAGAGAAGGATTCATCGCGTTTTACGATACGGAGCCGCCGCCAAGCCCTAAACTCTCTTGGGAGGGTTGATCTGGAGTCCGTTCAGGGCTCCGGAGAGGGGAATCCGTCGCCATCGTCATCATCAACCTTCCTCCATCACCAATTTCATGATGCTCACCATCGTGCGTGAGTAATTCCATCGTAGGCTTGCTGGACGGTGATGGGTTGGATGAGATTTATCATGTAATCGAGTTAGTTTTGTTAGGGTTTGATCCCTAGTATCCATTATGTTCTGAGATTGATGTTGCTATGACTTTGCTATGCTTAATGCTTGTCACTGGGGCCCGAGTGCCATGATTTCAGATCTGAACTATTATGTTTTCATCAATATATGAGAGTTCTTGATCCTATCTTGCAAGTCTATAGTCACCTATTATGTGTTATGATCCGTTAACCCCGAAGTGACAATAATCGGGATACTTACCGGTGATGATCGTAGTTTGAGGAGTTCATGTATTCAATATGTGTTAATGCTTTGTTCTGGTACTCTATTAAAAGGAGGCCTTAATATCCCTTAGTTTCCGCTAGGACCCCGCTGCCACGGGAGGGTAGGACAAAAGATGTCATGCAAGTTCTTTTCCATAAGCACGTATGGCTATATTCGGAATACATGCCTACATTACATTGATGAATTGGAGCTAGTTCTGTGTCACCCTAGGTTATGACTGTTACATGATGAACCACATCCGGCATAATTCTCCATCACCGATCCATTGCCTACGAGCTTTCCATATATTGTTCTTCGCTTATTTACTTTTCCGTTGCTATTGTTATCATCACTACAAAACACCAAAAAGTTACTTTTGCTACCGTTAACTTTTACCACCGTTACCACTACTATCATATTACTTTGCTACTAAACACTTTGCTGCAGATATTAAGTTATCCAGCTGTGGTTGAATTGACAACTCAGCTGCTAATACTTGAGAATATTCTTCGGCCCCCTTGTGTCGAATCAATAAATTTGGGTTGAATACTCTACCCTCGAAAATTGTTGTGATCCCCTATACTTGTGGGTTATCATGCGGCGGGTCCGTCGTGCGCGGCTGAACTGGCATACCCGTCCCAGGTGCTTCGACCAGGTTTACCACTGCTGGGTTACTGGTTCCTGCTTCTGGCGTGTTAAAGAGATTTCTTGCCTTGTAAACCGAGGGCAGACGAGTCTGATGCCTCCTCCCCATGACTTCGTTTGAAGCGTTCTGATCTAGCATGAGCCGACAAGACTCCGACTGAATCCGTTGTGCCTGAGAATGCAAAGCAGCCCACTCCTCGGCCATCCTGGCGTTTTCTACGTTTAGCTCCTCCTTGGCATGTGCTATCTCATCACGTAATTTTGCGTCTGCCGCATTATGCTGATCCTTATCTGCCAGGTTAACCACTACTGTTAACAGAGTTGTCAGCTTATCCAGCAAGTCAGTTAAGACCTGAGCCGGCGAGCACACAGGGCCTCCTGCCCCGGCAGCCGTTGCCGCTGCTGACCCGGAAATCAGCTCTGCTGCAGTCGACGAGTGCTGCACGGGCTGTGTACCGGCCATGAAGATTGCAACCTGGTTCGGCAGCTCACAGGGGTCCGGAATACTGTCGCCATTGAAACAGCCCCCAAGCCGGCCGTCTTGTAGTTGATACAATGTCTCGGTCTCACCGATGGACGACTCACCATCAGAATAAACGACAGTCTCTCCACCAGATGCCGATCTATCCTCAGATTCCGCTCCATGGGTAAACCCCACGAAGGCACGATTCATGGCGGGCCGAACCCGGGCGGGTCTCGCACGCTGAGCCGTCTTGATGATGTCGGTGCAGATGTCCGACTCAGGGCCCGGTTCGCCGATCTTGCCAATGAAGACGTGAATTCCGCCTAAGGGGACCCGGTACCCGTATGCAATTGAGCCGGCCTGGGGGCCCCAGCCTGCATCGTCGATGTAGAGCTTGCCATGGCGACTCTTGGTCATCCGGCCCACGGTGTATCCTTTGATCCCTTCGAAGTTGCCCTCTAAGAACTTGAAACCATCGTGCGATAGCCCCACGGTGGGCGCCAACTGTCGTGGAATTGTCATGGCAGATGTCCTAGTGTGAGGACTTAGTCATGGAGCCATCGCAATGAGGTTAGCTTAAAGGGGTAATGAGGACAAAGGACATGAGGAGTTTATACTGGTTCGGCCCCTTGCGGTGAAGGTAAAAGCCTAATCCAGTTGGAGGTGGTATTGCTAGAGTTTTGATGAGCAGGGAGCAAATAAGCTTTACCTGGCTCTCGATCTGTTCTTTCTTGTCCTAAGCCACCGCCGGGTCGTCCCCTTATATACACGGGTTGAGGCCCTGCGGCCTATAGAGTCCCGACCGGCTCATACAACGTATCCAGCTCGGTGACCTTTCTTACATGCCTTACAATACAAGTCTATATACATGGCGGTTTATATCCGTGGGCCTTAAGCCGCCTTCGGGTTTGGGCCCTCTACTAAGCCTATCTATGAACCGCCATTGTTAATATGCTCTTGGGCTTCATTGAGATGAACCGCCATAGGGATGACCCGGCCCCTCCTGGGTGGGTCATACCTGATAGTCATATCCCCAACAGCTGCGCTGCGGAGTCGGGTGCCACCGCGTCAGTGACCAGGTCCAATGCATCTGTCTAAGCACCTCCTGCACTGGCGTGTCGCACGTAGTCTACATCCCCCCATGTCCGCGAGCGAGTGCAGGCACACCTTGGACCCGAGACCGACGGCAACCCGCATCATCGTGCGCCCCTGCATGTCCTCCGTGTCGGCCTTCTTGCGTCCTCCCGGATCTGAGTATTTGACGAGGTTGAGGATGTAGGGGAAGGGGCCATCGGATTGGAGCAGCTAGGGCCTCATGGATGACGTGGGTGGTGGCATGCACGACGACCGTACCGCCACATCGTGCGCCGACACGAGAAATGCAGGGTGGCCAGAGGCATGGTGTGATATAGCAGGAGGCAGCACTCTACGACTCTACCCCTTTCTTCTCTCTAGGCACGTCCATCTGCAGTTAATCGATCGGATCAAAGGGGATTGCTAGCCGATTTTTTCCTTGGTCAACACATGCTTCACTTGGAAGGAGGGATTGCTCATTGATTTCCTTCCTTGGGAGAGACTCGGGGGAGGAGCCAGCGACGCAACAAAAAATCAAAGGGATTGTGTATCGATCGGTGGAACCTGGTAACGAATGAACTAAAGGACCTATAGACTATGTATATGACGTATTCCTTTTAAGATTAGATTAGAGATGTGATTGGACAACGTATGGTAATTTTAATTATTGTATTTTTGGTGATGTATGGAAATATTAATTAATATGATTGAGCGACTTATGGTAAGATTAATTAATTTAGATTTGTTTTGTATAGGTTAACCGTGATTGACTCTTTCACATAAGGACATTACTAAATAACTTGCACTCGCATGGAATGTTCTGATCTGTTTAGACTTTTTTCATCGTGTGAGAGGTGAGGCGAAAATAAACCACTGGGATGGGATGGTGGGAGGTGGGACGATAAAAAATCAGACGAAAATAAACCGTATCAGGCTACCAAGTGCTCCATTAGGAGTAGAGATGATTGATTCCTTCCCATGGATTTATTGTACTATACTTCCAACAGGCTTGGTTGCCATTTATCTGGTTTGGCGATGCTCCTTTGCAATACAAGTTTGGGTGTTGCTTTGTATTTTACCTCCAATAGACTTGATTGCCATTCAGGATACTAGATAACCTGATGGGCTAAACCCCAATGTTTGGCTTAATGTTGCCCCATCTATACTCTGGAAGATGTGGAATTCAAGCAATTTTTTAGTATCTCGGGGATGAATTTCACCTATCTAGAATCACTCTAAGAAATATTTTCATTGATTTCTCTCTGTGGATCCACCGCTTCAAAGGCAATGAACAAAGAGACTTTGCTAGGTAGTGGCTCATGAACTTATCCTCTAAACTCCCGAGAATTACTCGATTTTAAGATGGGATATGTGTTGTAATTTGACTTATAAAACTTTGTTTGAGTGGTAATATGTTCA
Organism: Triticum urartu; assembly: GCF_056163025.1. NCBI lineage: Eukaryota > Viridiplantae > Streptophyta > Magnoliopsida > Poales > Poaceae > Triticum > Triticum urartu. Next base: position 259,643,687 of record NC_141873.1, read on the forward strand.
GGTGGGGAAGCTCTCCTCCCTGGTGACCATTCATTTTTTATTGTACTATCAAATATTTATTGCCAAAGAAGATATTGATTACCGGCTATGAATTTATTGCCTTATCAAATATTTATATTATTCGACCGATCAGAGTTACCAAATATTGACCTGATTTGACTCAACATATGAAATCCATTACCGAAGAACTTGGGAGGGATGAAAAAACGATGGAAGGGTTGGGGTAATGTATGAAGGAAGGGCAGACAAAGGATGCGCAGAAGAAAATTGATGTAAGATGAAACCTTACGCCTTTTTAGGTAGTAGAGATTTGACCGACAGATGAAAATCGTAACCAAAGAAGACCGAAATGATGAAAAACCGATGAGAGGGTGGGGTAACGTATGGAAGGGGGGTAGACGAGGATGGTCGGGAAAAAATGATGTAAAGTGGAACTGTACGTCCTTTTATCTCTATATACTATTAAAGGGAGTGGGTAGGTTCACCTCACCTCCTCCTCTATTTTTTTCCTCCCCACACCCCTACCTCTTTGGTTTCCTGTTGATTTTTTTGGTAATCACAACCGACGCCGCACAAAATAAAAACCACAGGAACTTGGATTAATGTAAAATAAATCAATACTTTCCCAAAATCATGTCCTGCACTTACTCAATCGAATTAAGTCAAATATTACCAAACCTTGAAATTAACTTTCCCTACCTTCCCCTACCCATAACCAAATCAATTCAAATATTACTAAAACCTCAACTAAATCAAAACTTACCTTGTCTTCCCTTATCCATACTCAAATCGAATTAAATCTTACAATGTAGAATATGATGGATGTATGTATATATCGGACAAGATTGATGTTGAACCATTGGAATATGTATGTCCTCATTGCAGCTAGTACGTATAAAGATAAAGACGCCACTATGCTGCAATCCATCTTCATTGCTTTGATAGCAGTGAATGGTGATTTATTACATATATCAAGGTTTTCCATTGTTGTGGGATGTGCTCCAAATGTTGTGATAACATATGAATAGACCGAGGGTTTATGGCATGCATTGAGAAAAATGTGCCACATGCAGGATTTTGATGTTTTGCGACAGTCGAGCGATCCATATTGATTAGATCTTGTACTATCGATGAACTTTTTGACTTAACAATTTTGCAAAAAATGTTCAAAGTTACCTAAATATTTTGCAAAAAATGTTCAAAGAACGAAAATACCTGGTGACGTTCATTGGGATGAGGCCCCAGCGAACGGCCCTAGAACCGACGATCAAGATATCGTGGATGGCGGCTTCTCAAAATATTACTTTGAAATTAAAAACTGCCATGGAAGTTTATAAAAATGCCACCCCCTACTCTAAAAACTGCCAACTGGGCCGTTTTGCAAATACCATCCCTGATAGCGAACGGTGGCTTCCTAAAAGAATGATTGTTTGTGAAAAGTTTGGAAGCCAACCAATCCCATGGCTTGTACATTCCTCAGGAGGGACAACCGTAAAAATCATGGCCTAAGTCTTACATTGAATAGTTAAGATGAAAAAGGATATCTTTGTTAAAAAAAAGTGCTCATTCATGTATGTTCAACAATCATTTTTTTGAATCAATCTGTGGTTGGATGGTTAAGAGGACAGTGGTATCTCCTTCTCATCCGAGCTCAAGTCTCAGACTTATATTGGTGCTCGTATTTTCCTGAATTTATTCTAGGCCTTCCGACGATGTGCGTACAGTGGGAGATGACATTCCCACCAACTATGAAGGCATCTGTGGCGACTTCGTCAATCTCAAAATGATGTGCCAGCTCAGTCTTTCGGAGATGCTCATAGAGATAAAGATTGGGTGTGCGTGTGTGCACTCATAAAGATGAATGTATGTGCATATATATGAGTATCTACGTCTATACTGTATTAAAAAACAATCAATCGCCTTTTCCCTCGCAAAAATATAGTCAATCCCTTTTCAATGTAAGTACTTTGTCTGAAAATACAGTGCATATTTGTTTATAAGAGTCAAAATTTGTAAACTTTGCCCAAGTTTATACTTCTTTTTATCAAATTTCCATGCAATTAGATTTAGAAAAAAAACATTTTCATATGATATATATTTTACTAGATAATTGTCCACACACTGTAACGGATCTATAAATATTTTAGTAGGTTGGCCATGATTTGACTGTCCATATTAATGCGGCTGTGTGAAAAAAATGATTTTATTTGATAAACATTTATTTGGTAAGTAATTTATTGGCTTACAAAAAAGGTTCATTTTATTTGGTAAGCCAATAAGTGTTTAAAATCCCTTCGTCCGAAAACTTATCAGAGAGATAATATTTAAACGTATTTTACTTCTAAATACATCCATTTTATCCATTTCTCTCATAAGTATTTTCGGATCGGAGCGGATATTTTGTTAGCCATTTCGTTAATAACATAGGCATGTAAAGGATGACCTAACCTATAAGCTAAAGTACAAACAATTATGGGGCATGGTACGTGTGGGCCGATGGATCATCCGTCGCCTCGCGAGCCGTTCGATTTTGTGACTCGAGCTGTCAGTTCCTCCTCTCTAATTTATTTCGACAATACGCTTGTTGCGAAATTTTCTCTTCTCTAATTTCTTGCAATAAGACCTTTGTTGCGAAATCCATTATTCCTTAATTTCCTGCGACAAACCTTCGTCGCGAAACCTCTTCTTCTCTATTTTTTTGCAACAAGACCCTTGTTGCAAAAATTGCAAACACATCTCCTGCTGCGTCTAATTTTCTGTAACAAGAACCTTGTTGCAAAAATTGCAACAACATCTCTGGCCGCATCGCGTAGTAACACAGTTGTCTTTCGATGTTGTTGTTCCGCAACAACATTGTTGTTGTAGAAACTTGGAGTCGGCATGGAAGTACGGCATGGTGATGTGGCTGCTACTAGCGCTGGTGGTGCCAGAACACCGGTGAGGTTGTTGGTGCTCCACGCCTGCGTGGCGGATCTTGTCGGATCCGGTCGTCGGGAGGCGTTTGGCTGTGGAGATTCGGCATGGATGCGCTCCTGACGACAATCTATAGGCAAGGGCGCTCGGTTTGGCAGGTCTGCAGCAGACCATTTGTTTCGGTGAGGCCAACTGAAACAGTGGGTGGGTTGTAATAACTGCACTAGGATAAAGATTGCTTCAGAGTTGTTCGATCTAAATCAAATCCAATGGCTACGGAGAAGGTGGACGCACACACAAACATCCATCGGTTGAGCGATAGCGTTTCCAAACAATTATCTAGTTTTTTTTTCTGAAAACTTTGTCAAAGTATGCGAACCTTGATTGTTATGAAAACCATTGCGAACCCGCAGTGTGTTTGCCGAGATACAATGAATTGTGGATTTATGATCAGCTTATGTATGAATATTTTTGAATCTTCTCTAAATACTTATATGCATAATTTGATGTCTTTGTATTTCTCTTTGAATTATCGGGTTGGTTTGGCCAACTAGATTGTTTTTTTTGCAATAGGAGAGGTGCTTAGCTTTGGGTTCAATCTTGCGGTGTCCTTTCCCGGTGACAGTAGGGGCAGGAAGGCACGTATTGTATTGTTGCCATCGATGATAAAAAGATGGGGTTTTCATCATATTGCTTGAGTTAATCCCTCTACATCATGTCATCTTAATGCGTTACTCTATTCTTTATGAACTTAATACTCTAGATGCATGCTGGATAACGGTCGATGTGTTAAGTAATAGTAGTAGATGCAGAATCATTTCGATCTACTTGAGACGGACGTGATGCCTATATTCATGAACATTGACTTAGATATCGTCATAACTTTAAGCTTTTCTATCAATTGCTCGGTAGTAATTTGTTCACCCGCCGTATTATTTGCTATCTTGAGAGAAGCCTCTAGTGAAACCTGAAGGAAATATGCCCTAGAGGCAATAATAAAGTTGTTATTTATATTTCCTTATATCATGATAAATGTTTATTTTTCATGCTAGAATTGTATTAATCGGAAACTTAGTACATGTGTGAATACATAGACAAACAGAGTGTCACTAGTATGCCTCTACTTGACTAGCTCATTAATCAAAGATGGTTAAGTTTCCTAGCCATGGACAAAGAGTTGTCATTTGATAAGCGGGGTCACATTATTAGAGAATGATGTGATTGACTTGACCCATACGTTAGCTTAGCACGTTGATCATTACAGTTTCATTGATACTGCTTTCTTCATGACTTATACATGTTCCTCGGACTATGAGATTATGCAACTCCCGAATACCGGAGGAACACCTTGTGTGTTATCAAACGTCACAACGTAACTGGGTGATCATAAAGATGCTCTACAGGTGTCTCTGATGGTGTTTGTTAAGTTGGCATACATCGAGATTAGGATTTGTCACTCCGTATATCGGAGAGGTATCTCTGGGCCCTCTCGGTAATGCACATCACTATAAGCCTTGCAAGCATTGTGACTAATGAGTTAGTTGCGGGATGATGCATTACGGAACGAGTAAAGAGACTTGCCGGTAACAAAATTGAACTAGGTATTGAGATACAGACGATCGAATCTCGGGCAAGTAACATACCGATGACAAAGGGAACAACGTATGTTGTTATGCGGTTTGACCGATAAAGATCTTCGTAGAATATGTAGGAACCAATGAGCATCCAGGTTCCGCTATTGGTTATTTGACTGGGGATGAGTCTCGGTCATGTCTACATAGTTCTCTAACCCGTAGGGTCCGCACGCTTAACGTTCTGTGACGATTTGTATTATGAGTTATGTGATTTGATGACCGAAGTTTGTTCGGAGTCTCGGATGAGATCGGGGACATCACGAGGAGTCTCGAAATGGTCGAGACATAAAGATCGATATATTGGAAGGCTATATTCGGACATCGGAAAGGTTCTGAGTGATTCGGGTATTTTTCGGAGTACTGAAGAGTTACGGAAATTCGTATTGGGCCTTAATGGGCCATACAAGAAAGGAGAGAAAGGCCTCAAGGGTGGCCGCGCCCCTTCCCGATGGACTGGTCCGAATTGGACTAGGGAAAGGGGGCGCCCCTTCCTTCCTTCTCCTTCCCCCTTCCCTTTTTCCTATTCCATGTGGGAGGTGGAATCCTACTAGGACTAGGGAGTCCTAGTAGGACTCCACACTTTGGGCGCGCCCTATAAGGGCTGGCCTCCTCCTCCCTCCATCCTTTATATACGTGGCCAGGGGGCACCCCATAGACACACAAGTTGATCATTGATCCCTTAGCTATGTGCGGTGCCCCCCTCCACCATAATCCACCTCGGTCATATCATCGTAGTGCTTAGGCGAATCCCTGCGACAGTAGCATCATCATCACCGTCATCACGCCGTCGTGCTGACGAAGCTCTCCCTCGATACTCGGCTAGATCGATAGTTCGTGGGACGTCACTGAGTTGAACGTGTGCAGATCGCGGAGGTGCCGTATTTTTGGTACTAGGTTCGGTCGGATCGTGAAGACGTACGACTACATCAACCGCATTGTCATAACGCTTCCGCTTACGGTCTATGAGGGTACGTGGACAACACTCTTCCCCTCTCGTTGCTATGCATCACCATGATAGATCTTGCGTGTGCGTAGGAATTTTTTGAAATTACTGCGTTCCCCAACAGTGGCATCCGAGCCAGGTCAATGCGTAGATGTTATATGCACGAGTAGAACACAAAGGAGTTGTGGGCGTGGGTATATACATATTGCTTGCTGTCACTAGTTGATTCTTGATTCAGCGGTATTGTTGGATGAAGTGGCTCAGACCGACATTACGCGTACGCTTACGCGAGACTGGTTCTACCAACGTGCTTCACACACAGGTGGCTAGTGGGTGTTTGTTTCTCCAACTTTAGTTGAATCGGATTCAATGAATATGGTTCTTTCTGAAGATCAAAAAGCAATCACTATACCACGTTGTGGTTTTTGATGCGTAGGTAAGAACGGTTCTTGCTCAGCCCGTAGCAGCCACGTAAAACTTGCAAGAACAAAGTAGAGGACGTCTAACTTGTTTTTGCAGGGCTTGTTGTGATGTGATATGGTCAAGACGTGATGAGGTATAAGTTGTTCTATGAGATGATCATGTTTTCTTGAAGTTATCGGCAACTGGCATAAGCCTTATGGTTGTCTCTTTATTGCATAAGATGCAGGTGCCAAATAATTGCTTTACTTTATCGCTATGCGATAGCAATAGTTGCAAGAGCAATAGTTGGCGAGACGACCATGTGATGACACGTTGATAGATATCAAGATGATGGAGATCATGGTGTCATGCCGGTGACGATAGAGATCATGACAGTACTTTGGAGATGGAGATCAAAGGCGCAAGATGATCATGGCCATATCATGTCACATGTTTTGATTGCATGTGATGTTTATCTTTTATGCATCCTATTTTTCTTAGTACGAAGGTAGCATTATAAGATGAGCCCTCACTAAATTTCAAGGTATAAGTGTTCTCCCTGAGTATGCACCATTGCCAAAGTTCGTCGTGCCGAGACACCACGTGATGATTGGGTGTGATAAGCTCTGCATTCACATACAATGGGTGCAAGCCAGTTTTGCACACGTGGAATACTCGAGTTAAACTTGATGAGCCTAGCATATGCAGATATGGCATCGGAACACTGGAGACCGAAAGGTCAAGCGTGAATCATATAGTAGATATGATCAACATAGTGATGTTCACCATTGAAAACTACTCCATCTCACGTGATGATCGGACATGGTTTAGTTGATTTGGATCACGTGGTCATTTAGATGACTAGAGGGATGTCTATCTAAGTGGGAGTTCTTAAGTAATATGATTAATTGAACTTTGATTTATCATGAACTTAGTCCTGATAGTATTTGGATAACTATGTTGTAGATCAATAGCTCGTGATTTATCTTCCCGTTTATTTTTGATATGTTCCTAGAGAAAAACTATTTTGAAAGATGATAGTAGCAATGATGCGGACTAGGTGTGTGATCTTAGGATTATCCTCATTGCTGCACAGAAGAATTATGTCCTTGATGCACCGCTAGGTGACAGACCTATTGCAGGAGTAGATGCAGACGTTGTGAATGTTTGACAAGCTCGGTATGGTGACTACTTGATAGTTTAGTGCACCATGCTTTATGGCTTAGAACCAGGACTTCAAAAATGTTTTGAACGCCACAGAGCATATACGATGTTCCAAGAGTTGAAATTGGTATCTCATACTCATGCCCGTGTCAAGAGGTATGAGACCTTTGACAGTACTTTGCCTACAAGATGGAGGAGGATAGCTCAACGAGTGAGCATGTGCTCAGAATGTCTGAGTACTACAATCACTTGAATCAAGTGGGAGTTAATCTTCCCAATAAGATAGTGATTGACAAAGTTCTCTAGTCACTATCACCAAGTTACTAGAACTTCATGATGAACTATAATATGAAAGGGATAATGGAAACGATTCCCAAAGCTCTTCGCAATGCTGAAATCGGCGAAGGTAGAAATCAAGAAAAAGCATCAAGTGTTGATGGTTGACAAGACCACTAGTTTCAAGTAAAAGGGCAAGGGAAAGAAAGGAAACTTCAAGAAGAACGGCAAGCAAGTTGCCACTCCCATGAAGAAGCCCAAAGCTAGACCCAAGCCTGAAACTAAGTGCTTCTACTGCAAAGGAAATAGTAATTGGAAGTGGAACTGCCCTAGATACTTGGCGAATAAGAAGGATGGCAAAGTGAACAAAGGTATATTTGATATACATGTTATTGATGTGTACTTTACTAGTGTTTATAGAAAACCCCTCGGTATTTGATACTAGTTCAGTTGCTAAGAGTAGTAACTCAAAACAGGAGTTGCAAAATAAACAAAGACTAGTTGAGGACAAGGTGACGATGTGTATTGGAAATGATTCCAAGGTTGATAAGATCACCATCGCACACTCCCTTTACCTTCGGGATTAGTGTTGAACCTAAAATAAATGTTATTTGGTGTTTGCATTGAGCATAATATGATTGGATCATGTTTATTGCAATACGGTTATTCATTTAAGTCAAAGAATAATTGATATTCTGTTTACATGAATAAAACCTTCTGTAGTCATACACCCAAGGTGAATGGTTTATTGAATCTCGATCGTAGTGATACACATATTCATACTATTGAAGCCAAAAGATGCAAAGTTAATAATGATAGTGCAACCTATTGTGGTACTGCCGCTTAGGTCATATTGGTGTAAAGCGCATGAAGAAACTCCATGCTGATGGACTTTTGGAATCACTTGATTATGTATCACTTGATGCTTGCGAACCATGCCTCATGGGCAAGATGACTAAGACTCCGTTCTCTGGAACAATGGAGCGAGCAACTGACTTATTGGAAATAATACATACCGATGTATGCGATTCGATAAGTGTTGAGGCTCGCGGCGGATATCGTTATTTTCTCACCTTCACAGATGATTTGAGCAGATATGGGTATATCTACTTAATGAAACATAAGTCTGAAACATTTGAAAAGTTCAAAGAATTTTAGAGTGAAGTGGAAAATCATCGTAATAAGAAAATAAAGTTTCTACGATCTGATCGTGGAGGAGAATATTTGAGTTACGAGTTTGGTCTTCATTTGAAACAATGCAGAATAGTTTCGCAACTCACGCCACTTGGAACACCACAATGTAATGGTGTGTCCGAACGTCGTAACCACACTTTATTAGATATGGCGCGATCTATGATGTCTCTCACTGATTTACCACTATCGTTTTGGGGTTATTCTTTAGAGACGGCTGCATTCATGTTAAATAGGGCACCATCTAAATCCATTGAGACGACACCTTATGAACTGTGGTTTAGCAAGAAACCCAAGTTGTCGGTTTCTTAAAGATTGGGGCTGCGATGCTTATGTGAAAAAGCTTCAACCTGATAAGCTCGAACCCAGATCAAAGAAATGTGTCTTCATAGGATACCCAAAGGAGACTGTTGGGTACACCTTCTATCACAGATCCGAAGGCAAGATATTCGTTGCTAAGAATGGATCCTTTCTAGAGAAGGAGTTTCTCTCGAAAGAAGTGAGTGGGGGGAAAGTAGAACTTGATGAGGTAATTATACCTGCTCACTTATTAGAAAGTAGTTCATCACTGAAATCAGTCCCAGTGATTCCTACACCAGTAAGTGAGGAAGTTAATGATGATGATCATGAAACTTTGGATCAAGTTACTACCGAACCTTGTAGGTCAACCAGAGTACGTTCCACACCAGAGTGGTATGGTAATCCTGTTCTGGAGGTCATGTTACTTGACCATGATGAACCTACGAACTGTGAGGAAGCGATGATGAGCCCAGATTCCGCGAAATGGCTTAAGGCCATGAAATCTGATATGGGATCCATGTATAAAGAACAAAGTATGGACTTTGATTGACTTGCCCAATGATGGGCGAGCCATTGAGAATAAATGGATCTTCAAGAGGAAGACGGACGCTGATAGTAGTGTTACTATCTACAAAGCTCAAATTGTCGCAAAAAGGTTTTCAACAAGATCAAGGTGTTGAATACGATGAGATTTCTCACTCGTAGCGATGCTTAAGTCTGTTCAAATCATGTTAGCAATTGCCACATTTTATGAAATCTGGCAAATGGATGTCAAAACTGCATTCCTTAATGGATTTCTTAAAGAAGATTTGTATATGATACAACAAGAAATTTTTGTCAATCCTAAAGGTGCTAACAAAGTGTGCAAGCTCCAGCGATCCATGTATGGACTGGTGCGAGCATCTCGGAGTTGGAATATACGCTTTGATGAGTTGAATAAAGCATATAGTTTTATACAGACTTTTGGAGAAGTTGTATTTACAAGAAAGTGAGTGGGAGCTCTGTAGCATTTCTGATATTATATGCGGATGACATATTGTTGATCGGAAATGATACTAAATTTCTGGATAGCATAAGAAAAAACTTGAATAATTATTTTTCAAAGAAAGACCTCGGTGAAGCTGCTTACATATTGAGCATCAAGATCTATAGAGATAGATCAAGACGCTTGATAAGATTTTTCAATGAGTACGTACCTTGACAAGATTTTGAAGTAGTTCAAAATGGAATAGTCAAAGAAGGAGTTCTTGCCTGTGTTGCAAGGTGTGAAGTTGAGTAAAGACTCAAAACCTGACCATAGCAAAAATTAGAAAGAGAATGAAAAGTCATTCCCTATGCCTCAGTCATAAGTTCTATAAAGTATGCTATGCTGTGTACCAGTCCTATTGTATACCTTAGCATGATTCTGGCAAGAGGGTACAATAGTGATCCAGGAGTGGATCACTGGACAACGGTCAAAAATATCCTTAGTGGAATAAGGAAATGTTTCTCGATTATTGAGGTGACAAAGAGTTCGTCGTAAAGAGTTACGTCGATGCAAGCTTTGACACCGATCTAGATGACTCTAAGTCTCGATCTAGATACATATTGCAAGTGTGAGCAATTAGCTAGAGTAGCTCCATGCAAAGCATTGTAGACATAGAAAATTTGCAAAATACATAGGGCTCTGAATGTGGCAGACCCGTTGACTAAATTTATCTCACAAGCAAAACATGATCACTCTTTGGGTGTTAATCACATAGCGACGTGAACTAGATTATTGACTTTAGTAAACCCTTTGGGTGTTAGTCACATGGAGATGTGAACTAATCACATAAAGATGTGAACTATTGGTGTTAAATCACATGACGATGTGAACTAGATTATTGACTCTAGTGCGAGCGGGAGACTGAAGGAAATATGCCCTAGAGGCAATAATAAAGTTGTTATTTATATTTCCTTATATCATGATAAATGTTTATTATTCATGCTAGAATTGTATTAACCGGAAACTTAGTGCATGTGTGAATACATAGATAAACAAAGTGTCACTAGTATGCCTCTACTTGACTAACTCGTTAATCAAAGATGGTTAAGTTTCCTAGCCATGGACAAAGAGTTGTCATTTGATAAGCGGGGTCACATCATTAGAGAATGATGTGATTGACTTGACCCATTCGTTAGCTTAGCACGATGATCGTTACAGTTTCATTGCTATTGCTTTCTTCATGACTTATACATGTTCCTCAGACTATGATATTATGCAACTCTCGAATACCGGAGGAACACCTTGTGTGCTATCAAACGTCACAACGTAACTGGGTGATTATAAAGATGCTCTACATGTGTCTCTGATGGTGTTTGTTGAGTTGGCATAGATCGAGATTAGGATTTGTTACTCCGTGTATCAGAGAGGTATCTCTGGGTCCTCTCGGTAATGCACATCACTATAAGCCTTGCAAGCATTGTGACTAATGAGTTAGTTGCGGGATGATGCATTACGAAACGAGTAAAGAGACTTGTCGGTAACGAGATTGGACTAGGTATTGAGATACCTACGATCGAATCACGGGCAAGTAACATACCGATGACAAAGGGAACAACGTATGTTGTTATGCGGTTTGACCGATAAAGATCTTCATAAAATATGTAGGAACCAATATTAGCATCCAGGTTCCCCTATTGGTTATTGACTGGAGATGAGTCTCGGTCATGTCTACATAGTTCTTGAACCCGTAGGGTCCGCACGCTTAACGTTCTGTGATGATTTGTATTATGAGTTATGTGATTTGATGACTGAAGTTTTTTCGGAGTCTCGGATGAGATCGGGGACATGATGAGGAGTCTCGAAATGGTCGATACATAAAGATCGATATATTGGAAGGCTATATTCGGACCTCGGAAAGGTTCCGAGTGATTCGGGTATTTTTCGAAGTACATGAGAGTTACAGGAATTCGTATTGGGCCTTAATGGGCCATACGGGGAAGGAGAGAAAGGCCTCAAGGGTGGCCGCGCCCCTTCCCCATGGACTGGTCCGAATTGGACTAGGGAAAGGGGGCGCCCCCTTCCTTCCTTCTCCTTCTCCCTTCCCTTTTTCCTATTCCATGTGGGAGGTGGAATCCTACTAGGACTAGGGAGTCCTAGTAGGACTCCACACTTTGGGCGCACCCTATGAGGGCTGGCCTCCTCCTCCCTTCATCCTTTATATACGTGGCCAGGGGGCACCCCATAGACACACAAGTTGATCATTGATCCCTTAGCCATGTGCGGTGCCCCCCTCCACCATAATCCACCTCGGTCATATCATCGTAGTGCTTATGCGAAGCCCTACAACGGTAGCATCATCATCACCGTCATCACGCCATCGTGCTGACAAAGCTCTTCCTCGACACTCAGCTGGATCGAGAGTTCATGGGACGTCATCGAGCCGAACGTGTGCAGATCGCAGAGGTGCCGTACTTTTGGTACTAGAATCGGTCGGATTGTGAAGACGTACGACTACATCAACCGCGTTGTCATAACGCTTCTGCTTACGGTCTACGAGGGTACGTGGACAACACTCTTCCCCTCTTGTTGCTATGCATCACCATGATAGATCTTGCGTGTGCGTAGGAAATCTTTGAAATTATTGCGTTCCCCAACAAAACCTATGGTCCCTGGGTCTATTTTCCATCATATAATTTTCCGATCTACAATATTAGTTTCCGATCTACTATTTTTACAATCTTCTACTTTCCGATCTACAAACCAAAAATACCAAAAATATTTACTTTATCGTTTATTTATCTCTATCAGATCTCACATTTGCAATTAACCGTGAAGGGATTGAAAACCCCTTTATCGCGTTGGGTGCAAGTTGTTTGATTGTTTGTACAGGTATTCGGTGACTTGTGCATTGTCTCCTACTGGATTGATACATTGGTTCTCAAACTGAGGGAAATACTTATCTCTAGTTTGCTGCATCACCCTTTCCTCTTCAAGGGAAAAACCAACACAAGCTCAAGAAGTAGCAACACCTCATCTAGGCAGCTTTGCATTGGAAGGCCCTTTCCAGTGCATCAAGGTGTACCGGTGCTAAGGGTGCCACACGAGCAAAAAAGTGATGTGACAGGGCAATTAAATGAGGAGAGAGAGTATCATGGTGACCCAGAAGGAAACGATGCTAAGCACGTGGACCTATGCAAAATGACTATCAACCAATGGATGAAGGTGTTTTGGTGTTAAAACATTAAATGAAGGAGACTTAGCTACAAAAGTTAAGCATCAATGCATTGGGGAGAGTAGTTGCTAAACTTTTTAATGCATTTAGCATCTTACCTTAGCACCAATGCATTGGAAGAGGCCGAAGAGACCTGACTAGCCTAAACACATCTCTCCTCATTTAATACATGCCACATAAGCAAATTTGTCTTGGACTATGCTATGGTACTTGCTAAGTTACTCCCACTATAACTAGCATAGTGGGAAGTAACTTAGACTAGTAACATGCATATGTTACTAGTCTATGTTACCACCTTCATAGTGCGGAGTAACATATGTGTGGTATCATGTAAGTCATCATTTATTAAGATGTAGACTCATTTTGCCTTGGGATGCGCTATGTTACAGTAACATATTATGTTACTCCAAATACCTCTTTCCTCATTAAATACATGCAACGTAAGCAATTTTTTCTTGGAATATGTTAGATTACTTGCTATGTTACTCCCACTATGACTAGCCTTAGACTACCCACAATGGGAGTAACATAGGTGGTAACATCACACATATTTAGACAAAATAGATGATGTGGCAAGTAATTAATAAAGAAAGAGAGTGGTGTGATAACATAGCTAGTTTTTTTGCGGCTTGTAACATACTCCCTTCGTCCGGTGAAAAGTGTACATCTAGCTTCAAAAATTGTCCACAAAAAAGTGTACTTCTATCTTCCCAATGCACTTTAAAATAGAAATATATACTTCTCTCTCATCACACGATAATCAAGACCAATAGCAATCTACACATGGTCTTCTTAATTGTTACATGCACTTAGCTCATTGGGGGTTGGATAATTAAAGAGGAGAGAGATGGTGGCTTGCACCTTTACAATGCATTTTTTACTTAACTCCATAATTTGTCCTAAAATTTCTAGATGTACACTCTTCACCGGACGAAGGGAGTAGCTAGTTACTAGTAGTATGGGTAACATCACACATAGCAAGATAAGATGAGTCTATAACTTAATAAATGAAGTGTTGCATGACACCACACATATGTTACTCCCCATTGTGGAAGTAGTAACACAAACTAGTAACATATGCATGCGAAATTGCATTGGAGCTCTCGGCGACTACACCCAGTGTAATCCCTCCCATCCACTAGCATTGGGATTCCCACTCACTATATTACCTGCTTTGTATTCACACCTTTTCACTTCTAGTAATCCATTTACACTGCTTGGTATATCATATAAACAGTGCACGCGTTCTCTATCTCGGTCCAGACAAATGGATGTCCTCCTGAAGCCGGTCTCACCTGCCAACTTCCAACCACCCAAATGTAGTTAATGCACGCGCTACACTCTTCCTCCCAACGGCACAATGCTCACTACAATGGTCATCTTCCTCCTCTGAACAACTGCATATCATACCATCACGATCCTTTCTTATCTTCAAGCTTGCTCTCTCACCTTGTTCCTCGCTGGTAGATGGTTCTCATTTCCACATCAAGCTCAAGCATTCCCATGTCAAACTCCAGCGTGCCCCTTGTTTCTCTGTAGGAGCAACCACCACTTCCCCTCATGGTTTGCCCTTTCTGCAACAATGGAATGGTTCGGTTCAGTGGTGGGTCTCCCGCACTACAAACAATCCAGGCAAACACTTTTACAAGTGCGAGCACGGGTGGATATGTCCTAATATCTTCATAATTTTTTAGTACTATCTCGTTCTTCTGCTAGATTTATTCTTCGCGTTCTCTCCTCTTTTTTGTAGTCGCGCAAGTGCACCTTCTGAAAATGGGAGGAAAACTACATCAACGTCATACGTGCCAAGTGGCCAAGGCTGTTCATCACCGCTTCCCGTGAAGACAGGAAATTCCACCGCATCATCATCGCTCTTCTCTCAATCAATCTGCTCGCCCTGTTGTTCGTATTCTGCAAGGTGGCTTGAAGCCGCCAGTAACTTCAAGATGCTTGTCTGTGCTTCAAGTTCCACCCACATAATAATGAAGAATTATGTTCAGCGGTCGTGTCTGTAACCAGTTGTCCTTCAGAGGCAATCTTTGTTTTTATATTATCCCCCATCTAATTAGATGTTCCAATCGTTTTTCACCATTTGTAACGCCTTGATATTTTCATAATCAGATGCGTGTTTTAATTAATTTTTAGTACGTCAATTGTCCATTATGTTTTCCATTCACAAGCATATCGTCAAATCCAGACTTGCACCGTCCTTACTGTTCATTTGTACGGGGCAACTAATGCTCAGTAACTCCTCTGAATATCTCCGCACATGCCCTTCATGTACACCCATGCACACAAGTCAACAAGGTCAAGTCCTCCCTGCAAAAAAGCATGCCTCATCTGTCTAAATGACACTGTACATCCTTCACTACACGCTTACACAAACTCCGGACCCACACGCTTCCCATATCGCATTATAAACACCAGCACGGTGCACATCCAAGCACAAAGTCCAATCCAAGCAGCCACAAATTGAGGCAGCCATAGCGTAGACAACTCGAACTATTGGAACAGCCTAATCTAGCCAGAGTTCTTATGTAAGACCCACGATGCGGCTATATCTCCCGCGTGTCGGAGCACGACTTAGAGGCATAACCGCATTGTAGGCATGTCGCAAGAGGGGTAATCTTTACACATCCCATGTACTGAATAAGAAAGGGATAAAGAGTTGGCTTACAATCGCCACTTCACACAATACATGAAAATAGCATTACATCATCCAGATACAAGCAAGGTACGACTACGGAACCAAATAAAGAAAGACAACCCCTAATGCTAGATCCCCGATTGCCCCGACTAGGCTCCACTACTGATCATCTGGAAACGAAACAACACAACGAACCCGATCTTCATCGAGCTCCTCCTTGAGCTCGGTAGCGTCACCTGCACGGTTATCATCGGCACCTGCAACTGTTTGAAGTAATCTGTGAGTCACGGGGACTCAGCAATCTCACACCCGCGAGATCAAGACTATTTAAGCTTATGGGTAGGAAAAGGTAGTGAGGTGGAGTTGCAGCAAGCACTAGCATATATGGTGGCTAACTTACGCAAATGAGAGCGAGAAGAGAAGCAAAGCACGGACGTGAACTAGAAGTGATCAAGAAATGATCATGAAACTACTTACGTTCAAGCATAACACAAGAATCGTGTTCACTTCCCAGACTTTGCCGGAAAGAGACCATCACGGCTACACCCGCGGTTGATGCATTTTAATTAAGTTAAGTGTCAAGTTCTCTACAACCGGATATTAACAAATTCCCATCTGCCCATAACCGCGGGCACGGCTTTCGAAAGTTCGAAACCCTACAGGGGTGTCCCAACTTAGCCCATCACAAGCTCTCACGGTCAACGAAGAATATTCCTTCTAGCGGGAAGACCCGATCAGTCTCGGAATCCCGGTTACAAGACATTTCGACAATGGTAAAACAAGACCAGCAAGACCGCCCGATGCACCGACATCTCGATAGGATCTGCACATATCTCGTTCTTAGGGCAACATCGGATGAGCGCTCCGTACAACTAAAACCAGCCCTCAAGTTTCCCCGAGGTGGCGCTGCAAAGGACTCTGGTTCGGACCAACACTTAGACAAGCACTGGCCCGGGGGGGCTTAAAATAAAGATGACCCTCGAGAGAGCGACTCCCAAGGGAAAAGTAGGTGGTGGTGAGGCAAATGGTAAAACCAAGGTTGGGCCTTGCTGGAGGAGTTTTATTCAAAGCGAACTGTCAAGGGGTCCCCATAACACCCAACCGTGTAAGGAACGCAAAATCAAGGAACATAACACCAGTATGACGGAAACTAGGGCGGCAAGAGTGGAACAAAACACCAGGCATAAGGCCGAGCCTTCCACCCTTTACCAAGTATATAGATGCATTAAATAATATAAGAGATATTGTGATATCCCAACAACAACCATGTTCCAACATGGAACAAACTCCAGCTTCACTTGCAACTAGCAACGCTATAAGAAGGGCTGAGCAAAGCGGTAACATAGTCAAACAACGGTTTGCTAGGAAAGGTGGGTTAGAGGCTTGACATGGCAATATGGGAGGCATGATATAGCAAGTGGTAGGTATCGCGGCATAACAATAGAGCGAGCAACTAGCAAGCAAAGATAGAAGTGATTTCGAGGGCATGGTCATCTTGCCTGAGATCCCGCAAGGAAGAAGAACGAGTCCACGAAGAAGACAAATGGACGTAGTCGAACGGATCCTCGCAAACACGACGTTAACGGAACCAACCCGAAGAAGCACACCAGAAAGAAGCAAACAACATGGTAAACAACCATCACATAATCATGGCATGATGCACAACCAAGTATGATACATGTCCGGTTTAATGAGGCATGACATGGCAAAATGCATAAACAATCCTACAAATTAAGTGGAGCTCAATATGCAACTCCGTTGCATATTGACGAAACACCACGTCAAATATTTAGTTCCTCTCGTTTATGTACCCAACAATATTAAATGTTGATTAACATGGCAAGGGGTGAAGCACAACAAAACTACCTATCTAGGCAAGTTTAAATGAGGCCGGAAATAACAAACAACAATTCCGGAAAATCCTCATATGCATATATTAGGTTTGGTACTGTTCTGCCCTAAACCATATTTTAGAGTTGTTAAATATGCAAAGTAAAGCCATCATGTTAAACTAGGCATTTTCCACCCCATTTACATATAAAGTTTATTAGGTTTGGAGCTACGGTTATTAAGTTATGGAATAAATCATTTTAGCATGGTAATAAGGGAAAATTAAACAAACAACATCTTAAACATTTCAAACATGGATAAAAGTGGCATATTATGAAACTACACAAAATTCTAGGCATTTTACATATATAAATTGTTTTAATCCGATGCACGGTTGTGGAGATATTAAATGCATGAAGCTTGGGGAGTTTTCTACAAAACAGGTAAATCACTGGAATATTGCTAAAATCGCAGACAAGGAAAAAAAACACACTGGGCCGAATCTGATTGGCCCAGTAATGTACAGGAGAGGGAGTGGAGAGGGGCTGCTCACTTTGGGCCTAAAGGAGAAGATGGACCGGCTCGGTTTGGTGGAGAGGGAGGCTGGAAGGGGTGCTGGGCCTAGGCGCTTGCCCCACGCTGGCGCTGGAACGAGTCAACGCGGGGATGAGCGAGCCGCTGTGGCTCTCTGTTCTGAAGAAAAGAAACGACAGAAGGCCATGGCGATGGAGAAGACGCAGGCAGGAGGGGTCCTGGCGGCGGGGTCGGCGGGAACCGACCGAAACGGCGTGGATTCGGTGGCTAGGCGGCGGAGCAGAGGAGATCCGGTCCAAATCGGGGCCGAGGCGCGAGCTTGACGGGCGTCTTGGTCCATGGCGGCGGTGGTGGTCCTGCAGGGAGGCCTCGGGCGCCATGGCGGCGGAAGGAGGCGACTTTGTCACGGCTCGTCCGATCTTGCCGGAGACGGGGCGAAACCGAGGTCGAGGAGGCGCATAACCACTCGATCCGGTGGCGAGGCGAGCTTCGTCGGGCGTCCATGGCAGGGCCTTGGTTCCCCTGGTATAGAGACGGGGAGAGAGTTGAGAGAGAGGAGGAGCAGAGAAGTGAAGGAAAACAGGAAGGAGAGGAAGAGAAGGGGAGCGATGCGGGGCTGGTCCTGCTGGTGTTGCTCCGACGGGACAAAGGGTGGTGATGGGACTCCGACATGGAGCTGTTGCTGCACAAGTTCGAGCAGGGAGAGGGCGACGGCTTGGCAGTTGAGGTCACTGGTGGTGGCTGGCTGGCTCGGTGGATTTTCGGATCGGGAGGTGGCTCGGGATTGGTTCGGTGCTGAAAACGAGGGGAGGTGGTGGATCGGGAGGGATCCCGATGGAGAGAGTGGCGGCGGCGAGGGGGATTGGTGGATTGGACAGGATAGGCTAGGGTTTGACTGGTTATTTATAGCATTGGATTTAGATTAGGGGCTAACTCGTCCCTCCGATCGCAATGGACGACCGCGAATAAAATAGCTAGGGAGTCCAAATAAGAAAACTGTGATGTTTTGTAAATGTTTGGGGATGATCCGGACCCAACGGTGACGACTGTCCGGGTCGGGTCCGGGACGGCTTTTCAGGCGTGCGCGCGAGGAGGGTCGAGGCTGACGAGAGAGGTTAGGTAGGGCCTGGCGGTGAGTGGTAGTGGGCTGTGTAGAAAGCCTAGGGCTGAGAGGAGAGAAGAGAGAGACCCGGCGACTGTTTCCGGAGACCGAAAATCCGACGATTTAACCGACTATATTGTCGCTATAGTTATCCGTTGGGGCGTCAAACGGACTCTGAATGCGATGAAAGTTGGCAGGCGGTCTACTGACAACAAAACAACACCGCACGCCAACTTTCATCCCATTCCAAAAATATTTTCCGGCCACTTATAAAATAATATTTCGGACGCGCCGCGGACGCGTGCGAGTGTGTCTGGGCTCAGAACGAACAACAGACGGAACTGGGGGAACCCGAACGGATGCAAGTTTTAAAAACATGATGATGCAATACACATGATGACATGGCAAGATGCGACACGCAAGCAAATGACAAGGCAACAACAACGAATAATTGAAAGACACCTGGCGCATCGGTCTCAGGGCGTCACATCTTACATATTCAACAATGTTTAAATGAAACAATAAGATTTGGAGTCTTTGATTTTGACTCAGGGTCTCCATCTAGCTTGTTAAAAATCGAAACAACTTACATGCAATCGATGCAGTTTACAGGAAGGAAAAGCCGATCTGCTGAATGGATCATCTTCTTTCGCCAAAAAAAGTACAACTACTTTAGATTTTGTCTAATAATCGGATGCACACAAGTATTACCCAACTCAAATCCTCTTATTCTCTGCAATTTTTGTTTGGAATATAATCAGTAGTACCAGAGGAGAGGAAGTCTGTTCTTCAGATTTGGCAATGGAGTGCTTGCGGGCTAGGAGAAGACTCCACAGATATGTGATGATGGATTCATTTAATTCTTGCCGGACAAACTGAATGTCCCCACGTAGATAGAATAAATGACTCAGAACATGTAGCTACTGTTTCGTCGTACGTAGGCGGTGGCGTATTCATAATCTGTAAGAGCATGGTTAATAGAAGAGCCCGCTACGGGCTATATACCAGTGCCACATCACCTTATAGTCTTCCTAAAACCATACTCATACAATAGGCTGACTGTAGATTAATTATTAGGCTGGCTATAGCATTCAATGCTTGCATGTGGACTGAGGAAAAGGGACTCACATGATTCATATGTGGGAGGAAACGTTGTCTTTTAGCTTTCACACAGGCTGCATGCTGGCTGTATGTGCTCGTATCTTGTGCTGTAGCCGGGCGCTAGATGGAGCGCCGGCTCCCGTCTCTCTCCTGCCTCCTCTCTCCTCCGGTTGTTTTTTTTGCTGATGTGGCGCAGCTTACAGCCTGCTGAGTAGGATCTATTATACTTGCTCTAATGATTTCCATCAAAGTGGCTCGGATCCCGATAGAGCTAGCAGTCGGCCGAGATTTCGTAGGTCTGTGTCGCCGAGTGCTTCAAATCCATCTTCAATATGCATGTTACTATTCTAAGTTATTTTTCGCTGTGTCTAGTCTCATGCGTCTTTGGATCGTAAACTTTTGTTTTCAAAAGACTTAAAATAATTACATTCCTTCATTCCTTGTAATTTTTTTAATTACATTCCATTTAATTTCACACAAAGCCCAACACAACAAAAGAAAAATCTGAAAAGTCGAGATGAGGCCCCCCCTTAACTTTTCGTCTCCCGCCGTGCGGAGGTACAGATTAGAGAGAGAGGAACCCCCTAAAAAACGTAAAGTAAAGAGAGGGGTGTTTTCGCAAAAGAGAGAGAGAGAGAGGGGTATTT
This sequence comes from Triticum urartu, assembly GCF_056163025.1. Taxonomy (NCBI): domain Eukaryota; kingdom Viridiplantae; phylum Streptophyta; class Magnoliopsida; order Poales; family Poaceae; genus Triticum; species Triticum urartu. Next base: position 259,664,570 of record NC_141873.1, read on the forward strand.
TCCTGTCGTGGTGTGGGTAGAGTACGCAGGAAGGAGGAGCGACGAGTTGAAAAGCAGGAGGCGGGTCGTGGGTCGTTTCGCTTCCTGTTAAGTGAAGAAACCTTTCGTTTTTCCCTCGATAAAAAAAAGAAAACCTTCCTTTTCCCGTTCATTGTTTCCCCAATTTCCCCATCTTCCCCCTTCGCTTTCCCCACAGAACCTCGCGCCCCTCTGCCCACCTCGTCCCGCACCTCGCCTCCTCCCCGGCCCGCCCTTTTCGGGTTTTTTGGGCGCATAGGCGCACGAAAACCCTAGAAGGGGCTCCCCGCGTGCGTCGTTCCGAGGTAAATCTTCGCCACCTCTCCCTGTACTCCGCGCGCCTGGCTCTGCTTTGCCCTGCTCTAGCAAGGAATGGTGTTCCGTGATCGAAGTGGAGGGGGTTCGAGCGGTTCCTCCCCCGATCGGCTCCGACGAAATGGCGGCCGGTGAGCGGTTGGAATTGCTGGGGGAATGTGATCGTTTCTGGGCGGGGGGACTCGGCCCCTCGGGACCGCTCGATTGTTTTTCTCATTCGTGCTGTGTCCTATTTTGGGTGTTTTCGGTTCCATGTTTTGGCGCGTCTCTTTTCTGCGCGTGCAGTGTAAGGCTGAAGCGTTCTCGGAGAATGACGGGAAGTTTCCTTGTTTGCTGATGCTGCATGCGAGATGTTGTTTAGGGTTTAGTGACGTGTCATGGTGTCTGGTCTATTTCTCGGTTGATCGGGTTCGGTGCGATTCTGCGAGTTGAAATGATTTGACTAACCAACTGCAGGACGCTTTTGGCATTCTGAAACATGTTTTGTCTTACGCATGGGGTCCCACCAGCAATGGTGTGGCTGCAAACATTTATTCAGTGCGGCGGTCGGCTCATGCTAGTCCCAACTGCCAAGTTCTTCAGATGTTGCTCTGTTTAGTTCTTCATTATAGATGATACGGGTCGTACTGCATTATTGTTAAATTGTTAACTGCTGCTCACGAAAATGTAGAAAGTACATGACATTTACTATCTCTTTTATTATTGCTTGAATATGTGTAAATTCTACCTTCAAATAATTCTAATCTTTGTCTTCTTTGTGTTTTGCAGAAAACAAGTGTATGTATGTGTAGCAGCGCTGCTAGTCAACACTAGCTATGGATGTGAATGGAAAATTATCTGATGGCGACTTAAATAAAACAGAAGCTCTTCACTCGAATGGACAGCCGGTAGATGATGTCATAATTATAGAATCTGAAGGGGATGAGAACAAAGTTGTAGTAGAAACTAACATCATAGAAGGTCCATTTGAGGAGCACAAGGAACACAGATGTGGCAAAACGGACAATAGCGTGCATGAAGAAGCATCCACTAGCACTGATGATGATTCAGACAGTGACCTGTATGGATTTCTCCGCGAGTCAGAGAATGAACAAACTTCAGAGTCTGATGTTGAGGAGACAGACATTGAGGTTTGTGCATAACATGTTCAATTTCGAGATCATAACTTCTAAATCAGAGAAAAAAGTATGGTCACCATGTCCCTAAAAAATGTATGTTTACTGTATGGATTGTAGTTAATATGGCAACTTGACATGAAACTCTCGACAGCTTTTGTTGATGAACACCATTTAGTATTTTCTATTGTTTGCTTGATATACTTTTCTCTGTCCTTGCCCCCCTTAGTTGTGAAGCACATTTATGATGTCTAGACTAATCATCAATGTTATCTTATCAGGCTGCAGCTGCACCTCAACATTTCTATGATTGTATTTTTTAATGCCTAACATATACTATGCTAGTTTGGTTTCTCTTGTCGATTGATTCAGTTTTGATTTACAATTGATTGGCTGAACAGATTGAAACATAGCAGGTGCAACTTATGTTACTCAAATCTGTTCTGCATTATATCAAGTTCTTTTCAGCAATCTGTAATTTTGATGTGTCGTCATCCATCTTTTGGGTGCATATTTTGGTTATAAGTTCTCTCAATTGATTTCCAGCAGGTGGCTCTGCCCGAGGAAAAAGTCGAAGAATTAGTTGCTGAATTCCATGATGTTGAGAGCAAAGTAACCTTTATAACCCCTGTTGTCCTATGGACACCTTTGTTTCCTGAGCATTTAATTCATTGTTTTCTTTGGTAACACTCAGGCTGCTGAGGCGCAAGAATCACTTGAAAAGGAATCACTTGAAAAAATTGAGGCTGAAGTAAGATTGGAGTTATCTGAGAGGCTCCAAGGAGATGCGGTTTGTGAATATGTTTATGTTTTGCTTCAGTTTATAAATTCTTAACTGTTACTCTCTCTGTTCAATACAATGATATATAATATATATTTTTTACTTAAAATAGTTGGACTTAGCTGTGGCAATTGAGATGGAGCAATTCAAGAAGGAATGGTCAACCGAACTTGATGATTTGGAGATCCGTAGTGCTGTTCTGCTGGTATGCTTTTGTTCGAAAGAGGATCTTTCTGTTCATTCAATAAACCCGGTGATAAATTATATCTCAGTGCCATGTGATATCCTATGCATGTCCAAAATGCCCTGTTTATTTATTTATTTAAATAAAAATAAGTTTCATTATTTATTCATATTATTATCACCAGATTAACCATGTATTTCTAGTCTCTTGATTAGATTCGCGGAAGTTCTCGACCTTGCTAAGACATAATAACAAAGGCGATTAGTGTTAAACTTGTTAAACTTGCTATGACCTTGTGTTGGCTGTGTGCATCTTAGTTATGCAGAGGCCGGGTGTAATGCTTAAATCTAAAGCGCCCCTTTTCGAAAAAAGTATATCACAACTCTAGTCATATTAAATTGAGACTTACTTTTTTGAAGGAAATTTGAGACATTATTTTACTTACATTTCCTTTGGTAGATGTTTATTTCAGTATCTCTAGGTGCTAAATTGCAATTTTAACTCCAGGAAGAACTTGATGCTGCTGGCGTTGAACTTCCCAGCCTTTATAAATCAATAGAAAGTCAAGCGCCAAATGTTTGTGAGACTGAAGCATGGAAAAACAGGACTCATTGGGCTGGTTCTCAAGTTCCTGAACAAGCTAATCTATCAATCAGAAAAGCTGATGAGTACCTGCAGTCTTGTAGACCTGTAAGGAGGTAATGTTAGGGCAAACAGTTTTTTGACGTAAACTGTCATGGACAGAAGTTGGTTACTCCTTTGTTCTGTTTTTTGAGCCTGAGCTTTAGTCTACTTGCCTCAAACAGAAAACATGGAAGGCTGCTGGAGGAAGGTGCTAGTGGCTTTCTTGCAGGAAAAGTTCCTGTTGTGGATGATGATTCTGTACAGTGCCATGAGAAAAGTTGGAGTTCATTCAATGAACTTATTAAATCTATTAAGTGTGCCAAAACTTCTTTTGGAAGCAGTAACTGGGCATCAGTTTATCTGGCCAATACACCCCAGGAAGCTGCCGCCTTAGGTCTCCAATTTCCAGGAGTTGATGAGGTACCAGCTTTAACTGATCATTGTTATATCGTGTGTTGTCACCGTTGCATTTTACTTAGCCTCATGCCTCATCCAATACGTTCTTGAAATATAATTCTATCTTAAACTTATGTATTTCCCTTAGAGAGGAAGCTATTCTTGTTGATGCTTCTCCAGTCTGGGGAAATGTAAACTTTAGTAGTAGTTAACTTGAATTTGTATTTATTGAAGTGCGCAATCTGGTTAGTGCAACATCAGGTCAAATGAATTGGATAAGATTAGACAACTAAAGGTATACCTTGTATGTTTGATAATGAATATGATATGGTGTGGTTACAAACCGTTGCATGCACGGTGTCTTGATGACCAATCCTGTTATCCAGGTTACTATTCCCTCCATGTAACAATGTATTACTACATGAATGCGGCCACACTTTCAGTACCCCCAGTGCTCGCATGTTCACAAAGTGTCTAGATTGATCTTGCAAAACTAATGCTGGAGCTGTATTGTTGAAAGCGCATCAATTATCTTATATGTCGTCATTGCTTTCAGTACTACTCCCTCCAGTTCAGATTAGATGACTTCTTCAGGAAGTTGATATTGGTTGCAAGTACTTCCTGTTTTGGGGTCAAGGCAGCATTCTTGTCAATCAGTAACATTTTGATGGGTATTATGTATTTATGTTAGGGAAATTGATATACAATTAGCTGGGAAAGCTACACCAAAAGCTAATGCATTAAGTGTTTCTTTAACCTTCTTTGTGCCTTCGATTGCTCCTCTGTTTCAAAATATAAGGTCCAGTTTGTGAAGGGTGAGTTTGGCAAACAAAACTAGGTGTAAGTTGAGTCACCAAGGGCAGGCATCTCGTCTGGATTGCATGTGTTTTAAGTAACTAATACGTACACCACAATTAGCTTTGAGGTCTTTCAAAACTGAAAACATCCAAGAATTAAGTGAGTCATCGTGCATGCTCCCCCCATACATTTTCTTTACAGATTGGTGATGCTTTTGTTAGTTGATCTACTGTAATGTCCATCAACCTAAGCATCATTGCATCTTGAAACATTTTCCTCTTGTGCACATTGAGTTCACCTGTCAGTTGTATTTTTTGTGCTTACATTAGACAAGAATGCAACATATATTTTAATGTAACGATGCCATATTTTTGATCATTATAGAAGCTATGCATCATAAAATTGTTTATAAACATTGTTGTTAAAAGGAAAACGCTTACGATCATCCGACTGAAAACGACGCACGCGCCCGCTGTCTCTATGACCGTCGGATATGATTTGTTTGCATGACTCGGGCATCAACCTATTTACATACTATAGATTTGCAACTGAGCCACTATTGCAATCTCCCCTACCGCAACAACTAGGTTGTTGCAGAATCTGAATCTCGTGCGACACATTGACTGTCTCCTTCGTACTCAACGTGTTTCCTGTGGGGTCACTCAACAGCGGGGCAGTTGCGACAACATCTTTCATTGCAATCTTCAACACCATCCATGTTGCAAAAGTCATTTTCCGCAACATCATCTATGTTACAAAAAGTGAGGAAAAAATCTACAACAAAAACTTTGTTGCAAATATTTTCTACAACATGAGCTCTGTTGCAGAAATACTGCAACACCGTCTCTGTTGCAATGACAAGGACTTGGCTGGATCACTGAATGAAGCCACATCTAGCGGCTGTCGAGGCGGCGGATTTTTTCAAAAGATCCGCCGGTTGACGCGTAGCACGACCCTTGTTAAAAGCTCTTCTATAAGTTCTAGAAAGAAAATGGGTGACATTATTATATTATTTCCCTGCATCCTTTTTCAGTTTTAATAATGAGACAGTATTTTTTATTTTTGGTTTTGAGTAACATGTTTATTATTCTTTCGTGTAATTGGTTCACCATGGTACTTACCATTATACTGGTATTTTCCGTAAAGCTGGCATCATCCAAATTTCCACTTATTTTATTTGTTTTTTCCATGGAATAGTTCCTCTAAAGTTCCAATTATTATTCTATATATAGGTGGAGGAGATAGCTGAAGTTGATGGTGCTGTTGATGACATAAAATGTGTTGATGAAATAGAGCTTTCTGAAGAACAGAGGAGAAAATACAGAAAGGTCAGTCGAAACTAACCATGCACCCTTCTTTGTCCTGATGTTCCTATCCTTAGATATCTCCTTTGTGCTTTTTGTGTAGTCTTAGTGTGTGTGTGTGTGCGTGTGTGTGTGCTTGTTTCCATTTTTTACTTGATTTATTGCTTTCTATAACACCTAGTTCCTCCTAGTTTGATAGAGTTGTATGTTTTGTTCACGCTGGATGCATAATATGTTAAAATCTCAAATGGCGTTTTTATAGTTACATGTCTACTTGGTAAAATGCTGATTGCAAACATTTACCCTGCATACCAATGACTTCGCTGCGATGCTTATAATCCTTGTATCTATCTACTGTTCCTGATTGTTCTTTATTGCTCAGTACCTATTTCTTTTTATGAGGAAACACCGCCACAGTACTATGTGGTCATGCTGATTCTCTGATTCGGTTGCAATACAAGTGACATAACGGCTTGTTTAAAAGCTGAGGATTGCTGATATGCTGTACATCATATGTTATTTGTTGTAATGTAAATATCACTGAAATACCTTATGTAGGTAAGAGAAGAAGATGATGCAAAGGCGATAAAACGTTTGCGGCGTTATATGGAAAAAAGGACAGACGGCTGGTGCAAGGTACCTGCTCATGTTAGTATTTGGTGCGAGATCAGTCTTTTTCTTACTCAGCTGGATTGGTTCTGTTTCTCTTGGGTGCTCTAATTAACATTCAATGCAGGGCAACGTCGGTTTGACCTCGTCATCAAATGGATGCTGTAAGCTACCTCTGTCATTAGATGATGGTGTTTTGGACGCCAACAGGGGTCGTCCTTTATCTGAGAAACAGAAAATGGATAAAGATGAAGTTTCCGCTGAGTTGCTGAAGCGAACACGTGAAGATGATGTTGAGCTTGACCACAAGAGGTCAAAAACTGTAGTGATAGAGAGTGACGATGACATGCAGATGGACAGCAAGCTAGTTCTGCATATCAAGGACAGCGAGCATAGTTCAGCAGAGCTTGAAAAGGGGGTTGACATTATTGATCTTGATCTTTTCCCATCACAAAGCCCTAAGTTTAGTGATATGGATTTACCCAAGTCTTTTAAGTGCACAATTTGCACCAAAATGTTGAATGCCTCTGATGTGCATCGTCACCCAGTACTGGATGTTGCTGTTTGTGGGTCTTGCAGATTTCTGGTGATAGAGAAGAACCGTCTTGAGGTGAATACTTACCCTCTTTGCTGATAGTTTTGAACCGTTTGAAAATAACATCAGTTCTTTTTGGGGGATGAACAATGCGTTTGTAATATTCTTAGCCATGCTGTTTATTTTTATTACAGGGCCCTGTATCTGGTGGTTATTGCACCTGGTGTGTTCAGTGTGAACAACTTCTAAGTTGCAGTTCCTGTAAGATGCTTTTTTGTACAAAATGCTTGTTAAAGAATCTTGGTGAGAAATGCATATCAGAAGCTAAAGTCACTGGCTGGCAGTGTTGCTGCTGCCAACCCAGTCAACTGGAACACTTAATTTCTGAATGTGACAAGGCTCTGAGTGGTGTTGAATCTTCTGATCTCGAGGGTGACAACACTTCTGGAACCGAAACCAATGACCCTGTTAGGTATGCCCTTTTGCACTTTTACCAGTATACTCCCTCTGTTCCTAAATATAAGTCCTTTTAGAGATTCCAGTAAGGGACTGCATATGGAGCAAAATGAGTGAATCTACACTCTAAAATATGTCTATACATCCGTATGTAGTTTGTATTGAAATCTCTAAAAAGACATCTTTAGAAATGGAGGGAGTATTATTTATCACACTATTGATATAGCACTGAAGATTTTTTCAAGCTAATTGAATATGTAAAACCTGGTCAGCAAGCACAAAAGGAAAAAGAAGATAAGAAGAATCATGGATGATACAGAACTTGGGGAGGAAACAAAGCGTAAAATTGCAATGGAGAAGGTGTAGTCTCCTTTGCTTTGACATATCTAACATTTGTTTTTAGTGGAAGCTGTCCAGGTTGTAATTTGTACATTCTTTTATAGGCTAGGCAAGAACATTTGAAGTCAATGCATGAGCAGTCTGCCAGCAAGTTAAGGAGCAGCAACATTGGAACTTCCTCTGGGGCTGTATTGGAAGTCTTCCTACAGGATGCTGGGGATGGCCATATTGTCAACCCTGCCAGGGAGGAAGACGAGGAACCTGTTAGAATTCCAAGCAGCATATCTGCTAAACTGAAGCCTCATCAGGTTTGTATTTGATATATACCCTCTAAACACTGCGATGCGCATTCATCCTTGCAATTAAATTGATTTGTAAAACCTTGTATCAAAAATGATGTGCTGGCTTGTAATGTGCTTGCACTGAAATGTACAAATAGAAATCTTTATCACATGATGATTGAATGTGTTCCCTACCATTGCTTTCATAATTTTGCTTTAAAATGCTTAGCATTCTTTAATTGTAATTGTTTGCTAGGTGGCACCATGTCACTTGCATACCAGTCATGACCTCTACCCCATACTGTGACTGGACCCCTTATATGTTGCATTCTCGTATTTCAGGTAGCAGGAATAATATTTATGTGGGAAAATGTTATCCAGTCTGTTAGAACAGTCAAATCTGGTGACAAAGGTTTTGGGTGCATTTTGGCGCATAACATGGGGCTTGGGAAAACTTTTCAGGTATGTGTTCGTATTTTACCTTGATCCAGTTAGATGAACATATTCTGATGTCGATTTAAATTATGTGCTGGGAGCTATTCTAACGTATGCGATGTGTGCTTTTCACTTTTACCGGTTTTGGTGTATGTGCTTAATTGCTATTAATTATGTAGCAAGCGTTAATGCTTTTCAAGGCGGCCTTTGTTTGGCCGGTTGCATACCTATATTTATGAATTGTATACTTTGCAGGTTATTACCTTCCTGTACGTTGTTATGAGATGTGCCCAGTTGGGACTCCGCACGGCACTTATAGTTACCCCTGTTAATGTTCTGCATAATTGGAAGAAAGAGTTCACCAAGTGGCAACCGGCCGAACTAAAGCCCCTTCGTGTGTACATGCTGGAAGATGTTCCGAGGTGCGGATTATGTTATCCTTTGTGTTACTGTTAACGTAGTTAAATTTGTTTACTCAATGGGTGTAGCCTAGAGGCTGTCTTGGTGCCAATAATTCCATCTTGTAAAAACTTAATGTGCTCAACTGCAATTGGTATAGTAACAATCTAGCTTGTACCGGCCTTTAAAGAAATCTTTACCCTGAAAAGGGTCATCTGTTATGTTAAACAACTACTACCATTGATACATTGATTCCTACCATGGAAGATGGAGCTCGATTGGTGGTTTGTATTTTGTGACATAAATTAAGGATTTTATTTGGTGCGTCTGTTGTGTTTTTCCTAAATTTTGAAACATCAGGTGTAACCCTTACTTTTTATCTCAAGTTTACCTGCAACACTCACTTGGTTTAATACGAAGGAGTTCTGTTCCTGTACTGGAATCGTGCAGCTGTGAAACATAGCGGTTTCTTCTATAGTTTTTAGTTCAGAAAAACCTGTGTGTTTATATGTAAATATTTTGTGGAAATGTGGGTTCACTCTGTCTGTGATGTTTTCATTATTAATACTCCCTCCGTTCCTAAATATATGTCTTTTTAGTTTTTAGACATTTCAAATGGACAACAACATACGGCTGTATGTAGACATATTTTAGAGTGTAGATTCACTCATTTTGCTCCGTATGTAGTCACTTGTTGGAATCTCTAGAAAGACATATATTTGGGAACGGAGGGAGTATTTATCATGGAAGTACATATTTCCACTCTAACCTTTATTTTCGCAGGCTAAAAAGGCTGTATTTACTTAACAAGTGGCGAGCAAAAGGTGGAGTACTTCTCATTGGTTATTCATCATTTAGGAACTTATCTCTTGGAAGACATGTGAAGGAAAAAGATACTGCAGATGAGATTTCTAATGCGTTGCAGGTGATATTCCATTTGTTCTGTTATTTTGTTTCAAGCTTTTATGTATGCCAGCTCACTATCCTTTATATGAGAGCATAATAACTTGTAGATGTTCATGTCTTGCATGAATTATGATGTATAATGTTTTCGGTTAGCCATGGGTTCTGATGTATTTCACTTACATGGCACTGTCAGTGTGGGCCAGATATTCTTGTATGTGATGAAGCACATATGATAAAGAATAGGAAGGCCGACACTACACACGCTCTAAAACAAGTAAAGACGCAAAGAAGAATTGCGTTAACTGGATCCCCATTACAGAATAATTTGATGGAATATTACTGTGTAAGGAACTTGCACTTCACCATATACAGTTTTATCTTCCAGTTACTGACAATATTTGATGCCTAATGGCTTTTGGTTCATCCTATGAACAGATGGTTGATTTTGTCAGGGAAGGTTTTCTTGGAAGCAGCCATGAATTCCGCAATAGGTAATGTAATGCTCAGTTACCTTGGCACCTTTGTCTTTAAATCTTGGGATTGAGACGTCTTGCTCTATCAGGTTCCAGAACCCGATCGAAAATGGGCAGCACACAAATTCTACATCAGATGATGTCAAGATCATGAACCAACGGTCACACATTCTGTATGAACAGCTGAAAGGCTTTGTCCAGCGAATGGACATGAATGTGGTGAAGAATGATCTACCGCCGAAGAAGGTTTTTGTCATTACCGTAAAGCTCTCTCAACTGCAAAGAAAACTATACCGAAGATTCTTGGATGTGCATGGTTTCTCAAGCGGCACTTCTGAAAAACCTTATCAGCACGGTGGCTTCTTTGCCAAATATCAAAAACTAGCCCAGGTATAAGTTTGAATCATTGTGCATTTCATTAAATAAAAAAATGTAACATTGTATGGTCTTATTTGTTGTTGCTAAAATGCTACTCCATCCGATCCAAAATAAGAGTCGCAGCTTTGAACTAACCTTAGTATTACTGTGTTGTACCATCATCATATTTATTTATACTTTTGTTCCTTATGCTGGACTATATGTTAATGTGTAGATATGGAACCACCCGGGCCTTCTCCAGATGGCTAAAGAGCAGAGAGGAAGTCTGCGCCGAGAAGATGCTGTTGAGAACTTTCTGACGGATGAGAGTTCTAGTGACGATAATCATAATATTGAAATTCAACTGCCAAATGGAGGTAAATTGTTATTTACCGATGCATTTTCCCTTTTGTTCTTCTGTGCAGAATTTGCACCTGGTTTGAACTGTTTTTGTCATTTCAGGGAAACAGAAGAGTAGGACTGATCAGCAGTCCAAGAAAATTGACTTACTGAACGAGGTACTTGATTATTCACACAATGTAGATTATCAGAAATTTCCAATTGAAAGTATTGCAAAAATTAAATTGGCATGATATTCTGTAGTGCATTGTGCATACAATGCTATCCAGTTATTTATACTTTCCAGCTGTGTACTGGGTCTCTGTTTACTACTCCCTCCGTTCTAAAATATAGTGCTTCCTCTGTTCCCGTGCTTCAACTTTGACCATAAATTTAACCAACGATACCGACTGCAGCAGGAGCAAAAGTTATACCAGTGAATTCGTATTCAAAAGAAGTTTTCAATTATATAATTTTTCCTCCCGCCACAGCCGGTCTCGTTGGTTAAATTTATGGTCAAAGTTGGACCTCAGGAAGTGCGGGTGCACTATATTTTGGAATGGAGGGAGTAATATAATATGGTCTATATGGACCATAATGGTGGATTAATTGAAACATATGCAGACCCTTTAGTGTTGCAATGCTTTCCACCCGCACATTAATGTTGTTGATTATGAAAATTTTACCTTTATGTGCTTCTGTTTTCCTGTAGGAAAGTAACTGGTGGGAGAACCTTCTGGATGATAATACTTTTAAGGAAGCAGATTACAGTGGCAAAATGGTCTTGCTCCTTGATATACTGGCGACTTGTTATGAATTGGGTGACAAGGCACTAGTGTTCAGCCAGAATTTGACCACTTTGGATTTGGTGGAGTTTTATCTATCTAAGATGCAAATCAAAGGAAAAGAAGGCAAATATTGGAAGCAGGGCAAGGACTGGTACAGGTATACCTCCACACTTGACTGTATTTCTTTTACAGACATGAATCGTACAACTATTGGTGTGGATTTGGTAGTTTAACAATTTTGTGTTGCTTTAATTTGTTGTTTCGGCGTGCGTATGAGAGAACCATAATAACTTGTTGTCAATTCGTCTATTTTTTGGATTAACTTATTTTTGGTGTGGACAACTGAAGACCTGAACCTATTGGTATGCAAGTGTCTTTTTTTTTGTGACGACAGTATGCAAGTGTTTACCACAATATGATGTTTATTCTAGCAAACTAAAAAAATACATCATGAATAATTTGCAGTTTGTTAGTTAAAACGCTCTTATATTATGGGACGGAGGGAGTGCATGATAATGTGAAAGAAAATGTGCCTTTATTCCAAGAGTTTGCATGCCTTTATAACAGTTGTTCATGGTGCCTTTGTTTTGCTGGAAACTTGCTGGGTTATGTTTTCTTTTCTTTTCTTTCAGTTCTTTGGGATTGAATCTAACTACAATGTACTCCCTCTGTCCCACAATATAAGATTGTTTTTCAAGCTAACATAGCTTGAAAAATGATCTTATATTGTTTTTTAAGCAATCCTGCAAGAGAGTGGGTGGTTAATTCTATAGCACTGAAGTAGACGGGGTTCAGAAAACAGGACCTGTTCTTGTTGGCTGGTAACTGGTGATTCTTTAGGACATTGCATGAATCAGGGATGCTAAATTTTTTGCGACTCGGGTAAATGTGTGTGTTTGTGTTGCTTCCTAAAATATATGTTGATGGCAGGATATTTCAGTTTTGTAAAATTTCATCGAGAATATCCTCATCCAGGTGCCCCTAACTTGCTGCTGGTGCCAATACAAGCTGACATAACTATGACAGCTGAAGCTTGCGACTAATCATGACATACCATGCTGAAATAAGCTTTTGGATCATTTTGGTCCCCTATGGCAGCATTTTTGGCACTATTTCTGCAAAGATGACTGCTGTATTGCCAGCGTGTAGTTTGACAAATAATGTTTATAATAATTATTTATTTATGCAAAGATGGTGTTGTTACTTTGAGCACCCTGTTCTGCAAAGATTTGTGTATCATCAATTTTAATTCTCCAAATACCACACACTTGTACTGTGTGCCATACAGGCTTGATGGGAGCACTCCATCATCCGAGCGGCAGAACCTTGTCGAAAGATTTAATGACCCTGCAAACACAAGAGTAAAATGCACATTGATATCTACTCGAGCTGGATCTCTGGGTGTCAACCTTCATGCAGCAAACCGTGTGGTCCTTCTGGATGGTTCATGGAATCCAACACATGATTTGCAGGCCATTTATCGGGTTTGGAGGTAAGAACTAGTAGCATGATTCACACATTATTTGCATTTTTATGTGATTATATGTTTATTTGATGTGTACTCTGTATACAGGTATGGCCAGATGAAACCTGTGTATGCTTACCGCCTAATGGCACATGGAACAATGGAAGAGAAAATATATAAGCGGCAGGTATTGTGACATTTGCTGCCTTCTGGTGGGGTCCCAAGTTAGAACTAAATTGTTTTTTTACATATTAAAATAAAGGTCTTGTTTGGAATCTTATCAATATGAATCTCTTGGTTGTTGATAGGTGACAAAAGAAGGGCTCGCAGCAAGAGTGGTGGATAGACAACAAGTATCTAGAACAATTTCCAAAGAAGAGATGTTGCATCTCTTTGAATTTGGTGATGAGGAATTGTTGGACGAGAGTGGGAATGATACCATAATTGATCGCACGAAGGTTGGAATGGAGAAGCTATCCATGCCCAATAGCACTGAACTACCGGTGGACACGCTCATGCTGAACCTACTTAGTGATCACCCTCGGTAATGCCTAACCTATTTATGTTAAAACTTATAAGCACTTCACAAATCTCTTTTGTAAGAAAATGAGATGTTATAAAATCTATAATGCCCAATAATTTGGAGTTCATAAACTTATCAAACATGGGACGTCGTTTATTTCTTTTCTCAACTGCCAGCATCCTCTTTTTGTCAAACATTAATTAATGTTGTTTTCTTGCTATGAATGTATATGTGTGTTAAGTTGTTGCTGGAGGCGTAATATCTGCTTCAAATTTACAGGTGGATTGCAGGTTACCATGAACACGAAGTTCTTCTGCAAGAAAACGAAGAGGAAAGACTCACCAAGGAAGAGCAAGATATGGCATGGTCAAATTTTAAACAATCGCAGCAGTTGGATGCCGTGGCAAGGAAAGCTGCACATGATCACGAGAGAAAACCAATAGAGAGCAACCCTCCCCCGCCTAAAGTTACTTCAAGAAGTCGGCAGGCGCAGCAACCAAAATCTCATTCGAACAACCAGAAGAAATGCACCAACTTGAACCACATGCTGACTCTCAGAAGCCACGGTACCAAAGCTGGATGCACGACAAGCTGTGACGAATGTGGCCAGACCATTAGTTGGGAGACACTAAACAGATCAGATGGTAGATTGAGGTGACCCCACTTGGCTTACTCCATGTGGAATCACAGCTACGCATTTCAGCTCGTTTTTTAAGGGTTAGCGCGTAGTATGCATTTTGTATGAGAGGCTTTTAGTGTACATACTTAGAGGGCAAATCTCACCTTTTGGTACAGATGGAGAACTGCATTAATTGGAATTGAGTTTTTCACCTGGTCGGTGAAGGATTGTTGTCAGGAGTTTCACTTACGGAATTAATTGGAATCGAGTTTTTTTGGTCTGCAGACGAGCTGTGAATTTTGTTAGGGGGGTTTCATTTTGAGGTGGAAAATGGATTTTATTACTCGTAAAGGCGTACAATCTGCTGCCAGAAGGGTAGCTACAAAGTCGGGAGCATGTGCACCCAGATTATATCAGTGTAAACGATTAACCCTAACAAAATTTGCTAAAGCATCTGAATATCTATTCTGCTCACATAACACAGACCTAAACATTTTATCTCCAAAGGCAAGCTCATTTCAGCTGCAATATGTCTCAGGTTCGACCGCTCCATCTCTTTTTAGTCTCTACCGCCATCTTTGCACAGTCAATTTGGATGGCAACTAGAAGGGCTGTCTGAATTTATGAGACACATACAGTCACAAGTTGAATTTAGTGGGAATGACATACTCCTTCAGTCCGAAGAAGTTTGTCCCTCAAATGGATGTATCTAGCATTAAGTTAGTGCTAGATACATACATTCGAGGGATTAGCTTGAGACAAGTTTTTTCGGACGGAGGGAGTAGTTACTAGGGAAACAGAAATATTGCAAACATGTGATTTGAAAATCCCATCCATAGCATATGACAAAGATTGAAGGGTTGCAAAAATCATATGACATTTGGATTTATCAGAAGACATCCTATGTAGCATGGTATAAAACTACTTGCATCACATACCCATCACCATACCATCATAGAGAGAGATGGATGAGGACGACGCGGATGGAGAGATGGATGCAGTCTCGCCGGAACCGCCGGAGACACCGCCGTCGCCTTCCGATCTGGTATGTGAATTTTTCAATGCACGTTACGATGAGGAGGAGGTGGCAACGACTCTAGACAGAGTACTGCCCCTTGATGATCCGGCAAGGATAGGACTACACGCGGGGGAGAAGAAGGAAATGATCCGGTCGTTCATCGGAGGATGGCGGCGACGGCGATCCGACCATGGAAAGGTCCCCTCCCCAAGGTATGTCTACCAAATCTCACACTTTTCGATTTGATCCGCCCGGAGGCTTGGACTACGGTAGTGAGGAAGAAGAAAGGCCGCCGGGGAGTGGCCGGACCGGCGCCGGCGGCTACCGCGGCGACTGCGCCGGTGATCACGGCGATCGGGATCGGGGCCGCTCGCTCCTGTCGTTTGAACGAGCTTCTGGGCCGGGTTGGGCTGGAGTTGAGCGAGAATGAGATGGGCCTGACTAGGACTGGGTATGAGGCCCAGGTCCTTAGCTAGGTGACCGACCGGCCCGTCGAGGAGGCTAGCGACGTGCATGCGATCGAGTCGAAGAGTTCGACTAGTCTTGCAGTCCCTCGTCTGCTTCGTTCGTCCAGGACGGCTAGGGTTTGCAAGGTTTCTGTGCCTGGCTTCCCTCGGATTGGAATTGGGAGGGCTGCGCGTGTTCCACCGGTTGCGGCCATGGCAGGTCGGGGCGCTGGTCCTCCACCTAAACCGCCTCTGCCCAAGCCGGTGCCGCCCTTGACCGGCGGGCCGTCGCAGCATGCTCCGCCTCCCCACAAGGTGGCACCGCTGCCGCAGAATAAGGCGGGGAGTCAGGCACCCACCCGCCAGCGTCTAACGAAGGTATGCCTCCTGCGGCCAGGGCCGCGCCGCCGACGCCGCGGGGAGGCGCCTCGTCGGGCCAGCAGCGGCAATGCGCCTACCGTGGCAGGGAGGCTTTGTATGGAGGTCGGGACCCCCCCTGTGGTCAATGGGGCGATGATGGGTATGACGCGTATGGCGAAGGACAACATCGTGGTTCGTCCTCGACAGGTGGCGGACGTGGTTTTGCCTGGCAGAGCGACGGGTCGACGGAACGACCGTTTTACGGATCGCCGGGAGGATTCGTCGAGGGAGCTTCCGGTCCGGATTACAGGCAGAGAGGTGGCTTCCATGCTCATCGTGGTGGCCGGGGAGGCCGATACCGTAATCGTCAGCCTCCACCGCCTACTGCTACAGTGACCGATGTTGCAGAGCCGGCAAGCTCCGCGGATGGGGCAGCAGCTGTGCAGACGCCACCTTTGTCTGGCCAGGCCATGGCCGCGGTGACGGCGCTGGCAACGAGGACGGTACCTGAGGTGGTGCCCTCTGCAGCGGGGACGATCAGCGGGTCTGAGAAATCTGACGGTGAGCGAGTTTCCAAGTGGGCTCGGAAGAAGGAGAAGATGTTGTACTATCGCCGTGGT
Organism: Triticum urartu; assembly: GCF_056163025.1. Taxonomy (NCBI): domain Eukaryota; kingdom Viridiplantae; phylum Streptophyta; class Magnoliopsida; order Poales; family Poaceae; genus Triticum; species Triticum urartu. Next base: position 259,681,073 of record NC_141873.1, read on the forward strand.
GAACAGGGGAACTTCATAGCTGAGTGCGTGTCTGAGCTCTGTGACACGTGCCTCAAGCCGGGGCATGAAACCGGGGACTGCCCGGTACTTCATGAACCCATGCCCAGTGTTACTATTTATGGAGTGTGTTGTGCCGAGTTAATGTTCTTTGGATCCCCTAATGCAAGGGAGATCCCTGAGGCGCCACAGAGAGCGACCACGGGGGTGCTCAAAGTGACTAAGGGTATCCTTTCTGACACACAAATCATACAAAGGCTGCATGAGTTGGCACCTGGGAATTTTCAGTGGGAGTTGAATAGGCTCGAGGCAAACACGTTCAAGGTTGAGTTTCCAACTACTGATCATCTGCAGAGACTTTTGAGCTTTGGGTTGTGCAGAGTCTCGGGCACCGAGTGTATTCTTGAGTTCCACGAGTGGAAGAGGGTTGAGCCGAAGGGCAAGCCTCTTACTCAGGTTTGGTTACGGTTTTCGAGGGCACCATCCAAGCCTCTGAATGATGTTCGGGCCGCAGCTAGCTTGGGGAATCTTGTTGGGAAGACCGAGCGGGTGGACATGGCCTTTACCCGAGCTCACGGGGTGGCGAGGCTGCTAGTGAGTGTTCTGGACATTGAGTATGTTCCGGATGTGGTTAAGTGGACGTATGCCGGCATGATCTTCAACCTAGAGATTGAGTTTGAGGACACTGACTTATTCGCTGAGGCGCTGAATGGTAATGATGTGGATATGCTCGATAAGGATGACGGGCCTAGCAACAAGGAGTTGAGCGAGGTGGATCGTGGACGAGATATGTCCACTAACCCAGGCTCTAACGTAGCTCCAGCGGCGCCTAGGATGGGGACTCCCACACAGACTTCGGCGCCTACGAATGCACCACGATTTGGATCGTTTGAACCTACTTCGGCACCTCCTAGGCTGTGGAGCGAGAGGGTGGAGTGTGAGGATGAGCAGTCGCTCCCCCCCTTGATTTTGAGGTTCTTGATTCGGCTGCTGGTGGATGTCCTGATGGCTCTGATGCAGTGGTGCCCTATGCGACGGAGGCCCCCACTTCTGTGGCCACCGAGACGAGGCTCAGACTTGGTGCGGGAGGGGAGGCGGCTGGGCGGATGGCTCCTGGTTCTCCCGCTACTCGCCCTCGGTGTGAGGCATCACCGGAGCCGCAGGGATCGGCGCTGACTCCTGCGGCGGAGGTCGTGCGGGCTGGAGCGGCCGTGGCCGGGGTCTGCGTTGAGGCCAGCACCGGATCAGGAGGAGGGCGCGGGTAGGTGGCCTTCGCCTCACCTCCTCCTGTGCTGCCCCTGGAGGGGGTGGCCCCTATGACGTTAACGGGACCTGGGTCGGCTGGCCTGGGTACGCTTTGTCACGGCCAGGTGGCGACTGAGCGAGTTCCACCGACGGCTTGGGGTAGCTCCCCCGTTGTCTCTGCTCCATCTAGCCCTGTTGGAGGTATGGCAGGTGGTCGTACCCCGAATGGGGTCTCGCGGGACGAGATCATCGCTTTTGGAGGGATTCAGGATCCTGTGTCCGCAGGTAGACGGATGAGCGGTCGTCTCCAGGGTTAGCCGGGAGTTGATGACATGCAGCTGCGGTGTGCCATGCGGGCGGCCAAGCTCTGTGATATTGAGGTCACTACGGGTATGTCAGTCAATACTTTCAATTCTATTCTACATTTTTCTAGTGATGAGATTATTCATAATGCAACTCAGTTGGGTGTGTCACTAGGTAAAAATGATATAGAAACTTCTAAATCTGTTAATGATATCCTGGATCTTGAAGCGAAGCGTGCTTTAGAAATGATCCGTAACATAGCGGCTGTTAATGACGCAGAGATAGACGAGTTGAGACGGGTCCTTGATAGCTTTTGTGCTGATCTTGCACCCTCTCTTGCTGATACCGAGGAAGAGGATTACCCTGTCTCACCGAGGGATTCCATTATTGCTGACTCTCTGGTAGTTAGCTCCTCTGAGCCTGGTCATGACTCATGAGGACCACGTTGAGGATCAAAACAAACCTAAGCGCAAATGGAAGCACAAGATATATCCCGCTTCGGCTGTGCGTAGAAGTGCTAGGATCCGGACCACTAAAAAATTTCATGATGAATTATGAAAGGATTTTTTTGGAATAGCAGAGGTCTTAAGGACTTGGCTAAGAGAAGGTTTCTAGCTGATGCTTCGATAGAACACAAGCTGGATTTTATCGCCCTTTCTGAGACTGGGAGAGGAAACTTTACCCCCCAGTTTCTTAGTACCCTATCGGGAGGTGTGGACTTTGATTGGCATTGTTTGCCTCCAAGGGGAAGATCCGGTGGGATTTTACTTGGGGTTAAGTGCGATTCTTTAGAAGTCCGGAATGTGGTTATGGGCGATTTTGCAGTGAAGTTTAGGGTCAAATCAAAGACTGATGGGTTTCAGTGGGCTTTGGTGGCGGTATATGGTGCGGCACAGCCTAAACTCAAACCAGACTTTTTGGCGGATTTAGTTCATATTTGTGGTAACGAGCAGCTCCCAATTCTGGTTGGGGGTGATTTCAATATTATCCATAGACGGGATGAAAAAAACAATGATAACTTCGAGACAGATGGTCGTTCATGTTTAATACTATCATCGAAAGCTTGGATATTAGAGAAATAGAGCCGTCTGGTAGAAAATTCACTTGGGCCAATTCATTACCAACCCCGACATTTGAGAAGCTAGATCTTGTCCTCGCTAGCGTCAAATGGGAACAGAAATTCCCCTTAGTAACGGTCCATGCGTTATCCCGAGCCATTTTTGACCATACACCATTGCTTGTTGACTCCGGGGAGGCAACACATCTGGGAAACAAGAACACTTTCTCTTTCAAATTAGTGTGGTTTGAAAGAGATGGGTTCATGGATCTGATAGCCTGGGAATGGGCTAAGGATTCGGGTGGGAGGTCGAATGTTGAGAGATGACAAAACAAAATAAGACACCTAAGGCAATTCTTACGTGGATGGGCCAAGCATTTAAGTGGGATTTATAAGATTGAAAATGATCGTATTCTTGATCTTATTCAATCCCTAGACTTGAAGGCCGAGTCCTCTATTTTAGACACCAGAGAGCGGGAAACTAAAATGGAGGCGGAAGTTCGACTGAAAGAGCTTCTTCGAGAGGAGGAATTGAAATGGGCATTACGTGCGAAAGTCCACAAAATCCTACAAGGGGATGATAATACCCAATTTTTCACATGATTGCGAATGGCAAACATCGAAACAAGAGAATCTTTCAGTTAGAGCAGGACGAGGGGATGATTTTAGGGCAGGAAAATTTAGAACTACATATCACAAACTATTATAAGCGGCTGTTTGGGCCGCCAGAGGATAATTTCGTGTCCTTGGATGAGTCCAGGCTAGAGGATGTGCCTCAGCTTGCTGCAGAGGAAAATGAAATTTTGACTGCCCCGTTTTCGGAGAAAGAGGTGTTTGAGGCTATATCACAAATGAAGAATAATAAAGCTCCAGGCCCGGATGGTTTTCCGGCGGAGTTTTATAAGAAATGCTGGCACATTATTAAAGGGGACTTGATCCCGTTGTTCCATGATTTATTCTGTGGGCAGTTACAGTTGTCTCACTTAAATTACGGAACAATAACTTTGTTACCTAAGAAAACAGACGCTGTGCGGATCGAGCAATTCCGGCCCGTATGTCTTCTTAATGTCAGCTTCAAAATTTTCACGAAGGTGGGGACGAATAGGCTTAAGCAAATTGCGCACACTGTGGTGCAGCCTTCCCAAACTGCTTTTATGCCAGATAGAAACATCCTAGAAGGGGTTGTAGTTCTGCATGAAATGCTCCATGAGATCCACACGAAAAAACTAGATGTGGTGATTTTTAAAGTGGATTTTGAAAAAGCGTAAGATAAAGTTAAATGGCCATTCCTTGCGTATGAAGGGATTTGAGCAGGCCTGGAGGAACCAGGTTGATTCTTTCACGCAAAAAGGGAGTGTTGGAATTAAAGTGAATGATGACGTAGGTCACTACTTCCAGACGCACAAAGGTTTGAGGCAAGGGGACCCGATGTTACTGATTCTTTTCAACATTGTGGTTGACATGTTGACAACCTTAATAGGTAGGGCTAATTAGACTGGCCAAGTAGGTGGCCTAGTTCCGCATCTAGTGGATGGCGGGGTGTCGATCCTTCAGTACGCTGATGATACTATCATTTGGAAAAAGCAAGAAACATGAAGCTTGTGTTATGTTTGTTCGAACAATTATCGGGGTCAAAGATTAACTTCCACAAAAGTGAATTGTTCTGTTTTGGAAGAGCCAAAGATGAACAAGATGCATACAAACAATTGTTCGGATGCGAATTGGGATCTTTACCCTTCACATATTTGGGTATACCAATTCACCATCGCAAGCTTTCTAGCAAAGAGTGGAAGTGCATCGAAGATCGATTTGAAAAGAAACTAAGTTGCTGGAAGGGCAAGCTTATGTCATACGGAGGCCGATTAATCCTCATTAATTCGGTTCTTACAAGTATGTCGGTGTTTCTTTTGTCCTTTTTCGAGATACCAGTGGGGGTCAGGAAAAGGCTAGACTTCTATCGATCTCGATTCTTCTGGCAAAGTGATGAATTAAAACGAAAATATAGACTCGCGAAATGAGATATTATTTGCAGACCGAAAGACCAAGGGGGTCTCAGTATTGAAAGCTTAGAGGTGAAGAACAAATGTTTGCTCAGCAAATGGTTGTTTAAGCTATCTGTAGAGACGGAGGCCACGTGGGCGCAAATATTGCGCAATAAGTACCTTAACTCCAAAACATTGTCCCAGGTGACAGTGAGGCCGACTGATTCACCTTTTTGGAAAGGACTGATGAGAGTGAAATCAGCCTTTTTCAACAGGACAAATTTTTTAGTTGGAAACGGTACTACCACGAGGTTCTAGGAGGACACATGGCTTGGGGAGACGCCCCTTGCACTCCAATATCCCTCTCTCTATAATATTGTGCAGCAAAGAGAAGCTTATGTTGCAACAATATTACAGTCTAATCCTTTGAATATCCAATTCAGAAGGACGCTAGCGGGAAATCGTTGGGAAGCTTGGCTACACTTAGTATGACGACTAATGGAAGTCGAGCTTTCCCAACAACCAGAACGGTTGAACTGGAAGCTCACAAAGAATGGAGAGTTTTCGGTTAAATCCATGTATTTGGATGTTATCAACTCTAGTGTTATTCCTCGCTCGAAACATGTGTGGAAAGTCAAAGTGCCTCTAAAAATCAAAGTGTTTATGTGGTTTGTACATAAACAAGTTATTCTAACCAAGGATAATCTGGTGAAACACAATTGGACAGGATCTACAAGATGTAGTTTCTGTGATAAGGATGAGTCCATCAAACACCTCTTTCTTGAATGTCCCTTGGCAAAAAATTTATGGCGGACGGTGCACTTAGCTTTTAATATTACTCCTCCGAATACCTTTAACACGTTATTTGGGACGTGGTTTGATGGGTTAGGCTCCAAAACTGCGAGACATATAGGTGTTGGAGTATGTGCTTTGTTATGGGCTATTTGGAACTGCAGAAACGATTTGGTTTTTAACAGAACAACAAATATTCATTTCTTGCAGGCTATCTTCCGGGCCACTACACTGATCCATATGTGGTCGCTACTCACTCCGACGGAGGCCAGGGAGCGTTTGGTTACTGGATCTGTCCGTTGGGAGATGGTAGCTCGGGATATCTTCAACCGGTTTGGATGGCGGTCATGTAATAGGATAGGTTTTTAGGTTCCTATCTTATATTTTTTGCCTGTCGGTTGTGGCTTTTATTGGTATGTTGATTTTGCTCTTTGTGAGCTTTTCTGCTTTTCAGAGCGGAAGACCTTTGTGGAACCTTTTTGTTTATTATTAATAATATGGCCGTATGCATCATTCTGATGCAGAGGCTAGGGCCGTGTCCCCTTTTCAAAAAAAGAGAAAAAAGTCATACCATCATAGATGGGTGACAAAAAAAGCACGTAGAATGCAATATCATGTGACATAGCAAAAGGAGTATCAATATCGTGGAAGCAATCCATGTCCACTAGAGGTACAATCACATCATCATCACCTTTGCTATCTTGGTTGTCCTGCTCATGTGAAGTAGGTGTGGTTTAAAGTACCAACTTGTGGCCATCTTCATCATCTTGATGGAATCATGTGGGGGTGCATCATCTTTTTTTATCATGACCATATCGTCACCATGGCACATCATCACTCACCTCCATGGCCAAAGGAAACATCTCATGCTCGGCCATCTCACTATCTCCGCCACCAAAGGTGGAAGCTTCTTCTTTGCTCTCCACCATGTCTCTTGCCTCCAAAGCATGTTCCCTGAGTGGCTCCAGAGTCGTAGTCTTCGTCGCGTTGTCTTCAAAAAGAGCCATGCTCGACAAGGCATCTTCAATTCCATGACTAAGAGGGAGGACGGTGATATCAAACTTAGTAGCGCCATCTTAGAATAATGTTATGTCGGGCTTGGACATCGTGGTGGCACTATCCTCATGCTCTCCTTCTTGGAACTTGGCTATTGTCAAGTGTGCTTGGGTGCAAGTAGCCTTGGCCTCCTTGATGTATGTTTCTGCCTTGAGAGCACCATTGTACAAGTCATCAAGGGAATTGTGTTTCTTGAGGTAGATAGCCTTGTTGAAATCATTGTGTAATCCAATCGTGAAGTGGTACTTCATCCAAATGGTGTCTTCTTCAATGGCTCGTTGCAAGGCTTGCTTCATCTCAAAGAAGTACTCGTCGAGGGACTTGGATCCTTGTGTGGTGTTCTCCAATTGGATTCCGAGAATGTGGATGTCACAAAATCCCACCACATAGCTTTCTTCATCTTGCGCCAACTCGTTTGAAGTGTATTTCGAAAGTAGGTGAAGCCAACATGTAGATGTTTAGCCGCATAAGTGTCTTGTGGCGCACATCACATGTTCTTTAGAGAGTACTTCATGGAGGTTGAGGTAGTCGTCCATTCTCACTTGTGGTACTATTCGGGGGTCATGAGCCCGATAGAATGGTAATTTTATAGTCGTTGTCTGAAAGGATCGTTGAGAGGTTGACTAGAGGGGGGGGGGGGTGAATAGGAGACTACAATTTTTAAGCTTAAAGTCGAACTTTAGGTCAATGTGGGTAAACTATGTTCTCTAGATATGCAAATAGGTGAGAACAAGCAAGCTCAAAGAAAGGTATGCTAGGCAATAATCTAATTAGAAAGCCAACAAGCATACAAGGCAAGTAAATGTATGGGGAAGGATTAACCACAAGTGAGCCAGGATGCAAATTTATCCCGATGTTCACACTCTTTGGGGCGTGCTAATCTCCATTGGAGAGGTGCAGAAACCAAAGCTCCATAGCACCACAAAGTGGCTAACCTTATTCTTCCTTTGAGTCACCCCAAAGGACGATCCTCAAATCACCCAGGGTTAGTCTTGAAGGCGACCACCACACCTTTACAAACTTTATGGAACACACCGCAAGTAAGCTAGGAAGCTTCCGGGCCTTGAATCCTATCTAACTAGGAGCCCTATCTCCAAGAGTAACAAGTATTGATGAGGAAATCAAGCGAAGAACACAAATTTGTTTGGTCAAAGTGTAGATCAAGTCTTGCTCTTTCAAATTCCAAAGTATCAACAAATTTGGGTGGAGGGATTGAGAGTATTGAGAAAATCAATGTGTAGTAATGGTAGAAGTCTCACAAGACATTAGAGTTAGGTAGGAGAATGGGGCTTTATATAACTCACCTTTAAATGTAACCATTGGCAGCCTAGAGACCCCATGTGCATGGGCTTAAGGCCCCATGTGCACGGGGTCAGACCCTGTGTGCACCCCCCCATGTGCACCATACAAGACTGTGTGCATGGGCTATCTAGAGGGTTTCAAACTCAACCTCGTGTGTGCGGGGTGTCTAGAGAGTTGACGTTGGCCCCTGTACCCCGTGTGCACAAGGTAGAATGCTTTGGGACACATCCTTAGGTGGACTTTGACAATTTTTTGGTTGAAAAAAGTGTGATGGATAGTGTATATGTTTTGCATCTTCCCACACTTTTTATCCAAGCATTTTGACCACTCTTAGTAGTGTGGTTGAAGAAACGAAAAAAAACTTGGAGTCATTGGAGAACCACATCTTTTTCCTTTTTGAAGTGCGTGTGTGTGTGTGTGGGGGGGGACCATCTCCTTGAAATAACCTCTGAGGGACCAATGAAACTTAGTAGCTCATGGCGGTAGTGGACTTGATCTTGGTAAGTTTCTCTTGTCCATTTTCTTGTGGGGCTTTTCGATGCGGCACTTGTCAATGAGTTCGTATGGGCCCCGTGTCATTGTACCTTCTTGATGTAGTGTTACTTGATTTATTGTAGTTGTTTGTGAAGTTGCCATGGCCACTAACATCCTTATTGCTTGTGTGGTACTCTCTCCTAGAGTGATGGCGATGAAGTTTTTGAGGCTTTGTCACATGTTCATCCACATATGGTCCACTCTTCCTAGACATGATGGCACTAGGTGCAAATACTAAGTGGATAAAAGGGAAAGAAAAATAACAAGTTACCTTCTCCACTCCTTGGAAGAAGAGGATTAAAGATTGACAAATATGTACCAAGTGAGCAAAATGATGCTGGTAAATGTTCCCCAATACACACCTACAGATTCACAAGAACACTATGTGTGGAGCTCGGTAAGCTTAGTGGATCAGAATCAAGCAATAGTTGGATCAAAATATTAAAAGGATTGGGCAGGATCCCAATGAACTCAAAGCAATGCAAGTTTATCTCAAATTAGAGAAAGGAGGCAAATGGAACACACACAAAAATAGAATGGGTCTTGGGAAACCAAAGGAATGAGCAAATATATGGCATACAAAGACTAAGCTCATGTTGCACAAAAACAAGGAGTGAAACTTGATTGCACATAGTGGGCAACATATTCATTACTTGGCAACACTTTATCAACTCGTATACTTGATGTTTCCCTATATGAAGTATACTATAGATGTATCTTTGTGCTCTTTCTCTTTTTCTTATAAGTTTTTTTTTACCTTTTCTTCCTATGCGTTTTTCCTTGTGCCAAATGCAAGATATAATACTGACGATCACGAGATATGACTAACATTTCACAAGATACCAAGTGATGCGCAAAGTAGATACCGATGAATCTCACTATGAAATGCTCAAAATAGCAATGATGTATATGATGAGTATATCACTATAGTGCTCAAGTGTACAATGCCTGACAATACTCAAATAGCTAGGCTCAATGGGATCAATGATATTGGAAAGGGTAGAATGACTCAGAAAGGTAATGCCACAAGAAGGCAAAGTTTGTGACATAATGGTTATCTTTGTCACACTTAAATTTTCACGAAGTCGGGTATAACTATCATTGCTTCCAGTTGAAGGTGTCAAAGGATGAAGTGGTCACTGGCGATGTACTTGTTGGTTGTTTATGTAGACAGTACCTAATGGCCACTTGGATGATGCTTAGGCGATGAAGTGATGCCACACACGCGATGGTTTATGGAAGTGTCTAGCGTAGATGACGTTCCTCCAAATTTATCTTGGCCAAATGAACCTATGTGATGACTATGGGCACGTCGATAGCTTCCAGACGAGCCCAAAGAACACTCAAATCATAGTCCGGATGTGAAATATATGGCCAAAATGGCAAAGCACCCGCAACAGTATTATGGGAGGTGCAGACTAAGGCATAGCCCAGTGGTGGGAAGGGGCTGATGCCTTCCCACACACCCAGGTTCAAGGCATGGTACTTGCAATTTGGGTTTGTTGCACCAATTATACTGTAGGGGTCTCCCTTACAGTCTTTCTGTAAAAAAACAGTATTATGGGAGGTCAAACAATATGGCCAAAAGTTCCCTGATAGTTTGGCTTATTGCAAAAACCTTCCGTTCCAGGGGGAATTAGCCGAACAGTCGACCAAATGATTTTTTTTCTTCTAAATCACGAATTTGGAAAAAAACACGATTTCTTGGTCAAAATTGAGTGGGAAAAAGGGCTATGGGAACACAAAGGAAGGTAGACTAACCAGTATAGCAAGAGATCAATGGATCAAATCCAAACTTATCACATGAAATCCAATGAATCACAAGAAATTGTGTGAGGTTATTTTGTTTTGGCTTTGACTTGGGCAAGAAAAATAAGAAGATGCTAACAAATGTAGGGGAGGGTTCCAATTCCTGGAACCTTGCTCATGATACCAAATTATATGGGGCAGGCTGCTTAGGAGTGTCTTCCGAATCCGAATTAAAACCACTAGACGAATCAGCGTCAGAAGAATGCGGAATGGTCGAGGCGGAAGCAGGAGTAGCAGCCTGAGCCGTGGAATACTTGGAGCGATGAACATATGGCTTGTAAACAAGAGTACCAGCAGTGTCTGCAATTTCATCATCATGATTGACAAACAACATATCTGTTGAAGCAGAACACTATGGGAGCACTGGAGTTTGTCTTCGGATGCGCGGAACAACAAGCAAGTCTAGGTAGTCATATTCCTTGAAGAGGCCTTTCTTAGCTAAATCATTGCGAGAGTAATGCTTCCTCAGCAAGGTCCATGATCGCTTCCTTGCATCCTTCTCATGCAGAAGAATTTGATGAGTGTGATTATGAATCAGATTCAGCTCAGTCATCAATTCCACCTTTTCCTTTCTATCCAGATGTGTCTTTCCAGAGTTTGCTGCATGCGAATGCAAATCTCATAGAGTGATGGATTTTCTTCGCGAGGGATTTCCACCTTGGCTTCGTTAACCTTTAGAGCATTTTCAGACACAGATGCAGTTGCAGCAGTATCAATAGGCTCCTTTCCTTTGCAATTATCCTTCACAATGCGCAGAGTGTCATGAACTAGTGGCATGAATACCTTCAGTATGTAAGCCTAGAAGAATTTCTCATTGGTAAGCTACTCAATTGCGAACATGATCCATGGAGCATAAAGCTTCAAAGACCGAGGGCTATCTGCAGCACAAGCAAAGATTTTGAATGAATAGGTATGGGATGTCAAACTTGATTCCCTGAGATATTGCCACAAGTGCATTTTCCATGATGCCTTCGATGGAGTTTGGCCTGTTTGTTAGCGTGATGGTATTGCATAGAATGTGAAATAGCACTTTGTTATCATAAGCCAACTTCTTTGGATCAACATCAATGCCTTCGTCGCCCACCAAGGTGGGATCCATCAGGACGTGGAGTTGTGCTTTGGACACTTCCTAGAAATGCAACCTGTGATCTCTATCCTTCTCAAACTCACATTGTGGAATATTTATCAAAGCTAGAAAATGATCTTCCGAACATTTGATTCTCTCTTTGCCAGTCATCCACTCAAGCGTCCAGGTTGATGTGTTTCCAATCTCTCCTAAGATGTATAGCATGGCATAGAACTGAAGAATAACTTCCTTGTTCCAGCCATGATTAAAGCGCATGAATCACTTCATAAGAGCATGTTCAATGTGCTCAATTGCATTGTGGAAGCAAGGCATTTCTTCGAGCTTGACAAAGTTTAATATCTCATGATTGAATATTCTGTGCTTGCCAAACAAGATCCAAGCGTAATAGACTGCTTGTTCTTCAGTCTAGAACCTCGGTGACAAAGAAGTCCTTTCTCCTTCATAAGGGATGACCCCAAAGAATGCAAGCTTCAATGAATGAAGTTGTTCATTGAATGCAGGGCCATTGGGGCCATACTTAGCTGGAAATAGCGGAAATGATTCCTGAGGATTTTTCTGATATCCTTCCTCACTAATTTCCATTGGCTGAACATCTTCAGAGGCTGGCGCATTCTCATTAATGGTTTTCAATGGAGCACGCGGCCGTATAACTTTTTCTGGAGCAGATGGGATGGGATCACTAGACTGACTGTCATTTTCCTTCGCTGGAATTCCTTCAGCGGCTTTCTCATTCTCAGGCACTAGGGCCTTTTCTTTTGGAGAGTTCTCGATTGTGGGTGGCACGACAAGTTGACAACTTCTTCAAACTCTTGAGTCTCAACTAGTTCTCCTTCAGTCTGTTGCGGCAGCATTGGTGGTGTAACTTGGTGTGGTAAAATTGGTGGTACAACTGCTTGTTCTTTCCCTTCGGGAGCCATGGGCTCTTCTAAATTCTTCTCTTCCTGTTCTGTCTATGAAGCCAAAGAACCAGGAGCAAGGTCAACCTCCATCTGGGTAGGGGCACCAGATGAGGAGACCGGGGCGGTATTTCCTCGGGAAGCAACTTGCTCCCCCTCAACACGACTTTCCTTCACAGGCGATGAAACAACCTTTTCCATCTCAATCTCTTCGTCAATTCTTTCTTCATGAGCATTTTTCTCAGGCACGACATTCACTTCATCAGGATTAACCAGATATGTGTCCACTACATCAGCTTCTTGTGCAGCTGAGGTAGGAATGATTACTACCGCAGGCACAACTTCTTGTTCGGTTACTTCCTCGGGACGAGGGGATGAAGGTATTCTGTTGCAGTGGGACACTTGTATCAATAGGAGCATCAATTTTTACAGATTGGATACGATGATCCTTGGAATCCTTCAACTGGCTGGCTCTTGCCTGAGCTTTTTGACGTTTCTCTTCTCTTTCTCTTCGTCGAGCAAGATCTGCTTGACGTTTAATCTCATCATTCCTTCGATCACAGAGTTAAGAAATATCCATTTTCAACTTGTAATGCCATTCAATCTTGTTGTTTCTCATGACAGTGATGGCTTTGGTGATCTCAAGGATTCCCTTGTTCATGTCTTTCCTTTCAGACTCAGAGCGAGCTTCATTTCTCATTTTCTCAAGCAGTTTCTTGTCCTCTACAACCTGATTCAGTTCCTTGGTAATTTCCTTCAGTTTAGTGCAATGCCTTGTTACCATCTTGGTAACATCATCAGGCAAGCCCAAACTACTCAACTCAGATGGATTTGCATCATAAGAGGCACCTTCCATGATGTTAAACATAAGATCAAAATCATATTCCTCTGTGGAAGCATGAACAATTTTCTTCGCCTTCTTGGCAGGGACATCAACTTTTTCATCGGTTATCAACTTTCTCTTCGCCATTGGGGCAGTAGAACCCGAAGGTTTATCAGATGCGACAGGGACAAGCCTTAGAGAAGATCTCAATGGTGGCAAAACCTTTGCTAGAGAAGGAGTTTGGTATGGCTTATCAAGCAGAGCCCTTTGATCGTACATGGGAATTTCTTCGCCAGCATTATCATTAGAAGAATCATCAGACGAGGCAGATGCAACCTTTCTTGATTTTCTGGCAACAAACTTCTTCTTTGAAGCTCGAGGTGAAACAGACTTCCTCTTCTTCTTTTCTTTTCAGGCTGGTGCCCTTTCCTTCTTCTCCTGCACATCTTGTTGAGTCAACTCAACATTTCACTGTTCCACTTGATTTTTCTTCGGGAGTCTTGCCTAACGCTTGGCCTTGGCCTTTTCCCTCTTTGCAATCTCTTGAGGAAAAATCAGCAATGGTTTTTAATGAATCAACATGAGCATTGGGAGGCAGTGCTGGCCTTACTTTTTCATCATCCTGTCCAAGGCACCCCTCTGCTATGCAGTCATTCCATAGAGGAGTGAATGCAAATATAATCTGGTATTTTCTTCGGACGTTCTCATAGTTGAACCACTTCTTCACCCAGTGATTGAGAATCTTTCGTAGCCTGTTGTTTCTCTCTTGAGCAGTTTCTACTCCAGGTGGAGTCTTGTAAGTTTTAGGGTTAGACATCTCAGTTGCGGTGTTCCTCTCTCTACCGCGACCACCATTCTTAGGATTTCCATCAGAGAATAGGGTTTTGGAGTCTGTGACAAGCTCGTCCTCTGGCTGGCTGTGTGCTGAGGGAATATCATCATCTTCTTTAGCAAATTCTGATTCGACCTTTTTCTTTGGTGCTTTTGGCGGCTTCGCTTATTTTCTTTTAGCCACCTTTGCTTTGTCAGCCACACACGGCTAATGTGGAATTTCTTCCTCAGACCCGGAATGCTCATCCGCACTATATGCCATGACCACTCCTGAGTGAAAAACACAAATTTGAAAGAAAATAGGAAGAAGTCACAAACATGCACATAAGCATTGTGATTCAAAACAGATAGTTTTTTCCGGAAGAAACGAGAGATCCATGGCATACACTTAGCAAGATATCATCGAGAGAATTGCCATATGCCCTAAGACAAAATAAAAATTTCTCTATCCTTTCGGAGTGTAGCAAATGAACCCTAGATCCAAAAGACTGGTATGAAGAACTACTACAAACCGCACAAGTCATTGCTTAGTGAATCCTAAGGATCTACCGCAAGAAACTAAAACAAGTTAAATGGCGTCGGGACGAATTGCCCTAGAATAGAAGAGGGATAGGGAAAGTTCTAGATCTGTACACCCTAACTCGGCAGTACATATCAACTACGGCAGCGCGGGAGAGAAGAGTTACCGCACTGGCGCAACCAACAGTGACAGAGCTTCGCCGGAGTTGCACGGCGAGGCTTGTCGTCGACGCTGCTTCGAGCTCGGGCTCAGGAGGAGAGTGAGAGGAGAGTTTGAGGCCAAACAAAGAAAGAACTAAGGAAGAAGAGACATAGATAGGGGGTTAATATAGCTTGAGGGAGAAACTGCCCACTCTGAAATCTACGGCCGAAAAACCCGGGATGTTCCACATTTAACGGACAGGATCACGATCGTGAGATCGTGGGCACGTGTCAGCCGTTTCCTGCGAAAATATCGGTAACTGAACTGACAGCCGAAGGGTTTGAGGAAGCGCAAGCACCAAAGCAGATGAAATTTTGAAGTTGATTTCATTCACGATCAAGGATGTCGGAGTGAAGTCACCTTTAGATCAAGTTGCATGTTTATGACACGAAGAACCGAGTAAAAACCAGAAGAAGAACTGACTCGAAACATAATACCAAATGAAGTAAAGCACTAACACTTTGAATGAAAACACAGAAAGTAAGCACCAACAATAATTGATCTCATGGCTTGTGATAAACATGATATATCCCTGAGAGAATTTCCTGCATGAGAGGATTAGTTCTTCTTCACAACCCACACTTGCGTGGGGGTGAGGATTTCATTTGCTTGAATTGAGTGGGGGTATTGCTTCGGTGAGGCATGCAAGATACCTGTGCACTTTGATGATAATCATATGAATATGCATTGAAGTTATTTCCAGATGCATGTAAGTAATGATTTGAAGATGTACGCCTGTAATCCATCTGACATAGGTTAGGATGACAATCATTTGAGAATAGTGCTCGAGTAGGCTGAGAATGATAACCATTTCCTCGTCGAGAGTTATCCTGCACAGTCAGGTTAGCAGTGTCATGACCCACAAGTATAGCAGATCTATTGTAGTCCTTTCGATAGTTAAGAGTGTCGAACCCAATGAGGAGTAGAAGGAAATGACAAGCGGTTTTTAGCAAGGTATTCTTTGCAAGCACTGAAATTATCGGTAACAGATAGTTGTGTGATAAGATAATTCGTAACGGGTAACAAGTAGCAAGTGTAACTAAGGTGCAGCAAGGAGTCCCAATCCTTTTTGTAGGAAAGGACAAGCCTGGATGAACTCTTATATAAAGGAAAGCGCTCCCGAGGACACATGGGAATTATTGTGAAGTTAGTTTTCATCATGCTTATATGATTCGCGTTCGTTACTTTGATAATTTGATATGTGGGTGGACAGGTGCTTGGATGCTGCCCTTACTTGGAAAAGCCTCCCATTGATGATTAACCCCTCTCGCAAGCATCCACAACTACGAAAGAAGAATTAAGATAAATCTAACCATAGCATGAAACATGTGGATCCAAATCAGCCCCTTACGAAGCAACACATAAACTAGGGTTTAAGCTTCTGTCACTCTAGCAACCCATCATCTACTTATTACTTCCTAATGCCTTCCCCTAGGCCCAAATCATGGTGAAGTGTCATGTAGTCGACGTTCACATAACACCACTAGAGGAGAAACAACATACATCTCATCAAAATATCGAACAAATACCAAATTCACATGATTACTTATAACAAGAGTTCTCCCATGTCTTCAGGAACAAAGGTAACTACTCACAAAGCATGTTCATGTTCATAATCAGAGGGGTAATAAATATCATTAAGGATATGAACATATGATCTTCCACCGAATAAACCAACTAGCATCAACTACAAGGAGTAATCAACACTACTAGCAACCCATAGGTACCAATCTGAGGTTTTGAGACAAAGATCAGATACAAGAGATGAACTAGGGTTTGAGAGGAGATGGTGCTGGTGAAGATGTTGATGGATATTGACCCCCTCTCAATGAGAGGATCGTTGGTGATGACGATGGCTTAGATTTCCCCCTCCGAGAGGGAAGTTTTCCTGGCAGAACAACTCTGCCGGAGCCCTAGATTGCTTCTACCCAGGTTCCGCCTCGAGATGGCGGCGCTTCGTCCCGAAAGCTTCCTTATGATTTTCTAGGTCAAAAGACATCATATAGCAGAAGATGGGCACCGAAGGCCTGCCAGGGGGCACACAAGCCCTGGGGGCACGCCCCAGGCTTGTGGCCACCTGGTGGGTCCCCCTCTGGTATTTCTTCGCCAAATATTTTTTATATATTCCAAAATAATTCTCAATAAATTTTTAGGACTTTTGGAGTTGTGCAGAATAGGTCTCTCAGATTTGCTCCTTTCCAGTCTAGAATTCCAGCTGTCGGCATTCTCCCTCTTCATGTAAACCTTGTAAAATAAGAGAGAAAAGGCATAAGTATTGTACCATAATGTGTAATAACAACCCATAATGCAATAAATATCAACATAAAAGCATGATGCAAAATGGACGTATCAACTCCCCCCAAGCTTAGACCTCGCTTGTCCTCAAGAGAAAGCCGAAATCGATAAATATGTCCACATGTTTAGAGATAGAGGTGTCGATAAAATAAAATACAGACATGAGGGCATCATGATCATCTTTAGAACAACAACATATATTGACATATATTTTCTTATGCTAAAGTGACAAGTCGTTCACAAGGTAAAGTATGAACCAAAAACTTTGCTGAAAACTAACAAACTATGATCTCAGTCATTGAAGCAATTGCAATTTATCAGAATATCGGAAAGAGTCAATGTAAGAGCTTTTGTATAGCAAGTCCACATACTCAACCATCTATTAGTATTTCATAATTGCTAACACTCACGTAATACTTATGAGTTCAAAGCCTCAGTAGGACACAAAGAAAGACATGGGCTTATAGTTTCGCCTCCCAACCTCTTACCTCAAGGGTAATGTAAACAATAATACTTTATGATGACCTACATCTGAGTGGATATATATATCTGGATCTTTCCTCAACATATAGTGCTTGCCAAAAAGGAAAAGTGTAAAAAGGAAAGGTGAAGTTCACCATGACTCTTGTATAAGGGTAGAAAGTAAAAGATAGGCCCTTCGCAGAGGGAAGCAGAGGTTGTCATGTGCTTTTATGGTTGGATGCACAAAATCTTAATGCAAAAGAACATCACTTTATATTGCCACTTGTGATAAAGAACTTTATTATGCAGTCCGTCGCTTTTATTTCTTCCATATCAAAAGTTCGTATAAAGCTTATTTATTCACACTAAAAGATCATACATATTTAGAGAGCAATTTTTATTGCTTGCACCGATGACAACTTACTTGAAGGATCTTACTCAATCCATAGGTAGATATAGTGGACTCTCATGGCAAAACTGTTTTAAGGGATATTTGGATGCACAAGTAGTATCTCTACTTGGTGCAAAAGATTTGGCTAGCATAAGAGGGAAAGCAAACTCAACATGTTGGAGGATACACGATAATATAACTTCTATTCGGATATAAGAAAACATAACCCATTATGTTGTCTCCCTTGTCCAACATCAATGTAATATTTTAATGAGTGCTCACAATCACAAAAGATGTCCAAGATAGTATATTTATATGTGAAACCTCTCTTTCTTTATTACTTCCTATTAATTGCAACAATGACCAAAACTATGTTTGTCAACTCTCAACAAATTTTATTCATCATACCCTTTATATGTGAAGTCATGACTTTCCATAAGATCATTATATAATATTTTTATTTCTTTTATTCTCTTCTTTTTCTCAAGATCATAGTGTAGCGACCAAACCTCAAATGGTCCAATCTTTGTGCTCCAGTGTCATCCCTGGATCAGTAATGCTGACACCGCACAATACTTGAAGGATTTATAACAGAGTAGCAATCACACACTTATTACAACGAGTGTCTCAGAAGAGAACTTATTACAATAAAATATGGCTTAAGGCCATCTAATAACGATAACAGCGGAAGGCTTGGAAGGTAAGTGAGTCCATCAACTCCAACGGCATCACTGAGTATAGAACCACGACCTAAAGGCACCTTACTCGTCGTCTGAAAAGTCTGCAACATGAACGTTGCAGCCCGAAACGGGTTAGCACATGGAATATGCTGGCAAAGTAACACATAGAGAGCAATGAAATAATAAGGCTATACTACATGCATATTTGGCTGGTGGAAAGCTCTATGGTTACAGTTTTTTGCGTAAAGCCAATTTTTCCCTACTGCAAAGGAATAAATTTTATTTAACTATCATGGTAGTTGTTAAATATTGAGAGTGTAGACACCCTCTCAATCCCAATTAAGTATCATCATTAACCCAACAAAATTAATTAGAGTAACATGATGAGATTCACATGATAATCCAAGTACTAGATACTCAAGTTGTCCATAACCGGGGACACGGCTAACCATGACTAGTTTATACACTCTGCAGAGGTTTGCGCATTTTTCCCCACAAGACTCGATCTCCTCCGTTGAGATTCTCGCACTACATGGTGTTTGAGAAACGGATGACCAAGACATAGTCTTTCAGAAGCGCTTGCACCTTACGAACGGGTAGACCGTACCAACCTACATCCCCTACATATGCTAGTCTACCACTGTAAGAGTTCGCATGACTTAGTCAACTATGCTAGAGCCCATAGTAGCTTGTGGCTGCACACGGAAGTTTTTAGTATGAATAATCTCATGATCCCTTTGAGCCTGGGTGGCGGTCCAAAAGAAAACAGGCAATCGCTGGAATACCCAGGTGTCTCAGTCCACCTAGATGTGTGTTTAAGTTGCCACCTTAGATAAACCATTAATTTTTAACAATCTCACATCTGTCATGGATACACTCACCCAATCCACGTCTACTAGCATAGCATGGCATAATAAGCAAACGTAGAAGTAACTCCCAAAGGTTTGATAATAAAACAGGTAATAGGTACTACCTCATCTACTCCCCAAAACCCTCAATTTAATTAGATCATAATCATGCAATGTGTGAGGATTGATCTAATACAATAAAAACTGGGTAGTAGGAGGTATGATCAAAGTGTTACTTGCCTTGCTGATGATCCGCAAAACCTAGCGATTCGAAGTAGCAAGCGGCGCACTCTGGGTACTCTATCGCAAACAAACAAGCATACAATAAGTACTCATCTAATGCACAAGTAAAACTCAAATAAAAGATCTAACCAGATAGTTCAACTTAAGAACTCCGGTTGGCAAAAAGGATCAAATCGAACGAAGCAACGAAAGACAAACGGCAAAAGAAACAAGCTTCGTTTACTATTCTGGATCTAGGTCAAATTTTACAGAGGCAAAAACTTGTTTGAGTTGGTTAAGCGGAAAGAGGGTTTCGAGACGAAACTCCAAGCGCTTGAATCGCCTGATTTCGATAAACGAGCGAAAAGTTATACTAAAACGAAAATCGGATCAGAAATCACGATCAGAAATAATCGCGGAAAATCCGAGAAAAAAGAAAAACGACGAACAGATTAACGAACGAACATTCGTTATCTGGATCTAAACGATGAACGCGTTCGTTAAAACGAACGAACGACCGAACACTCGCTAAATAAACTAAACCGAAAAAACCGATCTAACTAAAAAAACGAATCTAAAAAAACCGATGAAAAACCGAACGGTTTTTCTAAAAAAAAACGGCAGCGGGGCAACCTCGGCGGGCGGGCCCGGTGGCGGCGGCGCGCTGCGGCGGCGGCGGGGGGCGACGGCGGCGGCGGTGGCTAGGGTTAGGCTTTGCGGGGCGGCGGCGGCTTGGGCTAATCGGGCCCCGGGGTGGCGCTATATAAAGGGCCCGGCCGGTAGGAGTCCGGGCCGAAACCGGCTCTAAGTCGGTTCGCACTTTTTTTAAAATAATTTTCATGCAGAAAAACAAACAAAAGAAATACTAAACGGACTCCAAAAAATCCTGAAATAAATTTTCCCCGGCTTCTAAAATCAAGCCGCACATGATGAACATTTATTTGGGGCCTAAATGCAATTTTGAAAAACGCGCATTTTTCCTAAATTCAAATAAAATAGCAAATAAATCCAAAATAAAATCTTATTTGATTTTATTATTAAATCCCCAATATTTCTTTATTTTGGGAAAGTCATTTTATTCCCTCTCTCATAATTTTGTAATAGAAATAATTGAAGATAAAATAAATAAAATCAAATGATCCTATTTTTCCAAATTTGAGAAAACTCAAATATAAAAATAACGAAATCCCCAACTCTCTTCGAGGGTCCTTGAGTTGCGTAGAATTTCTAGGATCAACCAAAATGCAATAAAATATGATATGCAAAGATGATCTAATGTATAACATTCCAAATTGAAAATTTGGGATGTTACACATAGTAAGAAAGCAAAGACCTCAAATCAAAACTACTTCTTATTATATAACTCACAGACTCGATTACATAGATGGAACACAAAGCAAAGCTCAAAACTAGATCATACTAAAACTTTATTCTACTTAAACCGAGATATAACCAAAAGGAGCAAACTAAGAAAAATGATAAAGGTAAAGATGTGATGGTGATATGATACCAGGGCACCTCCCCCAAGCTTGGCAGTTGCCAAGGGGAGTGCCCATACCCATGTACTCATTTTTCCTTCTTTGAAGGTGGTGATGATGGAGTTGATGATGTTGTAGGCTTGTCCTTTCTCCTCAGCTTACACTTGAGGATGGAATTTCCCTCCTTCAGGTCATCGATCTCCTGCTCTAGTATTAATATATTTTTGCATAGTTCTTGCTTATTCTCCTGCAAAAGATGAAAAGGGATAAACTTGATCTTAGGTTTCTTTGCTTTATTGGGGAGACTTGACCTTTTGAACTCCACGTGCATACCCCCAGGTTGGGGTAGCGAGACTTCCTCTTCATCAAAACTTGTCTCTTCCTTTCCCTTTGAATTGTAGTCTTCTTCTTCCTCCGTGGTCCAACAATAATGCTCCACATCCCCGTAAACCTTGGGGTCTGCAATGTAATCAACTACATAGCTCTCTCCCTACGAATCTTGGGGACGGCATGCCTTCAGATCTGTCAGAAAAACAGTTTGAAACAAAAACAAGGGATTTTGCCATGATACGGTGGTCAAAACCTTCGGGAGAATATATAATGAATTTTTACCGACCAGAAGGAGTGTAGTACAAGAAAACAGAGTCCGGAGGGTACAAGAGGTGGCCACAAGCCTGGGAGGCGCCCCCAGGGGGGTAGGGCGCGCCCCCAGGGCTTGTTGCCTCCTTGTGTACTTGTCAGACTACTTTTAATTTTCCTATTTTTTAATATTCCAAAACAGAGTAAAATTGCCATTGAAAAGTTTCAGAGTCGGTTTACTTACCATACCACATATCTATTCCTTTTCGGAGTCTGAAACATTCTCGTAGATCTCCCTTATGTACTCCTCCGGTGTTATGGTATTAATAATATTGGTTTCAACGTTTATGGGAGTACCTCAGATATAATGTTTGATTTTTTTTGTCCATTTACCACCTCCGGGTTGGTGCCTTCGGCGTTGTTGATTTTGATGGCACCAGAACGGTAAACCTCCTCGATAATATAAGGACCTTCCCATTTAGAGAGAAGTTTTCCTGCAAAAAATCTTAAACGAGAATGTATAGCAAGACATGGTCACCTACATTGAATACACGCTTTTGTATCCTTTTGTCATGCCATCGTTGATGTCTACTACGCAACCTTCTTCTTGTAGACTCGTGTTGGGCCTCCAAGCGCAGAGTTTTGTAGGATAGTAGCAAATTTCCCTCAAGTGGATGGCCTAAGGTTTATCAATCTGTGGGAGGCGTAGGATGAAGATGGTCTCTCTCAAACAACCCTGCAACCAAATAACAAAGGGTCTCTTGTGTCCCCAACACACCCAATACAATGGTAAATTGTATAAGTGCACTAGTTCAGCGAAGAGATGGTGATACAAGTGTAATATGGATGGCAGAAATATTTTTTTATAATTTGAATAAATAAAACAGCAAGGTAACTAGTAGTAAAAGTGAGCATAAACGGTATTGTAATGCTTGAAAACAAGGCCTAGTGTTCATACTTTCACTAGTGCAAATTCTCTCAACAATGATAACATAATTGAATCATATGTAAATCCCTCAACGTGCGACAAAGAATCACTCCAAAGTTTCTACCGAAGAATGTAGGATGAAAACATGCATCAACCCCTATGCATAGATTACCCCAATGTCACCTCGGGAATCCGCGAGTTGAGTGCCAAAACATATATCAAGTGAATCAGTAGAACATTCCATTGTCACCACAGATATCCCATCGCAAGACATACATCAAGTGTTCTCAAATCCAACACTCAATCCAACATAACGAAACCTCAAAGAGTGTGACTCAATTCATCACAAGAAGGTAGAGGGGAAGAAACACCATATGATCCAACTATAGTAACAAAGCTCGCGGTGCATCAAGATCATGCCAAGTCAAGAACACAAGAGAGAGAGGAAATACATAGCTACTAGTACATACCCTCAGCCTCGAGGGTGGACTACTCCCTCCTCATCATGGTGGCCGCCAGGATGATGAAGATGGCCTGGTGATGGTTTCCCTCTCTGGCAGGGTGCCGGAACGGGCTCCTGATTGGTTTTCGTGGCTACATAGGCTTGCGCCGGTGGAACTTCCGATCTAGGTTTCTTTCTGGAGGTTTCTATATTTATAGGATTTTTTGGCATCGGAAACAAGTTAGGGGGTTCCCGAGGAGTCCACAAGCCAGGGGCGCGCCCTAGGGGGGCGCCCCTAGGCTTGTGGTCGCCTGGGACTCTTCTGGGCCTACTCCAATGCTCCATGGGCTTTTTTTGGTCCATCAAAAATCACCGGGAATTTTCAGCTCATTTGGACTCTGTTTGATATTCCTTTTCTGTAGAACTCAAAACAAGGGAAAACAGAAACTGACACTGGGATCTAGGTTAATAAGTTAGTCCCAAAAATAATATAAAATAGCATATTAATGCATATAAAACATCCAGAACAGATAATATAATAACATGGAACAATCAAAAATTATAGATACGTTGGAGACATATCAAGCATCCCCAAGCTTAATTCCTGCTTGTCCTCGAGTAGGTAAATAATAAAAACATAATTTTTGATGTGGAATGCTACCTAGCATATTTATCAATGCAATCTTCTTTATTGTGGCATGAATATTCAAATCCATAAGATTCAAAACAAAAGTTTAATATTGACATAAAAACAATAATACTTCAAGCATACTAATAAAGTAATCATGTCTTCTCAAAATAACATGGCCAAAGAAAGTTATCCCAACAAAATCATATAGTCTGGCTATGCTCTATCTTCATCACACAAAATATTTCATCATGCACAACCCCGATGACAAGCCAAGAAATTGTTTCATACTTTTGATGTTCTCAAACCTTTTCAACTTTCACGCAATACATGAGCGTGAGCCATGCATATAGCACTATGGTGGAATAGAGTATGGTGGAGGTTGTGAGGAGAAACCAAAAAAGGAGAAAGTCTCACATCAACTAGGCAAATTAACGGGCTATGGAGATGCCCATCAATATATATCAATGTGAGTGAGTAGGGATTGCCATGTAACAGATGCACTAGAGCTATAAGTGTATGAAAGCTCAAAAAGAAACTAAGTGGGTGTGCATCCAACTCGCTTGCTCACGAAGACCTAGGGAAATTTGAGGAAGCCTATCATTGGAATATACAAGCCAAGTTCTATAATGAAAAATTCCCACTAGTATATGAAAGTGACGACATAGGAGACTCTCTATCATGAAGAACATGGTGCTACTTTGAAGCACAAGTGTGGTTAAAGGATAGTAACATTGTCCCTTATCTCCATCTCTCTCATTTTTTATTTTGGTCCCTTTGGCCTCTTTTTTGTTTTTTTTGTTTGGGCTCTTTAGCCTCTTATTATTATTATTATTATTATTATTCGTTCGGATCCTCATCCCAACTTGTGAGGGAATCATAGTCTCCATCATCCTTTTCCTCAATGGGAAAATGCTCTAATAATGATGATCATCACACTTTTATTTACTTTACAACTCAAGGATTACAACTCGATACTAGAACAAAGATATGACTCTATACGAATGCCTCCGGCGGTGTACCCGGATGTGCAATGATCAAGCGACATGTATAAAAAAATATGAACGGTGTCCAAGCCACAAATACCATGCCAACTACATGATCATGCAAAGCAATATGGCAATGATGGTATGTGTCATAATAAACGGAACGGTGGAAGTTACATGGCAATATATCTCAGAATGGCTATGGAAATGCCATAATAGGTAGGTATGATGGCTGTTTTGAGGAAGGGATATGGTGGGTTTAATGCACCGACGGAAGTTGCGCGGTACTAGAGAGGCTAGCAATGGTGGAAGGGTGAGAGTGCGTATAATCCATGGACTCAACATTAGTCATAAAGAACTCAAAAACTTATTGCAAAAATTTATTAGCCATCAAAACAAAGTACTACAAGCATGCTTCTAGGGGGATAGATTGGTAGGAAAAGACCATCGATCATTCCCTACCGCCACTCATAATGAAGACAATCAAAAAATAAATGATGCTCCGACTTCATCACATAACGGTTCACCATACGTGCATGCTTCGGGAATCACAAACCTTAACACAAGTATTTCTACCAATCCACAATTAATCACTAGCATGACTCTAATATCACCATCTTTATATCTCAAAACAAATGCAAGGAATCAAACTTCTCATCTATTCAATGCTCTTTATAAAAGTTTTTATTATATCCCTCTTGCAACTGACAAACTACTCAAAAAGATATAAGTGAAGATCAATAAGTAGTTGAATAATTATGTAGCTGTGTGAAGACTCTCTCTCATAAATAAAATTTCAGATCCTAAGTACTTTATTCAAACAACAAGCAAAAAAATGACATTCCAAGGATAGCACATATCATGCGAAGAAGCCAAAACTTAGGCTCAACAAAAACTGACCGATAGTTGTTGAAGAAGAAAGGTGAGATGCCAACCGGGGCATCCCCAAGCTTAGATGCTTGAGACTTCTTGAAATATTAACTTGGGATGCCTTGGACATCCCCAAGCTTGAGCTTTTGTGTTTCCTTAATTCCTCTCATATCATGGTTTCCCTACATCTTAAAAACTTCATCCACACAAAACTCAACAAGAACTCGTGGGACAAGTTAGTATATATCAATGCAATAACCTTATCATTCTCTACTGTAGCAAGTCACTAAAATTATTATTCAACATTTCATACTAAATGCCTCTGCATATTTAATACTCCTATCCTCAAATAGAATCATTAAATAAGCAAACATATGCAAATGATTCAAACATAACAAAAATCTATCCAAACAAAACAATTTGTAAAGAGTGCAAGAGGAATCATATTTCTTTAACTCCAAAAATTCTGAAAAATTACCACACCGTAGAAAGTTTGTTGTTACTCATAGTGTAAATATTTCAGGATTTTATCACATTCCAAATATTCACAAATATTCAGATAATGATAGAAAACTTTCTGTTTTCAAAACAACAACATATAGTCTTGCAAGATAAGCATGGCAAAGGCTATACTTGACCTTTTAATTGAACTAAAAGGCGCAAAAAATATTCTAAATAGCAGCAAGCAAATCTCAACAAAAGAAAATGACGCTCCAAGCAAAACTCATATCATGTGGTGAATAGAAATATAGCCTCAAGTAATTTTACCGATGGATTGAAGACAAAAGAGGGGATGCTATCCAGGGCATCCCCAAGCTTAGTTGCTTGGGTATTCCTTGAATATTACCTTGGGGTGTCTTGGGCATCCCCAATCTTAGTCTCTTTCCACTCCTTATTCCATAGTCCACCAAAACTTCACCCAAAACTTGAAAATTTCACAACACAAAACTCAACAGAAAACTCGTAAGCTCCGTTAGTATAATAAAGCAAATCACCACTCAGGTAATGTTGTTAACTCATTCTAAATTTATATTGGTGTTATATCTACTGTATTACAACTCCTCCATGGTTCATACCCTCCGATACTACCCATAGATTCATCAAAATAAGCAAACAACACAATGAAAATAGAATCTGTCAAAAACATAACAATCTGTAGTAATCTAGAAACTTCGTATACTTCTGTAACTCCAAAAATTCTGAAAAATTAGGAAAAAATGGGAAATTTGTATATCAATCTTGTGCGGAAAAACAGGATTTTATCTTGCTTCTGTAAAAAATGAAAATTATTGTACTAGGCACATTTTTTTTGTTTTTCAGCAAAATCAAATCAACTATCACCATAGACCATCCCAAAGGTCTTACTTGACACTTTATTGAAACAAAAGATATAAAACATGATTACTACAGTAGAATAATCATGTGAAGACACAAAAAACAGTAGGGGAAAATATTGCGTTGTCTCCCAACAAGCGCTTTTCTTTAATTTGTTTTAGCTAGGCATGATAATTTCAATGATGCTCACAAAGAAGTAAAGAATTGAAACACAAATATAGCATCATGAATCACATGGCAAGCACATTTAAGCCTAACAAACTTCCTATGCATAGGGATTTTGTGATCAAACAATTTATGGGAGCAAAAAGCAACTAGCATAGGAAGGCAAAACAAGCATAACTTCAAAACCTTCAACACACAGAGAGGAAACTTGATATTGTTGCAACATGTAAAAGCATATGTTCCTCTCTCATAATAATTTTCAGTATCATCATGAATGAATTCAACAATATAACCATCACTTAAAGCATTACTTTCATGATGCACACGCATAGTAATTTTATCACTCTCCACATAAGCAAATTCCTTCTCATTTCATAATAGTGGGAGCAAACTCAACAAAATAAGTACCATAATAAATTTTCTCATCAAGACTTGGGGGAGAAAAAAACCATCTTCATCAAAAATAGCATCCTCATGCTTATGGCTTTGCATATTACTAGTGGATATTCAAAGAATTCATACTAACAACATTGCAACCATGCTCATCATTTAAAGATTTAGTGCCAAACATTTTATGGACTTCTTCTTCTAGAACTTGAGTACAATTTTCCTTTCCATTGTTTTCACGAAAGACATTAAAAAGATGAAGCATATGAGGCAACCTCAATTCCATATTTTTTGTAGTTTTCTTCTATGGACTAAACTAGTGATAAAACAAGAAACGAAAAGATTCAATTGTAATATCTAAAGATATACCTTCAAGCACTCACCTTACCGGCAACGGCGCCAGAAAAGAGCTTGATGTCTACTATGCAACCTTCTTCTTGTAGACTCGTGTTGGGCCTCCAAGAGCAGAGTTTTGTAGGGCAGTAGAAAATTTCCCTCAAGTGGATGACCTAAGGTTTATCAATCCCTGGGAGGTGTAGGATGAAGATGGTCTCTCTCAAACTACCTGCAACCAAATAACAAAGGGTCTCTTGTGTGCCCAACACACCCAATACAATGGTAAATTGTATAGGTGCACTAGTTCGGCGAAGAGATGGTGATACAAATGTAATATGGATGGTAGAAATATATTTTTATAATCTGAATAAATAAAATAGCTAGGTAACTAGTAGTAAAAGTGAGCATAAACGGTATTGCAATGCTTGAAAACAAGGCCTAGGGTTCATACTTTCACTAGTGCAAATTCTATCAACAATGATAACATAACTGAATCATATGGAAATCCCTCAACGTGCGACAAAGAATCACTCCAAAGTTTCTATCGGAGAACGTAGGATGAAACCGTGCATCAATCCCTATGCATAGACTACCCCAATGTCACCTCGGGAATCCACGAGTTGAGTGCCAAAACATACATCAAGTGAATCAATAGAACATCCCATTGTCACCACAGATATCCCATCACAAGATATACATCAAGTGTTCTCAAATCCAACACTCAATCCAACATAACGAAACCTCAAAGAGTGAGACTCAATTCATCACAAGAAGGTAGAGGGGAAAGAAACACCATATGATCCAACTATAGTAACAAAGCTCGCGGTGCATCAAGATCGTGCCAAATCAAGAACACGAGAGAGAAAGAGAGATCAAAGACATAGCTACTGGTACATACCCTCAGCCCCGAGGGTGGACTACTCCCTCCTCATCATGGTGGCCGCCGGGATGATGAAGATGGCCTCCGGTGATGGTTTCCCCCTCCGGCAGGGTGCCGGAATGGGCTCCCGATTATTTTTTGTAGCGATCCGACCTCAGATGGTCAAATCTCTGTGCATAAGTGTCATCCCTGGATCGGTAATGCTGACACACAGAGTACTCAAGGATTTATAACAGAGTTCAATCACATACTTATTACATCGAATGTCTCAAAATAGAACTTATTACAATAATATGGCTTAAGGCCATCTAAATAACATAACAGCGGAAGCTTCGAAGGTAAATGAGTCCATCAACTCCAACGACATAGCGGAGTGCACGACAACGACCTAGCGCACCTTACTCTTCGTCTGAAAACTCTGCAACATAATACGTTGCAGCCTGTGTAGGTCAACACATGGAATATGCTGGCAAAATAACACTATAGAGCAAGAGCATGAAACAGCTATAACTATATGCATATATGGCTGGTGGAGGCTCTATGGTTATTTTTGCAGAAAGCTAGTTTTTCCCTACAACAAAGGAATATATTTTATTTAACTACAAAGTTTGTTGAAAACATTGAGAATGGTAACCCCATCTCAATTCCCAAATTAATAATCAATAACCCAACAAGTTAATTAAGTAAAGTGATGAGATCAACATAATAATTCAAGCACCAGATACTCAAGATGTCCATAACCGAGGACACGGCTAATCATGATTAGTTTGTAAACTCTGCAGTGGTTTGCACACTTTTCCCCACAAGACTCGATCTCCTTCGTTGGATTTCTCACACTACATGATGTTTGAGAAACAGATGACCGAGACACAGTCTTTCAGAAGCATTAACTCTTTACGACGGGTAGACCGTACCGCCTACAATCCCTTACATCTGCTAGTCTACCACTGAAAGAGGTCACACAACATACTCAACTGTGCCAGAGCCCATAATGGCTTGTGGCTGCACATGGAAGTTTCTAGCATTAATAACATAATGATCCCTTTGAGCCTGTGTGGCGAACCATAGGAAAATCACATGGATACCCCCGGATCTCCTTGGACAACACTGGATTCCCCAGGTGCCCACAAACCAATCCACCCAGATATGCATTAAAGTAGCCACCTTAAGTAATCACTTAGTTCATAATAATACTCACATCTGTCATGAATCACTCAAACCAAACCACGTCTACGAGCATAGCATAAGTATAGTAAGCGTAACGTAGTAACTCCCAAGGTTTGAATAAACGGGCAATAGGTACTGCCTCAACAACTACTTCCCAATTCCCACATGTTAATCAGATCCTACTCATGCAATGTTTGAGGGTTGAAACTAATGCATAAAAACTGGGTAAGAAAGGGGTACGATCAAAGTGTTACTTGCCTTCCTGACGATCTGGAAACCCTAGTGACTCGTAGTAGCATGC
The DNA here is from genome assembly GCF_056163025.1 of Triticum urartu. Lineage (NCBI taxonomy): Eukaryota > Viridiplantae > Streptophyta > Magnoliopsida > Poales > Poaceae > Triticum > Triticum urartu. The sequence continues at coordinate 259,710,888 of NC_141873.1, forward strand.
TTCACACTCCGGAAACTTTATCGTAGACAAATATAGCATACATAAGATGCAAGGGTAAAACTCAAGGGAAAAGATCCAAACTGAAAGTTCAACTGAAAAACTTTGATTTGCAAAAAGAATCAATCGAAACAGAGCTACGAAACTCAAACTACGATCAAAAGAAGTTTGAAACTCAAATCTGCTTGAAACCAAAATTTAAATTGTCAAAGTCATGTTCAAGTTGATTAACTGGAAAGAGTGGAACAAGACAAAGATTTTGGCGTTGGTTTCACTGGATTTGGATAAACGAGCAAAAAGTAACGAGGGTTTGAAGATCAGGGACTAATCTGTGATAAAAGTATTAACGGATAGGTCCCTGGTTGAAAATTAAAATAAAAGGAAAAACCTAACGAACGAATGTTCGCTAACAGAACTAAACGAACGAATTCATTCATTAAAACGAACTAAACAAAGAACACTCGCTAATTAACCTAATAAATAAAAAAACCGATCTAATCTAACTAACCGAAAAAAGAAAACCGAACGTAAACCGAACCAAAAAGAAAAAAACCGAACGGTCTTTTACCGGTCAACGACGGTGTCGGGGTCAACGGCGGGCGGCAGTATCCGGCGACGAACGTCGGCGGCGAGGCGAGGCGGCGGTGCGGTGGCACGGGTGGCGACGGTGAGCGGCAGTCCGTGGGCGGCGACGGTGGCAGCAACAGCAAGAAGTGGGTGGCGGGCGGCTGTGCGGGCTGCGGCAGCTGCGGGTCTGGGTGGGGAGTAGGCGGCAGGGCGGGTTATAAAGAGGGGGGGCTTGGGAAAGCGGGCAACGGTGGCGGTGCGAAGTCCGGCTCCCTACCGGAGTCCGGCGCGAGCACGGGGTCGGGCGAGGCGGTTGGCAGCGTGGGCCGGCTCGGCTGGGCCTTCGGCCCAGTCAGGCGAAGAAGTTTTTTTAAATAAATTTTTCCCGAAAGAAAAATCCTAATAAAATATAAAAGAAATTCTAAAAGTACCAGAAACAATTTTCACCGTCTAAACCTAATATTTAGAATAAGGTGAACATTTTTCTGGCCTAAAAATACAATTTTCAAAAATGCATATTTTTTCCTAATTCAAATAAAATAGCAAATAAAACACAATTAAAATAATAATTTGATTTTAAAATTTCTTCTCCAATATTCCTCTCTTTTGAAGAAGTCATTTCATCTTCTCTCCTTTATTTTGATTATCGGAAATAACTGGAGAGGAAAATATTTTAAAATTCAAATATGAAAATAAATGAAACCTCCAACTCTCTTCTTGGATCCTTGAGTTACTTAAGATTTCTAGGATCACAACCAAAATGCAAATAAAAATATGATATGCATATGATGACCTACGTATAACATCCAAATTGAAAATTGGGATGTTACAAATCTACCCCCCTTAAGATGAATCTCGTCCTCGAGATTCGGGTTGGCTAGAAAATAGGTGTGGGTGGTCTTTCCGTAGGTCTTCTTCTCGTTCCCAGGTGGCTTCATCCTCGGTATGGTGGCTCCACTGAACTTTGCAAAACTTAATAACCTTGCCGCGGGTAACTCGGATGGCAAACTTGAGAATCTTGACGGGTTTCTCCTTGTAGGTTAGGTCACTATCCAACTGTATTACTTCCAGGGGCACTGTATCTCTTAGAGGAATATCGGCCATCTCCGCATGGCACTTCTTCAATTGGGAAATGTGAAACACATCATGAACTCCTGATAAACCTTCGGGTAATCCCAACTTGTAGGCCACCTCTCCCATACGTTCCAAAACTCGGTATGGTCCTACAAATCTCGGGGCTAACTTTCCCTTAACTCCAAATCGTTTAACTCCTCGTAGTGGTGACACACGAAGATATGCTCTATCTCCAATCTCATAGACTACCTCCTTGTGTTTAGTATCGGCATAACTCTTCTGCCTGGACTGAGCTACCTTCAGTCTATCTCGAATCAACTTGACCTTCTCTTCAGACTCCTTAATTAGATCTGGTCCAAACAACTGATGGTCTCCGACTTCATCCCACATTAACGGTGTCTTGCATCTTCTTCCATACAAAGCTTCAAAAGGGGCCATCTTCAAACTAGCCTGATAGCTGTTGTTGTATGAGAACTCTGCGTAAGGCAAATTATCGTCCCAACTGGATCCATAATCTAGCACACAGGCTCTCAACATGTCCTCCAAAATCTGATTGACTCTCTCGGCCTGTCCATCGGTCTACGGATGAAAGGCTGTACTGAACCCAAAGTCTGGTGCAACTGATTCCAAACTTTGAGGTAAACTGTGTCACTCTATCTGACACGATGGTCCACGGAACTCCATGCAGACATACGATCCTGGTCATATATATCTTGGCCAACTTCGTGCTTGTATATGTGGTTTTCATGGGGATAAAGTGAGCTACTTTGGTCAAGAGATCAACTACTACCCAGATGGAATCATAACCTGATCTTGTCCTGGGCAATCCAGTAATGAAATCCATGCCAAGCTTGTCCCACTTCCATTCGGGTATTGGCATAGGCTGAAGTAATCATGCTGGCTTCTGATGTTCTGCCTTCACTTTCTGACATACATCACATACTGCTACATACTCGGCAATATCCTTCTTCATACCTGTCCACCAGAAATGTTCCTTCAAATCCAAGTACATCTTGGTGTTTCCGGGGTGAATCGAATATGGTGAGTCATGAGCTTCCTGAAGTATTAACTTCCTGATCTCCATGTTATTGGGCACATATACACGATCCTCAAACCATAAGGTTTCATGCTCATCCTCACGAAAACCCTTGGCTTTTTCTTTGTTCATTTTCTCCTTAATCTCAGCTATTTCCTTATCCTCTTTCTAAGCTTCTCGAATCTTTCCTAATAATGTAGACTGAACCTCCATTGCTGCAACAAAACCTCTTGAAACTATCTCCAAACGAAGTTCATTGAGATCGTCAACTAACTCTTGCGGTAATCCTCCACTTACGAGGGTATTGACATAACTCTTGCGGCTCAAAGTGTCTGCTACAACATTGGCCTTTCCTGGATGATAATGCAGCTTCATATCATAATCCTTTATGAGCTCTAACCATCTCCTCTGCCTGAGATTCAGCTCCTTCTGCATGAAGATATACTTCAAACTCTTATGATCCATGTATACATCACAATGGTTTCCAATCAGAAAATGTCTCCAGGTCTTGAGCGCATGCACTACGGCTGCTAACTCCAAATCATGCATGGCATAGTTCATCTCATGAGGTCGAAGCTGATGTGAGGCATATGAAACAACTCTTTCGTCTTGCATGAGTACACCTCCAAGTCCTAGGCGAGAAGCGTCGCAATACACTTGGAAATCCTTGCGTATATCTGGAAGAATTAGCACTGGGGCTGTAACCAAATGTTTCTTCAACTCCTGAAAACTGGCTTCACAATATTCAGTCCACTTGAACTTGGTGTCCGTCTTCAACAACTCTGTCATGGGTTTCGCAATCTTAGAGAAATTCTCTATGAACCTCCTATAATATCCCGCGAGTCCCAGAAAACTGCGGATCTCTCCTACTGAGGTGGGTGCCAACCACTCAATGACAGACTGAACCTTGGTGGGGTCTACTACTATACCTTCTCCTGATATAACATGTCCAAGAAATCCAACTTCCTTCAACCAAAACTCACATTTGCTGAATTTGGCATATAGCTGATGTTCTCTGAGCTTCTCGACAACTAATCGCAGATGTTCCTTGTGTTCCTCTTCATTCTTCGAGTACACCAAAACGTCATCAATGAACACCACAACAAACTTGTCCAAAAACTCCATGAACACCTTATTCATCATACTCATGAAATAGGTCGGGGCGTTAGTCAGTCCAAAAGACATGACCGTGTACTCATATAGCCCGTACCTTATGGTAAAAGCTGTCTTAGGTATATCCTGTTCTCGGATATTCAACTGGTGGTATCCTGATCGAAGATCGATCTTGGAGAATACTTTAGCTCCTTGCAGCTGGTCAAACAAATCATTGATCATCGGTAGTGGGTACTTGTTCTTGATCGTCACTTCATTCAATGCCCGATAATCAACAACCATTCTCAAAGATCCATCCTTTTTCTCAACTAGGAGCACTGGGGCTCCCCATGGAGCTGAACTTGGTCGGATATATCCTTTCTCCAGTAACTCCTTGATCTGTTTCTTAATTTCCTCCAAATCATTAGCGAGCATCCAGTATGGCCTCTTTGATATTGGTTCGGTGCCTGGCAACAACTCTATTAAAAACTCCATGTCTCGATCTAGCGGCATGCCTGGTAGTTCCTCTGGAAATACATCCGGGTAATCCTTCACAACATACACTTCTTCCTAAACAACTTTCGAGAGGGAATTTACTTGGGTCCTCCTTGGCGCATGCCTAGATACATACTTGATCCTCTTTCCCTCCGGGGTGGTGAGTAAAATTGACTTACTAGCACAGTCGATGTTTCCCCCATTCTTTGATAGCCAATCCATGCCTAGTATTATATCCAATCCTTGTGACTCCAAAATTATTAGGTCTGAGGGGAAAACATTGTTGGGGAACGTAATAATTTCAAAAAAATTCCTACGCACACGCAGGATCATGGTGATGCATAGCAAGGAGAGGGGAGAGTGTTGTCTACGTACCCTCGTAGACCGTTTGCGGAAGCTTTATATCAACGCGGTTGATGTAGTCGTACATCTTCACGATCCGACTGATCCAAGTACCGAAAGCACCACACCTCCAAGTTCTGCACACGTTCGGCTCGGTGACGTCCTCGCCTTCTCGATCCAGCAAGAGGGGCGAAGTAGTAGATGAGTTCCGGCAGCACGACGGCGTGGTGACGGTGTTGGTGAAGAACAATTTCCGCAGGGCTTCGCCTAAGCACTACAAAACCTATGACGGAGGATAAACTAGAGGGGACGGGTTTGCCAGCACATGGCTTGGTGTTTCTTGATGTGTCTTTGGTGCTAGCCCTGCCCCTCTATTTATATGTTGAGCCCTGGGGTCGAAACTTGGAGCAAAAGCCTCCTCAAAGTCGGTTTTGCCCGAAAGGCACGAGTCCCACTCGGACTCGAGGACCAAACGCCACAATCCTTGGCATCTGGCCCAGACGCCATGGGCCTCGGCGTCTGGCCCAGGGCCAGATGCCAGGGTCTCCGGCGTTTGGCCCCCTGGCCTCCGCAAAACTCCTTTTGCACCGACTTATAGCCCCGTGGGCCTGACCCCTTGGCCTAACCATATCATCTAATATATGAATCTTTACCTCCGGACCATTCTGGAGCTCCTCGTCATGTTCGTGATCTCATTTGGGACTCCGAACAACATTCGGTCACCAACATACATAACTCATATAATACTATATCGTCAACGAACGTTAAGCGTGCGGACCCTACGGGTTCGAGAACTATGTAGACATGACCGAGACACCTCTCTGGTCAATAACCAATAGCGGGACCTGGATGCCCATATTGGCTCCTACATATTCTACGAAGATCTTTATCGGTCAGACCGCATAACAACATACGTTGTTCCCTTTGTCATCGGTATGTTACTTTCCTGAGATTTGATTGTCGGTATCTCAATACCTAGTTCAATCTCGTTACCGGCAAGTCGCTTTACTCGTTTTGTAATACATCATCCCGCAACTAACTCATTAGTTGCAATGCTTGCAAGGCTTATAGTGATGTGCATTACCGAGTGAGCCCAGAGATACCTCTCCGACAATCGGAGTGACAAATCCTAATCTCGAAATACGCCAACCCAACAAGTACCTTCGGAGACACCTGTAGAGCACCTTTATAATCACCCAGTTACGTTGTGACGTTTGGTGGCACACAAAGTGTTCCTCCGGTAAATGGGAGTTGCATAATCTCATAGTCATAGGAACATGTATAAGTCATGAAGAAAGCAATAGCAACAAACTAAACGATCTTGTGCTAAGCTAACGGAATGGGTCAAGTCAATCACATCATTCTCCTAATGATGTGATCCCGTTAATCAAATGACAACTCTTTGTCTATGGCTAGGAAACATAACCATCTTTGATCAACGAGTTAGTCAAGTAGAGGCATACTAGTGACACTCTGTTTCTCTATGTATTCACACATGTATCATGTTTCCGGTTAATACAATTCTAGCATGAATAATAAACATTTATCATGATATAAGGAAATAAATAATAACTTTATTATTGCCTCTAGGGCATATTTCCTTCAAACATGGCTACCAATAGTTAATGGTAGCCGATCACACCATCGGCTGGCCATATACTCTGCTTCTGGTGAGCTTACTAACATGGGTGACCTAAGGGCTAAGGTTGGCAACTTAAACTTGTCCACAAATCCCCTTGATATGTATGAATGCGATGCACCAGTGTCGACAAGAACGAGAGCGGTAAATGACTTAATCAAAAACTTACCAATCACTGCGCCAGGCTGATCTTCAACCTCCTCCACGTTGATGTGGTTCACTTGACCTCTGGTGAAGGGATTGGGCTTCTTCCCAGAGTTTCCATTTCCATTGCCATTCTTCAACTCAGAACAATCATTGGCGTAATGTCCAGTCTTCCCACACTTGTAACAGGTGACATGACTCAGGTCCTTCTTAGCGGGTGTTGCTGGGTTGGAACGGTTCTGGCTGCTGCTTGCTCCATTCCCATTTCCATTCTTAGGGCCACTATGGTTATGTGAGCTTCCTCCATTATGAGTGTGGCCTCCATGGTTATGGGTGTAACCTCCCAAGTTAGGGGTAAAGCGAGGCTTCTGCTGAGCTCCAGAATTATACTTCCCTTCTCCTACTTCCTTTTGCGGCTCTCTATCTGTTGTTGCTTGCCTTCAATCATAAGAGCCCTATCTACTAACTCCTGGTAGTTAGTGAAGGTTGCCACCATCAACTGCATACTCAGCACATCGTTCAACCCTTCCATAAACTTCTCCTGCTTCACGGCATCTGTGGCCACATCCTCTGGGGCGTAGCAAGCTAGCTTGCTAAACTCATCCACGTAATGCCCCACGGTACGATTTCCCTGGCGTAAGTTGCGAAACTCACGCTTCTTCAGCTCCAGTGGAGACATGTGCAGTGCGTTATGCCTGCTGGAACTGATCCCAAGTGACATTGGCTATGGGGGAAGTGGCAGTGTAATTCTCCCACCATGAGGCTGCGGGTCCATCTAGTTGATGTGCGGCAAATCGCACCTTCTCAGCATCCATGCAACCTGCGGTGGTCAGCTCCCTTCCAATCCTGCAGAGACAGTCATCAGAAACAATCGGCCCGGTGCTACTGGAAAACACCGGCGGATTCAACCTCAAAAAACGGGCTAAGTTGTCAACTGGAGGAGGAGGTGGTGGGTTGTTGTTGTTGTTATTTGATACATCTCCAACGTATCTATAATTTTTGATTGCTCCATGCTATATTATCTTCTGTTTTGGATGTTTATGGGCTTTATTATACACTTTTATATTATTTTTGGGACTAACCTATTAACCCAGAGCACAGTGCCAGTTTCTGTTTTTTCTGCCTATTTTAGGGTTTCGAAGAAAAGGAAAATCAAACGGAGTCCAATTGACCTGAAACTTCATGGAACTTATTTTTGGAAGGAAAGCAACCCGGGAGACTTGGAGTCCACGTCAAGGGAGCTTCGAGGAAGCCACGAGGTAGGGGGTGCACCCACCCCCCTGGGCGTGCCCTCCACCCTCGTGGGCCCCTGGTGGCTCCCCTGACGTACTTCTTCCGCCTATATATCTCCATATACCCTAAAACGACCGGGGATCACAATAGATCGGGAGTTCCGCCGCCAGAAGCCTCCGTAGCCACCGAAAACCAATCTAGACCCGTTCCGGCACCCTGCCGGAGGGGGGAATCCCTCTCCGGTGGCCATCTTCATCATCCCGGTGCTCTCCATGACGAGGAGGGAGTAGTTCTCCCTCGGGGCTGAGGGTATGTACCAGTAGCTATGTGTTTGATCTCTCTCTCTCTCGTGTTCTTGAGGTGATACGATCTTGATGTATCGCGAGCTTTACTATTATAGTTGGATCTTATGATGTTTTCTCCCCCCTCTACTCTCTTGTAATGGATTGAGTTTCCTCTTTGAAGTTATCTTATCGGATTGAGTCTTTAAAGATTTGAGAACACTTGATGTATGTCTTGTCGCGTGTATCTGTGGTGACAATGAGATACCACGTGATTCACTTGATGTATGTTTTGGTGATCAACTTGCGGGTTCCGCCCATGAACCTATGCATAGGGGTTGGCACACGTTTTCGTCATGATTCTCCGGTAGAAACTTTGGGGCACTCTTTGAGGTTCTATGTGTTGGTTGAATAGATGAATCTGAGATTGTGTGATGCATATCGTATAATCATACCCACGGATACTTGAGGTGACATTGGAGTATCTAGGTGACATTAGGGTTTTGGTTGATTTATGTCTTAAGGTGTTATTCTAGTACGAACTCTAGGGCTGTTTGTGACACTTATAGGAATAGCCCAACGGATTGATTGGAAAGAATAACTTTGAGGTGGTTTCGTACCCTACCATAATCTCTTCGTTTGTTCTCCGCTATTAGTGACTTTGGAGTGACTCTTTGTTGCATGTTGAGGGATAGTTATGTGATCCAATTATGTTATTATTGTTGATAGGACTTGCACTAGTGAAAGTATGAACCCTAGGCCTTGTTTCAACGCATTGCAATGCTGTTTGTGCTCACTTTTATCATTAGTTACCTTGCTGTTTTTATATTTTCAGATTACAAATACCTTTATCTACCATCCATATTGCACTTGTATCACCATCTCTTCGCCGAACTAGTGCACCTATACAATTTACCATTGTATTGGGTGTTTTGGGGACACAAGAGACTCTTTGTTATTTGGTTGCAGGGTTGCTTGAGAGAGACCATCTTCATCCTACACCTCCTACGGATTGATAAACCTTAGGTCATCCATTTGAGGGAAATTTGCTACTGTCTTACAAACCTCTGCACTTGGAGGCCCAACAACATCTACAAGAAGAAGGTTGTGTAGTAGACATCAAGCTCTTTTCTGGCGCCATTGCCGGGGAGGTTAGCGCTTGAAGGTATATCTTTAGATCTTGCAATCGAATCTTTTTGTTTCTTGTTTTAGCACTAGTTTAGTTTATAAAAGAAAACTACAAAAAAATATGGAATTGAGTTTGCCTCATACGCTTCATCTTTTTAATATCTTTCGTGAGTATGATGGAAAGGAAAATTGTGCCAAAGTGTTAGAAGAAGAATGCATTAAAATGTTTGGCACTAAATATTTGAATGGTGAGCATGATTGCAATGTTGTTAGTATGAATTCCTTGAATATCAATGATGCTATTGATATGCAAAGCCACAAGCTTGGGGAAGCTATGTTTGATGAAGATGATATTTTTTGTCCCCCAAGTTTTGATGAGAAAATTTGTTATGATGAAAGCATGCGTCCTATTTATGATGATTATATTGATGGAGGTGGATTTGGAGAGGTCATGACTTTATTTGGTGATGAATCCACTATTCCGGAAAAGGTTCCAATTGATTATGAGAATAAAGTTGCTATCTATGATGATTATTGTGATGAATTGTATGCTATTAAGAATAATGATAACCATGAAACTTGTCATCAGGATTTTAGTTTTCAATTGGATTATGCCTCACATGATAGTTATTTTGTTGAGTTTGCTCCCACTACTATTCATGAGAAGAATTTTGCTTATGTGGAGAGTAATAAAATTTCTATGCTTGTAGATCATGAAAATAATGCTTTATGTGATAGTTATATTGTTGAATTAATTCATGATGCTACTGAAAATTATTATGAGGGAGGAATATATGCTTGTAGGAGTTGCAATAATATCAAGTTTCCTCTCTATGTGCTTAAAGTTTTGAAGTTATGCTTGTTTTACCTTCCTATGCAAGTTGATTCTTGTTTCCATAAGTTGTTTGCTCACGAAATCCCTATGCATAGGAAGTGGGTTAGACTTAAATGTGCTAGTCATATTCTTCATGATGCTCTCTTTATGTTCAATTCTTATCTTTTATGTGAGCATCGTTGAAAACATCATGCCTAGCTAGGGGCATTAAACGACAGCGCTTGTTGGGAGGCAACCCGACTTTATTTTTGTTCCTTGCTTTTTGCTCCTGTTTATTAATAAATAATTCATCTAGCCTCTGTTTATATGTGGTTTTATGCTTTTAATTAGTGTTTGTGCCAAGTATAACCTTTGGGAAGACTTGGGGAAAGTCTTGTTGATCATGCTGTAAAAAACAGAAACTTTAGCGCTCACGAGAATTGCTGCCATTTTTTATTGGAGAGTGCTATTTAGTTAATTATTTGTGCAGATGATTAATAGATAAATTCCTCACGTCCAGCAATTTATTTGAGAATTTTATGAGTTCCAGAAGTATACGTTTGATCCATATTACTACAGACTGTTCTGTTTTTGACAGATTCTGTTTTCTATGTGTTGTTGGCTTATTTTGATGAATCTATGGCTAGTAAAATAGTTTATAAACCATAGAGAAGTTGGAATACAGTAGGTTTAACACCAATATAAATAAAGAATGAGTTCATCACAGTACCTTGTAGTGGTGTTTTGTCTTCTTTCGCTAACGGAGCTTACGAGTTTTCTGTTAAGTTTTGTGTTGTGAAGTTTTCAAGTTTTGGGTAAAGATTCGATGGACTATGGAATAAGGAGTGGCAAGAGCCTAAGCTTGGGGATGCCCAAGTCACACCAAGGCAATATTCAAGGACAACCAAAATCCTATGCTTGGGGATGCCCCGGAAGGTATCCCCTCTTTCGTCTTCGTTCATCGGTAACTTTACTTGGAGCTATATTTTTATTCACCACATGATATGTGTTTTGCTTGGAGCGTCATTTTATTTTCTTTTGTTTTGCTTGCTGTTTGAATAAAATACCAAGATCTTAAATTATTAAATGTTAGAGTCTTCACATAGTTGCATAATTATTCGATTACTCATTGAGCTTCACTTATATCTTTCGGAGTAGTTTGTCATTTGCTCTAGTACTTCACTTATATCTTTTAGAGCATGGTTGTAAGAAATTGATGAACTCTCATGCTTCACTTAGATTATTTTGAGAGTCTTAAATAGCATGGTAATTTGCTTAAATAATCCTAATATTCTAGGCATCCAAGAATAATAGAAACTTTCATATAAGTGCATTGAATACTAAGAGAAGTTTGATGCTTGATGATTGTTTTGAGATATGGAGGTAATAATATCAAAGTCGTGCTAGTTGGGTAGTTGTGAATTTGAGGAATACTTGTGTTGAAGTTTGCAAGTCCTGTAGCATGCATGTATGGTAAACATTGTGTAACAAATTTGAAACATGAGGTGTTATTTGATTGTCTTTCTTATGAGTGGCGGTCGGGGACGAGCGATGGTCTTTTCCTACCAATCTATCCCCCTAGGAGCATGTGCGTAGTGCCGAGGTTTTTGATGACTTGTAGATTTTTGCAATAAGTATGTGAGTTCTTTATGACTAATGTTGAGTCCATGGATTGTACACACTCTCACCCTTCCATCATTGCTAGCCTCTTCGGTACCGTGCATTGCCCTTTCTCACATTGAGAGTTGGTGCAAACTTCGCTGGTGCACCCAAACCTGTGATATGATATACTCTATCACACATAAACCTCCTTATATCTTCCTCAAAACAGCCACCATACCTACCTATTATGGCATCTCCATAGCCATTCCGAGATATATTGCCATGCAACTTTCCACTGTTTCGTTTATTATGACACACTTCATCATTGTCATATTGCTTTGCATGATCATGTAGTTGACATCATATTTGTGGCAAAGCCACCTCTCATAATTCTTTCATACATGTCACTCATGCATCATCGCAATCCCGGTACACCGCCAGAGGCATTCATATAGATTCATATCTTGTTCTAGTATCGAGTTGTAAATAAATAGAAGTGTGATGATCATCATTTTCTATAGCATTCTCCCGAGTGAGGAATAAAAAAAAGAGAAAGGCCATAAAAAAGAGAAGCACCAAAAAAAGAAGAAGAGAAAGGCCATAAAAAAGGAGAAGGCCCAAAAAAATGAGAGAAAAAGAGAGAAGGGACAATGCTACTATCCTTTGCCACACTTGTGCTTCAAAGTAGCACCATAATCTTCATGATAGAGAGTCTCTTGTTTTGTCACTTTCATATACTAGTGGGAATTTTTCATTATAGAACTTGGCTTGTATATTCCAACAATGGGCCTCATCAAGTGCCCTAGGTCTTCGTGAGCAAGCAAGTTGGATGCACACCCACTTAGTTTCTTTTGTTGAGCTTTATACATTTATAGCTCTAGTGCATCCGTTGCATGGCAATCCCTACCCCTTGCATTAACATCAATCGGTGGGCATCTCCATAGCCCATTTATTAGCCTCGTTGATGTGAGACTTTCTCCTTTTTGTCTTCTCCACATAACCTCCTCATTATTCTATTCAACCCAAAGTGCTATGTCCATGGCTCGCGCTCATGTATTGCGTGAAAGTTTATAGGTTTGAGATTACTAAAGTGTGAAACAATTGCTTGGCTTGTCATCGGGGTTGTGCATGATGAGTGCATTCTTGTGTGACGAAAATGGAGCATGACTAAACTATATGATTTTGTAGGGATGAACTTTCTTTGGCCATGTTATTTTGAGAAGACATAATTTCTTAGTTGGTATGCTTGAAGTATTATTATTTTTATGTCAATATGAACTTTTATCTTGAATCTTTCAGATCTGAATATTCATGCCACAATTAATAAGAATTACATTGAAATTATGCCAAGTAGCACTCTGCATCAAAAATTCTGTTTTTATCATTTACCTACTCGAGGACGAGCAGGAATTAAGCTTGGGGATGCTGATACGTCTCCAATGTATCTATAATTTTTGATTGCTCCATGCTTTCTGTTTTGGATGTTTATGGGCTTTATTATACACTTTTATATTATTTTTGGGACTAACCTATTAACCCAGAGCCCAGTGCCAGTTTCTGTTTTTTTTTTGCCTATTTTAGGGTTTCGAAGAAAAGGAAAATCAAACGGAGTCCAATTGACCTGAAACTTCATGGAACTTATTTTTGGAAGGAAAGCAACCCGGGAGACTTGGAGTCCACGTCAAGGGAGCTTCGAGGAAGCCACGAGGTAGGGGGGGTGCGCCCACCCCCCTGGGCGCGCCCTCCACCCTCGTGGGCCCCTCGTGGCTCCCCTGACGTACTTCTTCCGCCTATATATCTCCATATACCCTAAAACGACCGGGGATCACAATGGATCGGGAGTTCCGCGGCCAGAAGCCTCCGTAGCCACCGAAAACCAATCTAGACCCGTTCCGGCACCCTGCCGGAGGGGGGAATCCCTCTCCGGTGGCCATCTTCATCATCCCGGTGCTCTCCATGACGAGGAGGGGGTAGTTCTCCCTTGGGGCTGAGGGTATGTACCAGTAGCTATGTGTTTGATCTCTCTCTCGTGTTCTTGAGGTGATACGATCTTGATGTATCGCGAGCTTTGCTATTATAGTTGGATCTTATGATGTTTTCTCCCCCCTCTACTCTCTTGTAATGGATTGAGTTTCCCCTTTGAAGTTATCTTATCGGATTGAGTCTTTAAAGATTTGAGAACACTTGATGTATGTCTTGTCGCGCGTATCTGTGGTGACAATGGGATACCACGTGATTCACTTGATGTATGTTTTGGTGATCAACTTGCGGGTTCCGCCCATGAACCTATGCATAGGGGTTGGCACACGTTTTCGTTGTGATTCTCCGGTAGAAACTTTGGGGCACTCTTTGAGGTTCTATGTGTTGGTTAAATAGATGAATCTGAGATTGTGTGATGCATATCGTATAATCATACCCACGGATACTTGAGGTGACATTGGAGTATCTAGGTGACATTAGGGTTTTGGTAGATTTGTGTCTTAAGGTGTTATTCTAGTACGAACTCTAGGGCTGTTTGTGACACTTATAGGAATAGCCCAACAGATTGATTGGAAAGAATAACTTTGAGGTGGTTTCGTACCCTACCATAATCTCTTCATTTGTTCTCCGCTATTAGTGACTTTGGAGTGACTCTTTGTTGCATGTTGAGGGATAGTTATGTGATCCAATTATGTTATTATTGTTGAGAGGACTTGCACTAGTGAAAGTATGAACCCTAGGCCTTGTTTCAATGCATTGCAATACTGTTTGTGCTCACTTTTATCATTAGTTACCTTGTTGTTTTTATATTTTCAGATTACAAATACCTTTATCGACCATCCATATTGCACTTGTATCACCATCTCTTAGCCGAACTAGTGCACCTATACAATTTACCATTGTATTGGGTGTGTTGGGGACACAAGAGACTCTTTGTTATTTGGTTGCAGGGTTGCTTGAGAGAGACCATCTTCATCCTACGCCTCCTACGGATTGATAAACCTTAGGTCATCCACTTGAGAAAAATTTGCTACTGTCTTACAAAACTCTGCACTTGGAGGCCCAACAACGTCTACAAGAAGAAGGTTGTGTAGTAGACATCATTATTATTGTTGTTGCCTTGGTTATGGACTAGCAACTACATCAAGGCATTCTGCTGTTGGATCAACTGGGTGAGCTCCGGTGGAAAGACAAATCCGGAGTCACGTCTCGGAGGCATCTGAGAGGTTTAGAGGGGTGAGAATAGAATAGAGTGAGGTCTAAAGAGAAATCACTACCCATACGCACATGAGACAAACACATTCATTATCACACCATTCAATTCAAACAAGGGTATACAATCGATCTAACTACCGTTACAAAATACTCGGACTACTACTATATACATGGGGGGATACTACTGATAATATGGTGGTCGACTAGAAATTTTGATCAGAGAAGACTCCATGATATCTGCTCCAGCTTCGTCTTCATAATCATCGTCGCTATCGGGGTCGGAGTCGGTGTCGGTGTCGTCGATTATGATGTAGTCTTCAGGATGGTTGTCCTCCTCGGGTTTGGGATCTCCCATGAATACTCCTAGCTTCTTCTTCTTCAGGTCTTCATTCTTCTCCAGTAACACTGCAATTTCCTCATCATATCCATCACGTGTAGACTTGAGTTCCTCTTCTAGCTCCATGTTCCTGGTCATCACCTTGTTCATGTCTATCATGCTGGCACACATCTGGTTCTCCCAATGACGAATGTGTTGGTTTAACTCCTGGATGTAGGATGCAATGGACTTATC
Source organism: Triticum urartu (assembly GCF_056163025.1). Taxonomy (NCBI): domain Eukaryota; kingdom Viridiplantae; phylum Streptophyta; class Magnoliopsida; order Poales; family Poaceae; genus Triticum; species Triticum urartu. The sequence continues at coordinate 259,726,098 of NC_141873.1, forward strand.
CTTCCTGGTGCAAATCATCACCCATTGCTCATCCCGGCGTCCACATATCTGGTAGATGGTGTCCTTAAGATCCTTGTGATAAACTTCGCCGACGCGTCCCATGGCGATGTGGACTGCCATGCTCTTTCCTAGACTCCAAGTTGGTGCATCAAAGTAAAACTCTATGGGCTCGGTAACTAGCGTGAAGGTCCTTCCTGGAACATGTAACTCCAAGTTGAATGCTCGAGCGCTCCTCTTCCGGTAAAGTGGCATGTAGGTCCCGGTGAAACTTGGTATTCCGATGTTCAGGTATCTAGTGGCTTCCTTCAAGTGTCGTCCAAAAGGTGTGTCCTCATCCGGTTGAGCAAACTTGTTCCTTGGGTCCGCCATCTATAGAGTAGAAAATGGAGAAGAGTCAGAAATGAGTAGAGAAGAGGGTCCTATGGCTTATCTTAGTGGTCGCGTCCTACAGTCAACGTGTGCTCTGATACCATCTTGTAGCTATCCGACCTCAGATGGTCAAATCTCTGTGCATAAGTGTCATCCCTGGATCGGTAATGCTGACACACACATTACTCGAGGATTTATAACACAGTTCAATCACACACTTATTACAATAATATGGCTTAAGGCCATCTAAATAAGATAACAGCGGAAGCTTCGAAGGTAAATGATTCCATCAACTCCAACGGCATAGCTGAGTGCACGACAATGACCTAGCGCACCTTACTCTTTGTCTGAAAACTCTGCAACATAATACGTTGCAGCCTGTGTAGGTCAGCACATGGAATATGCTGGCAAAATAACACTATAGAGCAAGAGCATAAAACATCTATAACTATATGCATATATGGTTGGTGGAGGCTCTATGGTTATTTTTGCAGAAAGCTAGTTTTTTCCTACAACAAAGTAATATATTTTATTTAACTACAAAGTTTGTTGAAAACATTGAGAATGGTAACCCCATCTCAATTCCTAAATTAATAATCAATAACCCAACAAGTTAATTAAGTAAAGTGATGAGATCAACATAATAATTCAAGCACCAGATACTCAAGATGTCCATAACCGGGGACACGGCTAATCATGATTAGTTTGTACACTCTGCAGAGGTTTGCGCACTCTTCCCCGCAAGACTCGATCTCCTCTGTTGGATTTCTCGCACTACATGATGTTTGAGAAACGGATGACCAAGACATAGTCTTTCAGAAGCATTAACTCTTTACGACGGATAGACGGTACCACCTACAATCCCCCACATCTGCTAGTCTACCACTGAAAGAGGTCACACAACATACTCAACTGTGCCAGAGCCCTAATGGCTTGTGGCTGCACACGGAAGTTTCCAGCATTAATAACATAATGATCCCTTTGAGCCTGGGTGGCGAACCATATGAAAATCACACGGATACCTCGGTGTCTCCTTGGACAACACTGGATTCCCCATGTGCCCACAAACCAATCCACCCAGATGTGCATTAAAGTAGCCACCTTAAGTAATCCCTTAGTTCATAATAATACTCACATCTGTCATGAATCACTCAAACCAAACCACGTCTATGAGCATAGCATAGCAAAGTGTAGTAAGCGTAACGTAGTAACTCCCGAGGTTTGAATAAACGGGCAATAGGTACTACCTCAACAACTACTTCCCAATTCCCACATGTTAATTAGATCCTACTCATGCAATGTTTGAGGGTTGAAACTAAGGCATAAAAACGGGGTAATAAAGGGGTATGATCAAAGTGTTACTTGCCTTGCTGACGATGTGGAAACCCTAGTGACTCGTAGTAGCACGCTTCGCACTCCGGAAACTCTATTGTAGACAAACAATAGCATACATAAGCACTCAAGTATAAGATGCAAGGGTAAAACTCAAGGTAAAAGATCCAAGCTGAAATTTCAACTGAAAAGCTTCGATTTGCAAAAAGAATCAATCGAAACGGAGCTAAGAAACTCAAACTACGATAAAAAAGTTCAAAATTCAGTTCTGCTTGAAACCAAATTTTAAATTGTCAAAGTCATGTTCAAGTTGATTAACTGGAAAGAGGGGAACAAGATGAAGATTTTGGCGTTGGTTTCACTGGGTTTGGATAAACGAGCAAAAAGTAACGAGGGTTCGAAGATCAGGGACTAATCTGTGATAAATGTATTTGCGGATAGGTCCCTGGCCAAAAATTAAAATAAGAAGAAAAACCTAATGAACGAACGTTCGCTAACAGAACTAAACGAACAAATCCGTTCGTAAAAACAAACTGAACAAAGAATGCTCGCTAATTAACCTAATAAATAAAAAAACGATCTAATCTAACTAACCGAAAAAAGAAAATGGAACGTAAACCAAACGAAAACCGAAAAAACCGATTGGTCTTTTACCGGTCAACGATGGCGTCGGGGTCAACGGCTGGTGGAAGTATCTGGCGGCTCCGGCGACGAGCGTCGGCAGCGAGGCGAGGCGGCGGTGCGGTGGCGCGGGTGGCGACGGCGAGCGGCGGGCGGCGGCTGCGGGTCGGGGTGGGGAGGAGGCGGCGGGGCGGGGCGGGTTATAAAGAGGGGGGGCTTGAGCAAGGGGGCAACTGCGGCGGCGCGGAGTCCGGCTCCGTGCCGGAGTCCGGCGCGAGCACGGGGTCGGGCGAGGCGGTTGGCGGCGTGGGTCGGCTCGGCTCGGCCCAGTCGGGCGAAGAAGTTTAAAAAAAATTCCGCCCGAAAGAAAAATCCTAATAAAGTATAAAAAATTCTAAAAGTACCATAAACAATTTTCACCGTCTAAACCTAATATTTAGAACAAGGTGAACATTTTTCTGGCCTAAAAGTGCAATTTTCAAAAATGTATATTTTTTCCTAATTCAAATAAAATATAATTAAAATAATAATTTGATTTTAAAATTTCTTCTCCAATATTCCTCTCTTTTGAAGAAGTCATCTTATCTTCTCTCCTATATTTAGGCAATATATTAATTGCACGTGGATATTAGGTATGCTATTATTTGTGTATTAATTCTGTGATTAGTGCAATATTTGGTATGATATTAATTGCACGTTAAACATGTTTAACACTCGCCATTGGAGCAGTCTAGGTCATTGGATTGACTTAATTCGATGGCCGAGATCAGTTGGATATGCTCCTTTGGGTCTTTTTATATTGGTATAGATTATTGAAAATAATTGTAGAGGAAAATATTTAAAAATAAAATTGATCCCTTTTCAAATTTGAGAAAATTCAAATATGAAAATAAATGAAACCTCCGACTCTCTCCTTGGGTCCTTGAGTTGCTTAAGATTTCTAGGATCACAACCAAAATGCAAATAAAAATATGATATGCATATGATGATCTATGTATAATATCCAAATTGAAAATTGGGATGTTACATTTTTCCTGGCTACAGAGGCTTGAGGCGGCAGAACTTCTGATCTAGGTTTCTTTCTGCAGGTTTCTATATTTATTGGGATTTTTGGCACCGGAAACAAGTCAGGGGGGGGGGTTCCCTAGGAGTCCACAAGCCAAGGGGCACGCCCTAGGGGGGGCCTAGGCTTGTGGTTGCCTCGGGAATCTTCTAGCCCAACTCCGACGCTCCATGGGCTTCTTCTGGTCCATAAAAAATCACCATAAATTTTCAGCTCATTTGGACTCCATTTGATATTCCTTTTCTATAAAACTCAAAAACAAGGGAAAAACAGAAACTGGCACTAGGGTCTAGGTTAATAAGTTAGTCTGAAAAATAATACGAAATAGCATATAAATGCGTGTAAAACATCCAAAGCAGATAATATAATAGCATGGAACAATAAAAAATTATAGATACGTTGGAGACGTATCAATCGTTTAACTTTTTCTTTAAACAACTTGGCACTTTCATAATCTTGGGTTCTCCATTCAGCATGTGAGCTAATGTCAAATAACCTTTTTTGATCAGCAATTTTGAAATCCGAGCTCTTTAATTACCCAATAAGCTTTATGTTCTAGTTCAAGAGGTAAGTGGCATGCTTTTCCATAAACCATTTTATATGGAGACATACTCATAGGATTTTTATAAGCAGTTCTATAAGTCCATAATGCATCATCAAGTTTCTTAGACCAATTATTTCTAGATCTATTGACAGTCTTTTGCAAAATCAACTTTATTTCTCGGTTACTCAATTCTACTTGACCACTAGACTAAGGATGATAAGGAGATGCAATTCTATGGTTGACATCATATTTAGCAAGCAATTTACGGAAAACACCATGAATAAAGTGTGAACCACCATCAATCATTAAATATCTAGGGACTCTGAACCTCGGGAAAATAACTTCTTTAAGCATTTTAATAGAAGTGTTATGATCAGCACTACTAGTTGAATAGCTTCTACCCACTTAGTAACGTAATCAACAACAACTAAAATATGTGTATACCTATTAGAGGAAGGAAAAGGTCCCATATAATCAAATCCGCAAACATCAAATGGTTCAATAACAAGTGAATAATTCATAGGCATTTTCTAATGTGTACTAATATTACCAATTCTTTGACATTCATCACAAGACAAGACAATCTTACGAGCATCCTTGAAAAGAGTAGGCCAATAAAAACTAGATTGTAATACCTTGTGTGCAGTTCTATCTCCAGCGTGGTGTCCTTCGTAGGCCTTAGAGCGACACTTGCGTAGGATCTATTCCTGTTCATGCTCAGGTACACAACATCTAATAACACCATCTACTCCTTTATAAAGGTGGGGGTCATCCCAAAGTAATGTCTTAAGTCATAGAAAAACTTTTTCTTTGGTTGGTATGTGAAACTAGGTGGTATAAATTTAGCAACAATGTAATTAGCATAATTAGCATACCATGGAGCACTACGATAAACATTTATGACAGCTAATTGTTCATCAGGAAAGCTATGATCAATAGGTAGTGGGTCATCAAGAACATTTTCTAACCTAGACAAGTTGTTTGCTATGGGGTTCTCAATACCCTTTCTATAAATAATATGCAAATCAAATTCTTGTAGTAAGAGAACCCATCTAATGAGTCTAGGTTTAGCATCTTTCTTTTCCATAAGATATTTAATAGCATCATGATCAATGTGAACATTTACTTTAGAATCAACAATATAAGATCTGAACTTATCACAAGCAAATACAACTGCTAGAAATTCCTTTTCAGTAGTAGTATAATTTCTTTGAGCACTGTCTAGAGTTCTACTAGCATAATGAATAACATTCAATTTCTTATCAACTCTTTGTCCTAGAACAAAACCAACAACATAATCACTAGCATCACACATAATTTCAAAGGGTAGGTTCCAATCAGGTGGTTGAACAATAGGTGCAGAAATTAAGGCTTTCTTAAGTATTTCAAAGGCTTCTACAAAATCATCATAAAAAACAAATGGAGCATCTTTTTGCAAAAGATTAGTAAGAGGTCTAGAAATTTTAGAGAAGTCTTTAATAAATCTCCTATAGAAACCAACTGACCAAGGAAACTTCTTATACCTTTGATATCTTTAGGACACGACATCTTTTCAATAGCATATACTTTAGCTTTATCAACTTCAATACCTCTTTCAGAAATTTTATGCCCCAAGACAATACCTTCATTAACCATAAAGTGGCGCTTCTCCCAATTGAAAACAAGATTAGTTTCTTCACATCTATGCAAAACTCGATCAAGGTTGCTTAAGCAATCATCAAAAGAAGTTTCGTAAACGGAGAAATCATCCGTGAAAACCTCAGCAATCTTTTCACAAAAGTCAGAGAATATAGAAGTTATACATCTTTGAAAGGTAGCAGGTGCATTGCATAAACCAAAAGGCATATGTCTATAAGCAAAGGTACTGAAAGGACAAGTAAAAGTAGTTTTTTCTTGATCATATTGTGACATAAGTATTTGAGAAAAACCAGAATAACCATCTAGAGAGCAAAAGTGTGTATGTTTTGATAGTCTTTCTAGCATTTGGCCAATAAAAGTAGAGGGTAGTGATCTTTCCTAGTAGCTTTGTTTAATTTTCTAATATCAATTACCATTCTATAACCTGTAACAATTCTTTGTGGGATCAATTCATTCTTATCATTAGGAACAACAGTAATACCTCCCTTCTTAGGGACACAATGAATGTGACTTACCCATCTACTATCAGTAATAAGATAAATTATACCTGCTTCCAGAAGCTTTAAGATTTCATTTCTTACCACTTCCTTCATCTTAGGATTTAACCGTCATTGATGTTCAACAACTGGTTTAGCATCAGGCTCCATATTAATTTTATGCTGACATAGAGTGGGACTAATGCCCTTAAGATCATCTAGAGTATATCCAATAGCAGCATGATGCTTCCACGTAGTTTTCAATAATTTCTTCTTTTCATGCTATGAAATGTTAGCACTAATAATAACAGGATGTATCTTCTTTCATCAAGATAAGCATATTTCAGAGTATCAGGCAATTGTTTAAGATCAAACACATGATCACTCTTGGGTGGTAGAGGATCTCCAAGAGTTTCAACAGGAAATTCGTGTTTCAACATAGGCATTTGTTTAAAGAAAATCTCATCTAATTCCTTTCTTTCTTTCATTCATAAACATATCATTTTCATGGTCTAGCAGATATTGTTCTAACGGATCAGTAGGAGGCACAGTGATAGAAACAAGACCAATAATTTCATCTTTACTAGGCAATTATTTTTCATGGGGTTGTCTACGAAATTTGGAGAAATTAAATTCATGGGACACATTTCCAAAACATACACTAACAGTTTCTTTCTCGAAATCTATCTTAGCATTGACAGTGTTCAAGAAATGTCTACAAAATATAATGAGAAACATCATCTTGTGGGGAACCAAGTACAACAAAATCAGTAGGGTACTTTATTTTCCCACACAAGACTTCAACATCTCTAACAATCCCAATTGGTGAGATAGTATCTCTATTGGCAAGCTTAATACTAACATCAATATCTTCTATCTCAACAGGTGCAATACCATTCATAATTTCTTGATATAAAGTAAAAGTAATTGCACTCACACTAGCACCCAAATCACATAAGCCATGATAACAATGATCTCCTATTTAACGGAAACAACAGACATGCCAACAACAGGTTTATGTTTATCTTTATTATCGAGTCTAGCAATTCTAGCAGCTTCATCATAGAAATAAATAACACGCCCATCAATATTATCGACCAATAGATCTTTAACTATAGCAATACTAGGCACAACTTTAATTTGTTCAGGGGGTGTAGGTGTTCTAGTATAACTCTTACGAACCACAATTGGATCAACATTATAAGTAGTAGGAAATGGTGGTTTCTCAATATAAGCAGTAGGAACAACTGGATCAACATTATAAGTAATAAGAGCAACTCCAACGGGGCAACCCAAACGGACGGCCCATTTGTCCTCTTTTTGTCCGTTTGGGCCGGCCGCCCACCCGGCGTCCGCCCTGTTTTAGATTTGGGTCGGCAGTGCGCCCAACGCGCCGACCCATTTCATGTCCGCACTCAATTTTTTAAAAAGACCCATGGCCATAGATCATGCCAGCGGCCATGTCTCATGCCGTCACCATGCCAGCGCCGGCATACAGTGTCTGCTTCAAAAATATCACCACATAGTTTATGCTGGCGCACTCGCCAGCGGTCGACACACATGCCAGCACACGAAAAGGGGTGGGACTTGAGTTCGACAACGCCATCACGACCTCGTGGTCATGCCAGCACACCTACCGGCATCCAAAAAAAGGATGGCGCTCGCCGCCCCGAGATCACTCGTCGTTGAACTTGAGCATGTCAGCCTGCATCTTCTCGAACCACGACCTCTTCCTTGGCGACACGGTGTTGAGATCCACCTTCATGATCTGCACCCGGTCATGATGCTCGCAAGAGCCACTTCTTTCTCCTTAGTCTTGGCATTGGCCACCTCGATCTCTAGCATCTTGGCTTGCTTCTCCGCCTCCATCTCAAGCATCTTGGCTTGCTTCTTCGCGTCCATCTCAAGCCTCCTCCTTTGGATCTCCATGAAGGCATTCATTTGCTCTTCTTTGTAATGCCGCCGCTCCTCCTCCCTTGAGTCCTTCTTATTCATCATGCCCTCCACGCTTGCGATCAAGGCATTCGATGTCGCATCCCGCTTGTCCTCCTTCTTGGAGTTGGTCTTCCCCCGCGGCTGTGCCTTATCACCGTCCCCAACCTCCTCCACGGCTTGCTTCCCCCCACGCGACTTGAGGGCGGCATATTGCGCCTTGAACTTATCCTCGTCTTTGATGACCCTAAAGCAATGGGAGAGGTTGAAGTTCTTGCCATTATGTTGGACCTTGAATGCCTCCAAAGCTTGAAATGCCTACACATACATTTTATGCAAGCATATTGGCAAATGGTATGCAAATGAACACGCAAGCATAAACTTGAAGACACAAAAGAGGGTGGCTTTCTACCATACCATGTCTTGCATGCTGGTGCCGCTCACGGGGCAGGCCTTGGCGCTCTCAAGAGTGGCACAAAACTTGTTGCACTCTTGTCGGATCACCCTCCATCGCTTCGAAATGGACACCCACCCGCGCGTGCTCACTATTTGGTAAGGCGGAAACTTCTTACGCTCATGAAACTCATGGTGGACACGAATCCAAAAAGTTGAATGCTTTTGTTCGCCAGCCGTCTTGGGGTCTTGCCCAATGTCTCTCCAACACTCACAAAGAAGCTTGTTCTCGGTCGCCGTGTATGCCTTGGTCCGCTTGCTCTTGCGCTTCGGCTTCGGCCCGGCGGCTTGGTTGGTGAGCTTGTCCTCAAACAAAGGCTCCCCTTCGATGTCGCACTCGTCCTCTTCCTCTTGCCCGTAGTCCTCCGGAAACTCGTGGTCGAGTGGGAAGCCATCCAGGTCCATGCTGACCTGATCACACATGAAGGCCGTTTGATCTTGATCGTAGCCAGCGGACGGCGTGAACACCCCTCAGCCGTCCTGGCTTTGTGTCTCGTCGGGATCGTAGCCAGCACCCGGCGCACCACCCTTGAAGATCAGGTTCTGCATGTTGTCCTCATTGCCAGCGGCCGGCATTCTGCCGAATAGGTTGCGTGCGCCCGGCTGCACGTCGGCCGGCATCTGCCGCGCGCGTTTCCTCGTGCCTCTGGATGATGAACCACCGGCCACCGATGTGGCGTTGAGGTTGATGGGCACGGGCGCGGGCGTGGAAGGCGCCACCAGCTCACCTCGGGCGAGCACTCCCCAAAGAGGCGGTACACCTGTGGGAAGACGTGGAAGCCGGGCATCGGGGTGCAAGCCGACGCGCGTGGCGAGTCGGGCAGCACCATCCAAGGGAACACGGACGAGATGGTGCCGGCTGCGACCACGGCGGCATTGATGAGGCCGTGCTAGCTAGGGTTTGACCCTAGCATATAGAGCGCCTCCCTCGTTGCCGCTGCGACGTGGGCATTTGTGACCTCCTGCTACGCGACAGTGGTGACGGCAGCCGCCACGATGGGTTCATCCCTCGCGTCCGCGGCGTGCCTCCGACCCTTCCTCTTGGCCGATTCCCTTGCCCGCTGTTCGGGCGTCAGCGCCTTCATCGACTTGGGCGCGGGGGCGGTCTTGTGGGGGGCGCGAGGCTTGCCTTTGCCGGAGGGGGCAGTCGTCATGCCAGATGAGGCGAGGGAGGCGAGGCCGGCGGCAGCGTCGAGGTCAAGCATGTCGAGGGCTGGAGCGCGCGCGGGCGAGAGGGTTTTGGGGGGAAATGGTGGAGGCTACCACTGACCAGCGGGCCCGGGGGGAGGAGAAGGTGCGCGCGTGCGCGTCCATCTTGTCCCCGCGCCGAGGCAAATCCGGCTCAAAAATGGGCCAGGAATGGGTCGGCAGGCGGACGCCAAGCGGACGCGCGTCCGTTTGGGTCGGCGCGTTGGGCCGACTTTTGTGTCCGCGCCGACCCAAACGGACACAGATGGACGAAATGGGTCGCCCCGTTGGAGTTGCTCTAATTTCTTCTTCAGCTTTAATAGGTTCTACCAATTTCACTTCAACAGGAGGATGATATTTAAACCATTTATCCTTAGGGAGATCAACATGAGTAGCAAATGATTCACAGAAAGAAGCTAGTATCTCAGGGTCAAGTCCATATTTAGTGCTAAATTCACGAAAAGCATCGGTATTCATAAAAGATTTAACACAATCAAACTTAAGGTTTATACCTGACTCCTTACCTTTGTCGATCTCCCAATCTTCAGAGTTGCGTTTAAGTCTTTCCAATAAATCCCATTTCAATTAAATAGTATTCTTCATCAAAGAACCAGTACAAGAAGTATCGAGCATGGATTGATAATTACGACAAAGCCAAGCATAAAAATTCTAAATAATAATTTCTCTTGAGAGCTCATGATTGGGGTATGTGTTGGGGAATGCAGTAATTTCAAAAAATTTCCTACGCACACGCAAGATCCATCTAGGTGATGCATAGCAACGAGAGGGGAGAGTGTTGTACATGTACCCTCGTAGACCGTAAGTAGAAGCATTATGACAACACGGTTGATGTAGTCGTACATCTTCACGATCCGACCAATCCTAGCACCGAAGGTACGACACCTCTGCGATCTACACACGTTCAGCTCGGTGACGTCCCACGAACTCTAGATCCAGCTAAGTGTCGAGGGAGAGCTTCGTCAGCACGACGACGTGATGACCATGATGGTGAAGTTACCGACGCAGGGCTTCGTCTAAGCTCTACAATGATATGACCGAGGTGGAAATCTGTGGAGGGGGCACCGCACACGGCTAAACAATCAACTTGTGTGTCTATGGGGTCCCTCCTCCCCCGTATATAAAGGAGTTGAGGAGGGGGAGGGCCGGCCCTCTATGGCGCGCCCGAAGGGTCACAATTTCCCTTGTTGGAGTAGGAGAGATGGAAGGGGGAGAGAGAGGGAAGGGGGCGGGGGGGGGGGGGGGGGGGGGCAGGGGGGTGGCCCCCGCCCAATTCGGATTGGGCTAGGGGGCGCGCCCTCCACCTTGGCCTTCCTCTCCTCTCTTCCATTAAGGCCCATATACTCCCCAGGGGGTTCCAGTAACCCCCCGGACTCCGGTAAATGCCGAAACTCACCCGGAACCATTCCGATGTCCAAACATAGCCTTCCAATATATCGATCTTTATGTCTCGACCATTCCGAGACTTCTCGTCATGTCCGTGATCATATCCGGAACTCCGAACTACCTTCGGTACATCAAAACACATAAACTCATAATACCGATCGTCACCGAACGTTAAGCGTGTGGACCCTACAGGTTCGAGAACTATGTAGACATAACCGAGACTCATCTCCGCTCAATAACCAATAGCGGAACCTGGATGCTCATATTGGTTCCTACATATTCTACGAAGATCTTTATCGGTCAAACCGCATAACAACATACGTTGTTCCCTTTGTCATCCATATGTTACTTGCCCGAGATTCGATCGTCGGTATCTCAATACCTAGTTCAATCTCATTACCGGAAAGTCTCTTTACTCGTTCCTAATGCAACATCCCATAACTAACTCATTAGTCACATTGCTTGCAAGGGTTATAGTGATGTGCATTACCGAGAGGGCCTAGAGATACCTCTCCGATACACGGAGTGACAAATCCTAATCTCGATCTATGTCAACTCAACAAAAACCATCGGAGACACATGTAGAGCATCTTTGTAGTCACCCAGTTACGTTGTGAAGTTTGATAGCGCACTAAGTGTTCCTCCGGTATTAGGGAGTTGCATAATCTCATAGTCATAGGAACATGTATAAGTTATGGAGAAAGCAATACCAGTAAACTAAACGATCAAAGTGCTAAGCTAACAGATGGGTCAAGTCAATCACATCATTCTCTAATGATGTGATCCCGTTTATCAAATGACATCTCTTTGTCCATGGCTAGGAAACTTAACCATCTTTGATTAACGAGCTAGTCAAGTAGAGGCATACTAGTGACACTTTGTTTGTCTATGTGTTCACACATGTACTAAGTTTCCGGTTAATACAATTCTAGCATGAATAATAAACATTTATCATGATATAAGGAAATATAAAAAACAACTTTATTATTGCCTCTAGGGCATATTTCCTTCAGTCTCCCACTTGCACTAGACTCAATAATCTAGATTACATTGTAATGATTCTAACACCCATGGAGTCTTGGTGCTGATCATGTTTTGCTCGTGAGAGAGGCTTAGTCAACGGGTCTGCAACATTCAGATCCGTATGTATCTTGCAAATCTCTATGTCTCCCTCCTTGACTTGATCGCGGATGGAATTGAAGCATCTCTTGATGTGCTTGGTTCTCTTGTGAAATCTGGATTCCTTTGCCAAGGAAATCGCACCAGTATTGTCACAAAATATTTTCATTGGACCCGATGCACTAGGTATGACACCTAGATCAGATATGAACTCTTTCATCCAGACTCCTTCATTTGCTGCTTTCGAAGCAGCTATGTACTCCACTTCACACGTAGATCCCGCCATGACGCTCTGCTTGGAACTGCATCAACTAACAGCTCCACCATTCAATAAAAATATGTATCCGGTTTGTGACTAAGAGTCATCCGGATCAGTGTCAAAGCTTGCATCGACGCAACCATTTACGACGAGCTCTTTGTCACCTCCATAAATGAGAAACATATCCTTAGTCCTTTTCAGGTATTTCATGATGTTCTTGACCGCTGTCCAGTGATCCACTCCTGGATTACTTTGGTACCTTCCTGTTAAACTAATAGCAAGGCACACATCAGGTCTGGTACACAACATTGCATACATGATAGAACCTATGGTTGAAGCATAGGGAATGACTTCCATTTTCTCTCTATCTTCTGCAGTGGTCGAGCATTGAGTCTGACCCAACTTCACCTTGTAACACAGGCATGAACCCTTTCTTTGCTTGATCCATTTCGAACTTCTTCAAATATTTATCAAGGTATGTACTTTGTGAAAGTCCAATTAAGCGTCTTGATCTATCTCAATAGATCTTGATGCCCAATATATAAGCAGCTTCACCGAGGTCTTTCATTGAAAAATTCTTGTTCAAGTATCCTTTTGTGCTATTCAGAAATTTAGTATCATCTCCGATTAGTAATATGTCATCCACATATAATATCAGAAATGCTACAGAGCTCCCACTCACTTTCTTGTAAATATAAGCTTCTCCAAAAGTCTGTATAAAACCATATGCTTTGATCACACTATCAAAATGTATATTCCAACTCCGAGAGGCTTGCACCAGTCCATAAATGGATCGCTGGAGCTTGCACACTTTGTTAGCACCTTTTGGATCGACAAAACCTTCTGGTTGCATCATATACAACTCTTCTTTAAGATATCCATTAAGGAATGCAGTTTTGACATCCATTTGCCCAATTTCATAATCATAAAATGCAGCAATTGCTAACATGATTCGGACAGACTTAAGCATCGCTACGGGTGAGAAGGTCTCATCGTAATCAACTCCTTGAACTTGTCGAAAACCTTTTGCAACAAGCCGAGCTTTGTAGATAGTAACATTACCGTCAGCGTCTGTCTTCTTCTTGAAGATCCATTTATTCTCTATGGCCTGCCGATCATCAGGCAAGTCAACCAAAGTCCAGACTTTGTTCTCATACATGGATCCCATCTCAGATTTCATGGCCTCAAGCCATTTTGCGGAATCTGGGCTCATCATCGCTTCCTCATAGTTCGTAGGTTCGTCATGGTCAAGTAACATGACCTCCAGAACAGGATTACCGTACCACTTTGCTACGGATCTTACTCTGGTTGACCTAAGAGGTTCGGTAGTAACTTCATCAAAAGTTTCATGATCATGATCATTAGCTTACTCACTTACTGGTGTACGAATCACTGGAACTGATTTCTGTGATGAACTACTTTCCAATAAGGGAGTAGGTATAATTACCTCGTCAAGTTCTACTTTCCTCCCACTCACTTCTTTCGAGAGAAACTCCTTCTCTAGAAAGGATCCATTCTTAGCAATGAATATCTTGCCTTTGGATCTGTGATAGAAGGTGTACACAACAGTCTCCTTTGGGTATCCTATGAAGACACATTTCTCCGATTTGGGTTCGAGCTTATCAGGTTGATGCTTTTTCACATAAGCATCGTAGCCCCAAACTTTAAGAAACGACAACTTTGGTTTCTTGCCAAACCACAGTTCATAAGGTGTCGTCTCAACGGATTTCGATGGTGCCCTATTTAACGTGGATGCAGCTGTCTCTAAAGCATAACCCCAAAACAATAGCGGTAAATCAGTAAGAGACATCATAGATCGCACCATATCTAATAAAGCGCGGTTACGACGTTCGGACACACCATTACGTTGTGGTGTTCCAGGTGGCGTGAGTTGCGAAACTATTCCGCATTGTTTCAAATGAAGACCAAACTCATAACTCAAATATTCTTCTCTATGATCAGATCATAGAAACTTTATTTTCTTGTTACGATGATTTTCCACTTCACTCTGAAATTCTTTGAACTTTTCAAACGTTTCAGACGTATGTTTCATCAAATACATGTACCCATATCTGCTTAAATCATCTATGAAGGTAAGAAAATAATGATACCCGTCGCGAGCATCAACACTCATAGGACCGCAGACATCAGTATGTATTATTTCCATCAAGTCTGTTGCTCGCTCCATTGTTCCGGAGAACGGAGTCTTAGTCATCTTGCCCATGATGCATGGTTCGAAAGCATCAAGTGATTCATAATCAAGTGATTCCAAAAGTCCACCAGCATGGAGTTTCTTCATGCGCTTTACACCAATATGACCTAACCGACAGTGCCACAAATAAGTTGCACTATCATTATTAAACTTATATCTTTTGGCTTCAATACTATGAGCATGTGTATCACTACTATCAAGATTTAGTAAAAATAGTCCACTCATCAAGGGTGCATGACCATAAAAGATATTACTCATATAAATAGAACAACCATTATTCTCTGATTTAAATGAACAACTGTCTCGCATCAAACAAGATCCAAATATAATGTTCATGCTCAACGGTGGCACCAAATAACAATTATTTAGGTCTAAAGCTAATCCTGAAGGTAGATGTAGAGGTAGCATGCCAACGGCGATCACATCGACTTTGGAACCATTTCCCACGCGCATCGTCACCTCATCCTTAGCCAATCTTCGCTTAATCCGTAGCCCCTGTTTCGAGTTGCAAATATTAGCAACAGAATCAGGATCAAATACCCAGGCGCTACTGCGAGCATTAGTAAGGTACACATCAATAACATGTATATCAAATATACCTTTCACTTTGCCATCCTTCTTCTCCGCCAAATACTTGGGGCAATTACGCTTCCAGTGACTAGTCCCTTTGCAGTAGAAGCACTCGGTCTCAGGCTTAGGTCCAGACTTGGGCTTCTTCACTTGAGCAGCAACTTGCTTGCCGTTCTTCTTGAAGTTCCCCTTTTTCCCTTTACCCCTTTTCTTGAAACTGGTGGTCTTGTTGGCCATCAACACTTGATTCCCCTTCTTGATTTCTACCTCCGCAGCCTTTAGCATTGTGAAGAGCTTGGGAATCGTCTTATCCATCCCTTGCATATTATAGTTCATCATGAAGATCTTGTAGCTTGGTGGCAGTGATTGAAGAACTCTGTCAAGGACACTATCATCAGGAATATTAACTCCCAGCTGAGTCAAGTGGTTGTGGTACCCAGACATTCTGAGTATATGTTCACTGTTAGAACTATTCTCCTCCATTTTGCAGCCGTAGAACTTATTGGAGACTTGATATCTCTCAATCCGGGCATTTGCTTGAAATATTAACTTCAACTCCTGGAACATCTCATATGCTCCATGACGTTCAAAACGTCGTTGAAGTCCCGGTTCTAAACCATGACGCATGGCACACTGAACTATCGAGTAGTCATCAGCTTTGCTCTGCCAGACGTTCATAACATCTGGTGTTGCTCCTCAGCGGGTTTGTTACCTAGCGGTGCTTCCAGGACATAATTCTTCTGTGCAGCAATGAGGATAATCCTCAAGTTACGGACCCAGTCCATGTAGTTTCTACCATCATCTTTCAACTTAGCTTTCTCTAGGAACGCATTAAAATTCAACGGAACAACAACACGGGCCATCTATCTACAACAACATAGACATGCAAAATACTATCAGGTACTAAGTTCATGATAAATTAAAGTTCAATTAATCAAATTACTTAAGAACTCCCACTTAGATAGACATCCCTCTAATCATCTAAGTTATCACGTGATCCATATCAACTAAACCATGTCCGATCATCACGTGAGATGGAGTAGTTTTCAATGGTGAACATCACTATGTTGATCATATCTACTATATGATTCACGCTCGACCTTTCGATGTCAGTGTTCCGAGGCCATATCTGCATATGCTAGGCTCATCAAGTTTAACCTGAGTATTCCGCGTATGCAAAACTGGCTTGCACCCGTTGTATGTGAACATAGAGCTTATCACACCCGACCATCACGTGGTGTCTCGGCATGACGAACTGTAGCAACGGTGCATACTCAGGAGAACACTTATACATTGAAATTTAGTGAGAGATCATCTTATAATGCTACCGCCGAACTAAGCAAAATAAGATGCATAAAGGGTAAACATCACATGCAATCAATATAAGTGATATGATATGGCCATCATCATCTTGTGCCTTTGATCTCCATCTCCAAAACACCGTCGTGATCACCATCGTCACCAGCTTGACACCTTGATCTCCATCGAAGAATCGTTGTCGTCTCGCCAACTATTGCTTCTACGACTATCGCTACCGCTTAGTGATAAAGTAAAGCAATTACATGGCGATTGCATTTCATACAATAAAGTGACAAACATATGGCTCCTGCCAGTTGCCGATAACTCTGTTACAAAACATGATCATCTCATACTATAAAATTTAGCATCATGTCTTGACCATATCACATCACAACATGCCCTGCAAAAACAAGTTAGACGTCCTGTACTTTGTTGTTGCAAGTTTTACATGGCTGCTACGGGCTGAGCAAGAACCGTTCTTACCTACACATCAAAAACCACAACGCGGTATAGTGATTGCTTTTTGATCTTCAGAAAGAACCTTGTTCATTGAATCCGATTCAACTAAAGTTGGAGAAACTGACACCCACTAGCCACCTATGTGCGAAGCACGTCGGTAGAACCAGTCTCGCGTAAGCGTACGCGTAATGTCGGTCTGAGCCTCTTCATCCAACAATACCGCTGAATCAAGAATCAACTTGTGACGGCAAGCAATATGTATATACCCACGCCCACAACTCCTTTGTGTTCTACTCATGCATACAACATCTACGCATAGACCTGGCTCGGATGCCACTGTTGGGGAACGCAGTAATTTCAAAAAATTTCCTACGCACACACAAGATCCATCTAGGTGATGCATAGCAACGAGAGGGTAGAGTGTTATCCACGTACCCTCATACACTGTAAGAGGAAGCGTTATGACAACGCGGTTGATGTAGTCGTACGTCTTCACGATCCGACCGATCCTAGCACCGAAGGTACGGCACCTCCGCGATCTGCACACGTTCAGCTCGGCGACGTCCCACGAACTCTAGATCCAGCTGAGTGTCGAGGGAGAGATTCGTCAGCACGATGGCGTGATGACGGTGATGGTGAAGTTACCGATGCAGGGCTTCGCCTAAGCTCTACAATGATATGAGCGAGGTGGAAATCTGTGGAGGGGGGCACCGCACACGACTAAATAATCAACTTGTGTGTCTATAGGGTGCCCCTCCCCCATATATAAAGGAGTGGAGGAGGGGGAGGGCCGGCCCTCTATGGCACGCCCTAAGGGGGCAGTCCTACTCCCGGTGGGAGTAGGATTCCCCCTTTCCCTTGTTGGAGTAGGAGAGAAGGAGGGGGGGGGGAGAGAGGAAAGGAAGGGGGGCCCACCCAATTCGGATTGGGCTAGGGGGGCGCGCCCTCCACCTTGGCCTTCCTCTCCTCTCTTCCACTAAGGCCCATATACTCCCGGGGGGTTCTGGTAACCCCCCGGTACTCCGGTAAATGCCCGAACTCACCCGGAACCATTCCGTGTCCAAACATAGCCTTCCAATATATTGATCTTTATGTCTCGACCACTCTGAGACTCCCTGCCATGTCCGTGATCATATCTGGGACTCCGAACTACCTTCGGTACATCAAAACACATAAACTCATAATACCGATCGTCACCGAACGTTAAGCGTGCGGACCCTACGGGTTCGAGAACTATGTAGACATGACCGAGACTCATCTCCGGTCAATAACCAATAGCAGAACCTGGATGCTCATATTGGTTCCTACATATTCTACGAAGATCTTTATCGGTCAAACCGCATAACAACATACGTTGTTCCCTTTGTCATCGGTATGTTACTTGCCCGAAATTCAATTGTCGGTATCTCAATACCTAGTTCAATCTTGTTACCGGCAAGTCTCTTTACTCGTTTCATAATGCAACATCCCGTAACTAAATCATTAGTCACATTTCTTGCAAGGCTTATAGTGATGTGCATTACCAAGAGGGCCCAGACATACCTCTCCGATACACGGAGTGACAAATCCTATTCTCGATCTATGTCAACTCAACAAACACCATCGGAGACACCTGTAGAGCATCTTTATAGTCACCCAGTTATGTTGTGACATTTGATAGCACACTAAGTGTTCCTCCGGTACTCGGGAGTTGCATAATCTCATAGTCATAGGAACATGTACAAGTTATGGAGAAAGCAATAGCAGTAAACTAAATGATCAAAGTGCTAAGCTAACGGATGGGTCAAGTCAATCATCATGATTCTTGCCACGTTTGTTAAACTTCTATCCAGTCAATGAACTCGTAGATTAGGTTTAATTCGAAATTTTAGGGTTAGGTTTCCGCCGAAACCATCTCGGACCCACCGAGTTGAAAAACTCGGTCCCACCGATTTGGCTTATGCCATTGCACAAGTGAGACTCGGTCTGACCGAGAATTACTTATCAGTGTGACCAATTTTGGAACTCTGTGAAACCCTAGCAGTCTTGGTGCCACCGAACTGTGACTCGGTCTGACCGAGTTCACTAGTTTAGGTGCCAAAACTACTACGGTATCACCGAGTTTAGAAATCAGTAGATCCGAGATGCTTTTCAGTGGGAAACTAAAACTAAGTTTCTGAATTATTCTTTTGCAAAAATCTCTGCATTTTGTGATGCTTATCCACTCTATCTCATCTATAACCTATTCACAGGGTCAGCAGTCAGAGTTTGCATCATGTCAGACCAAAGTGATAGCCAGAACTTGTCAGAGCAGCAAGTACAGATGAGTGAGGGCACTAGTCCCTCAAGTTCCTCAGATGATGGCAGTAGGAGCACCCTAGCAATCTGCCTAAAGCTGCCACAAGACAGAGAAAGAAGAGAACCTCAGACTCAGAAGATGAGGATTATGTGGCAGAAGAGGAAGCAACTTCCAAGAGAGTTGAGCCAGCACAGGGCATAAAACCAGGGATGAAGATCAAAAGGCCAGCAGGCAGGCAGCCTATGTCAAAGGCCAGAGATCCAACTGAGAAGCCCACTCCCATTGAGCCAGTTGCTGCTGAAGGCAAGAAGAGGAAAGAAAGGGTGAAGAAAACTGTAGCCAGAGTGCTTGGCAAGGCTCCCATCATGGAAGATGAGGAGGAAGAAGAAGAGGTAGCTGCACCAGCACCTAAGGCACCCAAGCTGATGGGTGATGCCATAAGAACAGGGGCAGCTGCTTCCAAGGCCAAGCCAGCTCCAAAGCCAAAGCCAAAGAGGAACACAAGAAGCATCCCAGCTACTGAGAAGAACAAGGCCCCAGTGCCTGAAGCTGCAGAAGAAGAAGAAGAGAATGTTCTTAGAAAGCTCAAGCCCAAGATCCCAGACCACAACGATGCTCATCCTGTGGCTGAGGATATGAAACTCAGGAGAGATTCAGGGCTCCGGAAGTGGAGAGAAGCAGACCCGTATGCTTCAAGGAGAAGGACTGCAGTTGACTACAGGTTTCACACCAAGGAGCAGCAAGACTTTTATGAGACAGTGCTGCTAGACAAGAAGCCAATTGTCTGTGATATGAGATGGGCTGATTGGCAATACATCAAGGACAACGAAGAGTACTACCCTGGAGTGCAGGACAGCTTCAAGGCATGTGGACTAGAGGACTTTGTTGGGCAGAAGCTCACAAAGTGGAACGAGGAACTCATCATGCAGTTCTACTCCACAACCCATTTCTATCCAGATGGAAGGATTGTATGGATGTCAGAGGGTACGAGGTACCAGTCTACAGTTGCTGAATGGGCTCAGCTGATTAATGCCCCAGAAGAGCATGACGATGAGTTGGACATTTATGCCAAGAAGAAGATGGACCACAACTCAATGTCAAACATGTACAAAGAGATTCCAAATGAAGCACTTGATACGTTCAAGTTTGGCTCAGTACACTATCTTCTGTCAGGGCTGCCAACCATCAACTGGATTCTTAGGCACACCCTATTGCCCAAGTCTGGAGATCACAAGATGATCAGAGGCCATGCAATCAATTTGCTTCATGTATTTGATGTGCCTCAGAAATTCAAGGTCATGAGCCTCATAGTAGAAACTATCAAGAGGACTGCAGCAGATCAGAAGAGGAGCTGTGGTTATGCCCCTCAGATTCAGGAGTTAATCAACTCGAAGATAGGCACAGGCATATACTTGTTGGACAAGGAACACTTGCCTATTCATCCAGACTTTGAGGACAACCAAGTTGTGATGAATGAGAATGAACCATCATCAGTTCAAGCACAAGAAAAGAAGGAGCAGGCGAGGAAGGAGAAAGCTGCCAAGATGCCAACTCAAGAGGAGGCATCTGAGTACTTCTTGAAAACCAAACAAGAGCAGCTTGGTTACTTGATTGCATCCACACTGAGGATTGAGCAAGGACTGGCCACCCTCACTCAGAATCAGCAGAGCTTAGAGATGATCATGGAACAAAAGTTCTATGACTTGGATGTCAAAGTAACAGAACAGTCTGCAGTGGAACAACTTCAGGATGACATGCAGGAGAGGATAGGCAAGACTACAACTGATGCATTTGCCAGAGTGCCAAGAGCTCAGAGATCACATGCAGTGCCAGTTGCTGACACCAGAGCCACCACTTCTGCACCAGCTACAGCTTCAGTTCCACCAGCTCCAGCATCTACTTCAGCCTCAACTCCAACCACGTCTACAGAAGGCTTCGTCCTTGGAGTGCTTCGGACTCCATCACCACCTGAAGATCAAGCCTGAGTGTCGACTTAGCACTATGCATTTTCTAGGAACTTTTTGGTAACTTGTTGCTGAAGGGGGAGAAAATGTATAGATCATAGGCTTCGAGAGAGAGAGTGTTGCTCTTAGTGTTGCTTTTATTCTCTCTTGTTTTATTTGGTGGTTTTTCGAACTTTGTTTGCTTTTGTGTGAGATACTATGTCATTGCTCGTGAGACATTGATGATCATGTGTTTGATCATAAGCTACACTTAATGTTTGCTTAATATTATCATCTTATCTATCTTATGTGATCATTCACTATTCTTGGTGATGAGTGCATGTATTTCATTCTTATCATTTTAAGCGCTCCACCAAGATGTATGTGACATGGAAGAGTAACCCATGACTCTAACTCTTTGTGCATTTGCAGTCCAAAGCAAATTTTAAATATGCACAAAATTAGGGGGAGCTCTTACTTGTCACATACTTCTCAAAGCGACGATATATTTCATGCTTATTATCATTTGTCGAAGCTTTGATCTATATGTTGTCATCAATTACCAAAAAGGGGGAGATTGAAAGTGCAACTATCCCTAGGTGGTTTTGGTAATTCATAACAACATATAGCTCATTGAGCTAATGCTATTCCAAGATGACTATTTCAGGAAAGCTCAATGATTGGCATGGCATGGATGTAAAAGTGGAACCCTCAAAATGCTAAGGACAAAGGATTGGTTCAAGCTTAAAGCTCAAGACTCTTCATTTTACATTTTAGTGATCCAAGATCACATTGAGTCCATAGGAAAAGCCAATACTATCAAGGAGGGATGAGGTGTTGCTTAATGAGCCTCTTGCTTCATGTGCTTAATGATATGCTCCAAAACCCTCAACTACTTTCCCATATCCACATATGACCTAAACCCTAAGCCAAACTCGGTCCTACCGATTCTTTCTATCCGGCGCCACCGAGTTTCACTTGTCATAAGCCACTGCCAAACCCTAGCAATTCGGTTCTACCGATAGGGATCTCGGTCTCACCGAGATGGGATTGCAAACTCTCTGTTTCCCTTTCGTAACTTTTCGGTCTCACCGAAAGAGCGAATCGGTCCCACCGAGATTGCAATGTAAACTCTTTGTTTCCCTTTTGTAACTTTTCGGTCTCACCGAAAGAGCAAATCGGTCCCACCGAGTTTGCCTGACCAACTCTCTGGTTAGCTTATTACCAAACTCGGTCTCACCGAGTTTGTGTAATCGGTCTCACCAAGATTACGTTATGCCCAAACCCTAACCATATCGGTCCTACCGAGTTGCATGTCAGTCCCACCGAAAATCTCTAAACGGTCACTAGGTTTACCTTTTTAGTCCGACCGAGTTTGTTGATTCGGTCCCACCGAGATTGGAAAACTGTGTGTAACGGTTGGATTTTGTGTGGAGGCTATATATACCCCTCCACCTCCTCTTCATTCGTGGAGAGAGCCATCAGAACACATACACAATTCCAACTCATATGTTCTGAGAGAGAACCACCTACTCATGTGTTGAGACCAAGATATTCCATTCCTACCATGTGAATCTTGATCTCTAGCCTTCCCCAAGTTGCTTTCCACTCAAATCTTCTTTCCACAAAATCCAAATCCTATGAGAGAGAGTTGAGTGTTGGGGAGACTATCATTTGAAGCACAAGAGCAAGGAGTTCATCATCAACACACCATTTGTTACTTCTTGGAGAGTGGTGTCTCCTAGATTGGCTAGGTGTCACTTGGGAGCCTCCGACAAGATTGTGGAGTTGAACCAAGGAGTTTGTAAGGGCAAGGAGATTGCCTACTTCGTGAAGATCTACCGCTAGTGAGGCAAGTCCTTCGTGGGCGATGGCCATGGTGGGATAGACAAGGTTGCTTCTTCGTGGACCCTTTGTGGGTGGTTGCTTCTTCGTGGACCCTTCATGGGTGGAGCCCTCCGTGGACTCGCGCAACCATTACCCTTCGTGGGTGGAGCCCTCCGTGGACTCGCGCAACCGTTACCCTTCGTGGGTTGAAGCCTCCATCAACGTGGATGTAGGATAGCACCACCTATCCGAACCACGGAAAAAACATCCGTGTCTCCAATTGCATTTGAATTCTCCAAACCCTTCCCTTTACATTCTTGCAAGTTGCATGCTTTACTTTCCGCTGCCAATATACTCTTTGCATGCTTGCTTGAATTGTGTGATGATTGCTTGACTTGTCCTACAATAGCTAAAATCTGCCAAGAACTAAAATTGGGAAAAGGTTAAGTTTTTATTTGGTCAAGTAGTCTAATCACCCCCCCTCTAGACATACTTTCGATCCTACAGCACTCAACTCGCGGATTCCTGAGGTGACATTGGGGTAATCTATGCATAGGGGTTGATGCACACTCTCGTGTTTGTTTCTCCGGTAGAAATCTTGGGGCACTCTTTAAGGTTCTTTCTGTGGATTTAGTATTATGAATCTGAAATTGTTTGATGCATATCGTATAATCAACTCATGGATACTCGCGGTGACATTGGAGTATCTAGGTGACATTAGAATTGGTTGATGTGTATCATATGGTGTTATTTTAGTATGAACTCTTGGATAGATCGATTGGAAAGAATAGCTTGGTGCTATTTTAGTACGAACTCTAGGATAGATTGATCGGAAAGAATAGCTTTGATGTGGTTTCGTGCCCGACAAATAATTTCTTCTTATGTTCTCCGCTAGTAGATAATAACTTTGGAGTGGTTCTTCATAGCACGTTGAGGGGTGGTTATATGATCCAATTATATTAGCATTGTTGAGAGATTGCACTAGCGAAAGTACGGACCCTAGGCCTCATTTTCAACCATTGCAATACCGTTTGTGCTCCATTTTATCAATTGCTACCTTGCTGTTTTTATTGTTCCTATTACAAAAAATCAATATCTACTATCATTACTGCGCTTTTATTACCATCTCTTCGCCGATTTAGTGCACCTATACAAATTACCATTGTATTTAGTGTGTTGGGGACACAAGATACTTTTTGTTATTTGGTTGCAGAGTTGTTTGAGAGAGACCATCTTCATCCTACGCCTCCCACGGATTGATAAACCTTAGGTCGTCCACTTGAGGGAAAATTACTATTGTCCTACAAAACTCTGCGCATGGAGGCCCAACACGAGTCTACAAGAACAAGTTGTGTAGTAGACATCACACACTAAGTGTTTGATGAAAATCCTCTAAGGTAAAAAAAACCCGTCTCTTAATTCTTTGTTGTGATAAATAAGTAGATAATATATTATTGTGTTATG
The DNA here is from genome assembly GCF_056163025.1 of Triticum urartu. Taxonomy (NCBI): domain Eukaryota; kingdom Viridiplantae; phylum Streptophyta; class Magnoliopsida; order Poales; family Poaceae; genus Triticum; species Triticum urartu. Next base: position 259,750,548 of record NC_141873.1, read on the forward strand.
AAGGAGTTTGTTTGAATCCTCTCTGTGGGATGATTTCTCGTCCGAAGAGGAATATGACATGGATGAAGAGGAAGAGATTGCTTTAATCCCGATGATGCACAAGAACAAGAGGCTGAAGTGTGGTGGTTCCATTTTCTACCGTAAGTGACTCGTAGGTTGAGGCAAGATAGGCACAATAGACTGATGCTCAACTATTTCGGTCAAAATCCGGTGTATCCAGAGCGATACTTTGGATGCCAGTTTAGGATGTCTCCAGATTTGTTCCTTCACATCGCCAACTGTGTGAAGCGGCATGATCGACTCTTTGAGAAGATTAGGAATCGCGCTGGAGATCTTGGACATAGCATTATCCAGAAGGTGATTGTGGTGTTGCGCATGATGGCATATTGTGTTTTGGAAGATTTAATTGATGATAACTTATTAATGGGAGAGCGCACTTGAATCTTGTGTGTCAAGAAATTTACAAAGGCAGTGGTTGAAATGTTCAGGCTAGAGTATTTGAGAGCACCAAATGCTCAAGAGGCTCAAAGGCTTTTGGAAATGAACAAAGCACGTGGGTTTCCAGATATGCTCGCCTCAATTGATTGCATGTATTGGAGGTGAAAGAACTATCCTGGCATGGACAATTCAATGGACATACGAAGGATGCCACCATCATTCTTGATGTCGTGGCCGACCAGGAGACATGGATATTTTGGGATGCCAGGGTCTTGCAACGACGTCGATGTGCTTCAATGATCACCACTCTTTTCACAACTAGCCAATGAGGAATCATCACTGGTGGCAAATAGCCGGACATACAACATGTGCTACTACCTTGCGGGCTACGTTTGTGAAGCCAATTTCAAGCCCCTAGGTAAGAAAGTCTTCATTTTCATAATTCTCAAGCGACTGCTAGGAAAGATGTGGATAGGGCTTTTGGGATTTTGCTATTCCAGTTTGCTATTATGCGCTGATCAACTAGGTTTTGGGATCAAGAGTCATTTGGTACATCATCACGGCCACCCTGATCACAGACAACAAGATCATTGAGAATGAGCGTGGAAGAAATTTGGGTTACGCCTTCTATGAATTAACGGGGCAGCCGGTTCGACACATAGACCGCATTCGACACTTTCTTGAAGTATACTAAAATGTTCGAGATTCGGATCAACAAGATTATCTTCAAAGAGATCTCATCAAGGAGTGGTGGGCATGGAATGTGCAACAAAAGCACTAGTTTCATCTATAGGTTTCATGTATGTGTGATGATGAACTTTGTGTTATGTTGATGAACAATTTGTGTTGAATTTGATGTTGTGGATTGATGAACTATGTAATAATTAAGTACTATTTGTACTATATTTGTTTTGAATTCATTTGAGATGAGATTGATATTATTTGAGATGAGTTTGATATTGTTTATAGTTGAAGTACTCCAAATGAACCAAACGATAGTTTTTATGGTGCCCTATTTTGCATCTTCCTCTATGGCAAAAAAATATTCTGGTGCCCTATTTACATCACCTAGCATGGCAGAAAATTATCTGGTGCCCTATTTTACATGAGTTGGTATGGTAAAAAGAACTTCTGGTGCCCTAAAACCTTCTCTCTCCTGCCCTAAATCATTTTTTGGATGCATGTATGGACGTATGTATGGCATGGCTGCATACAAGTATAAGATATATTTTACGTGATGTGTATGGCATGGCTGCATGCAAGTACAGTACAAGATAGAATTCTAGTCCATAGGCTATTATAGCACGTAGCATCTAGGAGAGGCCGATAGGACTTGGCTTACATGTCATGGCCGTTTTTACACGCTGATCGGCCCCTTGAGCGTAGCTGAGGTAGATACATTGCCTAAAAAAATTGAGGTAGGTACAGTTAGTTAAAACTACGGTAAAATAACACTTGCCAAACAGATCGGTGGTTTTGGCAAAATAGTGAAAAACAACGCTTTTGACAAACTGAGGTATTCATTGCCCTCATGTTGAAAAACTGAGGATGCGTTTGGTTAGGTGCAGTTGGTCAAAATTACTTTGCATCCAAACGCACCCTTAGTTAGGTGCAATTGGTCAAAATTACTGTAAAACAACACTTGCCAAACGAATTGGTGTTTTTGGCAAAATAGAGGAAAACAACGCTTTTGACAAACCGAGGTAAAAACTGAGGTTTTGAATTACCACGGTTTTAGAAAAACAGTGCTGCCAATCTAGGCCTGAGGTTTTGAATTGCCACAGTTTTAGAAAAACAGTGCTGCCAAACTAGGCCTTAGATGTTGATTTAGTTTTTTCCTATAAATTTGGTAAACATGTTTTGAACTAAAAAGAATAAAATTCACCTTACTGAAAGGAACGAAGGTAGTACAATAATATTTCAGAACAGAGGACTACGGGGCTCATTTGCATCAAGACCAACAAGTAGCGAATGATATGTTCATGTAATGACATGGAATCCAAAAGAACACCCAACCTAACTACGATATGCGTGCATACACACGCCCATGCATGCGTGCCTAAGATTAAGATGCGCCTTAGTGTTCCTTTGTTAGGAACTTGAGCATAGGCTTTTGCAGCTGCTTCATGACGGCCTCCCAGCCGGCCTGCGTAGGGTGCACGCTGTCCCAGTAGAAGTACTGGTCGGGGTTCTTGCATACGGTGTAAAGCCTCTCCGAGTTCTTACTCAGCTGCCCGCAGTACCCCTCGGGATCAAAGCTCTCGCAGCACGGCGTCAGCTTGTGCTCGAACCTCTTGGCCAGCCTCGAGCCTTTACCTGTTTTCGTGCACGCACATCAACATCACAGACGGATAGAGCAGTGATCATTCGAGGATGCAGTGATCAGAAATGTACTACTGGTACATAGTACATACCGGGGGCTGGATTGACGATGTTGGAGAAGGCGGTGGCCAGGTCGAGGATATGGACGTTCTTGGACTTGCGCAAATTTATGCTCAGGTGGCCGTTGTGGAGGTCCACGCCCATGTTGGCCCGCGAGTCGCAGACGGTGTAGTTGGTCGGCCTGGTGAGCCACGGCGTGCAGCCGACGGGGTGCAGCTGGTTCACCAGGATCTTCTTCACCCCGAGCTTCTGCAGCCGCTGCACGTTCGCCGTGATCTCGGTCGTCACCTTCCTGATGAGAGCGATCATCTGCCAGAGAAGAGAAAACGTTCCTACCGTAGTTAGTAAGTTGCAGAACCAGACAGATTGACTGTGTGCGTCGTTCATCCAGAAAAGGAAAAACTGACGCACGTTGCCGACGTCGCTGGAGTTGATGCGCGAGTAGTCGTTGCCGGAGATGGCGACGAGCGCCACGGAGTCGGCGAGGTGCCATTTGGAGATGGTTCGATCCTTGATCAGCCTCTCGAAGTTGTCGATTTGCTTGGAGAGGGTCGTCAGGTTCTCCGGGACCTCGAACACGCCTGAGCCGCCGACGGCGAAGCTCATGCCGGACGGGTCACAGTAGTGCTTCACCATGCGCTTGTACGCCGGAGGGCCTACGAGGCGCCCTAACATCCTCGCTGCAGAGAACCACGATCAAGGTTTGCTGATTAGGATTCAGGGCGCATGCATGGCACTCATCAACGCACGCACGGTTCATTTTCAAATAAATTTATAGATACTGTTATAAGTATGTACGTACCGATGATATCGGGCTGAACCAAGTAATTGGAGAAGCGGCCGAGCGGGTTGCCACTTCGACTTCCATTAAAGGTGCCGTAGGGGTAGTGCCATTGACGCGACAAGGAGCTCCTGCAGCTCGTTCTCGGGAGGTTGCCGGTGTCCGCGAACGAATCGCCGAACATGAACATGGTGTACCAGTGGTAGCCGCCCAGAGGTCCTCGAGACTCCACGCCAGCGGCTATCCATGGGACCATCAACAACCACGATCGAAATGAGAAACAAGCATACTACAACGTCAACAATCCGAATCTAGTAATACACACGCACCATTCAAGGGGAGGAGGAGGAGGAGAGCGAGGCCGCAGACGCCGGGAAGAAACGCCGTGACCTTCATCTCCAGGAATGCGCGCGCGCGGAACGGCGCGATCAGGAGGTGAGTCCAGATGCCCGGGTGTTGCGTGTTCCACGCTCATTCATAGAGGGGAAATGGCGAGGCTACTTATAAGGATAATAATCCTAACTACCTAGCAAAAATCGTAACACACGCGTGATCCAGCCGAGACCCTGTTGCTTCCCGCGGTAAATTTGGCGCCGCACTTCTCGCTTTGCTGCGGCCGTCCACGAGCCGGCTAATCGATCTGCTTTCTAGTTCGCGAAGGAATATGCTTTCTACTAGTTTTTTTTGGCCGAAACATACTACTTTCTAGTTCTACCTGTACGTGATCGATCTTTGGTGAACAGCAGCAGCCACCATCTTTTTCTGGATAACCGAACAGCGTCACATACTCTTTTTTGGGGGGAACAACAGCCTCACGTGCTGGATTGCATGCACGCGCTACCGCATCCGTTCATCAAAAGAACAAAATAAATATTTGAAGAAAAATTAGTCGTTTCAGCAATATGAGGATGGTTCAAATTAACAAATTTTGTTGCTCTTGCCCATACAACATGCAATAATTAATCTCAAGTACTCCTTCCGTCTTAAAATAAGTATCGCTGGCTTGAGTTAACCCGCACTCTTTGGAGATATACCAGTGCTCTCCTCCCTCTCCCTCTCGCGTCACCCCTCGCGCGACCGAGAGGAAACCCTAGCCACCGCTGCTGGGGCCCCTCCCTACTCTCCTCCTCCCTCACCGCCACCCGAGGGAGCGGTCCGGCGAAGCCCGGTCGTCATCGGCGGCGGCGGCAGGGTTCTTTCGTCTCCCCGCGCGGTGGCTTTGGCGCGGGATGCGGCGCTTGGCGGCGGGTGCGGCGGTGCATCGGTGCTAAGGTGCAGCGACGGTGTGGGCTGCTAGCGTAACAGGCCGCACGGCGGTGGCGCGCGCATGCAGGCCGGGGATGGCGTGGCAGCGGCGCTCAGATTTGGTCAGCACGTGGCGCTGGGCGTGGGCGCCCTTGGCTACGGGCGGCCGCTCTCTGTCGTGGCGGTCTACTGGTGGGGGTGGCGGCATTGCAGGGCAGCGCGTAAGGGCGGAGCGGCGGCTTCATGGCGGCGCGTCCAAATCCACCATGTCGTTGTTGGCTGCGGGGGGCCCTCTCGCCTTGGCGCGATGGTGAGGGGGCGGCATGGTGATAACCCACAAGTATATGGGATCGCAACAGTTTTCGAGAATAGAGTATTCAACCCAAATTTATTGATTCGACACAAGGGGAGCCAAAGAATATTGTCAAGTATTAACAGTTGAGTTGTCAATTCAACCGCACCTGAAAGACTTAATATATGTAGCAAAGTATTTTATAAAAAAGTAATATGAAAGTAACGGTAGCAATGGCAAAAGTAATAGTATTGGTTTTGTAGTGATTGTAACAGTGGCAACGGAAAAGTAACTAAGCAAAGATCAATATGTGAAAAACTCATAAGCATTGGATCAGTGATGGATAATTATATCGGATGTGATTCCTCAAGCAACAGTTATAACATAGGGTGACACAAAACTAGCTCCAGTTCATCAATGTAATGTAGGCATGTATTCTGAATATAGTCATACGTACTTATGAAAAAGAACTTGCATGACATCTTTTGTCCTACCCTCCTGTGGCAGCGGGGTCCTATTGGAAACTAAGGGATATTAAGGCCTCCTTTTAATAGAGTATCGGAACAAAACATTGACACTTGGTGAATACATGAACTCCTCAAACTATAGTCATCACCGGGAATGGTCCTGATTATTGTCACTTGGGGGTTACCGGATCGTAACACATAGTAGATGACTATTGACTTGCAAAATAGGATCAAAAACTCACATATATTCATGAAAACATAATAGGTTCAGATCTAAAATCATGGCACTCGGGCCCTAGTGACAAGTATTAAGCATAGCAAAGTCATAGCAACATCAATCTCAGAACATAATAGATACTAAGGATCAAACCCTAACAGAACTAACTCGATTACATGATAAATCTCATCCAACCCATCACCGTCCAGTAAGCCTACGACGGAATTACTCACGCATGGCGATGAGCATCATGAAATTGATGATGGAGGAAGGTTGATGATGACGGTGGCGACGGATTCCTCTCTCCGGAGCCCCGAACGGACTCCAGATCAGCCCTCCTGAGAGAGATTAGGGCTTGGTGGCGGCTCCGTATCGTAAAACGCGATGAATCCTTCTCCCTAATATTTTTCTCCCCGAACGTGAATATATAGAGTTGTAGTTGAGGTCGGTGGAGCATCAGGGGGCCCACGAGGCAGGGGGCGCGCCCCCACCCTCGTGGATAGGGTGTGGGCCCCTTGACGTTGATTCTTCGCCAGTATTTTTTATATATTTCAGAAATATTCTCCGTGAAGTTTCAGGTCATTCCGAGAACTTTTATTTCTGCACAAAAATAGCACCATAGCAATTCTGCTGAAAAGAGCATCAGTCCGGGTTAGTTCCATTCAAATCATGCAAGTTAGAGCCCAAAACAAGGTCAAAAGTGTTTGGAAAGTAGATACGATGGAGACGTATCAACTCCCCTAAGCTTAAACATTTGCTTGTCCTCAAGCAATTCAGTTGACAAACTGAAAGTGATAAAGAAAAACTTTTACAAACTCTGTTTGATCTTATTGTTGTAAATATGTAAAGCCAGCATTCAAGTTTTCAGCGAAGATTATGAACTAACCATATTCACAATAACATTTAGGTCTCATTTTTACTCATATCAATAGCATAATCAACTAGCGAGCAATAATAGTAAATCTCGGATGACAACACTCACTACAAGAAATATGTCAACTTATGACCTTCTGTCAGTGACCCTCGAAGAATTGGTCATAAATTTATGACCATTTTAGACCAATTGGTCAAAAGCTGTTCAGGGGGCTCCAAACCCTAAACCATTGCGACCATTTTGGTCAGAAAGGTCGTAATTTCCTTACACGAAATGGTCACAAAGCAAACAGTGCTAGTCCGCTGCCTTATTTCTAGTTGTTAATGACCAATATAGATGATCATAGCCTTGTAGATTGTGGTGGGTTGTGATGATTAGGCGCCATCTCATCAGTTTTGCCTATGTGTCATGTCCATGTGGCAGTTTTTGCCCTAGGTTGTGAAGCAACCTATATTTCTATCATTCCCAAAATTCCCAAAAAAATCTCATAAATTGTTTGGGGCATATATTCATCAAATATGTAAAAATCCTTCCTTGCCTAGATCAAAACTAATTCAACAATATTCATTTTCCTATTCTGTTCACAACAACACTTTATGAAGGAAGTGCTATTTATATATTCTTGATTGCCCTCGGAATTTTTGGGCACTCTTTCCTATCCAAATCATTACCGCATGACAAAATTCAGCTCCATTTGCCTAGCAAATCTTCCTCGGCAAATTTCCAAAGTTTTTGTCCACCTAGAAGCATTGTGAAGGAAGTACCTTTTTTATATCTCGAAATGACATGAAATTTATACAGTTCCTTCATATGCCCAAATTATCACCCTCCTCCAAATTGCAGCTCAGTCAAATTATCTATGTGAGCCTAGGTTCAATTTATATTTTATGGCCAAATTGGCACGTTGCAAAGCAAGTGTTATATAGACCCCTCCTATTACCCTCAAACTTTTCGGGCACTCTTCCATAGCCAAATCATTGCCACATGATAATATTCAGCTCAATTTTCCTAGTAAATCTTTCTCAGGAAATTTCCAAAGTTTCTACCTCGAGAGAAGCTTTGTGAAGTAAGTACTAGCTAGGCTTACCCAAATGATTTGAAAATTTACCAGCGCATGACCATACCTATGTAACTTACCTACACCAATTTTGAGCTCATTTCATTCATCCAATCTCTCTCACTAGTTTTCCCAAGTTTTTGTCCATAGAAGAGCATTGTGAAGGAAGTACTACTTTGGCATGTCAAAATGATGTAAATTTTCTACAATACTTTCCTATGCCCAAATAACCATCCTTCACCAAATTTCAGCTCAATCCATTCATCATTTTGAGCCCATCTTCAACATTCATATTTTTGTCCAGTGTGATACTTTGCAAAGCAAGTACCACCTAGGATCCTCCTTTTGAGCTGAAATTTTTTGAATACATTCTCCTTAGTAGATGATCATCCTCGGCCAAAACTCACGCCCATTGGCCATGTGCATTTCCCGTACCGCTAATCAAACACTTGGCTGCTTATTCATGTTTGAGCATCGATCGGTCTCCTCGTGAGAATCTTATGTTGTAATTTTCTTCCTAGCACCTACCTGGGGAGTGCCCAACCCACTAGACATGCCTAGGCCGCCCATAACACATGGCAACGCCACGGCCACGCGGTGACCACGCAGCGGGCATGCGAGTTTACGCGCTCTAGAGTTGGGGGCCTCGGCCACCGCCCAAACCTCGACGTATCGCCACCAAACCATGTATTTATGATTAAATAGGTACTTATGTAACTAGAAATGATTTTTGGAAAAAATAAATAGCAAACTATGAGGCAGCTGCAGTTCAAATTTGACCCGCTTCCAACTGAATCGGCGGAAATTTGTCTTTTTCACGAGAGGTGGATCAGAACCTTTTACACCCAACCATTTTGTCAATTGTGCATTAAATATGTCCTAGTATTTTAGAAAATTGATTTGGTCCAATTTTGCAACAATTATTTGGGAGGTCCTTCACAAAAAAAACTCATTTTGGGCACTCGGAAAAATGGAAAATGGTTTTTTCGTCCAAAGAAAATGAAAACTTCCTTAGGCAACATTGTTTGCCATTTCAATATGCACCCTTGTGCACAATAGAAGATCATTTTAACAAACTATGCCATGAATGTGGGCATAGGATTGATCATTTGGCTTGAAAGCCATGAATCTTCACGCATGATAGCTCATTTCTGATAACACTTTTTTTAAAAGAATTGCCGTATTACATGTTTATTATCTTTCCTATTAACTTGGTCATATATAATGACACAATGCGAAGGTTTTCCAATTTTTTGATTTTTTTTGAATTTTTTATGCCCGTTTCAAAATGCGGTCAAAACGGTGGGAATGACCGTTCCTAGCTAGTGGTTGAATCTTGGAATTTTTTTGGTGTTTCTCTGATTAAATAGATACTTATGTACCTAGAAATGATTTTTGGAAAAAATAAAGAGCAAACTACGAGGTAGCTACAGTTCAAATTTGACCCGCTTCCAGCTGAATAGACGGAAATTTGTCTTTTTCACCAGAGGTGGATCAAAACTTTTTACACCCAACCATTTGGTCAATTGTGCATTAAATATGACCTAGTATTTTAGAAAAATGATTTGGTCCAATTTTGCAACAATTATTTGGTAGGTCCTTCACAAAAAAAACCTCCTTTGGGGCACTCGAAAAATGGAAAATGGTTTTTTCGTCCAAAGAAAATGAAAACTTCCTTAGGCAACATTGTTTGCCATTCCAATATGCACCCTTGTGCACAATATGAGATTATTTGAACAAACTATGCCATAGATGTGGCCATAAGATTGATCATTTGGCTTGAAAGCCATTGATCTCCACACGTGATAGCTCGTTTCTGAGAACACTTTTTTAAAATAATTGCCGTATTACAAGTTTGTTATTTTTCCTAGGAACTTGGCCACATATAATGACACAATGCGAAGGTTTCCCAATTTTTTGATTTTTTTTGAATTTTTTATGCTCGTTTCAAAATGCGGTCAAAAGGGCGGGAATGACCGTTCCTAGCTAGTGGTTGAATCTTGGAATTTTTTTGGTGTTTCTCTGATTAAATAGATACTTATGTACCTAGAAATGATTTTTGGAAAAAATAAAGAGCAAACTACAAGGCAGCTACAGTTCAAATTTGACCCGCTTCCAACTGAATCGGCGGGAATTTGTCTTTTTCACCGGAGGTGGATCAAAACTTCTGACACCCAACCATTTAGTCAATTGTGCATTAAATATGTACTAGTATTTTAGAAAATTGATTTGGTACAATTTTGCAACAATTATTTGGTAGGTCCTTCACAAAAAAAGCTCATTTGGGGCAATCGAAAAGTGGAAAATGAATTTTCCGTGAAAAGAAAATGAAAACTCCCTTAGGCAACATTGTTTTCCATTCCAATATGCACCCTTGTGCACAATATGAGATCATTTAAACAAACTATGCCATGTATGTGGCCATAAGATTGAGCATTTGGGTTGAAAGCCATTCATCTTCACACTTGATAGCTCGTTTCTGAGAACACTTTTTTTAAATATTCGCCGTATTACAAGTTTATAATTTTTACTGGTAACTTGGTCACATATAATGACGGAATGCGAAGGTTTTCCAATTTTTTGAATTTTTTTGAATTTTTATGCCCGTTTCAAAATGCGCTCAAAACGGCAGGAATGACCGTTCCTAGCTAGTGGTTGAATCTTGGAATTTTTTTGGTGTTTCTATGATTAAATAGATACTTATGTACCTAGAAATGATTTTTGGAAAAAATAAAGAGCAAACTACAAGGCAGCTACAGTTCAAATTTGACCCGCTTCCAACTGAATTGGCGGGAATTTGTCTTTTTCACCGGAGGTGGATCAAAACTTCTGACACCCAACCATTTAGTCAATTGTGCATTAAATATGTACTAGTATTTTAGAAAATTGATTTGGTACAATTTTGCAATAATTATTTGGTAGGTCCTTCACAAAAAAAGCTCATTTGGGGCAATCGAAAAGTGGAAAATGAATTTTCCGTGAAAAGAAAATGAAAACTCCCTTAGGCAACATTGTTTTCCATTCCAATATGCACCCTTGTGCACAATATGAGATCATTTAAACAAACTATGCCATGTATGTGGCCATAAGATTGAGCATTTGGGTTGAAAGCCATTCATCTTCACACTTGATAGCTCGTTCCTGAGAACACTTTTTTAAAATAATTGCCTTATTACAAGTTTGTTATTTTTCCTCGAAACTTGGTCACATATAATGACACAATGCGAAGGTTTTCCATTTTTTGATTTTTTTTGAATTTTTTATGCCTGTTTCAAAATGCGGTCAAAACGTCGGGCTTGTCCGTTCCTAGCTAGTGGTTGAATCTTGGAATTTTTTTGTTGTTTCTCTGATTAAATAGATACTTATGTACCTAGAAATGATTTTTGGAAAAAATAAAAAGCAAACTATAAGGCATCTACAGTTCAAATTTGACCCGCTTCCAGCTGAATCGACAGGAATTTGTCTTTTTCACCAGAGGTGGATCAAAACTTTTGACACCCAACCATTTTGTCAATTGTGCATTAAATATGTCCTAGTATTTTATAAAATTGATTAGGTCCAATTTTGCAACTAATATATGGTAGATCCTTCACAAAAAACTCATTTTAGGCACTCGGAAAATGGAAAATTGATTATGACCATTTTAGATGGTCATAACATCATCAAAGCCTGCACTTCATTCTGATTGGTCAATGGGCATGTCACGCGGATCAAGCATTAGAGACCGTCGGATCCTGCCAGATCCAACGGCCCACACCCCTCACCCTCTCCCCACCCACACCCACCCGAAAGCAGCTCCACTCACCTACACCACATGTCGTTGAGGACACTGACATGTGGGCCTAATTCCTCGCAGGCCCACCTGTCATTGGCAAAAAGCCACCACTCACCCACTCCTCCCCCCTCGCGGGCACACCACTCCTCCCCTCTCTCCTCCTCCCCCCCGCACACCACTCCTCTCCCCACAGCCCAAACCCTAACCCCTCTCCTCTTTCCCTCCATTGGACCGCGGCCGCCACCTTCGTCGACCACCCGCCCCACTGCTCTCCCCGTCGACCATCGCTCCGCCGCCGCCCCGTCCTCCCCTTCCTTCCGCTGCCCACCTCTCCCTTCGTCTGCACCCTCCCCTTCCCCCCTCCACTCCCCCCTCGCCTCCGGCCAGAATCGTCGCTCCCGATCCGGATCCCTCCCCTCGTCGCCACCCATCCCTCCCTCCCCACCTCAGATCCTCGCCACCGCCACCCACCTCTCCTGCCGGGGTACTGATCCACGAGCACCTATGGGACCGGCGGACCGGGTCCCTTTCGGTTCAGCGGGGGCGGAGGTCGCACGAAGAGCAGATCGAGGCGAAACACACGAGCGGTTTACTCAGGTTCGGGCCGCACGGATGCGTAAAACCCTACTCCTGCTTTATGATTTGTATTGGGTTCTTGCTCGGGAGCGTGGAGCGCTACAGTACACACCAGCAGCTAACGAGACCGAGCGTGAGTGTTCTCTGAACTAGCCCCCCCCTACGTTGTGCATGGGCCTCCTTTTATATGCTCAAGGGGTCACCGACAGGTGGCAACGGAGGCAAAGGGTAAAAATGGAAAGGTGCTGCGGTAGGTACAGCTACCTGCTACAGTATATCATACCTAACCCTGACGGCAGGGGACAAGGGCATTAAATGCCCGTCTGTGTCGCCTAAACAGTGCAAAAAGGGACCGTCAGGGACGCCACCGCTCGCCACGATGGCAATCTTGTCAGCGCCGCTTGCCACCGCGCGCCGCTGGCTGCACAGCCTCCCGCCACGTACGCCTGGAAGGGTCCCAGAGCGACACGTTGGTGGATGCGCTGGAGCGTGGGCACCGAGTGGTGGCTTGCCGCGGCAAGCGCCTTGCTGCGGTCGTTGTCTTGTCGCGTCCGGGAGCTTGTCGCTCACCGGGCCTTGCCGGGACGCGCGGCGCGTCGCGGCAAGTTCCTTGAGATGCCTTGGGTGGCCTTCCCGGCAAGCTCCTCTTGCCGGGGTCTTGAGATGCCTTTGTTGGCCTTCCCGGCAAGCCCCTCTTGCCGGGGTCTTGTCTCCTTAGCTTGGATACTTTGTTCTTGAATGGCTCCAAAGGAACCACGGAGGACCTTGGCGGTCGCCCAGCAAGCCTTGCCGCGGGACGCTGCGACTGCCCGTGCACAAGTTCGGGATACTAGGGTACCCCTACTCTAGTACACCCACAGGAGCCCCCGGGCCTGGGCCATACACGGTGCCGAGCGCTGTTGGGCCAGGCCCAAAACAGGGCACGGGCACGCGCGGCCTAGGTTACGCCGTATCTCTCTCCGTATCCACCGCGCCCTCCCCGCACAGCACGCGTTGAATGCGGCGTCGTGGGAGAGATCGTGGGTGGTTACTTTATTCGGAAATGCGGAACGTCCGCCCCTTCTCTCTTTATAAGCAGGGGAAACAGGGGAAGTTCGCTCATTCGCCCGTTGCTGCTCCAATCTCAGAAATCTCCGCCGCTCCCTCGTCTTCCCAAAGCTGAGAGAGAGAGAGCAGCGCTCCGCCCCCCATCACCACCAGCACCATCAACGCCGTCGACCTCCTCCACCACTTCCGCCATGGCTCCAAAAGCCGACAAGGGGAAGGTCGTGAAGTCGACCGAGGCGCAGCGGCTTGCGGCGCTGCGGAAGGAGCGGGCCGTCTTCCCCCCCCAAGCTTGCCGCGAGGGAGCTGAGGGAGAACTACTACCTCTTCTGGTCGACGGAGACACGAGCGCATCCGCGCACGAAGGTACTTCCCGCCGCCGCTTGGAAGAAGGCCCCAAATGGATACCCTTTCTTCGCCTTGTTCTTCTACTGCAGGCTCTGCCCGCCTTTCTCTGAATTCTTCTGTGACATCATGAACACCTACGGGTTCCACCTCCTTGATTTCACCCCCAATGCCGTCCTGACCATGGCAGTTTTCGCACATCTCTGCGAAAAATTTGTCGGAGTCCATCCCAATGTTGCCCTCTTTCGCCACTTCTTCATACCCCGAGTAGAGAGAGGAGAGCCTTTATCCGGCGGAATCGCCTGGATCTCAAGGGCCGGCAAGAAGGAAACTTATCTGGAGGGAGAATTCCGCGGCAAGTGGGAGGAGTGGAGAGCAGACTGGTGCTGGATTGACGAGGAGAACCCGCAGCCATTCACCACCCGGCGCCAAACCCCAGTAGCACGCGGCAGCGATTGGAGTGACATGGCCCCGGAAGACGACAGGCTGAAGATTGCTGTCACCCGGATCCTACGCCTCAGGCTTGCCGGGCTCACTGTAGGCGCTGTTGGCGCAGACTTTCTTCGCTGCCGCATCGCCCCCCTGCAGGAACGGGGGAGGCCCACTTGGGAGTTCAAGAATGCGGCAGATATCATGAGGCTGCGTCCGGGCCTCAACTTCAACTTCACCATTCTGGAGCTCAACGCGATGCTTCAAGAACTGTTCAAGTATGACCCCCAACATCCCGAAGTGTTCAGGTTGCCGGGGGGTGTCGTTCCGTTGTGCAACAATTCCGCGCTCGACCGCATTCGTGCAATGATGCCGCAGTGCGACTCGCATGGAATTGTCCCAACTTGGCAAGAACCTGCGGACGACGTCGTGCAGAAATTCTTCGATGACTTGGTAGAAGTGCCGATCCGCTCCGACGAGAAGGACAGCCTCACCCGCGACACCACCGATGCGGAGATGGCACTCATCGCCACTAGGCTGGAAGAGGCGGCGGCAGCCGCAGCCGCGGGCGAATTTGGATTCACCGTGGAGGAGGCAGAGGCAGCAGAGGCGGCAAGACGTGCCGAGCGAGGGGAGCCTGCCGGCGGGAAAGAACTTGCCGGACATGGCGTTGGGTCGAGCGAGCCCGCCAAGGATACGAGCGGCTCGCTGGAGATCAACTCCTCTTCCTCTTCATCTTCGGGCAGCTCGCCGCAAGCAGAGCTTCCATCCCCACCAAGAAGGCGTCTCCGCAAGGCCGGTGACGTAGCGGAGCGGCAAGCGGGTCAACAGTCGCCGCGCCGCGTGACACGCTCCACCGCGGCAAACACCGTTGCCGCGGGAGCGCCTCATGCTGCGATGGCAACTGGAGCGGGGTCTAGCCGGACCACCGCTTCTGCTCCTGCCGCTGCTCACGCCGCGACGGCAACCGGGGCGGGGTCGTCTCAGACCACCGCCACCGTTCCCGCCAAGCGGCCAAGGGAAACTACTCCTCCGCCTCCTCACGCCGGTCGCGAGCCGGACTTCGACTTCTCCGCGTTCAGCTCCGACGAGGAAGAAGAAGAGTAAGATTCTCTTGTTGTACTTGCAGTTCTTCAATTCTTGCTGTTCTGTCCTGTATCTCATTTGCTTTACTCTGAACTTGTTCCTTTTTAGGACTCTGGCCCAGAGAGCAGCAAAGAGGGCCAAGGTCCCGGTGATCGTCATCGAGGACGAACCCACTGCGACAGCAGGGGGAGCGCCCAGACAACCTTGCCGGACCCGGCAACTTTCCTCCAGAGTAGCCCCCAGCGTAAGTATATGGTTTGCTTTCTGCTGTGAGGTGCGCATGGATGCTCTGTTTTTGCTAATATCTGACTGCTGGTTTGTGTAGGAGCAGAGCAGCCCTACCAGGAGCCAAGGGAGAATCCTCCGGCAAGGGAGAACTTTCCGGTAAGGGAGAGGTCTCCAGCAAGGGAGAGTTCTCCGGCAAGGGACAGCACCAGCGGCCCCCCGACGGCGGAGACCACGACTGCAGAACCCGGTACAGGTAATCCTTTCGCTGCAAGACTTCCCTTGGGTTCTTCTTCTTTTGATCTTCTTCTTGTTGAATATTTACTTGACTCTTCTCCCTTTTCCGGCCGTCAGACCCATCCGCTGCGGAGCAGATGGAGACCGAGGTTGCCGCCGCCGACGCAGCCGGTGCTGACGATCCCGCCGGCGCAGAGGCCGCCAAGGCTGCCGCCGCAGCAACTGGCGAGGGGTCTGGCGATCGCACTGACGGCCCTGAGGCCGCAGGAGCGCAAGGCGCTACACCGACCGCCGATCCGTCCGCCGCTGCCGCAGCGCCAGGCTCCGAAGAGCCCCAGCCAGGCGTATACTTGAAGGCCGGCGATGACGTCTTCATCAACCTCCCCTGGGCGTCAAGCTCCAGGGCGCCGGTCGAGGGAGAGATCTTCGACGGGGAAGTGCTTGCCTCCACGGGGCTGATGCTGGTTGACGCGCCGAGCAGCAGCAGCAACGAGCCTGAGGAAGAGCGGCTGCTGCGGAAGCTGTTGTCGCTCTACCGCGCGCGGCAAGCCAAGCTGGACTCCCGCGAGGCGCTTGTCGCGAAGGCGGGAGCAGACATCGAGAAGAGCGCAGAGGAGCTCCGGGGTCTCCACCAGGAAGCTCTCCGGTCCCTGGCGGAGGAGCGAGAGCAACTCATCGAAGCGCAGAAGGCCTTCCTCCTCGAGAAGGCTGAAGTCGAAGAGCAACAACGGCTTGCCGCTGTGAAGCTATCCGCGGAGGAGGGCGAGCTGGCGCAGCGGAAGGTCAATCTTGACGCCCACGAGGAGGAGCTTGCCGTGCGCGAGGAAAAACTCGGCGGAGCCCTCAATCAAGTAGAGGATGCTGTCGCCGCCGCCGAGGCCGCCAAGAAGGAGCTGGAGACGAAGGTGGCGCAGCTGGAGGCCGATCTCGCCGAGAAGGGCAAAGAGCTCAGCGCCGCCAAGGAATCCAACGCGAATCTTGAGTTGAAGCTGACCACTTTGACCAAGACGCTGGACGGCGCCAAGAAGCAGGAGGCGGCCTTGAGGGAGGAGATCAAGGCCGACAAGGCGCTGCTGAAGAGTGTTGCCGCCACCCAAAATGCCTTCAGGGAGAATGTGGAGCACTGGACGGAGAGTCTCGTGAGTGCTGCCGCAGATGTTGACAGGGAGTTGGCGCAGCTGGGGGTGGAGGATCTTGGGTATCCTTCCGACGAGAACCTCCAACCCAGCGCCAAGCTTGTCTTGTTCTTCAAAGGCGTGGTGACGGCCCTCCAGCGACTCCGGCAGAAGATCCCAAAGCAGCTGGCCGACGAGTCGCGCAAGATCTGCGCGGGAGCTCTCCAGAAAGTGTTGGTGAAGGTGGCCTTCTGCAATCCGGGCCTCAACCTCACCAACGTCCTCAAGACCCTGCCGCCGGATGCTGATCTGGAGGCGCTCAAGACCCTTGTCGCACCCATTGTGGACAAGGTGAGCGGGATCAAGAGGATCGAGGGCGATCGCGTAGATTAGGCCGCCCGTTTCTTCTTTTCTTGTCGCTCTTTGTCATGTTATGAAAACAATCTGTTAGAGCCGCGACAAGCTATCTTTGTAATATAACTCTATTCTGGGTAATGATTGCGATGTTATTCCCTTTACTTGATTCCTCCCTTTGTATGTCTTTTTACCCTACGCTTTTAGGGAACTTGCCGGTGCAGGCACCTGAGCCACGAGCGCTGAGTGCGGGACGTCAGCAGCCTGCTGGCGGTGCTGCTACCGACAAGAAACCTTGTCGCAACTAGTTGCAGCTCACTTAAGTTGTTGAGCGGACTCGAAACAAAGTAAGGGCGCAACTAGCTACGAGTTGGTTCCTCCGCGCACAGGTTTTCCATACAAAGTGCGGTCGTTCAAGGGAGATAACTTAAAAATTTAAAAAATCTGATTGCTCAAACTTTGGCAACTTAGCTTTTCTGTTGTTTGCTTCCCGGCAAGGCGAAACTTTCTTGAACGACGCCTGGTCCATACCATTATCTTCTCCTTTCCCCCCCGGCAAACTTGTGGGCGAGGGGAACCTTTCTTTCCTTGAGAAAAAAGAAAGAAGAGAAAATAAAGATATGGAGCCTTACGGCTCGTTATTGCTTACTGGGGAGTAGGTGCTGCACAAAGTGTCAGATCACATATGCAAAAAATAGAAAGCATGAAATTGACAAGATGTGTGGAGCACATGATCTTTACTTATGCACGGGGTCTGCGCCCGGCTTTGTACAAAGGATTACATGCAACAGCGGCAAGACTTGTACAAAAGGTGGTTGCCGGAACAGGTTCCGGCAACCGCGCCTTACGGGTAAAACTTACGAAGATGCTCAATATTCCAGGAGTTGCTCACCGGAATGGCATCTTCGGTCTCAAGGCGGACAGCGCCAGGCCTAGTGACTCATTTCACCCGGTAAGGGCCTTCCCACTTCGGCGTCAACTTGTTGGAATTCTTGGCGGACTGAACACGCCGAAGAACAAGGTCGCCTTCCTCGAGACTTCTGGCATTAACTTTGCGGCTATGGTAGCGGCGCAAAGCTTGCTGGTAGCGAGCAGCTCGCACAGCAGCCTGAAGACGGTCTTCCTCAAGGAGCAGCGCGTCATCTTGCCGCAGCTGCTCTTGCTCGAGCTCATCATAAGCGAGCACTCGAGGTGACCCGTATACGAGTTCCGTGGGGAGAATTGCCTCTGCTCCATATACTAGAGCGAAAGGTGTCTGGCCAGTGGCTCAATTTGGCGTCGTCCTGATCGACCAAAGAACCACCGGCAGCTCCTCGATCCAGTTTCTTCCGCACTTGTGCAGCCTGTCGAAAGTCCTGGTCTTGAGCCCGCGCAACACTTCAGCATTTGCCCTCTCCGCTTGACCGTTGCTTCTCCGGTGAGCAACAGAAGCGAAGCAGACCTTGGCGCCAAGGTCTTGGACATACTGCATGAAGGTGCGGCTCGTGAATTGTGTACCGTTATCGGTGATTATCCTATTAGGGATCCCGAAGCGGCAAACAATCGACCTGAAGAACTTGACTGCTGACTGTGCTGTCACCTTCCTCAATGGTTCCACTTCCGGCCACTTTGTGAACTTGTCGATTGCTACGTACAAGTACTCAAAGCCCCCGACTGCTCGGGGAAAGGGGCCGAGGATGTCGAGCCCCCAGACCGAAAATGGCCAGGATAAAGGGATTGTCTGGAGAGCTTGAGCTGGTTGGTGTATCTGCTTGGAATGGAACTGGCACGCTTCACACTTGGTTACTTGTGCAGTTGCATCCTGGAGGGCTGTCGGCCAAAAGAAACCTTGCCGGAATGCTTTGCCGGCAAGTGCTCTTGCGCCAATGTGGTGTCCACATATGCCTCCATGTATCTCTGCCAACAGCTTTTGTCCGTCTTCCCGGTGAATACACTTCAATTTCACACCGTTGAGTCTTCTTCTGTACAGTGTCTTGTCGACAAACTGGTACATACTTGACTGCCGGGCTACTCTTTCCGCTTCTTCTTGCTCCTCGGGAAGTTCTCCTGTCTGAAGGAAACGGACAATCTGCTGTGCCCATGCTGGAGCTTGTGGCTCGACAACAAGGACTAAAGGCAAATCTGCTACTGCGGGAACATCCGCTTCTACGGCGAGAACCTGCGGCTCTGCCGGAGCTTGACGTTCCCCGGCAAGCTTGCCGGGAGCTTCTGCTTCAACGGAACAAACCCTGGGGTTTGCCGGAGCAGACTGCTCCTCAGCGCTCTTGGCGTTGATCTTGGGGACTGCTGCGGGAACATCCGCTTCTACCGCGAGAACCTGCGGCTCTGCCGGAGCGTGACGTTCCCCGGCAAGCTTGCCGGAGCAAAACTTGTCGGGAGCTTCTGCTTCAACGGAACAAACCCTAGGGCTTGCCGGAGCAGATTGCTCCTCAGCGCTCTTGGCGTTGATCTTGGGGACCTTCTTGGCGGCGGCTTCGGGGAGCTCTGCCGGCAAATAGTCACCAGAAATCAACTTCCTCTTCTTGCTCTGTCCAGTTGATGGTGTTACAGACGGTTGAGTCAGCTTGAGCACAAAGATCCCTGGTTCCACAGGTAACTTAAGTGCGGCGCACTTTGATAGGCCATCGGCAATGGCGTTCTGAGCTCTTGGAACATGCTCCATCTGTAGGCCTTCAAAGTGCTCTTCTAGCTTTCTCACTTCGTCGACGTAGGCTTCCATCAACGGACTCTGATAGCTCTTGTTCACTTGGCGGACGACAAGCTGTGAGTCACCCCGGACAATGAGCCTCTTGATCCCAAGGTCTGCCGCGATCCTGAGACCGGCAAGCAAGCCTTCATACTCTGCAGTATTGTTTGTTGCTTGCTCCTTGGGAAAGTGCATCTGGACTACGTACTTGAGGTGTTCTCCGGTGGGTGCGACAAGCAGCACGCCAGCGCCGGCGCCTTGCAGCGAAAAGGCACCATCAAAGTACATCAGCCACTCTTTGCTTGCTTCCTTGACGGGGATGCTCGTTTCTGGAATTTCTTCATCTGGTGTTGGCGTCCATTCTGCTATGAATTCTGCCAATGCTCTGCTTTGGATAGTTGAAGTACTCTCAAACTTAAGGCCAAAGCTTGACAGTTCCAGTGCCCACTCAACAATCCTGCCTGTCGCTTCTGGATTCTGTAGTATCCTCTTCAGCGGAAAGCGAGTGACAACTGTGATCTCGTGTGCTTGGAAGTAATGGCGCAGCTTTCTCGAGGCCATGAGAAGGCCGAAAAGTAATTTCTGCACGCCAGAGTACCTTGACCTAGCCCCCTGCAGAAGGGAACTGACAAAGTAAACTGGGCGCTGCACCATTTTCTTCTGTATCTCCTCGCGCATCTGCGCAGATCCATCTTTGTCGGGACCAGAGCTTGCCGTGGAAGCCCCTTGCTTGTCGCTGGATGCACTTGCCGTGGTTGCTGGCTCGTCATCTGCCTCCCTCTCTACTACTAACGCAGCACTAACCACTTGATTGGTTGCCGCTATGTATAGCAGCAACTTCTCTTGTGGCTTAGGTGCGACAAGTATTGGAGGGGAGGACAGGTATCTCTTCAAGTCTTGCAGCGCAGCCTCCGCTTTCGGAGTCCATTTCATTGGACCTGCCTTTTTCAATAATTTGAAAAATGGCAGGGCGCGCTCAGCAGACCTAGAGATAAACCTGCTGAGAGCAGCCACGCAACCGGCAAGTCTTCGTACATCCTTGACGCGCTTTGGTGCTTCAATCTGCTCAATGGCCTTGATCTTGTCGGGATTGGCTTCGATTCCCCGCTGAGACACGAAGAACCCGAGAAGCTTGCCGGAGGGGACTCCAAACACACACTTCTCGGGGTTGAGCTTGAGGTTGATCTTGCGCAGATTTGCAAAGGTCTCGTCTAAATCTTGAAGCAGAGTTGCCTTGTCCTTGCTCTTGACCACTATGTCATCCATGTAGGCTTTCACATTTCTGTGTATTTGTGGCTCAAGAGCGACATGGACTACTGTTGCAAATGTTGAACCTGCATTTTTTAATCCGAAAGGCATCCGTATGAAACAGTACGTGCCACATGGAGTAATGAATGCGGTCTTCTCCTCATCCTCTTCTGCCATGAAGATCTGATGGTATCCTGAGTATGCGTCAAGAAATGAAAGCAAATCACATTCGGCCATGGAGTCAACAATCTGGTCAATGCGCGGCAAAGGAAATGGGTCTTTGGGACAAGCTTTGTTAACATCGGTAAAGTCGATACAAAGTCTCCATTTCCCGTTCGCCTTGCGCACGACTACAGGATTGGCCAACCACGTAGGATGGAGCACTCCTCTGACAAGGCCTGCTGCTTCCAACTTCTTGATTTCTTCTGCGATGAATTCTTGGCGCTCCACTGCTTGCTTCCTGACCTTCTGCTTGACGGGCCGCGCATGAGGACAAACGGCAAGGTGGTGCTCAATTACTTTCCTAGGAACACCGGGGATGTCAGACGGTTGCCACGCAAACACGTCGACATTCGCCCGCAGGAAAGCAATGAGCGCGCTTTCCTATTTAGGGTCGAGAGTGGCACTGATGGTGAAGGTACCACCAGTGCCGTCCTCCTTGGCGGACACCTTCTTCGTCTCTGGCGGAGCTGCCATTGTCTTCTTACACTTGCCGGTGGAGCTCGATGGTGCGTCCTCGACGGCAGCGCAGCACTCCGAAGAGGTGCGCTTGCCGGAGTGGGCATCAAAACTCTTGCCGGACTTGGTCTTCTTCTTCCCCCCGGGAGCTTCAACAGCAAGTGACTTGCGATCTGTTGCGGCTGCCGCTTCCCGGTAGATCTTGTCGGCGCAGATAAGAGCATCCTTCTTGTCGCCAGGGACAGAGATGACGCTTATCGGGCCTGGCATCTTCAGCATGTTGTATGCGTAGTGAGAGGCTGCCATAAACTTGGCGAGTGCTGGACGGCCAAGTATCCCATTGTAAGGCAATGGAAAATCGGCGACTTCAAAAGTGACCCTCTCAGTCCTGAAGTTCAGCTCGCTGCCAAATGTTACTGGCAACGTGACCTTCCCCTTCGGCTTGCTCCTTCCCGGGTTGATTCCTTGGAATGTGCCGGTCTCTTCAAGCTCGCTGTCGGGGATCTGGAGTTTCTGGAGTACAGCGGAGGAGATCAGGTTCAAGCCGGCCCCGCCGTCAACTAGCATCTTAGTGACCTTGAGGTTGCGGATAGTTGGTGAAACCAACATCGGCAAGCACCCGACCGCAGTTGTGCGATCAGGGTGGTCCTCAATATCAAAGATGATAGGCGTGCTGGACCATTTCAGAAGCTTGCGTGATTCAACGGGTGGTTCTGCCGCATTGACTTCCCGCACCCACTGCTTGAGTTGGCGGTGTGAAGTATGCAGAGAAGCACCGCCGTCAATGCACAAGACCTCTGTGGCTTTCTGGAACTCCTGCTCACTGGTCTCAACATCATCCATGTCTTCGTCGTCGTCGTCATCTTCATCCTTGTCGCGGCCGCGAGGAGGTCTGTCTCCTTGCCGCTGTTTGGCCTTGCCGCGGCGTCCTCCCCGGCCGGCGCGCTTCTTGCCAGATTCTCTAGCGCCTCCTTGGGCCCTCTCCTTGTCGCGTCGCTCGTACTCAGCCTTTTGCTGCTGGACAAGCTGCTCGACCTTCTTGCAGCTCTGGAGGTCATGGCCCTTGGTGTGGTGGATCTTGCAGTACTGCTTGTCGGTGCCGTCCTGCTTGTCGGTGACAGCCACAGCCTAGCAGTTGGTGCATGCGGCAATCTCTTTGCCAGAGCTACCAGCCTTGGCTTTCTTGGCGCCACCTTCGTTGCCGGACTGCTCAACGACTAGCACATCTTTGCCTTTCTTCTTCCTGTTCCGCCGCCGGTTTTTCTTTGCCGGGGCAGCGTCCTCGCTGTCAGATCCTCCTGCTCCTGTATTCTCTCCAGGGAGTTTCCTTCCTTCCTCAGCATGTGCACACTTGTCGGCCAGGGCATACAGCTCACTGACGTCTCTGATCCTGCACATCGCCATCTCCTCCCGCATCCTGCGGTTACGCACGTTCTGATGGAATGCGCTGATGACCGCGGCGGGGTGGACATCTAGGATGTTGTACTGTACACGGCCGAACCTCTGAATGTACTTGCGCAGGGGCTCTCCTTCCTTCTGGGTGAGCAGATGAAGGTCACTCTCTTGGCCATGAGGTTTTTGGCCGCCCGTAAAGGCGCCGACAAACTGATGGCATAGGTCTGCCCAGGAGGATATGGAGTTGTCCGGCAAGTGCATGAGCCAGGACCTGACGTTGGGCTTGAGCACCAGCGGGAAGTAATTAGCAAGGATCTTGTCGTCCCGCCCCCCGGCAGCCTGCACCGAGATCCACTAGCTCGATCTTGGTCCAGCAAATGCATGGTACCGTGAGTACCATGATGCTGCCGGTCCCGCGCATCCTGAGATGGGCGCGGTGCATGCACGGACGCCGAGGTCTTGGAGTGCGCCCGGTCATTGTGGGAGCCGGCTACGCGGCCGACGGGCAGCGCAGCCTTGTCCTTGGACCTGGCAGCACCGTGAGCTCCCTCGCCGACGCCCGTTCTTCCGCCGGCACCTGCCCCATCAGCCGTTCATTCCGGCGATGGTGGGTTCGGCGCGGACGGAGCAACCGCCTCCGAAGCCTTCTTCTTCGGCGGCATGTTGATGAAGATGATGAAGATCTAGCTCGCGTGAATGCCGGATCTGGTTCACACAACTTCGACGCCCCCTACCTGGCGCACCAAAGATGCCGGGGTACTGATCCATGAGCACCTATGGGACCGGCGGACCGGGTCCCTTTCGGTTCGGCGGGGGCGAAGGTCGCACGAAGAGCAGATCGAGGCGAAACACACAAGCGGTTTACCCAGGTTCGGGCCGCACGGATGCGTAAAACCCTACTCCTGCTTTGTGATTTGTATTGGGTTCTTGCTCGGGAGCGTGGAGTGCTACAGTACACACCAGCAGCTAACGAGACCGAGCATGAGTGTTCTCTGAACTGCCCCCCCCCCCTACGTTGCGCATGGGCCTCCTTTTATATGCTCAAGGGGTCACCGACATGTGGCAACGGAGGCAAAGGGTAAAAATGGAAAGGTGCTGCGGTAGGTACAGCTACCTGCTACAGTATATCATACCTAACCCTGACGGCAGGGGACAAGGGCATTAAATGCCCGTCTGTGTCGCCTAAACAGTGCAAAAAGGGACCGTCAGGGACGCCACCGCTCGCCACGATGGCAATCTTGTCAGCGCCGCTTGCCACCGTGCGCCGCTGGCTGCACAGCCTCCCGCCACGTACGCCTGGAAGGGTCCCAGAGCGACACGTTGGTGGATGCGCTGGAGCACGGGCACCGAGTGGTGGCTTGCCGCGGCAAGCGCCTTGCCGTGGTCGTTGTCTTGTCGCGTCCGGGAGCTTGTCGCTCACCGGGCCTTGCCGGGACGCGCGGCGCGTCGCGGCAAGTTCCTTGAGATGCCTTGGGTGGCCTTCCCGGCAAGCTCCTCTTGCCGGGGTCTTGAGATGCCTTTGTTGACCTTCCCGGCAAGCCCCTCTTGCCGGGGTCTTGTCTCCTTGGCTTGGATACTCTGTTCTTGAATGGCTCCAAAGGAACCACGGAGGACCTTGGCGGTCACCCGGCAAGCCTTGCCGCGGGACGCTGCGACTGCCCGTGCACAAGTTCGGGATACTAGGGTACCCCTACTCTAGTACACCGACATCTCCCCTCCCCACCTCAGATCCCTCCCCTCGCCGCCACCCACCCCTTCACTGGCCGTCGTGGACATGGTCGCCACCACCGACCGCGAGCGCATCCGAGTCCCATCCATGTCCGCGCCGGCTCCGTCTCTGTCTCCTTTCGTGGGAGGTGACCCGCACCCGGCCCCGCGGCAGGGGAGGGGCGGCGGCGGCCTCGCGCTCCACCCAGATCCGGTGCTCGCGTGCTCCAGTGGCCACGCGCGACCGTCTCCCGTGGATAGGGTTTGGTCCACCGCGTCATCGGCGTGTCTCCGGCGACTAAGGTTGGTCCCCTCTCTTCCTCACCTCGTCTCCTATCCCTACCAGATCCTCTCTTCCTCACCTCGTCTCCTCTCGCTACCAGATCCATCCAGCACGTCGTCGTCGCTCGTTCTCTGGGCCGCCATGGCATGGACGGGAAGGCTGCCTCAACGCCGACGCCATGGAGAACCCCGACGGTCAGCCCCCTCTCCTCTCCTCTCCTTTTCGATTTCTTCTTCCATTGCATTCACTTCCATCCTCTTCCCTGACGCGATGCGTTTTCCGTCCATGAGCAGCAGCGTCAGGGGCGGTGAAGGCCAACAGCAGAAGCATCCATCTCCGGCGCCACCAGGGGCAGGTAAAATTCTGGTTGATTTGCATATATGGTCGTTGTTGACTCTGCTTGTCTCTATCTGAAAGTAGTGGTAGCCGTAGTGCGTATGCTGAGTGATTGCCAACGCTTTGTTGGCTGGTTGGATGTAAGAACTGAACGCGTTGCTTTTGCAAACTGATTATCTATCTAGAAAATGTTGCAGTTGTGGTACTACATGATCATACTAATGCTGTCTTTTTCAGTTCTTATGAAACTGAACGCATCTAAGTTTGGCCATTTGTACTGCATCTTTCTGAACCGAACACCGCCATGTTTGGGAAACTGATGATATGTGTATCTCTGTTGAACTCTGGTTATCTGCAAGTAGTAGTGCTCTTCCTGGATTAGAGTGGAAATTGCTGCATGGTGCTGCAACTTGCGCAAACTGATGATATGGGATTAAGAATAATGATGCATTTTTGTTGTTAGCGATTTCTTCTGTGAAACTTCATATATGTATTTACATTCATTGAAAGCATATAATCAATATCTGGTCTGATGATTTATGTACTGTTATCTCAAATAAAAAAGCATATAACAGCAGCAGTAGCACAAATTTAACTGAATTCAATTAAAATTTCCATGATGTGCCATATCTTCTACTAGCTTAGCTGAAGAAGAAGAAGAATAGAGGGCTTTGTTTAGAAGAAGGAAAATGGTGCAAGAATATATGCATGTTTTTGTAGAAATTCAGTGCGTGTTGCTTCAGCTTAACTTGTCATTGATTCTCTGTGCTTCCATAACACTCTTACTAGTTCGTTACCAAATGAACACCAACTAAAAAATTCAGAGTTGTCTGCAAATCTGCATGTTTGTGATGTCTTGTCTGCTCACGGGGCTGAACATTTGGTGAATGCCCTGCTGATGATGCTGATGAGCATGATTCAGATACTGTCAGTCACAACCTGCAAACTCTGTATGTATGAATCCCGTAGTTTGATTTGCTGGTTCTTAACTTTCTTCAACTTGTGAATTCTTAAATGCTAGTAATACCAATTGGGTTTTGCAATCACATACATGATGGATGGCTCATTCGAGTGCCTACCTGAACACACTTTTAATTTTTTAGGAGAATACCTGAACACACTTTTACTACTTCAAAAAAGGAAAAAAACTAAGACCACTGTACCATCATCATGCATCTACCTAAAATTCTTCATATCACTTCTTTGTTCTACGGAATGGATGCAAATAGGATGCTGCGGCATTAATTTACTGTTTGTTGTGAAGATAAGCACATAAAACCTTCCAAACGTGTAAAAACCTTCAAAGTTTCATCACTGTTTGCTTCTATATTATTTTGTTACAGATGTTATCTGCTTATCTTGTATGTTCCACCCTGATCATAATTTGCTGATCCAAATGATTTTTCCTGCAATAACCTAATCCACGTGAACATCAACAATGTCGTAGATGTTGGCTTGGTTATTCCAGACATTTATTTCAGTTGGAATTAGAAACATCTAGTACAGACTGTTCCTGGTGCAGCTGCAGGACTGCACCTTGTTGCATGTTGATTGATTCTTCTTTCGTTTTTGCGAATTTGATGCTTGCTAGTATTTTTTTGTGTTCCTGCTCGGTTGATGTACAGTTTGTGATAGAGTAGGAAGGATTGCGTAATTGTTAACTGCTTGCCTCATTCAGTTAGTATCATCTTGCACTGTGTCTCTTATTTTGCATTGAGATTGAAATCACACGAGGTAGCTTTTTGCACCATACTCAGGTATACAAATGGTCTTCGTGTGAGGTCTTGAACCATGCTCCCATATTTGTTTGGTGATTATTTTGGATACATGTTCTTTTTCTACAGAAATATGTTGTGGTTCCTTGCTGAATAAACAAGTAACCAGTATAGATAATCATTTTAAAGTACAACTCTTGGAATTACTGTTTTCCTTGCTGTAAAATTACCTATTTGTTGTTTACTTGTTGCTATCAGTTAATCATACTTTATTCCTTTTATTGAGCTGCTCCGCCACCTCCCCTGGCATCTTCGCGGGGCGCTCGACGGTAGGTAGGTCATGGGTGTGACGGACCTGCTGCTGCCGACTGTCTTCCTCGACCACTTCCCTGAGCTGCTCCTGCCGCCGACCCTCCTCAACTTCGCCCTGCTGTTGCTGCTGGTGAGAGAATTTCCTCGATCTGTCGCTTCTTCCTCCTGCCAACTACATATGTGATGATTCTGTAACTACTCTAGTTTGGCTGTAGCTGTAACTACTGTATTTTGGGTGTGATTCGATAAAAGCTATGTGGTTTGGGGTTAAGGAGATCGTGTAGCATTTGAAGCTGTAAAAGCTATGTGGTTTTACTAGTCATCAGTATTATGCTTATCAGCTTTAAAATTCTGAGACATCATGTATTGTTTTCCTTTGCTTATTTATAATTGTGTAGCATTTGAAGCTGTAAAAGCTATGTGTGAAGCCCTTCTGTATGCTCGTGCTGGGTTTGTGTGAAGCCCTTCTGTTTGAGTGAGATCTGAACTGCTATTGTGATAATGCAGAGTTGGTGTCTATTTCTCCATGGATATTTGAGTTTCTTCTTTTTGTTTATTCTGTGTGGTGTTAGTCCGATGGTTTATTGCAAGATGGCTGTATGGATAACTCAGCTTTGTGTGTTTATGGAATTTCCTAGAGGGTTGATAAAACTGTGAGTCTGCCAGCTTGCTTGGAACCAATTGTTATGTGTTGCTTTGTGTAGTGCTGATTTTGCGCTGATATGAACTTACAACAGTATTTACATTGTAGTGTTTTCTGCATGTTGTCGTATCACTAGTTCCATGCTGCCTACACATTTGAGTCTATTACTTATTTTTGTTTTTATCCTTGATTAGTATTAATTGTTGTATTGTAGACTTAAAATTGTGGTGGTTCCTCTTTTACAGAAGCGCAAGTGTGAAGTGTGAAGCCGTGTAGTGTGAAGCCAAGTGTGGAGGCGTGAAGTCCAACTCAGTAAAGAGTAGCATATTGTAGAATATCTGTGTTGTAAAGATTGTAATAAATTTATTTAGTGGTATATTTGATGAATTTTATGTGTTCTTTGTTTTATTTGAAGTATTGATTATGTATGCGATTTGAAAACTTGTGAAATGGAAACTTGACCAATGGGTCCACTTATGAAAATAATCTGTCAAATTTGTACATTTCTGATATGTGGGACCAATTTGAGAGATGATCATGACAAGTGGGACCCATCTGACTAGTGGGACCAACTTGAATATATAATGGCTGAAAATAGAAAAGCAATAAATAATAAAAGGCCACGGGCCAACAATAAAAAAGGCTACAACGTTGGGCTTGGCCCATGAAGCCGACCAGAATTAACAAGGAAAAAAATCCTAAAAGGCTGAATTAATGGGCTCGGCCCATGTAGAAAACCGAATTGGACCGGGCTGAATCTTGTGCCACATCAGCTTGCCACGCTGGATGCCTACGTGGCCTGGGGAGGTTGCTAGTGACCAAAACGCCACAGTGGACTTATTTTGGTCATAAACGTTTGCGACCATTCCAGAAGAAAGGTCGCTATAGTCAGTTTACGACGCCCAGCTTTGACCTTATGTTTTTGGTCACAAAAAGGTCATAAATGGAAATTTGTGACCTTTCAGTGACCAATAGTGGTGGTCATAAGTTGACATATTTCTTGTAGTGACTTTCTCAAAACAATCATAATATGATATAACAAGATGGTATCTCGCTAGCTCTTTCTGAGACCATAAAATATATATGCAGAGCACCTCTGAAGATCAAGGACTGACTAAACATTGTAATTCATGGTAAAAGAGATCCAGTCACAGTCATACTCAATGTAAACTAATAGTAATACATGCAAATGACAGGGGTGCTCTCCGACTGGTGCTTTTTAATAAGAGAATGATGACTCAACATAAAAATAAGTAGATAGGCCCTTCTCAGAGGGAAGCAGTGATCTGTAGAGGTGCCAGAGCTCGATTTTTGAAATAGAGATAAATAATATTTTGAGTGGTATACTTTCATTGTCAACATAACAACCGAGAGATCTTGATATCTTCCATGCTATACACATTATAGGCGGTTCCCAAACAGAATGGTAAAGTTTATACTCCCCCGCCACCAACAAACATCAATCCATGGCTTGTCTGAAACAACGGGTGCCTCCAACTAACAACAATCCTAGGGAGTTTTGTTTGCAATTATTTCAATTTAAGCATGGGACTAGGCATCCCGGTTACCGGCCATTTTCTCGTGAGTGAGGAGCGGAGTCCACTCCTCTTGAGAATAACCCACCTAGCATGGAAGATATAGACAACCCTAGTTGATACATGAGCTATTCGAGCATACAAAACAGAATTTCATTTGAAGGTTTAGAGTTTGGCACATACAAATTTACTTGGAACGGCAGGTAGATACCGCATATAGGAAGGTATAGTGGACTCATATGGAATAACTTTTGGGGTTTATGGAAGTGGATGCACAAGTAGTATTCCCGCTTAGTACAAGTGAAGGCTAGAAAGAGACTGAGAAGCGACCAGCTAGAGAGCGGCAACAGTCATGAACATGCATTGAAATTAACCAACACTGAGTGCAAGCATGATGTAACACCCTCGATGCGGCTATATCTCCCATGTGTCGAAGCACGACTTAGAGGCATAACCGCATTGAAAGCAATGTCGCAAGTGAGGTAATCTCCACACAACCCATGTAATACATAAGGGAAAGAGATACATAGTTGGCTTACAACCGCCACTTCACACAATTACATGAATAAAGCATTACAACATCCAAATACAATCAAGGTCCGACTATGGAACCAAAATAAAAGAAGGACCCCAAATGCGACAAGGTCCCCGATCGATCCCAACTGGGCTCCACTACTGACAACTAGAATGAAACAACACAAAGGACAAGATCTTCATCGAGCTCCTCCTTGAGCTTGGTTGTGTCATCTGCACGGTTCAACGGCACCTGCAAGCTGGTTTTGAAGTAATCTGTGAGCCACGGGGACTCAGCAATCTCGCACCCTCGCGATCAAGTCTATTTAAGCTTATGGGTAAGGTAAAGGTATGAGGTGGAGCTGCAGCAAGCGACTAGCATATAAGGTGGCTAACATATGCAAATGAGAGAGAGAAGAGAAGGCAAAGAACGGTCGATAAAAGTATGATCAAGAAGTGATCCTAGAACAACCTTCGTCAAGCATAACTCCAACACCGTGTTCACTTCCCGGACTCCACCGAGAAGAGACCATCACAGTTACACACGCGGTTGATGCATTTTAATTAAGGTCAACTTCAGGTTGTCTACAACCGGACATTAACAAATTCCCATCTGCCCATAACCGCGGGCACGACTTTCGAAAGTTCAAATCCCTGCAGGGTGTCCCAACTTAGCCCATCACAAGCTCTGACGGTCAACGAAGGATATTCCTTCTAGCGGGAAGACCCGATCAGACTCGGAATCCCGGTTACAAGACATTTCGACAAGGTAAAACTAAACCAGCAACACCGCCCGAATGTGCCGACAAATCCCGATAGGAGCTGCACATATCTCGTTCTCAGGGCACACTCAGATGAGACTAGCTACGAGTAAAACCAAACCTCAAGTTTCCCCGAGGTGGCCCCGCAGGCAGCTCGGTTCGGACCAACACTTAGAGGAGCACTGGCCCGGGGGGGTTAAAATTAAGATGACCCTTGAGTCCGCGAAACCCAAGGGAAAAAGAGGCTAGGTGGCGAATGGTAAAAACAATGTTGGGCATTGCTGGAGGAGTTTTCTCCAAGGCGAACTGTCAAGGGCCGGGGTTCCCATAATATCCCAACCGCGTAAGGAACGCAAAATCCGGGAACATAACACCGATATGACGGAAACTAGGGCGGCAAGAGTGGAACAAAACACCAGGCATAAGGCCGAGCCTTCCACCCTTTACCAAGTATATAGATGCATTAATTAAATAAGATATATTGTGATATCCCAACAAGTAAACATGTTCCAACAAGGAACAACATCTCCATGTTCCAACAAGGAACAAACTTCAATCTTCACCTGCAACTAACAATGCTATAAGAGGGGCTAAGCAAAGCGGTAACATAGCCAAACAACGGTTTTCTAGGACAAGGTGGGTTAGAGGCTTGGTTCAACAATATAGGAGGCATGATAAGCAAGTGGTAGGTATCGCAACATAGGCATAGCAAAAGAGCGAGCATCTAGCAAGAAAAGATAGAAGTGATTTCGAGGGTATGGTCATCTTGCCTGAGATCCCGCAAGGAAGAAGAACGAGTCCATGAAGAAGACAAACGGGCGTAGACGAACGAATCCTCACAAACGCAACGTTATCGGAACCAACCCGAAGAAGCAACACCGGAAAGAAGCAAACAACATAGTAAACAACCACGACATGAACATGGCATGATGCACAATCAAGTATGATGCATGTCCGGTTTAATGAAGCATGGCATGGTAAAGTGCACAAGCGAACCTACAAATTAAGTGGAGCTCAATATGCAACGAGTTGCATATTGACGAAACACCATGACAAGTTATTTAGTTCGATCTCGTTTATGTACCCAACAATATTAAATGTTGTTAAACATGGCAAGAGGGTGAAGCAAAGTAGAACTACCTATCTAGTCAAGTTTAAATGAGGCTGGAAGCAACGAACAACAATTCCGATAAATCCCCATATGCATGTATTAGGTTTGGTACTGTTCTGCCCTAAGCCATATTTTAGAGTTGTTAAACATGCAAAGAGATGCCACCATGTTAAACTAGGCAAAATTCTACCCCATTTACATATAAAGTTTATTAAATTCCGAGTTACGGTTATTTAGTTATGAATTAAACTGTTTAGCAAGTTATTTAAGAAAATTTAAACAAACAACATTTTAAACATTCTAAACATGGATGAAAAAGACATATTATGAAACTAGATGAAAAACTAAGCAAGTTTCATATACAAAGTTTTTACATGTGATGCTTAGTTTGTGAGATATTAAATGCATGAAGGCTAGGGGGTTTTCTGTAATTCTGCAAAACCCTGGAAATTAGCTAAATTCGCAGAACCAAAAAAAACATCCACTGGGCCGAAACTGAACTGGCCCAGCAGTAAGAGAAAAAAAAGGAGGGGGCGCTTGGGGTGGCCTCACCCATGGGCTTCGGCCCAGTTCGAGAAAGAGGCAGGTTGGTGGAGTGGCTAGGCCTCAGCGCCTTGCTGGGCCGCTATGAGGCACAAGGCAAGGCCGACCCAGGCAGTCGATCGGGAAGCAGCGGTGGCTGGTCAACGTGCAGGGGGGCGCCCGCTGCAGAAGAACAGGGGCGCGGCGCACACGACAACGACGGCGGCGACGCTCCAGCTTGGCTCGGGGTGGCGGGGAGTGGAGTTGCGGCAGGCTGGTGGAGTTCCAGCCACGGAGAAGCGGCTTGGCGAAGCGGGGGAGGCTCGGGAAATGCACACGGCTGCTGCTGCTCCTTCGGTGGCCGCCGCGGAGGAGCATGGCCGGTGCGACAGAGCCGCTGGTCCGGCGACATTACAACGGAGATGGAGGGCGGCGGGGTCGAGCGAAGGTGCATGCGGAAGGAGAGGAGCTCCAGGCAGAGAAGGTTCCATGGGGCGGCGGCGTCCTTGTTCGTCCCTGAGAGAGAGAGAGAGCGATTGAGAGAGAGGAAGACAGGGGAGGACCAGAGGACAGAGAGGAAGGGACGGCGACCTGCGTGGCCCCGGCGAGGTTGGGGAGGTCTGGCGCGCGAGGAACGGCGGGGGAAGGAAGTCTAGGCGTGGTTCCAAGGCGCGGCAACAGGCGATGCAAGGGAGTCGACTCGGGCGTTGGTCGCTGGGCGTCCTCATCCTCGAAGCAGCGGGTCAACGCAGGCGGCGGTCCACTCATTTTCAGCGCGCACAGAGACGAGCGGGAGGATGCAGAAGCAGGGCACGACGACAGGGAACTTGGCGCACGGCGGAGCGACGGGAACGGGAGGCGGAGCTCGCCGAGGATGAAGGAATCTGCTTGTTTCCGGGCCGGATCCGGCCAACGGGGCGTCGACGGAGCTCCGACGAGGGTTGACCAAGGCGACGGCGACCTGCAGCTGATGAAAAACAGAGAGAGAGGGAGATCGTGAGAGAGAGCCGGGGAGCACGAGGAAAAACAGAGGGGAGGGGGGAGAGGAAGGCCACAGTCCTGCTGGCCTGGTGTTGCCCATCGCCGGCGGGGACGGCTGGCTTGATCCGCTCGGGGTCAAGGTGAGTGCCTCTGCGAGAGGAGGCAGATCAGGAGGAGGTAGATGCTGGTTGCGTGCGGGTGGATTTGGATCGAGGCTGGTGGTGTGTGGTTGGCTCGATGTGGACTCCGAGGAGGATTTGGAGAGAGGGTGGCGGCGGAAGAAGTGGATGGATGGGACAACTCTCCTCAAAATTAGGGTTGCTTTCTATATATATGTTGTTGGATTAGGTTAGGGGGCATTCGGTCCGTCCGATCGAAATCGGACGGTCGAGAATAAATTGGTTAGGGAGTCCAAATAACAAAACGGAGACGTTTTGTAGACGTTTGGGGATGATCCGGACCCAACGGTGACGACTGGCCGGGTCGAGTCCGGGACAGCTTTCGGACGCGCGCGCGAGGAGGTCCGATGCACTGTGCAAAGAGGGGTAGGCATGGGCCTAGGTGGACTGGGGAGAGCGGGTTGGTCTGAGAGAAGAGGGGAGAGATGCAGCCCGGCACGATTTCTGGAGACCGAACACGTCCGACGTTAGACCGGCTATACTGCCGCTATAGTTAATCGTTGGGGTGTCAAACGAACTCCGATTGCGATGAAACTTGGCAGGCGGTCTACCTACACTATAAAAAGACCGCACGCCAACTCTCATCCCATTCTGAGAACATTTTCCGGCCACTTACAAAATAATATTTCGGACATGTCGCGGGCGCGTGCAAGTGTGTCTGGGCTCAGAACGGACAAAGGACGTAATGAGGAGACCGAGACAGATGCAAGTTTTGAAAACATGATGACGCAATGCGGATGATGACATGACAAGATGCAACACGCAAGCAAATGACAAGACAACAAGAGCGAATAACTGGAGGACACCTGGCACATCAGTCTCGGGGTGTTACAACACTCCACCACTACGAGAGGATCTCGTCCCGAGATCTAGAATGGCACCGGAGGGACAACGGAAAAGAAAGAGAAGAGGTAAAACTAAGTTGCTTCTTTGACAAACAAGTGAAACCAGAGAACCTTGAAAAGGTTAAGCCATTTCGAGAAAAGAATACAACGGAGATAAAAGAAGTTGAAAGCACTCCGTTAAGAAAGGGGAAAGGAAAGAACCGATTCGGGTAGCACTCCGGTTTAGAAGGGATGCAAGACTTGATAAGGCAAAAAACTTGAGCAAAAGGTCACAACACTCCGGTTAAAAGGATAAGCATGAGAAGAACATGATCTTTGACCAAACAAGATGATGGGTGAAACGAACAACATCGCAAAGCCTCTGGAACGAAAGAATAGAAGATATATAAATGAAATAGGAGAATGGAGAAGAAAATGCCAACTTCTGTCGCGAAAGAGCTTGAAAAGGCATACTTAGGAGAAGGGTCGAACGGAGTTGTTGGAACACCAACAACGAAAAATAAACTTGATATGCTCTTAAGGAATACATCTCAAATTATGAGGTGACAACCTGCCACTCATGGAAAAAGAATTGAATTGATATGAACGAGGAGACGAGAAAGCTATTTCACCTGGAGGATAAAGAAGAACTTGGGTCATTGAT
Organism: Triticum urartu; assembly: GCF_056163025.1. Lineage (NCBI taxonomy): Eukaryota > Viridiplantae > Streptophyta > Magnoliopsida > Poales > Poaceae > Triticum > Triticum urartu. The sequence continues at coordinate 259,785,580 of NC_141873.1, forward strand.
AATCACCATAAGAGCGACAATCCTTAGGGAAGGCTTTAGATGGAATATAACCCAAGATAACTCAAATGACGAGATTGATGGATTTAAAATACCCCATTATTAACAACATGTGAATCATGAAACATGAACTCAAATTATCAAGAATGACATAATACCACCTCCAATGATATGGAAGAAAGGAATTGCACTCCGGATTGCAAGATGAAGAATGATTGAGCTCCTTAAAAGAATCTCAATGAAAACTTCGAAAAGGAAATAAATCCTTGATAAACCATCATGTAGTGTCTCCATGAAGAACTCCGGTAACAAAGAATGATCAAACGAAAGGAAAAGGAGGTTGAAAACACAAGGTGAATCCTTGTACCGATTTAGATGAAACTCCGTGGTGAAATAGTTGAAAAAGATTGGAACTCCGGGAAAAAAAAGAGAAGATGAACAATTGAAATCAGGAATTTGATGAGCCTCCAGAATAGGGAATTGAGTTCACTCGATGAAACAAGAATAAGAATTAAATTATGCGTATCCTTCACCAATATAATAGATGGCAATCAATGGATTTGGCATACTACTTATTCTCGGAGAAAAGATTAAGAGAGATATTGCGCAAACTTGAGAAGGTCTTCAATGAACCACCGGTAGGATTAGGAAACAACGAATGAATTGATATGATAAGAAAGAAAATCTAGAACGAACCACCGTAAGAATTGAAAAAGAACGAATAAAAGATAAAGAAACACCGGGAAGAATTAGCAAGTGAACGAAAATGTTTGCTAGGATTTAGATAGATGAGAACAAAGAGATCAAGAATTGATTAGAGAATATTTGAATGATGCACCAGTAAGATTTAGAGAAAAAGAGCTGAAAGCTGAGAATGAATACTTCTGAGGTGATGGGCTCTGGAGAATCAAACTGAAAAGACTTCTGAGACGATCCGTATGGATGAAAAGAATTCTCACAATCAAAACAATTATGAGAGGATGGTATCAAGCTTGAACTATGCATCTCTGAGAGAATGGTTAAGATTTTGAGGAAAAACTCTTCTTCGGTCTTCAAAATCCGAGAATGACGATGAGAAACACCACCAAGAATTGTTGAGGCACTCCGGAATAAAGAAGAATATAAAAGTTGAATCAACAATGAAATGAATTTGAAAGATCTTGGAGAAAGACATTTGATTGATGATAACACGTTCTTACGTCAAACTTGAAAAAGAATTTGATAAGCTCTAGGAAAATAGAAGAGTCAGGTAAGATCCTGGGAAAAGACCTGTGGGTTAGGGCCCACTCAAGAGAACACACCGTTGAATGATTTGAAGGAGAGATTGCACCGATTGAATTAAAATGGCTTGAATGAGATAACATCCTCAAAATAGCTTGAACAGATTAAGAGTGGAAAACACGAATCTTCGAGATATCTTGAGCACCCCGGAACAAATGAATAACGAAAAGTTAATGATTGAGAGGTGCACCGGCAAGAGAAGACATTTGAAATAAGAAAAAGAATATGATCAAACACCGAAAGCTTGAATTGGTTCCACCGGAGAAGAAAAGAATGAAGAATGACGAACGAGTAGAGCATCTTCAAGAGAACCACCGTGTAGTCACGTGAAGGGAAAAGAATGGAGAGACTTCCATCGATAAAATGGATAGTTGGAAAAAAAATCTGGGTCCTCGAAGAAAAAGGGTGTGTGGGTGGGAAAACAAAGGCAACTTGAGGACGGATGAAACGAACAACGTTGGAAAAAAACAAGAGGTGATCTTGCAGATGTCGAAAATGAATGGATCCACTTGAAGGGAAGCACACCGCTTGAACAAGATTGGCATAACAATCTCGATTATCAAGGAGGATTAGTATTCACATCGGAGTATGAGAACACCATTTAGAAAAGGTATGGAATCAACACTTGACTTCGAAGCAACTCGAATACCACAACTCAAAACAAAACAAAAGATTGGCTTGCAGAATAAGCCGGAACAAACATATGATAGAGATTTCGTCCGAAGTTTTCGTGGTGGGGCCTTCACGAGCTCGATCGTACAACACCATCATGTACAAGGCAGTGCACATGACATACGAAGCATCCCCGAGTCGGCATAGCCAAGGACTCTTTAAGACACAACGAGACCACTGTAAAACCAACCGTGAATAGGCGGACCACTAGACGTCGGACCCCAATTTCATATCATACATCTGTTGGAAAGATATCCTAAGAGCTACTTGAATTCCCACTTATAAACTCCCGAAATTTTCCCGGTTATGCAATCAGGTGTTGGGGATACAGGGGAAGCATAATATCTCACCCAAAACTAGCAAATCCTACATCCAGCTGTATCCATCCTTCAACACATAACAAATAAACCTTCGGAAATCGTCTACCTCAACCTTCGAAAAGCATCCATTATACAAGTTATGGCAATACTCCCGAACTCCTGCCCCAGTACTGGGTGGCGTCGAGGTTATCTCACCAACAACTGCATAAAAGAGATTTTCGATGTCGGCGAAACTAATCTCAGGTATTCCAGAACTGCAACGATAAAATTGTGACGACAACACCTCGGAGCTCAACTCCCCGGGACACTGCCACAACCCCTAAATGTCAGGAGGCACCAAGAACAATGTTCTCGTCACAAAACCATCAGAACGATTCCAAGATACCTGCGTGATCCTAATTTTTTTAGTGAAATTTGAGAAGAGAAGAGTCAAAACTCTACGTCAGGATGCCTCACCAGAGCGACGAAGGGACTGAGGAGTAAAAAGAAATCCTAACTCTACGATATATATAATTCCTAAATGACTCAAAACATTTTTCTAGACTCGACAACGGCTGCTAAAAATGATCAAGTAGTGGGGGCTCCTAAGGTCAGGGAAGGCTCTGATTACCAACTTGCGACATTGCTTTCAATGCGGTTATGCCTCTAAGTCATGCTTCGACACGTGGGAGATACAACCGCATCGAGGGTGTTACACATGAGTAGGATATAATTCACCATGAACATAAATATCGTGGAGGCTATGTTGAGTCTGTTTCAACTACATGCGTGAACATGTGTCAAGTCAAGCCACTCGAATCGTTCAAAGGAGGATACTACCCTCTCATACCACATCACAACCATTTTAATAGCATGTTGACACACAAGGTAAACCATTATAAACTCCTAGCTAATTAAGCATGGCATGAGCAACTATAATCTCTAACTGTCATTGCAAACATGTTTCATTCATAATAGGCTGAATCAGGAATGATGAACTAATCATATTTAGAAAAACAAGATAGGTCGATTTCATACCAGCTTCTCTCATCTCAATCAGTTCATCATATATCGTCATTATTGCCTTTCACTTGCACGACCGAACGGTGTGGATAATAATAATAGTGCACGTTCATTAGACTAAGCTAGAATCTGTAAGCATTCAATACAAGGGAGAAGACAAGATAATATGGGCTCTTGGTTAAATCAACAATAATGCATATAAGAGCCACTCAACATTTTCATCATGGTCTTCTCCTCTCGACCCCCAAAGAAAAGAAAAAAAACAAAACTATTTACATAGGAAAGCTTCCAACAAGCAAAAGAAGAACGAGAAATCTTTTTGGGTTTTCTTATTAATTACTACTACTGCAGGCATGAAAAGTAAACTAGCTAAAAGCTACAACTATTTTTTTTGTTTTTCTTAAGGTTTTTCAAACACACAAGAAGAAAGTTTAAAAAGAAATTAAAGTAGCATGGACGGTACAATGAAAAAATATGAGCACCGACAACTGGAATGAGTGTGTGAACATGAATGTAATGTTGGTGAGGAATACGTACTCCCCCAAGCTTAGGCTTTTGGCCTAAGTTGGTCTAGGGCCACGGCTGGCCTGGTGGATATCCAAAGTTGTAGTTGGCGCCGTACTTTGATGCAGTGGCTATTGCCTCACGGGCTGCAGCTTGGAGGCAAGCTGCCTCCGTCCTCCTCTCGTACTCGTTTGCCTCCTCCCTGGTTATAACATACCTCCCTTTTGTCTGAAAGTAAAAGAAAGTAGGAGCAGGGAGAGCAACATGAATGGTGCGCCGTATGTCAAAGATTAGCCGGTATTGGAGGAACTATTCATTCCTCTCAACAAACTGATGACGAACCATAGCATTATAATCTAGATAAGCAGGAGGAAATTTCATATCATTCTCATGTATGGGTATCTCAAGAAAATTAGCTACACGAGTTATATAAATTCCACCAAACAAGTCACCACTTAAACTATTAAGATGCAACCTACGTGCAACAATAGCCCCCAAGTTATATTGTTTATCACCCAATATTGCACTCTTGAGGACACTAAGATCTGGAACGCACATGTGACAAGCCTCATCTTTACCTTTAATGCATCTGCCCACGAAGAGAGCAAAATAATGTGTGGAAGAAAAATGAATGCTCCCTATGGTAGCTTGTGTGATTTCCCTAGATTCCCCCACAGTAATACTAGCAAGAAAGTCTTTATATTTAGATTTGCGAGGTTCACTAACATTGCCCCAGTGCGGGAGTTTACAAGGAGTACTAAAATCTTCTAGGTCCATGGTATATGATTTATCATAAAGATCAAATAGAACAGTGTAAGAATTGCGCGAGGATGTAAATTTAAACCTTCTCACAAATGAATCAGTTAGGTAGCGGTATTGCGGGCACTTATCTGACATGAAGCCCTCAAGATCAGCGTTATGCACATACGCGTCAAATTCTTTCTTGATGCCTGCACGGATCATTAACTCCTCTGACGGCCATTCGCAAGGCCGCACTTGAGCTTCCCTCAGTAGTTCATAGTCCGGCTCACGTGTAGCGAGCCTAGGTGCCTGCTTTCTTGAGGAACCACTTTGGTACATTTTCCTAAACATATTTCTCCCTCTAAAAAATTTCTAAATTTTTTTAGTAACTCAAAATAAAAGTGAACGAAACTCAACAAGATTGATAACAACTAGTCCCACAAGTGCCTAGAGGCCATATCATGCAATAAAACTACTTTTGACCACATAAATTTGACATGCAAGCTCAAGAACAGGGTCACCTAAGCAGTAAAAAATTGCAATAAATAAAGCACTAGAACAAAAACTAATTGAATCATTGGAGGAGTCACATACCAAAGAACAATCCCCCAAAGCAGTTTTGTGAATGGAGCTTTTAGCAAGGAGATCGAAAATGGCAGCAAGATGAGCTAGAACTCGGGTTTGAGCTGGTGGAGGATTTTTTCTGGAGGAAGAAGAAGTGTGTGGGTGTAGGAATAAGTGGAGGGGGCCCCACATGGTGGGTCCCCCTGGTGTGTTCTCAGTGCCAAATATTCTAGAAAAATCATATTAAATTTTTAGGACATTTGGCGAACTTTTATTTTTTGGGGTATTTTTATTGCAAGGATAATTCAGAAAACAGATAGAAAATGCTATTTTTGCTTTATTTAAACTAAATTACAGAAAGTAAAAGGAGGGTACAGAGAGTTGTGCTTTCTAACTTCATCCATCTCATGCTCATCAAAAGGAATCCACTAACAAGGTTGATCAAGTCTTGTTAACAAACTCTTTTCGTATAACAGGAAACCGGAGAATTTTCGAATAACACTAGGTTACCTCAACGGGGATATGCATGTCCCCAACAATAAGAATATCGTATTTCTTCTTGATAGTAGGAAGAGGGGATTCAAAACCTCCAATAGTAATCGTTGAAGTTTTTCCAATAGAATTAATACTGTGGACTTGAGGTTGTTTCCTCGGAAAGTGTACCGTATGCTCATTACCATTAACATGAAAAGTGGCATTGCCTTTGTTGCAATCAATAATAGCCCATGCAGTATTAAAAAAGGATCTACCAAGAATAATAGACATACTATCATCCTCAGGAATATCAAGAATAACAAAGTCCGTTAAAATAGTAACGTTTGCAACCACAACAGGCACATCCTCACAAATACCGACAAGTATAGCAGTTGATTTATCAGCCATTTGCAAAGATATTTCAGTAGGTGTCAAGTTATTCAAATCAAGTCTACGATATAAAGAGAGAGGCATAACACTAACACCGGCTCCAAGATCACATAAACAGTTTTAGCATAGTTTCTCTTAATGGAGCATGGTATAGTTGGTACTCCTAGATCTCCCAGTTTATTTGGTATTCCACCCTTAAAAGTATAATTAGCAAGCATGATGGAAATTTCAGCTTCTGGTATCTTTCTTTTATTAGTAACACTATCTTTCATATACTTAGCATAAGGATTCATTTTAAGCATATCAGTAAAACGCATACGCAAAAAGATAGGTCTAATCATTTCAGCAAAGCGCTCAAAATCCTCGTTATCCTTTTTCTTGGATGGTTTAGGAGGAAAAGGCATGGGTTTCTGAACCCATGGTTCTTTTTCTTTACCGTGCTTACTAGCAACAAAGTTTCTCTTATCATAACGTTGATTCTTTGATTGTGGGTTATCAAGATCAACAGCAGGTTCAATCTCTACATCATTGTCATTACTAGGTTGAGCATCAACATGAACATCATCATTAACATTATCACTAGGTTCATGTTAATTACCAAATTGTGTTTCAGCATCAGAAATACAAATATCATTGGGATTCTCAGGTATGTGAACAACAGGTTCACTAGAAGCATGCAAAGTCCTATCATTTTTCTTTTTCTTCCTTTTATAAGGACTAGGTGCATCAACATTAGTTCTCTGAGAATCTTTCTCAATTCTCTTAGGGTGGCCCTCAGCATACAAAGGTTCCTGAGTCATTTTACTGTTGGCGAACGTAGTAATTTCAAAAAATTTCGTACGCACACGCAAGATCATGGTGATACATAGCAACGAGAGGGGAGAGTGTTGTCCACGTACCCTTGTAGACCGAAAGCGGAAGCGTTAGCACAACGCGGTTGATCTAGTCGTATGTCTTCACGGGCCGACCGATCAAGCACCGAAACTACGACACCTCCGAGTTCTAGCACACGTTCAGCTCGATGACGATCCCCGGACTCCGATCCAGTAGAATGTCGGGGAAGAGTTCCGTCAGCACGACGGCGTGGTGACGATCTTGATGTTCTATTGTTGTAGGGCTTCGCCTAAGCACCACTAGAATATTATCGAGGACTATGGTGGAGGGGGGCACCGTACACGGCTAAGAGATCAATGATCAACTGTTGTGTCTAGAGGTGCCCCCTGCCCCTGTATATAAAGGAGCAAGGGGGGAGGTGGCCGGCCTAGGAGGAGGGCGCGCCAAGGGGGAGTCCTACTCCCACCGGGAGTAGGACTCCTCCTTCCCTTGTTGGAGTAGGAGAGAAGGAAAGAGGGGGAGAGGAACAAGGAAAAGTGGGCTGCACCCCTTGTCCAATTCGGACCAGAGGGGGGGGGGCGCCTCCTTCCTTTTGCCCTCTCTCCTCTATTCCCGTATGGCCCAATAAGGCCCATATACTCCCCGAGGAATTCCCGTAACTCTCCGGTACTCTGAAAAATACCCGAATCACTCGGAACCTTTCCGATGTCTGAATATAGTCGTCCAATATATCAATCTTTATGTCTCGACCATTTAAAGACTCCTCGTCATGTCCCCGATCTCATCCGGGACTCCGAACTCCTTCTGTACATCAAAACTCATAAACTCATAATATAACTGTCATCGAAACCTTAAGCGTGCGACCCTACGGGTTCGAGAACAATGTAGACATGATCGAGACACGTCTCCGGTCAATAACCAATAGCGGAACCTGGATGCTCATATTGGCTCCCATATATTCTACGAAGATCTTTATCGGTCAGACCGCATAACAACATACGTTGTTCCCTTTGTCGTCGGTATGTTACTTGCCCGAGATTTGATTGTCGGTATCTCAATACCTAGTTCAATCTCATTACCGGCAAGTCTCTTTACTCATTCCGTAATACATCATCCCGCAACTAACTCATTAGTTGCAATGCTTGCAAGGCTTATAGTGATGTGCATTACTGAGTGGGCCCAGAGATACCTCTCCGACAATTGGAGTGACAAATCCTAATCTCGAAATATGCAAACCCAACAAGTACCTTCGGAGACACCTGTAGAGCACCTTTATAATCACCCAGTTACATTGTGACTTTGGTGGCACACAAAGTGTTCCTCCGGTAAACGGGAGTTGCATAATCTCATAGTCATAGGAATATGTATAAGTCATGAAGAAAGCAATAGCAACAAACTGAACGATCAAGTGCTAAGCTAACGGAATGGGTCATGTCAATCACATCATTCTCCTAATGATGTGACCCCGTTAATCAAATGACAACTCATGTCTATGGTTAGGAAACATAACCATCTTTGATTAACGAGCTAGTCAAGTAGAGGCATACTAGTGATACTTTGTTTGTCTATGTATTCACACATGTATTATGTTTCCAGTTAGTACAATTCTAGCATGAATAATAAACATTTATCATGATATAAGGAAATAAATAATAACTTTATCATTGCCTCTAGGGCATATTTCCTTCAGTCTCCCACTTGCACTAGAGTCAATAATCTAGTTCACATCACCATGTGATTTAATACCAATAGTTCACATCACCATGTGATTAACACCCATAGTTCACATCGACATGTGACCAACACCCAAAGGGTTTACTTGAGTCAATAATCTAGTTCACATCGCTATGTGATTGATACTCAAAGAGTACTAAGGTGTGATCATGTTTTGGTTGTGAGAGAAGTTTAGTCAACGGGTCTGCCATATTCAGATCCGTACGTATTTTGCAAATTTCTATGTCAACAATGCTCTGCACGGAGCTAATCTAGCTAATTGCTCCCACTTTCAATATGTATCCAGATTGAGACTTAGAGTCATCTGGATTAGTGTCAAAACTTGCATCGACGTAACACTTTACGACGAACCTTTTGTCACCTCCATAATCGAGAAACATATCCTTATTCCACTAAGGATAATTTTGACCAATGTCCAGTGATCTACTCCTAGATCACTATTGTACTCCCTTGCCAAACTCAGGGCATGGTATACAATAGGTCTGGTACACAGCATGGCATACTTTATAGAACCTATGGCTGAGGCATAGGGAATGACTTTCCTTCTCTCTATCTTCTGCCGTGGTCGGGCTTTGAGTCTTACTCAATTTCACACCTTGTAACACAGGCAAGAACTCTTTCTTTGACTGTTCCATTTTGAACTACTTCAAAAACTTGTCAAGGTATGTACTCATTGAAAACTTATCAAGCATCTTGATCTATCTCTATAGATCTTGATGCTCAATATGTAAGCAACTTCACCGAGGTCTTTATTTGAAAAACTCCTTTCAAACACTCCTTTATTCTTTGCGGAATAATTCTACATTATTTCCGATCAACAATATGTCATACACATATACTTATCAGAAATGTTGTAGTGCTCCCACTCACCTTCTTGTAAATACAGGCTTCACCGCAAGTCTGTATAAAAATATATGCTTTGATTAACTTATCAAAGCGTATATTCCAACTCCGAGATGCTTGCACCAGTCCATAGATGGATCGCTGGAGCTTCATATTTTGTTAGTACCTTTAGGATTGACAAAACCTTCTGGTTGCATCATATACAACTCTTCTTTAATAAATCCATTAAGGAATGCAGTTTTGTTTATCCATTTGCCAGATTTCATAAAATGCGGCAATTGCTAACATGATTCAGAGAGGCTTAAGCATAGATATGAGTGAGAAACTCTCATCGTAGTCAACACCTTGAACTTGTCGAAAACCTTTTGCGACAATTCTAGCTTTGTAGATAGTAACACTACTATCAGCGTCCGTCTTCCTCTTGAAGATCCATTTAATCTCAATGACTCGCCGATCATTGGGCAAGTCAATCTAAGTCCATACTTTGTTCTCATACATGGATCTCATCTCAGATTTCATGGCCTCAAACCATTTCGTGGAATCTGGGCTCATCATCGCTTCCTCATAGTTCACAAGTTCGTCATGGTCAAGTAACATGACCTCCAGAACAAGATTACCGTACCACTCTGGTGCGGATCTCACTTTGGTTGATCTACGAAGTTCTGTAGTAACTTGATCTAAAGTTTCATGATCATCATCATTAACTTCCTCTCTTGTTGGTGTAGACATCACTGGAACTGATTTCTGTGATGAACTATTTTCCAATTCGGGAGAAGGTACAATTACCTTATCAAGTTCCATTTTCCTCCCACTCACTTCTTTCGAGAGAAACTCCTTCTCTAGAAAGGATCCATTCTCAGCAACGAATATCTTGCCTTCGGATCTGTGATAGAAGGTGTACCCAACAGTTTCTTTTGGGTATCCTATGAAGATTTACTTCTCCGATTTGGGTTCGAGCTTATCATGTTGAAAACTTTTTCACATAAGCATCAGTCCCAAACTTTAAGAAACGACAGCTGAGGTTTCTCGCCAAACCATAGTTCATATGGTGTCATCTCCACGGATTTAGATGGTGCCCTATTTAATGTGAATATAGCCGTCTCTAATGCATAACCCCAAAACGATAGTGGTAGAACGGTAAGAGACATCATAGATCGCACTATATCTAATAAAGTACGGTTATGACGTTCGGACACACCATTACACTGTGGTGTTCCAGGTGGCGTGAGTAGTGAAACTATTTCACATTGTTTTAACTGAAGGCCAAACTCGTAACTCAAATATTTTACTTCTGCGATCATATCGTAGAAACTTTTATTTTTGTTACGATGATTCTCCACTTCACTATGAAATTATTTGAACTTTTCAAATGTTTTAGACTTGTGTTTCATCAAGTAGATATACTCATATCTGCTCAAATCATCTGTGAAGATCAGAAAATAATGATACCTGCCGTGAGCCTCAATATTCATCGGACCACATACATTAGCATGTATGATTTCCAACAAATCTGTTGCTTGCTCCAATGTTCCGGAGAACGGAGTCTTAGTCATCTTGCCCATGAGGCATGGTTCGCAAGCATCAACTGATTCATAATCAAGTGATTCCAAAAGCCCATCAGCATGGATTTTCTTCATGCGCTTTACACCGATATGACCTAAATGGCAGTGCCACAAATAAGTTGCACTATCATTATTAACTTTGCATCTTTTGGCTTCAATATTATGAAAATGTGTATTACCACAATCGAGATCCAACAAACCATTTTTAATGGGTGTATGACCATAGAAGGTTTTATTCATGTAAATAGAACAACAATTATTCTCTAACTTACATGAATAACCGTATTGCAATAAACATGATCCAATCATATTCATGCTCAATGCAAACACTAAATAACATTTATTTTAGGTTTAACACTAATCCCGAAAGTATAGGGAGTGTGCGATGATGATCATATCAATCTTGGAACCATTTCCAATACACATCGTCACTTCACGCTTAACTAGTCTATGTTCATTCTGCAACTCCCGTTTCGAGTTACTATTCTTAGCAACTGAACTAGTATCAAATACTGGGGGGTTTCTATAAACAGTAGTAAAGTACACATCAATAACATGTATATCAAATATACCTATGTTCACTTTGCCATCCTTCTTATCCGCCAATTACTTGGGGTAGTTCCGCTTCCAATGACCAGTCCCTTTGCAGTAGAAGCACTCAGTTTCAGGCTTAGGTCCAGACTTGGGTTTTTTTCACTTGAGCAGCAACTTGTTTGCCGTTCTTCTTGAAGTTCCCCTTTCTTCCCTTTGTCCCTTTACTTGAAACTAATGGTTTTGTTTACCATCAACACTTGATGCTTTTCTTGATTTCTACCTTCGTCGATTTCAGCATCACAAAGAGCTTGGGAATTGTTTCCATTATCCCTTGCATATTATAGTTCATCACGAAGTTCTACTAACTTGGTGATGGTGACTAGAGAATTATGTCAATCACTATTTTATTTGGAAGATTAACTCCCACTTGATTCAAGCCATTGTAGTACCCAGACAATCTAAGCACATGCTCACTGATTGAGCTATTCTCCTCCATCTTTTAGCTATAGAACTTGTTGGAGACTTCATATCTCTAAACTCGGGTATTTGCTTGAAATATTAACTTCAACTCCTGGAACATCTCATATGGTCCATGACGTTCAAAACGTCTTTGAAGTCCCGATTCTAAGCCGTTTAAGCATGGTGCACTAAACTATCAAGTAGTCATCATATTGAGCTAGCCAAACGTTCATAACATCTGCATCTTCTCCTGCAATAGGTTTGTCACCTAGCGGTGCATCAAGGACATAATTCTTCTGTGCAGCAATGAGCAAAATCCTCAGATCACGGATCCAATCCGCATCATGGCTACTAACATCTTTCAACTTATAATGCTACCGTCAATCAAAGCAAGATAAGATGCATAAAAGATAAATATCACATGCAATCAAAATATGTGACATGATATGGCCATCATCATCTTGTGCCTTTGATCTCCATCTCCAAAGCATCGTCATGATTTCCATCGTCACCGGCATGACACCATGATCTCTATCATCTCGATCTATATCAATGTGTCGTCACATGGTCGTCTTCCCAACTATTGCTCTTGCAACTATTGCTATCGCATAGCGATAAAGTAAAGCAATTATTTGGTGCTTGCATCTTATGCAATAAAGAGACAACCATAAGGCTTCTGCCAGTTGCCTAACTTCAACAAAACATGATCATCTTATACAACAACTTATATCTCATCATGTCTTGACCATATCACATCACAACATGCCCTGCAAAAACAAGTTAGACGTCCTCTACTTTGTTGTTGCAAGTTTTATGTGGCTGCTACGGGCTTAGCAAGAACCGTTCTTACCTACGCATCAAAACCACAACGATAGCAAAGTTAGCAGATGGGATTTCACCCTTATCAAATCTATAGAGAGAATTTACTTTTACTACCTATGTAGGGTTATCAAGACCACGAATTTCTTCAATAGGTGGTAAATTCGTAACATCTTCAACTTTAATACCTTTTTCTTTCATAGATGTCTTTGCCTCTTGCATATCTTCAGGACTAAGAAATAGAATACCCCTTTTCTTCGGAGTTGGCTTAGGAGTTGGTTCAGGATGTGTCCAATCATTATCATTACTCAACATATTATTCAATAGCAATTCAGCTTGCTCAACAGTTCTTTCCCTGAAAACACAACCAACACAACTATCCAGGTGGTCTCTGGAAGCATCGGTTAGTCCATTATAAAAGATATCAAGTATTTCATTTTTCTTGAGTGGATGATCAGGCAAAGTATTAAGTAATCGGAGAAGCCTCCCCCAAGCTTGTGGGAGACTCTTTCTTCAATTTGCATAAAATTATATATTTTCCTTAAGGCAGCTTGTTTCTTATGAGCGGGGAAATATTTAGCAGAGAAGTAATAAATCATATCCTAGGGACTACGCACACAACCATGATCAAGATAATTAAACCATATTTTAGCATCACCCTTTAATGAGAACATAAACAACTTAAGGATAAAGTAATAGCGAGTTTTCTCATCATTAGTGAACAGGGTGGCTATATCATTTAATTTAGTAAGATGTGCCACAACAGTTTCAGATTCATAGGCATAAAAAGGATTAGATTCAACCAAAGTAATTAACTCAGGGTCGACAGAGAAATCATAATCCTTATCGGAAATACAAATAGGCGAAGTAGCAAAAGCAGGGTCATATTTCATTCTAGCATTCAAAGACTTTTCTTTCAGCTTAGCTAACAATTTCTTAAGATCATATCTATCATTGCAAGCTAGAAAGTCTCTAGCAGTTTCTTCATCCATAACATAACCCTCAGGCACAATAGGCAATTCATATCTAGGGGGAGAATCTTCATCATCGCTTTCATCAATATTATCAGTTTTAATAAGTTCATTCTCTCTAACCCTAGCAAGTTGTTCATCAAGAAATTCACCTAGTGGCACAATATTATCAAACATAGAAGTAGTTTCATCATAAGTATCATGCAAAGCAGAAGTGGCATCATCAATAACATGCGACATATCAGAATAAATAGCAGGAGTAGGTGTCGCAAGTTCACTCAAAACAGAAGGTGAATAGAGTGCAGAGCTAGATGGAAGTTCCATACATCCCCTTGTAGTTGAGGGAAAAATCTAGGTTCTTTCATCTTTCAAGTTCTTCATCGTGATCAACAGATATAAATCCCAAGTGACTCAAAGAATAGAGCTATGCTCCCCGGCAACGGTGCTAGAAAATAATCTTGATAACCCACAAGTATAGGGGATCGCAATAGTTTTCGAGGGTAGAGTATTCAACCCAAATTTATTGATTCGACATAAGGGGAGCCAAAGAATATTCTCAAGTATTAACAGTTGAGTTGTCAATTCAAATGCACCTGAAAGACTTAATATCTGCAGCAAAATATTTAGTAGCAAAGTAATATGGAAGTAATGGTAGCTGTCGGTGTCAAAACCGGCGGATCTCGGGTAGGGGGTCCCGAACTGTGCGTCTAAGGCGGATGGTAACATGAGGCAGGGGACACGATGTTTTACCCAGGTTCGGGCCCTCTTGATGGAGGTAAAACCCTACGTCCTGCTTGATTATTCTTGATAGTATGAGTAGTACAAGAGTTGATCTACCACGAGATCAGGCTAAACCCTAGAAGCTAGCCTATGGTATGATTGTATGTTGTCCTACGGACTAAAACCCTCCGGTTTATATAGACACCGGATGGGGCTAGGGTTACACAGAGTCGGTTACAAGGAAGGAGATCTATATATCTGTATTGCCAAGCTTGCCTTCCACACCAAGGAGAGTCCCATCCGGACACAGGACGAAGTCTTCAATCTCGTATGTTCATAGTCCAACAGTCCGGCCAAAGGATATAATCCGACTGTCTGGATACCCCCTAATCCAGGACTCCCTCAGTAGCCCCTGAACCAGGCTTCAATGACGATAAGTCCGGCGCGCAGATTGTCTTCGGCATTGCAAGGCGGGTTCCTCCTCCGAATACTTCATAGAAGATCTTGAACACGAGGATCGTGTCCGGCTCTGCAAAATAAGTTCCACATACCACCACAGAGGGAATAATATTTACACAAATCTAATCTGCTGACGTACCCCGTAGTGTGACATCACACCACAGCCAGGTCTTTACTCGAATCGTTTTTCATAACCTATCTCAGCGTGTTTCGCGAGGCGGTTTCCTTGGCACGTCTTATCGAAGCAGAGATCGTGTCCCCTTATTATGGGATTCCCATTAATACGGATGTGGGTAACCCAACCGCGCCATCAATTATGGCGCTTGAGGGATAAGCAAGTTTTACCAGGCTGGTGGGGGCACATAGTTCCGTCCGCCCTTATAAAGGGATAAGGTCTCACCTTTTTCTACCCACGCCTTCTTCCTCCTTGCTCATCCATTCTCGCGCACTCGAGCTCCAGCGCCCAAGTCCACATCCTTCTCCTCAACTCTCTCCAAACATGTCTAGAGCGGGAGGCAAGTGGATGGCCTCCTCCGTCACGGAGGGACACATCAAAAAACTACGTGGAGCCGGATACTTAGTCGCGGATATCACGCACCAGCTGCCAGCCGCGGGGCAGATCGTCCCTACCCCGGAACCTCACGAAAGGGTGGTTTTCCTCCCCCACTTCGCCCGCGGACTAGGGTTTCCCCTCCATCCATTCGTCCACGGCCTTATGTTCTATTACGGGCTGGACTTTCATGATCTGGCCCCGAATTTCATCCTCAACATCTCGGCGTTCATCATCGTGTGCGAGGCTTTCCTCCGCATCCGGCCCCACTTCGGCCTATGGCTGAAGACCTTCAATATCAAGCCGAAGGTAGTAGGCGGCCAACAAGTGGAATGCAACGGAGCCATGGTGGGCAAAATGCCCAACGTTACATGGCTCGAGGGTTCCTTCGTGGAGACCATAAAGGGGTGGCAATCGGGGTGGTTCTACATCACCGAGCCGCGCGACACCAACTAGGTGGCGGCCCCCCGAGTTTCGATCCAGAATCCCCACGCGGCTCACTTCCTGGAAGGAGAAGGGCCTGTCTTGGGGCTCATCGGTGGAGCTGGACGGACTCCAGAAGTGTATCCGGAACATGACAAGCAAGAAACTTAAGCTTGTCAACATAGTCCAGGTCATGCTCTTCCGCCGGATCCTCCCGTGTCAACAACGGGCTTTCAACATATGGGAGTTCGACCCGGCCCAGCACCAGACTCTGCGCGAGCTCTTCGACATGACACATAAGGACGTCTGGAAGGTGCTGTTCAAAGGCGCCGAGGTCCCCCCTTCTCTTACTGAGTACCGTGGGCTAAGCGCGAAGCGCCCTACGAATCCGGTAAGCTCTGTACACCGGGTAGGGTATTTATTTCCCATAGCTTAACCATGTGTGGGGTCTGAGCTCCCATGCCTTTGACAGGACTGGGTGGAGACATCGGAGCAGATTAACTGTCCGCCCCCTCTGCCCGAAGACCCTGCAGACGCTCTCCTGACGGAGATGCAGACTCCGGCTCCTTATGAGGTGCCGGAGAAGACCAAGAAGAAGGCCACGGGAACCCGAAAGAGTTCCCGGCGCCAGGTGGTATCGGACACATCGTCCAATAACTCCGAGACGCACTCCTCCCGTGAAAATGAGGAGAAGGAAGATGAAGATTCTCCCCCTCCAGCCGGGGGAGACAAGAAAAGGAAGGCCGCCCCAACCGGGGAGGCCGAAGGGTCCAAGAAGGGAAGGACTCTCCTTCCGGACTGCTCCACCACCGCCACCGACGGCGAAGACGAGTGGCTGCTTAGGGCCAAGCCCCTGGCAAAGTCGTAAGTATTCAGATACCAGAGTAACTCATAGCATACTTTTGTTGCACTGCTTCTCCTAACGTCGAATATGATTATGCAGTCCGCCCCAAGCCCGTATCGATGTATCCTCGTCGGACGGTTCCTTGGACTCGTCGAACATGAATAGTGATACACTTCCAACCACCTCCTCTCCTTGCCCTACGGACAATGCCGAGGTATTGTCTCAAGGGGCACCTAGCCGGGGGGAGATAGTCCCGTAGGCGCCTCAAGGCGACCTTCCGGACTCCAGGAGCAAGGGGAGCAAGGCTCCCAGGGGCTCCAAGTTCGGCCCTCAGCCGAACACCGCGCCGGAACCTCCAGTGGTTTTGAACTCGGGCAGGCGGCCCCCTTCTAAGCGGGGTGAGCTGTCCGTGCCGGTGACCTCTGTCCATCCAGAGGCACTGGACGACCTGCTGGGAGCGCTTCACGGCGCTTCCATCGACGAAGACCACAACACTATTATGAGTGCGGTGATCAAGAAGGTTCAGTCCGCCAAGAGCGGACTGACTGAAGCCTGTGACAGCCTTCTAAGAGGCTTTGAGGTAAATATTAAAAATATTACCGCATAGACAGTAGCCCCTGATGCTCTGTTTGGTGTTCACAAAGAAAAGCCGAATAGAGGATCAAATAATATCTGCAGGAGTCGAATATAAGTATGTCTGTATGCGTATGCAGGCTTCGCTGCTAACCTCTGCCGCACTGACTGTGGAGGTCGCCGCACTGAAGCAGAGCCTCGAGCGGTCCGAGAAAGAGCTCGGCCTTGCCAAGAGGCAGCTCGAGGAGAACAAAGGTAATCAATAACTTGTCTATATAAAAAAGAAAATGTGGTTGAGAAATGACAGGATCATCATAAATGTGCTAGGGGCCACGACCGAAGTGGCAACCCTGAAGCAAGCGTTGTCCGAGGCCGAAAACAGAGCGGCCAAGGAGTGCACCGAGCGGGAGAAACAAGATGCACGGGTGGGCGAGGTGCAGCAAGAGCTCCAGGCTCTCGTGAAGAAACACGAGACTTTGGAGCTTGACTCAAAGACGTGAGAGTCCGAGCTTGTTGCGACCCTCGAGAGCACAAAGCATGCCAAGGCTGAAGCCCAAAAGGCCCTCCAGGAAATTGAGGCGATGAGGAAGATAGCGGCGGGTAAGGCATTCAATATGCAAAGCAAGCATGTGAAAGTAAATTACTTGTTACTTACCCGAGTCCGGAGCTCTCCAGGAGCATTCGTAGATTTGCCCCACAACGTGTAGGATGCCACGAAATATTACCAGGCCGAGGAGGGAAGCTCGACGGAGAAGTTGTTCTGGTCTCAGTATACTGGGACCGAACACCCGATGCCTATGAGCGACCTGCTGAAGCAACTGGTCGAGCTGCACAAGGCGGCCGAACAGGCCATGAGGGGCCTTATAGTCCGGATGTGGCCTGGTGACTCCCTTCCCACCAGCTAATTCGGCCTGGTGAGGCGGCTTGTGGACGCCTGCCCCCGGCTGGAAGTCATCAAGCGGTCCGTCTGCATCGAAGGTTCCCGCCGGGCTTTTGCCCGTGCGAAGGTGCACTGGGCCAAGATGGACGCCGAGAAGCTGGTGAAGGAGGGGCCTCCACAGGGCAAGGAGCATCACCACCCCGAAATGTATTATGTGGGTGTCCTGAAGGGGCCCGTCTTGTGGCAGACGAGTGTGCGAAGGATGTAATTTTTGAATGAACTTGCTCGTGTGATCCTGTATTATGAAAACTTGTTCATATGCACTGTGCAATGCTTGTTTGAATTTAAAATATTACCTTCTGTGCGGCTGTTTATTAAATCTGAGAGATGGCCATTTGTCGGCTTCTTCCCCCATGCCCTGAGTGATGGGGTGTTCGGGATAAATCTGAGCACTCTTTTTCCCATTGTTGGGTCCTTCGAGGGAGGTGCTCAGCACAACGAACAAGGCAATCGGACTATAATGCTTTATCACTCTCACTTAGCCATAGAAGTCTACAATTTTAAATTTTAGCGAAGCCCCTAGTATTCGGAAGGCCGAATTCGGGGTGCTATACACGCCTTAAGCCGGACAAAGCCGACTCCTCGCTCTAAGCGGCATAAGTCTTTAGGGACTCGAGACCTCTCGAACAGCGACCAGCTCTCGCCTTATCATGACAGTCAGTTTTAGCTTTCTCTACTGAGGTGCTTGCCCAGATGAACCGGAGCACAATCGCAGTAGTTCTCCCAGTGCTACCTTAACCGATATAGCGGAATGTAAGGTACCAAAACATGGGAGCCAGGCCAACCCAACTATTGACCCAAGACATGATTCGGAGTTGATGCATATAATGCTATAAGTTCGGGGTGCCGCACTGTTGAAAGTGTTCGGACTTCTCATGCCATATTATGGGGTACGCTTAAGCCCCTGGCATATTAGCCGTACCAAAGAGTACGGGTGCTGAATGTCGTGAATGAACATATATAAAATAAGAAAGAATAGAGAATGCGAAAATAGTCTAGTGCTATGCATTGTTTATTCGAAAAGGTGCGTCGAAGCAGAATGATACACGTAGTGCGATAAGCAAAAAGTAGGACTATTTGACATGTCCCTTCCAAGGGCAACCTGAGGAATGGTATTTTAAGCAAGTATTTCACTCGTTATCAGAGACCACCTGGGAGTTCCATGGTGTGACGTAGCTTTCTGCCTCCTTGGTTGTTGCATCGTGTGTCCGGCAATCGTACTGCCAGACGGGGTTTCCAGAGAGTAAAGTCCTGAAAGGTAGAAAAATAACAAAGCGGGAAGCCCCTAGTGCGGTTGAGGCGCGTCTTGGGGCATGCCGTAGTCGTGCCCCCCTCCCCACCTGTGCCCATGGTATTTTCAATGCGTAATTACGTACGTGTGGCACAGATTTTGCTGTTTGGCTGGGACTGGGGTGCGGGCCGTATTGCTATGAGAGCTCGGAATGTGCCAGGCGGTCTTGTTGCCGATTACTCCGGGCGCAATTGAAGGTGTCCATGTTTTTAATCGCCGAACTGGTGGATTGCCTTAAGAGGCTGCTTTGCGCTTCTGCTGCGAGGGCCGCAGTGTGCTCTTCGTTCATCGGTAACTTTACTTGGAGCTATATTTTTATTCACCACATTATATGTGTTTTGCTTGGAGCGTCATTTTATTTTCTTTTGTTTTGCTTGCTGTTTGAATAAAATACCAAGATCTGAAATTATTAAATGTTAGAGTCTTCACATAGTTGCATAATTATTCGATTACTCATTGAGCTTCACTTATATCTTTCGGAGTAGTTTGTCATTTGCTCTAGTACTTCACTTATATCTTTTAGAGCATGGTTGTAAGAAATAGAT
Organism: Triticum urartu; assembly: GCF_056163025.1. Taxonomy (NCBI): domain Eukaryota; kingdom Viridiplantae; phylum Streptophyta; class Magnoliopsida; order Poales; family Poaceae; genus Triticum; species Triticum urartu. The sequence continues at coordinate 259,805,626 of NC_141873.1, forward strand.
GAACTCTCATGCTTCACTTAGATTATTTTGAGAGTCTTAAATAGCATGGTAATTTGCTTAAATAATCCTAATATTCTAGGCATCCAAGAATAATAGAAACTTTCATATAAGTGCATTGAATACTAAGAGAAGTTTGATGCTTGATGATTGTTTTGAGATATGGAGGTAATAATATCAAAGTCGTGCTAGTTGGGAAGTTGTCGAGGAATGCGGCTTCCAGATCTTCCCAGCAGCCAATGAATTCTCCTGGCAGGCTGTTGAGCCAATGCCGAGATGTTCCTTTGAGCTTGAGTGGGAGGTATTTGATGGCGTGTAGATCGTCACCGCGGGCCATGTGGATGTGCAGGAGGAAGTCCTCGATCCATACCGCAGGATCTGTTGTGTCGTCGTATGATTCGATATTTACGGGTTTGAAACCCTCTGGGATTTGGTGACCCATTACTTTGTCTGTGAAGCATATGGGGTGTGCGGCGCCTCTGTAGTGGGCTATGTCGTGACGCAGCTCGAATGAGTCTTGTCTGCTGTGTTCGGCCCGGCCTGATTTAGTTTTACTGTATCCAGCGTGACGGTTATCGTCTTGCGTAGTGGCGCGCCCTCGTGATCCGTAGATCGATCTTGCGTGTTTTTCTTTGTCCTCCAATACGTCTCCCAGGTCCACCGTGTTTCCTCGTGCCTTGTCATTTTTATTTGAGTGGCGTCGGGGTGCAGGCTGAGTTTTTGGCTGAAATGCCTCTCTGTCGCGGCCACGAGGTGGCCAATCAGCCACGTCATATGCTGGAGATGTAGGTTTTAATGCTTCCTCCTCCAGTCGGGGTAGCAACCTGCGTTTTGGGTAACTCTTGGAGGGGTGTTCGAGTTCATATTCCTCGGCCGCAAGGACTTCAGTCCATCTGTCAGCTAGCAAATCTTGATTAGCTTGAAGCTGCTGCTGCTTTTTCTTAAGGCTATTTGATGTGGCTATAAGCCGGTGCTTAAAGCGCTCTTACTCGGTGGGATCCTCCGGTATGACAAATTCGTCATCGTCAAGGCTTGCCTCATCTTCGGAGGAAGGCATGTAATTATCATCCTCCACCTCTCCATCTGCCGCTCTCTCGGGAGGGCTGGCTTATCCATCCTCCCACTCTAAATCTTGCTGGAGGGGATTGTTGTCATCTTCGGCACTGTCCGGAGTGCTAGTATCTCCTGTGCTGGTGTCACCACTTTTGCTTTGGCGAGACTTAGAGCGGCGCTGCTGACGTCGGCGCTTGGATTGCTTCTTGGAGGGGTCATCCTCCGCTGTCCCGTCGCCATTGCCTTCTTTGGGTGTGTCCACCATGTATATATCATATGATGAGGTGGCTGTCCAGTGCCCTGTGGGCAGTGGTTCCTCTTCGTCTCCGGCATCATCGTCCATACAGTTGATGTCTTCGGAGTCGAAGTCAAGCATGTCGGTCAAATTGTCGACAGTGGCTACTAAGTGGGTGGTGGGTGGGCGGCGAATTTCTTCGTCATCCGCATAGTTCGGCCAGGACTCTCCTGACAGGGAGAGAGACCTTAATGAGTTTAGCATGTCGCCGAAGGGCGAGTGCCGAAAGATATCCGCGGAGGTGAACTCCATGATCGGCGCCCAGTCGGATTCGATAGGCACGGGCGCAGTCGGTTCGGAGTCCGTGGCCGGGGAAGAATCCGGCAATTTGGCGTCACGGCTCTCGTGAAGGGTAAGGTCGATACTCGGCTCAATCGCCGCTGAGAATGCGGCCTCCGTGGCGGGGTCTATCCCCCCGTCCGTGGATGGCGCAATCGGCTCCGAAGTGAGGGTCGAAGCGACTGCCGATGCGATCTCTTGCACACTGTCTGATGGTAGAGCTAAATCATGCTCATCGTGACCGTGCGGCATACTCGACAGGGGCTCGAATCCGTCGAAGATCAAGTCTCCGCGGATGTGGCCGTGTAATTTAAGCTTCCAAACCTGACCTGGTGGCCAGGGGCGTAACTCTCAACTGCTCTAGATGGCCAAGCGAGTTGGCTCGCAGTGTGAAGCCGCCGGATACAAAGATCTGTCCAGGGAGAAAAGTCTCACCCTAGACTGCATCGCTATCAATGATCGAAGGAGCCATCAAGCCAAATGATGACGACACAGAGGAACTCTCAATGAAAGCACCAATGTCGGTGTCAAAACCAGCGGACCTCGGGTAGGGGGTCCCGAACTGTGCGTCTAAGGCGGATGGTAACAGGAGGCATGGGACACGATGTTTTACCCAGGTTCGGGCCCTCTTGATGGAGGTAAAACCCTATGTCCTGCTTGATTATTCTTGATAGTATGAGTAGTACAAGAGTTGATCTACCACGAGATCAGAGAGGCTAAACCCTAGAAGCTAGCCTATGGTATGATTGTATGTTGTCCTACGGACTAAAACCCTCTGGTTTATATAGACACCAAAGGGGGCTAGGGTTACACAGAGTCGGTTACAAGGAAGGAGATCTATATATCTGTATTGCCAAGCTTGCCTTCCACGCCAAGGAGAGTCCCATCCGGACACGGGACGAAGTCTTCAATCTTGTATCTTCATAGTCCAACAGTCTGGCCAAAGGATATAATCCGGCTGTCGGATACCCCCTAATCCAGGACTCCCTCAGTAGTAGTGGCAAAAGTAACAGTATTGGTTTTGTAGTGATTGTAACAGTGGCAACGAAAAAGTAACTAAGCAAAGATCAATATGTGAAAAGCTCGTAGGCATTGGATCAGTGATGGATAATTATATCGGATGCGATTCCTCATGCAACAGTTATAACATAGGGTGACACAAAACTAGCTCCAGTTCATCAATGTAATGTAGGCATTTATTCCGAATATAGTCATACATGCTTATGGAAAAGAACTTGCATGACATCTTTTGTCCTACCCTACCGTGGCAGCGGGGTCCTATTGGAAACTAAGGGATATTAAGGCCTCCTTTTAATAGAGTGCCGGAACAAAGCATTAACATTTAGTGAATACATGAACTCCTCAAACTATAGTCATCACCGGGAGTGGTCCCTATTATTGTCACTTCCGGGTTACCGGATCATAACACATAGTAGGTGACTATTGACTTGCAAAATAGGATCAAGAACTCACATATATTCATGAAAACATAATAGGTTCAGATCTGAAATCATGGCACTCGGGCCCTAGTGACAAGCATTAAGCATAGCAAAGTCATAGCAACATCAACCTCAGAACATAATGGATACTAGGGATCAAACCCTAACAAAACTAACTCGATTGCATGATAAATCTCATCAAACCCATCATCGTCCAGCAAGCCTACGATGGAATTACTCATGCACGACGGTGAGCATCATGAAATTGGTGATGGAGGAAGGTTGATGATGATGGTGGCGATGGATTCCCTTCTCCGGAGCCCCGAACGGACTCCAGATCGGCCCTCCCAAGAGAGATTAGGGCTTGGCGGCGGCTCCATATCGTAAAACGCGATGAATCCTTCTCCCTAATTTTTTTCTCCCCGAACGTGAATATATAGAGTTGGAGTTGAGGTCGGTGGAGCATCAGGGGGCCCACTGAAGGAAATATGCCCTAGAGGCAATAATAAAGTTGTTATTTATATTTCCTTATATCATGATAAATGTTTATTATTCATGCTAGAATTTTATTATCCGGAAACTTAGTACATGTGTGAATACATAGACAAACATAGTTTCACTAGTATGCCTCTACTTGACTAGCTCGTTGAATCAATGATGGTTATGTTTCCTGACCATAGACATGAGTTGTCATTTGATTAACGGGATCACATCATTAGAGAATAATGTGATTGACTTGACCCATCCGTTAGCTTAGCACGATGATCGTTTAGTTTGTTGCTATTGCTTTCTGCGTAACTTATACATGTTCCTATGACTATGAGATCGTGCAACTTCCGAATACCGGAGGAACACTTTGTGTGCTACCAAACATCACAACATAACTGGGTGATTATAAAGGTGCTCTACAGGTGTCTCCGATGGTGTTTGTTGAGTTGGAATAGATCGAGATTAGGATTTGTCACTCCGATTGTCGGAGAGGTATCTCTGGGCCCTCTCGGTAATGCACATCACTATAAGCCTTGCAAGCAATGTGACTAATGAGTTAGTTACGGGATGATGTATTATGAAACGAGTAAAGAGACTTACCGGTAACGAGATTGAACTAGGTATTGAGATACCGACGATCGAATCTCGGTCAAGTGACATACCGATGACAAAGGGAACAACGTATATCGTTATGCGGTTTGACCGATAAAGATCTTCGTAGAATATGTGGGAGCCAATATGAACATCCAGGTTCCGTTGTTGGTTATTGATCGGAGACGTGTCTCGGTCATGTCTACATAGTTCTCGAACCCGTAGGGTCCGCACGCTTAACGTTCGATGACGATCGGTATTATGAGTTTATGTGTTTTGATGTACCGAAGGTAGTTTGGAGTCTTGGATATGATCACGGACATGACGAGGAGTCTTGAAATGGTCGAGACATAAAGATTAATATATTGGATGGCTATATTCGGACACCGGAAGTGTTCCAGGTGATTTCGGAGAAAACCGGGGTACCGGAGGGTTACCGGAACCCCCCACCCCCCGGAGAACTAATGGGCCACATGGGCCTTAGTGGAGAGAGAGAGAGGGCCGGCCATAGCAGGCCGCGCGCCCCCTCCCCCTCTGGTCCGAATTGGACTAGGGAAGGGGGGCGGCGCCCCCCTTTCCTTCTCCCTCTCTTCCTTCCTTTCCCCCTCCTGGTAGGAGTTGGAAAGGGGAGTCCTACACCTACTAGGAGGCGGACTCCTCCTCTCCTAGCATGCCCCAAGGGCCGGCCAGCCTCCCCCCTTGCTCCTTTATATACGGGGGCAGGGGGCACCCTAGAACACACAAGTTGATTGTTTCCAGCCGTGTGCGGTGCCCCCCTCCACCATAATCCACCTCGGTCATATCGTAGCGGTTCTTAGGTGAAGCCGTGTTCCGGTAGCATCATCATCACCGTCATCACGCCGTTGTGCTGACGAAGCTCTCCCTCAACACTCTGCTGGATCATGAGTTCATGGGACGTCACCGAGCTGAATGTGTTGATACGTCTACGTCGTATCTACTTTTCCAAACACATTTGCCCTTGTTTTGGACTCTAACTTGCATGATTTGAATGGAACTAACCCGGACTGACGCTGTTTTCAGCAGAATTGCCATGGTGTTATTTTTGTGCAAAAATAGAATTTCTCGGAATGACCTGAAAATCAACGAAGAATTATTTTGGAATATATAAAAAATACTGGAAGAAGAGTCCACGTCAGGGGGCCTCCACCGGTCCACGAGGGTGGGGGCGCGCCCTACCCCCCTAGGGGAGTCCGTTCGGGGCTCCGGAGAGGGGAATCCATTGCCATCGTCATCATCAACCATCTTCCATCACCAATTTCATGATGCTCAACGCTGTGCGTGAGTAAGTCCATCGTAGGCTTGTTCGACGGTGATGGGTTGGATGAGATTTATCATGTAATCAAGTTAGTTTTGTTAGGGTTTGATCCTTAGTATCTATTATGTTCTGAGATTGATGTTGCTATGACTTTGCTATGCTTAATGCTTGTCACTAGGGCCTGAGTGCCATGATTTCAGATCTGAACCTATTATGTTTTCATGAATATATGTGAGTTCTTGATCCTATTTTGCAAGTCAATAGTCACCTACTATGTGTTATGATCCGGTAACCCCGAAGTGACAATAATCGGGACCACTCCCGGTGATGACTATAGTTTGAGGAGTTCATGTATTCACTAAGTGTCAATGCTTTGTTCTGGTACTCTATTAAAAGGAGGCCTTAATATCCCTTAGTTTCCAATAGGACCCTGCTGCCACAGGAGGGTAGTGAAAGTGCGTTATATCGACTAGAGGGGGGGTGAATAGGCGATTTTTATGAAAGTCTTCAAAACGTAGAAGTTTCGAAGACAAACGATAGAAATAAACCTATTACCATGCAGCGGAAGGTAGACTACACTAGGCAAACCATAGTCAAGTATTTAATGAAGTGAAAGCACAATGACCTATAGCAGCTAGGTAGTATGGATCGGGTAGGAAGATATTATGAAGCCAATCAGAACAAGCAGTCACTCAGTGAAGACAAAAGATAATGCAATCATACAATGACTTCACAAGGACCAACAGTAAGTAAAGGGAAGGGAAGGATGAAACCAGTGACTCGTTGAAGACAATGATTTGTTAGACTAGTTCCAGTTGCTATGACAACTGTACGTCTGGTTAGGGCGGCTAGGAATTTAAACCTGAGGACACATAGTCCCGGACACCCAGTCCTGAACACGCAGCTCAGGACACCCAGTCCTCACCATATTCCCCTTGAGCTAAGGTCACACAGACCTCGCCCAATCACTCTGGTAAGTCTTCAAGGTAGACTCCCAAACCTTCACAGACTTCGTTCACCGGCGATCCACAATGACTCTTGGATGCTCAGAACGCGACGCCTAACCGGCTGGAGGATTCACAGTCCTCAAGTGTAATAAGTCTTCAGATCACACAGACAGGAAGACTTAAGTGATGCCTAACACTCTTTGGCTCTGGGTGGTTAGGGCTTTATCCTCGCAAGGAATTCTCTCTCAAAGGCTTCGAGGTGGGTTGCTCTCAAACGACAAAAGCCGTACTCTAACTCTGAGCAGCCAATCGTTTATGGTTGTAGGGGGTGGGCTATTTATAGCCACTAGGCAACCCGACCTGATTTGTCCGAAATGACCCTGGGTCACTAAGGAACTGACACGTGTTCCAATGGTCAGATTTCAAACACACACGGCAACTTTACTTGGGCTACAAGCAAAGCTGACTTGTCCGACTCTGGACAGGATTTGCTCTCATAGTCTTCACTCGAAGACATAGGTTTTGGTTAAGCATCACTTCAGTCATTCTGACTGGTTCTCTTGGACCCCACTTAATAGTACGGTGGTTCCTATGACTCAACAAGGAAGAAAAAGAACTACGAAAGATCTAAGTCTTCGAGCTCCATAGGCTTCATGCGATGTCTTCTCTTGTCATAGTCTTCAATGTGAATATCTTCACATACCACCTTTGACTTCAATGTCTTCATATATTTTTAGGGGTCATCTCTGGTAGGAAAACCGAATCAATGAGGGACTTCTACCTATGTTATCCTGCAATTCTCACAAACACATTAGTCCCTCAACTAGGTTTGTCGTCAATACTCCAAAACCAACTAGGGGTGGCACTAGATGCACTTACAGGTAGGACAAAAGATGCCATGCAAGTTCTTTTTCATAAGTATGTATGACTATATTCGGAATACATGCCTACATTACATTGATGAATTGGAGCTAGTTCTGTGTCACCCTAGGTTATGATTGTTACATGATGAACCGCATTTAGCATAATTCTCCATCATCGATCCATTGCCTACGAGCTTTCCATATATTGTTCTTCGCTTATTTACTTTTCTGTTGCTATTGCTATCATCACTATAAAACACCAAAATATTACTTTTGCTACTATTAACTTTACCATTGTTACCACTACTATCATATTACTTTGCTACTAAACACTTTGCTGCAGATATTAAGTTTCCAGGTGTGGTTGAATTGACAACTCAGCTGCTAATACTTGAGAATATTCTTTGGCTCCCCTTGTGTTGAATCAATAAATTTGGGTTGAATACTCTACCCTCGAAAACTGTTGTGATCCCTATACTTGTGGGTTATCAAGACTATTTTCTGGCGCCGTTGCCGGGAAGCATAGCTCTATTCTTTGAGTCACTTGGGATTTATATCTGCTTATCACTATGAAGAACTTGAAAGACGCTAAAACAAAAATTTATCCCTCAACTATGAGGGGAGGTAAGGAACTGCCATCTAGCTCTGCACTTGATTCACCTTCTGTTTTGAGTAAGCTTGCGACAACTAAACCTGCTTCTGCTATTAATTCTGATATGTCGCATGTTATTGATGATGCCACTTATGCTATGCATGATACTTATGATGAAACTACTTCTACGCTTGATAGTATTGTGCCACTTGGTGAATTTCTTGATGAACAACTTGCTAGGGCTAGAGAGAATGAAATTATTGAAACTGATAATATTGATGAAAGTGATGATGAAGACTCTCCCCCTAGATATGAATTACCTGTTGTGCCTGAGGGCTATGTTATGGATGAAGAAACTGCTAGAGATTTTCTTGCTTGCAATGACAGGAGTGATCTTAAGAAATTATTAGCTAAGCTGAAACAAAAAACTTTGAATGCTAGAATGAAATATGATCCTTCTTATGTTACTTCACCTATCTTTGTTACTGATAAGGATTATGATTTTTTTGTTGATCCTGAGATAATTACTTTAGTTGAATCTGATCCTTTCTATAGTTATGAATCTGAAACTGTGGTGGCACATCTTACTGAATTAAATGATATAGCCACCCTGTTCACAAATGATGAGAAAACTCGCTATTATTATATCCTTAAGATATTTTCGTTCTCATTAAAGGGTGATGCTAAGATATGGTTTTAATTCTCTTGATCCTGGTTGTGTGCGTAGTCCCCAGGATATGATTTATTACTTCTCTGCTAAATATTTCCCCGCTCATAAGAAACAAGCTTCTTTAAGGGAAATATATAATTTTGTGCAAATTGAAGAAGAGAGTCTCCCACAAGCTTGGGGGAGGCTTCTCCAATTACTTCATGCTTTTCCTGATCATCCTCTTAAGAAAAATGAAATACTTGATATCTTTTATAATGGACTAACCAATGCTTCCAGAGACCACCTGGATAGTTGTGTTGGTTGTGTTTTCAGGGAAAGAACAGCAGGTGAAGCTGAAATTTTATTGAATAATATGTTGACTAATGAAAATAATTGGACACTTCCTAATCCAATTCATGAACCAACTCCTAAGCCAACTCCGAAGAAAAGGGGTATTCTATTTCTCAGTCCTGAAGATATGCAAGAGCCAAAGAAATCTATGAAGGAAAAAGGTATTAAAGCTGAAGATGTTAAGAATTTACCTCCTATTGAAGAAATACATGGTCTTAATTTACCGCCTATTGAAGAAATACATGGCCTTGATAACCCGACACAGGTAGTAAAGGTAAATTCTCTCTATAGATATGATAAAGCTGAAATCCCATTTACTAAGTTTGCTAGCCCATGCTTGGATGAGTTTGATGACTTTATGGTTAAACAAGAAAACTTCAATGCTTGTTTTGGTAGAGAATTAAAACACAATGCTGATATGCTTGAACACTTGGGTGATCATATGGTTAATATTAAAAGTGAACTTAAACTTATTAGTAAACATGCTTCTATGGTTACCACTCAAGTAGAACAAGTACTTAAAGCTCAGAATGATTTGCTTAATGAATTAAGTAGTAAGAAAAATGATAATGCTATTAGAGTCATGACTAGAGGTGGTAAAATGACTCAGGAACCTTTATATCCTGAGGGCCATCCTAAGAGAATTGAGTAAGGTTCTCAGAGAAATAATATTGATGCACCTAGTCCTTCTAAGAGAAAGAAAAAGAAAAATGATAGGACTTTGCATGCTTCTAGTGAACCTGTTGTAGACACACCTGAGAATCCCAATGATATTTCTATTTCTTATGCTAAAACACAATCTGGTAATGAACATGAACCTAGTGATAATATTAATGATATTGTTCATGTTGATGCTCAACCTAGCAATGATAATGATGTAGAGATTGAACATGTTGTTGATCTTGATAACCCATAATCAAAGAATCAACGTTATGATAAGAGAGACTTTGTTGCTAGGAAGCACGGTAAAGAAAGAGAACCATGGGTTCAAAAACCCATGCCTTTTCCTCCTAAACCATCCAAGAAAAAGGATGATGAGGATTTTGAGTGCTTTGCTGAAATGATTAGACCTATCTTTTTGCGTATGCGTTTGACTGATATGCTTAAAATGAATCCTTATGCTAAGCAAGGTTGGAAAAGGCATAATTAGGCATACGCTTAGGCGCGTTGAAGCGCTCGGCGATACCCCATCGCGTAGTCTTGGGCCTAAACGGCACTCTAGGCGGGCCCATCGCTTAGGCGGAGCAACGCGTACGCCTAGACACGATTAATGCATAGAAAGCGGCGAGGAGGCAGTGCAAGGCAGGGCAAGGCGCGGCCCGATATGGAGCTCGCGCTGTTGAAAGCATGGACGAGAAGGTGCGAGAATATTGGGGAAGATGGCGAGAAGACTGCGGGGAGTTTGCCGGCGAGAGGAAAGGAGATACTGTATTTGGCTAGGTTTTGGATATATATAAACTCAAAAGGGTGGCGGCGGCCTGAGCTATTCCATCGTCGCTTCATCCTCCGGCCACTGGAAGGTAAAGATTCAAGTGCTCCACACCGCCCATACTTCTTCCTCCTCACCATCTCTTCGCGTGTGAATGATTTGAGGTTAGGTATCTTCTCCCTGTTGTTTCGAGATGCGATTTCATTTGTCCCTCCGCTTCCCGTGTCTTGTCCTCTACTGTAGCCTATAGATTTTCCTGCTGCCCCTCCCATCGGATTGCTATTGGTTGCTGCTCCATCCCTTTCTTGTAATCCCTCGATCTGCAGTTTTTTAGGACACTCGATCTGCTATTTTTGTAGATCTATTTACTTCATAGATGATCTTTGAAAAGTGTACAGTATTATTTGCCTTTGGATTGCTGGCTGGATTTCGCTCGATCCATCCCTCGCTTGTAATTTTATTGGTCTGCAGTTTTTCTATTATATGTTAACTCCAGAACTATGAAGAGGAAATTGATAAGATGACTATTTTAACTGGCATTTTCTGTACTGAACAATAGAGTTATTTTTTTGAAACAAACACTATAGTATACTTGGGATAACTCAAGACTGCAAATAATGATTCTTGGATTACACCCAGTAGATAATTATTCATAATTATACTGATAGGTTATACACTTGCACTGATTTGCTGATGGTCATTAACGATCAGCTCAACTGGAATCATCAATATACTATACATATAGATTATAATTGTGTGATGTTTTACTTGACAGCTCATACGACAAGTTAATGAGGGCTGGTCATATCTAGTGCCTGAAGAAGTTAAAGAGGACTGCTACCTACAGGCGACTGTTCTGAAGGTAATCATTCTGCTTCCTAGAGAAGTTGCCACCATTTCCCTAACCTTGCATATTATACTATCACCATCTTGGGTAGCAGCAGGTCGATCAGCTCTTCAGCTGGAGCTACACATCCCTGATTAATCATCAAAACTCGTATAAAATTGGGATCATTCATCTCTTCAAGTGAATCACTATGTTGTGCGCATCATTGCTTGCCAAATAACTTCCATTATAAGTAGCATCTTGATGTTCGTGAAGTTTGTGCTATGATTTTCTCTTCTGTTGCCTGATGCCAAGATGCAACACCAGCCATAACTAGTCCTAGTGTAAAATTAGGATCATATTTATGTGGTTTCTGACTTGCTGGTAATCTTTACCGTGGAGACTCGAGGTTCATTAATCAGAGGGTTGTTTAGTCGGTATAAAAACAGATTTGCTTCTGGATCTGTATCGAGCATTGCACCCTTGCAAGACTAAATAAGTTTCCGATGCAATTATGCAACAAATTTATAACCTTGTAATGCAAAAAAATATGTTCTTTGGTTTCCCTCATTGTAGTTTTTGTATTTTCTATTTAGTTTGTTTTTCTTGGAATCTCTCGATAGGCAGCTTTCTACCTATTTCATATTTGATCTGCACATACTATGAATTTATGATATTATAACTTAAACTGCTTTGCTTCTGCCTTCTTCTGTAAAATCATATACCTAATTAAGTGGGTAATGATTTATCTTCTACTATATGTTTATCAGATGTGGACACGCGCACACCCGTACAGACATACAATATTGCTTCTTTTGCTTTGATTATTATCTAGATTTATGCCTACTTGTGGTCTCCACTTTGATAGACCTAGTCCATATTTTTTATCATTATCGATGTGAATTACTGACCTATTGCTGCTGTGTATTTGAGCATTTGTAGGATGTTGGAGACAAATACAGCATTAGTGTTGCTGGAAGAGAATGCCCATAAGAGAAAGTCGGATGATGTGGGATGGGAGTATGGGAGTCTAGCCGATGTTTCCAACAAGGACAAAGTGAAGTGTTTGTTTTGTAACCATGTGATCATTGGAGGTGTTTATCGTCACAAGCAGCATGTGGCTCACGTTGGTAATTTTGTGGCTAAATGCAAGAAAAGCTCATAGGAAGCTAAAGATAGGTGCAAGAAATCTCTTGAGGAGGCATCTAAGAAGAGGAGGGAAAAGACTTCCCGTGATCTAGAGCTCAGAGAAGGCGTGAATATTTCTCGTGTTGGAGATGCTTAAGTTACTTGTATTGGAAGCGCTGAGCCACACAAGATAGGTCCCATTGAGAGTGGACACGTCCTATTGATCCTAAATTAACTCAAGTTGTGCATCTGCGTGGAACTATCCCTGTTGTGACTTGAGGGAAGTCTTTCAAATAAGATTCTAGGAATAAAGTACTTGTGAACTTGAGCTCATAATTTATAAAGCTATATGCCATATTGGCTCTTGCGTGATGTTTGCCTCAACTATATTTGAATATTTGATGTTCCTATGTTACTTATACTTCCCTTGAGTAGATCATTTTTAGTTCTCCATGTTGTTGTGATGTACTCCCTACGTCACATAATATAAGATCTTAATATCATGGGAATAGAAGATCTTATATCATGGGATGGAGGGAGTATCTTATTATCATTCAATTGTCCTAACCTACTGTAATAGAAAATGCCTAAGGCTATGCCTAGCCAAAAAATTCTCCTCCTAACCTGCTACCATACAAAACGCCTTGGCCCGCCTAGGCTACGCCCACCTACCACCTAGCGCTTTTTCCAACCTTGATGCTAAGTACATGAAAGAAATTGTTACTAATAAAAGAAAGATACAGGAAGCTGAAATTTCCACCATGCTTGCCAACTATGCTTTTAAGGGTGGAATACCTAAGAAACTAGGAGATCCCGGAGTACCAACTATACCATGCACCATTAAAAGAAACTATGTTAAAACTGCTTTATGTGATCTTGGAGCCGGTGTTAGTGCTATACCTCTCTCTTTATATCGTAGACTTGATTTGAATAAGTTGACACCTACTGAAATGTCTTTGCAAATGGCTGATAAATCAACTACTATACCTGTCGGTATTTGTGAGGATGTGCCTGTTGTGGTTGCAAACGTTACTATTTTAACGGACTTTGTTATTCTTGATATTCCCGAGGACGATAGTATGTCTATTATTCTTTGAAGACCCTTTTTGAATACTGCAGGGGCTGTTATTGATTGCACCAAAGGCAATGTCACTTTTCGTGTTAATGGTAATGAGCATACGGTACACTTTCCGAGGAAACAACCTCATGTTCATAGTATAAACTCTATTGGAAAAATTCCATTGATTATTTTTGGAGGTTTTGAATTCCCTCTTCCGACTGTCAAGAAGAAATATGATATTCTTATTGTTGGGGATATGCATATCCCCATTGAGGTGACTTAGTGTCATCCGAAAATTCTCCGGTTCCATGTTATTCAGAATGAGTTTGTAAACAAGACCTGATCAACCATCGAGGGAAGCTCAAGTGCGGGCTTGTGAATGGCCTTCAGAAGACTTTATGGATCAAGCAGGAATCAAGGAAGAATTTAACGTAATGCCGATCTTGAGAGCTTCGAGGCAGACAAGTGTCGCCAATATCACTATCTCACTGATTCCTTTGTGAGGAGGTTTTGAATTTTCATCATCACGCAACTCTCAAACTGTCCTGTTTGATCTTTATGAAAATTCTTATACTATGGACTTAGAGGATTTTAACACTGCTTGCAAACTTCCACAATGGGGTAGTCCTAATGAACCTCGCAAATCTGAATTTAGAGATTTTCTTGCTAGTATAACTGTGGGGGAATCTAGAGACATAACACAAGCTACCATAGGGAGCATTCATTTTCCGGCTATACATTATTTTGCTCTCTTCACATGTAGGTGCATAAATGGTAAGGATGAAGCATGTCACATGTGTGTCCCTGACCTCAGTGTTCTCAGGAGTGCTGTATTAGGAGATAGACACTATAATTTGGAAGCCATTGTTGCACGTAGGTTGCATAATAATACATTTAATGGAGATTTTTTTGGTGGAATTTATGCAACCCGTCTAGCTAATTTTCTTGATATACCCATACGTGGGTATGATATTGAGTTGCCTCCTGTTTATTTAGATTATGAGGCCATGGTTCGTCATCAGTTTGTTGAGAGGAACGATCAGTTCCTCCAGTACCGACTAATCTTTGACAGACGACGCACCTATCATGTCGCTCTCCCTGCTCCTGCTTCCTTTGACTCTCAAGCAAAAGGAAGATATATTATAACCGGGGAGGAGGCGGACGAGTACAAGAGGAGGACGGAGACGACCCGTCTCCAAGCGGCAGCTCACGAGGCGATAGCTGCCGCATCTCAGTACGACCCCAACTATTACTTTGGATATCCGCCAGGCCAGCCGTGGCCATAGACCAACTTAGGCCAAAAGCCTAAGCTTGGGGGAGTACGTATTTCTCACCGACATTACATTCATGTTCACACACTCATCGCTAGTTGTCGGTGCTCATACTTTTTCATTGTATCATCCATGCTAGTTTATTTTCCTTTTTATGCTTTCTTCTTGTGTGTTTAATAAACCTTAAGAAAAAAAATTAGTTGTAGCTTTTAATTAGTTTACTTACCATGCTTGTAGTAGTAATTAAAAAGAAAACCCCAAAATATTTCTCGTTCTTCTTTTGCTTGTTGGGAGCTTTCCGTGTAAATAGTTTTATTTCTTTTCTTGTTTTTTGGGGGTCGAGAGGATAAGACCATAATGAAAATGTTGAGTGGCTCTTTTATGCATTATTGTTGATCTAACAAAGAGCCCATATTACCTTGTCTTCTCTCTTGAATTGAATGCTTGCAGATTCTAGCTTAGTCCAATGCTCGTGCACTATTATTATTATCCACACTATTCGGTCGTGAAAGTGAAAGGCAATAATGATTATTATATGATGAACTTATTGAGATGAGAAAAGCTGGTATGAACTCGACCTCTCTTGTTTTTGTAAATATGATTAGTTCATCATTCCTGATTCATCCTATTATGAATAAACATGTTTGGAATGACAATTAGAGATTATAGTTGCTTATGCCATGCTTAATTAGCTAGGAGCTTATAATGGTTTACCTTGCATACCAACATGCTATTAAAATGGTTGTGATGTGGCATGATAGGGTGGTATCCTCTTTTGAATGATTCGAGTGGCTTGACTTGGCACATGTTCACGCATGTAGTTGAAACAAAATCAACATAGCCTCTATGATATTTATGTTCATGGTGAACTATATCCTACTCAAGCTTGCATTCGGTGTTGATTAATTTTAGTGCATGTTCATGACTGTTGTCGCTCTCTAGCTGGTCGCTTCCCAGTCTTTTGCTAGCCTTCACTTGTACTAAGCGGGAATACTACTTGTGCATCCAATTCCATAAACCCGAAAGTTGTTCCATATGAGTCCACCATACCTACCTATATACGGTATCTACCTGCCGTTCCAAGTAAATTTGTATGTGCCAAACTCTAAACCTTCAAATAAACATTTTGTTTTGTATGCTCGAATAACTCATGTATCAACTAGGGCTGTCCGTATCTTCCATGCTAGATGGGTTATTCTTAAGAGGAGTGGACTCCGCTCCTCACTCACGAGAAAATGGCTGGTCACCGGGATGCCCAGTCCTATGCTTTATGCAAATCAAATCAAAACAACTGCAAAAAAACTCCCCCGGGACTCTTTTTAGTTGGAGGCACTCGTTGTTTCGAGCAAGCCATGGATTGATGCTTGTTGGTGGAGGGGGAGTATAAACTTTACCATTCTGTTTGGGAACCGCCTATAATGTGTGTACCATGAAAGATATCGCCATCTCTTGGTTGTTATGTTGACAATGAAAGTATACCGCTCAAAATATTATTCATATCTATTTCAAAACCGAGCTCTGGCACCTCTACAAATCCCTGTTTCCCTCTGCGAAGGGCCTATCTATTTACTTTTATGCTGAGTCACCATCCTCTTATTAAAAAGCATTAGTTGGAGAGCACCGCTGTCATTTGCATCCATTACTGTTAGTTTACATCGAGTATGACTTGACTGGATCTCTTTTACCATGAATTACAATGTCTAGTCAGTCCTTGATCTTTAAAGGTGCTCTGCATTTATGTTTTGCGGTCTCATAAAGGGCTAGTGAGATACCATCCTGTTATCTCATATCATGATTGTTTTGAGAAAGTGTTGTCATCTAATATTTATTATTATTGCTCCTAGTTGATTATGCCATTGATATGAGTAAACATGAGACCTAAATGTTATTGTGAATATGGTTAGTTCATAATCTTTGCTGAAAACTTGAATGCTGGCTTTACATATTTACAACAACAAGAGTAAACAGAGTTTGTAAAAGTTTTTCTCTATCACTTTCAGTTTATCAACTGAATTTCTTGAGGACAAGCAAATGTTTAAACTTGGGGGAGTTGATACGTCTCCGTCGTATCTACTTTTCCAAACACATTTGCCCTTGTTTTGGACTCTAACTTGCATGATTTGAATGGAACTAACCCGGACTGACGTTGTTTTCAGCAGAATTGCCATGGTGTTATTTTTGTGCAGAAATAAAAGTTCTCGAAATGACCTGAAAATCAACGGAGAATTATTTTGGAATATATACAAAATACTGGAAGAAGAGTCCACATCAGGGGGGGCCTCCACCTCTCCACGAGGGTGGGGGCGCGCCCTACCCCCCTAGGTGCACCCCCTGCCTCGTGGGCCCCCTGACGCTCCACCGACCTCAACCCTGACTCCATATATTCACTTTCAGGGAGAAAAAAACAAAGGAGAAGGATTCATCATGTTTTATGATACGGAGCCGCTGCCAAGCCCTAAACTCTCTCAGGAGGGCAGATCTGGAGTCCGTTCGGGGCTCCGGAGAGGGGAATACGTCGCCATCGTCATCATCAACCATCCTCCATCACCAATTTCATGATGCTCACCGCCATGCGTGAGTAATTCCATCGTAGGCTTGCTGGATGGTGATGGGTTGGATGATATTTATCATGTAATCGAGTTAGTTTTGTTAAGGTTTGATCCCTAGTATCCACTATGTTCTGAGATTGATGTTGCTATGACTTTGCTATGCTTAATGCTTGTCACTAGGGCCCGAGTGCCATGATTTCAGAACAGAACCTATTATGTTTTCATCAATATATGAGAGTTCTTGATCCTATCTTGCAAGTCTATAGTCACCTATTATGTGTTATGATCCGTTAACCCCGAAGTGACAATAATCGGGATACTTACCGGTGATGACCGTAGTTTGAGGAGTTCATGTATTCACTATGTGTTAATTCTTCGGTCCGGTACTCTATTAAAAGGAGGCCTTAATATCCCTTAGTTTCCAATAGGACCCCGCTGCCACGGGAGGGTAGGACAAAAGATGTCATGCAAGTTCTTTTCCATAAGCACGTATGACTATATTCGGAATACATGCCTACATTACATTGATGAAATGGAGCTAGTTCTGTGTCACCCTAGGTTATGACTGTTACATGATGAACCGCATCCGGCATAATTCTCCATCACCAATCCATTGCCTACGAGCTTTCCATATATTGTTCTTCGCTTATTTACTTTTCTGTTGCTATTGCTATCATCACTATAAAACACCAAAAATATTACTTTTGCTACCATTACCTTTTACTACCATTACCACTACTATCATATTACTTTGCTACTAAACACTTTGCTGCAGATATTAAATTTCCAGGTTTGGTTGAATTGACAATTCAGCTGCAAATACTTGAGAATATTCTTTGGCTCCCCTTGTGTCGAATCAATAAATTTGGGTAGAATACTCTACCCTCGAAAACTGTTGCGATCCCCTATACTTGTGGGTTATCATGTGTGCAGATCGCGGAGATGGCGTACTTTCGGTACTAGGATCGGTCGATCGTGAAGATGTACGACTACATCAACCGCGTTGTCATAACACTTTCGCTTACGGTCTACAAGGGTACGTAGACGAAACTCTCCCCTCTCGTTGCTATGTATCACCATAATCTTGCGTGTGCGTAGGAATTTTTTGAAATTACTGCGTTCCCCAACAATGGTATCAGAGGCAGGTCTATGCGTAGATGTTATATGCACGAGTAGAACACAAAGGAGTTGTGGGCATGGGTATATACATATTGCTTGCCGTCACTATTTCTTTCTTAATTCGGCGGTATTATTGGATGAAGTGGCCTAGACCAACATTACGCATACACTTACGCGAGACTGGTTCTACCGACGTGCTTCGCACACAGGTGGCTGGTGGGTGTTAGTTTCTCCAACTTTAGTTGAATCAGATTCAATGAACAGTGTTCTTTCTGAAGATCAAAAAGCAATCACTATACCGCGTTGTGGTTTTTGATGCGTAGGTAAGAACGGTTCTTGCTCAGCCACGTAAAACTTGCAACAACAAAGTAGAGGACGTCTAGCTTGTTTTTGTAGGGCATGTTTTGATGTGATATGGTCAAGACATGATGCTAAATTTTATTGTATGAGATGATCATGTTTTGTAACACAATTATCGGCAACTGGCAGGAGCCATATGGTTGTCGCTTTATTGTATGAAATACAATCGCCATGTTATTGCTTTACTTTATCACTAAGCGGCAGCTATAGTCGTAGAAGCAATAGTTGGCGAGACGACAACGATGCTTCGATGGACATCAATGTGTCAAGTGATACGTCTCCATCGTATCTACTTTTAGAAACACTTTTGCCCTTGTTTTGGACTCTAACTTGCATGATTTGAATGGAAGTAACCCGGACTGACGCTGTTTTCAGCAGAATTGCCATGGTGTTATTTTTGTGCAGAAATAAAAGTTCTCGGAATGACCTGAAAATCAACGGAGATTATTTTTGGAATATATAAAAAATACTGGAAGAAAGATCCACGTCAGGGGGCCCACACCTTGTCCACGAGGGTGGGGGGCGTGCCCTACCCCCTAGGCACGCCCCCTGCCTCGTGGCCCCCCACACGCTCCACCGACCTCAACCTTGACTCCATATATTCACTTTCGGGGAGAAAAAACCCAGAGAGAAGGATGCATCGCGTTTTACGATACGGAGCCTCCACCAAGCCCTAAACTCTCTCGGGAGGGCTGATCTGGAGTCCGTTCGGGGCTCCGGAGAGGGGAATCCATCGCCATCGTCATCGTCAACCTTCCTCCATCACCAATTTCATGATGCTCACCGCCGTGCATGAGTAATTCCATCGTAGGCTTGCTGGACGATGATGGGTTGGATGAGATTTATCATGTAATCGACTTAGTTTTGTTAGGGTTTGATCCCTAGTATCCACTATCACTACAAAAAAATACACTTCCGTGATGATACATGTTTGTCGCAGTAGGTCGCGTTTTTTGTCATGCATGTACATCCATGACGATTTTATGACAGAATCAAGATAGTCATACCTGTGCTGTCATAGAAGTGTTCCATGACATTACCAAAATTATCATCACGGAAGTGTCCACTTCCATGACGATAAATCGCGCGTCACAGAAGTGCTTTCGTCAAGGGTGACCGACACGTGGCATCCACCGTAACAGAACGTCGTTAAGCTATCAGGTCGGGTTTTGGATCCGATAACCCGTTAATAGCCCCGACCAATGGGGATTTTCCACGTGTAAAATCATCATTGGCTGGAGGAGACACATGCCAGGTCCGCGTTGGCACAGGTGTCACTCATCCAATGGGCGAGACGCGCCTATGATATGTTGACACGTGGTCCGGCCCATCAAGTTTAAATGGGCCAGCCCAACTGAAGGCCCACAAGATTATGCGGACCATAATGGGCTGGCCCAGCTAAAGGCCCACAAGATTTTGCGGACCATAATGGGCTGGCCCAGCTAAAGGCCCACAAGATTTTGCGGGCCATAATGGGCCGGCCCAGGTAAAGGCCCACAAGTGTGCCATAATGGGCCGGCCCAGGTAAAGGCCCACAGGATTCTTGCGGATCATAGTGGGCCGGCCCAGCTAAAGGCCCACGAGATTTCGCCGACATTAATGGGCCGACCCAGCTGTAGGCCCACAAGATTTTGAGGACCCTAGTAGGCCGGCCAATTAACTGGCTGCCATGTTTTGGGCCAAATACCGGCCCATATTTGATTTGGTCCATTAATGGCCTGCCACGCTCCGGGCCTAATAGTGGCCCATATGAGATCCGACCCGTTAAAAGCCTACCATGTTTTGGGCCAAATTACGGCCCAGATCAGGTCAGCCCTTTAAGAGGCTTTGGGCTCAATTATGGCCCATATCAGATTCGTCTTGTCAACTGGACACTATGCTTTTGGGCCCACTTGCTAAAAGCCCACTTAGTAATTCGGCCTGATATTTGTTTTGGCCTGTTAAGGGCCCGTTTAACAATTCGGCCCTATATTAATTTCGGCCTGTTAAAAGCCCGTCATATAGTTGGGCCTAACTACGGCCCGGTTTGCATCCGGCCTGCTCGCAGCCGATATCTGATTGGGCCAAATAAGGACCAAGACAATTTTGGCATGTTAAAAGCCCGTGATTTGATTCTCACAATCATGGGCCAGGGTTCATTTCAGGCTGTTGCCGGTCTGTGAGCTGTTCGGCACGTTTCAGGCCCAACCTACATTGTGATTGCATGACGGCCCGATTATGTACCGTAATTTTATGGTTTGGCCGGTTTACTGCCAAGACAGGATATATATACAGCAAAATAACTGCAGCATCATGAATAAGAAAAAACCTAGACTATACAATAAAGAAATTATGGCATATTACATCCACTGGGCATCAAAGTTCGCCACTATGATAATAAAGCACAAGCAGACAGCAGATTACATACACTGGGCATCAAAGATCGCCACCAGTGCAAATAAACACGCCGACAAAATAATATACAAAACCAACAGCACTTCAATAGAGTTCAAGAAAGGTTAGCCCTGCTGGGGAGCTGCAGCGCAAGCAGCTGAGCAAGATGATGAGACTGCGCTTGTTCAACACTTATATCTTCCTCACTCTGAAAGATAAACAAGCAGACTGATGACAGGTTTCGCACATAAAAGTATCAGTGCTGACAATTCATCACATTTCTTACTGACGAATAAAGTGACACAGTTTAAAATTGCATTAACACAATATGGTATTATTCAGGTCAAGACATGGCAGGACATGACATTGTGAAGGAGTTGGTAGCTTCACGACACCACTGGATTACAGATCAAGAACTCATAAGTATCAATGGTTAGTGTGCTGTCAATTTATACTATTTCAGATTGGCAAATAAAGAGACGGTTTAAATAATAGTAGAATGATATGACATTGTTCATATTTAAGACATTGCAGAATATGACATTATGCTGTAGTGGGTAGGTTCACCACACCACTGGATTACATATGAAGAACAGAAGCATACATGCAGTGCAAAAGAAGATCACTTGCTCTGTATAGTTTAATTTACATGGTATGAAGAAGGAACTTGGTTGTACAACTGAAAACTTAAATTGAGAAAGTACAAACTTTTGTTTATGAACTACATAATAAACTTTAAACAAGCAATTTGATGCAAACACAAAAAATAAACAGCTGTTGCAGTCATGCCTAACCAAATATATACAACAAAGTTTGAAGGCTTGAGATGGGCAAACTTACATTATTGGTGAAGACAGGCTCTATAAAGGCCTTGTCCATGCTGATGGGGGGGGGGGCAATTCAAGAAGTTTACCACAGAATCTTCTTCAAAAGCATTACCTTTATTCTACATTTTTTAAGAGTAAATATAGATGTGATAATATATGAAAAAATGGAGAATATTTAAGATAAGATGAAGAGTGATGCTACATAACCAAGTAGCTATAAGTGCAGCGATACAGGCAAAAGGTACAGCCAAGAGCAATGCACAACTAAACTTCTTCAGTACCAACCTTATGGTAAGAGTAAATATAGATCTGATGTGTAGAAAATGGAGGGCAAAGGAAAATAAGCTGCAGAGTGATGGTACATGAACAACTACCTGTCAATATAAGTACACTGATAAAGGACAGCATGTACTTACAAGAACAATGCAGAGCTGAAAAAACATTGGCATTGGATATATTCTACGCTAATGTAACCATTCATACAGATCAGATAATTTGGAGCAAACAATTGATAAGCAAGCTATCATGCATACTGCTGTCACATAATGAACGAGGTATGTATGCAAGTATAGTGATACAGGACAACAGATACTAAGAAGAGCAAAGCAGCGGGCATCATATTTGTGATATCCTGTCGTTCTTGTTAAACCGGAATTCTTCTTCGAGCAAATTTCCTGCAAAAATGATCCGTAAGGCACATGCGGAAAAGTAGAAGTTCAAATTGTTATGTGATTTCATAGACAGTACCTCATCCTGGGAACGAGACCAGTGCATAACAAGGTTTTTCCATTCAATGTCTTCTAAATTTAGCACAGGAGACTTCATCGGAAATTCGTTTATAGACTTGCCATCAAAGTGTCATTTCCTCAGGTAACACCGATACTGCTTCAATGCTTCCTTGAAAAGCACAAGAAAGCTTTGCTCGTCATGACTATCCAGATTGACCCTCGCCTAGTTACAACAATGTAATGTAAATCATTGATGTGTTCAATCAGCAGAAAACAGGAAAATAATAACCATGAATAATAGCACTTACACGTAAGTTGGGCAGGAAGATGTGAAAATGATGTTTGTCTTCACAATAATCTTCCCATGATGGGAACATATGCACGTAGTCCCTAACAACATTGAAAGCATTGTCTTTTAAACTGGGAATAAATGGAATGGGGTTCCAATCTGCAGGAATTGGCCGTCTCTGCAGTTGGGATAGGTCTTCGGCCGGTGGACTTGCTGTACTTTTTGCTGGAGTGGGATTTTTCTGTGGTACAGTTGGTCTATGGCAAATGAAATCGGTATACCTTTTGCTGGAGTGCAGGTCCTGTGTGGTGGGGATACTGGTGTGGCCAGTGAAGTATGGGTACAGTCTGCTGGAGTCGGTCCTACGTTTTGTGTCACTGGTTGTACAACCAATATAAGTGGGGTGCTGTCTGATTTCTCCGGCACCACCATGTTTTTCAAGGACTTTGCTGGTGCTCCTTCAGGTTCGGCAATCACCCTCTTCCTATTTGATGTCTGATGCACAAGAACAACATTTGAGAGGAAAAACATGGTATGATGATAGATGGAATATGTATTGATAATGGATGGGCATGGCATCTCGACATATATGATGAGTAAACTAAGTAGATGGCGGTGCAACAAAGTAGAAGAAATGCAAGATAACATATGCAAGATACCCGCAATCAATAAAACATTGCCAAATTAGAACATGCACCTTGATGGGTGAACAGGACAGGCCATCTGCCTTTGACTCCTCGAGGTTAGAATAGTCATTAGGATCATATTCTGAACAAGAATCAACAGGTGGGGAGCGTATGAGTTTCATTGCATCCAGAATGGCACTCAATGCCTTGGTGCCAATTTTGTAAGTCATTGCAGTGTTTAACTTCAAGAGTGGACTGCTGCTAGTGCGACACAAAGCAGCTACACATATCATAGTGTAGATATAACAGGAAAACCTTAAGCATCAAAGTAAAATCAGCAAAGTGGAACTTGCTGGAATATATGTGCTAGTATTGCTGGTACGGCTAGAAAGGCTTCGGATACCAGCTCTCTTCAAGGGAAGGTGCGGTACTATTAATATCGGTGTAACTCTCAAAGGTGACACAGCTCCCCGCATTTCCTTGCTATTCTTATAGGATTCAAGTGGGCAGGCCACTACAAATCATATTCCTATGTTTACAAGATCCTATGAATCAAAGAGGCTCCAAGTGTCCATCACAACCGACCGTATAGACCTCTACACTGCAAATGTCCCTGCTCATCTTCAGTACAAGGAACATACTGTACTACTATCATACTCCCTCCGTTCCAAAATATAAGTCTTGGTAGAGATTTCCACTATGGATCACATACAGATGTATCCAGATACATTTTAGAGTGTAGATTCACTCATTTTGCTCCATATGTAGTCCATGGTGGAATCTATACAAAGACTTGTATTTAGGAATGGAGAGAGTACATATTAAAGAAGAATGGAAGAGGAACATGGCAAAGAAGAGCAAGCAGATTTTGGATAATAAAATGTTGGTTGCGCAGTGCCCACACATGATGAACCAGAGCGCATTAAGAATGCAACTCCCAGCTATCTCTCGACCATTTCAGGCGGTTGGATGAAGATCCTACGTCTCCTAACCCTTCTTCTTCCTCGTCTCTGATTCTTCCCATACAGAACACCGCACGGGCCGCCGGCCGGACCACCGGCCCCCATCTCATGTGTTCCTCCGCCACCCCCACCCCCACCCCCGCCCCAACCCCCACCCGCGTCAAGTTTCTTCGTCAGCGAGGCCCCACAACCACCCGAGCCCCTTCGATCGCACCGGCGAACTCCGGCGAACTCTGAAAAATCGACTGACCCAATTTTGAAATTTAGTCTACTGTGATTTAACTAGTGTGGAATATAAAAGGGGAAAACCATAAGCATTGGGAGTATAGTGTTAAGCGTGCCATGGCGGATCTGAAGGTGTAAACCGGACAAAGGCAACTTCGCAACCAAGACAAGAAATCAGAGTAAAGCAGTGGCGATCTATTTTCTTGTTGCGATAAATAAGTTGAGCAGATACGAAATAGTATCGCCTCTGGTGCGGCGCCGTGTATGCATCTGCTGAGAATTTGATGGTGCTGTGGTAGCGATGGTTGTCGGCGGCGTGGAAGCAGATCTAGGAGGGTAGACGGTGGCGGCGGGGCGCGGTGGATGAGACGGTCGTAGGAGCGGCGCCGGCAAGGTGGACGATGGCAGGGATGAAGCGAGAGGACGGGATGCAAGGATCCTGGTCCGAAGCCGTGGATGAGAGAGGTCGATCTCTTGTAATGGACGGCGGCGTCGGGGTATCAGCTCCGGCATGGTGGAGGAGGATGGCGGTGGATGGGGTGGCGGACGGCGGCGGGCGGAGGAGGGTGGGGTGGAGAGGGTGTTTTGGCGCCCACGGAGTACGAATGGGGAAAAGGGAGGTAGAGAGGAAGGGGGGAACCATGTATTTAGGGCGCGCTTGTCTCAAATGCGAGGAAATTTACAAACTTAGCCCCCGTTTAAAATTTCTACTACATCACAGCAACATTAGTCGGTTGGGGATAGGACGGTAATCTCGCATACACTGAATATTTGCCGACGAGAGTTTGTTTTTGGCGCCCACCGTGTATGAATATGAATCAGGGAGCGAGTCGATTTCGGCCGAGGACACACTGTGTTTTGGCGCCCACCGTGTATGAATCCGGGTGAGAGGTGGTTACGTCATGTTTGGGTGAAATTACAAACCTACCCCTATCGAAATCTATAGAAATCCAGCAGATAGGCTTTGCGTGGCAGGGATAGGCAGTAGTGATTTCCATCTCGTGGATTTTGGTTTCGGGCGGTTACTGCGACTTTCTCCGCTTCGTTCAAGTTTTGTAGAGTGCACGTTTACCATGCCAACTCAATTCGAATCCCGTTTGTATTCTATATTTTTCGGGCGGGATCCATTTTCAATTGGAATTACATTCTATATACATCATTTTTTATATATACTTTCAAAAGCACAACACCATTTATACATAAATATGGTTTACAAATGGCATGATCTCAGATTCATAAGGTTGTATCCATCAATTTGGATTTTCAAATATTTGAAACCACTTTATGTTGAAATCCAATGTATGCATTCCTCGCTAACTGTCTCCAATTAATGTGTGTTTCATGCGGGATTTTTTACTTCTCAAACATGTATAATGTGTTTCACACATGCAACATATAGTGTAATCCCGTTTAGACAGTAATTCCATATAAACCATGCATTGTTTGTAATTGAAGAATCTATGGATCACCAATATTGATAAACTATATAACATTACACGTGTGCCCAAATTCAAATGAATATGCATGTTTGATACACCAATTTGCGTTATGATATTATCGATGTCGTGATCTCCAGTTTAAATATTTGAATCCCCTTTAATCCAGATATTCATCTCATATAGCTATCACTCATGCTTATATAGGACTATCTCTCTGGACCTATACGCGTTCATCGTCTCAGGTATCTCTCGTGCTACCTGTATGTCGACAATGATCTTTTATCTTTGTAACACACTGACGGTACTCTCTCCCTCAACCTTCATCACTCTATCTCTCCCCAAGTATATCTCGCTCCCTACTATGTGTCTCTAACTATGATTCTCCATGTGGAATCTCTTTCTCTCACACAAACACAAAACTTTGTCTCCCGGGGTCTCATTTCTCTCTACTATTCCCATGTGTGCCACTCGCACACCCCTCATGCAGAGATGTCTTTCGCTCCTTAGATATGAGAACCTACGACTCTTCCTCTTCAATATCTATTTCTCACACACAAACACAAACTTTGTCTCCCAGGGTCTCATATTTCTCCATTGTTCTCTTGTATGTCGCTCACACACACCCTCTCTCCCTAGAGATATCTTGCGTTCCCTTGTATGTCTCTCTAGCTATCACTCTCATTGTGAAATATCTTTCTCTGTCGCAGACACAAAACTCCATCTCTCTGGATCTCATTTCTCTCTGATATCTGCTTGTATGTGACTACATGCACCCTCTCTCTATCTCTCTCACACCCACACACATAACCCAGCCTTCTGATCCACTCGACTCCTATCTCTAACGCACACTAGCTAGCATCTTTATCTTTCTATTTATCTATTTCTCCATCAACCTTCTTTCTCGCCATCACTCTTGATTCCTATCACGCACACTACATATGTTTCTCTCTACATGCAGTCAAGTGCCCTCTCACACACATATATAACTTCACCCTTTGAACCACCCGACGGTCATCTCCAACACCCAAACTAGCGGATGTCCCTCTAGCTAGCATCTCCATCTTTGTATCTATCTGTAGTTTCTCCGTCGACATTTCTACTCGCACGGAGTCTTGCTTCCTATCACCCACACTATATATGTCTCTCCATATATATGCATTTATAGGTTGGTCTCTTTTGCACAATCGTTGCGCCTCACTCCCTCTGCTCGCCATAGATGCATGCTCCAGCCCACGCCACTATCTATTAAAGACAAAAACACATGCTCAATTGTCGGGCCTTCTTCCCCGCATTCTCACATGCATGCATATTGTCATACCGATCCGTCTCTCCCATGCGCGCGTTGATCTTATGACTTATGTCTTCTTTCTTTTATCTCGATCATGCGCGCGCATGCACACACACATCCCACGTATACATGTATACCTCTCACGCATGCATGTTCAAGGTCTCTATGTCTCCATACGTAGTTAATTACCCTCAATTCTAACGCCACATAAAATCGTTCTCCTCTTTTGTGCACATAACTTCCGCCTGGATGGGTAAAACACACACTCACACTTAATGATCTCCTTCTAGCTACCCCCCGCCTCTCACTCTTCCCCTATATCCCCGAAACCAATAAGACCATCCCTTTGTTTAATTCCTGCCTACATGCACCATCGATATATAGTAGTCTTCCTCGGTGTCTCTCGAACAAACACGTTCTCTCGATGTCGACTCCTCTCACGCGCACACACCTTCTCTTCCCTCTCTACGGGCATTTTATCTCTCGCACCCCATCATTGGTGGCCTCTTCCATACACATCACCTCTCTATGATGAAGCCATGCACACTTAAATTACATCTGCCACAGAGGACCCCACGACACACACCCACACACCCACACACACACACACACACACTAAGACTCCATCTCTCTCTCTCTCTCTCACACACACACACACAAACACACACACACGCACACACGCATGCACGCACCCCCCACACACACTAAGACTCCATCTCTCTCTCACACACACACACAAACTAAGACTCCATCTCTCTCTCCTCTCTCTCTCTCTCACACACACACACAGTAAGACTCCATCTCACACACACATGCTCTAGGCGGAGCATTTGTTCCTACCACCCTTCATCCAACCTTACCCGTATGATAAACAATCACCTTTATTTACTTGCATAACATGGACAAATTCCACTTTACTTTAGTAGTCAGCAAACTTATCATCTGTACCCTTATAAAAAAACGAGTTGGCGGTGATTGTGTGCCTGCCATCTTGTAATACAAACCGTATGATCTATATCTGAGGATAGAAAGCAAACTATGATAATTTTACAAAAGATACCCGCACCTCTCTCCACATCATTATCTCCCGCAACCTCATTGCTCAGCAATTAAAAAAGGAATAAGTCTCTGGAACAATCTAGCATGCATGGTGGCCGCTGCCGCCTGCCGGCGTCGTCCATCCCCATGGCTCCGCCCATTCCGACTACTAGTCACCACCACGCTCCACTCCTCCTCGCCTTATCTCTCATCTTTCATTTTTTCGATGAAATTCTCGAGATATCAGTTTTCTGATAAAATTCTCGAGATATCATTAGTTTTCACACATGGGATTACTCCTGCATAGGTCAACCACAACAGGTGTTTTGTAAAAAAATGCATATTGATGTTCCCTGCAATGCACGAGAATCTTGCTTGTAATTATATAACGCAAATCACGAGCAGGAAGTGACATTTTTTTGACACAACCACATTAACATGGCCACGTAAATCACTAGAAAAAGTAAATACCATTATACTTATATCCCGATGCAAAAGGTTGAGTACATGTCCGAGGAGTAGAGTGATACGTCTCCGTCGTATCTATAATTTTTGATTGTTCCATGCTAATATTATTCAACTTTCATATACTTTTGGGAACTTTTTATACTATTTTTGGGACTAACATATTGATCCAGTGCCCAGTGCCAGTTCCTGTTTGTTGCATGTTTTTTGTTTCGCAGAATATCCATATCAAACGAAGTCCAAACGGGATAAAAACTGACGGAGATTTTTTTGGAATATATATGATTTATGGGAAGAAAAATCCAAGCGAGACGGTGCCCGAGGTGGCCATGAGGCAGGGGGCACCCTTGCCCCCCCAGGCGCGCCCCTGACCCTCGTGGGCCACCCGTAAGGCGGTTGGTGCCCTTCTTTCGCCGCAAGAAAGCTAATATCCGGATAGAGATCGTGTTAAAATTTCAGCCCAATCAGAGTTACGGATCTCCAGGAATATAAGAAACGGTGAAAGGGAAGAATCTGAGAACGCAGAAACAGAGAGAGACAAAGAGACAGATCCAATCTCGGAGGGGCTCTCGCCCCTCCCGTGCCATGGAGGCTATGGACCAGAGGGGAAACCCTTCTCCCATCTAGGGAGGAGGTCAAGGAAGAACAAGAAGGAGGGGGGCTCTCAGCCCCTCGCATCCGGTGGCACCGGAGTGCCACCGGGGGCCATCATTATCACCGCGATCTACACCAACACCTCTGTCATCTTCACCAACATCTCCATCACCTTCCCCCTCTATCTACAGCGGTCCACTCTCCCGCAACCCGCTATACCCACTACTTGAACATGGTGCTTTATGCTTCATATTATTATCCAATGATGTGTTGCCATCCTATGATGTCTGAGTAGATTTTCGTTGTCCTATCGGTGGTTGATGAATTGCTATGATTGACTTAATTTGCTTGTGGTTATGTTGCTATCCTTTGGTGCCCATCATATGATTGCGCGCGTGGATCACACCCTAGGGTTAGTTGTATGTTGATAGGACTATGTATTGGAGGGCAAGAGTGACAGGAGCTTCAACCTAGCATAGAAATTGATGTATACGGGATTGAAGGGGGACCAATATATCTTAATGCTATGGTTGGGTTTTACCTTAATAAACGTTAGTAGTTGCGGATGCTTCCTAATAGTTACAATCATAAGTGCATAGAATTCCAAGTAAGGGATGACATGCTAGCAGTGGCCTCTCCCACATAATACTTGCTATCGGTCTAGTAAAGTAGTCAATTGCTTAGGGGCAATTTCACAACTCCTACCACCACTTTTCCACACTCGCTATATTTACTTTATTGCTTCTTTACTTACAACAGCCCCTACTTTTTATTTACGTACTCTTTATTATCTTGCAAACCTATCCAACAACACCTACAAAGTACTTCTAGTTTCATACTTGTTCTAGGTAAAGCGAACGTCAAGCGTGCGTAGAGTTGTATCGGTGGTCGATAGAACTTGAGGGAATATTTGTTCTACCTTTAGCTCCTCGTTGGGTTCGACACTCTTACTTATCGAAAACTGTTGCAATCCCCTATACGTGTGGGTTATCAAGACCTTTTTCTGGCGCCGTTGTCGAGGAGGAATAGCGCGGGGTGAATATTCTTGTGTGTGCTTGTTTGCTTTATCACTAAGTAATTTTTATTTGTTGTTGTTGTTACTTGTTCTCTATCTTTAGTTATGGATATGGAACACCAAAAAAATAGGTGTACTTGCTACTCATGGAGATGGGGAACCTCCTAAAACCCTTGATGCTGGTTATGTGAAAAATATTATGTACTACTTTAATAATCCTGAGAAAACTCCATTCAATTATGTAATGGGAGTAATGTTGGATCAATGTGAATACTTTAGGGATTGCTGCTTGACACGAAAAGGGAAACTATTATGGGATCAAATTCATATATTGAATTGGTATGCTAGGCAACTATGCTTGAGATATGATTATACTTGTTGCTCGAGGATGAAGGCTCCACACCTTCCCTTTTTATGCGAATTTAATGATAATAAAACCTTAGCTTCTTATGCTAATGGTATATATGATTACTATGATGTGGAACAAATAGAAGAATTTGTTGCTTTTATGGGTGCTTATGAAATTGAATCTATGTTTAAAGAGTTTGAAGATTTTGAAGATTTGGTTTATAGACCTAAAAATTTAGCTATCCTTAAATATTGCTATGAGAATTATGAATACAATTACGATATTAATGCACTTATTGAGAAAGTCTCCGCTGTCCAAGAAGAGAATAATATTTTGCAGGAGTCTATGGAAGAAGAAATTGATGAAACTGTGAGCTCATTGGATGAAAAAGATGAGGAGGAGAGCGAATAACAAAAGGAGGAAGAGCGGATTAGCTACCCGTGCCCACCTTCTAATGAGAGTAAGTCTTCAACTCATACATTGTTTAATTTCCCTTCGTGCTTACCGAAGGATGATTTTGATGATGACTATTATGATCCCTTTGATTCTCTTGAAATATCCCTTTTTGATGATGCTTGCTATGCTTGTGGCCAAGATGCCAATATGAATTATGCTTATGGAGATGAACTTGCTATAGTTCCTTATGTTAAACATGAAATTGTTGCTATTGCACCCACACATGATAGTCCTATTATCTTTTTGAATTCTCCCGACTACACTATATCGGAGAAGTTTGCCCTTATTAAGGATTATATTAATGGGTTGCCTTTTACCGTTGCACATGATGATTTTGATGAATATAATATGCATGTGCTTGCTGCTCCTACTTGCAATTATTATGAGAGAGGAACTATATCTCCACCTCTCTATGTTTCCAATATGATAAAATTGTAAGAAACTGTTTATACTATGCATCGGCCTTTACTTTGTGTGCATGAATTGTTCTTTTATGACATGCCGATGCATAGGAAGAGAGTTAGACTTTGTTATTGCATGATATATGTTACTTTGTGCTCACTACTAAATTATAAATCATTGTTAATTAAAATTGGCTTTGATATACCTTGGGATCCGGGTGGATTCATTACTTGAGCACTATATGCCTAGCTTAATGGCTTTAAAGAAAGCGCTGCCAGGGAGACAACTTGGAAGTTTTAGGGAGTCATTTACTTCTGTTGAGTGCTTTCATATAGTTTAAAAACAAAAAAAATTAAAGAGGGGAACCCAAAACTTTTTCAAAAAGGAAAGCGAAAGTGAGAAAGACAAGCATTGTTGGAGTGGGAGCTAGCCTTGAACTTTGTTCATGCTCACGGAAACTTTGTGAATCTTGATTACAGAAACTTTTCAATGAAAATAATTATCCCCTTGTACAATTCCATTGTATTATAAAAATAATGTGCCAAGGTTTGCCTTTAGGATGTTTACATTTGCTTGATGGTTTGTACGGTGCAGGCAGAAACTTTGGCTGTAGTGCGCGATTTTACATTTTTAGGTGGAACGTAAAATGGTTCTGATTCTTTTTGCACTGTCTTCCTATACAAATTTTTTATTTTTTTTCCTAATTTTGGTAGAATTTTTCAAGTATCAGAAGTATGGTGAATGTTCAGATTATTACAGACTGTTCTGTTTTAGACAGATTCTGTTTTTGATGCATAGTTTGCTTGTTTTGATGAAACTAGCGATTCATATTAGTGGATTAAGCCATTGAAAAGTTATATTATAGTACACACAATGCAAAAACAAAATATGAATTGGTTTGCAGTAGTACTTAGAGTAGTGATTTGCTTTATTATACTAACGGATCTTACCGAGTTTTCTGTTGAAGTTTTGTGTGGATGAAGTGTTCGATGATCGAGAAGGTCTCCATGTGAGAAGAAGGAGGAGACTCAAGCGTCTAAGCTTGGTGATGCCCCGGAAGGCATCCCCTCTTTCTTCAACAAGTATCGGTATGTTTTCGGATTCGTTTCATTCATGCGATATGTGCAATCTTGGAGCGTCTTTTGTATTTAGTTTTCATCTTTCTTTTATGCACCATGCTGGTATGAGATAGTCCTTGGTTGATTTATAAAATGCTCTTTGAACTTCACTTATATCTTTTGAGTATGGCTTTATAGAATGCTTCATGTGCTTCACTTATATCATTTGAAGTTTGGATTGTCTGTTTCTCTTTACATAGACAACCGCCATTTGTAGAATGCTCTTTTGCTTCACTTATATTTGTTAGAGCGTGGGCATATCTTTTGTAGAATTAAACTCTCTTGCTTCACTTATATCTATTTAGAGAGATGACAGGAATTTGTCATTCACATGGTTAGTCATAAAATCCTACATACAACTTGTAGATCACTGAATATGATGTGTTTGATTCCTTGCAATAGTTTTGCGATATAAAGATGGTGATATTAGAGTCATGCTAGTGGGTGGTTGTGAATTGTAGAAATACTTGTGTTGAGGTTTGTGATTCCCGTAGCATGCACGTATGGTGAACCTTATGTAACGAAGTTGGAGCATGAGGTATTTATTGATTGTCTTCCTTATGAATGGCGGTCGGGGACGAGCGATGGTCTTTTCCTACCAATCTATCCCCCTAGGAGCATGCGCGTAGTACTTTGTTTCGATGACTAATAGATTTTTGCAATAAGTATGTGAGTTCTTTATGACTAATGTTGAGTCCATGGATTATACGCACTCTCACCCTTCCATCATTGCTAGCCTCTCTAGTACCGCACTGCTTTCGCCGGTACCATAAACCCACCATATACCTTCCTCAAAACAGCCACCATACCTACCTATCATGGCATTTTCATAGCCATTCCGAGATATATTGCCATGCAAATTTCATCATCATCATATACATGACTTGAGCATTCATTGTCATATTGCTTTGCATGATCTTAAGATAGCTAGCATGATGTTTTCATGGCTTGTCCGTTTTTTGATGTCATTGCTACGCTAGAACATTGCACATCCCAGTACTCCCCGGAGGCATTCATATAGAGTCATATCCTTGTTCTAGATATCGAGTTGTAATATTGAGTTGTAAGTAAATAAAAGTGTGATGATCATCATTATTAGAACATTGTCCCATGTGAGGTTATCAAAATAAAAGTGGCCAAAGAAGCCCCCCCACAAAAGAGAGAGAGAGAGAGGCCAAAGAAGCCTACAAAAAAGAAAAAAGAAAAAATGAGAGAAAAAGAGAGAAGAGGCAATGTTACTATCCTTTTACCACACTTGTGCTTCAAAGTAGCACCATGTTCTTCATATAGAGAGTCTCTTTAGTTATCACTTTCATATACTAGTGGAAAGTTTCATTATAGAACTTGGCTTGTATATTCCAACGATGGGCTTCCTCAAATGCCCTAGGTCTTCATGAGCAAGCAGGTTGGATGCACACCCACTTAGTTTCAGTTTGAGCTTTCATATACTTATAGCTCTAGTGCATCCGTTGCATGGCAATCCCTACTCACTCACATTGATATCTATTGATGGGCATCTCCATAGCCCGTTGATACGCCTAGTTGATGTGAGACTATCTTCTCCTTTTTGTCTTCTCCACAACCACCATTCTATTCCACCTATAGTGCTATGTCCATGGCTCACGCTCATGTATTGCATGAAAGTTGAAAAGGTTTGAGAACGTCAAAAGTATGAAACAATTGCTTGGCTTTTCATGGGGGTTGTGCATGATGTGAGTATTTTGTGTGAAGAAGATGGAGCATAGCTAGACTATGTGATTTTGTCAGGATAACTTTCTTTGGCCATGTTATTTTGAAAAGACATGATTTCTTTATTAGTGGGCTTGAAGTATTATTGTTTTTATGTCAAATGATAGACTATTGCTTTGAATCACTCGTATCTTAATATTCATGCCATGATTAGATATGTGATCAAGATTTTGCTAGGTAGCATTCCACATCAAAAATTATCTTTTTTATCATTTACCTTCTCGAGGACGGGCAGGAATTAAGCTTGGGGATGCTGATACGTCTCTGTCGTATCTATAATTTTTGATTGTTCCATGCCAATATTATTCAACTTTCATATACTTTTGGCAACTTTTTATACTATTTTTGGGACTAACATATTGATCCAATGCCCAGTGCCAGTTCCTGTTTGTTGCATGTTTTTTGTTTCGCAGAATATCCATATCAAATGGAGTCCAAACGGGATAAAAATTGACGGAGATTTTTTTGGAATATATATGATTTTTAGGAACAAAAATCCATGCGAGACGGTGCCCGAGGTGGCCACGAGGCAGGGGGCACGCCTGACCCCCCAGGCACGCCCCTGACCCTTGTGGGCCACCCGTAAGGCGGTTGGTTCCCTTCTTTCACCGCAAGAAAGCTAATATCCGGATAGAGATCGTGTTAAAATTTCAGCCCAATCGGAGTTACGGATCTCCGGGAATATAAGAAACGGTGAAAGGGAAGAATCCGAGAACGTAGAAACAGAGAGAGACAGAGAGACAGATCCAATCTCGGAGGGGCTCTCGCCCCTCCCGTGCCATGGAGGCCATGGACCAGAGGGGAAAACCTTCTACCATCTAGGGAGGAGGTCAAGGAATAAGAAGAAGAAGAAGGAGGGGGGCTCTCTCCCCCTCGCTTTCGGTGGCACCGGAGTTCCACCGGGGGCCATCATCATCACCGCGATCTACACCAACACCTCTGTCATCTTCACCAACATCTCCATCACCTTCCCCTATCTATCTACAGCGCTCCACTCTCCCGCAACCCACTGTACTCTCTACTTGAACATGGTGTTTTATGCTTCATATTATTATCCAATGATATGTTGCCATCCTATGATGTCTGACTAGATTTTCGTTGTCCTATCAGTGGTTGATGAATTGCTATGATTGATTTAATTTGCTTGTGGTTATGTTGCTGTCCTTTGGTGCCCATCATATGATTGCGCGCATGAGATCACACCCTAGGGTTAGTTGTATGTTGATAGGACTATGTATTGGAGGGCAAGAGTGACAGAAGCTTCAACCTAGCATAGAAATTGATGCATACGGGATTGAAGGGGGACCAATATATCTTAATGCTATGGTTGGGTTTTACCTTAATGAACATTAGTAGTTGCGGATGCTTGCTAATAGTTACAATCATAAGTGCATAAAATTCCAAGTAAGGGATGACATGCTAGTAGTGGCCTCTCCCACATAATACTTGCTATCGGTCTAGTAAAGTAGTCAATTGCTTAGGGCAATTTCACAACTCCTACCACCACTTTTCCACACTCGCTATATTTACTTTATTGCTTCTTTACTTACAACAGCCCCTACTTTTTATTTACGTACTCTTTATTATCTTGCAAACATATCCAACAACACCTACAAAGTACTTCTAGTTTCATACTTGTTCTAGGTAAAGCGAACGTCAAGCGTGCGTAGAGTTGTATCGGTGGTCGATAGAACTTGAGGGAATATTTGTTCTACCTTTAGCTCCTCGTTGGGTCCGACACTCTTACTTATTGAAAACTGTTGCGATCCCCTATATTTCTGGGTTATCATAGAGTCACACACACGCACTCTGTCTCTCAGAATCTCTCTCACACACACACCAGTTACGTGACGCCCACTTAAGCAGACACGTATGTTACAATTTGTGCACCCGCGGGTACACGTGATGCTGCGCATTTATTTAAGTTGGAAGGCGAACCCAAACAGTAGCTGTATCCATTCCCCTCCCGCCACCTCTTCTCTGGTCACCGTCGCTCGGTAGCCATGGGCCGGCCGAAGGTAACAACATACGCCATACTCCCGCCGGAGCGGCGCTTTAATATGGAAATTTTAGTGGTCATGCATGCATCTTTTTGTGCTAGCACTCCTACATAAGGGTTGACCGGTTGCTTCCCGCGGACGTGCGCGGGCGGTGGAAGAGGAAGGAGAAGGGAAGCGGGCTGTGGAGTAATGTTTTTTACCACAATTTCTTAGGAAACTGAGTGCAATAATTGAGTAGTTTTGCAAACTACCAGTACTACACCTGAAACGGTTCAAAACCTATACTCCCTTGCTAGTGCGCGCTTCTCGCGTGAAACGGTCAGCGTCGCCCCAGAGCGTCAGTGCCGCATTAATGCTCGGCCAGAGCGGAGGCGACCTGTCACTGGCACCGACTTTGAAGTGGCGCGACGGCCGAGAGAGCGCCGCTTCCCGGTGCACGCGACTGCTCCGCGTCGAGACTGGCCATTGGCCCTGTTTTGATCCATGGGTTAGAGTTAGTTTGAGCTAGTTGGGGCTCAAATAGCCCTAAAGTATCCAAGTATGAGGGTTTAAATTGGAGCAAGTTGCACCGAACCCACCAAAAAAACTATCCCACCCAAGAGGTGCTAACTGGAGATAGTTCTCATTGGGACCACTAAAAAATCACTTTTCTATCTCCATGAAGTGCATTTATTGTCAATCTAACCTTGTCACCCAAACACCTCTTTGGCTACAGTTAGTTCAGGGTTATTCATGACTTAGTCTAACCTCTAGCTAAGTTAGAGTATCAAACAAGAGCAGTATAGGACATGCAAGTTGCTCAAAGCATACAGGCAAATTCGTAAGTGAAAGGATTTTTTTTCTTTTTGAAAACAGAACGTGAAAGGAATTTTTTTGGGAATGCTCTTGGCATGTCGCTAACATGTGATAGTTAACCGACCTCAATAGACGGCAGAAACGCCAGCCTGCCGCACTTTGATAGAGACGAGGAGGAAGAAGCGATACGGGCTGCTGGATTACTAGAGATAGGTGTCGCGCGGAAGCCAAGAAATATGGTGATAGCGTGGGTTAGCCATGTACTAGTATGATGTAACTACACTGGGCTGTTGTGTTTCGTACTCTTCCAGTCCACTGTGGAGATGATTGATTAATTTTATATCGCTGAATAATATTAAATATTATGAGTGCAGATGCTCCACCACGAGGTTCCTTGCTCCTTCTCGGTCATCCGGAATCTATGTTCTTCCACTCTATTTTCTTTAGTGAGCTTTGTTCATCCTTTTGCCAACACGCGAGACATCTAGCATCAAGGTGCACGTGTTATGCAAGGATCGTTCCATCTATATGAAGAACACGTGGGACTGGAGCTACGAGACGGACATGTACCCAGAAGTGAACGTACGAACCTGAGTAATGTAGCGCAGTAACTGAAGTAGAAAGGCACAAATGGTATGAACATGCATGGCATATAGGGTGTGTTTGGTTGCGTTCTCGTCTCAGCATAGTTGTTCCCTCTTCATGCATTCTCAACTCAACACCCCTCTTCATGCATGCTCTCTTCATGCATGCTTCTAGTGTATTTGTGCTAAACTAGTGTGGACTCATGCACCCTCCATTCACTCTACCAAAAACCCAAAAAGTAGGTCGAGAAGGGAACTCTTGGGCGGCATTTGTCTCTTACTATGTACTACCACTAAATGTTGTACGTGCAATGCACGGTGATGTTATGGAGTACGTGCCTAAGTACTCTACTACTACTATATTAGTTGGAGGCACATATTAACTTTTATATTTGTTTACGTGTATGGCTCGAGACCTTCCAACTAGATGTGTCCTTCTCTCTAGATCGCACTTTGTATCGTTCATACCACTAAGTACTACTATGTGTGGTCTCCGACCCAGAAGTGGAAGAAGTGGAGATGCTCTACCATGCTATTTTTTTACGCTGGGCTCTACCACGCTGTTCATGTCCCACTCCTTTTGCTGACGTGTGGGACATCCAGCACGTGCCGTGTTAGGCACCCTTTGTCGTAAGAGTTGAAACACTAGCATTCATCAGAAATAAAAAAATCGGAAGTGATACTATTTTTTGCGAACCAATCAGCAGTGATACTGTCACAGCCCTAGATTTTGCCTGTAAATAGTTGCATCAGAGTGCATCATGCATCATGTTTAATTTCAAGAAATTTGGAATTGAGGGAATTTTCAAAGCCTCAAATTAAATATAAGGGCTAAGAACCCAAAAATCTTATTCATTGTTTCCAAAAAATCCTTCATTGATGTTTGACAATTTTGGCAAGGGTTTTGGTCCAAACCAAAATTAATGAACATTTTAAGGATTTATTTTTGGGACTCTGAATTTAAATTAATAGCTATTTGAATTTGAATTATATTCATATAATTAGAATATAACTTCAAGTGCCACTGAAATGTTTTATGTGCTTTGGAAAAGTCCATCTAGCAACATAAAATATTTCAGAGGAGTTGGCACTGGTTTTGAATCTTGTTTGAATTTAAAACAGTGGCCAAATAAATAAAAAGAAAACAAACAGAAAATAAAACAGAGCAGAACGAAGAACTAACTTGGGCTAGCTTACCTGTCAGCCCACTTACCTGGCCAGCTGGCGGCCCGGTAAGACAGCCCAGCCCACCACGGGCAGAGGCGTCTTCCACCTCGCGCCAGTCGGATGCAGGGCGTGTGTCCGTCGCACGCCCCGCCACCTCCTGCCTGCTTGCTCGCCGCTAGAGACGGGCCCGAGCGCCACGACACCCCCTGGACCCCCTCGACCTTTTCCCTCACTCCCTGGTTCTCTCTCCCTCTCTGGTTCTCTCCCCGCAGCCGCCCGAGAACGCTGTCATCGCGCTGCCGTGCACCGCCGCGGCCACAACTACTCCCTCGCTCCCTCTCCGTCCCAGGCGTCTCCGCCTCGCCGTCTTCGTCCTCTCCACCGAGTCACGCGGCGCCAAAAGCTCTGCTGCGCCGCCACCGCCGCCGTTTCCTCGTCGGCCACCGAAGATCGTCGTCGTCGGTTCGTCGCCCCGAGCGCCTCCCCGAGCCCACGGAGCTGCTCTTCGACCCCTAGTGAGCTCTTTCACCGTCTCCCCTTATCCTCGTGGCATGTAGCTCGCCGTAGCATCACTCTCCGCCGTGCCCGCGAGCTTCACGCCGCCGGCGAAGTCGTCACCGTGGCTAGAGCAAGCCCAGCTTGCCCCTGAGCACGCCATCACGCTCGTGCTGCTCCCAGGAGCCGAACTAGCCCACCCGTTCGTCCCACCGTGCACCACAACGCCGATTCCAAGAACTTCCGAACTCCGGCCGCCGCGCAAGTCGCTGCCGCCGCCGACTTAGCCCACCGGAGCCGCTGCTGCATGCATCCCTCGATGCGGCCGAGCAAGGGCTATGCCCTGGTGGCCTCAGCGCGCCAAACCCCTGCCCGTAGCGTATTTCCGAGCGTCCCCGCCGCGCCTGAGTGCTTGCCGGCGTTTAACTCCAGCGGGATGACATGGCACGTCATTAGCCACTAATGACCCCGCTAATGACCCCCCTCTCTCACTGAAAAACGGGCCCCACACCCAAATTAACCCTGGGATTTATTCCCTGTTTAGCTTAGATTAATCCAGCTGACCCCACATGTCAGTTTGACCCTGCTGATGTGGCGTTTGACTGGGCCCACCTGTCTGTGACTCGAACCAGCCCTAAGACACTGACGTGTGGGTCCCAGACGTCAGGTTTGACCTGGACTGGTGTTGTTGACCGGCTGACGTCGTGCAGTCGTCATGCTGATGCAGTAATGCATTTTCTGGTTTTAGTCTAATTTAAAATAGCCAGGAAATTCCAGAAAAAGCCCCAAACTTCTAAAATTCATAGAAAATTATCTATAACTCCAAATAAGATAAATAATATATGAAAAATTATCAGAAAAATCCAAAGAATCTGTTTATGGCATTTTCATGCATGTTTGAACAAGTTAACCTCACTGAATAGGAAAATTCATGATTATGGAAGAAATGGTAATTAATTTTGGAGTTGGAATTTGCTATAGGTTTGAATTCCACTTCAATGAATATGACTAACTGTTGCACTAGGTCAATTCAGTACTTTAATATGACATATCATTCATATGAATGTGCATTGCATTGATTGTGGTTCCTTTTTTGTTTGCCGATGTTGTTCCCCCTCGGTAGATGTTGTTCCAACGCAGTGATCGTTGACACTGATGAAGACCCAATGTTATCTTTAGAAGTGCCAGGCAAGCAAAAACCCCTTGTTCATTCTGATACAAGCCCACTCTCTCGCTCCTGCTCTCTTTTACTGCATTAGGACAACAACGATTCAACTGTTACATGCTACGGTAGTTGAACCCCTTTCCTCTGCATGACCTGTCATTGCCACAGTAAATAGATGAAACCCACTAGCATGAGTAGGAGTTGTTTGAGCCCTGATGTGCCTACTCATTCTTGCTTGTTGTCATGCCTACTACTGCTTAGAGTTGAGTCAGGTCTGATTCATCGGGAATGAATTGGAACGTGGTGAACATGTCCTACCGTTGAGAGCTAAGTGTGTGAACACGATTTGGTAAAGGTAGCGGTGAGAGGCCATGTAGGAGTACATGGTGGGTTGTCTCATTGAAACCGTCCTCAGGAACTGAGTTCTGTGTTTGTGATCCATGAACAGTTACTACCACACATTGGGCTCCGGGCGCTCCAAGCTCTCTCGACTTATTAATCAACTTGATCTCTGTCCAGGAGTTGCAACTAGTTTCTGGTGTTTGTAGGTAGTGTTAGTAGTCTACCAAGTGGCACCCGGTACAGGTGGGCTTGGGACAGACTAGGCACAGTGGCACAGTGTACCAAGTGGCACCCGGATGGTGGGCTTGGGAACCCTGCACACATCGTTTGGGGCCGTGAGCGACACCCCGGCCGGATCTCCTTGCGGATGGAACCCGAATAGGTGATAAACCTGGACTAGAGACTTCGTGGTTAGTCAGGTCGTGGCCGACTCCCTCGCCCGGCTTCCGCTTGAAGGTTGCTGAGGTACATGACGTGTACAGGGCTATAAGTGGCGAGAGCGTGTGTGAAGAAGTACACCCCTGCAGGGTTATCATTATCTATTCGAATAGCCGGATTCCTCGGATATGGAAACTTGGACCCCTTGCATAGTTCATAGACAAGTGAAAGTGGTTACTCTAAAACTCGCAAGATAAGCGTGAGTGCTATGGATGGCCTTCTCGTAGGGAGATGGGAGCGGATCCATAGTGGTGTATTGATATGGTGAATATGTGGACTCGTGTGCGCCACCTCAAAGAGTTGCTTGCAGTCGTAGTTCAGGTTAGCCACTGAGTCAAAGTTGGCTTGCTACAGTTAAACTCCACCACCCCCTTTGTTGATACCGATGCATATGTAGTTAGATCTGATGTAAGTCTTGCTGGGTACATTTGTACTCACGTTTGCTTAATTTATGTTTTGCAGAGAGACTCCAGTCTCGCTAGTAGTTCCGCGTGGACTTCGACGTTTAGCTTGTTACCTCAGCTACGATCTTGTGCCCTCGGCAGGATCTGGTAGATAGTCAGGCTTCTAAGCCTTTTTCATTTGTATATGTCTGTACTCAGACATGTTAAGCTTCCGCTTGTGCTCTGACTTGTATGCTCTGAATGTTGGGTCATGAGACCCATGTTTGTAATATCTTGCTCCTCGGAGCCTAATGAATAAATACTTTGAGTCGTAGAGTCTTGTTGTGATGCCATGTTGTATTTGCACATATCGAGCATATTGTGTGTATGATTGAAATGCTTGGTATGTGTGGGATCTGACAATCTAGTTGTTTATCCTTGGCAGCCTCTCTTATGGGGAAATGTAGTCTAGTGCTTCCGTGAGCCATAGTAGCCCGCTACAGCCCGGTTCACCGGAGTCCTGCTAGCCCAGCACTACTGCTCAGGACGCTTGACTGGCCGGCATGTGTTTCACTTCGTTCCTGTGTCTGTCCCTTCGGGGAAATGTCACGCGGTGACATCCGGAGTCCTGCCTAGCCTGCTACAGCCCGGGTTCCCGGAGTCCTGTTAGCCCAGTGCTACAGCCCGGATTCACACGCTGCTGACCGACATGCTCGATGTGATTCATGTATGCCTGTCCCCATAGGTTGGTGCCGCTTTGGGTTCATGACTAGCCATGTCGGCCCAGGTTCTTTGTCATATGGATGCTAGCGACACTATCATATACGTGAGCCAAAAGGCGCAAACGGTCCCGGGCCAGGTAAGGTGGCACCCGTGGGAATACCGTGCGTGAGACCGCAAAGTGATATGATGTGTTACATGCTAGATCGGTGTGACTTAGGATCGGGGTCCTGACAGATACTATACCATGCGGTTTCCTTGCTCCTCGATATCAGAAAGAATACTTCCGTTCGCCAACATGTGGGACGTCGACCATCCTGGTCCACTTGCCATGCACGCAGAACTCCAAGGGAGAGTCACCCAGGTCGTTGCGCCGCAGTAACAATGACTAATGAGCCGTCAAATCACAGGCCCACTTCGCACTTTGAAGTTGCTCGGACGAAGGAACCATCATGACTTCGTTGAATTCCGCTTCTTGAAGAAAACTACTGTACCAGCAGTACTGCTAGCTACAGTAGTTACTCCAATAGAGGCCTCCTTTCGTTCATAGGATAGGAATATGAAAATCATAGGAAGTGAGATGACATGCATCTCAATTCCTATAGAGAAAGAGATGCCATTTGATGCTTAGGATAGGAATTTTTCCATTTAGTCTAGGCTAATGTACTGGTAATTTGCTCTAAAAACTATAGTAGTAACTAGTAGTATTGGTACATGCTCGTACTCAGACACAGACACACACACTAACTACTAGTACTACTACTTCTCACATGCTGGCCAGACGCCGTCGTTCTCCTTCCCGGCTTTGTCGGCGACACCCCACCGTGCTTGGATCTCCGCCGACCTCTCCGCAGCAGCGCGTGCGTCCTTTTCTTTCTTGCGGCGGCGGGCCTCTCTTTTATTGAGTGCTTTCTGACTTTTCCGCTCCCTCTGTGGGGCTTTGGCCGCCTCTTGCTCTACCGCCC
Source organism: Triticum urartu (assembly GCF_056163025.1). Classification (NCBI taxonomy): domain Eukaryota; kingdom Viridiplantae; phylum Streptophyta; class Magnoliopsida; order Poales; family Poaceae; genus Triticum; species Triticum urartu. The sequence goes on from NC_141873.1 coordinate 259,849,186, forward strand.
ATTCGGCCTTGGCATCTTCAAATTCCTCCCACATAGTTGTGAGGTAGCGAGCGGCGATGAACTCGGCACGGCGGGATGCCATCGCTTCCCTACCATTTTGTGTGTGGTCGTGGGCGGGGAGGAACTCGGCGCGACGGGATGCCATCGCTGCCTTAGCGGTTAGTGTGCAGCGCGGTGGCATGAACAACGTTGGTGAGAGCTCTGGGGTGAAGTGGCCAGACAATCATATAGTGCATTGGTTTGTCAAGAGCGCAAGGATAGAAGACGAAGCAAATTTGGATTCCCCTTCAATCCTGGTCATTTATTACCGAGTAAAATGCATTAGCAGTCATCGAACTTGTCTTGATAGCTCACTTTGATCATTGTATACGAGATATGGTGATTATACGGTCACTGGCTCAGCGTATAGCTCCGTATTTGTCTGGTTAACCAGTCAAAGAGTCCGCATGCGCCTCATCAGCTCGTGTTCTTTATCTATCTACGCGGGCCTACCTGTCAATGGAGAAAGAGATACTGTAAAAACCAAAATTATGCGTATGTGGGGAATCAAACCACGGACTCGTCGCTGCAACGCACCCTCGTCAGCCAAATGAAAATGAAATACTTCATGTCAGACACTCACGCTCACGCTGTCAAAGCATGCTAATGCATGCACGTCGCCCTCTAAATCAAAGTCCTGCTCATGGCGCAACGCAAATGGCGAGCCCATCACCTGCGCGCCCCGGCGGTGCCCGGCATTACTTTTTAGACGTTTGATGGAGGCCTACATGAACGCCGAGCATGTATTCACCTGGCTCAACACCAACAGTCATACTCGGACCGCCTTGCTCATGTATATCGTCCATCACAACGACAATCTATAAAATAGCCTAAGCTAGAGAGGGTACTATGGCAGTATGGTACGGAGTATGTACTATCGTGAGCGACCGATCTTAGTGCCACTGCACACCGAAACCCCTTCCATCGCTAGCGTGCGCTTCCCGCCTGAAACGGTCACCGTCTCTCCAGAATGTCAATGCCGCATTCACCGGACTTAACTGCAGGTGCAATTGGTGTGTCACTGACATGCGGGCCAGATGCCCGTTGGGCCCACATGTTAGTAACCCAAACGCATCTGCAGTTAAGTCACTGAAGCAGCGTAAGCATTCACGCCCGACGAACCTACTCCGGCGCCAGTTGTCCATCCGTCTGCCGTGGCTCATTGCCATTCGCCTGCTATATTAACTTGAGCCCCAGCTCCCAGCCATAGCCAAAGACCCACACTTATTCTCCTTCGGTCCCTTACTTCTGTCGGCACCACTTCAACCATGGCCTCCTGGCGCTCCGAAGCTCTCTTGGACGTACTGTCGTAGGAGCAGGCGAGGGACATCGGCGGCTCCGCTCCGGGCGCGCTCCAAAGCTCTTTTCGACGTACTGTCACAGGAGCAAACGAAGGAGATCGCCGCCACCCCCCCGGCCCCCCTCCGCCGCCACGACCACGAAGCCGACGCGCGTGCGCGGGCACAGCCGGCAGCGAGGAAGAGTAGTACACGGTAGGTCGCCGCCGCTCTGGTCCCGGGAAGGCCACCGCTACTCCACTCACTCGACGCCAAGCTTGGTGGGGTAAACATCGGCGGCCGATTAGCCGCTTGACAGCGACGTGGAGGCAGAAATCTTCATAACCTTGTGCTCCGGAGGAGGAGGCTATTGAGGCGGATGAGGAGGAGGCAAAGGCAATGGCCGGCTTTCTTGGGTTCATGGCCGGACATGGTGGTCGGGCGCCGGCGATCGTTTAGATTAGGTTTACAGTAGGTTTTAGTACGGTTTGTGCGAAATATGTAATGAAATTCGTCCAGTTTGTAGGAAAAGTTTTTGAAATGTAATGAATTTCATCCGGTTAATTTGAAATTTGCTTTGTTTGCACGAATTTCGTCCGGTTAGTTCATATAGTTGTCGAAAGGTATGCAGGCAGCATCGGATGGCATCCATCAGTGTCCTCGGACAGATGCTGGTGTAAATTTGTGGGCCAGCGCTGGAGATGCCCTAACTATCATGCTATAATCGCTAACAATCCTCTATTATTTGGCAGGGAACAGTTATCCCTTGATCAAAATCAGATCCGCGGTGTTTCGCACTCCTCCCGCGTAAGAGTGTAAACTCTTGCTTACATAAAAAAGGAGCAAGTGGACGGCACTGTAGCACGTCATATCACTCGAACTAGCCCTCCTAACGAGTGGGAAAGCATCGCCCTCGTCATTTTGTTCTGGATTTCTATTGATCGATCGCGCAAAAATATTACGCTTCGCAAGTTCTAAAGGAAAAGGCGGCACACTTACGACTCGTACGCGTCGCAACCCCGACAGTCCGGCTCGCACGCCGCTCACTAGAGGGGACACACATTGTCTTGCAATTTCACTGACCTGTGGGACCGTAATTGAATAAACCGTCGATAGCCGAAATCTAATCGCTCGGCGGGCGTCGGCTGAGAAGAGTGAAACGGGGGAGGGAGAAGAGATCGCCCACCCGCCGTGCACGGACTCCAAGCAATATATGATGATAATGTGAGGTGGGCCATGCTGGAGTCCGGACCGCTTCTGGAGCCCGCTCTCACCGCCCTGGCCCCTCAAGACGCTAGCTGCCCGCCGCATGCATGCATAGCAAGTAGTACTCCTTATGTGGAGGAGAGAGAGGCATTGACAAAGTCAAGGAGTGGGCTCTGCAAGAGCCCGTCTCTACACGTGCTCCTAGGTATAAAAATAATAATTCTAAAAAGGCATAAAAACAATTGTGTCTTAAAAAAAGAAAGGTAAAAAACATTTGAGAGGAAATAGATAGAGAGAAAGTGAGAAAAAGCTGTAACCTGGGCATTACATGAGGAAGGAGGGAGTGGTGCACATGCCAAGTTCACTAAGCTGTCGTGTTTCACACTCCTCCGTCATAATAGTTTAGACAATAGCTTTCATAAAAAATAAACGATGAATACTCGTTGCTCGTCCTCTATATCGGAAAGAATACTTTCATTCGCCGACATGTGGGACGTCGACCATCCTGATCCACCTACCATGCACAAAATTATCCTCGTCTACCCCGGTCATATCGCAAGCCCAACCTTTCCCACTTTAAGTTGTTCGGACGAAGGAACCATCATGACTTCATTGAATTCTGCTTCTTCAAGAAAACTTATTATACCCGCAATAGTGCTACCACACGCGAAGACTGGATGGCACTGTACCACGTCATATCACTGAAACCCACTAGGCCAAACTAGCCCGCCTAGGTCATCTATTTTGGAATGGAGGGAGTACGTCTCTGCACTGCTATGATTTTGTGTTGCACGTTCTCTATACTTTTGCAACGATTTTCCTACCCTATGAACCAAATGAGGCCTGAATGTATGTCGACTATTATCTGATCGATAGCTAAGCCTACAATTTTAGGAGCTAGGGCTATTGGTCGACCGACAAGGGATAAGTATAAGCGTACCACAAGCTCATCATCCCCAACGTTTCTCTTCGGTGAGTGTTTTGCAAGTACTATAGCTCGCACAGTAGCTAGCCTACTAACACCAAGAATCATCAAACAAGCCCTACTGATATGATAAACAGTTCAAACTTACATCTAAGCATGCCATATATTACATCAAAAGCTGGTGAGGATACATCTGTTTCCATAAGTCGGAGAGGGTTCGCATGATTCATCGCATGATTCACTATCAAACAAAAGTAGCAAGATCCGCCCACACAAGACAGTGCACTAGCCCTAAGATGGTTTGATAACACACATCGTTCTGGTAATTAAACACAGGGCAATGCAAACTACCCTGAAGGATTAGCGCGACCAACTATTTCTTGTCATTGATCTCTCGGGCAATGACCACAGCACGGACAGCGGCATGGGAATCGATTTCTGGGGCGATGTCCACAGGACTGACCGCGACATCGGAATCAATCTTTGGGGCGATGTCCCCAGGATGGACAGCGGCATTGGAATCGATCTCCGGGGCGATGCCAACAGGACAGTCCACGACATCGGAATCATCAAGGACGTCCACCAGCACCTGCACAACCCTAACATATTAGCAAGCACATTGCAAATAATCAAAAACCACAACTATGGTAATAAGCCATTATTTTTTACCTTGTGCAGCTCACCGGGGATCTCATCCCTCCGGGGGCCATCTTCTCGTCCTCGATGGGGGCCATCACCTTGCCAGGGGAATACTGCTTCTCAATGGCGACTATCTCCTCAAACTCGGTCTTGAGCCTCACATAGGTGGCAATCAGAGTTCCTGGGGTAGGCACGGTGGGTCCCTTGCTGTTCTTCCAACTTCCTTTGAGGAGTTCGTCCGCCAACGTCCTCAACTCTTTGGCCAGTGCTAGTTTCTTGGAGTTCTTCATCTCGATGGGTTGGCCCGCCAACATGGTCAACTCGTTGGTCGGTGCTCGCTTCCTGGAGATTGCTGTCTCCAGTGGGTTGTCCGCCGGCAACTCTTTGCCTAGTGCTCCAGGATCCATCAATGAACTGACAAACAAAAAGCAATCGAAAGGAAACCACAATCGCAATGAAAACGGGAAAAGAATAGGATGTGAGAATCGGTCGGTGCTTCACAAAAAGAAGATTCTTGGAATGAAAATATAGCAGCATAACTAATTCGCCCACCTTTCCTTCGTCGGTACAGAAGAAAAATGGTAGAAGTGAGTAGCCTGGAGTGAGGTTTTCTTCAAGAAAGGGAATAAAGGGCTTGAACGAGCGTTCCAGTGAAATGATGGTTGCTTTGTCCAGTCCAACTTGGAGGCCACCTTACCATTGCTGGTAAAGGTGTGGGTTTTGTGATATGACGGGTCATGAAGGCCACACCGGGGTGACAGGTGAGTCTCGACTGTAGCACCTCGCTGTGATTTGGTGGATGGCACGCGGGCCCGGATGCTTTGATATGTCCTGCATGTAGATAGAGCGGCTAGTCATATAGGAGTGCGCAATATTGTGCACCGCGACCAAGGCGGAGAGGAAAACGAGAGAACTACGTAATTAATGCATGAGTTTAATTAGGGTAGTTTTGTAAAGTACGAGATACATTCCTCCAATCGCAAAATGCCTTGGTTCATGAGATTTGAGATTTGAGCCCTATAAACCGGAAGGGAGGGAGTACTGCACACGGTGTAGTCTAGTCACTTGTTGAAATCTCTAGAAAGGCAAATACTCCTTTCCGGTTTACAGGGCTATACTACTCCCTCCGTCTAGGTGTGTAAGTTATCTTACGAAAACCAAATAGTCCCAAAACACTTAGGCGCGATGCATTAACTTCTACCTTGTTTCTTGTTTCTTGACATATCAACCAATAAGAGATGAGAGGTTTGCATGCTATTAATGACTTGCAATGGCTAGTTCATTGCATGCAATGCTATTAATTAGCAAATAAACATTGGTGACCCCAGGAGGAAACGGTGCTAAGCGCGTGGACCTATGCAGAATGAGTATCACCAATGGATAATGGAGTTTAATTGTTAAACAATAGCAATTTTGTCTCATGCAAGAGCCTGGCTAGTACTCCAAGGAACTGCACCATGCGAGCGTTCGCAACTGCCACGTTAGGGTTGCGCTTGGCTCTTCGCCTCTTCGAGAAGACGAACAATGATGTTACTCCTACTTCTACAGTATCGAATCCATTGCTGCATGTCCGTCCACCTCGTGCGGGAGGGATAGTGTGTAGCAAAAGCTTCTACTTACTGCTCCTGCCTTTGCGTCTATGATAGGTGGGCCCAACAGGTGGTTGGCCCTCCTGTCATGCAGCCAAAGGCAGGTGCAGTTAGGGCACCGGAGCTCAGTCCGCGAGGGAGAGGGCGTTGTAGTAATCAAATTTCTCGGTCTTGTACGAGTTGACGCGACACATCAAAGCACTGCACTCGATATAAGTCTTTTTACACATTTCAAATGGGCTACTTCGTATGTAGGAGTAGACATATTCTGCTTCGTATGTAGTCACTTGTTGCAATCTCTAAAAATACTTATATTTGGAAATGCGGGGAGTACAACGCATGCATGCATGCCGTGACTTTCCTTTTGATACTTGCATGTGTTGATTTGATGCACCTTGCCAAATTTTGAATATAAATTTAACTAACCAAATTTTCATGCATGTCACAAAAAATTACGGGGCTGTTTGGATTGTGACTATGTTTGTCTTATGTTGCCACATTATTTTTCCCACACTTGCCACACTTGCCTAACGTGAGTTTCTCAAATTGTTAGACACACTTTGGCTTGCCTAAGAGAATCTTGCCACAATTTTTGTGAATATGACATGTGGGGTTCACTGCTAATAAAAAAATTCTTGTCTTAGGTGTGGCTAATAAAAAAGACTTATATTTAGGAACGGAGGGAGTAGAAAATATAAATAATAATGCATGTTGGGGCAACCCACGTTTCCGCTAATTTTAGCCGTGGGCTTGTTCACAATTTTTACGAGGGGGTGGTTGTTCATTTAATGGAGGGACTTGTAGTATCAGACTTGAAAGATACAAAGTGCGACTTGGCACACCGTAACACCACTTGGAACAAGCGGGTAGCTATCTCAAAAAACAATCAACAACTAAAAAAACCGCGACCGGCATATAGTAGTACACAATTTTAAACGATTGTTTTGATGGAGTGAAAAAGGAAAACTACCCCACTACGTATATATAGGCCGGAGCCTCCGCGCTTGCTTGCTAGGGTTGCTCTATTCACACACTCTTATCCTCTCCAGATCTAAACAAGATAGGGGTAGTAACACTGTCTTTCTCACTTCAAAAAACACTGGCTTTCTATCCTCACCGCTGGTTACAAATCCGAACGTATCCCCCTCCGCCGGTGAAGGGGAAGAGGGGCAGCGTTTAGACCGTCGTCGACAGCGAGGGAGGAGACCCACTGTCGGCCGCACGGTTATCTCTGGCCGAGCGCCGGCGCGGGAGGTCCTCTGATCCCTTCGTCGTTGCCTGTGGGTGGATCCGGCCTCCTACCGCCCACCTATCCACATCCCGACGACCTTTAGGTATATCTTCGTTCGAAACCGCCTTAGCTCTACTTCCCTAGCTCGCTATGTCGCTGCAGGTGCATCATTTTCTACCTCTCAGCCCCTCTCGATCGGATGGTCCAACGTCACATATTTTTTTCTTCTATTGTTAGAGGTAAAGCTACTTCATGGAGTCGAATCTTGTACTCCCTCCGTCCGAAAATACTTGTCATTGAAATGGATGTATCTAGATGTATTTTAGTTCTAGACACATCCATTTTGATGACAAGTAATTCCGGACGGAGGGAGTACTTGGTTCAAACAAGAAATAAAGTGGGGGTGGGGGAATTTAGTATGTACAACAGAATTGGTACAAACAGGAAGGAAAGGGGGTGAAAGTAGTACAGACTGGTCATCCAACCGGTCTCTTGGTCGAAAAGGAAAATATAGGGGTAACGCTGTACCTAGTGGTATGACCAGGACTAGATTTGCTATCCATACATAGGAGTAGGTGGCTAGAGTGAACAAAAATGGGACCAACCCAGATATGTTTCTTGGATGTTTGTTTCTCGGGGCAACAAACTATGAATCACCACTTTATGCCCCTGTTTACGTACATGGTGTTGGAATGCTGGTGCACCCACTGTTCTTAATATAATGTCCCTGGTAAAAATGAATCCATGCCACTTTTATAAGCCATGACAAGTTTAGCCAAATGTTTTTTTCCTGTAATTGTTTGAGACTCTGACTGTTTCCTCTGTGCCTTTTTGTGCAAACAGGGATATCCAATTCACCTGGTTGCTGTTGTGACCTTTTGGTGCACTGCACAAAACTGTTCTTAAAAGAAGTGACTTTTGTGCTGTTTAACTAGAATGTCAGAATGGAATAGTTGGTTCATTTTGGTGGAACTGCACAAAGGGAGATCTGTGTTCCAATCCTCATCATCCATATTTGCGCCATAACCTTCCTTTAGGTAAGAATGATATTTAATGCATGTGTTCATCTCTATTTTCCGACTGCCATGAGAAAATAATGCTGTTTTTTACTAGTACACTTGTACTCCCTCACTGACAAAACCAATTATAAATTAGAAGGCCAATCATGTACTTGGTTTCACCAACTGGTGAGGAGAAAGAGAAACAGAGCATGAAGAGGAAGAAGAAGAAGAAGAATAAACAGTGCCAAGGCGATCTTGCTGAAGCCAGAGGCCTCAGTCAAGGCCATTCAAGGGCTCCGGTAATGACTACCTTACATGTGAGACGATCCTCCAGGGAGCCCTTCCACTTCAGCTGTCTGACTTAATTAATTAGGAGTACTTAAGTACTACTAATTTATTACTTCCTAATTTTCCTGTTGGAGTTAAACAAATCTTTAGTAGGACCCTATGCTGAATCATGTACGTGTGTATGTTTGTCTATGGAGGCGAATCATGTGGTGGAGCAGGGAGGGAATATTATTAGTGTCATGACATAATAGTGCTATTGTTTTGCATGTCAATTTATTGCCATTGGTTCAATGAGGCAATGTTTTGCGTATTGTCCATCATGAATTTGATGCTACTGTTTGAGTAATATGCTAATGTCTTCCTATCCTTTCTCACTAAGTTAATGAAGGTTTCACCTTGTTCCTACTTGTGCAAACAGGGATCATGTTGTGGCAATCATACATTTTAGAGGAACTACACAAGACAATACAATGAACTGTATCCCAGCCAGTGCTTTAACTCTGCTGGAAGTTCTTGATAACCTTTCGATATAATCTCAGCACTGGTAAACAAGAGTGATTTCAACCATACATTTGAAGTGCACAAAAATATATACTATTGTGTGATTCGAGTGAGTGCTTTATCATCTCTTATGGGACTACATGAATAAGCTTTTTTTCTCAGGTTGGTACGGGCCTAAGGCCTTCATCCATATTAGTTTGCTGTCATCTCTATTTGTATCGTGCTACTGTCATGAGAAACTCCTTTATCTTTGCACGTTAATGTTTTGCAACCTACGATAAATGGCAATGCTTTGAGTGTTGAGTTGAGCTAATTGGCACTGATTAAATAAACTAATACCTCTCTTTAAGCAAGACTACTATGTTGCTAACTTTACCCATTAAGATAATGAGGGTGCTTCTATTTGTTAGTGTATGTTTCATCAACTAGTCCCGCTATTACAGTAATATCAGTCTCTCAATATATGTGCCAACAGGGATGCTCGATTTTGGTGGAACTGCACAAAAACTTTGGGTGCTTCATTGCCTCGACAGCTTTCGTCCTTTCCTGTCAGTCGCTAATCTCCGCTTGCTTTATTCCTTTGCTGTCAGTCGCTTGGCTTATCTCGGCTTCCAGTCAAAGGAAATAGTAATTGATATGCTACCTCACACAGGTTGGTACTGGTCTTTATCCTGATTATTGTGCCTGTCATATGTATTGGTAATTTGGTATTGTGCTACTATTTGCCGATTTCATAAAGGAGTAATTTGGAGCCTGAACTCGCAGGAAAATCATTACATCGGGTGATTTCAGTAGAACTGCACAAAATGATCAGATGGACAGGTACTTATGCTGCTGCTATGTACTCCAAAGTTCACTCAGACAAGCATCGATGTTGACAAGAAGTGCCTATATCCATTCGAGTATCAACCGGCGTCAACCAATTGTCAAACTCCAAGTATTAGGAGAGTGAACGCCAAAAATATTGCTTGGTGCATAGCCCAGAAAAATGCAGTCTAGTCTTTGGTCCCAACTTGTGCCTTTTGGTTATCGGCACATATGGTAGCGAACTATATGGTATGGAGTCTGATGATTCCAAACAAGTTGGTTGACGCGTACATTCATCTGGCACTTAATCAGTCTGCATGCCAAGGATGCTCCATTTCAGTTGAACTGCGCAAAAAATTTGGGTGGTTCATTTTCTCAACCACCTCCTTTCTCGTCTGCAATGTAGAATTTTGGCGAGATACAGGACCAAGATGAGCCAGTAAACTAGTTGGATGAAAGTAGTGGCCAAGTTGCTCAAACCTCCCTCGGCACGAGGCCACTATTTGAGGATAAACCTACAAGCAAAGTTCAGATTGTCTATGCTGCCTCTTATGTACTCGAAAGTTTACTCGTACAAGAACTAATTTTAGCAAGAAGTACCTCCGATTGAACACCATTTACCAGTCTGTACCCTAGGTAATTAAAGTTCGTCCATGGATCATATTGGCTATGATCTCAATCATTTGGATGCATAAACATACTGAACATGTGTATATCTGAATCTTTTTGTGAATTATGTATGAATATTATCGTGTGATCTATCAATCATTTGGATGCATAGATATGCTGAGCTTGTGTATATATGAATCTTTTGAGTTGTTGATAGTGAATGTTGGCTATGAATATGAATGTGTCCTGTGAACCTGAGTTTGATATGAATGTTTAACTTTTCTGTTGTATTTGTGTGTGAACTTGTTAGTATGCCTACTGTGGGGTATAAAACGCAGGTCTCTTATAAAAGTAATGCTATGTCCAATTTATGTTTTCCCTTCTAACCACATTATATATACTAGCAAAAGGGCCCGTGCGTTGCAACAGGAAAAAACTATGGCACACACTTACGTTCTATTCTTCTTTACTGGGTCTGTCATTACATGTGCCCCGGTGTAATAACATCATAAATTACCAAACTGCCTTAGGAGTTTTTGTCTCAGGCACCACAGTGAGAATGATTGACAATATGAGCATCACCAGCCTGAAGAAAGTTGTTGCTGTTATGACCGGTACTAGGCTACTATATGATGCGCACTGACATCCAACAACAACATTTCTCATGGTTTCGGTTTTTTTCCTGAACCAGTGCTATATTTGATTATTTGGCACAAAAAAGTTGTAATTCTTTCACTCCAACTACGGCCAACATGGCTCGTCATTCTTCCAAAAGATGTCCCTTATGATATTTTTTTCAGAAAAAAGGAGTGCATTTTCTCCTTGCTGTCGTCTAACTGAAGGAAACTGAATGTGAAAATTTAAGTGTATATAGACTGACCCACTCGGAGTGCATACAAAAATATTTTTATCCAAGTCGTCAGTGCCAACACTGTACCTCCAATGTCCATCTTCATCTACACGGCTAGGTCTAATCTTAAGCAAGAATGAAACTACCAAGCAAACTGAGATAACAGCATGTAGCCGAACCCGGGCAGCAGGTGGTCAGGGATCATCAGCAGAGAAACACGAAGTCGACTGATGACCGCCGAGCATGACCAGGCCCATCCCGCTCTCGTGGCTGCTGTGGTGGCTCCCGGGCCTCTCCGTGGCTCCTCCATTCCGAGTCCACAGCCCGACCTCGGCATTCCGCCTCCATCCTCTCCGCCCTCTGTCCCGCGTGCTCCTCCACACCTGCCTCTCCAAGCCGACGGATCCAACCTTCCCCTCGCTGGATCAGGTCCACCACGAGCCTGAAGCCACCCTGCTGCCGCGCTCGTGTCCATGTCGTGCATGGTGTAGAGGTGGCCAGTGTGTGGAACAGGCTGCGTCGCAGGCGTCTGCGTGCTGCGCCTCCGCTTCCTCACCCCGGCGAGCGCCGGACTGAACAGCTTTGCGTCGGACTGCCATTTTGTTGTACAATTTCCCTTCATTCTCATTTTGTGTTTGTTGATTCAAGAGGCTCGTTGTTGATATGCCATTTTCCTAGGTATATAAACTGGTAGACTTTCATGTAAGCAATCGAGGTGGGATTACTCCGAGTACATGTGTGAAAATCAGGTAAGGTACAGATACATAAGCGTGCATGTAGGCCAAAACATGCGTGCAGGCCCAATAAGAGAATGTGGACGTGGACCAATTGGATGGACAAAGTTTTTAGTACCGCCTCGCAGCAATTGGACGGACTGTCGATCAAAACTAACGGAAAAAAACTGAAAGCGTAAATTCACGGAAAAGAAGCGTATTGTGATGGTGAACCCAAAGAGTCAATCCGTGCTTTATTATTAGGGAAAGATTTATATTATTACTATTATCATATATTTTATAGAGACTTATATATACATTATAAAAATATCCCATGTGTTATTAACTTATAAAAGTAAATGTGTAACGGAAGTTGGCAAGGAAAATCCTGGTTGTTTTTGACTCACAGGCAAGGAAAATCCTGGTGATTGCGTACAAAAGCTTGCGAAGATTTTAAGGACCAATTTAATAATAACACACTCATTTTTATTTTGAGCAATAACTCGCTAATTTCTTAATTATATATATATGATGTGCCTCTCCGGTTTATTCTTTGATATTAATTGCTCCTTCTAACATAACATTATATATAACGAGCCCACCTAATACGTGTATTTCAAGGAAGTGCAAATGGCTGGGATTTCTTAGAAAATATAAATGGGCCTGATTGACGCGAAATTATTTGTTCACCCAGCCCAGCAAATGGACTGTACATTCTAGAAAACATGGGTTAAATATATGCCACATTTTTGCAGGCTGACATGTGGGCCAATAGGTCGAAGCCTACGCAGTGCGTTGTCAACTTGGTCAACAAATGATTGTGTCATCCACAACCATTGGATTTATATCCAACGGCCGGCATGCACCTTCAATCTCTCGTCTTCTTCCTCCAGCGTCGCCGGGACCGCCTGGTCCGGCCTCCGGCGGCTAGCGGCTCTGCTTAGCACGCATCGCTGCGAAGCGCTACCCCACCGCCGGCCAGGCTATCCCTCCACCCCTCGACACCTCCTGTTATTCTCCACAGACTACAGCCCCACGCCGCAACATAACTAGTTATAACCCTTCTCCTCCTATCAATCTGCGACTCCACTTCTGCGTTTTCCCATCTCCGAGTCGTTCCCGTCCGGGGCCTCGCCGTCGTCCACCGCCTCGCTGCATTCGGTGCGGCGTGGTCAACAAATTAAAGAGAGGACTGTACGTGGAGAGCCTGATGGCTGGGACCCACGAGGTCCATGGTCGCACACAAGGAAAGTTCCTCCTTATTAAGCTGGAAAAAATGTTTCCTCCACCTGACAGCTGGGACCCACCGGCTGTATCTTCGCACGGAAGGAAGTGCCTCCTTGTTTTGCGGAAAACATTATTCATCCCGTTGACAGCTGGGACCCATCAGATTTGGTGTCTGACTTGTGGGCCTATTAAGCGGACGTGTACGCACGGCTTTGTCAACTTAATCAACAAATGATTCTAGCAGCTGGACCGTTGGATGTTAATCCAACAGCCGTGCTCCTTCTTCAACCTCTGTTCTTGCTCCTGTCTCCCGTGGGCGGCACCGCGGCTGTGCTTCCGTGCACCCGAACCAGTGAAGTTTCCCACTCCTCTCCATCTATGACTCCACTGCCCCGTTTTCCCCATCTCCGGGTCGTTCCAGTCTGGGTGCGCTCGGCATGGTGTGGTCAACATGGTCAACAACCGAGAGTCATCGGAAGATGACTGTACGTGAGAGGCTGACAGTGGGGACGCACCACGCCCATGGATGCATGCATGCAACGGAACGCGGCGAGGTCAACATGGTCAAGGAACGACTTCCATCGGAAGTATGCTGTACGTGGAGAGTCTCAGCTGGGTCCACGGCTACAACAAGTAAGTGCCTCCTTATTACGCGGAAAATAATGATTCCTCCAACTGACAGCACGGACCCACTGGACAGACCACCATATTTTGTGAAAAAAACGTTTGCCCCCTGACTGCTAGGACCCACCTGATGGGCCACCGTATTTCGCAAAAAAATGTTCCCCCTGCTGTCAGCTCGGACCCACCAGAAGTGCCTCCTTATTACGCACAAAAAAATGAATACTCCCCCGGCTAGCTGGGACCCACCCTGGTGGGAGGCTGACTTGTGGGCCTACTAAGTTGACGGGGACGAAGGGCTTTGTCAACTTAGTCAATATGAACGATTCTAGCTCCAGTGACCGTACGATGTCCATCCAACGGCCGTAGTGCTTCTTCAACCTCTGGTATTCTTGCTCCAGCCGCCCAAAGCAGTGCCGGTCGTGCCGCATGCTCCTGCCTCCCGTGGCCGGTTGTGCTGTCGCGGAGGCCTCACCGCCCCCTACTATTCCCACCGCTGGCCAGGCCCTCTGGCGACGGCAGCCTCACACTACAGCCGAACCAGTGAACCCTCGTACTCCTCTCCGCACGGGCTTCCACTGTCGCGTCTTCCCCGGCTCCGCATCGTCCCCTTCCTAGGCCTCACCGTCGTCCACCGTCGTGGTCCTCTCCGCGCGGCGTGGTCAACGTGGTCAAGGAACGACTTCCATCGAAAGAGTATTGTACGTGGAGAGGCTGACAGCTGGGTCCACATCCACAACCCAGTTTTTTTGTGATTTGCCAAGTAAGTCGCTTTGTCAGGCCTGTTGGGCTGCAAATCTTTCAAGACGAGGAGAGCTTTCATTCGGCTGGCCGAGAAAATGGCCCATCAGTAATGAGAAATGGGTTGTACATTTTTAAAACACATCAAACCGACAATTAGTTTCAAATATCTTTTTTTTCATTTCGAGATTTTAAATTACATTAATTTTTATGCATGGAGAATTTGTTGGATTTTATATTGATATACATTTATTTTTAAAATCAGTTTGAATGTGATTCGAAATTTCGGGATTAAAAACAGTTCGGACCGCACCGAAATATGCAAAATTTTGTATAATTTATTAACCGTGGCCACAATATGGGTTGTAATGCTAACAAAAAGAATATGGGCTCCAAAAAACCCTTAAGAATTAGCAAATGGGCTGTAAATTATTAGAAATAATGGCAGATGGGTTGTATGCTGTTTTCCATAGATTTGAGGCTTTCCTAAAAAAGGTTGATGCACAAGCAGTGACTGTTGGATGTCCATCAAATGGCCGTCGTGCTTCTTCAATCTCTGCTCTTCCTGCTCCAGCCGCTCAAACAAGCGCCGGCGGGACTGCCTGCTCCCTCCTCCCCGCGGCCGGCTGTGCTGCCGCGCAGGCCTCACCGCCCCACCATACTCCCATCGCTGGCCTAGCCATCCCTCTACTCACCCAAACCTGCTATTATTCTCCGGCGACGGCAGACGAACCAGTAAACCCTCGTACAGTCGTACTCCCCACCGCATGGGAAACAACTGCCGAGTCTTCCCTGCCTCCGTGTCGTTCCCTTCCTAGGCCTCGCCGTCGTCCACCGCCCTGGTGCTCTCGGCGCGGCCTGGTCAACGTGGTTAACGACCGACACCCCCTGTCATTCTGCGGCGACGGCAGCATCACACCGCAGCGAACCAGTGAACCCTCGTACTCCTCTACGCGCGGGCATCCACTGCCGCGTCTTCCCCGGCTCTGCGTCGTCCCCTTCCTAGGCCTCGCCATCGTCCACCGCCCTGGTGCTCTCGGCGCGGCGTGGTCAACATGGTCAAGGAATGACTTCCATCGGACGTGGACTGTACGTGGAGAGGCTGACAACTGGGTCCACGGCCGCAGCAAGGAAGTGCCTCCTTATTACGTGCAAAATAATTATTCCTCCACCTGACAGCGGGGACCCACCGGACGAGCCACCGTATTTCGCAAAAAAACATTTTCCCCTGACTGCTTGGACCCACCAGCTACATCTTCGCATGCAAGGAAGTGCGTCCGGGAAAAAAAATGATTCGCCCCCCTAACTGCTGGGACCCACCAGCTACATCTTCGCAGGCAAGGAAGTGACTGACAGTCGGGACCCACCTGGTCGAAGCGTACATAGTGTTGTCATTCTGGTCATGAACGTGTACGTACATATATACTGGTGGATGTAGAGGCGCGCACGTGTCGTAGTAGAGGCGCATACGTGTCATAGTAGAGGCGCGCACGTAGCATGTACATGTACGTACAGCGGCCAGGGTGCAAGAAAGAAAATACGACCACGTATGTGTACATACAGGCGGGGTCTCGAACACCTACTCGCGCATACGTACGGCCAGGGCTCGTGTATATGGCTGGGTCGGAACGGAGAAACAGCGTCGTCATCGCGTTCATGGGGAGGCAACGGAATGCGTCGTGTTCATGGGGAGGCAACGGAATGCATCGTGTTCATCGGGAGGCAACGGAACGCGTGGGAGCCAACCGGCTGGGTCGGAATGGAATGTGTGGTCGTGTTCATCGGGAGGGCTTGGACGGAACAGGCGATGGAAACGGGGCCTGGCGTACTGCACAACGGAGGAAACAGACCTCCTACCTTCGGAACGGGGTCCTGTTGATTGGGAGGGGTCTGGCGTACCGCAAAACGGAGGAAACGGACCTCCTACGGTCGAAACGGGGGTCCTGTTGATCGGGAGGGGTGTGGCGTACCGCAAAACGGACGAAATGGACCTCCTACGGTCGAAACGGGGGTCCTGTTCATCGGGGGGTGTGGCGTACCGCAAAACGGGACTCCATGGGATACTGTTCATCTCCACCGTCGACCTCCTCCAGCCTCTACGGGCTACCGTCGACCTCTTCCAGCCTCCACGGGCTCCTGTTCATCCAGCCTCCACCGCGCGCTACTCCACGGGCTACTGTTCAACCACCCCTCCACCGTCTACTATTCATCCAGCCCTCCACACCACGGGGTCCTGTTCAACCACCCCTCCATGGGCACCCCTCCACCGTCTACTGTTCATCCAGCCCTCCACCACATCACGGGGTCCTGTTCATCCAGAGGCAACGCCACCGCTCACTGTTCATCCAACCCCCCCTGCAACGCTCACTGTTCATCCCAGAGGCAGCATTGATCGGCTTCAGTTAGCAGCAGTAGCGAAGGAACCGCTCGATCGGGTTCAGTTAACAGCCATCGATTGATCGCTCGGGTTCAGTAACGTGTAGCCTACAATGCAATCGCTCGGGTTCAGTTAGAGCCCAATGCCTCACTCGGGTTCAGTTAGAGCCAACGCCTCGCACACACGCATGTACGTGTATGAGAGAAACGCGCATCGCTCGGCCCCCGACCTCCCACGGTAACCGGGAACTCCCCGAAATTTTCCTCCCCCTCGCTTCTACCACGGTTTTTTCCGTCATGGACGGCCCAAAGAATGTCATGCAGCTGCGTCTCCGGCCCGCCCAGGACGAAAAGCCCATTTTCTATCATGATATTTTGTCATAGAAGTAGGAGCCCACCACATCTATGATGATACCGGGTTTTGTCACAGTTATCGTCATAGAAGTGTCATATGTATGACAGGAAAAAAATCGTTCGGCCCAAAATGTCACGGATGTGTCTTTTTTTTGTAGTGTATGTTCTGAGATTGATGTTGCTATGACTTTTCTATGCTAATGCTTGTCACTAGGGCCCGAGTGCCATGATTTCAGATCTGAACCTATTATGTTTTCATCAATATATGAAAGCTCTCGATCCTATCTTGCAAGTCTATAGTCACCTATTATGTGTTATGATCCATTAACCCCGAGGTGACAATAATCGGGATACTTACCGGTGATGACCGTAGTTTGAGGAGTTCATGTATTCACTATGTGTTAATGCTTTGGTCCAGTACTCTATTAAAAGGAGGCCTTAATATCCCTTAGTTTCCAATAGGACCCTGCTACCACGGGAGGGTAGGATAAAATATGTCATGCAAGTTCTTTTCCATAAGCACGTATGACTATATTTGGAATACATGCCTACATTACATTGATGAACTGGAGCTAGTTTTGTGTCACCCTAGGTTATGACTGTTACATGATCGATCGCATCTGGCATAATTCTCCATCACCGATCCAATGCCTACGAGCTTTTCATATATTGTTCTTCGCTTATTTACTTTCCGATGCTACTGTTACAATCACTACAAAGCCCAAAAATATTACTTTTGCTACTGTTACCTTTTGCCACCATTACCACAACTATCATATTACTTTGCTACTAAACACTTTGCTGCAGATATTAAGTTTCTAGGTGTGGTTGAATTGACAACTCAGCTGCTAATACTTGAGAATATTCTTTGGCTCCCCTTGTGTTGAATCAATAAATTTGGGTTGAATACTCTACCCTCGAAAACTATTGTGATCCACTATACTTGTGGGCTATCAAGAACATTTTCTGGTGCCGTTGCCGGGGATCATAGCTCTATTCTTTGAGTCACTTGGGATTTATATCTACTTATCATTATGAAGAACTTGAAAGATCAAAGAACCAAGATTTTCCCCTCAACTACGAGAGGAAATAAGGAACTGCCATCTAGCTCTGCACTTGATTCACCTTCTGTTTTGAGTAAACTTGTGACACCTACACATGCTATAGATTCTAATAGGTCGCATATTATTGATTATGCCACTTCTGCTATGCATGATACTTATGATGAAACTACTTCTATGCTTGATACTACTGTGCCACTTGGTGAATTTCTTGATGAACAACTTGCTAGGGCTAGAGAGAATGAAATTATTGAAACTGATAATATTGATGAAAGTGATGATGAAGATTCTCCCCCTAGATATGAATTGCCTGTTGTTCCTAAGGGTTATGTTATGGATGAAGAAACTGCTAGAGACTTTCTTGCCTGCAATGATAGAAGTGATCTTAAGAAACTATTAGCTAAGCTGAAAGAGAAGTCTTTGAATGCTAGAATGAAATATGATCCTGCTTACGCTACCTCGCCTATCTTTATTACTAATAAGGATTATGATTTCTTTGTTGATCCTGATATAATTACTTTGGTTGAATCTGATCCTTTCTATGGCTATGAACCTGAAACTGTTGTGGCACATCTTGCTAAATTAAATGATATAGCTACCCTATTCACTAATGATGAGAAAACTCGCTACTATTATATCCTTAAATTATTTCCGTTCTCACTAAAGGGTGATGCTAAGATATGGTTTAATTCTCTTGATCCTGGTTGTGTGTGTAGTCCCCAGGATATGATTTACTACTTCTCTGCTAAATATTTCCCCGCTCATAAGAAACAAGCTGCCTTAAGGGAAATATATAATTTTGTGCAAATTGAAGAAGAGAGTCTCCCACAAGCTTGGGGAGGCTTCTCCAATTACTTAATGCTTTGCCTGATCATCCTCTCAAGAAAAATGAAATACTTGATATTTTTTATAATGGACTAACCGATGCTTCCAAAGATTACCTGGATAGTTGTGCTTGTTGTGTTTTGAGGGAAAGAACAGTTGATCAAGCTGAAATTCTATTGAATAATATGTTGACTAATGAAAATAATTGGACACTTCCTGAACCAACTCCTAAGCCAACTCCGAAGAAAAGGGGTATTCTATTTCTCAGTCCTGAAGATATGCAAGAGGCAAAGAAATGTATGAAATGAAAAGGTATAAAAGCTGAAGATGTTAAGAATTTACCTCATGTTGAAGAAATACTTGGTCTTAATTCATCATCTACTGAAGAAACACATGGTCTCAATAACCCGACACAGGTAGTAAAGGTAAATTATCTCTATAGATATGATAAAGCTGAAATCCCTCCTATTAAGTTTGCTAGCCAATGTTTGGATGAATTTGATAACTTTATGGTTAAGCAAGAAGATTTTAATGCTTATGTTGGTAGACAATTGAAACATAATGCTTATATGATTGAACACTTGAGTGATTATATGGCTAATGTTAAAGGTGAACTTAAACTTATTAGTAAACATGCTTCTATGGTTACCACTCAAGTAGAACAAGTACTTCAGGCTCAGAATGATTTGCTCAATGAATTAAATA
The DNA here is from genome assembly GCF_056163025.1 of Triticum urartu. NCBI lineage: Eukaryota > Viridiplantae > Streptophyta > Magnoliopsida > Poales > Poaceae > Triticum > Triticum urartu. Next base: position 259,868,771 of record NC_141873.1, read on the forward strand.
ATAAGAAGAATGATAATGCTATTAGAGTTATGACTAGAAGTGGTAAAATTACTCAGGAACCTTTGTATCCTGAGAGCCATCCTAAGAGAATTGAGCAAGATTCTCAGAGAACTACTATAGATGCACCTAGTCCTTCTAAAAGGAAGAGAAAGAAAAATGATAGGACTTTGCATGCTTCTAGTGAACCTGTTATTGACACACCTGAGAATCCCAATGATATTTCTATTTCTGATGTTGAAACACAATCTAGTAATGAACATGAACCTAGTGATAATGTTAATTGTGATGTTCATGTTGATGCTCAACCTAGCAATAATAATGATGTAGAAATTCAACCTGTTGTTGATCTTGATAACCCACGATCAAAGAATCAACATTATGATATGAGAGACTTTGTTGCTATGAAGCACGGTAAAGAAAGAGAACCATGGGTTTAGAAACCCATGCCTTTTCCTCCTAAACCATCCAAGGAAAATGATGATGAGGATTTTGAGCGCTTTGCTGAAATGATTAGACCTATCTTTTTGTGTATGCGTTTGACTGATATGCTTAAAATGAATCCTTATGCTAAATATATGAAGGAAATAGTTACTAATAAAAGAAAGATTCCAGAAGCCGAAATTTCCACCATGCTTGCTAATTATACTTTTAAGGGTGGAATACCAAAGAAACTTGGAGATACAGGAGTACCAACTATACCATCCTCCATTAAAAGAAACTATGTTAAAACTGCTTTATGTGATCTTGGAGCCGGTGTCAGTGTTATGCCTCTCTCCTTATACCGTAGACTTGATTTGAATAAGTTGACGCTTACTGAAATATCTTTGCAAATGGCTGACAAATCAACTGCTATACCTGTCGGTATTTGTGAGGATGTGCCTGTTGTGGTTGCAAACGTTACTATTTTAACGGATGTTGTTATTCTTGATATTCCTGAGGACGATAGTATCTCTATTATTCTTGGAAGACCCTTTTTGAATATTGCAGGGGCTGTTATTTATTGCACCAAAGGCAATGTCACTTTTCATGTTAATGGTAACGAGCATATGGTACACTTCCCGAGGAAACAACCTCAAGTCCACATGTAACATCCCAAATTTTCAATTTGGAATGTTATACATAGATCATTCTTGCATATCATATTTTATTACATTTCGTATCGTGATCCTCGAAATCCTAAGCAACTCAAGGACCCTCGCGGAGAGTTGGGGATTTCCCCGGTTTTCAAATTTGATTTTATCAAATTTTGGAACGAGGATTTTTGGTTTTAATTATTTTTCTCTCCATAAATATTTCATACTAAAATATATGAGAGGAGATAATATGACTTCTCCAAAATAAATGAAATATGGGAGGAAAATATTAAAATCAAATATTTGTTTTATTTGGATTTTATTGCAATTTTATTTGCATTAGAAAAATTGCATGTTTTTCAAAGTTGCATTTTAGGGCCAAGAAAATGTTCATCTTGTTCTAAATATTTTATTTAGACGGTGAAAATTTGTTTTGGCATTTTTAGATTTTTATTTTATTTTCTAGGATTTTTTTCTATTCGGCGGAATTGTGTTAAAAAAAAGTCGCGCAGTGGCCAACTGGGCCGAAGCCCAGCCGTCGGCCCGCCTCCCCCGCGACACCATCTCCCTCCAGGAGACCAACGCCGCCGCGCCACCTCAGACCGGGAGTCCGGCCAGGACTCCGCCTCCACCGCCCTTGCCCCCTCCCCAAGCCACCCTTCCCCCCTCTTAAATACCCAGCTCCCCACCGCCACCACCACTCGCCGCCCGCTGCCGCGCCTCGCCCCGCCGTCGCCGCCGCGTCTCATCGGATCGACGAGGTAGCCGTTGCCGCCGGTTTTTTTTAAGAAAAACCGATCCGGTTTTTTAAGAAAACCCTAGTTTTTTTTGGATAGATCGGTTCGCCAGTTTTTCCCGGTTTTCTCTTTAGCGGACGTTCGTCCGTACGTTCATTTTAATGAATGGTTTTCGCCCGTTAGTTACAGACAACGAACGCTCGTTCGTTAGCCTGTTCGTCAGTTTTTTGTTATCGGATTTTTCTGCGATTATTTCTGATCGCGATTTCTGATCCGATCTTCGTTCTAGTTTATCTTTTCGCCCGTTTGTCGGAATCAGGCGATTCAAGCGCCTAGACCTTCGTCTCGAGACCCTCTTTCTGTTTAACCAACTTGAAAAAGTTTTTGCTACTGTAAAATTTGACCTAGGTCCAGATTAGTAAACAGATCTTGTTTCTTTCGCCGTTTGAGTTTCGTTGCTCCGTTCGATTTGATTTTTTTGCTAACCGGAGTTCTTAAGTTGAACTTTCTGGTAGATCTTCTTATTCGAGATTTACCCGTGCTTCTTTGCTTGTTTGCTTATGTATACTATTGTTTGTTTGCGATAGAATTCCCGGAGTGCGAAGCGTGTTCTTTGGAGTCCCTAGGTTTCGCGGATCGTCAGCAAGGCAAGTAACACTTTGATCATATCCCTTTATCACCCAGTTTTTATGCATTAGCTCCAATCCTCAAACATTGCATGATTATGATGTGATTAACTTGTGGGTTGGGAGGTAGTTGATGAGGTAGAACCTATTGCCCTGTTATATTCAAACCTTGAGAGTTACTTATACGAATTGCTTATACTGCTATGCTATGCTCGTAGACGTGGTTTGGGTGAGTGAAATCCATGACAGATGTGAGATTGTTAATTAATGGTTCAACTTAAGGTGGCAACTTAAATACACATCTGGGTGGATTGAGGCACCTGGAGTACCCAGTGTTGGATCCCGGGGTTCCGTGTGATTTTCCTATGGACCGCCACCCAGGCTCAAAGGGAACTGGGATGATTCATGCTAGAAACTTCTGTGTGCAGCCACAAGCTATTATGGGCTCTAGCATAGTTGAGTAAGTTACGTGAAGCTCTTGAAGAGGTGGATCAGCAGGTAGTGGGTTGTAGGTTTGGTATGGTCTGCCCGGAGTAGAGAGTTAATGTTTCTGAAAGACTGTGTCTCGGTCATCCATTTCTCAAACATCATGTAGTGCGAGAAATCCAATGGAGGCGATCGAGTCTTGTGGGGAAAAGTGCGCAAACCTCTGCAGACTGTACAAACTAATCATGGTTAGCCGTGTCCCCGGTTATGGACATCTTGAGTATCTAGTACTTGGGGTATCTTAAGTATCTCATCACTTTTTAACTTAATATTGTTGGGTTGTTAACTACTTTAGTTGGGATTGAGTTGGAGGAACATTCTCAATGATGTTTCAACTACCATGATAGTTAAATAAAATTTATTCCTTTGTTGTAGGGAAAAATTGGCTTTTCGCAAAAACTGTAACCATAGAGCTTTCCACCAGCCAAATATGCATGTAGTGATAGCATTATTCTGTTCTTGATCTACTGTGTTACTTTGCCAGCATATTCCATGTGCTGACCCGTTTTTCGGGCTGCAACATATTATGTTTCAGACTTTTCAGACGAGGAGTAAGGTTTGTTAGGTCGTTGCCGTGCTATGCTGTTGGAGTTGATGGACTCACTATATCTTCCAAGCCTTCCGCTGTTATCGTATTAGATGGCCTTAAGACATATTTATTGTAATAAGTTCTCTTTGGAGACATTCGATGTAATAAGTGTGTGATTGCTACTCTGTTATAAATCCTCGAGTACTGCGTGTGTCAGCATTACCGACCCAGGGATGGCACTGAAGCATAGAGACTTGACCGTTTGAGGTCGGGTCGCTACAAGATGGTATCAGAGCACACGTTGAGTGTAGGACACGACTACTAAGCTAAAAACCATAGATCAATATTCTCTTCTCATTTCTGACTTCTCTCCATTTTCCACTCTTTAGGATGGCGGATGCAAGGAACAAGTTTGCACAACCGGATGAAGAAGCACCTTTTGGACAACACTTGAAGGAAGTCACTAGGTACCTGAACATAGGAATACCAAGCTTCACTGGGACTTACAATGCCACTTTACCAGAAGAGGAGCGATGGATGATTCAAATTCAAATTCTAGGAAGGACCTTCACGCCAGTCACTAAACCCATAGAGTTTTCCTTTGATGCACCAACCTGGAGTCTAGGAAAGAGTATGGCAGCTCACATCACCATGGGACGCATTGAAGAAGTTTATCACAAGGAGCTTAAGGATACTATATATCAGATTTGTGGGCGCCGAGACGAGCAGTGGGAGATGATCAGCACCGGGAAGGATAGATCAATTGCAGCTTTCATCCAGGAACCAAACCAGCACATTCGACGCCAGGAGAATCATATGTGCGCAGGCATGATAGATCTGAAGAACGCAATGACTAGGATCACGGAACTGGAGGAAGAACTCAAGGCTACACGTGAAGATTATGAGGAAGAAATCGTCGTACTAGTGGAGAAGAATGACGATCTGGAAAGGAAGCTAGGAGATTTCCTGGGAGACCCCGCACCAGGAGGAGAAGACGAAGAACCCAAGGAGATTCGCCCAGAGGACTACATCATCATCGACGACACCGACTCCGACCTTAGCGATGATGACTATGAAGACGAAGCTAGAGCAGACATCATGGAGTCTTCAACCGAGGAATATTTTTAGTAGACCACCACATCAGTAGTAGTATTCCACCATGTAAATACTGTAGTCCGAGCAATTTTGCGATAGTTCTAGACCGATTGTATGCCTTGCTTGATTGATTGAGTGAAATGTTTGTGTTTGTCTCATGTGCATATGGGTAGTGTCTTCTCATTAGACCTCATTCTATTCTAATCTCTCCCCTCTAAACCCATCAGATGCCTCCGAGACGTGACCCCGGATTTACCTTCCCACCGGAGCTCACTCAGTTGATCCAGCAACAGAATACCCTGATGCAGTTGTTAGTCCAGAACCAAGGCAACAACAACAACAATCCACCACCACCACCAGTTGACAACTTAGCCCATTTTCTGAGGTTGCAGCCACCGGTGTTTTCTAGTAGCACCGAGCCTATAGTGGCAGATGATTGGCTCCGCAGGATTGGAAGGGAGTTAACCACTGCAGGATGTACTGATGCTGAGAAGGTGCATTTTGCCGCACATCAGTTGGATGGACCAGCAGCCTCATGGTGGGAGAATTACACTGTCACCTACCCTATAGCCACTGTGACATGGGACCAGTTTCAGCAAGCTTTCCGTACAGCCCATGTCTCAACTGGAGCAATGAGTATGAAGAAGCGTGAGTTTCGCAACTTATGCCAGGGGAACCGTACTGTGGCTCAGTATGCAGATGAGTTTAGCAAGTTATCTCGCTATGCTCCTGATGATGTGGCCACAGATGCCGCAAAGTAGGAGAAGTTTATGGAAGTATTAAATGATGAGATGAGCATGTAGTTGATGGTGGCAACATTCAACAACTACCAGGAGTTGGTAGATAAGGCTCTTATGATTGAAGGGAAGCAACAGCAGATTCAGAACCGTAAGAGGAAATATGGACAAGGGAGGTATAACTCAGGAGCTCAGCAGAAACCTCGCCTAACCCCGAACTCGGGAGGGCTTGTTCATAACCATGGATGCCACACCCATAATGGAGGAAGTAACCATAACCATGCAGGTCCAAGGAAATGGGAATGGGAATGGAGCAAGCAACAATCAGAACCGCCCCAATCCAGCCACACCCACCAAGAGAGACCTAAGCCACGTTACTTGTTTCAAGTGCGGGAAGACTGGACACTATGCCACGGAGTGCCCTAAAGGGAAGAATGGAAACGGAAATGGGAGCGCTGGGAAGAAGCCCAATCCATTCAACAAAGGACAAGTGAACCACGTTAAAATGGAGGAGGTTGAGGAGCAGCCAGACGCGGTTATAGGTAAGTTTTTGGTTAAGTCATTTACCGCTCTTGTTCTTTTTGATACCGGTGCATCGCATTCATACATATCAAGGGAATTCGTGGATAAGTTTAAACTACCAACCCAAAACCTTAGGACCCATCTGTTAGTAAGTTCACCTGGAGCAGAGTATATGGCTAGTCGATGGTGCGACCAGATACCCTTAACCATTGGTAGCCATGTTTTTCCGTCCGACCTAATAATCTTGGAGTCACAAGGATTGGATGTGATATTAGGAATGGACTGGATGTCAAAGTATGGAGGAAGCATTGACTGTGCGAGTAAGTCAATTCTCTCACCACCCCGGAGGGAAAAAGGATCAAGTACGTATCTAGGCATGCGCCCAGGAGTAGCCAAGTAAATACCCTCACGGGAGTTGTTCAGGAGGAAGTGCCTATAGTGAAGGATTACCCGGATGTTTTTCTAGAAAAATTACCAGGCATGCCACCAGATCGAGACATATAGTTTTTTATAGAGCTATTGCCAGGCACATGGCCAATATACAAGAGACCTTATCGGATGCCCGCGAATGATTTGGAGGAGATTAAGAAACAGATCAAGGAGTTATTGGAGAATGGTTACATTCGACAGAGTTCATCACCATGGGGAGCCCTAGTGCTTTTGGTTGAGAAGAAGGATAAGTCCCTAAGAATGGTTGTTGATTATCGGGCCTTGAATGAAGTGACAATCAAGAACAAGTAAGCATTGTTGATGATCAATGATCTGTTTGACCAGCTACAAGGAGCTAAGGTGTTTTCGAAGATCGATCTGCGATCAGGATACCATCAGTTGAAGATACGAGAGAAAGATATACCAAAGACATCATTCACCACATGGTACAGGTTATACGAATATATGGGCATGTCGTTTGGACTGACTAACGCCCCTACCTACTTCATGAGCATGATGAACAAAGTATTCATGGAATATTTGGATAAGTTTGTTGTGGTGTTCATTGATGATATAATGGTATATTCAAAGAACGAGGAGGAGCACGAAGAGCATTTGCAATTAGTTCTTGAGAAACTCAGGGAACATCAGTTGTATGCCAAGTTCAACAAATGCGAGTTTTGGTTGAAGGAAGTCGGATTTCTTGGACATGTTATATCAGGAGAAGGTATAGCAGTAGATCCCACCAAGATTCAGTCAGTCACTGAATGGTTGGCACCCACTTCAGTTAGTGAGATCCGGTTTCTTGCACTCGCAGGATATTATCGGAGATTCATTGAGAATTTTTCCAAAATTGTGAAGCCACTGACGGAGTTATTGAAGAAGGATACCAAGTTTAAATGGACGGAAGATTGCAAGGCAAGTTTCCAGGAGCTGAAGAAACGTTTGACTACAGCCCCAGTGCTGACACTGCCAGATATACATAAGGATTTCCAAGTGTATTGCGACGCCTCCCGCCTAGGACTTGGAAGTGTGCTTATGCAGGACAGAAGAGTTATTTCGTATGCCTCACGACAACTAAAACCACACGAATTTAATTACGCTACGCATGATTTGGAGCTAGCAGACCTTATTGGAAACCATTGTGATGTGTACACGGATCATAAGAGTTTGAAGTACATTTTCACACAGAAGGAACTGAACCTTAGGCAGAGGAGGTGGTTGGAGCTCATAAAGGATTATGACATGAAACTTCACTATCATCCAGGAAAGGCCAATGTCGTAGCAGACGCTTTGATCCGGAAGAGTTATGCTAATACCCTAGAGAGCACGGGATTGCCAAAGGAGTTAGCAGAGGATCTCCGGGAACTTCGATTGGAGATTGTACCTAGAGGTTTTGTTGCAACAATGGAGGTTCAGTCTACATTGTTGGGAAAGAGTCGAGAAGCTCAGAAGGATGAAAAAGAGATTGCTGAGATAAAAGAGAAAATGAGCGAAGGAAAGGCCAAAGGTTTTCGTGAGGATGAGCACGACACCTTATGGTTTGAGGACCGTGTTTATGTGCCCAATAACACAGAGATCAGGAAATTAATACTACAGGAGGTTCATGACTCACCATATTCGATACACCCCAGAAACACCAAGATGTATTTGGATTTGAAGGAACATTTCTGGTGGACAGGGATGAAGAAGGATATCGCCGAGTATGTAGCCATATGTGATGTATGTCACAGAGTGAAGGCAGAGCATCAAAAGCCAGCAGGATTGCTACAGCCTATGTCGATACCCGAATGGAAGTGGGATAAACTTGGCATGGATTTTATCACCGGACTGCCCAGGACCAAATCAGGTTATGATTCTATATGGGTAGTAGTTGACCGTTTGACCAAAGTAGCACACTTTATCCCAGTGAAAACAACTTATACCAGTGCAAAGTTGGCCAAGATATATATGACCAGGATCGTATGTCTGCATGGAGTTCCAAGGACCATCATATCAGATAGAGGAATCCAGTTTACCTCAAAGTTTTGGCATCAACTGCACCATACTTTGGGAACAAGGTTGGAGTTCAGTACAGCATTCCACCCGCAGACCGATGGACAGACCGAGAGAGTTAACCAGATTCTGGAGGATATGTTGAGAGCCTTGATACGTCTCCAACGTATCTATAATTTTTGATTGCTCCATGCTATATTATCTACTGTTTTGGGCAATACTGGGCTTTATTATCCACTTTTATATTATTTTTGGGACTAACCTATTAACCGGAGGCCCAGCCCAGATTTGTTGTCTTATGCCTATTTTAGTGTTTTGAAGAAAAGGAATATCAGACGGAGTCGAAACAGAACGAAATCAACTAGAGAAGTTATTTTTGGAAGGAAACACACCTGATGGACTTGGACCCCATGTCAGAAGATACGGGAGCTGCCCACGAGGGTGGGGGGCATGCCCACCGCCCTAGGGCACACCCCCTTCCTCGTGGGGCCCCCGTGGCTCCCCTGGCGTGCTTCTTCTGCCTATATAACTCCATATACCCTAAAACTTCCAGAACGCACAATAGATCGGGGAGTTCCGCCGCCAAAAGCCTCCGTAGCCACCGAAAACCAATCTAGACCCGTTCCGGCACCCTGCCGGAGGGGGCAATCCTTCTCCGGTGGCCATCTTCATCATCACGGCGCTCTCCATGACGAGGAGGGAGTAGTTCTCCCTCGGGGCTAAGGGTATGTACCAGTAGCTATGTGTTTGATCTCTCTCTCTCTCTCTCTCGTGTTCTTGAGATGATACGATCTTGATGTATCATGAGCTTTGCTATTATATTTGGATCCTATGATGTTTCTTCCCCCCTCTTCTCTCTTGTAATGAATCGAGTTTCCCCTTTGAAGTAATCTTATCGGATTGAGTCTTTAAAGACTTGAGAACACTTGATGTATGTCTTGCCGTGAATATCTATGGTGACAATGGGATATCACGTGCCACTTGATGTATGTTTTGGTGACCAACTTGCGGGTTTCATGACATTGGGAACCTATGCATAGGGGTTGGCACACGTTTTCGTTGTGATTCTCCGGTAGAACTTTGGGTCATTCTTTGAGGTCCTTTGTGTTGGTTGAATAGATGAATCTGAGATTGTGTGATGCATATCGTATAATCATGCCCACAGATACTTGAGGTGACATTGGAGTATCTAGGTGACATTAGGGTTTTGGTTGATTTGTGTCTTAAGGTGTTATTCTAGTACGAACTCTAGGGCTGTTTGTGACACTTATAGGAATAGCCCAACGGATTGATTGGAAAGAATAACTTTGAGGTGGTTTCGTACCCTACCATAATCTCTTCGTTCGTTCTCCGCTATTAGTGACTTTGGAGTGACTCTTTGTTGCATGTTGAGGGATAGTTATGTGATCCAATTATGTTAGTATTGTTGAGGGAACTTACACTAGCGAAAGTATGAACCCTAGGGCTTGTTTCCTAGCATTGCAATACCGTTTACGCTCACTTTTACCATTAGTTACCTTGCTGTTGTTATAATTTCAGATTACAAATACTATTATCTACTATCCATATACCACTTGTAGCACCATCTGTTCGCCGAACTAGTGCACCTATACAATTTACCATTGTATTGGGTGTGTTGGGGACACAAGAGACTGTTTGTTATTTGGTTGCAGGGTTGCTTGAGAGAGACCATCTTCATCCTACGCCTCCTATGGATTGATAAACCTTAGGTCATCCACTTGAGGGAAATTTGCTACTGTCCTACAAACATCTGCAATTGGAGGCCCAACAACGTCTACAAGAAGAAGGTTGTGTAGTAGACATCAAGCTCTTTTCTGGCGCCGTTGCCGGGGAGGTGAGTGCTTGAAGGTATATCTTTAGATCTTGCAATCGAGTCTTTTAGTTTCTTGTTTTATCACTAGTTTAGTCTATAAAATAAAATTACAAAAAAATGGAATTAAGTTTGTCTCATACGCTTCACCTTTTTAATATCTTTCGTGAGTATGATGGAAAGGATAATTGTGCTCAAGTGCTAGAAGAAGAAATCTATAAAATGTTTGGCACTAAATATTTGAATGATGAGCATGATTGCAATGTTGTTAGTATGAATTCCTTGAATATCCATGATTCTAATGATGATTGCACTAGTTATGATGAAAATGCCTCCTATAAACATGTCAATTTTTATGGAGTAGACTGGGTTTGCAAGTACACACCAAATAGGGAAGATAGATATTGCAAGAGGCATAAGTACTTAGAAACCAAATTGTTGCAAGAAAGTCTTGATGAATGTGCTGAAAGATTCAATATTTTTCTTGCCCCTTGTGAACTTTGCAATGAACATGGTCATTTAAAGCTCCACTGATATTTGTTTCATGACCAAGTCGTGTCCAAACATTGTGATAATTTGATTACCCTTGAGCATCATAAAGAGCTTAGCCTTCTTTTGGGTTATGAAGAAATGAAACGTATAACTGAGGGTATTCCAAAGTTTAATCTTGATAGAGTTCTTGATTTTGATCTAGAGAAGATTTATATGTATTGCGCGGTGAATTGCAATGAAAATCCTTATATTGCCAATTACATAAAGAAAAGAAAACAAATAGAAGATGAAGAGAATACTAATGAAAGGGAAGAGACTTCCCAATATCCTCCTATTATTTCTTATGATGAATCAGGTAACGAGGAGGAGCCTTCTACTCAACCAATCCCATTAATAAGGAGCTCCAAAAAGAGGATTGAACCCCACATGATGTGGTGAATAGGAAGAAAAGAAAAAGGAAGAGAGGTAAAAAGGTATCTCTCCCAAATAAAGTTGCTCCTATTATTGTTGTGCCTCATGAAAATGAAGATGATACACTTTATGATGATCTCGTTATGCCTATTGCTTGCTGTGATGATTATGATTGGGAAGATAATGATACTTCTTATGATCTTGAAAATCTTTTTGGTACTTGCTTGTAAAAATATGATAATAATGTTTGCTATACTATTGGTGCTATCCATACTATTAACGATGAGAGTGATTATGCTTATAATACGAAAAGGCCCAAGCTTGGGGAAGCTATGTTTGATGAGGATGACATATTTGAGAATATATTTGCTGCAATTAATGTTTGTCCCAAGCTTGGGGATGCTACGCTTAATGAAGATTATATTTTCAGTCTCCCAAGTTTTGATATGCAAATTCATAATGATAATAACATGCCTCCTACTTATGATAATTATTATGATGATACATATGCTATAAAAAGTAGTGAGGATTATATTTATAAAACTTGTAATGATTATGATTACCCCTTCTCTGAACATTACTCTTTTAATATGGAAACAATTTACAATATTCAAGTCTCTTATGATACTCCCACTATTATTCATGAGAAGAATCTTGCTTATGTGGAGAGTAGTAAATTTTCTATGCTTGTAGATCATGAAAAGAATGATTTAGGTGCTGGTTATATTGTTGAATTCATTCATGATGCTACCGAAAATTATTATGAGGGAGGAACATATATGCTTGTAGGAATTGCAATAATATCAAGTTTCCTCTCTATGTGCTTAAAATCTTGAAGTTATGCTTGTTTTGCCTTCCTATGCAAGTTGATTATTTCTCCCATAAATTGTTTGCTCACAAAATCCCTATGCATATGAATTATGTTAGACTTAAATGTTCTAGTCATATTCTTCATGATGCTCTCTTTATGTTTCAATTCTTATCTTATATGTGAGCATCATTGAAATCATCATGCCTAGCTAGGGGCGTTAAACGATAGCGCTTGTTGGGAGGCAACCCAACTTTATTTTTGTTCCTTGCTTTTTGCTCCTGTTTATTAATAAATAATTCATGTAGCCTATGTTTAGATGTGGTTTTATGTGTTTAATTAGTGTTTGTGCCAAGTAGAACCTTTGGGAAGACTTAGGGAAAGTCTTGTTGATCATGCTGTAAAAAACAGAAACTTTAGCGCTCACGAGAATTGCTGCCATGTTTATTTGGAGAGTGCTATTTAGTTAATTCTTTTTTCAGGTGATTAATAGATAAATTACTCAGGTCCATAAATTTATTTGAGAATTTTATGAGTTCCAGAAGTATACGTTTGATATAGATTACTACAGACTGTTCTGTTTTTTGACAGATTCTGTTTTTGATGTGTTGTTTGCTTATTTTGATGAATCTATGGCTAGTAAAATAGTTTATAAACCATAGAGAAGTTGGAATACAGTAGGTTTAACACCAATATAAATAAATAATGAGTTCATTACAGTACCTTGAAGTGGTGATTTATTTTCTTATACTAACGGAGCTTACGAGTTTTCTGTTAAGTTTTGTGTTGTGAAGTTTTCAAGTTTTGGGTAAGGATTCGATGGACTATGGAATAAGGAGTGGCAAGAGCCTAATCTTGGGGATTCCTGAGGCACCCCAAGGTAATATTCAAGGATAGCCAAGAGCCTAAGCTTGTGGATGCCCCGGAAGGCATCCCCTCTCTCGTCTTCGTTCATCGGTAACTTTACTTGGAGCTATATTTTTATTTGCCACATGATATGTGTTTTGCTTGGAGCATAATTTATTTTGTTAGGATTTTCTTGCTGTTTGAAGTATCAAGGTCTGAAATTTTTAAATGTTAGAGAGTCTTGACATAGTTGCATAATTATTCGACTACTCATTGATCTTCACTTATATCATTCGGAGTAGTTTGTCATTTGCTCTAGTGCTTCACTTATATCTTTTAGAGCATGGTGGTATTTTTATTTTGAAGAAATAGATGAACTCTCATGCTTCACTTAGATTATTTTCAGAGTCTTAAATAGCATGGTAATTTGATTAAAATCCTAATATGCTAGGTATACAAGATTAGTAAAAACTTTCATATAGAGTATTGAATACTAAGAGAAGTTTGATGCTTGATGATTGTTTTGAGATATGGAGGTAATAATATCAAAGTCGTGCTAGTTGAGTGGTTATGAATTTGAGAAATACTTGTGTTGAAGTTTGTGATTCCCGTAGCATGCACGTATGGTGAACCGTTATGTGATGAAGTCGGAGCATGATTTATTTATTGATTGTCTTCCTTATGAGTGGCGGTCGGGGACGAGCGATGGTCTTTTCCTACCAATCTATCCCCCTAGGAGCATGCGCGTAGTACTTTGATTCGATAACTAATAGATTTTTGCAATAAGTATGTGAGTTCTTTATGACTAATGTTGAGTCCATGGATTATACGCACTCTCACCCTTCCACCATTGCTAGCCTCTCTAGTACCGCGCAACTTTCACCGGTACCATAAACCCACCATATACCTTCCTCAAAACAGCCACCATACCTACCTATTATGGCATTTCCATAGCCATTCCGAGCTATATTGCCATGCAACTTTCCACCATTCCGATCATCATGACACATTCATCATTGTCATATTGCTTAGCATGATCATGTAGTTGACATAGTATTTATGGCAAAGCCACTGTTCATGATTCTTTCATACATGTCACTCATGCATCATTGCACATCCCGGTACACCGTCGGAGGCATTCATATAGAGTCATATCTTGTCTTAAGTATCGAGTTGTAAATCTTGAGTTGTAAGGAAATAAAAGTGTGATGATCATCATTATTAGAGCATTGTCCCAATGAGGAAAGGGTGATGGAGACTATGATTCCCCCATGAGTCGGGATGAGACTCCGGACGAAAATAAATAAAAGAGGCCAAAGAAGCCCAAATAAAAGAAAAACAAAAAAAGAGGCCATAAAAAAGAGAAGGCCCAAATAAAAAAATAAAAAAATAAAAAAAATGAGAGAAAAAGAGAGAAGGGACAATGCTACTATCCTTTTACCACACTTGTGCTTCAAAGTAGCACCATGATCTTCATGATAGAGAGTCTCCTATGTTGTCACTTTCATATACTAGTGGGAATCTTTCATTATAGAACTTGGCTTGTATATTCCAATGATGGGCTTCCTCAAATTTCCCTAGGTCTTCATGAGCAAGCAAGTTGGATGCACACCCACTTAGTTTCTTTTTGAGCTTTCGTATACTTATAGCTCTAGTGCATCCGTTGCATGGCAATCCCTACTCACTCACATTGATATCAATCGATGGGCATCTCCATAGCCCGTTGATACGCCTAGTCGATGTGAGACTATCTTCTCCCTTTTTGTCTTCTCCACAACCACCATTCTATTCCACCTATAGTGCTATGTCCATGGCTCACGCTCATGTATTGCGTGAAGATTGAAAAAGTTTGAGAACATCAAAAGTATGAAACAATTGCTTGGCTTGTCATTGGGGTTGTGCATGATTTAAATATTTCGTGTGGTGAAGATAGAGCATAGCCAGACTATATGATTTTGTAGGGATAGCTTTCTTTGGCCATGTTATTTTGAGAAGACATGATTGCTTTGTTAGTATGCTTGAAGTATTATTAATTCTATGTCAATATGAACTTTTGTCTTGAATCTTTTGGATCTGGATATTCATGCCACAATTAAGAAGAATTACATTGAAATTATGCCAACTAGCATTCCACACCAAAAATTATCTTTTTTATCATTTACCTACTCGAGGACGAGCAGGAATTAAGCTTGGGGATGCTTGATACGTCTCCAATGTATCTATAATTTTTGATTGCGCCATGCTATATTATCTACTGTTTTGGGCAATATTGGGCTTTATTATCCACTTTTATATTATTTTTGGGACTAACCTATTAACCGGAGGCCCAGCCCAGATTTGTTGTTTTATTCCTATTTCAGTGTTTTGAAGAAAAGGAATATCAGACGGAGTCGAAACGGAACGAAATCAACTGGAGAAGTTATTTTTGGAAGGAAACACACCTGATGGACTTGGACCCCACGTCAGAAGATATGGGAGCTGCCCACGAGGGTGGGGGCGCGCCCACCCCCCTAGGGCGCGCCCCCTGCCTCGTGGGGCCCCCGTGGCTCCCCTGACGTGCTTCTTCTGCCTATATAACTCCATATACCCTAAAACTTCCAGAACGCACAATAGATCGGGGAGTTCCGCCGCCAGAAGCCTCCGTAGCCACCGAAAACCAATCTAGACCCGTTCCGGCACCCTGCCGGAGGGGGCAATCCTTCTCCGGTGGCCATCTTCATCATCACGGCGCTCTCCATGACAAGGAGTGAGTAGTTCTCCCTCGGGGCTGAGGGTATGTACCAGTAGCTATGTGTTTGATCTCTCTCTCTCGTGTTCTTGAGATGATACGATCTTGATGTATCGCGAGCTTTGTTATTATATTTGGATCCTATGATGTTTCTTCCCCCCTCTTCTCTCTTGTAATGAATCGAGTTTCCCCTTTGAAGTAATCTTATCGGATTGAGTCTTTAAAGACTTGAGAACACTTGATGTATGTCTTGCCATGAATATCTGTGGTGACAATGGGATATCACGTGCCACTTGATGTATGTTTTGGTGACCAACTTGCGGGTTTCGCGACATTGGGAACCTATGCATAGGGGTTGGCACACGTTTTCATCGTGATTCTCTAGTAGAACTTTGGGGCACTCTTTGAGGTCCTTTGTGTTGGTTGAATGGATGAATCTGAGATTGTGTGATGCATATCGTATAATCATGCCCACGGATACTTGAGGTGACATTGGAGTATCTAGGTGACATTAGGGTTTTGGTTGATTTGTGTCTTAAGGTGTTATTCTAGTATGAACTCTAGGGCTGTTTGTGACACTTATAGGAATAGCCCAACGGATTGATTGGAAAGAATAACTTTGAGGTGGTTTCGTACCCTACCATAATCTCTTCGTTCGTTCTCCGCTATTAGTGACTTTGGAGTGACTCTTTGTTGCATGTTGAGGGATAGTTATGTGATCCAATTATGTTAGTATTGTTGAGGGAACTTACACTAGCGAAAGTATGAACCCTAGGCCTTGTTTCCTAGCATTGCAATACTGTTTACGCTCACTTTTACCATTAGTTACCTTGCTGTTTTTATAATTTCATATTACAAATACTATTATCTACTATGCATATACCACTTGTATCACCATCTCTTCGCCAAACTAGTGCACCTATACAATTTACCGTTGTATTTTGTGTGTTGGGGACACAAGAGACTCTTTGTTATTTGGTTGCAGGGTTGCTTGAGAGAGACCATCTTCATCCTACACCTCCTACGGATTCATAAACCTTAGGTCATCCACTTGAGGGAAATTTGCTACTGTCCTACAAACCTCTGCACTTGGAGGCCCAACAACGTCTACAAGAAGAAGGCTGTGTAGTAGACATCAAGCCTGTGCGCTAGATTATGGGTCTAGTTGGGATGACAATCTGCCTTACGCAGAGTTCTCATACAACAATAGTTACGAAGCCAGTTTGAAGATGGCACCGTTTGAAGCCCTGTATGGACGAAGGTGCAGAACACCGTTGATGTGGGATGAAGTTGGAGACCGATAGTTGTTTGGACCAGACTTGATCAAAGAGTCTGAGGAGAAAGTTAAACTGATCCGAGATAGACTGGAGATAGCTCAGTCCAGACAGACGAGTTATGCAGATTCGAAACGCAAGGAGGTAACCTATGAAATTGGAGATAGAGCATATCTGCAAGTATCACCTTTGCGAGGAGTGAAACGTTTTGGAGTTAAGGGAAAGTTAGCCCCGAGATTTGTAGGACCGTGTCGTGTTTTGGAACGGATGGGAGAAGTTGCCTACAAGTTGGAGTTACCTGAAGGACTATCAGGAGTTCACGATGTGTTTCACGTTTCCCAGTTGAAGAAGTGCCATGCTGAGATGGCTGATATACCGCTAAGAGATACCGTACCCTTGGAGGCGATTCAGTTGGACAATGATTTGACTTATGAGGAGAAGCCAGTCAAGATTTTGGAGTTTGCCAGTCGAGTCACCCGCAGCAAGGTTATCAAGTTCTGCAAAGTTCAGTGGAGCCACCATACCGAGGACGAAGCCACGTGGGAACGAGAGGATGATCTCCGCAAAGACCACCCACACCTATTTTCTAGCCAACCCGAATCTCGAGGGCGAGATTCATCTTAAGGGGGGAGGTTTGTAACATCCCAAATTTTCAATTTGGAATGTTATACATAGATCATTCTTGCATATCATATTTTATTGCATTTCGTCTCGCGATCCTCGAAATCCTAAGCAACTCAAGGACCCTCGGAGAGAGTTGGGGATTTCCCCGGTTTTCAAATTTGATTTTATCAAATTTTGGAACGAGGATTTTTGGTTTTAATTATTTTTCTCTCCGAAAATATTTCATATTAAAATATATGAGAGGAGATAATATGACTTCTCCGAAATAAATGAAATATGGGAAGAAAAATATTAAAATCAAATATTTGTTTTTATTTGGATTTTATTGCAATTTTATTTGCATTAGAAAAATTGCACGTTTTTCAAAGTTGCAATTTAGGGCCAAGAAAATGTTCATCTCATTCTAAAAATTTTATTTAGACGGTGAAAATTTGTTTTGGCATTCTTAGATTTTTATTTTATTTTTTAGGATTTTTTTCTGTTCGGCGGAATTGTGTTAAAAAAAAGTCCCGCAGTGGCCAACTGGGCCGAAGCCTAGCCGCCAGCCCGCCTCCCCCGCGACGCCGTCTCCCTCCAGGAGACCGACGCCGCCGCGCCGCCTCGGACCAGGAGTCCAGCCAGGACTCCGCCTCCGCCGCCCTTGCCCCCTCCCCAAGCCACCCTTCCCCCCTCTTAAATACCCAGCCCCCCCACCGCCACCACCACTCGCCGCCCGCTGCCGCGCCTCGCCCCGCCATTGCCGCCGCGTCTCGCCGGACTGACGAGGTAGACGTTGCCGCCGGTTTTTTAAGAAAAACCGATCCGGTTTTTTTAAGAAAACCCTAGTTTTTTTGGATAGTTCGGTTCGCCGGTTTTTCCCAGTTTTCTCTTTAGCGGACATTCGTCCGTACGTTCGTTTTAACAAACGGTTTTCGCCTGTTAGTTACAGACAATGAACGCCCGTTCGTTAGCCTGTTCGTCAGTTTTCTTTTATCAGATTTTTCCGCGATTATTTCTGATCGCGATTTCTGATCCGATCTTCGTTCTAGTTTATCTTTTCGCTCGTTTGTCCGAATCAGGCGATTCAAGCACCTAGATCTTTGTCTCGAGACCCTCTTTCCGTTTAATCAACTTGAACAAGTTTTTTCTACTGTAAAATTTGACCTAGGTCCAGATTAGTAAACGGATCTTGTTTCTTTCGCCGTTTGAGTTTCGTTGCTCCGTTTGATTTGATTCTTTTGCTAACCGGAGTTCTTAAGTTGAACTTTCTGGTAGATCTTCTTATTCGAGATTTACCCGTGCTTCTTTGCTTGTTTGCTTATGTATGCTATTGTTTGTTTGCTATAGAATTCCCGGAGTGCGAAGCGTGTTTTGGAGTCCCTAGGTTTCACGGATCGTCAGCAAGGCAAGTAACACTTTGATCATATCCCTTTATCACCCAGTTTTTATGCATTAGCTCCAATCCTCAAACATTGCATGATTAGGAATTGATTAACTTGTGGGTTGGGAAGTAGTTGATGAGGTAGAACCTATTGCCCTGTTATATTCAAACCTTGGGAGTTACTCATACGAATTGCTTATACTGCTATGCTATGCTCGTAGACGTGGTTTGGGTGAGTGAAATCCATGACAGATGTGAGATTGTTAATTAATGGTTCAACTTAAGGTGGCAACTTAAATACACATCTGGGTGGATTGAGGCACCTGGAGTACCCAGTGTTGGATCCCGGGGTTCCGTGTGATTTTCCTATGGACCGCCACCCAGGCTCAAAGGGAACTGAGATGATTCATGCTAGAAACTTCCATGTGCAGCCACAAGCTATTATGGGCTCTAGCATAGTTGAGTAAGTTACATGAAGCTCTTGAAGAGGTGGATCAGCAGGTAGTGGGTTGTAGGTTTGGTATGGTCTGCCCGGAGTAGAGAGTTAATGTTTCTGAAAGACTGTGTCTCGGTCATCCGTTTCTCAAACATCATGTAGTGCGAGAAATTCAATGGAGGCAATCGAGTCTTGTGGGGAAAAGTGCGCAAACCTCTGCAGAGTGTACAAACTAGTCATGGTTAGCCGTGTCCCCGGTTATGGACATCTTGAGTATCTAGTACTTGGAGTATCTTAAGTATCTCATCACTTTTTAACTTAATATTGTTGGGTTGTTAACTACTCTAATTGGGATTGAGTTGGAGGAACCTTCTCAATGATGTTTCAACTACCATGATAGTTAAATAAAATTTATTCCTTTGTTGTAGGGAAAATTGGCTTTTTGCAAAAGCTGTAACCATAGAGCTTTCCACCAGCCAAATATGCATGTAGTGATAGCATTATTATGTTCTTGCTATACTGTATTACTTTGCCAGCATATTCCATGTGCTGACCCATTTTTCGGGCTGCAACGTATTATGTTGCAGACTTTTCAGACGAGGAGTAAGGTTCCTTAGGTCGTTGCCGTGCAGCTCAGCTATGCCGTTGGAGTTGATGGACTCACTATATCTTCCAAGCCTTCCGCTGTTATCATATTAGATGGCCTTAAGCCATATTTATTGTAATAAGTTCTCTTTGGATACATTCGATGTAATAAGTGTGTGATTGCTACTCTGTTATAAATCCTCGAGTATTGTGTGTGTCAGCATTACCGATCCAGGGATGACACTGAAGCACAGAGACTTGACCGTTTGAGGTCGGTTCGCTACACCACAGTATCAATTCTATTGGAAAAATTTCAACAATAACTATTGGAGGTTTTGAATTTCCTCTTCCTACTGTCAAGAAGAAATATGATATTCTTATTGTTGGGGACATGCATATCCCCGTTGAGGTAACCTAGTGTTATTCGAAAATTCTCCGGTTTCATGTTATTCGAAATGAGTTTGTTAACAAGACCTGATCAACCTTGTTAGTGGATTCCTTTTGATGAGCATGAGATGGATGAATTTAGAAAACACAACTCTCTGTACCCTCTTTTTTCTTTCTGTTATTTATATTAAATAAAGCAAAAATAGTATTTTTCTGTCTGTTTTCTGAATTATCCATGCAATAAAAATACCCCAAAAATAAAAGTTCTCCAAATGCCCTGAAAATTAAATATGATTTTTTCCAGAATATTTGAGAATATCTAGCACTGAGAACACACCAGGGGGAGCAAGCACCTGGCCATGAGGGTCCAGGGCGTGCCCCTACCTCGTGGGCCCATGGTGGCTCCCCTCCACTTATTCCAGCCACCACACACTCCTTCTTCCTCCCAAAAAAATCACCAATCAGCTCAAACCCGAGTTCTAGCTCATCTTGCTGCCATTTTCGATCTCCTAGCTCCATTCACAAAACAGCTTTGGGGGATTGTTCCTTGGTATGTGACTCCTCCAATGGTCCAATTAGTTTTTGTTCTAGTGATGTATTCATTGCAAATTTTTGCTGCTTAGGTGACCTTGTTCTTGAGCTTGCATGTCAAATTTATATGGTCAAGAGTAGTTTTAATGCATGATATAGCCTCTAGGCACTTGTAGGAGTAGTTGCTATCAATATTGTTGAGTTTGGTTCACTTTTATTTTTTGAGTTACTAAAAATTTCAGAAATTCTTTAGAGGAAGAAATATGTTTAGGAAAATGTACCAAGGTGGTTCTTCAAGGAATCAAGGACCAAGGACCGCAATACGTGGTGCGGACAAGGAACCACCAAGAGAAGCTTAAGTGCGGCCTTGTGAATGGCCGTCAGACAATTTCATGGTTCGAGCAGGAATTAAGGAGGAATTTGATGCATATGTGTGTAATGCTGAACTCGAGGGCTTCATGCTAGATAAGTGCCCTCAATACTATCACCTAACTGATTCCTTTGTGAGAAGGTTCAAATTTTCATCTTCACGTAATTCTCACACTGTCCTATTTGATCTTTATGATAAATCTTATACCATGGACTTAGAAGATTTTAACACTGATTGTAAACTTCCATAGTGGGGTAATGTTAGTGAACCTCGCAAATCTGAATATAGAGACTTTCTTGCTAGTATAACTATGGGGGAATCTAGGGAAATCACGCAAGCTACCATAGGGAGCATTCATTTTCCTGCTATACATTATTTTGCTCTCTTCATAGGTAGATGCATAAATGGTAAGGATGAGGCATGTCACATGTGTGTGCCAGATCTGTTCTCAAGAGTGATGTATTAGGAGATAGACAATATAACTTGGGGGCCATTGTTGCACATAGGTTGCATAATAATCATATTCATGGAGATTTATTTGGTGCAATTTATGTAACTCGTATAGCCAACTTTCTTGAGATACCCATACGTGGATATGATATTGATTTGCCTCCTATTTATCTAGATTATAATGCTATGGTTCGTCATCAGTTTGTTGAGAGGAACGATCAGTTCCTCCAGTACCGACTAACCTTTGACAAACGATCCACCTATCACATCACTCTCCCTGCTCCTACTTGCTTTGACTTTCAGGCAAAGGGGAGATATTTTATAACCAGGGAGGAGGCGACCGAGTACGAAAGAAGGGCGGAGACAGCTCGCCTCCAAGCTGCAGCTCATTAGGCAATTGTCGCTGCATCTTAGTACGACCCCAACTATAACTTTGGATATCCGCCAGGCCAGCCGTGGCCATAGACCAACTTAGGCCAAAATCCTAAGCTTGGGGGAGTATGTATCTCTCACCGACATTACATTCCTGCTCACACACTCATGCTAGTTGTCGGTGCTCATGCTTTTTCATTGTAATATCCATGCTAGTTTATTTCCCTTTTTATGCTTTCTTCTTGTGTGTTTGATAAACCTTAACAAAAAAACAAAAAAAATTAGTTTTCCCGTGTAAATAGTTTTATTTCTTTTCTTGTTCTTTGGGGGTCGAGAGGAGAAGACCATAATGAAAATGTTGAGTGGCTCTCATATGCATTATTTTTGAGCTAACAAAGAGCCCATATTACCTTGTCTTTTCTCTTGAATTGAATGCTTGTAGATTCCAGCTTAGTCTAATGCACGTGCACTATTATTATTGTCCACACTATTTGGTCGTGCAAGTGAGAGGCAATAATGATGATTATATGATGAACTTATTGAGATGAGAAAAGCTAGTATGAACTCGACCTCTCTTGTTTTTGTAAATATGATTAGTTCATCATTCCTGATTCAGCCTATTATGAAAGAAACATATTTGCAATGACAATTAGAGATTGTAGTTGCTTACGCCATGCTTAATTAGCTAGGAGTTTATAATGGTTTACCTTGCGTGCCAACATGCTATTAAAATGGTTGTGATGTGGTATGATAGGGTGGTATCCTCTTTTCAATGTTTCGAGTGGCTTGACTTGGCACATGTTCACGTATGTAGTTGAAACAAAATCAACATAGCCTCTACGATATTTATGTTCATGGTGCATTATATCATACTCATGCTTGCATTCAGTGTTGATTAATTTTAATGCATGTTCATGACTGTTGTCGCTCTCTAGCTGGTCGCTTCCCAGTCCTTTTCTAGCCTTCACTTGTACTAAGCGAGAATACTGCTTGTGCATCCAATTCCATAAACCCCAAAGTTATTCCATATGAGTCCACCATATCTACCTATATACGGTATCTACCTGCCGTTCCAGGTAAATTTGTATGTGCCAAACTATAAACCTTCAAATAAACATTCTGTTTTGTATGCTCGAACAGCTCATGTATCAAGTAGGGATGTCTGTATCTTCCATTCTAGGCGGGTTATTCTCAAGAGGAGTGGACTCCGCTCCTTACTCACGAGAAAATGGTTGGTCACCGGGATGCCCAGTCCTATGCTTTATGCAAATCAAATCAAAATAACTGCAAACAAAACTCCCACGGGACTCTAGTTAGTTGGAGGCACTCGTTGTTGCGAGCAAGCCATGGATTGATGCTTGTTGGTGGAGGGGCAGTATAAACTTTACCATTCTGTTTGGGAACTGCCTATAATGTGTGTAGCATGGAAGATATCGAGATCTCTCGGTTGTTATGTTGACAATGAAAGTATACCGCTCAAAATATTATTCATATCTATTTCAAAACTGAGCTCTGGCACCTCTACAAATCCCTGCTTCCCTCTACGAAGGGCCTATCTATTTACTTTTATGTTGAGTCATCATCCTCCTATTAAAAAGCACCAGTTGGAGAGCACCTCTGTCATTTGCATCCATTACTGTTAGTTTACATTGAGTGTGACTATGACTGGATCTCTATTACCATGAATTACAATGTCTAGTCAGTCCTTGATCTTTAAAGGTGCTCTGCATTTATGTTTTGCGGTCTCAGAAAGGGCTAGCAAGATACCATCTTGTCATATCATATCATATCATGACTGTTTTAAGAAGGTGTTGTCATCCAAGATTTACTATTATTGCTCGCTAGTTGATTATGCCATTGATATGAGTAAACATGAGACCTAAATGTTATTGCGAATGTGGTTAGTTCATATTCTTTGCTGAAAACCTGAATGTTGGCTTTACATATTTACAACAACAAGAGCAAACAGAATTTGTAAAAGTTTTCTTTATCACTTTCAGTTTATCAACTGAATTTCTTGAGGACAAGCAAAGGTTTAAGCTTGGGGGAGTCGATACGTCTCCGTCGTATCTACTTTTCCAAACACTTTTGCCCTTGTTTTGGACTCTAACTTGCATGATTTGAATGGAACTAACCCGGACTGACGCTGTTTTCAGCAGAATTGCCATGGTGTTATTTTTGTGCAGTAATAAAATTTCTCAGAATGACCTGAAAATCAACGGAGATTATTTTTGGAATATAAAAAAATACTGGAAGAAAGATCCACGTCAGGGGGCCCACACCCTGTCCAGGAGGGTGGGGGCGCGCCCTACCCCCTTGGGCGCGCCCCTGCCTCATGGGCCCCCTGACGCTCCATCGACCTCAACCCTGACTCCATATATTCACGTTCGGGGAGAAAAAACCAGGGAGATGGATTTATCGCATTTTATGATACGGAGCCGCCGCCAAGCCCTAAACTCTCTCAGGAGGGCTGATCTGGAGTCCGTTCGGGGCTCCGGAGAGGAGAATCCGTCGGCATCGTCATCAACCTTCCTCCATCACCAATTTTATGATGCTCATCGCCATGCGTGAGTAAGTCCATCGTAGGCTTGCTAGACAGTGATGGGTTGGATGAGATTTATCATGTAATCGAGTTAGTTTTGTTAGGGTTTGATCCCTAGTATCCACTATGTTCTGAGATTGATGTTGTTATGACTTTGTTATGCTTAATGCTTGTCACTAGGGCCCGAGTGCCATGATTTCAGATATGAACCTATTATGTTTTCATCAATATATGAGAGTTCTTGATCCTATCTTGCAAGTCTATAGTCACCTATTATGTGTTATGATCTGTTAACCCCAAGGTGATAATAATCGGGATACTTACCGGTGATGACCGTAGTTTGAGGAGTTCATGTATTCACTATGTGTTAATGCTTTGGTCCGGTACTCTATTAAAAGGAGGCCTTAATATCCCCTAGTTTCCAATAGGGCCCCGCTGCCATGGGAGGGTAGGACAAAAGATGCCATGCAAGTTCTTTTCCATAAGCACATATGACTATATTTGGAATACATGCCTACATTACATTGATGAACTGGAGCTAGTTCTTTGTCACCCTAGGTTATGACTGTTACATGATCGATTGCATCCGGCATAATTCTCCATCACCGGTCCAATGCCTACGAGCTTTTCATATATTGTTCTTCGCTTATTTACTTTTCCGCTTCTACTGTTGCAATCACTACAAAACCCCAAAATATTACTTTTGCTACCGTTACCTTTTGCCACCGTTACCACTACTATCATATTACTTTGCTACTAAACACTTTGCTGCAGATATTAAGTTTCCAGGTGTGGTTGAATTGACAACTCAGCTGCTAATACTTGAGAATATTCTTTGGCTCCCCTTGTGTCGAATCGATAAATTTGGGTTGAATACTCTACCCTTCAAAACTGTTGCGATCCCCTATACTTGTGGGTTATCATCAAGCCGGTGACAATGGTGATCATGACAGTGCATTGGAGATGGAGATCAAAGGCACAAGATGATGATGGCCATATCATATCACTTATATTGATTGCATGTGATGTTTATCCTTTATGCATCTTATTTTGCTTAGTTCGGTAGTAGCATTATAAGATGATCTATCACTAAATTTCAAGGTATAAGTGTTCTCCCTGAGTATGTACCATTGCTATAGTTCGTCGTGCCGAGACACCACGTGATGATTGGGTGTGATAAGCTCTACATTCACATACAACGGGTGCAAGCCAGTTTTGCACATGCAGAATACTCGGGTTAAACTTGACGAGCCTAGCATATGCAGATCACGTGATCACTTAGATGATTAGAGAGATGTCTATCTAAGTGGGAGTTCTTAAGTACTTTGATTAATTGAACTTTAATTTATCATGAACTTAGTACCTGATAGTATTTTGCATGTCTATGTTGTTGTAGATAGATGGCCCGTGCTGTTGTTCCGTTGAATTTTAATGTGTTGCTAGAGAAAGCTAAGTTGAAAGATGATGGTAGCAACTACAGGGACTGGGTCCGTAACTTGAGGATTATCCTCATTGCTGCACAGAAGAATTACGTCCTGGAAGCACCGCTAGGTGACAAACCCGCTGCAGGAGCAACACCAGATGTTGTGAACACCTGGCAGAGCAAAGCTGATGACTACTCGATAGTTCAGTGTGCCATGCTTTACGGCTTAGAACCAGGACTTCAACGGCGTTTTGAACGTCATGGAGCATATGATATGTTCCAGGACTTGAAGTTAATATTTCAAGAAAATGCCCGGATTGAGAGATATGAATTCTCCAATAAGTTCTACAGCTGCAAAATGGAGGATAATTGTCTGTCAGTGAACATATACTCAGAATGTCTGGGTACCACAACCACTTGACTTAGTTGGGAGTTAATCTCCCTGATAATAGTGTCATTGACAGAGTTCTTCAATCACTGCCACCAAGCTACAAGAGCTTCGTGATGAACTATAATATGCAAGGGATGGATAAGACGATTTCTGAGCTCTTCGCAATGCTAAAGGCTGCGGAGGTAGAAATCAAGAAGGAGCATCAAGTATTTATGGTCAACAAGACCACCAGTTTCAAGAAAATGGGTAAAGGGAAGAAGGGGAACTTCAAGAAGAACAGCAAGCCAGTTGCTACTCAAGTGAAGATACCCAAGTTTGGACCTAAGCCTGAGACTGAGTGCTTCTACTGCAAAGGGACTAATCACTGGAAACGGAACTGCCCCAAGTATTTGGTGGAGAAGAAGGATGGCAAAGTGAAAGGCATATTTGATATACATGTTATTGATGTGTACCTTACTAATGCTCGCAATAGTGCCTGGGTATTTGATACTGGTTCAGTTGCTAACATTTGCAACTCGAAACAGGGGCTACAGATTAAGTGAAGATTGGCTAAGGACGAGGTGACGATGCACGTGGGAAATGGTTCCAAAGTCGATGTGATCGCCGTCGGCACGCTACCTCTACATCTACCTTCGGGATTAGTTTTAGACCTAAATAATTGTTATTTGGTGCCACCATTGAGCATGAACATTGTATCTGGATCTTGTTTGATGTGAGACTGTTATTCATTTAAATCAGAGAATAATGGTTGTTCTATTTATATGAGTAATATCTTTTATGGTCATGCACCCTTGATGAGTGGTCTATTTTTACTAAATCTTGATAGTAGTGATACACATGTTCATAGTATTGAAGCCAAAAGATGCAGAGTTGATAATGATAGTGCAACTTATTTGTGGCACTGCCATTTAAGTCATATTGGTGTAAAGCGCATGAAGAAACTCCATTCTGATGGACTTCTGGAATCACTAGATTATGAATCACTTGGTACTTGCAAACCATGCCTCATGGGCAAGATGACTAAAACTCCATTCTCCGGAACAATGGAGCGAGCAACAGATTTATTGGAAATCATACATACTGATGTATGTGGTCCAATGAACATTGAAGCTCGCGGCGGATATCATTATTTTCTCACCTTCACAGATGATTTGAGCAGATATGGGTATATCTACTTAATCAAACATAAGTCTGAAACATTTGAAAAGTTCAAAGAATTTCAGAGTGAAGTGGAAAATCATCGTAACAAGAAAATCAAGTTTCTGCGATCTGATCGTGGAGGTGAATATTTGAGTTATGAGTTTGGACTTCATTTGAAACAATGCGGAATAGTTTCGCAACTCACGCCACCTGGAACACCACAACGTAATGGTGTGTCCGAACATCGTAACCGCACTTTATTAGATATGGTGCGATCTATGATGTCTCTTGAATGTCTCCGTCGTATCTATAATTTTTGATTGTTCCATGCCAATATTCTACAACTTCCATATACTTTTTGGCAACTTTTTAGACTGTTTTTGGTACTAACATATTGATCCAGTGCCCAGTGCCAGTTCCTGTCTGTTGCATGTTTTTGGTTTCGCAGAATATCCATATCAAACGGAATCCAAACCGAATAAAAACGGACGGAGAATTATTTTGGAATATTTGTGATTTTTGGGAAGAAAATCAACGCGAGACGGTGCCCGAGGTGGCCACGAGGGTGGGGCCCACGGCCACTACAGGCAGGCGCGCCCCCCACCCTCGTGGGCCCCTCGTAAGGCGGTTGATGCTCTACTTTGGCCGCAAGAAAGCTAATATTTGGAAAAAGATCTGGGCGAAGGTTTTAACCCAATCGTAGTTACGGATCTCCATGTATATACGAAACGGTGAAAGGGCACCAGAACAGAATGCAGAAACAGAGAGACAGAGAGACAGATCCAATCTTGGAGCGGCTCTTGCCCCTCCCATGCCATGGAGGCCAAGGACCGGAGGGGAAACCCTTCTCCCATCTAGGGAGGAGGTCAAGGAAGAAGAAGACGAAGGGCCCCCCTCTCCCCTTCTCTTCCGGTGGCGCCGGACGCTGCCGTGGCCATCATCATTATCACCGCGATCTACACCAACACCTCCGCCATCTTCACCAAAATCTTCATCACCTTCCCCCCTCTATCTACAGCGGCCCACTCTCCCGCAACCCGCTGTACCCTCTACTTCAACATGGTGCTTTATGCTTCATATTATTATCCAATGATGTGTTGCCATCCTATGATGTCTGAGTAGATTTTTCGTTGTCCTATCGGTAATTGATGAATTGCTATGATTGATTTAATTTGCTTGTGGTTATGTTGTTGTCCTTTGGTGCCCATCATATGAGCGCGCGCGTGGATCACGCCATAGGGTTAGTTGTATGTTGATAGGACTATGTATTGGAGGGCAAGAGTGACAGAAGCTTCAACCTAGCATAGAAATTGATGCATAGGGGATTGAAGGGGGACCAATATATCTTAATGCTATGGTTGGGTTTTACCTTAATCAACATTAGTAGTTGCGGATGCTTGCTAATAGTTCGAATCATAAGCGCATAGAATTCCAAGTCAGGGATGACATGCTAGCAGTGGCCTCTCCCACATAATACTTGCTATCGGTCTAGTAAAGTAGTCAATTGCTTAGGGACAATTTCGCAACTCCTATCACCACTTTTCCACATTCTCTATATTTACTTTATTGCTTCTTTACTTAAACAGCCCCTACTTTTTATTTACGTAATCTTTATTATCTTGCAAACCTATCCAACAACACCTACAAAGTACTTCTAGTTTCATAATTCTTCTAGGTAAAGCGAACATCAAGCGTGCGTAGAGTTGTATCGGAGGTCGATAGAACTTGAGGGAATATTTGTTTTCCCTTTAGCTCCTCGTTGGGTTCGACACTCTTACTTATCGAAAACTGTTGTGATCCCCTATACTTGTGGGTTATCAAGATCTCTCACTGATTTACCACTATTGTTTTAGGGTTATGCTCTAGAGACGGCTGCATTCACGTTAAATAGGGAACCATCTAAATCCGTTGAGACGACACCTTATGAACTGTGGTTTGGCAAGAAACCCAAGTTGTCGTTTCTTAAAGTTTGGGGCTGCGATGCTTATGTGAAAAAGCTTCAACCTGATAAGCTTGAACCCAAATCGGAGAAATATGTCTTCATAGGATACCCAAAGGAGACTGTTGGGTACACCTTCTATCACAGATACGAAGGCAAGATATTCGTTGCTAAGAATCGATCCTTTCTAGAGAAGGAGTTTCTCTCGAAAGAAGTGAGTGGGAGGAAAGTAGAACTTGACGAGGTAATTGTACCTTCTCCCTTATTGGAAAGTGGTTCATCACTGAAAGCAGTTCCAGTGATTCCTACACCAGTAAGTGAGGAAGCTAATGATGATGATCATGAAACTTCTGATCAAGTTACTACCGAACCTCGTAGGTCAACCAGAGTAAGATCCGCACCAGAGTGGTTGGCAATCCTGTTCAGGAAGTCATGTTACTTGACCATGACGAACCTACGAACTATGAGGAAGCGATGATGAGCCCAGATCCGCAAAATGGCTTGAGGCCATGACATCTGAGACGAGATCCATGTATGAGAACAAAGTGTGGACTTTGGTTGACTTGCCCGATGATCGGCGGGCCATAGAGAATAAATGGATCTTCAAGAAGAAGACTGGCGCTGACGGTAATATTGCTGTCTACAAAGCTCAACTTGTTGCAAAAGGTTTTCGACAAGTTCAAGGGAATTGACTACGATGAGACTTTCTCACCCGTAGAGATACTTAAGTCCGTCAGAATCATGTTAGTAATTGCTGCATTTTATGATTATGAAATTTGGCAGATGTCAAAACTGCATTCCTTAATGGATATCTTAAAGAAGAGTTGTATATGATGCAACCAGAAGGTTTTGTCGATCCAAAAGGTGCTAACAAAGTGTGCAAGCTCCAGCGATCCATTTATGGACTAGTGCAAGCCTCTCGGAGTTAGAATATACGCTTTGATAGTGTGATCAAAGCATATGGTTTTATATAGACTTTTGGAGAAGCCTGTATTTACATGAAACTGAGTGGGAGCTTTGTAGCATTTCTGATATTATATGTAGATGACATATTGTTGATCAGAAATGATACTGAATTTCTGAATAGCATAAAAGGATACTTGAATAAGAATTTTTCAATGAAAGACCTCGGTGAAGCTGCTTATATATTGGGCATCAAGATCTATAGAGATAGATCAAGATGCTTAATTGGACTTCACAAAGTACATACCTTGATAAAGCTTTGAAGAAGTTCAAAATGGATCGGGCAAAGAAAGGGTTCTTGCATGTGTTACAAGGTGTGAAGTTGAGTCAGACTCAATGCCCGAACACTGCAGAAGATAGAGATAAAATGAAAGGTATTCCCTATGCTTCAGCCATAGGCTCTATCATGTATGCAATGCTGTGTACCAGACCTGATGTGTGCCTTGCTATCTACTACCTCTTGAGCACTGCGTTGGTTTTCCCTTGAAGAGGAAAGGGTGATGCAGCAAAGTAGCGTAAGTATTTCCCTCAGTTTTTGAGAACTAAGGTATCAATCCAGTAGGAGGCCACACGCAAGTCCCTTGTACCTACACAAACAAATAAGAACCTCGCAACCAACGCGATAAAGGGGTTGTCAATCCCTTCATGGTCACTTACGAGAGTGAGACCCGATAGAGATAATAATGATAAGAAAAATATTTTTAGTATTTTTATGATATAGATTGAAAGTAAAGATTGTAAAATAAAATAGATTGGAAACTTCAAGAGTGACAGAAGCTTCAACCTAGCATAGAAATTGATGCATACAGGTTGAAGGGGGACCAAAATATCTTAATGCTATGGTTGGGTTTTACCTTAATGAACATTAGTAGTTGCAGATGCTTGCTAATAATTCCAATCATAAGCGCATAGAATTTCAAGTCAGGGATGACATGCTAGCAGTGGCCTCTCCCACATAATACTTGCTATCGGTCTAGTAAAGTAGTCAATGCTTAGGGACAATTTCGCAACTCCTATCACCACTTTTCCACATTTGCTATATTTACTTTATTGCTTCTTTACTTAAACAGCCCCTACTTTTTATTTACGTAATATTTATTATCTTGCAAACCTATCCAACAACACCTACAAAGTACTTCTAGTTTCATAATTGTTCTAAGTAAAGCAAACATCAAGCGTGCGTAGAGTTGTATCGGAGGTCGATATAACTTGAGGGAATATTTGTTCTGCCTTTAGCTCCTCGTTGGGTTCGACACTCTTACTTATCGAAAACTGTTGCGATCCCCTATACTTGTGGGTTATCAAGACCTTTTTCTGGCGCCGTTGCCTGGGAGCAATAACGTGGGGTGAATATTCTCGTGTGTGCTTGTTTGGTTTATCACTAAGTAATTTTTATTTGCTGTTCTTAGTTGTTCTTTATCTTTAGTTATGGATATGGAACACGAAATACCAAAAAAATAGGTGTACTTTCTGCTCATGGAGATGGGGAACCTCCTAAAACCCTCGATGCTGGTTATGTGAAAGATATTATGTACTACTTTAATAATCCTGAGAAAACCCCATTCAATTATGTAATGGGGGTAACGTTGGATCAACGTGAATACTTTAGGGATTACCGCTTGACACAAAAAGGGAAACTATTATGGGATCAAATTCATATATTGAATTGGTATGCTAGGCAACTATGCTTGAGATATGATTATACTTGTTGCTCTAGGATGAAGGCTCCACACCTTCCCTTTTTATGCGAATTTAATGATAATAAAACCTTAGCTTCTTATGCTAATGGTATATATGATTACTATGATGTGGAACAAATAGAAGAATTTGTTGCTTTTATGGGTGCTTATGAAATTGAATCTATGTTTAAAGAGTTTGAAGATCTTGATGATTCGGTTTATAGACCTGAAAATTTAGATATCCTTAAATATTGCTATGAGAATTATGAATACAATTCTGATGTTAATGCACTTATTGAGAAAGTCTCTGTGGTCCAAGAAGAGACTAATATTTTACAGGAATCTACGGAAGAAGAAGTTGATGAAACTGTGAGCTCATTGGACGAAAAATATGAGGAGGAGAGCGAAGAACAAAAGGAGGAAGAGCGGATTGATCACCCATGACCACCTTATAATGAGAGTAAATCTTCAACTCATACATTTTTTAATTCCCCTTCATGCTTACCGAAGGATGAATGCTATGATAATTGCTATGATCTTGTTGATTCTTTTGAAATATCCCTTTTTGATGATGCTTGCTATGCTTGTGGCCAAGATGCCAATATGAATTATGCTTATGGAGATGAACTTGCTATAGTTCCTTATGTTAAACATGAAATTGTTGCTATTGCACCCACACATGATAGTCCTATTATCTTTTTGAATTCTCCCAACTACACTATATCGGAGAAGTTTACCCTTATTAAGGATTATATTGATGGGTTGCCTTATACCGATGCACATGATGATTTTGATGAATATAATATGCATGTGCTTGCTTCTCCTACTTGCAATTATTATGAGAGAGGAACTATATCTCCACCTCTCTATGTTTCCCACATGATAAAATTGCAAGAAACTGTTCATACTATGCATTGGCCTTTAATTTGTGTGCATGAATTGTTCTTTCATGACATGCCGATGCATAGGAAGAGAGTTAGACTTCGTTGTTGCATGATATATGTTACTTTGTGCTCACTACTAAATTATAAATCATTGTTAATTAAAATTGGCTTTGATATACCTTGGGATCCGGGTGGATTCACTACTGGAGCACTATATGCCTAGCTTAATGGCTTCAAAGAAAGCGTTGCCAGGGAGACAACCCGAAAGTTTTAGAGAGACATTTATTTCTGTTGAGTGCTTTCATATAGTTTAAAAGCAACAAAAATAAAGAGGGGAACCCAAAACTGTTTCAAAAAGGAAAGTGAAAGTGAGAAAGACAAGCAGTGTTGAAGTGGGAGAGCTCCTTGAACTTTGTTCATGCTCACGGCAACTTTGTGAATCTTGATTACAGAAACTTTTCAACAAAAATAATTATCCCCTTGTACAATTCCATTGTATTATTAAAATAATGTGACAAGGTTTGCCTTTAGGATGTTTACATTTGCTTGATGGTTTGTACGGTGCAGGACAGAAACTTTGGCTGTAGTGTGCGATTTTACATTTTTAGCTGGAATGTTAAATGGTTCTGATTCTTTCTGCGCTGTCTTTCTATACAAATTTTTTATTTTTCCTAATTTTGGTAGAATGTTTCAAGTATCAGAAGTATGGTGAATGTTCAGATTTCTACAGACTGTTCTGTTTTTGACAGATTCTGTTTTTGATGCATAGTTTGCTTGTTTTGATGAAATTATCAATTTATATCAGTGGATTAAGCCATGGAAAAGTTATATTACAGTAGAAACAATGCAAAAAAATATTAATTGTTTTGCAACAGTACTTAGAGTAGTGATTTGCTTTATTATACTAACGGATCTTATTGAGTTTTCTGTTCAAGTTTTGTGTGGATGAAGTGTTCGATGATCGAGAAGGTCTCGATGTGAGAAGAAGGAAGAGAGGCAAGAGCTCAAGCTTGGGGATGACCGAGGCACCCCAAGTAAATATTCAAGGAGACTCAAGCGTCTAAGCTTGGGGATGCCCCGGAAGGCATCCCCTCTTTCTTCAACAAGTATCGGTATGTTTTCGGATTCGTTTCGTTCGTGCGATATGTGCAATCTTGGAGCGTCTTTTGCATTTAGTTTTCATTTTTCTTTTATGCACCATGCTGGTATGAGATAGTCCTTGGTTTATTTATAGAATGCTCTATGCATTTCACTTATATCTTTTGAGTATGGCTTTATAGAATGCTTCATGTGCTTCACTTATATCATTTGAAGTTTGGATTGCCCGTTTCTCTTTAAATAGAAAACTGCCATTTGTAGAATGCTCTTTTGCTTCACTTATATTTGTTAGAGCGTGGGCATATCTTTTGTAGAAAGAATTAAACTCTCTTGCTTCACTTATATCTATTTAGAGAGATGACAGGAATTGGTCATTCACATGGTTAGTCATAAAATCCTACATAAAACTTGTAGATCACGAAATATGATATGTTTGATTCCTTGCAATAGTTTTGCGATATAAAGATGGTGATATTAGAGTCATGCTAGTGGGTAGTTGTGGATTATTAGAAATACTTGTGTTGAGGTTTGTGATTCCCGTAGCATGCATGTATGGTGAACCGTTATGTAACGAAGTCGGAGCATGATTTATTTATTGATTGTCTTCCTTATGAGTGGCGGTCGAGGACGAGCGATGGTCTTTTCCTACCAATCTATCCCCCTAGGATCATGCGCGTAGTACTTTGTTTCGATAACTAATAGATTTTTGCAATAAGTATGCGAGTTCTTTATGACTAATGTTGAGTCCATGGATTATACACACTCTCACCCTTCCACCATTGCTAGCCTCTCTAGTACCGCGCAACTTCCGCCGGTACCATAAACCCACCATATACCTTCCTCACAACAGCCACCATACCTACCTATCATGGCATTTCCATAGCCATTCCGAGATATATTGCCATGCAACTTCCATCATCATCATATACATGACTTGAGCATTCATTGTCATATTGCTTTGCATGATCGTAAGATAGCTAGCATGATGTTTTTATGGATTGTCCATTTTTTGATGTCATTGCTACGCTAGATCATTGCACATCCTGGTACACTGCCGGAGGCATTCATATAGAGTCATATCTTTGTTCTAGATATCGAGTTGTAATATTGAGTTGTAAGTAAATAAAAGTGTGATGATCATCATTATTAGAGCATTGCCCCAGTGAGGAAAGGATGATGGAGACTATGATTCCCCCACAAGTTGGGATGAGACTCCGGACGAAAAAAATAATAAAAAAAGAGAACGGCCAAAAAAAAGAAGGCCCAAAAAAGAAAAAGAAAAGAAAAAAATGAGAGAAAGAGAGAGAAGGGGCAATGCTACTATCCTTTTTCCAAACTTGTGCGTCAAAATAGCACCTTGTTCTTCATAAAGAGAGACTCTTGAGTTATCACTTTCATATACTAGTGGGAATTTTCATTATAGAACTTGGCTTGTATATTCCGATGATGGGCTTCCTCAAATGCCCGAGGTCTTCATGAGCAAGCAAGTTGGATGCACACCCACTTAGTTTTCAGTCTGAGCTTTCATACACTTATAGCTCTTAGTGCATCCGTTGCATGGCAATCCCTACTCACTCACATTGATATCTATTTATGGGCATCTCCATAGCCCGTTGATACACCTAGTTGATGTGAGACTATCTTCTCCTTTTTGTCTTCTCCCCAACCACCATTCTATTCCACCTATAGTGCTATGTCCATGGCTCACGCTCATCTATTGCGTGAAAGTTGAAAAGGTTTGAGAACATGAAAAGTATGAAACAATTGCTTGGCTTGTCATCGGGGTTGTGCATGATGTGAATATTTTGTGTGGTGAAGATGGAGCATAGCCAGACTATATGATTTTGTAGGGATAACTTTATTTGGCCATGTTATTTTGAAAAGACATGATTTCTTTATTAGTGGGCTTGAAGTATTATTATTTTTGTGTCAAATGATAGACTATTGCTTTGAATCACTCGTGTCTTAATATTCATGCCATGATTATCTGTGATCAAGATTATGCTAGGTAGCATTCCACATCAAAAATTATTTTTTTATCATTTACCTACTCGAGGACGAGAAGGAATTAAGCTTGGGGATGCTGATACATCTCCGTCGTATCTATAATTTTTTATTTTTCCATGCCAATATTCTACAACTTCCATATACTTTTTGGCAACTTTTTATACTATTTTTGGTACTAACATATTGATCCAGTGCCCAGTGCCAGTTCCTGTCTGTTGCATGTTTTTGGTTTCACAAAATATCCATATCAAAAGGAATCCAAACGGCATAAAAACGGATGGAGAATTATTTTGGAATATTTGTGATTTTTGGGAAGAAAATCAACACGAGACGGTGCCCGAGGTGGCCACGAGGGTGGGGCCCACGGCCACTACAAGCAGGCGCGCCCCCACCCTCATGGTGTGACGCCCGGGTAATCATGCTACAGTAATTCCACGCTAATGATGCCATGTCACCTCGGTTACTGTTATTAATCTCGCGATGGTTCAAAAACGGTTCGAATTCAAATTTAAAATCAAGTCAAACAATTAAAGTTTTCAAATATTAAAACTAAAATGTTCGGAGTGGACCAAATATTGCATAGGTAATTATGGTGGAGAAAGCACACCTTTATAAAATGTTTAAACACTCTAAAATGAACAAAATAGTAGCAATAATAATTATTTAAATGATTTCAAAATGTTAAACAATTTCAAAACTATTTTGTTTTGGTGCTAAGTGGTTTGTGGATGTGGCTTAGTTTGCAACCTCTATTTTGGTGCCACTGTAGTATTTTACTAAAATGAGAAATAAAAGAAAACACAAAAACAGAAAATAAACAAAAGAAAAAGAAAATACACAACCCCCCCCCACCCTGGGCCAACCGGCCCAGCTAGCCAACCGGCCGACCCAGCCAGCCCTCCTCTCTGGCCTACAAGGCCACCTCCCCGAACCCTAACCCCCACCCGATCCCCACTCCCCCCCACTCGCCCCACCCCGCTCGCCCCCCTCGCTCCCTCCCCGATCTGGATCGGGGAAGCGAACCCACGACCGCGCCGAGCCCAACGCGCCCCCGCCGCTCGACGATGACGCCGGAGCCGTCCCTCGCCACAGCCGCTCGACTCCCCGTCGCGCGGCCGTCCTCGTCCTCCCCCCCGAACGGCCTCCACGAGCCCGCGCCGCCGCCTGGACCTCGCCGCCTCGACCCCCCCCCCCCCGACGCCACCGTCGCCTTCCTCCTCGCCGGCGCCGTCGTCACCGGACCACCTCGACCCCACGGCCGAGACCCTACGCCCCGCCGTGAGCTCCGGCCCCCTCCCTCTCTCCCCTGGTTCTCTGACCGCGGCCTCGCGTGGCCCCGCTGCTCGCCTCGCCGCCGTTCAGTGCCCGCGCGGCCTCTGCCCCGCGACACTGCGCTCCCCCTGCTCGCTACCGCTGCCTCTGTCGCTCCTCTGCTGCTGCTCGCCCGCGCCCCGCCGTGGCCACGCACCGCTGCTGCCGCTGCGCCTCCCTAGCGCTCGCCGCGCCTGCGGTGGCCCTTGCGGCCCCGCCTCTCCGCCGGCCAGCACTGCACCTGGCCTCGCCCCTGCTTCCCCTTGCCGGTGCCGTGCCGCCGCTCCGGTGGCCATCGCCGACCACGGCCTTGCCCGCGCCCCGTTCGGGCGAGCGCCCGCACCCGCTCGCCCGCGCCCTCTAGGCCCCGATGGGCCACAGACATGGGGGGCCCACCCTGAGAACGTTTTACAAAAAAAAGAATTAAAAAATAAATAATAAGTAAAAATAAATAAATAAATAGGTAATAATTAATTAACTAATTAATTAATTAATTAATTAAGTTAATCAATCATGTTTAATTAATCTAATTAACTAGTTAGTTTAATTAAATAGTAATTAGATTAGTTAAACCCTAATTAGAGTAAACAGAGTATGACATGCGGGACCCACACGTCAGATTGACTCAGTCAACTCCCTGTTGACTGCTGATGTCATGCTGACGTCAGCGTGCACTGTTCTGGATAATGTTGGATTTAAATAATTAAATAAATCCTAAAAATGAATTAAATCTTTTAAAATTAATATAAAATAAACCGTAGCTCGGATGGAAAAACTTTGTACATGAAAGTTGCTCAGAACGACGAGACGAACCCGGATACGCAGCCCGTTCGTCCGCCACGCATCCCTAACCTATCAAACTCGCAACTTTCCCCCTCTGGCTACTCTGCCCGAAAACGCGAAACACCAGGGATTCTTTCCCGGATGTTTCCCCCCTTCACCGGTATCACCTCGTACCACATCAGGTCACCCCTAGCACAACGTAATGCAGCATCTTGCTTTTTGTTACATTGATTGCTCTGTTATTTATTGTGTCCCCCCTCCATTACTTCTTTCCGATAGACCCCGAGACTGCCGGAGACCCCCAGTACGACTACGGTGTTGATGACCCCTCTCTCTTGCCAGAGCAACCAGGCAAGCCCCCCCCTTTGATCACCAGATATCGCCTACTCTTCTCTATACTGCTTGCATTAGAGTAGTGTAGCATGTTACTGCTTCCCGTTAATCCTATACTGATGCATAGCCTGTCCTTGCTACTACTGTTGTTACCTTTACCTGCAATCCTAATGCTTAGTATAGGATGCTAGTTTATCATCAGTGGCCCTACATCCTTGTCCGTCTGCCATGCTATACTATCGGGCCGTGATCACT
Organism: Triticum urartu; assembly: GCF_056163025.1. NCBI lineage: Eukaryota > Viridiplantae > Streptophyta > Magnoliopsida > Poales > Poaceae > Triticum > Triticum urartu. The sequence goes on from NC_141873.1 coordinate 259,907,253, forward strand.
CGGGAGTTGATCACGGGTATATGCTATATACTTTATACATGATACATGTGGTGACTAAAGACGGGTCGGCTTGAGGAGCACCCGCGAGTGGATCTTTGAGGCGGAGCGACAGGGCAGGTTCCGACCACCTAGGAGAGAGGTGGGCCTGGCCCTGGTCGACGTTCGCGGATACTTAACACGCTTAACGAGATCTAGATATTTAATCTGAGTCTGGCCATTTGGTCTATACGCACTAACCATCTACGCAGGAGTAGTTATGGGTATCCCGGCGTCGTGGTATCAGCCAAAGCCTTCGTGACGTCAGCGACTGAGTGGCGCGCGCCGGATTGGACTGGAACGCCACTAGGCTAGGTCTGCTTTCGGCCGCGTACGCAACGTGCAGGTGTGCTAAGGGCGATGGGCCCAGACCCCTGTGCGCATAGGTTTAGACCGGCGTGCTGACCTCTCTGTTGTGCCTAGGTGGGGCTGCGACGTGTTGATCTTCCGAGGCCGGGCATGACCCAGGAAAGTGTGTCCGGCCAAATGGGATCGAGCGTGTTGGGGAATGTGGTGCACCCCTGCAGGGAAGTTAATCTATTCGAATAGCTGTGATCTTCGGTAACAGGACGACTTGGAGTTGTACCTTGACCTTATGACAACTAGAACCAGATACTTAATAAAACACACCCTTCCAAGTGCCAGATACAACCGGTGGTCGCTCTCTCACAGGGCGACGAGGGGAGGATCATCGGTTAGGATTATGCTATGTGATGATATTTGGAGGACTTCCGTCTACCTCTTCTACATGCTGCAAGATGGAGGTTACCAGAAGCGTAGTCTTCGAAAGGACTAGCTATCCCCCTTTATTCCGGCTTTCTGCAGTTCAGTCCACATATGATACCTTTATTCCATTTGATACCAATGCATACATATGTAGTATAGCTCCTTGCTTGCGAGTACTTTGGATGAGTACTCATGGTTGCTTTCTCCCTCTTTTCCCCCTATCCCTTCTACCTGGTTGTCGCAACCAGATGTTGGAGCCCAGGAGCCAGACGCCACCTTCGACGACGACTCCTACTACACCGGAGGTGCCTACTACTACGTGATGCCCGCTGATGACGACCAGGAGTAGTTAGGAGGATCCCAGGCAGGAGGCCTGCGCCTCTTTCGATCTGTATCCCAGTTTGTGCTAGCCTTCTTAAGGCAAACTTGTTTAACTTATGTCTGTACTCAGATTTTGTTGCTTCCGCTGACTCGTCTATGATCGAGCTCTTGTATTCCAGCCCTCGAGGCCCCTGGCTTGTAATATGATGCTTGTATGACTTATTTTATTTGTAGAGTTGTGTTGTGATATCTTCCCGTGAGTCCCTGATCTTGATCGTACACGTTTGCATGTATGATTAGTGTACGATTGAATCGGGGGCGTCACACATGGCCCCCTCGTAAGGCGGTTGATGCTCTACTTTCGCCGCAAGAAAGCTATTTTTTGGAAAAAGATCTGGGTGAAGGTTTCAACCTAATCGGAGTTATGGATCTCCATATATATATACGAAACGGTGAAAGGGCACCAGAACATAACGCAGAAACAGAGAGAGACAGAGAGACAAATCCAATCTCGGAGGGGCTCTCGCCCCTCCCATGCCATGGAGGCCAAGGACCAGAGGGGAAACCCTTCTCCCATCTAGGGAGGAGGTCAAGGAAGAAGAAGACGAAGGGCCCCCCTCTCCCCTTCTCTTCCGGTGGCGCCGGAACGCTGCCGTGGCCATCATCATCACCGCGATCTACACCAACACCTCTGCCATCTTCACCAACATCTTCATCACCTTCCCCCCTCTATCTACAGCGGTCCACTCTCCCGCAACCCGTTGTACCCTCTACTTGAACATGGTGCTTTATGCTTCATATTATTATCCAATGATGTGTTGCCATCCTATGATGTTTGAGTAGATTTTTCGTTGTTCTATCGGTAATTGATGAATTGCTATGATTGATTTAATTTGCTTGTGGTTATGTTGCTGTCCTTTGGTGCCCATCATATGAGCGCGCGCGTGTATCACACCATAGGGTTAGTTGTATGTTGATAGGACTATGTATTGGAGGGCAAGAGTGACAGAAGCTTCAACCTAGCATAGAAATTGATGCATACAGGATTGAAGGGGGGCCAATATATCTTAATGCTATGGTTGTGTTTTACCTTAATGAACATTAGTAGTTGCGGATGCTTGCTAATAGTTCCAATCATAAGAGCATAGAATTCCAAGTCAGGGATGACATGCTAGCAGTGGCCTCTCCCACATAATACTTGCTATCGGTCTAGTAAAGTAGTCAATTGCTTAGGGACAATTTCGCAACTCCTATCACCACTTTTCCACATTCGCTATATTTACTTTATTGCTTCTTTACTTAAAAAGCCCCTACTTTTTATTTACGTAATCTTTATTATCTTGCAAACCTATCCAACAACACCTACAAAGTACTTCTAGTTTCATAATTGTTCTAGGTAAAGCGAACATCAAGCGTGTGTAGAGTTGTATCGGAGGTCGATAGAACTTGAGGGAATATTTGTTCTACCTTTAGCTCCTCGTTGGGTTCGACACTCTTACTTATCGAAAACAGTTGTGATCCCCTATACTTGTGGGTTATCAAGATCTCTCACTGATTTACCGCTATCGTTTTGGGGTTATGCTTTAGAAACGGCTGCATTCACGTTAAATAGGGCACCATCTAAATCCGTTGAGACGACACCTTATGAACTGTGGTTTGGCAAGAAACCCAAGTTGTCTTTTCTTAAAGTTTGGGGCTGTGATGCTTATGTGAAAAAGCTTCAACCTGATAAGCTTGAACCCAAATCGGAGAAATATGTCTTCATAGGATACCCAAAGGAGACTGTTGGGTACACCTTCTATCACAGATCTGAAGGCAATATATTTGTTGCTAAGAATGGATCCTTTCTAGAGAAGGAGTTTCTCTCGAAAGAAGTGAGTGGGAGGAAAGTAGAACTTGACGAGGTAATTGTACCTTCTCCCTTATTGGAAAGTGGTTTATCACTGAAAGCAGTTCCAGTGATTCCTACACGAGTAAGTGAGGAAGCTAATGATGATGATCATGAAACTTCTGATCAAGTTACTACCGAACCTCGTAGGTCAACCAGAGTAAGATCCGCACCATAGTGGTACGTCAATCCTGTTCTGGAAGTCATGTTACTTGACGATGACGAACCTACGAACTATGAGGAAGCGATGATGAGCCTAGATTCCGCAAAATGGCTTGAGGCCATGAAATCTGAGACGAGATCCATGTATGAGAACAAAGTGTGGACTTTGGTTGACTTGCCCGATGATCGGCGGGCCATAGAGAATAAATGGATCTTCAAGAATAAGACTGACGATGACGGTAATATTACTGTCTAGAAAGCTCGACTTGTTGCAAAAGGTTTTCAACAAGTTCAAGGAGTTGACCACGATGAGACTTTCTCACCCGTAGCGATACTTAAGTCCGTCTAAATCATGTTATCAATTGCTGCATTTTATGATTATGAAATTTGGCAAATGGATGTCAAAACTGCATACCTTAATGGATATCTTAAAGAAGAGTTGTATATGATGCAACCAGAAGGTTTTGTTGATCCAAAAGTTGCTAACAAAGTGTGCAAGCTCCAGCGATCCATTTATGGATTGGCGCAAGCCTCTCAGAGTTGGAATATATGCTTTGATAGTGTGATCAAAGCATATGGTTTTATATAAAATTTTGGAGAAGCCTGTATTTACAAGAAACTGGGTGGGAGCTTTGTAGCATTTCTGATATTATATGTAGATGACATACTGTTGATCGGAAATGATACTGAATTTTTGAATAGCATGAAAGGATACTTGAATAAGAATTTTTTCAATGAAAGACCTCGGTGAAGCTGCTTATATATTGGGCATCAAGATCTATAGAGACAGATCAAGACGCTTAATTGGACTTTCATAAAGCACATACCTTGATAAAGTTTTGAACAAGTTCAAAATGGATCAGGCAAAGAAAGGGTTCTTGCATGTGTTACAAGGTGTGAAGTTGAGTCAGACTCAATGCCCAACCACTACAGAAGATAGAGACAAAATGAAAGGTGTTCCCTATGCTTCAGCCATAGGCTCTCTCATGTATGCAATGTTGTGTACTAGACCTGATGTGTGCCTTGCTATCTACTACCTCTTGAGCACTGCATTGGTTTTCCCTTGAAGAGGAAAGGGTGATGCAGCAAAGTAGCATAAGTATTTCCCTCAGTTTTTGAGAACCAAGGTATCAATCTAGTAGGAGGCCACACGCAAGTCCCTTGTACCTACACAAACAAATAAGAACCTCACAACCAATGTGATAAAGGGGTTGTCAATCCCTTCACGGTCACTTATGAGAGTGAGATCTGATAGAGATAATAATGATAAGATAAATATTTTTAGTATTTTTATGATATAGATTGAAAGTAAATATTGCAAAATAAAATAGATTGGAAACTTATATGATGGAGAATAGACCCGGGGGCCATAGGTTTCACTAGTGTCTTCTCTCAAGATAGAATAAGTATTACAGTGGGTGAACGAATTACTGTCGAGCAATTGATAGAAAAGCGAATAATTATGAGAATATCTTGGCATGATCATGTATATAGGCATCACGTCCGCGACAAGTAGACCGACTCCTGCCTGCATCTACTACTATTACTCCACACATTGACCACTATCCAGTATGCATCTAGAGTATTAAGTTCATAAGAACAGAGTAACGCCTTAGGTAAGATGACATGATGTAGAGGGATAAACTCAAGCAATATGATATAAACCCCATGCTTTTATCCTCGATGGCAACAATACAATACGTGTCGTTTCCCTTTCTATCACTGGGATCGAGCACCGCAAGATTGAACCCAAAGCTAAGCACTTCTCCCATTGCAAGAAAGATCAATCTAGTAGGCCAAACCAAACTGATAATGCGAAGAGGCTTACAAAGATAACCAATCATGCATAAAAGATTTCAGAGAAGAATCAAATATTGTTCATAGATAGACTTGATCATAAACCCACAATTCATCGGATCTCTACAAACACACCACAAAAAGAGTTACATCGAATAGATCTCCATGAAGATCGAGGAGAATTTTGTATTGAGATTCAAAGAGATAGAAGAAGCCATCTAGCTACTAACTATGGACCCGAAGGTCTGAAGTAAACTACTCACACATCACCAGAAGGGCCATAGAGTTGATGTAGAGGCCCTTCGTGATCAATGCCCCCTCCGGCGGAGCTCCGGAAAAGGCCCCAAGATGGGATCTCTTGGGTACAAAAGGTTGCGGTGGTGGAAATAGGGTTTCGTGGTGCCCTTGGATGTTTTCGGGGTATGTGAACATATATAGGAGGAAGAAGTAGGTCGGTTGAGCCACGAGGGGCCCAAGAGGGGGGAGGGCGCTGTAACGCCCTCGATGCGGCTATATCTCCTACGTGTCGAAGCACGAATTAGAGACATAACCGTATTGAAAGCAATGTCGCAAGTAAGGTAATCTTCACAACAACCCATGTAAATAGATAATAAGGGGAAAGGTACATAGTTGGCTTACACTCGCCACGTCACACAAAGTACATAAATAGAATTACATCAACCAATACAATCATGGTCCGACTATGGTACCAAAATAAAAGATCAACCCCAACATGCGACATGGTCCCGATCGCCCCAACTGGGCACCACTACTGATCATCAGGGAAAGACACATAGTAACGGTGTGAGTCTTCGTCGAACTCCCACTTGAGCTCAAGCGCATCATCTGGAACAGAGTCATCGGTCCCTGCATCTGGTTTGGAAGTAATCTATGAGCCACGGGGACTCAGCAATCTCGCACCCTCGCGATCAAGACTATTTCAGCTTATAGGTAAGACAATGTAATATGTGGAGCTGCAGCAAGCGACTAGCATATTTGGTGGCTAACCTGTTCGCAAAAGAGAGCGAGAAGAGAAGGCAAAGCACGAACGAAGAACTAAAGAACAACCTACGGCAAACATTACTCCAACACCGTGTTCACTTCTCGGACTCCGCCGAGAAGAGACCATCACGGTAACACATGCAGTTGATTCATTTTAATTAAATTAAGGTTCATGTTATCTACAACCGGACATTAACAAATTCCCATCTTCCCATAACCGCGGGCACGGCTTTCGAAAGTTCAAATCCCTGCAGGGGAGTCCCAACTTAGCCCATGACAAGCTCTCACGGTCAATGAAGGATATACCTTCTCCCGAGACATTTCGATCAGACTCGTTATCCTGGTTCTACAAGACAACTTCGACAAGTTAAAACAAATCCAGCAACACCACCCGAATGTGCCGACAAATCCCGATAGGAGCTGCACATATCTCGTTCTCAGGGCACACTCAGATGAGCGCTCCATACAACTAAAACCAAACCTCGAGTTTCCCCGAGGGGGCGCTGCACAGGACTCTAGTTTGGACCAACACTCAGAGGAGCATTGGCCCGGGGGGTTTAAATAAAGATGACCCTCGGGCTCCGGAAACCCAAGGGAAAAAGAGGCTTGATGGAAAATGGTAAAACCAAGGTTGGGCATTGCTGGAGGAGTTTTATTCAAGGCAATTTGTCAAGGGGTTCCCATTATCACCCAACCGCGTAAGGAACGCAAAATCCGGGAACATAACACCGATATGACAGAAACTAGGGTGGCAAGAGTGGAACAAAACACTAGGAAAAAGGCCGAGCCTTCCACCATTTACCAAGTATATAGATGCATTAAGATAACAAGATAATATAATGATATCCCAACAATAAACAATGTTCCAACAAGGAACAATCTCCAATCTTCACCTGCAACTAGCAACGCTATAAGAGGGGCTGAGCAAAGTGGTAACATAGCCAATCAACGGTTTGCTAGGACATGGTGAGTTGGAGGTTTGACATGGCAATTTTGGAGGCATGATAATCAAGTGGTAGGCATAGCAAAAGAGCGAGCATCTAGCAAAGCAAAGATAGAAGTGATTTCGAGGGTATGATCATCTTGCCTGCAAAGTTGTCAGAGTTGACTTGGTCCTCATAAGCAAACTCAATGGGCTCCTCGTTAGTGAACTCGTCTCCCGGCTCTACCCAAAAAATACAAACAAGCAAAAGGAACACAATCAACCACGTGCAAAGCTCAAACAACATGATGCAAACATGGTTTGCTATGCGGGATGCGATATGTGATGCATATGCAAGATTTGACAAGGGATGATTGAACCTGGCCTCAACTTGGAAATCCAAGTGTTCCACTGGAAAGGTGAGGTGATTTCGGTTGAAATCGATATAAAGAACACCAGAATCGGATGCACGGTTTGGAAATGGCAAGCAAAACAAATATGGCAACGGTCTGCGATAAACAGCAAGTAGCCATCTAAATGCATCAAGTTAAATATGCTACGGCACTCAAACATGACAACAAAATACATGGCAGGGATCCACTCATAATGCTTGAAAAAAGATGAACACTGAGCTACGGCCAATTCATCCATTAACAGGTTCAAACAAGCATGGCAAAAGTGCAATTGATAAATAGGTTTCAGACTTAGTGAAATTAACACAAGTCTGGAATTTCAGATCAGGTAGCACACTTTGAAGCATGAAAACTATATGCTATAGGAATTTAACATGGCAAAGCAAAGCATGGCATGGAGCTACTCAGAGAGCTTAACAAAAGTCCCTTAGTGACCTTGAGCCAAAAGGGATCAGAAAATACAATTGCAAGCATGTGAACATGGCAAAAACATAATCAGGTTATAGACTTAGTGAAAAACTGGAGCATGCAAATATGTTAACGAGTAGGCATGTTTACGAGCTCGATGCACTCACTACAGAGCAAGGCATGACAATCTAAGCATAAACCCATCAAGAATACATATCATAGAAGCTAGGCATGGCAAGAACAACAACATAGCATGCACGGATCAACAACAACATCCTCGGCAAAATCGCTAACAAGTAAACAATCTGCCAGGATTCATGAAATAGCAAAAGTAGAGCTCGATTGACTCAAGCTATGGTGGTCCATAAATGCAAACAAAGACATGGATGGATAGAGCACCACTATATTAACAAATCATCCTTACTGATCATCCTCAAAAGAGGCACGGATCACTAGGAAACAACATGAACATATGGCATATTGATAAAAACAGATCAAGGACTTAGAGAAATCCTAAGTCCCTGAAATCAGCATTAACGAATGCACTACTTTGCAAGCTTGTGCTAGTCACCACACATATCACAAAAATACATGGATAGCACCTATGTAGAGATGGCAAAGCATATAACAAAACTCATGTAGAGCTCAGGAGCATATCATGCACACATTAATCATGGCAAAAATGACAAATAGCTATTTGGTGCAGCAGATCTGACAATTAACTCAAATAGCTCTCTTCCAACAGCATTTAGGGCATCAAAATGAACCCAAATGAAAATGAGGCAATGAGATGAAATGATGTACTCTCTGAGACGAACATTTTGATATGCTACACGCCCAAAACGGAGCTACGGATGCGGAGTTATAGCATGATGAAAAATGCAATTTAATTAGGGTTTCGGGACAAAGTCAACCGAGAGAAAATGCTTAGATCCAGATCTGGTCAGGCGCGCGGATCCCGAGGTTGGCTGGGGAACTCGCCGGAGATGGGGACGTCGCCGGACTTGGCGTGGAGAGGAGCGGGCCGGCCGGATCTCGCCGGATCCGGTGAGGGCGGCGGAGGAGGCGAGGACGGGCGGCGAGGCCGAGGTGGCCACGGGCGGCACCGGCGATGTGGGGCGCCGGCCAGCGAGGAGTGCGGCATCGCGGTGGCGGCCGGCAATGGCGGCGCGGCGGCCGGCTGGGAGGAGATGCGCCGGGCGCGGGGAAGACGGGAGGCGGCGCGGTCGGAGGGGAGCCGGGCCGCGGGGGCCGGCCACGGGCCGAGCGGGCCCGTGCGGGAGCGGCGGCGATGTAGGGCACCCACTGCCACTTGGCGCGCCCCGGTAGGTCGGCGGCGGCGGGCGGAGAATGTCCGGTCCGAATCGGACGCGTCCGGCGGCGAGGTGGAGCTGATCTAGGGTTAGGGGGGAAGAAGACCCGTGAATTTCGGAGGGGGTTCTTTAAATAGGCATAGAGGGAGCTAGGAGAGTCCAAATGAGGTTTGGTTTTCGGCCACGCGATCGTGATCGAACGCTCTAGATGATGGAGAGAGTTTTGGTGGGTTTTGGGCCAAAATGGAAGGGTGTTGGGCTGCAACACACATGAGGCCTTCTCGGTCCCTCGGTTAACCGTTGGAGTATCAAACGAAATCCAAATGGTACGAAACTTGACAGGCGGTCTACCGGTAGTAAACCAAGGCCGCTTGGCAAGTCTCGGTCCAATCCGGAAATGTTTAACCTCACACACGAAACGAAGGTAGAAAGGACCACCGGAGGAGATAGGAGCGCCGGAATGCAAAACGGACAACGAGGAAAATGCTTGGATGCATGAAACGAACACATATGCAAAAGCAATGCACATGATGACATGATATGAGATGCATGACAATGACAAGAACACACGGAGACAAAAACCCGAACCCGAGGAAATAAAATAACTTAGCGCCGGAAACGGCAAGAGTTGGAGTACATATTAGGTAAATTACATCCGGGGTGTTACAGGCGCGCCCAGGGGGTAGGCGCGCCCCCTACCTCGTGGACTCCTCGTCCGTTTCTTGATGTCCACTTCAAGTCCTCTGGATCACGTTTGTTCCAAAAATCACGCTCCCGAAGGTTTCATTCCGTTTGGACTCCGTTTGATATTCTTTTTCTGCGAAACACTGAAATAGGCAAAAAACAGCAATTTGCACTGGGCCTTAGGTTAATAGGTTAGTCCCAAAAATAATATAAAAGTGTAAAATAAATCCCATTAACATCCAAAACAGATAATATAATAGCATGGAACAATCAAAAATTATAGATACATTGGAGATGTATCAAGCACCCCCAAGCTTAATCCCTGCTCGTCCTCGAGTAGGTAAATGATAAAAACAGAATTTTTGATGTGGAATGCTTTCTAGCATGTTCTTCAATGTATTTTTCTCTATTGTGGCATGAATGTTCATATCTGAAAGATTCAAGATAAAAGTTTATTGTTGACATAAAAATAGTAATACTCCAAGTATGCTAATCAAGCAATTATGTCTTATCGAAATACCATAGCCAAAGAAAACTTATCCCTACAAAGTCATATAGTTTGGCCATGCTTCATTTTCGTGACACAAAATTCTCCCATCATGCACAACCCCGATGACAAGCCAAGCAATTGTGTCCTACTTAGCCTTTTCAAACTCTTTCAACTTTTACGCAATATATGAGCGCGAGCCATGGACATATCACTATGGGTGGAATAGAATATGATGATTGAGGTTGTGTGAGAAGACAAAAAGGGAGAAAGTATCACATTGACGCGGCTAATCAATGGGCTATGGAGATGCCCACCGATTGATGTCAATGCAAGGAGTAGGGATTGCCATGCAACAGATGCACTAGAGCTATAAATATATGAAAGCACATCAAAGAAACTAAGTGGGTGTGCATCCAACTTGCTTGCTCACGAAGACCTAGGGCATTTGAGGAAGCCCATCATTGGAATATACAAGCCAAGTTCTATAATGAAAAATTCCCACTAGCATATGAAAGTGACAAAATAAGAGACTCTCTATCATGAAGATCATGGTGCTACTTTGAAGCACAAGTATGGAAAAAGGATAGTAACATTGTCCCTTCTCTCTTTTTCTCTTTTTTTTGTTTGGGCCTTTTTTATGGCCTCTTTTTTTCATCCGGAGTCTCATCCCGACTTGTGGGGGAATCATAGTCTCCATCATCCTTTCCTCACATGGGACAATGCTCTAATGATGATCATCACACTTTTATTTACTTACAACTCAAGAATTACACTCGATACTTAGAACAAAATATGACTCTATGTGAATGCCTCCACTGGTGTACCGGGATTGCGATGAATCAAGAGTGACATGTATGAAAAATTGAGCATGGTGGCTTTGCCACAAATACGATGTCAAATACATGATCATGCAAAGCAATATGACAATGATGATGTGTGTCATAATAAATGGAACGATGGAAAGTTGCATGGCAACATATCTCGGAATGGCAATGGAAATGACATAATAGGTAGGTATGGTGGCTGTTTGAGGAAGATATAAGGAGGCTTATGTGTGATAGAGTGTATCATATCACGGGGTTTGGATGCACCGGTGAAGTTTGCACCAACTCTCAAGGTGACAAAGGGCAATGCACGGTACCAAAGAGGCTAGCAATGATGAAAGGGTGAGAGTGCGTATAATCCATGGACTCAACGTTAGTCATAAAGAACTCACATACTTATTGCAAAAATCAACAAGTCATCAAAATCAAGCACTACGCACATGCTCCTAGGGGGATAGATTGGTAGGAAAAGACCATCGCTCGTCCCCGACCGCCACTCATAAGGAAAGCAATCAAAGAACACCCCATGCTTCAAATTTGTCACACAATGTTTACCATACGTGAATGCTACGGGACTTGCTAACTTCAACACAAGTATTCATCAATTTCACAATTACTCAACTAGCACACCTCTAATATTACCACCTTTATATCTCAAAATAATCTATCAAGCATCCAACTTCTCTTAGCATTTAAAATTTATAAACAAAGCGAATTAACATGCTGTTCTAAAGAACTCTCAAAATGATATATGTGAAGCATGATAGATCAATTATTTCTATAAAATAGAACCACCGCCGTGCTCTAAAAGATATAAGCGAAGCACTAGAGCAAAATTTATCCAACTCAAAAGATATAAGTGAAGCACATAGAGTATTCTAATAAATTCCAATTCATGCGTGTCTCTCCCAAAAGGTGTGTACAGCAAGGATGATTGTGGTAAACTAAAAAGCAAAGACTCAAATCATACAAGACGCTCCAAGCAAAACACATATCATGTGGCGAATAAAAATATAGCTCCAAGTAAAGTTACCGATGGACGAAGACGAAAGAGGGGATGCCTTCCAGGGCATACCCAAGCTTAGGCTTTTGTTTGTCCTTGGATTTTACCTTGGGGTGCCTTGGGCATCCCCAATCTTAGGCTCTTGCCACTCCTTGTTCCAGAATCCATCAAATCTTTACCCAAAACTTGAAAACTTCACAACACAAAACTTAAAAGAAAATCTCGTGAGCTCTGTTAGTAAAATATAACAAACCACCACTTCAAGGTACTGTAATGAACTCATACTTTATTTATATTGGTGTTAAACCTACTGTATTCCAACTTTTCTATGGTTTGTAAACTCTATTACTAGCCATAGATTCATCAAAATAAGCAAACAACACACGAAAAACAGAATCTGTCAAAAACAGAACAGTCTGTAGTAATATGTAGGTTTCTAATACTTCTGGAACCCCAAAAATTCAAAAATAAATTGCTGGATGTGAGGAATTTATCTATTAGTCATCTTCAAAAATAATTAACTAAATAGCACTCTCCAATAAAAAAATGGCAGCAAATCTCGTGAGCGCTAAAGTTTCTATTTTTTACAGCAAGATCGCAAAGACTTTCCCCAAGTCTTCCCAAAGGTTCTACTTGGCACAAACACTAATTAAAAGCATAAAACCACATGTAAACAGAGGCTAGATGAATTATTTCTTACTAAGAAGAATCAAAAATCAAGAAACAAAAATAAAATTGGGTTGCCTCCCAACAAGCACTATCCTTTAATGCCCCTAGCTAGGCATAAAAGCAAGGATAGATCAAGGTATTACCATCTTTGGTATGCAATCCATAAGTGGCTATCATAATAGATTCATAAGGTAATTTAATTTTCTTTCTAGGAAAGTGTTCCATCCCCTTCCTTAATGGAAATTGGAATATAATATTCCCTTCCTTCATATCAATAATTGCACCAATCGTTCTAAGGAAAGGTCTACCAAGAATAATAGGACATGTAGGATTGCAATCTATATCAAGGACAATGAAATCTATGGGAACATAATTCCTATTTGCAACAATAAGAATATCATTAATTCTTCCCATAGGTTTCTTAATGGTGGAATCCGCAAGATGCAAGTTTAGAGAACAATCATCAAATTCACGGAAACCTAGCAAATCACACAAAGTTTTAGGAATCGTGGAAACACTAGCACCCAAATCACATAAAGCAAAGAATTCATTATCTTTAATCTTAATTTCAATAGTAGGTTCCCACTCACCATGAAGTTTTCTAGGGATAGAAATTTCCAATTCAAGCTTTCCTTCATAAGATTGCATTAAAGCATCAACGATATGTTTAGTAAAAGCTTTATTTTGACTATAAGCATGCCGGGAATTTAGCATGGATTGCAACAAGGAAATACAATATATTAAAGAACAATTATAATAATTAAATTCCTTGAAATCCAAGATAGTGGGTTCATTGCTATTTAAAGTTTTGACCTCTCCAATCCCACTTTTATCAATTTTTGCATCAAGATCTAAAAACTCCGAATCATTGGGACGCCTTCTAACTAAAGTTGACTCATCTCCAGTCCCATCATTATCAAGATTCATATTGCAAAACAAAGATTTAATAGGGGACACATCAGTAACCTTTAGATCTTCATCTTTATTATCATGGAAACTAGAAGAACACACTTTTATGAAGCAATCTTTTTAGCAGGCATCCTAGCGGTTCTTTCTTTGCACTCATCAATGGAAATTCTCATAGCTTTGAGAGACTCATTGATATTTTGCTTAGGTGGAATAGATCTAAGTTTCAAATAATCAACATCAAGAGAAATTCTATCCACGTTCCTAGCCAACTCATCAATCTTAGACAATTTTTGTTCAATCAAAGCATTGAAACTCTTTTGCGAACTAAGAAATTCTTTAATATTAGATTCAAAATCAAAGGGCGTCTTATTATAATTTCCATAAGAATTATTGTAGGAATTACCATAATTATTAGAGGAATTACTAGGAAACGGCCTAGGATTAAAATTACCTATATACGCGTTATTACCAAAATTGCTCCTACCAACAAAATTCACATCCATAGATTCATTATTATTATCAATCAAAGTAGACAAAGGCATATCATTAGGATCAGAAGAAACATTTTTATTAGCAAACAATTTCATAAGTTCATCCATCTTTCCACTCAAAACATTGATTTCTTCTATAGCATGCACCTTTTTATTAGTAGATCTTTCAGTATGCCATTGAGAATAATTAACCATAATATTATGTAGGAGTTTAGTAGCTTCTCCTAAAGTGATTTCCATAAAAGTGCCTCCTGCGGCCGAATCTAAAAGATTTCTAGAAGCAAAGTTCAATCCGGCATAAATTTTTTGTATAATCATCCAAAGATTCAAACCATGTGTAGGGCAATTGCGTATCATTAATTTCATTCTCTCCCAGGCTTGTGCAACATGTTCATGATCAAGTTGCTTAAAATTCATAATATCGTTTCTAAGAGTGATGATCTTAGTGGGAGGAAAATACTTAGAGATAAAAGCATCTTTGCACTTATTCCATGAATCAATACTATTTTTAGGCAAAGACGAAAACCAAGTTTTAGCACGATCTCTAAGGGAAAACGGAAATAGCTTTAGTTTAACAATATCATTATCCACATCTTTCTTCTTTTGCATATCACACAAATCAACAAAGTTGTTTAGATGGGTAGCGGCATCTTCACTAGGAAGGCCGGAAAACAGATCTTTCATGACAAGATTCAGCAAGGCAGCATTAATTTCACAAGATTCAGCATCGGTAATAGGAGCAATCAGAGTGCTAATAAAATCATTATTGTTGGTATTGGGAAAGTCACACGATTTAGTATTATCTTGAGCCATCGTGACGAGCAAGCAATCCAACACACAAGCAAACAAGAAACAAGCAAAAAGAGATGAACTAGAAAAAGAAGGGGAACGGAAAAAGAGGGCGAATAAAATGACAAGGGTGAAGTGGGTGAGAGGAAAACAAGAGGCAAATGGCAAATAATGTAATGCAAGGGATAAGAGTTTGTGATGGTACTTGGTATGTCTTGACTTGTGCGTAGACTCCCCGGCAACGGCGCCAGAAATCCTTCTTGCTACCTCTTGAGCACTGCGTTGGTTTTCCCTTGAAGAGGAAAGGGTGATGCAGCAAAGTAGCATAAGTATTTCCCTCAGTTTTTGAGAACCAAGGTATCAATCCAGTAGGAGGCCACATGTAAGTCCCTCGTACCTACACAAATGAGTTAATTGCAAGGAACTACCACACTTCGGCACGTCGTAACGAATCAGTACCATTAGTCATTTTTTTGCCATGCAGTACCAGCTCAGAGCCTAAGTGTTGCAAAACGATCTAAGCCATGTATAAACACGTATTGACAATGTATATGACCGCTGGGACCCGTGTGTCGGGAGCAAACTTGGCATATTTTTTTTGCAGAAAACACCCTTGTTGTAAATTAATCACTCAAAGCCCCGCCGCCTCCCCTGTCCCCCGCCAACTCGACCTTGCCGGCCTCCCCTCGCCGGAGACCAGTCGCTGGCTCGCCAGAGCACCGGTGCCCCTCTCCCTTCTCCTTTATTTCCTCTCCTCTTTGCTAGCTCGCCAGGGCAGTGCTGGTCGGCGACGCTGGTGGGACGCATGGGTTGGAGATGGTGGCGGCATGGGCGTCGCCCAGATCTGGTGTCAGGCGACGAGGGTTGAGGGCCGCGCGGCGGCGTGGTCGCCGGTGCCCGAACGAGAAACTGGCGCTGGATTCGAACCCCGCCACTGTGTGCCTCGTCCCCGAGTCCCAAACCCCTCGAGGTAGACGAGCCAGCGTAGCATGGGCTGCAGGACGGCCCAATCGCGGCCCGGTGAGGCCAGCATATTTTTTTCTGAGACCAGCACATTATTTATCAGTTTTTTTGGAATTATATGTTAGTACTATTTAGTGAAAAGCACCAGACCCACACGGTAAGTTTTTATGTGGGTTAGTATTGTTTAGTGCCAAGCATGAACTTTTTTCTAAAATTTATGTGGATTAAAACACAAATGTAAGAAAAATTTATGTGTCTTCACTCGGGATCACACGCATGCACAATTATTATGCATCATCAATATATTTTTGAAATATGCAATTAAACAAATTATATGCCCAACTCACAGTTACTGCATATATTTGTTGTATTTTTTAATGCATAGTTATTCAAAAAATGATAACATGTACTAAAAATTATTGTGTAATCATAATAAATTTTATAATGCATGACGAACATTTTATAAAATACATTTACAATTTTTAAATACGTGTTCAACATTTCCCAAAAATGTTCTGAACATTTTTTCTTCAAATGCACAAACACTTTATTTACCTTTCAGAGTAATTTTAAAAAATTTGAACATCAACCAAAAACAAGGCAGAGACCAGCAGGTTTATTCTTCAGACATGGTATATTATAAAATGTTCAATATATATACGATGAACTTTTTAATATATTATGCAATGAACATATTTTCAATTATACGGCGCAACAAACATTTTTTTAATGTCATATAATATTTTTGTTAGTATCGTATAAAAACTGGAACAACACGGAGTTTAAAGACGTATACGCGTACGTTGGCGCATAGCATGCGCAAGCAAACGTGCGCGGGATCGAGATTTTCGGCGGACCGGCGCGCGATTTTCTACTTTGTAGAAAAAACTGAATGGCGCAGAGTACAAAAATATTTACGCGTGCCTGTTACTGCAAAAAGAGTAGTAGCGCAGCGGCAGCGAGCTTCCCCTCGAATAGCTCGTCGCGAGTTCGAAACCCGACGGCACACGCGCTGTCATTTCCTGAAAAACATGTTTTTCGTGGCAAGGCCTTTTTTAACACAGAGGGGATATATGTGTGATCAAATAAAAAGTAAGGGTTCTTTTTGTAAAAGAGCATGCCACGTCATCCCCTGACACACGGTCCCAGCGGTCAGATACACCGTCAGTACACGTTTATACGTAGCTTAGACCGTTTTGCAACACTTAGGCTCTGAGCTGGTACTGTATGCCAAAAAAATGACTAATGGTACTGATTCGTTACGACGTGCCGAAGTGTGGTAGTTCCCTGCAATTAACTCTACACAAACAAATAAGAACATCGCAACCAACGCGATAAAGGGGTTGTCAATCCCTTCACGGTCACTTACGAGAGTGAGATCTGATAGAGATAATAATGATAAGATAAATATTTTTAGTATTTTTATGATATAGATTGAAAGTAAAGATTGCAAAATAAAATAGATTGGAAACTTATATGATGGAGAACAGACCCGGGGGCCATAGGTTTCACTAGTGGCTTCTCTCACGATAGCATAAGTATTACGGTGGGTGAACGAATTACTGTCGAGCAATTGATAGAAAAGTGAATAATTATGAGAATATCTAAGCATGATCATGTATATAGGCATCACGTCCGCGACAAGTAGACCGACTCCTGCCTGCATCTACTACTATTACTCCACACATCGACCGCTATCCAGCCTGCATCTAGAGTATTAAGTTCATAAGAACAGAGTAACGCCTTAGGTAAGATGATATGATGTAGAGGGATAAACTCAAGCAATATGATATAAACCCCATCCTTTTATCCTCGATGGCAACAATACAATATGTGTCGTTTCCCTTTCTGTCACTGGGATCGAGCACCGCAAGATTGAACCCAAAGCTAAGCACTTCTCCCATTGCAAGAAAGATCAATCTAGTAGGCCAAACCAAACTGATAATGCGAAGAGACTTGCAAAGATAAGCAATCATGCATAAAAGATTTCAGAGAATAATCAAATATTGTTCATAGATAGACTTGATCATAAAACCACAATTCATCGGATCTCGACAAACACACCGCAAAAAGAGTTACATCAAATAGATCTCCAAGAAGATCGAGGAGAACTTTGTATTGAGATTCAAAGAGAGAGAAGAAGCCATCTAGTTACTAACTATGGACCCAAAGGTCTGAAGTAAACTACTCACACATCACCGGAAGGGCCATAGAGTTGATGTAGAGGCCCTTTGTGATCAATTCCCCCTCAAGTGGAGCTCCGGAAAAGGCCCCAAGATGGGATCTCTTGGGTACAGAAGGTTGCAGTGGTGGAAATAGGGTTTTGTGGTGCCCCTAGATGTTTTCGGGGTATGTGAACATATATAGGAGGAAGAAGTAGGTCGGTTGAGCCATGAGGGGCCCACGGAAGGGGAGGGCGCGCCTACCCCTGCCTCGTGGACTCCTCGTTCGTTTCTTGACGTCCACTCCAAGTCCTATAGATCACGTTTGTTCCAAAAATCACGCTCCCGAAGGTTTCATTCCGTTTGGACTCCGTTTGATATTCCTTTTTTGCGAAACACTGAAATAGGCAAAAAACAGCAATTTGCACTAGGCCTTGGGTTAATAGGTTAGTCCCAAAAATAATATAGAAGTGTAAAATAAAGCCCATTAACATCCAAAACAGATAATATAATAGCATGGAACAATAAAAAATTATAGATACGTTGGAGACGTATCACTATCAGTTTAGCAGGGAGGTACCAAAGTAATCCAGGAGTGGTTCACTGGACAACGGTCAAGAACATCCTGAAATACCTGAAAAGGACTAAGGATATGTTTCTCGTATATGGAGGTGACAAAGAGCTCGTCGTAAATGGTTACGTCGATGCAAGATTTGACACTAATCCGGATGACTCTAAGTCACAAACCGGACACATGTTTTTATTAAATGGTGGAGCTGTCAGTTGGTGCAGTTCCAAGCAAAGCGTCGTGGCGGGATCTACGTGTGAAGCGGAGTACATAGCTGCTTCCGAATCAGCAAATGAAGGAGTCTGTATGAAGGAGTTCATATCTGATCTTGGTGTCATACCTAGTGCATCGGGTCCAATGAAAATCTTTTGTGATAATACTGGTGCAATTGCCTTGGCAAAGGAATCCAGATTTCACAAGAGAACCAAGCACATCAAGAGATGCTTCAATTCCATCCATGATCAAGTCAAGGAGGGAGACATAGAGATTTGCAAGATACATACGGATCTGAATGTTGCAGACCCGTTGACTAAGCCTCTCTCACGAGCAAAACATGATCAGCACCAAGACTCCATGGGTGTTAGAATCATTACAATGTAATCTAGATTATTGACTCTAGTGCAAGTGGCAGACTGAAGGAAATATGCCCTAGAGGCAATAATAAAGTTGGTATTTATATTTTCTTATATCATGATAAATGTTTATTATTCAGGCTAGAATTGTATTAACCGAAAACTTAGTACATGTGTAAATACATAGACAAACAGAGTGTCACTAGTATGCCTCTACGTTACTAGCTCGTTGAATCAATGATGGTTATGTTTCCAGACCATAGACATGAGTTGTCATTTGATTAACGGGATCACATCATTAGAGAATGATGCAATTGACTTGACCCATCCATTAGCTTAGCACGATGATTGTTTAGTTGGTTGCTATTGCTTTCTCCATAACATATACAACTTCCTATGACTATGAGATCATGCAACTCCCGAATACCAGAGGAACACTTTGTGTGCTACCAAACGTCACAACGTAACTGGGTGATTATAAAGGTGCTCTACAGGTGTCTCCGATGGTGTTTGTTGAGGGCATAGATCGAGATTAGGATTTGTCACTCCGATTGTCGGAGAGGTATCTCTGGGCCCTCTCGCTAATGCACATTACTATAAGCCTTGCAAGCAATGTGATTAATGAGTTAGTTACGGGATGATGCATTACGAAACGAGTAAAGAGACTTACCGGTAACGAGATTGAACTAGGTATTGAGATACCGACGATCGAATCTCGGGCAAGTAACATACCGATGGCAAAGGGAACAATGTATATCGTTATGCGGTTTGACCGATAAAGATCTTCGTAGAATATGTGGGAGCCAATATGAACATCTAGGTTCCGCTGTTGGTTATTGACCAGAGACGTGTCTCGGTCATGTCTACATAGTTCTCGAACCCGTAGGGTCCGCACGCTTAACGTTCGGTGACGATCGATATTATGAGTTTATGTGTTTTGATGTACCGAAGGTAGTTCAGAGTCCTGGATATGATCACGGACATGAAGAGGAGTCTCAAAATGCTCAAGACATAAAGATTGATATATTGGACGGCTATATTCCGACATCGAAAGTGTTCCGGGTGATTTTGGAGAAAATTGGAGTACCGGAGGGTTACCGGAACCCCCCGGGAGAACTAATGGGCCACATGGGCCTTAGTGGAGAGAGAGAGGGCCGGCCAGGGCAGGCCGCGCGCCCCCTCCCCCTCTAGTCCGAATTGGACTAGGGAAGGGGGGCCCCTTTCCTTCTCCCTCTCCTCCTTCCTTTCCCCCTCCTAGTAGGAGTAGGAAAGGGGAGTCCTACTCCTACTAGGAGGAGGACTCCTCCTCTCCTGGCGCGCCCAAGGGCCGGCCGGCCTCCCCCCTTGCTCCTTTATATACGGGGAATCCAGATTTCACAAGAGAACCAAGAACATCAAGAAATGCTTCAATTCCATCCACGATCAAGTCAAGGACGGAGACATAGAGATTTGCAAGATACATATGGATCTGAATGTTGCAGACCCATTGACTAAGCCTCTCTCACGAGCAAAACATGATCAGCACCAAGACTCCATGGATGTTAGAATCATTACAATGTAATCTAGATTGTTGACTCTAGTGCAAGTGGGAGACTGAAGGAAATATGCCCTAGAGGCAATAATAAAGTTGTTATTTATATTTCCTTATATCATGATAAATGTTTATTATTCATGCTAGAATTGTATTAACCGAAAACTTAGTACATGTGTAAATACATAGACAAACAAAGTGTCACTAGTATGCCTCTACTTAACTAGCTCGTTGAATCAATGATGGTTATGTTTCCAGACCATAGACATGAGTTGTCATTTGATTAACGGGTTCACATCATTAGAGAATGATGCGATTGACTTGACCCATCCGTTAGCTTAGCACGATGATCGTTTAGTTGGTTGCTATTGCTTTCTCCATAACATACACATGTTCCTATGACTATGAGATCATGCAACTCCCGAATACCGGAGGAACACTTTGTGTGCTACAAAACGTCACAACGTAACTGGGTGATTATAAAGGTGCTCTACAAGTGTCTCCGATGGTGTTTGTTGAGGGCATAGATCGAGATTAGGATTTGTCACTCTGATTGTCGGAGAGGTATCTCTGGGCCCTCTCGATAATGCACATTACTATAAGCCTTGCAAGCAATGTGACTAATGAGTTAGTTACGGGATGATGCATTACGAAACGAGTAAAGAGACTTACCGGTAACGAGATTGAACTAGGTATTGAGATACCGACGATCGAATCTCGGGCAAGTAACATACCGATGGCAAAGGGAACAATGTATATCGTTATGCGGTTTGACCGATAAAGATCTTCGTAGAATATGTGGGAGCCAATATGAACATCTAGGTTCCGCTGTTGGTTATTGACCGGAGACGTGTCTCGGTCATGTCTACATAGTTCTCGAACTCGTAGGGTCCGCACGCTTAATGTTCGGTGACGATCGGTATTATGAGTTTATGTGTTTTGATGTACCGAAGGTAGTTCGGAGTCCCGGACATGATCACGGACATGAAGAGGGGTCTCGAAATGGTCGAGACATAAAGATTGATATATTGGACGGCTATATTCGGACACCGGAAGTGCTCCGGATGATTTCAGAGAAAACCGAAGTACCGGAGGGTTACCGAAACCCCCCGGAGAACTAATGGGCCACATGGGCCTTAATGGAGAGAGAGAGGGCCGGCCAGGGCAGGCCGCGCGCCCCCTCCCCCTCTGGTCCGAATTGGACTAGGGAAGGAGGGGCCCTTTCCTTCTCCATCTATTCCTTCCTTTCCCCCTCCTAGTAGGAGTAGGAAAGGGGAGTCCTACTCCTACTAGGAGGAGGACTCCTCCTCTCCTGGCGCGTCCAAAGGCCGGCCGGCCTCCCCCTTGCTCCTTTATATACGGGGGCAGGGGGCACCCTAGAACACACAAGTTGATTGTTTCCAGCCTTGTGCGGTGCCCCCCTCCACCATAATCCATCTCGGTCATATCGTAACGGTGCTTAGGCGAAGCCCTGTTCTGGTAGCATCATCATCACCACTGGGGTATGCTGTACGTCGAGCCTTCCGCCTAGGCATGTACTCCAGCGAAATTAGCATCACCACCGGGATGCGCGTCGCTTGTGACAACGGGATCGTCTGACGTGTTGCAGCGAAATTAGATCGGGGTGCCTGCCTTGCTTTTGTGCAGCGGCTGCAGCCGCTGGTTTGATCGTCGGAGAACAATCAGCCGATCACGTACTCGTACTGGCCTCGTACATGGTGATTTCCTCCGGGCCTAAAATACTGTCCGAGCAAGGGTCGATCCACTATGTACAGTCGTGAACATGAGAAGAAAACACACGGGTTTCAGCAAGTAGAGTTTTGTATTTGTTTTGTGTGTCTTCCAATTTTTCCCCTTGAACCAAAAATACGTCTGATTTTTTCCGGTAGTATTGGTCGATCTAGACCATTGAATGGACGAAAGTGAACGGCTTATATTATTTAGATGCACTATAAAAGATCTCAAAAATAAGCATTACATGAATTATAAAGTGATGATTTTCTGCTAATGAAATACCTATTGTGATAGTCTTTTACATTTCACTGGGCTGGAGTGAAAAATGTCGTAGTCCAGCCGTACACGAATCGGATCGATCAACTGTCCAAGGGCAAAACAGTAGTTTTTTTTGCGAGGGAAAACAGTAGTTAACCACACCTACATGTATGGGCTACTGAGCTTTGGTTTTCCTATTCGGTGTAGTTAGTTTAATAGATATATATTTACACAGACTAATGATGTAATTAGCTGCGGCCATTAGCCGATGTGCAGTATAAAACCCGCTAAAAAAAGTTCACTCGTCTCCACACCTGTCTCGCTCTTTGCCTGACGCACTGGCACATGCAACATGGCGAGAAGAGAGAAGACGTGGCGCGATTTTTCTAGAAACCAGCAGATGCAGCTGCAGGCTATTGTTCATTGCGAATCCTTTAAGTTTCAACCATTAGATTTATGAGACCAGCGGCTAGGATTGATGTTGCTGCTACAATTCAAAACTCGTACACTATATAATAGTATAGATAAAACAGGGAATCTTTTTTATAAAGGATTGTGATATTTCGCGCAGTGTGCCATATAAGCAAAACTGCCACACCTCTACTTTTTTCATTTTAAAGTACCACACGATCCCTTGTCTTTTGATCTCGCCTCCTCCCAAACGACCCCGTAGGCTCGCCCGAGAAACCTGCTTCTCCCACACATCTCAGACGCTCACCCATGAGAAAACTGCCACTTGTTCACGTCTACCACATGATTTCTCCTCGGAACAAAGTTACCATGGTATTCGTATGCAAGTTATCAGGCCTGTGTTGCATAACTTACCGTGCTATTTACATAGAACATACCAGGCACTATGCTTCAACAACTACACCCCTTCAAAGTTACCACTGTGTTTTGTACACAAGTTATAAGGTCTTCGATGTGTAAAATACCGTGGTACTTACACATAAGTTATCAGGGCATATGTACATCAACCTTCCCCGGTCAAAGTTACCATGGTGGATTGTACATGAGTTACCAGGTCTATAGTTCGTATATTATCATGGTACTTGCACCTAAAAACCTGGGTGTGTTTCGGTAGCTTTTTCCATAGATCAAAAATTACCATGATGTTTTTGCGTAACTTATCACGCCTATAGCACGTGTGCCTCTCATGACACTAAACATTATGTGACTTTCCCATGGCACATCATGTGCTGTGTTCATCCAAGAGGCTCACGCGCGAGGCGAGTGTATGTTTTTAACAACTTATTTTCCCTTGGTAAAAAAGTTACCATCATGTTTATATTGCAAGTTATCGGTTATGCGGTGCTTATATTATCATGTTATTTAAACAAAAATTATTACGGATGTTTTGAACAACTTTTTCCCGGGACAAAAAGTTATCATGGTGATTCTAGGTAACGTATCAAGCCTGCAGTGCTTAAAATAGCATGCTATTTACATAAAATTTATCAGGGATATGTTTCAGCAACAAATCCTCCCCCCCCCCCACGTGTCAAAAACTTATCATGGTGTTTAGTTATCTCAGTGCATATGTTTTCATGTTATTTGCACATAAAAATGCTAGGGGAGGGAGGTATACTACCGTGCTATTTACACAGAAGATATCGGAGTATCTTTTCAAAAAAATCCCTACGGTCAAAGTTACCATGGTGTTTCTACCTCAGTTATCAGATGTGCGCTGCGTATATTACCATCTATTTACACATAAATTATCGGGTATCTTTTCACATTTGTCTTCCCCAATGGTTAAAGTTACCACGATTTTTGTATCTAAATTATCAAGTCTATGGCGTGAATGTTATTGTGCTATTTACAGAAATTACCGGGGGCGGGTTCAACAAATTTATTCCCAATGATCAAAGTTACCACGATGCTTGAAACAAAAAGTTTTTCAATGCTAACATATTAAAGCCAAAAGCATGTCAAAAACAATATTTCCCTTAGCTTGTTCAACAATGAGTGTCATAGATGAGGTGGTTAGCTCCCTTTGTTGATTACCTGCAGACCAGAGATCAAATCCTAGTCCAAGCATTATTTTTGCCGAAAAATCGGGAAGGCGTGTGGGGCCATAATTGACGATTACGAGAATTAGAAAGACGCGCGCGGGTGTACCCGATAAAATCGGGGAGGGCGTGCGGGAAAGGAAAGAAATCAAGAGGTTGGTCGGGGAAAGGAAGGAGATCGGGAAGGAAGTGACGGCGCTGGATGCGTGTGGCAGTTTCGCAATCTGCCACACGGTTGCTGTCAGAGTAATGGGCCACGGGTAGGCTAACCCGAGGCCCATAACCTTTCAAGACATCGGGGCTGACTGCGCCCCTCAGGACATGGACGGAGAGCCGATTTCAGGAGGGCGGCCGGAGGAACAGCCGGCTGCTCATAAGCGTCCGAGTCCTACGGATGAGATCGAGACCGGCCGACTCCGACTGGCGGCTTCCGAAGTTGCCGACCACAGGAAGTCGGCCCCCGACACCAGCAAAGCCCATGCCCTCACCAGGGGGGATGGGACAGGGAATGGCGGCAGTAAAGCCCACTCCATCCCCTTTTCCGGGGCATGGCCAGGGCACAGTGTGCTGTACCAGCGGAGATCTCCGACTGGCACAGCACTGTTGCCATGCCATCCCTGACGCCAGCAACAGTGGGCGGAGTCCTGTACCCACGACGGTCTGACGGTACGATCCACGGAGGACCGGCCCTACCGGTCAGTGAGAGTCCAGAAGACAGCAAGGGCGCCACCAGTCGGACCCGTAGGGAGCCGGCCCGCGGAAGTCGGCCTGCCCCTCCCATGGGTCCTACGCACCATTAACCAGACGAGACGGGGAGAGGCTACAGTAATCGTCTACCAGGCGGCCAGACTATAGCCACGACCCCATAATCAAGCCTGCGTCATTAGAGGCACGGCTACAGTAATCAGCAGCCGGCAGGACCCGCCAGCGGCGGGTGCGCCCTGTCGGCTCCGTACCCGACCAGTCGGCTGGGCCCACCAATCGGCGGGCCCCAGCAGTCGGCAAGAGGGCCCGCAGGCGAAGAGACTAACGGCTGGGCCCTACGCCCCTACAGTTTACCATTGTACCCCTAGGGGGTAGGCTTATATAAACCCCCCAGGACACCCATGCAAAGGGCTCTGATTCATTAGAACCAGACCAGACCTTGGAGAAGGGAGAGAGCTAGCCTTGCCTTCTCCTATCCACAGATACAGCTCGAGGAGCACCATTGTACTCACTTTGCCTTAGCGATCATGCGGAGACCCTGCTGAGCAGGATTAGGGGTGTTATCTCCTAGGAGAGCCCCGGACCTGGGTAAAGTACGCCGGCGTTCATGTCTACGCCTCATCCCGTTTCTAGGCACCGGCGACGTTCTACTCGCCCCCACCATGATAAGCCATTCGTTGGCATATGTCGCTCCCAAGCCCCGACATTTGGCGCCCACCGTGGGGCCTGGTGCACCGTCGTGCGGAGACCTGTTCTGGACGGGAACCCTTTTTCTCCCTGGCGAGCGCAGCCAGCCCGGCACGCCAGACGGAGTTTGCGCCGACGCCCTACATGGCGCTGGGCTCGCTGTCGCAGCCAGTTGCCTTGCCGATCTTGTCGGCGAGGTCCGCCTCTCCGACGAGCCCGCATCCGACGCGGGCATGGGCCGCCCCGAGAGCCTCCTTGCGGGCCTTCTCGATCAACTCCACGTCGCCAGCGAGCCAGCTGGGGACTTGGAGTCCGTAGGCTCCACCGATCCGATGCTGGTCGACTCCGACACCGCGTCACTTGACACATTCCCCTCCAGCGTGGTGGTCTACGACGAAGTGCTTCCTCGCGCGGAGAGCGGCGGAAGCACCGTCACGGAAGTGCTCGTCATTGATCATGACGAGCACTCGGGCCGGGGTGATTATGACCCGCTCAACGCGGCGCTACAAGACCTGGCGGCGCCCATTCCCGAAGACGCCGACGTCGAGACGCTGGAGGCACGTCACCTTCAGCTAGTCAAAGGCGCCAAAAAGCTGGCCAGCATGAGACGCCTGTCAGAAGCCTACTAGCGCGAGATGGACCGCGCTGTGGGCGGCACGCCGGCTGCGGCTGGGCCTAGCCGCCTTGGCACGGTCCAGCAGCGTGGCGTGGCTATCGCCGACCTGTTCGGGGCGAATCGCCCCGTTTACGCCACGCCTGCGGAGAACATTCGAGCCGCCCAGGCGGCGGCGGACGAGCTGGACAAGTTCGAGGGCGAAGAGCGTCACTTGATGACGGAGCGCGTCCAGCGACTCCTTGACGCAGCTGCTGAGCAGAACGAGGTCGGCTGCCACACTGATGCGCCGCGCTGACGGAATGACAACCTGCTTCCGCGCCGAGACCAAGGCGTAGAGTCTCGGATGCCAACTGCCGGCGTCCGCGGAAGAAAAGACAAGGAGCCGGCTGCCAGCCGCAGTTGGACTCGCATCACCATAGAGCGCGACCGAGACGGTCGCCCAAGAACAGTGAAACGACGGGACGACTATCCGCCTCCTCCCCCTCGGAGGGAAAGATGAGTCTCCCCGCCGCCTGTTGATCACCCAACGCTCGGTGACCGCCTTGTCCGCCGAGAGGGAGTCGGAGAGAATGACGCCCGCCACCGGATCGACCGTCTCCATTGATCCCTGGCGCTTGAAGAAGAAGATGAGTTGGGTCCACCGTGCTTCGGCCCCCGCATCCAAGACAAGCCCTTCCCCAAAGGGTTCACGCTCCCCAGAGACACACCCAAATACACTGGCTCCGTGAAGCTGGAAGACTGGCTGGTCGAGTACTCCACGGCCGTCAGCATAGCAAACGGCAACAAGCGTGTTGCTGTGAAGTACGTTCCGCTCATGCTCCAAGGCACGGCCCGGACTTGGCTGAATAGCTTAAGGCCCCGCGGCATCAATAGTTGGGTCGACTTCACCGATGCCTTCATCCGCAACTTCACCAGCACGTACAAGCGGCCTCCCAAGCCTCGCCAGCTCTCCTTATGTGTGCAGGGCCCCAACGAGTCAACCCGCGACTACCTCACGCGCTGGGCCGAGCTTCGCAACTCCTGCGAAGGCGTGCATGAGGTGCAGGCCATCGAGTACTTCACCGCAGGATGCCGAGAGGGCACCCGCCTCAAGCACAAGCTTCTCTGTGACGAGCCGGAAACCCTCGACGAGCTGCTGATCATAGCGGACAAGTACGCCACGGCCGACTCCTCCATGAAGACGGAGATTCAAGTCAGCGCAACCGGCAAAGTGGCTCCTCAGGCTCCCCGAACCCCGGCCGGAGACACCAGTCAGTGTCAACCATAGAACGATCACAAGCGCAAAGCCCCACCGCCAACTTCCACCAGCAGGCAGGTGGCAACAGTCGAAAATCAGCAGCCAGAAGGGCAGCCACCGCCCAAGCGCCAGAAGGGTGGCAAGTCCAACTGGTAGCCGGCTTTCTCATATGAGCAGACTCTGGATGGACCCTGCAAGTTCCATAGTGGCGCGAAGCCGTCCAACCACACCACTCGGAAATGCCACTGGATCACTAGGATAGCCAAGGGAGACGGACTTTTGCCTCCCCCACTTGCGGGGCAGCCGCCTCCTCCGCCCCAGTAGCCGGCGGTCAGACCAGTCGGCGCAGTACAAGACGAGTACCCAGAAGAGCAGGGATCTTATGTCATGTTCACCAGTGTGGCCGATGATCGACGCAGCAGGCGACTGCAGCAGCAGGAGGTGAATGCAGTAGCAACTGACACCCCAGAGTTCATGCATTGGTCTGAGAAGCCCATCAGCTGGAGCCGAGCTGACCACCCAGAAGTAATGCCCAAACCCGACTCCTACGCTTTGGTTTTGGACACCACCTTTTCCACGGACAAGCAAGCTGCTCGCTTCTCCAGAGTCCTGATAGACGGCGGCAGCAGCATCAACATCTTGTACAAAGACACCATGGAGAAGTTAGGAATCAGGCAGAGGCGACTGCAGTCTAGCCAGACTGTGTTCCACGGCATAGTTCATGGCCTTTCCTGCTCGCCAATCGGCAAGATCTTGATCGACGTCCTCTTCCGAGACAAAGATCATTTCCGCCGAGAGTCAATATGGTTCGAGGTGGTGGACCTAGAGAGCCCATACCATGCACTGCTTGGCCGGCCAGCCCTGGCCAAGTTTATGGCCGTCCCCCATTATGCCTACCTCAAGATGAATATGCCGAGTTCCAAGGGGATCCTGACCATAAATGGCGACTACAAGAAGTCGTCCGCCTGCGCATCAGAGAGCAGTCGGCTGGCCGAGTCTCTCGTAATCGCAGCCGAGAAGCGACTGCTAGATCGAGTTGTGGCGATGGCAAGCAAACAGCCAGAAATGTTGCCTGATCCCAGAGAGTCGAAAGTTGAGGGCTCGTTCAAGCCGGCCAAGGAAACAAAGAAGATACCTTTGGACCCAGAGCATCCAGAGAGGTACGCTGTCGTAGGTGCCAACCTCGATAGCAAATAGGAAGGCGAGCTCGTCGATTTCCTCCGTGAGAATCGGGACATCTTCGCATGGTCCCCAAAAGACATGCCAGGTGCCCCGACGGAATTCGCTGAGCACAAATTACATGTCCAATCTGATGCCAAGCCAGTCAGACAACCTTTGCGCCGCTTGTCAGAAGAGAAGAGGAGAGTTGTTGGAGAAGAGATAGCCCGGCTGCTTGCAGCCGGCTTCATCATGGAGTTATTCTTTCCAGAATGGCTGGCCAACCCGGTCTTGGTGCTGAAGAAGAACAAGCAATGGCGAATGTGTATTGACTACACTAGCCTCAACAAAGCATGCCCCAAGGACCCGTTCGCTTTGCCAAGGATCGACCAAGTAATAGACTCCACAGCCGGATGCGAGCTGTTGTGTTTCTTGGACGCATATTCAGGGTATCACCAAATCAAGTTGAATCCGGCCGACAGGCTGAAGACTGCCTTCATCACACCATTTGGAGCTTTCTGCTACTTGACCATGACGTTCGGCTTGAGGAACGCCGGCGCCACCTTCCAACGATGCATGCAGAAGTGTCTCCTCAAGCAGCTCTGCAGAAATGCTCATGTCTACGTGGACGATGTGGTGGTAAAAATGGAGAAGCGTGGAACACTGCTGGAAGACCTCAAAGAGACCTTCGAGAACTTGCGCCGGTTTCAGATCAAGCTCAACCCGGAAAAATGCATCTTCGGAGTACCAGCCGGCCAGCTCCTTGGTTTCCTAGTCTTCGAACGCGGCATAGAATGCAACCTTGTGAAGATCAAGGCAATTGAAAGGATGGAGGTACCCAGCCGACTGCTGGACGTACAAAAGTTCACCGGCTGTTTGGCGTCCATCAGCCGATTCATCAGTCGGCTGGGCGAGAAGGCTCTTCCCCTGTACCAACTCATGAAGAAGACCACTTTTTTCGAGTGGAACCACAAGGCGGACGAAGCATTTTTCCAACTAAAGAAGATGCCAACTACTCCACCTGTCCTGGCGGCTCCAACTCCTAAGGAGCCCATGCTCCTCTACATCGCTGCCACCAGCCGAGTGGTCAGCACAGTCATTGTGGTAGAACGCAAGGAGGAAGGCAAAGCACTACAAGTCCAGAGACCAGTATATTATTTGAGTGAAGTACTGTCGACCTCCAAGCAAAACTACCCCCACTACCAGAAGATGTGCTATGGTGTGCACTTTGCCGCCAAGAAATTGAAGCCTTACTTCCAAGAACATCCAATCACTGTGGTCTGCACGGCTCCTCTAGCCGAGATCATCGGCAGCAGAGACGCTTCGGGTCGAGTGGCCAAGTGGGCCATAGATTTGGCCCCCTACACCATCTACTACCAACCTCGCACTGCCATCAAGTCACAAGCGCTGGCCGACTTCCTCGTCGACTGGGCCGAAACCCAGTATCTACCACCAGCGCCCGACTCCACCCATTGGCGAATGCATTTCGACGGTTCCAAGATGCGCACCGGCTTGGGAGCCGGCATCGTCCTCACCTCTCCCAAGGGCGACAAGCTCAAGTATGTGCTACAAATCCATTTTGCTGCCTCCAACAACGACGCTGAGTACGAGGCACTCATTCACGGGCTCCGCCTAGCCAAAGAGCTCGGCATTCGCCGGATACTGTGCTATGGTGACTCCAACTTGGTGGTCTAGCAGTCGTCAGGCGATTGGGACGCCAAGGATGCAAACATGGCGAGCTACCGCTTCCTCGTACAACAACTCAGCGGATATTTTGAGGGGTGCGAGTTTCTCCATATACCAAGAAACGACAACGACCAAGCAGACGCCCTGGCGCGAATCGGCTCCACCCGTCAGGCGATACCATCTGGCGTCACCCTCCAGCGCCTCCTCAAGCCATCCATCAAGCCATCATCAGAGTCAGACTCCATCTTCGTGCCAGCTCCTCCTAAAGTAGCGGGATCCGACTCAAGAGCCCCCGCAGATGGCACGAGTATTCCGGCAGACGGCACAGGAATCGTGGCAGTCACACCCGGCTCGGGGACTGCGGCGGTCGGCCCGGAGACTTCAGAGCTCGGCCCGGAGACTTCAGAGCTCGGCCCGGAGACTTCAGAGCCCGGCCCGGGGACTGCGCCAACCCGCCCGGGGACTTCATCGACACAACAAGCGGCTGCCGACTCCAACCCGCCACCTCCCGGCCCAGCCGCCCTCGTCCAAGTCACAGTATTGGCTGTTGCAGAAATCGCGGCACCTTCATGGGCCCAGCCCATCCTCAAATTCATGGTGAACAAAGAGCTGCCAGCCGATGAGATCTCGGCTCGGCAAGTACAACGCCGGGCGGCAGCATACGCCATCGTCAATAGAGATCTCGTAAGGTGCAGTGTCACTGGTGTTCACCAGCGATGTGTGGAGCCAGAGCAAGGCCAGGCAATCCTCAAAGACATCCATCAAGGCAAATGTGGCCACCATGCGGCTTTGAGAGCACTCGTCGCCAAAGCTTTCTGCCATGGCTTCTTCTGGCCAACTGCTCTTGAAGACGCCAAGTCTTTGGTCCAAAAATGCAAGGGGTGCCAGAAGTTCCGCCCTAAGCCTCATCAGCCGGCTTCGGCACTCAAAACTATTCCTATTGCTTGGCCCTTTGCTATTTGGGGCCTGGACATGGTCGGACCATTCAAGACGGCACGAGGCGGTTTGACTCATTTACTTGTCATAGTGGACAAGTTCACAAAGTGGATAGAAGCAAAACCAATCAAGGGTTTAAATGGCCCGACCGCTGTGACCTTCATCTCCGACATCACAACCCGGTACGGCATACCGCACAGCATCATCACCGACAATGGCACAAATTTTTCCTAAGGTGCCTTGGCCCGTTTCTGCGCGACGCAGGGCATCCGACTGGACTTAGCGTCCGTTGCCCATCCGCAGTCCAACGGCCAGGTAGAGCGAGAAAACGTCCTAATCCTGTCCGGCATCAAGCCTCTGGAGTGCTCGGCAGGCTGCTGGCTTGATGAGTTGCCAGCCGTCCTCTGGAGCCTGGGCACGACTCCAAACAAGTCAACCGGCTTCACGCCCTTCTTCCTCGTCTACGGTGCCGAAGCCATCATCCCAACGGACATAGAGTTCGACTCCCCTCGAGTCACCATGTACACCGAGGAGGAAGCAGAGGAAGCACGTCAAGACGGCGTCAATCTGCTGGAAGAGGGCCGGCTGTTGGCACTCAGCCGGTCCAGCATCTACCAGCAGAGCCTACGCCAATACTACAATCGGAAGGTCAAGTCGCGATCTTTCCAGGAAGGAGACCTTGTGCTCCGGCTGATTCAGCGAATAGCTGGCCAGCACAAGCTCTCAGCACCCTGGGAAGGCCCCTTCATCATCAGCAAGGTGTTGGGCAACGACTCCTACTACCTAATCGACGCTCAGAAGCCCCGAGCAAGCAAAAGGGACGACTCCGGCAAAGAGACGGAACGGCCATGGAATGAAAATCTTCTCCGAAGATTTTACAGTTAATGCAGTATGTATCACACTACCTTTTGTATTAAAGTACGAAGACTTCAGGCCCCTCGAGAAGATCTCGGGGACTGCCTTCTTTTTTCTATATGATAAAGAGTTATGCCTATGAATATGTTATTCTTCGTTATGCCACTTGGCACCGGGTTTGACCAGTCGGCCCGGGGACTTGCCGACTTGAGCTATGAAACGACTTCCTGCAGCCGGACAAGTAATGTGTGGCACTTAAGCCCTCTCCTGTTAGAAGTCGCAGATCGCAGAGCGACTGCCCGGTGAACAGGAGTAAGGTAGAATGGGTGTCCATATGAAAAATGGCTAAGGACTCAAAGCTCGCTCATAGTTCAAGGCCGGTTTTTCAACCTTTTACAACCAACTCTTTAGTAGCCGGCTTGCCGTTTCTTAAAAATAACTTGCTAAAAACTCTGAAAGGCTAAGTACTTGCCTTCCCAAAGAAGCCAAGTATTTGATCTAGCGGCAGTCCACAGAGCGGCTGTCCGACGGACAAAACGGCGACCAAGGGAAGGCGGCAAAGGAAAAAAGTCAAAGAGCAATAAGCAAGAAGAGATAGAATACGGATAAATATTTACATAGAAAGGCCCTTGGCCGAATCATCAAATAGAAGTTCAAGATACACCCAGTGGGTGGAATTGTGCAAAATAACAAGTTCATCAAGACTATTAAGCAGGTAAAACAAAGATAAAGTGGCAGCTTAGGAAGCCGCAGACGGATTCGGAGGAGAGGGGTCGGCGGTGCCAGTCGCCGGGGCGGCCGGCTGGTTGGTCTCCGCCAGATCACCTCTGGCGACAGCTGGTTTAGTTGGGCGCGGGTCGTTGCTAGAGGCGCGGTTGGGCTGGGGCTGGCCGTCTGCCTCGACAAATGGCGCCTCCTCCTTGTCTCCTTCCTCCTCCTCGCCTTCCTCCTCGCCACTGGAGTCGATCACCTCCGCCGAGTCCTTGTCGTCATTCGGGTTCAGCCCAAACCACTCCGGCAGCGCCTCCTCGCCGTTCTCAGCCCGCTCTAGGACGAAGACGCTGGTGTCGGTGTACTCAGCGATCGACGCGACGCGCTTGACAAGATCGTCCTCCACCATTGCCAGCTCCGCCTGAGCTTCCAGCCGGAACATGGCCAAGTGGGCTAAACTTAGCCCGGGATACCACGCCTTAGCGAATTCTAAAGCCCAGCGGGCTCCGGCCCGGGATGAAGAACCCTTCCAGGCCTCAAGACGGCCGGCTGCCACCTCCAGCCAGTCAGCAGTCTGACTGGGCGTGCGTGATGCCTGCATGTCCGGCCACGGGGCGGCAATCGCCTGGGTGCTGACACGTTGAAGCCGGCGCAGCATCCGGTGGGCTGGCCGAAGACGGGCCTCGATGCTAAGAATCTGCTCGCCAAGAGTTCGGGGGGGCATCGGCGGCGAACTGTGCGCCGTCCGCCCTCCGTGCTTCACGGTCAGCCTCGATGGCTTGATTGGCGGCATCAGAATGGTCGGGGAAGAAGTCTGCTAAGGAAGAAGAGCG
The DNA here is from genome assembly GCF_056163025.1 of Triticum urartu. NCBI lineage: Eukaryota > Viridiplantae > Streptophyta > Magnoliopsida > Poales > Poaceae > Triticum > Triticum urartu. Next base: position 259,941,324 of record NC_141873.1, read on the forward strand.
AAGAAACAAGGTTAAAAATTTAAGGCCGACTCGACTAGCAGTCGGCAGCCTAGAAAAGGAAACAAGTGGAAGCTCACCATCGACAAGATCTTCGATTGCTTGGAAGCTAGAGACCAGCGTCACCTCCTTGTCGGTCCAAGAGGAGCGCTCGGACGCAAATTCGGTGAGAAGGGCAGTCTCCTTGTCCTCCACCTCCTTCTGGGCCCTCTGGAGCAACTGAAAGGATCGAGAAGAGGTGTCTAGAGGGGGGGTGATTAGACACTAAGTGCCAAAAGTTGCAGTTTTTAATATTCTCAAGTTTAAGTGGAGTTTAAGCACAAGTTTAACAAACACAATACATATCAAGCAAGCATGCAATGAGTATATGAGCAGTGGAAAGTAAAGCATGCAACTTGCAAGAATGTAAAGAGAAGGGTTTGGAGTATTCAAACGCAATTGGAGACACAGATGTTTTTGTCGTGGTTCCGATAGGTGGTGCTATCGTACATCCACGTTGATGGAGACTTTAACCCACGGAGGGTAACAGTTGCGCGAGTCCACGGAGGGCTCCACCCACGAAGGGTCCACGAAGAAGCAACCTTGTCTATTCCATCATGGCCGTCGCCCACGAAGGACTTGCCTCACTAGCGGTAGATCTTCACGAAGTAGGCGATCTCCTTGCCCTTACAAACTCCTTGGTTCAACTCCACAATCTTGTTGGAGGCTCCCAAGTGACACCTAGCCAATCTAGGAGACACCACTCTCCAAGAAGTAACAAATGGTGTGTTGATGATGAACTCCTTGCTCTTGTGCTTCAAATGATAGTCTCCCCAACACTCAACTCTCTCTCACAGGATTTGGATTTGGTGGAAAGAAGATTTGAGTGGAAACCAACTTGGGAAAGGCTAGAGATCAAGATTCATATGATTGGAATAGAATATCTTGACCTCAACACAAGTGTAGGTGGTTCTCTCTCAGAAAATGTGTATTGGAAGTGTAGGTATGTTCTGATGGCTCTCTCCCCGAATGAAGAGTGGGCGGAGGGGTATATATAACCTCCACACAAAATCTAACCGTTACACACAATTTGCCAAACTCGGTGGGACCGAATGGTTAAACTCAGTCGGACCGATTCAGCAAACCTAGTGACCGTTAGGATTTTCGGTGGGACTGAGATGCAACTCGGTAGGACCGATATGGTTAGGGTTAGGGCATAACGTAATCTCGGTGTGACCGATTACACAAACTCGGTGGGACCGATTTTGGTAATAAGCAAACCAGAGAGTTGGTCAGGCAAACTCGCTGAGACCGATTACACAAACTTGGTGGGACCGATTTTGGTAATAAGCTAACCAGAGGGTTTGCATTGTAATCTCGGTAGTACCGATTGCTCAAACTCGGTGAGACCGATTTTGGTAATGGACATACACAGAGAGATTATAATCCCATCTCGGTGAGACCGAGATCCCTATCGGTGAAACCGATTTGCTAGGGTTTGTGGCAGTGGCTATGACATCTGAAACTCGGTGGCGCCGGATAGATAGAATCGGTGGGGCCGAGTTTGACTTTTGGTTTAGGTCATGTGTGGATGTGGGAAGGTAGTTGAGGGTTTTGGAGCATATCACTAAGCACTTTGAGCAAGCAAGCCATTAAGCAACACCTCATCCCCTCTTGATAGTATTGGCTTTTCCTATAGACTCAATGTGATCTTGGATCACTAAAATAGAAAATGTAGAGTCTTGATCTTGAAGCTTGAGCCAATCCTTTGTCCTTAGCATCTTGAAGGGGTTCCACATCCTCTAGTCCATGCCACTCCATTGTTGAACTTATCTGAGACATACTAGGTAAAAGTGTTAGTCCAACAAGAGATATGTTGACATTAATTACCAAAACCACCCAGGGGGCACTTGTGCTTTCAATATCCCCCTTTTTGGTAATTGATGACAACATACATCAAAGCTTTAGATAAAGATATAGAGAATAGCAAGTAAAGCTTTGGAAAGACATGTAACATGCATAGGCTCCCCCTACATGTATGCAATCATGTGAATATTGAATATAGGAGCATGTGAATGCGTAAACATGACAAAGTAAGCAATGTGTTACATGTATCTTGGCTATATGCATCAGAGCAAATGATGTGAATGTGAGAAATGTACCTTCATGCTCATGAGTCCTTCTTGCAAACAGTATGTACATCAGCAAGAACTTCTCATTCACATGACTGTGATGCATATACTTACCTTGTGGTCTTGAGTTGGCTTAGGATGGGATGAACCTGCGCAAACAAGGTTAAATAACACAGATACACCTACTGACCAGAGCAAGCAAGAGAAACCACAAGAGAACCAAGACTGGGATGACATGTAGAGTGAGTACTAAGTACCACATTGGATATAGACATGTCCCCAAAGGTAATGATATGCAATAAAATCAGAGATTTCCTTCCCTTAGATGTCTTGCTCCCCCTAAATCTGCATGGGATATTGGGAGAAGATAGGGAACAGAAAATCAGAGCAACAAAAAAAAGGAAACAACAGAGCTTGAGCTAAAGCAAGCAACCAAACATGTCTTTCCCCTCTTAAAGACGTGTGACATCTCTTCTCTTGAACACCAAGCATCTGGGGTCTTTGATGATATTAGTTTCTCCTAGTTGAGAAACTCTCTCCCCCTGAGTATTATCTCTTTCTCCCCCTATAGGAAGGATTAAGCTTTGATGTGATCTCTCTCTCCCCCTTTGACATCAATTTCCAAGAAGGCCTCTTCTGGACATGTGATACAAATGGGTTGGTCCTTGAGTCACAGAGCAAAGCAGCATGTCTAATATGATGCTGGTAGAGGACAAGAATCATTGAATGGAGCTAGAGCAAACAGAAATCAGGAATAAGTGGCAAGTTGGTTTTCCTGTGGTTGAATCGGTGACTCCGAGTTGTGTGCTTCGGTTGGGCCGAAGAGAACAAACCGGTGTGACCGAGTTCATTAGAGTGAAACCACTTGTCACCTCAGCTCACTAGACAAGTAAGATCTCACAAGGATATGCAAGGAATTTACTGAAAGATTTGCAATGAATTGGATGCAAAAAATGCAGAACAAAAAGGAAAGAAAAGAAACTAAAAGTTCTAAATGAAGTTTTTTTGAAAGGGGAAGCAAATATGCAAATGCAAAAGTACGGAGAAACACTAGAGAACTTCATCTAGAAATGGTCGGTGACAAAGTCACCTATGTTAGAGTATATTGACTTAGGAGTCAAGTGAGAGCACTTGATCATAGGTCATACTCATCGTTTAAGCTCAAAATGGGGTTACCATTTTTCGTTTAAGCATCTTGATGTATTCACATCTTGTCGAGTTGCTTTGACTCATGACTTGGAGTAAAGCTTCTCTAAGATGGAATAGCATACCTTGGGTGGTGGTGTTGATCTTGCACATGTAGTTGAACTTATGTGGGTTGCTCAAGATTGATGTAGTTCATCAAGAGTTGGGAGCACCACTTGGAGTTTGAGTTCATCTACCTACATGGGTTAGCTTTGCAAGGAAGAGAACTTGTGTATCCAAAATGACAATCATGAGACTCAACATAGAATTTGCCAAAGGATATGTTTGAATGGTTTCGTGCTTCCTTGTCTTCAACCACCATTGTGTAGAGACTTGGTGATGTAGAGATTGCTCAAGATGTGAGTGAGTTGCAATCTCATAGATTTAGATTCAACCAAGTACCTACACGGGTTAGATAACATGCAAGGTACAAATATATCCAAGACATATGAATAGCATCATAAGAGAAATATCGAGGATTAGTCATAGGCTCATGCCCCGCATGTATCAAATGGAGTTCCTACTCCAAGTTTGAAGCATCAATGATGTTCAATTCACCTCTCAACCTACAAAACACTTTCTCATCAAGTGGTTTAGTGAATATATCCGCCAATTGCTTATCGGTGCGAACATGCTTAAGGTTAATGTCACCTTTTGCAACATGATCTCAAATGAAATGATGACGAACTTCAATATGCTTAGTTTGAGAATGTTGCACGGGATTGTGAGCAATCTTAATAGCACTTTCATTGTCACATAGCAATGGAACATGTTTCACATATATCCCATAATCTTTAAGAGTTTGGGTCATCCAAAGTAATTGAGCACAACATGAACCAGCGGCAATGTATTCCGCTTCGGCGGTGGATAAAGATACCGAGTTTTGTTTCTTGGAAGACCAAGACACAAGAGATCTGCCAAGGAATTGACAAGTACCCGAAGTGGATTTTCTATCAACCTTGTCTCCGGCATAGTCCGAATCGGAGTATCCAACAAGATCAAAAGAGGACCTCTTAGGATACCAAATGCCAAAATTTGGTGTATGGATTAGGTATCTCACTATCCTTTTCACAGCCTTAAGATGACACTCTTTAGGAGAAGCTTGATATCGCGCACACATGCACATACTTAGCATAATATTGAGACAAGAGGCACATAGATATAACAATGAACCAATCATAGAGCGATAAACCTTTTGATCAACCGGTTCACCATCTTTGGTCAAATCAAGATGTCCACTAGTAGGCATGGGTGTAGTCATACCTTTGCATTCTTGCATATTGAACTTCTTGAATAAGTCCTTGGTGTACTTTGTTTGAGAGACAAAGGTACCTTCCTTAGTTTGCTTGATTTGCAAACCGAGAAAGAATTTGAGTTCACTCATCATAGACATCTCAAACTTCTTCGACATTAGCTTTCCAAACTTCTCACTAAAATGAGGGTTAGTTGAACCAAATATGATATCATCAACATAAATTTGGCACACAAATAGTTCTCCATTAACCCTTTTAGTCAAAAGAGTAGAATCAATTTTACCAATTTCAAAGCCTTTTTCAATAAGGAACTTGGTCAAGCATTTATACCATGCTCTAGGAGCTTGTTTAAGACCATAAAGGGCTTTGTGAAGTTTGTAAACATGATTAGGTTTCTTAGGATTGACGAAGCCGGGAGGTTGCTTAACATAAACTTCCTCCTCAATTTTTCCATTTAGAAAAGCACTTTTAATGTCCATTTGGTACAAGGTGATACCATGGTGATTAGCATAAGCAAGTAAGATGCGAATGGACTCAAGTCTAGCAACGGGAGCATATGTCTCACCATAGTCCATACCTTCAACTTGTGTGTAGCCTTGGGCGACGAGACGTGCTTTGTTGCGAACCACTTGTCCATCTTCATCTTGCTTGTTGTGAAACACCCATTTGGTACCAATGATGTTGTGTTTGTTGTCGGGCTTCTCGACCAATGTCCACACTTGATTTCTCTCAAAGTTGTGTAGCTCTTCATGCATAGCGTTTATCCAGTCCGGATCCTCCAATGCTTCTTCAACCTTCATAGGTTCAATGCGAGAGATGAATGAGTAATGTTCACAAAAGTTAGCTAAATGAGTTTTTGAGAGAGTGATTCTCCCGGTTTGGATATCATTGTAGATTTTCTCGACGGGATGATCCTTAGCAATTCTTGCTCGAACTCGTGAAAGCTTTTGCTTGGGTCGGGGTGGAACATCCTCTTCATCTTGTGCTTCTTCTTGGCCTTCTTCATTGTTGACATTGTCGTTCTCTTGTCGTGGTGGAGAAGGAGGTTGTTGATGTTCATCTTGGTGCGCTTCCTAGTTTGCTTCATCTTGGCGTGTCCCACTTGTGGATGCTTCCGTATCAACTCTTGGTTCACCTTGTCGTGAGGTAGAAGCTTCCACTTGTACGGATGAGGTACTCTCCTTCACTTCCTTTGGACGAATCTTGCCAATGGACAAGTCTTGAATTGCTTCAAAAGGGTCTTTGTCTCCTACATCAATTGGCAATTTCTCTACTTGCGAGCCGTTAGATTCATCAAACTTCACATCTACCGTCTCTTCAACCTTTCGGGTGAAATTGTTGTAGACACGGTAAGTGTGAGATTTTGAGCCATAACCAAGTAGGAAACCTTCATGAGATTTAGGAGCAAATTTAGAACGACGATGCTTATCAAGAATGTAGCACTTTGAGCCGAATACTCAAAAGTATCCAACTTGGGGTTTGTTACCGGTGAGGAGCTCGTATGCCGTCTTGCCGAGTAGCTTGTGAAGATACAAGAGATTTGTTGCATGACAAGCTGTCTCAACCGCTTCCGCCCAAAAGTGCTTTGGCATTTTGTACTCATCAAGCATCGTTCTTGCCATCTTGATAAGAGTCCAGTTCTTCCTTTCAAAAACTCCATTTTGTTGAGGTGTGTACGTAGCCGAGAACTCGTGTGAAATCCCTTCTTCGTCAAGAAAGGTGTCCACATTTGCGTTCTTGAACTCTGTTCCATTGTCGCTCCGAACCTTCTTGATATTCACGTCAAACTGATTTTGGGCCTTCCTAGCGAAGTTTTTGTAGATCTTTTGGACCTGCGATTTGTCATCAAGAAAGAACACCCACGTAAATCTTGAAAAATCATCAACTATGACTAGACCAAATGAGTTACCACCGAGACTCTTGTAGGCATTTGGACCAAAGAGATCCATGTGAAGTAGCTCAAGTGGTCTTCTTGTGGTCATGATGTTCTTCGCGCGGTGACTTCCTCCAACTTGTTTCCCTGCTTGACAAGCACTACAAAGTTTATCCTTGTCAAATATGACATCTTTTATTCCAAGGATATGATCACCTTTAATAAGCTTATCAAGATTTCGCATACCAACATGACCTAGTCTTCTATGCCACAACCAGCCTTTAGAAGATTTGGTAATCAAGCAAGTTCTAGGTTGAGCCTTTTTAGTGAAATCAACAATGTAAAGATCTCCTCTACGTATACCGGTAAAGACCATTTTATGATTGTCTCTACGAAACACTTGGCAATCTACTTCAGTGAATAAGACATTGAAACCGAAATCCGCAAGTCTTGAAACTGAAAGTAAATTGTATCCAAGGGATTCAACGAGCATGACATTTTGTATGGAGCTATCATGTGAGATGGCCACCTTACCAAGGCCAACCACCTTACCCTTTGAATTATCACCAAAAGTGACATATTTTCGAGGGCCATCGTTTTCAGCAAGCTCACGGAACATATCTTTATCTCCGGTCATATGATTAGTACATCCACTATCAAGGACCCATTCCTTTCCTCCAGCCATGTAGCTGCGAAGATTTGCCATAAGACCAAAATGCCTCATTGCATCATCAAGATCATAGTCACTATCATCATCTTCATCATAGTATCCATGTTCAACATCATCTTGTGATTGATCAATTCCTAGAGAGGGTAATTCATTAGATAAATGATCATCACAATGGTTACCTTTATGAATTCTAATAGCTTCGGATATGATATCGCTAATGATTCCAACATTTCCTTTAGCACGCATGAGATTGGTAAGCTCAAATAGACAATCACCAAAGCTAGGATCACTAGAGTTCATCTTACTCAAGGCAATAGACTTATGGAGAATTTCGTCTAAATTTTTCAAGGAATAATCTGGAAATCGTTCTTCAAGAAATCTCCATATGGTGTAGGCACACTTGAGAGTAGGCAAACATCTAATCAAGTTTCTAGGCAAGCCTCTAATGATGAGCTCAACAGTTCTAAGATTGCGAATCATGTCAATATCTTCATCTAGGGTAGGGTGCAAAGGATCACCATGAGGTGCACAAGGGCTAGTAATGTACTTGTTCAAATGATATTCATTGAAAATCTCAAGCATTTCATTTTACCACTCATGAAAATACTCTCCATCAAAAATAGGCACTCTATGTCTAAGACTCCCCAAAGTAGACACATCCATCTTCCTCCAATGGTGTTTAAACCAAGGCAATGGAGACCAAAGCTCTGATACCAATTGAAAGGATCGAGAAGAGGTGTCTAGAGGGGGGGTGATTAGACACTAAGTGCCAAAAGTTGCAGTTTTTAATATTCTCAAGTTTAAGTGGAGTTTAAGCACAAGTTTAACAAACACAATACATATCAAGCAAGCATGCAATGAGTATATGAGCAGCGGAAAGTAAAGCATGCAACTTGCAAGAATGTAAAGAGAAGGGTTTGGAGTATTCAAACGCAATTGGAGACACTGATGTTTTTGTCGTGGTTCCGATAGGTGGTGCTATTGTACATCCATGTTGATGGAGACTTTAACCCACGGAGGGTAACCGTTGCACGAGTCCACGGAGGGCTCCACCCACGAAGGGTCCACGAAGAAGCAACCTTGTCTATTCCATCACGGCCGTCGCCCATGAAGGACTTGCCTCACTAGCGGTAGATCTTCACGAAGTAGGCGATCTCCTTGCCCTTACAAACTCCTTGGTTCAACTCCATAATCTTGTTGGAGGCTCCCAAGTGACACCTAGCCAATCTAGGAGACACCACTCTCCAAGAAGTAACAAATGGTGTGTTGATGATGAACTCCTTGCTCTTGTGCTTCAAATGATAGTCTCCCCAACACTCAACTCTCTCTCACAGGATTTGGATTTGTGGAAAGAAGATTTGAGTGGAAAGCAACTTGGGAAAGGCTAGAGATCAAGATTCATATGGTTGGAATGGAATATCTTGACCTCAACACAAGTGTAGGTGGTTCTCTCTCAGAAAATGTGTATTGGAAGTGTAGGTATGTTCTGATGGCTCTCTCCCCGAATGAAGAGTGGGTGGAGGGGTATATATAACCTCCACACAAAATCTAACCGTTACACACAATTTGCCAAACTCGGTGGGACCGAATGGTTAAACTCGGTCGGACCGATTCAGCAAACCTAGTGACCGTTAGGATTTTTGGTGGGACTAAGATGCAACTCGGTAGGACCGATATGGTTAGGGTTAGGGCATAACTTAATCTCGGTGTGACCGATTACACAAACTTGATGGGACCGATTTTGTTAATAAGCTAACCAGAGAGTTGGTCAGGCAAACTCGGTGAGACCGATTACACAAACTCGGAGGGACCAATTTTGGTAATAAGCTAACCAGAGGGTTTGCATTATAATCTCGGTAGTACCAATTGCTCAAACTCGGTGAGACCGATTTTGGTAATGGACATACACAGAGAGATTATAATCCCATCTCGGTGAGACCGAGATCCCTATCGGTGAAACCGATTTGCTAGGGTTTGTGGCAGTGGCTATGACATCTGAAACTCGGTGGCACCGGATAGATAGAATCGGTGGGGCCGAGTTTGACTTTTGGTTTAGGTCATGTGTGGATGTGGGAAGGTAGTTGAGGGTTTTGGAGCATATCACTAAGCACTTTGAGCAAGCAAGCCATTAAGCAACACCTCATCCCCTCTTGATAGTATTGGCTTTTCCTATAGACTCAATGTGATCTTGGATCACTAAAATAGAAAATGTAGAGTCTTGATCTTGAAGCTTGAGCCAATCCTTTGTCCTTAGCATCTTGAAGGGGTTCCACATCCTCTAGTCCATGCCACTCCATTGTTAAACTTATCTGAAACATACTAGGTAAAAGTGTTAGTCCAACAAGAGATATGTTGACATTAATTACCAAAACCACCCAGGGAGCACTTGTGCTTTCAGCAACTCCTTCTGCTCCGCCAGCTGCATAGCCAGCCAGTCGCGCTCCTCCGTCAGCCGGCCGCACTCCTCCTCCCTGACGCGCAGCACGGTGTTGACTTCGCCCGACTGCTGCTGAAGGGCGGCGTTGGCTTCTGAAGAAGGAGGGGGAGGGATGTCAGTCGTCAACAAAGAAGAAAGGTCGCCAGGGTGATCCGGCCCAACTGCTCAGTAGTCGGCCCGAATCTCGGGGACTACAACCCGCGGATGCGCCAGCGTGCCCCCGCAGAGAAAGAAGAAGACTCACCCCGGCTGTCCGACAAGTCGGCGGTCCGCTTGGCCAGCTCCTCAACATTGGCGTTGAAGGGGGTTACGCGAAGATTGTGGTAATCCTGCATTAAAATTTCAGAAAAAGTGTTGGTACTTGGAACTCACCGATTAGAGTTCCGAGCCGCCTGCTCAGCAACTGGCCCGAAACTCGGGGACTACACCCAGTGGGTGCGCTGGCGTGCCCCCACAAAGAAAAACAAGGAAGAATAGCAAAGGAAGGATGCGTACCCGGATGGCCGTTCGTGAGGCCAGGTATGCCTTGGTGCACTCCTTGATGGCGTCGCCCTCGGCCCGGAGCTTAGCTTGGACGTCCAGGAGCGCTCGGTTCAATGGGCCCGTCCCGCCTCCCCGGACCCACCCGGTGGGCGCGGCGCTCGACACCTCGGTGTCCGGGACCGAGGAGCTCGCAGCGCTGGTCTCCAGAGGACGCAGCGCTGAGGCCGCCTTCGCGAGACGGCGGCGCGTCGGCGTGCTGACCTCGAGGGCCAGGCCCATCGCCGCCGCGCCTCCGGTTGGTGGCGCTGGCGGGTCCGCCGGTTGTCCGCCTGGCGTGCCTCCGGAGGGTGGCGGTGCTAGCACAATGACTTCCGGCATGGCGGTGATGTCGGCGTCCCTCTCCATGACCGGGTTCTCGTCACCGGCTTCCCCAGTCTGCGCCGAGAACTCCGATGGCGGCGGCGCAGAGTTCAAGGGGACGACAAACACCGCCGACTGGCGGTGTGCGGCTTCCTCTGCGCGCTTCTTCTCCGCATCGGCGGCCTCGGCCTCCGCCAGCTTCTTCAGAGCGGCGGCCTTCGCCTTGTCAGCCTCCGCCTTCTTCAGGCGGGCGGCTTCCCTCTCCTCACGCGCGTTCCGCTCCGTCGCCTCCCGAAGGTCGGCGGCGGGATCAAACCGCCGGGTGGAGGAGGAGGTCTCCGCCGACTTTGCGACGGAGCCGGCGGCCGACTTCTCAAGAGAGAGAGGGGCCCTAAAGCTGGGAAAATAAAGTAAAGAAATTTCAGACAGACTCGATAAAGAAATATGAAGGTATGAAGGGAGGTGGTACTTACGCTGAAATAAGCTGCGGCGTCTTCATCACCTTGCGGAAGCGGTTGGCCTTTGCGGCCGCTTCGTCCCGCTTGGTCACCGCGGCTGAGCCCTTGGGCTTCTTCGGGCGACTGCCAAACAGGCTCGTCCCGGCCCTGCGCTTCTTGCCGCCGCCTTGAGCGTCCGGCGGGGCTGACGAGCCCGCGCCCGGCTGGCCGGCTCCTGGCTGGTGGCGTGGGACAACCTCCTCGTCATCATCAGGCCAGTCCTCAAGACTGGCCCCAAGTCTCGGGCCGCCTGACGCGCCACCTCCCCCCTTGGTGTCGTCCTCCAGGGCCGCCGCCCCCAAGTCGGGGTCATCCACATCGCTCTCCGCTCGGTCGGGGAGGAACTCGCGGTCCAGCCCCATGGTGCCAGCTGCTGGCTGGAGGAGGGGATTCTGACCAAAGCCGACTGGTCAGAACGAGCAAGACGGACTCGGCAGTAAAGATGTCAGGAGAATCGAAGAAAAAGAGAGAAGGAAAATGACTCACCAGAGGCGGAGGGGCAGCATGCAAATACGGCTCCTTGCCGAACTGCCACTCTTCGTTGAGGTCGCAGCTCGCAAGATAGTTCACCATGTAGGCTACCTCCTCGTGAGGCATCTCCTTGGTGCACATTCGGCTCGGGTCTCGATGCCCGCTCATCTGGCAGATCATGTGGGGGCGACTTTGGAGTGGCAGCACTCGGCGCGCCATGAAGGCGGCCAGCAAGTCCGGCCCGGTCAGGCCCTCCGACTGCGCCAGTACTCGAAGCCGTGCAACGGCGCCGGCTCCCACAAGCGTCAACGTCCGGGCCCGGTGCGACTAGTTGGGCTGCCTCCCAGCCAGCGGGCTGGCTACGTAGGCCGGCAGGTTGATCCAATCGCCCTCCGTGGAGACGTTCTTCATGTAGAAGTACGACCGCTGCCACATCTTCACCGACTTGATCAGCCTGATGGAGGGAAACGGGTTGTCGGCCCCCGACCTCCGCACGGCGATGAACGCGCCGCACTGAGCCGGCACGCCCGCGGCTTGGGTGCCGAGCTTAGAGAAGAAGAACTCCCCCCAGAGCTCCATGGTGGGGAGAACGTCGATGAAGCCCTCGCACAGGGTGACGAAGGCAGACAGCAGCACCACCGTGTTGGGGGTGAGGTGGTGCGGCTAGCGTCCGTAGAACTCGAGGAAAGAGAGGAAGAAGTTGCTCGCTGGCAGGCCCAGGCCGCGCAGGCAGTGCGAGCGGAAGACGACCCGCTCGCCCTCCTGCGACGCTGGCGAAATTTCTCCCCTCCGCGCGAGGCGAACCCTCACGAGGTCCTCGCCGGGCAATCGACGCGTCTTGCGGAGGAAGTCGATGTGATCCTCGTGGACCTCCGAACCATCCCAGGTGCCGGAGTGCGCTGTCGGGGGCCTGACGGTGGAGGAAGATCTCATCGTGAGCGAACCGCCGCAACGTTCGACGAAGCTCGAGGTGTAGAGAGAGAGAAAAGGGAGAGGAAGTAGTGGGGAGGCAGGACGCGCGTGCTCCGCTGTTTCCCCTCCTCCCCCTACTTATAGCCCAGTGGGCTGCGAAGCCGAGGGGGTGGTTGTGGGATTTACTGCGCCCACTACCCCACACCCCCCACGTTTATCGTGCAAAGTTACTGCGCGCGGTAACTCCGTGGGAACCTCAACCGTCCCCCACGGCCGCAGTGGATCCGCTCACGCGCTGAGGCATGGTAGTGGTGGGCCCTGCCTGCGGGCATGTCCCATCTCGCGGATGGGTAAGCAGGCTGGCCCGGCCACTGTTTGCCACGTGTTGGGCACGAAGTGGGTGGCGGCCAGGAAGCTTAGCTCATACGCCACTGAGTTCCCGCCAGGGGGTTCGAAAGTATTTTCTGGACGAGTCAAAGTCAGGCGACTCCGACTCCTACCAGTCGGCCCAGCAGAGTCAAGCAGAGTCTCCACCTAAAATTTTCAGAGAATGAAGCTACTGAGGCTCCTCGGCTGATTGTCCGCGGCGCCTCATCAGCTTCGGAGACTACTATCGGAGTAATGGGCCATGGGTAGGCTAACCCGAGGCCCGTAACCTCTCAAGACATCGGGGCTGACTGCGCCCCTCAGGACACAGACGGAGAGCCGATTTCAGGAGGGCGGCCGGAGGAACAGCCGACTGCTCATAAGCTTCCGAGTCCTATGGGTGAGATCGAGACCGGCCGACTCCGACTGGCGGCTTCCAAAGTCGCCGACCATAGGAAGTCGGCCCCCGACACCAGCAAAGCCCATGCCCTCATCAGGGGGGTGGGACAGGGAATGGCGGCAGTAAAGCCCACTTCCTCCCCTTTTCCGGGGGATGGCCAGGGCACAGTGCGTTGTACCAGCGGAGATCTCCGACTGGCACATCACTGTTGCCATGCCATCCCTGACACTAGCAATAGTGGGCGGAGTCCTGTACCCACGACGGTCTGACAGTATGATCCATGGAGGACCGGCCCTACCGGTCAGTGAGAGTCCAGAAGACGGCAAGGGCACCACCAGTCGGACCCGTAGGGAGCCGGTCCGCGGAAGTCGACCTGCCCCTCCCATGGGTCCCACACGCCATTAACCAGACGAGACGGGGAGAGGCTACATTAATCGTCTGCCAGGCGGCCGGACTGTAGCCACGACCTCATAACCAAGCCTGCGTCATTAGAGGCACGGCTACAGTAATCAGCAGCCGGCAGGACCCGCCAGTGGCGGGTGCGGCCTGTCGGCTCCATACCCGACCAGTCAGCTGGGCCCACCAATCGGCGGGCCCCAGCAGTCGGCAAGAGGGCCCGCAGGCGAAGAGACTGGCGGCTGGGCCCTACGCCCCTACAATTTACCATTGTACCCCTGGGGGTAGGCTTATATAAAACCCCCAGGACACCCATGCAAAGGGCTCCGATTCATTAGAACTAGACCAGACCTTGGAGAAGGGAGAGAGCTAGGCTTGCCTTCTCCTATCCACAGATACAGCTCAAGGAGCACCATTGTACTCACTTTGCCTTAGTGATCATGCGGAGACCCCGCAGAGCAGGATTAGGGGTGTTATCTCCTAGGAGAGCCCCGAACCTGGGTAAAGTATGCCGGCGTTCGTGTCTATGCCTCATCCCGTTTCCAGGCACCGGCGACGTTCTACTCGCCCCCACCATGATAAGCCATCCGTTGGCATATGTCGCTCCCAACCCCCGACAGTTGCCATATACATATTTTGTTTGATAAAATAAGAATCATTGATTTAGTATAAATTTGACTGAAGTAGGGGGGCCTTTTGGCCTCCTTTGAGAGATTATTAGTTATAGAAGAACGTAAAAGACAATGTGGGAGACTATGATTGGACGTAGGGTGAGAGAGGGCCCATCCCCTTTAAATTAGGGGGGAGATCCGCCGCCTTGGGAGTCGTCAGATTTGACACAAGTCTAGCACCTAGTGTCCGAGTCGTTCTTCACTTTTGCAACATATCTTGTGTTGCAAAAAAAATTGCAACAGAGATGATGTTGCAGAAATTTTTTGTAACAAAGGTTGTGTTATAGATTTTTTTTTGCAACAGAGGTTATGTTGCAAATTTTTTTTGCAATAGAGATTATGTTGCAGAATTTTTTATAACAAAAGGTTATGCCGCAAAAGAATTATCTGCACTATCAAATTGTCACTGCAACATTCTCCATGTTTCCAAAACATGGACGGTGTTGTAAAATTTTGAGTTGCAGTGCGTGGGACTAGACTAATATGTGATTGGCTCTCGACGCGATGGACGCGAAAGAATCGGCTGGATGCTTTTAATCATTTCTCGATTATTAGTTGGAAGATTACATAGCTTATGTAAAAACCTTAATGTAAGTCTAGCCTTTTTTTTAAGAAAGAGAGGATATCTAAACCCTAAACCCTAAGAGAGATTATTAGTTACGTAGTTTATGTAAAAACCTTTTGTAAGTCTAGCATTTTCGTTAAGAAAGAGATGATTTCTAATAAATCAACGCGCTTCTGAATCCTCCTCCCGCTTATTCGAACAGGCCTACCAACATGCAACAGTATTGCACCTTCTTATGTTCAAAAATAAAATACGTAAAATAATAAGTACTGCGCCTTCTCCTCTCCAAAATTTGCCCCTCCTCCCCCCACCCCCCATCGGGGTCGTCGCCGCCGTCTCAATATCAACGTCGACGCAGCCCACCGGAACTCACCACCGCCATCAGCACTATCGCTCACACTACCCCCCTGCGCCGTCAACTCCGCCCGGTACTAGAACCACCTCCCCCTTTTTGCTTCAGCGCACCATTTTGTACTGTTCGACGGGTTCGGGTACAACCTCGAATTGTTGGCCCGTAATCCAGTCTCAGTGATGAGATAAAAACACAAATTTGAGCAAATAGATGGTACACTAGTACAAGAGATTAACCAAAGCACATATCCTCGGTTTATAGTCTTGGCATCAGTTGCGCTGCAACCGTGCTGTAGAACACCAGCTTACTGATGGCCGGAAGTGCATCACGCCCAATCTTGACATAACTTACTACATAGAACAGTACTAAAATGCTAGGCATTTTAGAAGATATCCTTGTACACTGCTACAGATAGGCATTTTAGAAGATACCTAACTTTATTTACTACATAGAACAGTACGACACTGCTACAGATAGGCATTTCAGAAGATCTCCTTGTACACTATGTTCTTCACCATCCCTTTGCTTGCGTGTTCTTCGTCGTCGTCGGCGATCAGGATCTTCAGGCCATCCCTGTTTGTTACTCTGGAGACCGCCACATAGAGTTGCCCATGAGTGAAAACTTGCCTGGGCAAGTAGATGCCGACCTTGTTCAAAGATTGCCCCTGGCTCTTGTTGATTGTCATTGTGAAGCACACGGATAGAGGATATTGCTTTCTTTCTAGTACAAATGGCCATTTAGGCTTGAATGTCAGTGTGATGATCCGAGGGATGCATACCTTAGTACCGACGTGTGCTCCAGTTATGATCTGTGCTTCGACGACTCTTTTTCCATGTTTTGTGATTGTCATTCTTGTACCGTTGCATAGCCCTGCACTTTGATTGATGTTGCGAAGAAGCATCACTAGCAGACCGACTTTGAGCTCAAGTAGGTGATCTGGACATCCTGGGTGCTTTAACTTGTTTAGAAACTCTGTAGTATACAACAATTCCATTTCATGGCTGTAAGACATTGATCTGCTCATCCTGTCATAGCTCAGGTATGTCATCCTGTCGCCTTGGATTTGACCCATAATATGCTCATTGATCTCATTGACGCTCTCGTTCAAAGGACACAATATCGCCCTTTCTTCCAGGAACTTCTGTGTGCAGATATTGTCCTGGAGGTCAGGATAGGTACTTTGGATGATTTTTGTTTTCGGATTATCTCCTTTTTCTAGCAGCAGATCACTGGGGATACTTACATACTCCTTTTCATCTAATAAACATGTGTCTCCATTACCGATCTGTAGTATCCATTCCGCAAATTCCGCAGTCTTATGCTGCTCTGCTTGATCATTGGACAGAGAATTGAGACGCATATTTTTGGTAAGGTTGAATACCTTGAAATGTTGCCAGAGGTATGAGCATTTGATTGATGCACTTATAGTGTGCTCCCTTCTTCCCCTTGGCACAACAGGGAGGATTTGTCGAGAGTCCCCTCCTAGAACAACTGTCATGCCGCCAAAGGGCTTGTTGCAACTATTCTCATTGGTGAACCTGAGCACATCTCTTAGGCTCTTGTCAAGTGCCTCTAAGCATTTTTTTTGTTCGCCATTGGAGCTTCATCCCATAGTATCAGTGATGTCTTCACTAATAGATCAGCCACCTAGGAACCTTGTTTGATGTAGCATGTAGATTGACCTGTCAGGTTGATTGGAATATTGAATGTTGAGTGTGCTGTTCTACCTCCTTGAAGCAGAAGCGCTGCGATGCCACAAGATGCAACTGCAAGTACGATTTTTCCCTCCGATCTTAGTCTTGTAGTGATTGCTTTTGAAAGGTAAGTCTTACCTGTCCCGCCATAGCCATCCACAAATATCATTTTCCCCAATGATTGATCTGCTGATTCTATTATGGCATCGAAGGCCTTCTTCTGATCCAAATTTAATTTTTTAACTAGTTGCACATGTTCAGCCTTCAACTTGTCTTTGTTGTAGTTCATTTGTTCATTTATAAGTCTGTTCTCAATTACATTTAACTCGGGCATGTTTGGTAGCTCTATTCCAGGGTAATCCTCTACTTATCTTCTGGCTTGTCCCATTTGCTTCTCAATTTCTATTAAAGTGCATTTTCTATTGTGTGAAGGAGTGCAGGGGGGCGGAAAGTTTGTGACCCAGCTTGGTGTGTGCTGTATGTCTTTAGAGAGTGCCTCCCAGTTGGATTTCCAGAACATCCTTGGGTCTGTAACCTCACAATAGCACAAAATAGTTGCAAACAATTGGCGTAGTTGCACCCCAGATGCCCATTCGTTTGCTTCCTTGATGCACTCAGTCCACTCCTTGTCATCCTCAAGAAATCCTAGCGCATGACATGCTGATTTGTGTTAGAGTTGTGTCGAATATAGTGTACAAGGTAGGTTACAGTTGGACTTGTAATTCTATTGTGTTTACATAGGATATGTAGTCGTGTCCAAGTAGGACATTTGTATCCTAGGCCTCTCATATATAGTGGGGCTAGACACATGATGTAACCTATTCCAACATAATAGCACCGGAACGCAGGGGAAGCCGGCGGCATGTGCCGGTGTCCAGGGTGACCGGGTGCGGTATTGTAGCGGTGTCATGGGGAGGAGCGCCCATAGTCAGGCCCCGGGGATGTAGCCATATCGGTGAACCTCGTTAACAAATCTCGGTGTCGTGCTCGTGTGGTTGCTTGATCCTCGGATGATCGACGGTATACCTCGGATTTATTCTAACAAGTGGTATCAGAGCAAGGTTTGAAAAGGTCGCGGAAGTTGATTTAGAGGAAAGCGATGAAGACCGGCGGCTGTGGAGACACGGCGTACGTGCGGCAGCAATCAGAGATCGTCGCATCTAAAGCAATTGGAAGCAGCTGGCTAGTTGATCGGAAGCATTGTCTGGTGGCCAGAGTCAAGATTTAAAAAGAGCAATCGGAAGCGGACTCGGCGAGATTGGATCAGCAGAAGGCTTGCATGTGTGCATTGCGGCAGCAGGGACGTGCGGCGATCGGTCAGCGCATCGGCGCATCGATCGGGCGAGCGTACGCGTGCAACATGGCAGCGGCGGCTGCAGCCCATGCGGCCCAAGGCCCAGTCGGATGCGGCTGGGTGGATGGCTGCTCGCTGGCCCATGGCTGGGCTGGCAGCGCTGAACAAGGCCGGATGGTGCTACACGTGCAAAGGCCAAGACGTGAGAGATTTGTTTTGGAAAAAAGGGCACGAGTGTTCATACTTCACATGAGACGAGCGTGTGTGTGTGTCCTTTGGGCAGGAAGATGTTTCTCTTTGCTGCTATAAGGGTACATGGAGATGCACTAGCAAATAGTGGCCAGAAAAATAATTGTGTAAAGAATTCTTCGGGTCAGGTTTGCATGGAAGTTTTTCTGTCAAGATTGCTTGGAGGGCTTGGAGATTATGTGAAGTGGAGGACAGTGTGTCATACAGTCGAACGAGATTGGCTGGGT
This sequence comes from Triticum urartu, assembly GCF_056163025.1. Lineage (NCBI taxonomy): Eukaryota > Viridiplantae > Streptophyta > Magnoliopsida > Poales > Poaceae > Triticum > Triticum urartu. Next base: position 259,959,788 of record NC_141873.1, read on the forward strand.
CGGACTAGGCAGTCTGACGGATCGACGCGAGTCGATTAGTACAGAAGACGGTGGTGAGATCGGCGATGACGACATAGGTGCGTGATGTTGATGGTGACCGACTTCTGGGGCGTGGAAACACGTGGCGCAGGCCCGATGGCTTGTGCGGCTTCGACAAGACTATGGCGCGGGGTTGATTCAAGACAGTGCACATGAGATCTTGAAGTCGACGGGGCACAAGGGGTGGACTGATCATCTACCATGGAGTCATGTTGAAGGTGGAGCTGGATTGAGGGGGCTGCAATGTAATGATCCAGGGAATCAAAGCCTATTCAGCAAAGGGGAAAAGCGAGTGGCACGCAGTTCGGACTGGAGCCCAGTGGTCTGATGGAAGCGTGAAACTCGTCATCGGTCGGTGATGATCGATGGTACTCTGTAGTGAGGTTGAGTGGTGTGGTTTCGCGACCCTTGAGACTCGACCGAGACAGTGGAGGTTCGACGCAGTAATAGCGGCGAGGCGTGCGGTACGCACGGGGCATCGAGACGGGCCAGGGCTCTGGTGGTCATACATGTGGTGAGAAAACTGCGAATTTGACTCGGGATGATTACAAGCAATGCTGAAATTCCTTCAAGTTTCAGACAGACTGTCAAGAAAGGAGCGGTGATGTTGAGTTCAGGTAACTCTTATGTGTGACATCCAATATGTGAGTTGTTCATTTTCATGCAGGTCAGTGATCAGTGTGTGATGGCATTGGACTGATACTCTGAAAGTTGGGATCACAAACTAGAGTGACAAGGAACTTTATTTTGCTCGAGTGTTGACTGTGGTTAAGAAAAGAAGGGACTACAAGTTGCAGGTGGAGTCATATGGAGTCTTTGGAGTAGCAGCAGTGCTCATGGGATAAACTCAAGTTCAATGTACATGGAAGTTTGAGCATTGACAGATCCAGGGTGGTGGAGTATATTCGCCAAGGTGGAGTTTGTTAGAGTTGTGTCGAATATAATGTACAAGGTAGGTTACAGTTGGACTTGTAATTCTATTGTGTTTACATAGGATATGTAGTCGTGTCCAAGTAGGACATTTGTATCCTAGGCCTCTCATATATAGCGGGGCTAGACACATGATGTAACCTATGCCAACATAATAGCACCGGAACGCAGGGGAAGCCGGCGGCATGTGCCGGTGTCCAGGGTGACCGGGTGCGGTATTGTAGCAGTGTCATGGGGATGAGCGCCCATAGTCAGGCCCCGGGGATGTAGCCATATCGGTGAACCTCGTTAACAAATCTCGGTGTCGTGCTCGTATGGTTTCTTGATCCTCGGATGATCGACAGTATACCTCGGATTTATTCTAACAATTTGTATGATGAGTGCACGATTCCGTTGACAGTCCTGATGTCTTCAAATGTCATGCAACCCTTCGCAATGTTGAGAAGAACTCTAAGATAGTACCTTTCTCCGCTTGCAGGATGAGCATTGTATATCCTGCCAATGTTCCTTCCTCCTCTCCGCCTTGTCCACTTCTATTTTTTCCATGTCCATCTTGTAGGAAACTCCAAATATGTTAATTCTCTCGCATCTTTGTGTTTTTTATTTGTCTCCATCCACTCAGTAAACATAGTGGTACTTGATCTTGGGCGCTGTATTATTTTTTCTAGGTTTGTTGAGTTAGGAAAAATGACTTGTTGCTTGTTCTCCTCGTGGAACAATAGCCTCTGAACAGATGGTTGCTGGTACTGTAGAGGAAACTTGAATATTCGCCAGCATGCTTCAGTTGCTGTTATGTATCTGCATCTAAGGTACATTTTAATCTCATCATAGTTTTTTGATTGGTCTGTTTCTTCGACCAGTGCTGTTGCTTGGTTATCTCCTTCACAGATATCCTTAAAGAGATATTTGATTGACATATATCGATGACACAACTCCACATTTATGTGTGCTTGGAATTTTACCAGGAGATCTTTGTTGTATGGTACAACAAATCCATTGTTCAACTTGACTCCTCCCTTGTCTATTTGGCGGCCATTATCTCGTCTCCTTACCTTGGGTAGTTGTCTTCATCAATGACCGTCTCATCACAGAATTCTTTTGGAAAGTAGTTACTGCACATATGTTTTTCCATGCAGGGTGACTTTGGATTTGCCTCTCCACATGGTCCGTGCATCATAAAATTCTTGACAGCTTCAAATGTTACTGGATCCCTATCCTTGTCCGGGATTTCAGCGCATATAATTTCATCTGTTTGTGAGGGCTTGAGATGCTTCCCTTTCTCTTTTCCGTCAAGGAATATTAGTATATGGGCATGTGGGAGTCCTCTCTTCTGGAATTCTATTGTGAAGATGACTGCATTTAAAAAAAATTATATTAGTAAATTACCGGTCATAAAAAAAGTGCAAGCATGTATTACTGATAAGTGATGATTTACTAATACTTACTTGCTTTAGTCTTTCCAAAATGTTGTTTTCTTTTAATATCAAACATGAGCTCTTTTAGCTTTATCATGAACACTCGAACTGCAATATCAGGTCGTTGTGCTGGTTTCTGGTTCCCGGCTTCATCTAGCATTAATTGAATCTCAGGCCAATTAGGGTTGCATGTGAATGTTACGAACAAGTCAGGATTTCCAGCATATTGCCATCGCATCTTGGTAGTTCTGCTCTATGTTTCGAGGACTTCTTGTGAAACTTGCTGGGAGTACTATTCTCCTCCCTACTTGCTCTGTCAGTGTGTCTCCTTTTCTGAATGCGTCGTGTAGTCCATCATAAAGTTCTGTTCTTAATTTTCCTTGATTTTTTCTGAACCAATTGAGTCTACACTGTCCGATGCATGTATAGACATCTACTATGAACGGCATTGATAGATTTCCACATGTTAGCAGCAACATTGACTGACCTGGGCGCTGTTGGAGATGATATGCATAGTATTCCAGCATGGTGATATATTTCTTGTTACTTGCACCTTTCTTTTTGTTGTATTTGATTCCAAGTCTATAACCATCTTCTCCATATGGGAAGAGCAATGGGTATTGCATGGCCATGAATTTGGATGGATTTCTGAAATTCTTTTAGGTTTCATATCTTTGTACTCGAGAACAATGTCACGCACATAATGTTTTTGGGTTGGATCTTTGACTATAAGTGCAGCAACTTCCGATGTTGATGGCATGTTATCTTGCCTCCCATCTTGATCCCTGTTGCCAAGTAAACATAGAGTGAAGTTGTCGTAGTCGTCTTCTTTAAATCTATCTCTTGCCATTCGGAATGATTGTGCTGGTGTGTTATTCTCGTCGAGCATGCTTAGTAGGCCACTGACAATTGTTTCATCTAGTGAGCCATCACGTCCACCAGATCTTGATGCTTCTACCCTGTTATGGATCTCATTATTCGTGTCATAGATATACAACTGCTGGAAACGAGGCTTATTTCCTTCTTGAGGTAGCAGGGTACCTATCTGGTGGCGGTTCTGGCCATTCAGTCGGAAAACATAAGGTCCATGCTCTTTATTTATTTTCTTATCTAAAGTAGCCCCCATTGATGTGAATGCAAACATGGAGTTGTAAGACCTAATGTTTTTCCGGTAGTTTGCTGATCTTTTTCCTCCATCTATTCTCAACAAACTCGTAAGGTATGGTGGCGGTTCTTTCAATGGTGGCAAGATAACCTGTCCTCGTTTGCAGCATATCCCAGAGATTGGCTCTCTACATCCATAAGATTGTATTTCTTCATGCCACATAAGTGCATCACTACAGGAATCAGCTACTTTGCCGTCCGCCACGGCGGACGGCAAAAGGCTCCGGCAAAGTAGGCTTCGGTAAATAGCTACTTTGCCGTCTGCTACTGATGGCAAAGTCTTTGCCGTCCGCCACAGACGGCAAAGAGAGCGCAGCAGACGGCAAAGTAGGCGGACGGCAATAATTGCGCTGTCAGTCCGTTAAGTGGCTAACGGCAGGCCTTTGCCGTCCGCCGCTGACGGCAAACTTTCTAGTGTCTTTGCCGTCCGCCGTATGATGTCATCTACACGTCACTACATGGCAGGTTCTTTGCCGTCTGCCACTGATGGCAAAGTCTTTGCCGTCTGCCACTGTAGGCAAACTGACCAAACGGGTCAGCTCCCAGGAAGCACAGCTGGATGCCACGTGCCTTCTTTGCCGTCCGCGGCAGACGGCAAAGAGGCCGTTGCCGTCGGTGGCAGACGGCAAAGAGCCTGCATATTGGCTCTTTTATCTGTTTTTTATTAAATCCAACAATTTTCATCACAAATATAGATGACATATATAGATATATTTCAAAAGGCCATTACAGAGCAAACATATAAGATATCCAACACATAACTTCATCATCCAACCATATATATTACATGCATAGTTCCATCATACATAACAAGTTCAACATAGAGGCATCCAACCATATATATTACAATAGTTTCATCCAACGATACATGCATAGTTCAACGATACAAAAGAAACAGAGAAAGGGATAAGGAGCACTCCATCTATGCAAGCTTTCGTCAAGTGAATGAACTCTGCAAAATGAAAAATAAGAAAGTTAAAACAAGAAGAGTAGAACAAGAAGAAGACTAGAACAAGAAGAGTAGAACAAGAAGAAGACTAGAACAAGAAGAGTATGTCATTTATGAGCTAACTTACGTGAAATGGATCATATATGAGCTAACTAAGTTGAAATGGGTCGTTTATGAGCTAGCTAAGGTGAAATGGATCATTTATGAGCTAACTTAGTTGAAATGGGTCGTTTATGAGCTAACTAAGGTCAAATGGATCGTTTTTCAGGTAACTAAGGTGAAATGGATCTTTTTTAGCTAACTTAGATGAAATGGATCATTTATGAGCTAACTTAGTTGAAATGGCTCGTTTTTTAGCTAACTTAGGTGAAATGGATCATTTATGAGCTAATCTAGTTGAAATGGATCTTTTTGAGCTAACTTAGGTAAAATGGATCATTTATAAGCTAATTTAGGTGAAATGGATCGTTTTTTAGGTAACCTAGGTGAAATGGATCGTTTATGAGATAAATTAGTTGAAATGGATCGTTTATGAGATAACCTAGGTAAGATTGGTCATTTTGGAGTTAACCTAGGTGAAATGGGTCATTTTAAAGCTAACGTAGGTAAAATGGATCATTTAGGAGCTAATCTAGGTAAAATGGGTCATTTTTGAGCTAACTTGGATGAACTGGATCATTTATAAGCTAACCTAGGTAAAATGGGTCATTTTAGAGCTAACTTAGGTAAAATGGATCGTCTATAAGCTAACTAAGCTAATTATGCAATTTTTGACATAAGTAAGCTAAGTACAGATCGTTTTAGAGCTAACTTAGGTAAAATGGATGGTTTTGGAGGTCAGTAAGCTTATTAAGTCATTTTGGAGGTGAAGAAGCTAAGTCTAGGTCATTATGGTAAGCATTGGAGGAAATAAAGCTAAGTCTAGGTCTTTATGCATGTGTTAAGCAAAACACTAGATAAACTTACCAAGATGTAGGAGGTGTAGGAGCGGGGTGGCTCGTGTTGGTAGCTGGAGAAGGATCGTGCGATGCTTGTCTGGAGTTACGCTGCACCAAAGATCATTTCCAATGTCTTGTTAGCATGATGACACTCAAATGTTAAGACTAGCAAGTAATGTCCATTCAATAAAACTCACCGTGGTCCCAGGAGCAATCACTGGCATCGGCGGAGCGGTCTGACCTGTCTTCTCGCACACAGACTGCACATTTGGTTTTGACGACTTAGTCATACTAGTTAGTAATGAGACAAACACTACATGAATGTTTTGGCTAATCTGCAGAAGAAACTTACCACAAGGAGCTCGTACATGGCCCTTGCCTGCATGTCATTCCGTGCCCTCTCCTCCTCCATCATCTTTGTCGTCCTCTCCTCCAACTCCCGCTGCCTCTCTGCCGCCTCCGCCAGAAGTTTCTCCGTTCTATCTCTCTCACTCTGTATAGCAGCCTGCAACACCACTCACATGACCATTTGTAATCATTGATGGAAGCGCACACAATGTAATGGAGAAAGATAACTGAGTACGTATCACTAACCTTGATGGCGAGTTGCACTGGCCGTTCACGAGGCCTTATCTCAGGAGCGGAGCTCGACTGGCGCGCCTTGATCTCCGGGAGAGTGCTAGGACAACGGATAAGTCCATCTCCAATGGCTATGGAGCCATGGGACCTCCCGCCACCAGATATCATCAACAGCTCTGGATCAATGGGACCCTGGCTCGGGTTAAAGTCCTCCCCTTTCCTCGCCTTCCCCTCATCTCTATATCTCACGAGCTTGTTGTGGGAGGAGATGTTGGTGAAGTTGTTTGCATCATCGAGGTCAGACTGAGAGAAAGCCTTGACTTTCTTGAAAGAGGCAGTGTGGGCCATGGCATACAGGTCGTACACCTCTGGCACCTTATCCGCCTTATTGTAGCGTGCCTGAAAGAGAGAAACAATGAAAATTAGTAATTAAAGGGCTCAAGCTAGCATGATGAATGAATTGCATGAATCATGAAGCAAACCACATACCCAGTTGCGCCCGAACTGATATAAGTTGGAGCTGCCTTGATGGTGTGGCACACCTTCCATTTGGGCACGTTTGTCCTTGGCCTCGTTGTGGAGGGCTAGCCATCGTTGTGAGCACCACTCATCGACCAACACCTCCCAACAATCCATCCGATCCACACACCATCTCGGAGGCGCCTAAGTTAGCAAATAGAAACTTGAGCGCTACGGCTAAGAATTAGTAAATGAAGGAACTTAAGTAGAGAAGGCCTTAAGAATTACCTTCATGTACTGCTCCTTACTCAGGAACTTATCGCGGCACGCCGGCTTGGTCTTCTTGATACCACGCAAGGCGTAGTAGTCTCGAACAGCCTGCACCCGAGCCTCGTGCCGTAAGTTCTGGAGTAGGCGCTTGCAGACGTTCTCAATAACATGTGCCGCGTCCTCCTCGTATCCCTCCTCACACCTGTAGAATGTCTGCAATCAAATGAGACAATATTGATTAGTACAATTAATAACTAGCTAGTTGAAGATTTTTAAATGTGTAAAGGAGAAATTACCCAGAACTTTCTGATCACCATGTCTGCCCTCGTGTTGCACACGACACCGTCGATAATCTCATCCAGCGGGGCCGGGGCAGCCACGTAGTGCTCCCAGCTCAATCCAAGCTCTGGAAGCCGACCCTCACCAGGCAACGTGACAAACCCCGGGAAGTTTTGCCGGCAAAGAACTCCAAGGACAGAGTTGGGCCGGCGGACACTATGATGGTGGTCCCAACCCCTGCAGCATGACAAGGCCAACGCATTAGTTATTTGAAAAAACGTGAATGCACAAGGTACAAAAATATTAAATGCACTTACGTACCTCTCCCCATCAGGGAAAATCAACCACCTCTGCTCGCAGGTCACCGGCACGGACGGGAGCCATGTAGCACCACGCTGGTAGACGGTGCCCCCCTCCTCCTCAAGATCAGTCGGCTCCCCGCCATCATCAGCATGGCCACTCGGCTTCTCGGGCTGATCCGGCCAGGTACCCCATCCGGACGTGTGCTCCTCCAGGGTCACGTGGGCCGAACTCTCGTGGGCCGAAGGCCAGTCGACCCGAGGCTCGTGGGCCCAAGACCCGTGGACCGGAGGCTCGTGGACCGGAGTCCGTGTAGCCTCCTCCTCGGACGAGTCCACCCTAGCAGTCACGTGCTCGGGTGAAACGGCTGGGGGTGGCGGCGAGGAAGGTGCCGTAGCAGTCACCCTACCTCCTCTCCCACGACCACGTGCCCCACCTCCTCCCTTCCTACCTCGTCCCCTGCTGGGCACCGCGGTCGACGAAGAAGGGCCCAGCAGTGTGGCCATACTGTCCAGCAACGCTCGGCGGAGAGGTGCGTCTGGAATGGAAGACCTCAGACCACGCTCCCGACCAGCGCCCACCATCTTTCAACACCTGCTATGACAAACAGTAAACGAAATTAGTACAACATAAAAAAAGACCGACATGAATAATAATATGTGTATCACTTAAGTGTATCATCATCAAGTACAACATAAAAAAATGTAATACCTGACACTACTAATAATCTCGATCAGTATCATCAATAAATGCATAACCATCATCATCACTATAATCAATGACGGGCTCATAGGGTTCATTGGCATCAACATGTGCAAGGCCACCTTGACGTAATCGGTCAAGCATTGACAGGTCATCCGCAGCAGTAACCTCTTCTTGTTCCGGCTCTTCTTGTTCCTCCTCTGGGGTGATGTCGGATTCATTGTCGCTGTCTACTTCAATGTTTTGGGGTGAAGTATAGCGGTTCTTGAAACGCTTTTTGGAAAGACGTGTCTCTTGGAAGAATTCTCCTTCATATGTGTCTGGGTTAATGTGAGGTTCATAATCCTCTTACTTTGGGGGAGAAAGTCTAGCACGTGGCGGCACTTCATAAACGACATCCCAACCTTTCAGATTTGGATTAGTTTGGCAGGCCCACGGTAGATAGAATACTTGGGTCGCCTGTTGAGCCATAATATAGACATCAGGAACATCTAAATGAGTGCTTTGGTTGATTTCAACTAGCCCTACATGTTCATGAGTCCTTCTAGTCTCCTTCGGCTGAAACCAATAACATTTGAAGACTACGACATTCGGTGGATTTTCACCATAGAACAGAAGTTCATAAATTGCTTCAACTCTCCCATAATACTCGGTACCTCCTTCGCCGATAGCAGATACACAACAATTTGTTGACTTTCGGTCGGCCATAGATAGCTCTTTGCCATAGGTACGAAAGTGATACCCGTTGATGTCGTACTTGTCAAATGAACGGACCTTATAGTCAAAACCATTAGCGACTTGTCTCAATTCGGCGTCCATAGACTCTGAATTAGCCTACAAGTTTAATATGAAAGGATTGTTGCATTATGCACAAATTAGCGAATGATATGAAATTGTCTAATAGAAATTACCGTTTGTTTGAACCAAGAGATGAAACCGGGATAGCCACCTCCTTGCTTTGCGAGAAGCTCATACTCTTCGACGGAATCCTTTTGGATCTCCGCTCCATACGAGAATATGGTGACGTATCGACTGTATGACATATCCAGGAATAAGAGTAGTTCAAAGGAAATATAAGTTGCGAAACAATGTACCGAGAACTTACTCGATGTACGGCCGCACTTCTATCAGGTTGTTGAAGATATACAACGAAATGGTCCGCCATTCTTCGTTATCCAAAGATACTGGATGTGAAACACTAGCTGGTGCGAGATTCCCTTTGAATAGGATGAGGTTGGATCCACCCTTTGTAGGCTCGTCAGCATTGTACCGAGGCTTCGGATTATGCAAATGACGATTTTTGGCTTCGTAGTGCGCTGTTACGAAGTTTGCCGCCTCCTCTGTGATGAATGCCTCAGCCATCGATGCTTCAATTCTACGTTTATTTTTACATTTTTCTCAAAGCGTCTTCTGCATCCTCTCAGTTGGGTAGCACCAACGATTTTGCACGGGCCCCCCCAATCTTGCCTCGGTCGGGAGATGCAAAATCAAATGCTGCATTGGATTAAAGAAGCCCGGTGGAAAGATCTTCTCTAACTTGCAGATCAACTCCGGCGCCAACTCTTCCATTTCTTCTAGCACGCCAGGCGATAGTTCTTTCGCACAAAGAACACGGAAAAAATAGCTGAGTTCTGCCAGTACTAGCCATTCATCCTCAGGGATGAAGCCACGCAACATCACCGGCATTACCCGCTCAATCCATATGTGCCAATCATGACTCTTGAGACCAAATATCTTCAGTTTATCAAGATTCGCTCCCCTCTTTAGATTCGCTGCATACCCATCGGGGAACATCAACTGCTGTTGCACCCACAAGAGAATTTCCCTCATAGCAGGCCTTCCAAGATTGAACCATGCCTTTGGCTTCGTCCAGTTCTGCTTTCCTTTCGGTTCTTTCATGTTTTGTAACGGCCTATCACATAGCGCCTCCAGATCGACTCTAGCCTTAGTATTATCCTTTGACTTCCCATTTATGCCGAACAATGTACCAAAAAGTGCCTCGGTGATATTCTTCTCAGTGTGCATCACGTCGATGTTGTGTGGGCAAAGGAGGTCTTTGAAGTAAGGCAGATCCCATAAGCATGTTTTGTGAGTCCACGCATGCTTAGTATTATACCCCTTGAAGTACCCTGGACGTTGTGGATCTGGCTCGAGAGCGTTTAACTGATCCAGGGTCTGTTGGCCTGTCAATGCAGGTGGTGCAGAGTTTTTGACAACTCTACCCCTGATGAGGTTCTTCTTGTCTTTCCTGAACTTATGGCGAGGATCCAGGAACTGTCTATGCATGTCAAAGCAAGAAAACTTGCGACCGGCCTGAAGCCAACGAAACTCAAGAGCTCCCTTGCATGTGGGGCACGGGAACCTTCCATGCACACACCAGCCAACGAATAGCGCATACGCCGGCAAGTCATGCGTCGAGTACATGTACCAGACACGCATTATGAAGTTCCGTTTGCTAAAGGCGTCGTATGTCTTGAACCCATTATCCCAGGCTTCTTGCAATTCGTCCTTAAGCGGCTGCATGTACACATTCATATTTTTGCCCGGATAGTTGGGTCCTGGAATTATCAACGTCAGGAAAATGTTCTTTCTTTGCATAATCTGTCCGGGGGGGAGATTGAGTGGAAAGACAAATACGGGCCAACAACTGTATTGGGCTGCCGTCATACCAAACACACTGAACCCATCCGTGCTGATGCCAACTCGAGGATGCCTCGGATCTGCCGCTTTGTCAGCATGTAATTCATCAAACCTTTTCCACGCAACACCATCCGATGTGTGTACCATCATCAGATTCCCATCTGCATCTAGTTCGGTTCTTTTGCCTGTTTTGTGCCATGTCATCTGTCTGGCCGTCTCTTCGACCATGAAAAGACGCTGAAGTCTTGGTACGATTGGCATATACCGAAGAACACTAACGGGGATTTTGGTCTGTGTCTTCTCACCCATACCGTTGTCTACCACAATATACCTGGAAGACTTGCAAATGGGACAATAGTTCAAGTCCACATAGTCAAGCCTAAATAAGGCACATCCTTTCTCACAGGCATGTATCTTCTCATAGGGCATCTTCAGTGCACGGAGGATTTTGTCCGACTGGTACAGGTTTGCAGGCATTACATGGCCTTTGGGTAGAAAGCGTCCAAATACTGTCATAATTGCGTCATAGCATTCTCTGCCCAAGTTGAACTGAGCCTTCAGAGCCATTACTTGTGAGATGGCATCCAACTGACAAAGCTCAGTCTGCTCGTGGAGCGGACGTTTCGAAGACTCCAACATTTCATTGAAGGCCTTTGCAGATTCCTCCATCTCCTCGTCCGAATCCCGAGCATCATCATAGCCTTGCACCATGTTTTCCATCCCGGTACCATGCTCGTCGGTGCGACGACGATCCACCTCAGCTCGGTCACGTTGGGCAGACTCACCATGAAATGTCCACACCGTATAATCGGGCGTAAAACCACTCTTCTGCAGGTGTTTGCCCATTTCAGCCTCTGTCTTCTTTTCCCAATTGCCGCACCGGAAACAGGGGCACCAGGTTTTCTTTTGGCCATTTGCAAATGCGGCTTGCACAAACCCCTTAGTTTTTGTGAACCATTCAGCGCTCCATTTGTTCTGACCAGTGTGACCGGTATACATCCAAGCACGGTCACTCATCTTGACTTTCAGAGCTACTGGACACACAACAATTATATATGTAATTCACCATGTATATATTCATCAGTTGATCTACTTTGTCAATTTTATTACGTCCATGCAACCTACACTCTAATAGGTAATGATAGGTCCTAATCCCACCCGTGTATGTGTAGATTGGGTTTATTTTCCCATGCTATGCTCCGGATCCGACGCAAAATTTCGGCAGCACCTCCCTGCTGTTCTCCTGATACACGTCTCTGCAATAAACAGAGAGGATGTGTACCCGGAGAACAACAGGGGAGGCACTGACGAAATATATGCGTCGGATCCGGAGCAAAGCATATGGAAAAACGAACCCAATCTACACATACTCGGGCTGTCCATGGATAGCGTTGGACAATTCGAAAGAATCAAGGTTATAAATATGCAAATGCATGCATATTTATAACTATGACGCTTTTGAACGGGAGACACATATTGGTTACGCATACTGATGATTCAAGACACATATATAGCTAGCTATCAAGTTTCATCGGAATAGATCAAATAATTAATGGGGGAGGAGGACTTGTCATTTGTGCTCACCCACGAACGAAGGGGCAGAGCTCGTCAAACGCACGGCGAGGTCGTCGAACACCAAACCTCGTAGCGATGAAACAACTGCACATTTAAAACTACACGATCAACACAATTATATATGATGTTTTTCATAACAAAATCGAAAAATATATGACCTAACTAATAATTCACAAATATATGACCCCGTCAGCCTCTGGAAGGCCAAAGAACACCTTTTCGGGAGGTGTGGGTGGTCGGGGTGTCCTGTCGGTGTCGGGGTGCCGTGTCGGGGTCTCGGGGTCGGGGTGTCGGGTCGGGGTGCCGGGTCGGGGTCGGGGTGCCGTGTCGGTGTCGGGGTCGGGGTGTCGGGTCCGGCTCGGGGTGCCGTGTCGGGGTCTCGGGGTCGGGGTGCCGGGTCGGGGTGCCGGGTCGAGGTCGGGGTGCCGTGTCGGTGTCGGGGTCGGGGTGTCGGGTCCGGCTCAGGGTCGGGGTGTCGGGGTCGGGGTCGGGGTCTCGGGGTCGGGGTGCCGTGTCAGTGTCGGGGTCGGGGTGTCGGGTCAGGCCCGGGGTCGGGGTCTCGGGGTCGGGGTGTCGGGTTGGGTGCCGGGTCGGGGTCGGGGTCTCGGGGTCGGGTGTCGGGTCAGGCTCGGGGTCGGGGTCTCAGGGTCGGGGTGTCTGGTCGGGATGCCGAGTCGGGGTCGGGGTGCCGTGTCGGTGTCGGGGTAAGGGTGGGTGTGGTGTCAGGGTGTCGGTGTCGGGGTGTCGTGTCGGTGTCGGGGTGTCGTGTCAGTGTCGGGGTCGGGGTCTCGGGGTCGGGGTGTCAGGTCGGGGTGCCGGGTCGGGGTCGGGGTGCCGTGTCGGTGTCGGGGTCGGGGTGTCGGGTCAGGCTCGGGGTCGGGGTGTCGGGGTCGGGGTCGGGGTGTCGTGTCGGGGTGCCGGGTCGGGGTCGGGGTGCCGTGTCGGGTCGGGGTCTAGGGGTCGGGGTGTCGTGTCGGGGTGCCGGGTCGGGGTCGGGGTGCCGTGTCGGGTCGGGGTTTTTTTCCTCTTTTTTCCTTTTCTTCTTCTTCATATTCTTCCTTTTCTTCCTTTTCTTCTTCCTTCTTCTTCTTCTTCTTCTTCTTCTTCTTCTTTCCTTTTTCCTTTTCTTCTTCTCCTCCTCTCCTCTTTTTTCTCTTCTTCTTCCTCTTCTTCTTTTTTCTTCTCCTCCTCCTCTTCTTCTTCTTCCTTTCCTTTTTCCTCTTCTTCTTCTCCTCCTCTCCTCTTTTTCTCTTCTTCTTCTTCTTTCCTCAAACTAAACTAAACCTAAAACTAAAACTAAAACTAAATCTAAACTAAACATAAACCTAAAACTAATAAAACAGAAAAAAAGGAAAAAACTAAGTCTAAACCTAAAACTAAACTAAAACTAAACCTAAAACTAAATCTAAACTAAAACTAAAAAAGAAAAAAACAGAAAAAAGGAGGGGGGCTCACCTGGGGCAGGGCCGGTGGAGGAGGGGGGCGGGGCGGTGGAGGAGCTGGCTGGGGCGACGGGGCGGCGACGGCGGGGGCGAGAGGCGGCGGCGGTGGGGTGGGAAGTGGGGCGAGGAGAGAACAGAGAGGGGCGGGGGGTATACGGGCCGTTAGATACTGCCTCTTTGCCGTCCGCCCCTCTTTGCCGTCCGCCTTTTGCCTCTTTGTCGTCTGCTGGCAGACGGCAAAGAGGTGGGCCGTTAAGTTTTTCCCAAACGGGCGGGGGGTGGGGGCCACCTCTCTCTTTGCCGTCTGCCAGCTGACGGCAAAGATTCTTTGCCGTCCGCTGGCTGACGGCAAAGACCTGGCGGACGGCAAAGAGCTTCTTTGCCGTCCGCCAGGTCTTTGTCGTCTGCTTTTTGGTAGCTCATGGCAAAGAGCTTCTTTGCCGTCAGCTAGCAGACGGCAAAGATCTGGCGGACGGCAAATTAGCTGATTCCAGTAGTGCATGGCAGTGTTGGCAGATGCATGTTGGCCCCCCAAAGTTCCATATCTTACTGGCATTGGAGTTATCATCCTTGCCTATTTCACCGTTATTGGTTCTAGCACGTTTTCTGCTCTTCTTGAGCTGAATTTGTGCTTTCCTCTTCATTCGTGTTGTTCTCGTTAATTCATCCCGTCGTCTCCGTTTCATCATCTGGTCAGCCATTATTGCACTGTCTACAGCTGATGATTCTGTCACTTGTGCTGGTTGATAGTTTGAATTTGCCCTTATCACTTGGCAATATCAGCGGGTACATGATTTTTGCAATATCGAGTCCAGAATTTGTTGATTCTGTATAGCTGAGGGCACTGCCTGGTAGAGCATCCTTTCCTTCTTTTTCATTTCCACTAGTTCTAGTACGCTTTGTCCCCGTCTTGAGTTCCCCTCTTGAGTTGAATGTATCATTTCCTCTTCACCCATGATGTTTTCTCCCATTCTTATAACACATAGCTTCCAATTTATTTTTGCTTGTACTTTTGCAGCCCGTGAGTATATTGTTCATCCGGTAGATTATGTAGTGATTGTAAATTATACTGGCATTCTTACTCTTTCTGCTCTTCCTGAGTTCTGGTCATACTTTTCTTCCACACAAACTTTCTAATAATTCTTTTGACTGGCTCTAATTGTCTTGGTCCCTGTTGGCCATTGTTCGCCTGGACACAAATGAGAATTCATTAGATTAACCGGAGCTGAATAATGTGCTAGATAAGCAAAAGTATGTAGGGTGCATGAATGGTCTTCTTGGCTTGATATAATAACTCACAGTTTTTTTATAAATATATGAAACCAAACAGCAAAATGAGTTAGTTAACGCAACACCTTCAAAATTATAATAAATATCCAGCAGCTGACTTGATATATATTTTTATACAACTGTTATGGTGATTGGCGATTTTATGAGCCGTCCATCCACCCTGATCTGACGGTGGGGAAATAGGAGTTACACGGAGTTACAAAACTAAAATTACAAGAAATTACCCACCGTTACAAAATTTTAGTGGGACCAGTTGATTTTTTCAAGGGTAAATCCGTCACACGATAGCCTGCGGTGCCCACATTGAACCCACGTATCTACCTAGCCGGCCACGCCGCCGCGGGGATTAGGGATCGCCACCGCATGGCTCCGCCATGGCCACGTTGCCGCCATCCACCTCTGCCATGGCTGGCCTAGCGCCGCCGTCCACGTGCGCCATGACCGACCTAGCGCCTCTGTCCACCTCCTCCGTGGCTGCCATGGCGCCGCTGTCCACCTCCCCCATGTCCGCCCCGCCTACCTCCACCGTGCTCAGCCCAGTGCCGTTGTTTACCTCGACCATGGCCCCCAGCAGTTCTTCCCATCACCAATCCATCCCCCTATCCGACCATTCCCATCGCCGGCAAGGTCCGCTGGAAGAGGCTGACATGAATCCCCAAGATCAAGATCCAAGAGGACTAGATGATTGCAGCGTTAGAGAAGAATTTGTAACAATCTACAATAAGGTAAACCCCCTCTTCCAATTAGCATAAAAGCTCCAAGTTCTCCCCTTTGTTCTCCAATTAGCATATTCTCTGGATGGTCTGCAGGTTCGAGTAGGAACACGAACACATCAATGAGGTCTTGTTTCATTAGGATAATAGAACACATAATCTGTACAAATAGGATGTAGTATTTTCATTTGCTGAGTTGATGAATAAGGTTTAGTTCATCTTATACCAGAATGGCATGAATCATGATACCGATGTGCTTCCGTGGTAAACATAATTCTAGAACACTAGAAACTCCACATATGTGTACTAGATAGCAGGAGATACAAGAGGAATATTACAAGTGTTGAAAATTAATAGTAACTAGTAGGCTACAGAGTTTATGTCACTAAATTCATACTTGCAGATCTAGCATAAAAATGGTTAGTATAAGAAGTAATATTTTCTTCTGTTCATGTACTCAAAATGTAAAATAAATTATCACTAGAACTATCCGAAGAGAAAATATTCTAAATCAAAAGGAAATGGTTGAGTCTCCAAGGAAATAAGTGGTTAAAAGACAAGGAAATCATGTAGGTCATAATTTACATTTCAAGTCATACATAGAAATTAAGCGGTAGAACTGACTGATTGGAATCCTCTGAAACTAAATATGCCCAGTTTGCTAGACACATTTAACTTGCTCACTTCATTCTGCTTACATTACTTCATGTCCTCTTATGACGCCCCCGATTCAATCGTACACTAATCATACACGCAAACGTGTACGATCAAGATCAGGGACTCACGGGAAGATACCACAACACAACTCTACAAATAAAATAAGTCATACAAGCATCATATTACAAGCTAGGGGCGTCGAGGGCTCGAATACAAGAGCTCGATCATAGACGAGTCAGCGGAAGCAACAATATCTGAGTACAGACATGAGTTAAACAAGTTTGCCTTAAGAAGGCTAGCACAAACTGGGATACAAATCGAAAGAGGCGCAGGCCTCCTGCCTGGGATCCTCCTAAACTACTCCTGGTCGTCGTCAGCGGGCAGCACGTAGTAGTAGGCACCTCCGGTGTAGTAGGAGTCGTTGTCGACGGTGGCGTCTGGATCCTGGGCTCCAACATCTGGTTGCGACAACCAGGTAGAAGGGATAGAGGGAAAAGAAGGAGAAGCAACCATGAGTACTCATCCAAAGTACTCGCAAGCAAGGAGCTACACTACATATGCATGGGTATATGTGCAAAGGCCATATCGGTGGACTGAACTGCAGAATGCCAGAATAAGAGGGAGATAGCTAATCCTGTCAAAGACTACGCTTCTGGCAGCCTCCGTCTTGCAGCATGTAGAAGAGAGTAGACTGAAGTCCTCCAAGTAGCATCGCATAGCATAACCCTAACCGATGATCCTCACCTCGTCGCCCTGTGAGAGAGCGACCATCGGTTGTATCTGGCACTTGGAAGGGTGTGTTTT
Source organism: Triticum urartu (assembly GCF_056163025.1). Lineage (NCBI taxonomy): Eukaryota > Viridiplantae > Streptophyta > Magnoliopsida > Poales > Poaceae > Triticum > Triticum urartu. The sequence continues at coordinate 259,976,933 of NC_141873.1, forward strand.
ATTAAGTATCCGGTTCTAGTTGTCATAAGGTCAATGTACAACTCCAAGTCGTCCTGTTACCGAAGATCACGGCTATTCGAATAGATTAACTTCCCTGCAGGGGTGCACCACATAACCCAACACGCTCGATCCCATTTGGCCGGACACACTTTCCTGGGTCATGCCCGGCCTCGGAAGATCAACACGTCGCAGCCCTACCTAGGCACAACAGAGAGGTCAGCACGCCAGTCTAAATCCTATGGCGCAGGGGTCTGGGCCCATCGCCCTTTGCACACCTGCACGTTGCGAACGCGGCCGGAAGCAGAACTAGCCCCCTTAATACAAGAGCAGGCTTACGGTCCAATCCGACGCGCGTCACTCAGTCGCTGACGTCACGAAGGCTTCGGCTAATACCATGACGTCGAGTGCCCATAACTGTCCCCGCGTAGATGGTTAGTGTGTATAGGCCAGTAGCCAGACTCAGATCAAATACCAAGATCTCGTTAAATGTGTTATTTTAAAATAACCGCGAACGCCGACCAGGGCCAGGCCCACTTCTCTCCTAGGTGGTCTCAACCTGCCCTGTCGCTCCGCCACAAAGATCCACCCAGAGGGCCGTCGGGACAAAGGTCCTTTCAGCCCCCAATCCGTGAATCACTCGCGGGTACTCCACGAGCCAACCCGACTTTAGTCATCACATGTATCATGTATAAAGTATAGGTATATACCCGTGATCAACTTCCGAGTGATCACGGCCCGATAGTATAGCATGGCAGACGGACAAGAATGTATGGCCACTGATGATAAACTAGCATCCTATACTAAGCATTTAGGATTGCAGGTAAGGAATCAACAGTTGTAGCAACAATGACAGGCTATGCATCAGGATAGGATTAACGGAAAGCAGTAACATGCTACACTACTCTAATGCAAGCAGTAGAGAGAAGAATAGGCGATATCTGGTGATCAAGGGGGGGGGCTTGCCTGGTTGCTCTGGCAAGAGAGAGGGGTCGTCATCGATGTAGTCAATCACAGGGGTATCATCGTCGGTCTCGGGGTCTATCGGAAAGAAGCAACGGAGGGGAACACAATAAATAATAGAGCAATCAAAGCATCTCAAAGCATAACATGGCAATACGCGGCGCTAGAGGTGACCTAACGTAGTACTAGGTGACACCGACAAAGGCGGCAAACATCCGGAAAAGTATTCCCGGTGTTTCTCATTCTCGGACAAACGGACCGGAGGTGGATTATTGCATGTTCGCTATGCTAGAGACGTGTGGTGAACGAATGGACTGCGTATTCGGATTCGTCTCGTCGTTCTGAGCAACTTTCATATATAAATTATTTTCATCTGAGTTACAAATTATTTTATATAATTTTTCAAAGTTGTAAAGATTTCCTAGATTTTCTTGAATTAATATTATTTCGAATTAAAATGGGAAAAGCTAGGTGTACACAGCAAGTGTACACAGGAGTAGGCGCAAGAGGCTGACAATGGGGGCCAGTGGACTAGGTAACTGCCCAGTCAGCAGTCAACATTGACTATTGACCGGTCATCTAACAAGTGGGGCCTACATGTCATATGCACAATCTGTAACTGAATTTATCTATTATTTTAATTTACTAATTAGCTAGCCGGTCCCACATGTCATTGGTTGGAGTTAATTAAAAGGTTTATTTAACAAAGTGTGGCCCCACACGTCATGAGGCTATACCAAAACATTAATTAGTCTACTAAGCTAGACTAACACTGCCGGCCTCATCCAGAGAGCCGGCCATCCATCACACGGTCATGCACAAAGGCACAGGCCATGGCCATGGTCAGCAACAACGTATAATAGCAGCAGCTAAGCACGAGGAGCAGTAGCGCAACGCAGCAGCTAGCGAGCAGCATCAGTAGGCGAGCAGCAGTGATTAGCAGCAACACCTAGCAAGCAGCGTAGGAGAGCAAGCATCGCAGGAGAGCAGCAGCTCATCAACAAGAGCAGCGGCGGTAGGAGAGCAGTACACGGCAAGAGCAGCAGCAGCACACACGCGAGGAGGCGGTAGGCGACGGGGCAGCGGGGACGGGCGGTGCGGCAGCTCGTAGAGGCGGGCGCCGACGTGGCACGAGGCCAAGGCGCGCGGGATGCAGGCGTGGTCGCGATGATGAGCAGCGACGGGGGCACGGGTCACGCGCCGGCAAACGGGCTCGGGGGCGGCCATGGGCGCGCACTGTAGGCGCCAGGGGCGCGGTCTAGGGGCCTCAGGCGCGGGCGCAGGCAACAGGAGCGGCTAGTGGGTGCCGGACCGAAGCTCCAGCCGAGCGCTGTCCAAGGGAAGCTACGGCGAAAACGACACGGATCAGAACCGAGGGCGAGGGGATGGAACGAGGAGCTCACCACCGAGCTCGTGGAGGTAGTCAGGGAAGCCGGGGCTGGCCGGACGCGTCGCAATCGTCGTCAAGAGGCGGCGGCCGTGGCGGGGAAGACGACCCGGTTGCGGCGATTCGGCACGGTTCTGCTTGATCCAGTGGGCGTGGTGGATGAAGACGAGCGCGGGGAAGTTGATGGATATCCCTGCGTGGCTCCGGACGACTCTGGCCACGACGACGATGATGGCACGGTGATGGCCGAGCTCGGGCGGCGGCTCGTGCGAGAGGGAGAGGGGCGAATGGGTATTAGGGTTCCAGGCGCCGTGGGAAGGGGGCGCCGGTCTTATAGGCGAGGTGGTCACCGGGGAGCGCCGCCGGATGGCCGCCACGCACGGCCATCGCCGGTGGATGGCCGCCACGGCACCCCTGCCTCCTGTAGCGAGAGGTGGGAGGCAAGTGGGGATTGGCCTGGGACGTTTTGCTAGATGGGCCAAGGGGCCCAATAGATTAGGTTTCTTTTCTTTTTACTAGTATTTTTCCATTTACTTTCCTGTTTATTTGTTAAGCTACTATTTTATACTATATTTTAGCATAAAAATACTTTTGAAAGATGTAAAACCTTCCATATGATTACTATGCATTATTTTGCACTGTCACAAAAAGTTTGGGTTCAAAATAATTTATTTAGTTCGAGTTTATATTTAAATGGGATAAAAAGGTGTTGTTGGTCCACTGTTTTAATATCCAGGGGAAATTTTATATAAAAACAAAATGTTAATTATTTCATGAAAAATTGTTAGTGAATATTTGCAACCTAACCCACATTTTTACTTTGCCATTTGAAAACTTTATGTATTTGACTTTAAATTAGATTTGAATTCGAATGGGATTCAAATTATCGCGAGATTGACAACAGTAATCATGGTGACATGGCATCATTAGTAGAGGGTCACTATAGCTTAATTATCTGGGCGTTACACCTCTAGTCTCTGCATACTTTCTGATGAATTTCTAAAGCTCTGTTTGCCTATCTTGGATTGCAACTAACCTGAACTCTTTGCATTGCGGTGTCATGCCCAACTAAATTCCACAACAAGCTAGCTTGAACTATCTGAATAGCTTGAATTGCAGAAGCAGTAGCAGTAGCAGTCAGTACTGAAGTTGATCTACTAGGATGATTTTATATTTATGTCTCAAAATTTCTGGTGCCTCTCGCTTCATAAGAAAATATTAAATCTCTCATATATCACGTGTTTATCTGGAAGCCGCTCCATTCTTTGTTATATACTTCTGTTTAACCCAGTATCACATTATATATGTACCGCTACTACTGTTTTCTAAATGCATTTACTTCGGTGTTCACAGAGTCTTTTGAGTATGCTTTTATTTCCGGAGGACGCATCCTGAGTGACTACACATGAGCAGTTTTTCTTGCTCCAGGGTCGAGCCTCAGAACAACTAGTTAGTAAGTTTTTTTTTTGTTCTTCACGTAATTGATTACCACAATTAATCTCATAATTTCTGTGTTTTTTATTTTGTAGACCTGGACATATACGAAAGCACATCATTAGAGCCAGAGGGAGAAGATCAAGGTATATGTGATAATTTATATTCCCTAGGAAAATATACGATGAGGCTCCAGTCAACATATCCTTACCTGGGAAGATATTTGGCGGAAGTGCTCTCTCCTAGCTGTGAGATATAGTATCTTCTCGTGGAGGTGTGGATCAAGGACCCCTCCAACGTGCAAAAAATTGGCACATGGAGCTGCCGGAGCCAGACGGCCCAGCCTCACCGCTGGTAGAAAAGCGCGGGATGGTGCATGGCGTCCTCATCTATGTTGGATCAGTGGAGGATCACAGCACCACGTTGATATGGAAAGAGATGATTTGGCAAAGAAAAGACATATCTACTTTGCAATTACTATACTTTGTCTATAAGAAGTTACTGCACATATGCATTTCCCTATCAGTATTCTGCAGCTAAACGAGGAAACTTAGTATGTATGATTTGTCATAAGTTGGAACCAGCAACTGCTTCTTCCATCTGTTCTTCAATCTGTAGTCCATATATTTTGCTTATAACTATACATCAGTTCCTACCTTAGACAGAGGCTGAGCTTCTTGTTTCAAAAACTTGGAAAACACTTGTGATGCAGTGGCAACCCGCGGGGCATAAATAATCTACATTATAATGTCACTAAAGGAAATCACCTAAAATAGATACTACAACTCAAAGTTGTATTATCGACACTTATAGGCATGAACGACTGATACTTGTAAGCCTATGAGCTCGAACGAGTGAGATCCATACTTCTGAGCCTGAACGCCTCAGAGCTATACTTGCCAGTCCGGACGACTAAGAGCAGTACTTTTAACCTTGAACAGCTACAATCGGTACTTGTGAGCTCGGACGACTCAGAGAGTGGTACTTTTGACCTAGGACGACTCATGGTTATTCGTAGTGGTGCATGTGGGGCCTGACGACCCAGAGTGATTTCTAGTGGTATTTGTTGGTAAGAGTTATTGAGAGTGACTACTAGTAGTGCTATTGGTGGCCTGGATAGCGTAGAGAGGTATTGGTGGCCCGGACGAGCCATAGTGGTACTTATGGGTACACAACTAGCACTATGGGTCGTTCGATCTACTAGGACTCTGGATCCCACAAGTATCGCTCTTAGTCATCCGGAACCACAACTACCTTAACAGGTAGTCTCAACACACTAGCACAACTGTACTTGTGGGCCCAGACAAGTAAGATCGTTACTTGTGAGACCGAACAAGTAAGATCAGTACTTGTGGGCCCGAACAACTAAGATCGATACTTGTGAGCTTGAACGAGTAAGTTCGGTGCTTGTGGCCCTGAATGACTGAGAGTGGTACTTGTGGGCCCAAACGACTAAGAGCGGTATTTTTGGGCATGTATGCGTAAGACCAGTACTTGTGGACTTGAAAGAGTAAGAGTGATGCTTGTGCACCTGAACAACTAAGACGGGTACTTGTGGGTCCAAACGACTAAGATCGGTAGTTGTAGGCCCGGACGATTAAGATCGATGCTTATGGGTCCAAACGACTAAGAGCAATACTTGTGGGCCCGAACCACTAAAATCGGTACTTGTGGACCTTGGTGAAGATGATCGATACTAATGAGCCCGAACGAGTAAGATCGTTACTAGTGAGCCCGAACAAGTAACATCGGTACTTGTAGGCTCGGACTGCTAAGATGGATACTTGTGGGCCCGAACCATTAAGAGAGATACTTTGGATCCGAAGGACTAAGATCTGTTCTTGTGGATCCAGACGACTAAGATCGGTACTTGTGGACCCTGGTGAGTAAGATCGATATTAGTGAGCCCGAACGAGAAAGATCGATACTAGTGACCCTGAACGAGTAAGATCAGTGCTTGTAGGCTCGGACTAATAAGATCAATACTTGTGGGCCTGAACCACTAAGAGCGATACTTATGGGTCCTTCTAAGTTTGGTACTAGTGAGCCCAAACGAGTATGATCATTCTGCACGCAGAGAGAACTTAAGAACGAGGATGATGTTGAATGGTTCATTAGTAGGCTTTAAGTTTTTGTTAGTAGGCTTTGAATTTTTGTCTTCCATATTCGCACGGGTCAGGATGAAAGGTATCCTTAGTGACATTCACTTCAAGTTTTGTTCTCCAAAGGATGAAATGATGTGAGAATCTTTTTTATCTATGTTTCAAATCGTCATATTATAATTTCCAATATATCTCGAGTTCCAACCTTCTCTCGAACTGAACCACTTTGTGAATACTGGTTTTCCCTTCAAATTTCCACTTAAAAGAGTGTTGCCTGCACAAACATATCATTTACACTAAACTGGAACATGCGTGTCTCCAACAGTGCTTTTACATTAAACTGTATTTTTTTCTTCTGATATGACAGTGTTAGCTTTAGTAAACTATAGGTTGTAAGTGTGACAATATTTTAGTAAAACTTCTACTGATGATCGTCACCCATTAACTCCACACCTGATTCCTTTGTGCAGCTAGCCGTTCTCAGTCTCGGGACATGACCGAATCACAAACCACAGTAACCTGAACCTTGAACATCCTGCGGATCATCTGTCCACTCAATCTTCTCATCACGAAGCAGCAAATCATTTCCTGCTCATCATGAAGTAGCAAATCAGTTCCGTGCTAGACCACCCATCGCCTACGTCCACTCATGGCTCACAAAAACATAAACAAAAGTTGGTAATATATATAAGCATCCTATTCTAGACCTCCAGATCCCATGCCAAGAAAACTGCACAGAGGTGAAGGCTGGTGAAAAACTAGACATGAAGCCTTTTTGTCAGCTAAGTTTAAGTTGATTCAGACAACGCTCGCAACAAAGGGAGAGGATGAACAATGATGGCACTATGTACCCTTTTTCATTCATGGACATGATATGAGAGCAATGCGGGTATTCATGGCCCCCATTTTTTTCCCAAGCTTTTAGACTGCAAACAGAGAAGTAAAATTGTGCCAAGGACTACTGATCATTGTTGTCTGAAAACACGGGAGAGAGATCAGAGTTCAGAGAACATCGTCAACACCTGCAAAGGACAGAGGACAACGAATCACATTTTTGTTCAACCCACTACCCATTTTTGTTCTAACAAGGAAAATTATGTCACTAAGAAAATCAATAACAATCTAGCTATTGCAGTGTCCTGCTATGTAGCATGCAATCAACCATTGAAGTTTTCATCGAAACAGGTCACATTCTTATGCTGACTGGAAGTAATGATCCTGACAGGTCGAAAATAATGATCACTCATCCTACAGGTCGGAAATAATGATCAATGAGGTGCTACATGTCGGAAATACAGTACACTTCTTGCTTTTCACTCATCCTACAGACCGGAAATAATGGTCAATGAGATGCAGCTGCAGGTAAGTTTGTCACAACATGATATTTAATATCGTAATAAACTATAATTGGCATGAACTCTGGGTGATCCACACAGCTATAGTAAGTTAGGTAGTAACCAATTTATTCTAGTTGCAGCGAGCATAAAGAGAAAAACAACTAGTTATTAATAACAGTGGCGAATCTTACAGAATCTATGCTTAGAAGCCAACTCTTGCATGCTCTAACAGATAAATAGCAAAATAAGGAATTTCAGCAGCAACAAAAAGCATTAGAGACCGCTCGATTAAACATACAAAAGTCAATGGTTAATTAATATGTCAGGAAATTTGGATGACCGGACATATCTTGCAGAATATACTTGCTAAATTAGGCAATGCCTGTATGGTAAAAAAGGTGGTTAGGACTATGAGGGAAACAATTTAGTGCACTTGTCTTTTTTGTCTAACAATGTTCTTATTTGTGCAATAGCCCTATCCAGAAACAATGAGATCCTTTTCTAGTTTTATGGTATTAATAGTTGCTAGATCAAATATAGTAGTTAAATATTCTTGAAAATTCCTTATGTTAGAGTGGAAGCTTTGGAAAGTTAGTACTAAGGAGCTAGATGAAGGGGAAGAAACTAAAGGATTAACTAGGCAGATAAAGATAAATTGTGCATACTTTTCTAGTCAGTTGCGGGGAGGTCTAGATCCAGTTGCTCCCAACCTCATGAAGCTAACAATATGTTGCAGTCTCTGACCAATCTCCAGTTGCATCCCTGCTCGCCCGCCGTAGCACTTACAACTGCGGCTCCTTCATCCTCCCTGTCCTCATATCTCTTGATTAGTTGGGATCTGCAGATAGTACTGATATGATATAGAGACAGCAGATGCAAACAATATAATTTCTTTACTACAAATAGAAGCGTAATACCTAAACGGATCAATGTAGAAGAGAAGACCAAACTGGCAATAGCAGCTGGAGTTATGTTGGAGATGGAGTAGTAAGGTCATTCCATGCTCACGGCGTCCAAAAAAATGCCCAGGGCGTCTCCTTCCACCCCAGCCTTGCCGTTGTACTCCACCATGCTCCTCCACGTCCCCGAGGATCCTGCACCGGGCGGCATGCACGGCAGTGGATGCAGCCTCGGTGCCTTCACCGCGGACCCGCTCACGCCGTTTCACGATTCATGAGGGACCCGGCGGGAGTGGGAGCGGGAGATTAATCCGAGGGCCAAGGAGGAGACCTTCTGGGGAAGGGGCGCTGATGGCGGGAGAAGCTGGAAGTCATGGTCGGAGCCACTGGCAGGCGAAGTGGCGGCGGCCGCCGGCGGCTCTAGGGTTAGCATCGCCCGCAAGGAGGGTGAGAGGATTCGGAATGAGGGATGGACTGTCTTGGGCCTTGCTTGGCGTGGGCACGCTTGATGCTTCAACGCGGGACAGATAGGACTATTATACCCTTATTATAAAAAATAATACTTTTAAGTGAGTTTTTCAGATCTAACGGACAGAAAAATCTTGAGGTGGAGTTACGTGAAATTACGAGGCGTAACTCGCCAACCACCCTAAAAGAGCTCATATTTTTAAGTCAGTGCACCAAGTTAAATCCTGCTGAAGTTGGCGACAATTTAAATTAGTGTTGAAGATGGCCATAAAAATTCAAATTAAATCCATGTTGTTGCCTACTTGTCTGCTTCAGGGACTCTTTGATTCATAGGAAAAGGAGAGGAAAATCATAGGAATAGGAAATTTTCCTATGGTGGCAATATTCATCCGTTTGATTCAAAAGAATTGACCATAGGAAAAATGGAGGTATTTTTCCTTTGGATTGAGTTTCATAAGGAAAAACGAAGAAATTTTACAATCCGCTCCAACCTCTTTTTTACATTCCTGTGCACAAAGAACGAGACAAAAAGCCATAAGTAGCATAATATCAACTCCATTTTATTTTTGCATATGGCTTAACCTTAATTTGACCATGTATTTCAGGATTCCTGTGTTTTTCCAATTCCTGTGAATCAAACATCCAATTCTGTAGATTCCTGTGTTTGCCTATTCCTATGTTTTTGAAATCCTGTGAATCAAAGAGGGTTAGGCCTCTTTTGGTTCATAGGATAGGATTATCGTAGGAATAGGAATCTTGTAGGAAATGAGATGACATGTATCTCAAATTCTATGAGTAGGAATAGGAAACAAGATGTCATTTGGTTAACACCAAAGGAATTTTTCCATTGAGTCTAGGCTCATTTTTATTTTCCTATGAAATGTGGAGGATAGGAACCAATCCTATATAGGAATAGGAATCCATTCCTATGAACCAAAGGGCTCTAAAGAAAAAAATTCTATAAGAATCCTATCCTCTAGAATTCCTATGAAATTCCTCCAAACCAAAGGAGGCCTTAAGAGGCCCATCATTTATTCTTCAATTGTTGCTTACTTGTCTGCTTTTTAGTGTTGAAGATGCCCATAAAAATTCAAATTAAACCCATGTTTTTGCTTACTTGTCTGCTTCAGTCATTTGTTCTTCAATTGTTGCACGAGGGCAGCTGTTTTTACATTGTTAATACAAACAGGCTCAAGGCTTGTGAAAGAAACTAGTACTAGAGCTACGTGAACTTTGATTCCCAATTCAAAAATAGCTGCATCATCCTGATGGGTACGTGGCGCCCAGGTGTGGAGCTCTTCTGCAATCAAATCTTTTTCTTCACAAATACGAAAAGTGCATATCTTTCATTGATATAGAAGGTAGAGAATTACAGGGTGCCCAAGCGAGGATCCAAGAAGGAATCATGCGCGGGGAAGGGAATGGAGAAACAGGGGGTTGCAACAAAAAAGGGAGACTACCACGTGTACTACTCAGGAATGATGTTGGCCAAGCCAGTAGCGCCAGCCCCAGACCATAGGTGAGCCTCTTACCGGATGAGGTTGAGCAGTCGATGCATGGATGGCACTATGCCACCAAAGACGCAGTTGTTGCGTTGTTTCCAGAGAAGCCAAGCGGCCAGAAGTAGCAGCGACGAGAGCCCTTTACAAGAGGCTGGGGACGCGGCAGAACAGGTGCTGAGCCACCATGTCTGGAACCGGGTATCTGGGAGTGGCGACACGGAGGTGGACCGGCACTTGGAGAGCACCTTGTGCCACATCTGATGGGAGAAGGAGCAGCCAGCGAGGAGGTGCTGCATGCTCCCAGGCTCCTGGTCGCTGAGGAGAAAGAGGGACGCGTGAGGAAGGCCACGTCTGGCGATACGGCCGGTAGTTCAGCAGGATCGCCTGCAGGGCGAGCCACATGAAGACATTAATGCGGATGTGGGCCTAGGTCTTCTAGGTGAGGCGCCAATTGGGATCTTCAATGGAGCCTTGGAACAAGGCAGGGTAGCAGGAGGCAGCCGAGGAGTTGCCGGAGTCCGTCCAGCGCCAAACCAGCCGGTCCGGAGTTAGGGAGAGGGGTGTCTGCCCTAGAAGACGCGAGAGGTTAACATACTGTACCAAGGCCCCAGGGCCGAGAGCGCCCTGAATGTCGCAGACCCAGGTGTGCAGGTGCAGCCCCTCGCAAACAGTCCGCTACTTGCGGCGTCGCCAATGCGTAGACGAGCGGCGCAATCTCAGCGATGCAGCGACCATCCATCCAATGGTCGGTCCAGAATCGGCAGGACATGCCATTGCCAAGCTTCCAAGTAGAAGTGCGCACAACCGCTAGCATCTTGGGATCATGCGGCAGGGGAAGATGGCTCGAGGGGCGAGAGCTGTCGGTGCGCTGCAGCCAGATCCATCTGGCGTGTAGGGCAAGGCCGGAGCGGTGGAGGTCCCAGACACCGAGCACACCAAGCAGGAGAGGGCGGCAACCGCGCGGTTTGCTCACCTTACATTGTCCTCCACGAGCATCCATACGCCCAGCCCAAAGGAAGCCTCGGATCACCCGATTAACTCGCGCCAAAATCGACTTATTGAAGTCAATGGCGATGAGAAAGTGAGTGGGCATGGCGCAGAGCACATGGCGGATGAGAGAAAGCTGGTCTTCAAGGTAGAGCATCAAGGCACGCCACGTGGAAAGCTTATTCTCCAGCTTCACCACTAGGGGGAGCAGCGCCGAGAGGAAGGGAGCTTGCAGACTGTGAGGGGGAGGCCGAGGTATTGCACTGGGAAGGCTGAGATGGGGCAGGCGAGGTCGTTGCGGATGACGTCGACGTGCTCCTCTATCAGCGGGTCGAGATAGCCGAGCACTTGGCGATGTTAGTGCGCATCCCAGGGATGATATCGAAGACATGGAGAAGCTCCTACCGGCAAGGCGCCGAGGCCTGATGGCTTCACCTCCAAGTTCCTCCGGAGCTACTGGGACATTGTCAAGGACGACATTTGTGACATGTTTGGCAAATTCTACTCCCTCAATTTGCGAGGCTTGCAAAAACTCAGAGGCCTCCTTTGGTTTAGAGGAATCTTGTAGGAATTTCATAGGATAGGATTTCTATAGGAAAAATTTCTTTAGAGCCCTTTGGTTTGTAGGAATGGAATCCTATTCCTATGGAGGAATTCTTCCTATCCTCCACATTTCATAGGAAAATAAATATTAGCCTAGACTCAATGAAAAAAATCCTATGATGTGAATCAAAGGGCATCTTCTTTCCTATTCCTACTCATAGGATTTGAGATACATGTCATCTCATTTCCTATGACTTTCCTATTCCTACGATTTTCCTACCCAATGAACCAAAGGAAGCCTCAACGAGGCGTACATCACCCTCCTCCCCAAGCGTGCCGATGCCGAGTCCCTCTTCGACTTCTGGCCCATTAGCCTCATCCACTTGCTCGCGAAGCTTTTTTTCAAAGCCCTCTTCCTCCGGCTTGCCCCGCACCTTGGTCTCATTGTTTCGGTAAACCAAGGTGCTTTTATCCTCAGCATTCATGACAACTTGTTGGTGCAGCAAACTGCGGGGCTACTTCGCAACCTCAAGGTCCCTTGTATGGTCAAGCTTGCCATTGCCAGGGCCTTCGACTCGGTCTCTTAGCCGTTCCTTCTTGAGACACTTCATCACCTGGATTTTGGGCCAAGCCGGCGCGAGTGGATCACTATTCTATTTGCTGTGGCCTCCACCCATGTGCTCGTCAATGGCGTCCCAGGCTACCCTGTCTCGCATGCTTGTGGACTCCGCCAGGGTGACCTCCTATTGCTGATGCTCTTCGCACTTGTCATCGATGTCCTGAATACTCCGATTCGGCGTGCGGCAGAGCTAGGGCTGCTCCATCGCCTCACCTCCCGGCACGCCGCGTCCAGCGTCTCCTTCTGCGGTCGTTGTCTTCTACCACCATGACAAGTGCAATCGTATGTAGCAGGTTGCGGTGCAGAGTTGCTCTGTCGTTGAAGACCCTGTTGTTGTGAGCTTGCCAGGGGCGCATGCAGCAAAACATACTGGCGAGGCTTTGGAAGAGTTTTATTTCCTTCACCTGTTCAACCAAGTAGATAATAATTCTTGCAAATGAAGAGCAATGTGATGTATCGATTCTAGCGCCGGGCACTTGTCACAGCCAGCTGTCATTTGTTCAGGATTTTGCTCTCATATTGGCTTTTGTGTTGAGTCTTCCTCGATAGGCAAGCGAAAGGAAGATCCTGTGATGATGCGGTATTGGTTGCAGCTAAGTCCAGGCTGTGGTTTGCCATCATTTTGCCATGATCAGCGAATAAGGCATAGAAGGATGTGTTCGGTCCTTGGTTACCACATATCATACTTCGTTCGTCTGGATCACTGTCATCGAGTACGGTGTGGTGTAGGGAGTTGAGCAATTAAGCGATCTGCTGTTGTGTCGTATGGGACAGCGGCAGTAGCAGTTCAATATTCCAGGTTCCTTGAACTGGTATGATCGGCTGCAAATGAATATACGTACAAGAGGGTAGCAAACGAACTAGGATGCCTATTCGCCACTTTAGCACAAAGCTTTGGCGCAGAATAGGCAGCCAGTCTGTAATTGGTGTTGCATGTGGACGGATAGCATAGTGCAGGCGCACCAAGCTATTTGTAAAATATAGTTTGAAATCAGTCCTTTTCTATGATCCTGGATTCAAACTCCTTTCTTTCTTTCTTTCTTTCTTGAACACACATAAAAATGCGTGTCATTTCTGGTTACTAGTAAGCGTGCACGTGCAACGCACGTTTTAACCTGAGGCACATATTGAGCAAAAGAAACAAAACCCCTCTTAAATCTGACCACAACTCAAGTCTTGATCAATTGGCATTTTTCAAAAATTCAGTACAAGACACGAGCTTACACAGAAAGTCTAGTCACATATATCTAGCATTGCTACATTTTTAATCTTCTATAAAAAAAACTACCATATGCCATGGGATAACCACCATCTGGACATCCATGCGATGAAAGCTTCGCACCTTTCACCTGGGATGATTCTTAGTTGGTTGTGCCTCTGCCTCCTCTTATTCGCTGTAAGATACAAACAAGACAGTGTCATGTATAATGCTCTTGTATCTACAATGATCAACCAATGAGGTTGTGCAAGCTAACAGCTTTCCAACTTGATTACAACTCAAATCTAAAAATCTGCAGGTTACGAATGATTCTGATGACCTGTGATGGCGGCACATTGAAACTAATTATTTGAATAAAACCGTGCATTTGGAATACAAAGAAATACTATACTGGAACATGCATTTGAAGAAAAATACAATAATTCACCCGGAGAAAGGAATAGTACTAACAAACTGCTGCATGCAATCAGTGGTATTACAAACAAACAAAAAAGGGTGAAAAAACATGCACATTGTTTAGAAGAAGCAGACTGTTGACTGCCTTTCCCATAAAATAAATGTTTTTCTTTCACATAGCTATAAAAATAGGAACTTGCTTCAAGTTCACAAATATATAGCTTGTCCTTTCCTTTGTCCAGAAAAAATTCCCTGAAATATAAATAGTAGAACATCATGCACCATTTGTGAAGAGCACTTACTTGAACATATGTTGATTTCTGAAAATGCTAATGTGCAACCTATATGGGACGTGGGCATTTTGGAGCCAAGGGAAGCAATAACATCACCCAGTGCAGACAGTGACTTTTTGATGAACTTTGCCTCCTTTGATCTCTCTCCATCTACTTCAGTTTTAGCCAAGCGCTCACTTCCAACCACATGTGGGTAATCCTTTGCCTAGTTACCAAATGCTCACTGGTGACAGTGACCCTAACCAAGATGCAAGTAAAACAAAAGTTCAGATAACGTTATCCCATTGCTAAAATATTCTCATTACTATGTCAAGTGTGCTACTCCCTCCGATCCAAATTAATTGACAAAGACTTAGTAGCACTTTAGTCCAAAATTGTACTAAGTCAGCATCAATTAATTTGGATCGGAGGGAGTAAATTAAATCTAGATCACTGACCACACGACTGACAACTTCTCAGCACATACAACCTCTGAATAAAATAATTAGAATACAACACATGATAAAATTATTTAAAACAATTGGATTGTACAGAGAATGGCGGTTCCAACTTTTCTGAAATGTTACACTTAGCAATTAGGATGATGCAGATGGTGAAGTAATAGAACCAACACATGATATCATTGTGTGTAAATTTCATCAAGTCAGGTAAAATAAACTTGTAGTGCCGACCATTCCACAAGCACATAGATACGACACATCAATACACCCACTTCTGTTGGTGCTTTACTTAAGTAGTAGTATTTTCACAAACCCCATGCCAGGTGTATGCCAAGTGCACTTCACCGAGTTTTACACTCGCCGAACCCTACCCCGAGTACATATCAGCATAAATGTTTTTTCTGTAGTGCATTTGCACGTGCAACGCACGTATAAAACACTTGATAATTCCTCATTCATCATAGTTAAGAGACAATTATTTGAATAAAAAATGTATTGGCATGAATCGATAAATGTTCCTGTCATACAGGAAAACACTTGCTTGCACCTATTGCTGCATATAGGATCTTTTTTACATGAAGCGACGAATGTTCCTGTCAGTTACACACACAAACAGACACCACTGGAATCATCTCGCATGCCAAGTTCAAAGTTTGGCGAGTTTTCTTTCGTCGGGAGCTCAGCAATCACAGTAGTCTACCGAGTATCAACGTATATGAACTCAGGAAACCAAAAGAATCTTGTAAACACACCTACCTATTTGCCCAGTTTCGAGGGAAGGGGACTCCGTGAGACAATATAAACCCATAAAACTCAAGTCATTGATGCGCCACTCATTCTTTATATGCATCAAGATGCTCTTTGACATGTAGATGTTAGTTTATTTTGCACTGAAATATGTCAAAACACTGAAATGCTGAAAGAAAAATACATGATCTGCAATGAAACTTTTCATCCATATTTCATAGAATTCACAACTGCCTAAATAATATGGAATTGCCATTGGCCACAAATTACAAAGTCTGCGCTAAATAAGCAAACCTTATACAATTTTAGTGGGCTACCATAATTTTTTGACTGCGGAATTCTACAAAATAAATGAATTTGGAACAACCTAGTGGTCTACAATCCCAGTAATCAAGCAATCCATGCACACTTTGTATAATAAATGGATTTTGCTTGAATAACAAACTAACTTGTTGTACAGTTCTACAAGCAGACAAGATAACAAACCTATAAGAGAAGATATGGAACCATGGAAGTACAGGGAGATTGAAAACAAAAGCCTAACGTGTTCTTCACAGCAGATAATTTTGATCATTTCTTATAAATCATACTTACTATGTTCAACTGAACTGCAGTATACTATTTAAATTTGGACTAACCATGCTTTCCTAATACATCAACCAGGAAACAATTTCAAAATATACAAATAAGATCATGATGAGTAGTTTATTTGTTAATCACAATGGACATAAATTTCAAATTGACTTCAAGAAATAACATCATTTGTACATCTATGGCTTACGAACACCAGAGCAAATATTTGATACCAGCTTGAACTTCAAACAAAATTGTCCTGACGAACAACTATCCAATGGTACCACCCTGCACATCAAGAAAAAAAACATCACATACTCACTGCATTCCTAGATTTAGAGTGTTTTTGTGGCTCTACTATCTGAAACACCTTCACCGACAGAAAGTAGTTGTGCCAGTTGTTTAAGGAGAATAATAATCCACATACCATAGCCAGGATATATTTTTTCTTTCACATTTGCATACAAAGGAAAAAGCTCTGTAGAAAGATATTACCAGCGCTTGGAAAGGAATCGATTGCAGTAGCAGTTGCATAAGAAATGATGCACTGAGTTCTCTCGAAGCTTTCCTGCTTATTCACTTACAAAATTCAAATAAAGACCATCAAAAACAATTCGAACAGTCTGGTCAGTTGTAGAAGATTTTCCATATGTGATACTCTCCTGAATGTTGAATCTCAGCAATGTTGTAGAGGAGTAGGCCAGTCTAATTAATTGCATTTACACGTTTGTAAGTCTCGATCCTAGAAACTTGCAAACCTACAGTTCAACAAAGGCTGCAATTTACTTTTTACTGAAAGATATGTTATCTATTGATCTCTCTCTATCTTATGGCTGAGATGAACATAATTGTGGAAAGAAGCCTCCACTGAATTTTTAGTCTCCACTGTACACCACCAACCAATTTCCGAACTAAGGAGGCGGAGGGGGTGTTGCATTACCAGATTTTGAAGCCTAGGGCGGTGTGGTAGTGTGAAGCTGCTGCCCCGGCAGCCACTGCAAAATAAGGTACAGTTATACACACAAAGCACGTAACTTGGGATCAAAATTGTGAGAGTAGCGTAGGATATAACAGCTGTATACACACAAATAGTCATGGAGTAGCAACTTAGGACATGCAGAGATAAGATGTTCAACTGAACATGGAGAAAGAAGGTTCCAGGAGTGGTGGAACTCACCTGCGACGCCGTTCTTGCCGCCTTCGCCATCACGTCGCCTCCTGGTTGTCCACTCGTGGGCTTCCTGGGCGACCCTCGGTCGTGGCACCGGGCCTCGATGGAGTGCGGCAGGCTACTGGCAGCGGAGCGGGTGACGCAGGGCATGATGGCGCTGCGCGGGGACCCGACGACGCCCGACTTCGCTGCTCCCGCCGATCTTCTGGTTCCCGGCGCTCGAGCGACTCAACCTCTCGCTGGCCTCGCTGTGGGGCCAACCGCTGCTCTCCTCGGCCTCGCGAATTGCAGGGGCGCCCGCCTCCTCCTCCTCCTCCAACCACCTCCCGCTCCATCGGAAGAGATCGCCGAGCGGAACACCTTCATTGCCGCGCGCCTGGCCGCCTACTCCCCGCCTTGTCCGACCTCCCCCTCTACTGCTGCGACCCCTCGACGCTCACCAGCCCCGCGCCAGGCCAACCTCCGCAGCGTCTATCTCGGGGTGGATTAGGAAGTGCATCGAAGAGAAAGGGAAGGGAGGGCCGGCGGCGCAACGTTGCTGCGGATCCGTATTTCTCGATCTAGGGAGAGATAAAAGGGGAATCGTGCCCAAAAATCACGGGGCTGTGGGCGGGGCCGCCGGGATCGGGAACGCGGAGCGTAGAAGAATCGCAGACCACGCGTCTGCTCGGCAGAATATTTCATCTCAGACCTTCATCTAGGTGACAGACCGTTCGTGTAATATAAGCAGTAGGATATGTTTAGGTTGATCTGATCTAACGGTACAGGTTATTCTGTGTACAGTTTGTTGTGTGGTTTTGAAAGAAGTCATGTTTGCTCTTTTAATAGTAGTATAGAAGACAACCTGAGCTGGACAGGAACACTCCAATCATTTGGAGGGCACAGGTGCCCAGAAAACTTAAAGTCTCTGCCTGGCTACTTTTCAGAAACAGGCTCAACACCCACGCCAACCTCGCGCACAAGCACATCATCACCAACAATGTGTGCCCTCGGTGCCATGAGCAATGTGAAGACACATCGCATCTCTTTCATTTCATGCCCTCTAGCTGATAGAGTTTGGCAACGCTTGGGTATTTCACCTATATCCGAAGACGTCGATGAGCTATGGGGCACAACACTGCCACACGACATGCTGGCCAATATGTGGCCTTTGGTTCTACTAACCTCTTTGTGAAAGATCTGGGCCGCATGGAATCACATGCTATTCAGGTCCATCGACCAAAGATCTGTAATAACCCTTAGGCTTATTATCTACAAGAGCGCAAAGAAGAGACAAGACTGTACGGACGAAATAGCAAAGTAGAGAAGGGCCACACATCTAAACTCTCTAACCCAAGGGGGAAAAGGAAACTAAGAAGAAGAAGCAACCCAAAGCTCTGATCAAGTGAAATATTTGGCTAGCAGGATACAAGGAAATGATTCAGTTCTAGAGCCAAAGATCGTAGTTCTTGAACGAGCACTCGAAAAGGTTCTGGAGGATCCTCATGATTAGGTATTCTTTTTCCTCAGATCGTAGCATTAAGTATTTCTTGGCGAGCTATAAGATGGTCAGATTTATAAGTAAGTATCTCTTGTAAAATATGAGCAACACCAAATCCTTCTAAAGCCCAAACTTCCATTTCTCCTACTCGTTGTCCCCCGTATGCCAGTTGCATCAACCATCTAGTCTAGAGAATTTGAGTTATGTGTTCTTCAGGCACTACCTTCAACTGTTCCTAATGTTCTCCTGTTCGTGAAGATGCATGCCCTGGAAATGAGAGATTGTCCGGCTGAAAAAGATAAGAGCAAGATATGAGTCCATGAAAGAGACACGGCTGTGGATCATAGAAGAAGATAGGAAAGGAAGCACAACATCATGTCACCTGCCCTACCTGGTCTTCTTCTCTGCAGCACAGCCGTTGAACTGCTTGAACACCAGCGTTCTTGGCTATCAGCTAAACTCTGAAGTGATTTCTTGCTGCAGCTGATGCATCCATCCTTCCCAGATCCCACTAAAGGCAGTCACCACAAGTAAATGCTGGAATGTGGCAGTCTAGCAGCGCAAGCCAGAGAGTGGTTTGTGTCTAGTGGAGCAGCAGCACCTGACGCTGTGAGTGCAACCACCCACCCCCATTGTCTTGTATGCTACAAGTAACTGATGTATTCTTCTGCAGTCTGATCTCGTCACCACATGTCGCAGAAAATAGAAGCCTGATCTAATGCTGTGAGCAGCAGCAGCATTTTAGAAGAAGGAAAAAACCTGATGTATTCTTCTACTACGGTGTCTTGTTCAGTCTGATCTCGTAGCCACGTGTGAAGAGAATGACACGTAAAACTACAGAATCTGCTTTAATATGATGGGCATGCTTGTGCCTGAACCCCTTTGGATTCCTTCGCTGCCGCGTGCGTGAGTGAATAGTGTGAGATTCCCACTGCAGCAGTAGCACGCCAGGTCAAGTCATGCTCATGCCCTACGGCATAGGTCTCTCTTTTTAAGCAATTTACGTTTTCTTCACGTTTCCATTTTCTTTTTAAAATTGGTACGCACTTATCGAAAAAGGCTTTCGCCCCGCTTTATAGATAAAGCAAACCACCAGAGCCACAAAGTACAACAAGGTACACACATAGAGTACCACAACACAAAGTACAAACGGTTCTGCTGAGAGGACAACTCAACAAGCCCTGAAAATAAACAAAGGAGGCGGGTCAACCGCAGCATCCGAAGCAGCAACAAAGGATCTAATCCGGCTCTGGAGGTGGCGGAGGGAGCGGCGGCGCCAAGCGGAGAGCCATCGAGCGAAGGTCGGCAATGATGGAGGTGATGGCGTCGCGATCCTGGTACACACTTACTCTCTATCGAAACAGGCTTTCGTCTTTTTTATAAAAAAGTAAAACAACCATACAACAAATTCATGTGCAGCAACACAAACACATCAACAACAAAGTCTAGTCCCAAACTAGCAATATGTCCGTGCGTTGCAACGGATCTGAAGTAGTACTACATATTCATAAATTTCAAAGAAAAAAGTCTAGTTTTGATATACATATATGACTAATAATATCTTATGTTTCACTCAAATTATATTCCTTGGACTGTTTTGATGAAGCAAAGGAGGAATGTGGTTTGGTTTCAAGATACTAAGGGATTTTTTGTAAATTGAAGCAGATAAGTGGAATATTGTTGCAAAAAGGCCATAACTTACATCACAATCGTTAGATGCAGATCTAATGGTCAAAAATGACGGATGACAGACACACCATCATCACCAACCGAGTCTTTTATAGGAGTATATATTGTGCTACCTTGAGTGCGGCTGTGTGTGCGCGTCAGTGTGAACTCTTGTTAGACCTTGTGGCTTGGTGGTTTGCTTTATATACTAGATCATTGTTGGCGCGCGTTGCTGCACTCATCTATTTTGAAGTTTTTTTTGACAGAGAGATATATTTTTTTGTAAATGAGAGAAAGAGAAAAATAATTAAAAAATACACCTGAAAAACACTGGTGGTAGTAAAGATCAAATACCATAGTTGACGGAAATGCTGGCCATTTCAGTAAATATTCCTTTTACTCGATTGTTGCAAGCATATTCCAGAGTGCAGACCACAAATAGATGTTATGGAACCAGAAATAAATCACATTGTTGTAATGTATGAAGTTTTTTTTAATAATATTCATCGATATAACCTAACCTGCAAGGTTATATAGGGCTGGAGCAATGGATAATAATAAGTAAGCGAATCCTTGCTGCTGTGTTAGCCGATGTAGCAAAGGTCCTTACCACATTCAAGTCCTCTCAATTCTGCACAAGACAGAGAAAGCATGCTTAGTCATCTCCATTTTGAAAATTTAGCCTACTGATCTATCTAAAATGTAGAAACAGAAGTCAATACCTGCACGTCGACCGTCACAAGATCATGTGAGAGGAGATCCGTTGGGGACAAAGAAGATCAGGCAGCGTAGCAGTAGCTCAGTTTCCTGTATTTCTCTCCAGGAACATAATTTAAGACCGGAATGATATTCAAATATCCGAGGGGATCCAGTGCGGGAGGGAGACAACATGCTCGAGGAGATTCAGCTGCGGCAAGGCACCCGAAGGAATCCAGCGCTTTATGGTATCCAGTCGATCAAGCCGAGATGCGTGATGCAGGTGAATCGGGGGGAGGTCAATCCAGCCGACCATGGTAATCCGCCTGCAGAGGTAGAGGGTCACCTTGAGCATCGGACAATTGCCGGAAATCAAGGACGTATATAACCATCACAAAAGGACCTTAATGGCGACTGGTGTGCGCCACTCGCCAGCGACGGATAATTGCAGGATAATTGTACACCAGGTATCTTGGATAGGATATAACTCATCCACTCAAACTTCCTTCATATCTCCTAATAATCTACATAATTGAGAAAGTTACCAGCTCTTTTGGAACATTTATCCTCTTTCTTAAACTACACTAGGACACAGTAAATGGATATTTATATTGGAATCTCACACTACATTTGCAAGACACAAAGAATTGTTTGTACGGCCAACTACATATACATAGTAAAAAAAAGGAGCCACTGAAATGTTCTTGGAATCTAATGGAATCATCAATTCGTACATCTCTATCACTAATTTGTATTCTTGAAATCATTGAGTTTAGATGTATTCTTCAGCTTCTAACTGATAGAAACAAACATTGTTCTTTCACATCGTACAACTCCACCAAATGTACTAATCTAATTATTTGCCTCAAGCAACTGGGAGCAATGAATACCAGAATTGTCATATTATATAGAACTGCAAGTGATATCCGACAATCATTTTTGATGAACAAAATGATAGGAGAGCGGCTGAATCTATGCGAATAACCTGCAGTGGCGGAGTGGCATCAAGCTGACGCAAGCACATGTCTTCGGTGTTCCAAGCCTCGGCCTCCTCCAAATCTCCCTTGAGGCTAGTGGCGCATTGAATCTAAGCATCAGACAGTGTCTCATATACAGAAGCGATTGAACTAAACCTGGCGGTGACGTGCACGAGTGGCTGCAGCTAGGAGCAACGGTGACGGGGAAGATGAGACGTCGCACATCTGCTACCGGCGGGATCCTGTTGAACATCGCATCCTCGCACGCGTCGCCTCGGGTTGATCCCCTCCCGCGCCGGATCACTGGCAAGCATCGCCTCGGATTGATCCCCACCCGCGTCGGAATCCCTCGCGAGGCTCGACTTAGGCCGGATGGAAGAAGAACGCCCGAAGTTGAGGGAGGCGAGGAGATGCCGTCGTGGGCGGCGGCGGGGAGAGGAGGGGGCGTCGTGAGGAGCGAAGGGACGTGCTGGTTCGCTATTTTATTGTCTTCGCTGAAGCGGGCTTCGCTGCCTTGGGCCGAGTAGAAAACTGGCCCGATTAACCCCTGGGCTCCAAAATAGCTACGAGAGTAGCTTCCCTTGCGACATTAGGCCCAGTTCGCGGCTAACATAGCGCTAATCCAACGGCTGACCTTGCTAATGCCCTAAGATGGCAGGAAAACTGCTCAGTTATAATGTCTTTAAATAAAGCGGTGCAAAAGCCTTTTCCGGTAAGTGGGATATTGTTGCAAAAAGGTCACAACTTACATCATAGTCGTTAGACGCAGATCCAATGGTCAGAAATGACGGACGACAGACACACTATCATCACCGACTGAGTCTTTTATAGGAGTAGCGACAAGTTGGGGTAGACTAGAGGTGAAACTCATAAGATCTCGCAACCAACTCATGATTCTGGCACATGTATAGCAAGTTTTCATACACCCCTGCCCATGACTAGTTCTCTGGTGATACTTCAGTCCTTCAGATCCTTCTTTACGGACTCCTCTCATGTCAAGTTCGATCTACCCTGATCTCTCCTGACATTATCAGCACGCTTTAGCCGTTTCGCTATGCACCGACGCTTCTGGAGGCCTACATTGAATATGCCCAAATCATCTCAGACGATGTTGGACAAGCTTCTCTTTAATTGGTGCTACCCAACTCTATTTCTTATACCATCATTCCGGACTTGGTCCTTCCTTGTGTGACTAGACATTCATCTCAACATGCGCATCTCCGTCACACCTAACTGTTGAACATGTCTCCTTTTAGTCAGCTAACACTCAGCGCCATACAACATTGTGGGTCGAACCGCCGTCCTATAGAACTTGCCTTCTAGCTTTTGTTGCACTCTCTTGTCACATAGAATGCCAGAAGCTTGGTCCACTTCATCCATCCGGCTTCGATTCAATGGTTCACATCTTCATCGATATCCCCATCCTTCTACAACATTGACCCCAAATATCGAAATGTGTCCTTGTGAGGCACCATTTGCCCATCAAGGCTAACCTCCTCCTCCTCGTGCCTAGTAGTACTAAAACCGCACCTCATGTACTCGGTTTTAGTTCTACTAAGTCTAGAACCTTTCGATTTCAAGGTTTGTCTCCATAGCTCTAACTTCCTATTGACCCCTGTCCGACTATCATCGACTAGCACCACATCATCGTAAAGAGCATACACCATGGGATATCTCCTTGTATATCCTTTGTGAGATCATTCATCACCAAAGTAAAAAAGCTAAGGGCTCAAAGCTCACCCCTGATGCAGTCCTATTTTAATTGGGAAGTCATTAATGTCATCATCACTTGTTCGAACACTTGTCACAATATTATCGTACAGGCCTGTCGATGGGGCAGGCCAAATTGGCCGACCGCCCAGGGCCCCCAATATTTTGGGGTCTCCAAATCAGTAGGTGATGGGTAGGCTGCTTTATAATCTGAAAAAGGCCCGGTAGCCCAACCAGGAGCCCAACGAAACAAGCAGGTTGCCCGATCGCCTAAATCGTCGTCTCCTAGTATCCCACTCGTAGCCGCCTCTCCCCATCGCCCAGACCTGATTCCATCCGCTGATCTGACTGCTTGCCCTCCCGTCGTCGCTCTCGTCTAGTGCTCCTGTGATCTACGGATGAATGGTGCATGGTAATTGGCTAGTTCCCCAACCTAAACTAACCCCACGTGAGTGCTCGAGGCCTATTTGCTGCAGGTTGGATTCGATTTGCTTCAGATAATAAACTTTTGAATTTTGAATTTTGGTATAGAAAACGGAAACGTATCTGCTTCTACGGATCCTGAAAATAAAGGTCCACCTCCTTCAGTCCTGCAAACAATATCATACATATGCAGATATGCTCTCTGTTTCAATCATTCCTTTTGTTTTGCTTTTTGGTAGAAAATGTGTTTAGTTACTTGTATCACCTTTACTCTTTTAGCATTAGTTTTTGAAATATTTATAAATATCATACCAAATTACATACATTTGAAGTAATATAATTAACAAAATGAACATATATCTTAGTTATATGAAAATTTCCAAATTTAGGGCCACATTTTGCAGTTCGCCCCGGGCCCCCAAATTTCTGGAGACGGCCCTGTTATCATATATGACATTCCACGGTATCTTATCGTAGACCTTCTCCAAGTCAATGAACACCACATGCAGGTCATTCTTTTGCTCCCTGTATCTCTTCATGAATTGTACCAAGAAAATGGATTCCTTGGTCGACTTCCCAAGCATGAGACCAAAATGAAACCAAACTGATTTTTGATCACGGAAGAAACCAACATGAAACCAAACTGATTTTTGGTCACGGGAGAGGGAGGAAGAGAGAGGACGCTAGGAGGGAGGAGAGCCTAGGGTTTGGGCCCTTGAGCGTGCGGCGAATGCCCTCGACCATCGAGGCCCTCGCCTGACGTCGCACCCATGGGCGTCTTCGTGCTTCTGCTCGCACGGCGGGCTCGGGCTATAGCTCAATGAACCGGCTCGACAATTTCCGGCACTTTGATGAGTGCTGATGCTGCCACTTGTCTCCCCTCCGTGAACGCCGGACTTAGCCCGGCCATATGCTGGAGCGGCTCACGACGACGGACATGCACGGGGTGCGCATGAGACGAAACTGGACGCGCCATGGAAAACAGGGTAAAACCACATACGAGCCACCAACTCGTCCATGAACGAGTACACAGGCCAAAAACGTGTAGGATGGAGATGTTGTTGCTGTCTAGCCCTAGCTCTCGCCTACCTCTCGCTCTCTCTCGCTCTATGATGCGAAAGGAGGTAGAAGAAGAAGATGGACACAAGACACAAGAAATTTTCCCGCCCAACGCACAAACGTCCCAATCTTTTCTTTGTATTCATAGGCTACATGCTCGGCAACTCCCATATACAAACACACTCGTGGCCGGGCCTTTTGTAGTCCCACGGCAGCGCAGCTCCCATGTTACCTGTGTGCACGTACGCACGAACGCCTGTAGACTTCGCTGCTCGCGAGCGATCCGCTCGGCCATGCGCACGATGCGCTCACCATGGCCGCTCGCAACAGACCTGCTAAGAGCATCTCCAGCCGCGCCCCCCCAAAAAGGCCTTCCCAGGCAATTTTTTCACGCTGGCACTGAAAAATCGGCCCAGTCGCGCCCCCAGGAGCCCGATTTTCGCCGGCCTGGGCCGAAATTAGCGCCGGCGGACCCAGGCCGAACCCGGCGCGCTGGGGGGCGCTCGGGGACGCCGGGGCGAGTGGTTTTGGCGTGAAAGAGCCGCGGGCCCGCCGCGTCAGTGACACCGTACGTCGTCTTCCCCCAACGCCTCGGTTTCCTGCGGGGAATCAATGGCAAGGCTGCCGCCGGTCAGCCTTACCATTGATTCCTCACGGGCGACGCGTCACGGGACGGCGCACCGACGCCTCCCCTCCCTCGCACGCGTACACACGGGCGCGGCGCGGCTATAAAGCCGGCGGCCTCCCTCGCCTCTGGCCACACCAGCCCTAGCCCTAGCCGTCGAGCTCTGCCTCTCCCAAGAGCCTCCGTCGAGCCCTCCCTCTCCCGAGCGCCGCCGTCGAGTCCTCCCTCTCCTGATGGCCGAGCATTTCCCCGGAGATGAGGCGGCGGCCAACGGCTTCCGCCACCGCTCGCTCCACGAACATGAGTCTTGGCTCCTGTTCCAAGCGAACATCCCGGTGCCGCCGGACATGCGCGCCGGGACGACGGGCTGGAAGCTCAGCAACGGGGGAGTGCCCATTCCCCCGTTGCCCGACGCCGTGGCTAAACCCTCGTACTTCGCCGACGAGGTCGAGGTCGTGCGCGCCTCCCTCACCGACGCCCAGCTCTCCCTCCCCCAGTACGCCGCCGACAACCACGCGGCTTGGGCGGCGTACTTCCAACGCCGTCAGCAGCAGCAGCTGGCGTCCACCAATGGTGCGGCGGTGGTCGGCGGCATGAAGAACAGCGAGGGGCGCCACCTATGGTGGGGCGTCCCCGGCCGCACACTCGAGGGCGTGCTGACACACCTCGAGGGCGGCAACAACCCGCCGTTGGCGTACCCCCCGGCGAGGGCGGCCACGGCTCACCGCCGACGCGACGGGCAATGGTTGCCCAGGAGGTTCGGCGCCTCCTCTTCTTCCTCCTCATCACGCTCTTCTTCGCACTCCTCCGGCTCTCCGGCACTGCTCGGCGTCAAGGCCGAGCCCGCGGTAGAGATGCCGCTCGGCCGGCGCACTCGCAGCGCCGGCATCGTCATCAACGAGGGCGGCTGGCGCGCCTCCTCGTCGGCTCCTCCTCTGCGCTTCGTCAAGCCCAAGACGGAGCCGGGGCTCGCACCGGTGAAGACGGAGCCGGACCTCCTCCCCACGGTGAAGACGGAGCACGGCGGCGACGTCGAGCACGACGACGACGCGACCCTGGAATGGGCGTGCGCGGACTCCCTGAAGATGGCGAGGGAGCGCCAGTGCGCCGCTCTGCAGCGATTCGCGCAGCGACGAAGGAGGCGTCATCGTCATCGAGGACAGCGACGACGACGACGCACCGCCGCCACTAGCCCGCGTTGGCGACGCCGGTCAGGGGTCCACCAGGGACGGCCGCGTCAAGGAGGAGAAGCCCGACGACGGCGGCGACGATGGTGGTGACGACGGTGACTACTCCGCGTTCAGCCAGTTTCTTTTTTAATTAGATATATTATGTAATAAAAATCCGCGACTATTATGTAATATATGCCGAACTTCGCCGAACTTTGCCGAAATTTGCTATATTTTTGCCTTTTTTGAACGCGCCTGGGGCGGCCCGGGGGCGGGCGGCTGGGGACCAACTCGTCCCCAGGTCGATTTTTTGCGCCGGCTCACCCCCAGGCGGCGATTTTAGGCGCCCCCTGGGGGCCAACGACTGGAGATGCTCTAACTACCTCCTGCATGCATGCACTAACAACCACGCCTAGTGGCCACCAAGTTCGGCCTTGAAGGAAATATGCCCTAGAGGCAATAATAAAGTTATTATTTATTTCCTTATATCATGATAAATGTTTATTATTCATGCTAGAATTGTATTAACCGGAAACATAATACATGTGTGAATACATAGACAAACAGAGTGTCACTAGTATGCCTCTACTTGACTAACTCGTTAATCAAAGATGGTTATGTTTCCTAACCATGAACAAGGAGTTGTTATTTGATTAACGGGATCACATCATTAGGTGAATGATCTGATTGACATGACCCATTCCATTAGCTTAGCACCCGACCGTTTAGTATGTTGCTATTGCTTTCTTCATGACTTATACATGTTCCTATGACTATGAGATTATGCAACCCCCGTTTGCCGGAGGAACACTTTGTGTGCTACCAAACGTCACGACGTAAATGGGTGATTATAAAGGTGCTCTACAGGTGTCTCCAAAGGTACATGTTGGGTTGGCGTATTTCGAGATTAGGATTTGTCACTCTGATTGTCGGAGAGGTATCTCTGGGCCCTCTCGGTAATGCACATCACATGAGCCCTGCAAGCATTGCAACTAATGAGTTAGTTGCGAGATGATGTATTACGGAACGAGTAAAGAGACTTGCCGGTAACGAGATTGAACTAGGTATTGAGATACGGACGATCGAATCTCGGGCAAGTAACATACCGATGACAAAGGGAACAACGTATGTTGTTATGCGGTCTGACCGATAAAGATCTCCGTAGAATATGTAGGAGCCAATATGAGCATCCAGGTTCCGCTATTGGTTATTGACCAGAGACGTGTCTCGGTCATGTCTACATTGTTCTCAAACCCGTAGGGTCCGCACGCTTAAGGTTTCGATGATAGTTATATTATGAGTTTATGAGTTTTGATGTACCGAAGTTAGTTTGGAGTCCCGGATGTGATCACGGACATGACGAGGAGTCTCGAAATGGTCGAGACATAAATATTGATATATTGGACGGCTATATTCGGACACCAGAAGTGTTCCGGGTGATTTCGGAGAAAACCGGAGAGCCGGAGGGTTACCGGAACCCCCACGGGAGAAGTAATGGGCCATATGGGCCTTAGTGGAGAGAGAGAGGGGCAGCCAGAGGTGGGCTGCGCGCCTCCTCCCCCCTGGTCCGAATTGGACTAGGAGAGGGGGCGGCGCCCCCCCTTTCCCTCTCCCTCCCCACTTCTTTCCCCCTGCTAGTAGGAGTCCTACTCCTACTAGGAGGACTCCTCCTTGGCGCGCCATAGAGGGCCGGCCGGCCTCCACCCCTTGATCCTTTATATACGGGGGCAGGGGGCACCCCTTGACACACAAGTTGATCCACGTGATCATATTCTTAGCCGTGTGCGGTGCCCCCTTCCACCATAGTCCTCAATAATATTGTAGCGGTGCTTAGGCGAAGCCCTGCGACAGTAGAACATCAAGATCGTCACCACGCCATCGTGCTGACGGAACTCTTCCCCGACACTTTGCTGGATCGGAGTCCGGGGATCGTCATCGAGCTGAACGTGTGCTAAAACTCGGAGGTGCCATAGTTTCGGCGCTTGATCGGTCGGGCCGTGAAGACGTACGACTACATCAACCACGTTGTGCTAACGCTTCCGTTGTCGATCTACAAGGGTACGTAGATCACACTCCCCCCTCTCGTTGCTATGCATCACCATGATCTTGCGTGTGCGTAGGAATTTTTTTGAAATTACTACGAAACCCAACAGTGGCATCCGAGCCTAGGTTTTATATGTTGATGTTATATGCACGAGTAGAACAGAAGTGAGTTGTGGGCGATATAAGTCATACTGCTTACCAGCATGTCATACTTTGGTTCGGCGGTATTGTTGGACGAAGCGGCCCGGACCGACATTACGCGTACGCTTACGCGAGACCGGTTCTCCCGACGTGCTTTGCACATAGGTGGCTTGCGGGTGACAGTTTCTCCAACTTTAGTTGAACCGAGTGTGGCTACGCCCGGTCCTTGCGAAGGTTAAAACAGCACCAACTTGACAAACTATCGTTGTGGTTTTGATGCGTAGGTAAGATTGGTTCTGGCTTAAGCCCGTAGCAGCCACATAAAACTTGCAACAACAAAATAGAGGACGTCTAACTTTTTTTTGCAGGGCATGTTGTGATGTGATATGGTCAAGACATGATGCTAAATTTTATTGTATGAGATGATCATGTTTTGTAACCGAGTTATCGGCAACTGGCAGGAGCCATATGGTTGTCGCTTTATTGTATGCAATGCAATCACGCTGTAATGCTTTACTTTATCACTAAGCGGTAGCGATAGTCGTGGAAGCATAAGATTGGCGAGACGACAACGATGCTACGATGGAGATCAAGGTGTCGCGCCGGTGACGTTGGTGATCACGACGGTGGTTCGAAGATGGAGATCACAAGCACAAGATGGTGATGGCCATATCATATCACTTATATTGATTGCATGTGATGTTTATCTTTTATGCATCTTATCTTGCTTTGATTGACGGTAGCATTATAAGATGATCTCTCACTAATTATCAAGAAGTGTTCTCCCTGAGTATGCACCATTGCGAAAGTTCTTCGTGCTGAGACACCACGTGATGATCGGGTGTGATAGGCTCTACGTTCAAATAAAACGGGTGCAAAACAGTTGCACACGCGGAATACTCAGGTTATACTTGACGAGCCAAGCATATACAGATATGGCCTCGGAACACGGAGACCGAAAGGTCGAGCGTGAATCATATAGTAGATATGATCAACATAGTGATGTTCACCAATGAAACTACTCCATCTCACGTGATGATCGGACATGGTTTAGTTGATTTGGATCACGTAATCACTTAGAGGATTAGAGGGATGTCTATCTAAGTGGGAGTTCTTTAAGTAAATTAATTGAACCTAAATTTATCATGAAACTTAGTACCTGATAGTATCTTGCTTGTTTATGCTTGATTGTAGATAGATGCCTCGTGCTGTTGTTCCGTTGAATTTTAATGCATTCCTTGAGAAAGCAAAGTTGAAAGATGATGGTAGCAATTACACGGACTGGGTCCATAACTTGAGGATTATCCTCATTGCTGCACAGAAGAATTACGTCCTGGAAGCACCGCTGGGTGCCAGGCCTGCTGCTGGAGCAACACCAGATGTTATGAACGTCTGGCAAAGCAAAGCTGATGACTACTCGATAGTTCAGTGTGCCATGCTTTACGGCTTAGAGTCGGGACTTCAACGACGTTTTGAACGTCATGGAGCATATGAGATGTTTCAGGAGTTGAAGTTAATATTTCAAGCAAATGCCCGGATTGAGAGATATGAAGTCTCCAATAAGTTCTATAGCTGCAAGATGGAGGAGAACAGCTCTGTCAGTGAGCATATACTCAAAATGTCTGGGTATAATAATTACTTGATTCAATTGGGAGTTAATCTTCCAGGGATGATTGCGTCATTGACAGAATTCTCCAATCACTGCCACCAAGCTACAAGAGCTTCGTGATGAACTATAATATGCAAGGGATGAATAAGACTATTCCCGAGCTCTTCGCAATGCTGAAAGCTGCGGAGGTAGAAATCAAGAAGGAGCATCAAGTGTTGATGGTCAACAAGACCACTAGTTTCAAGAAAAAGGGCAAAGGGAAGAAGAAGGGGAACTTCAAAAAGAACAGCAAGCAAGTTGCTACTCAAGAGAAGAAACCCAAACCTGGACCTAAGCCTGAAACTGGGTGCTTCTACTGCAAGCAGACTGGTCACTGGAAGCGGAACTGCCCCAAGTATTTGGCGGATAAGAAGGATGGCAAGGTGAACAAAGGTATATGTGATATACATGTTATTGATGTGTACCTTACTAATGCTCGCAGTAGCACCTGGGTATTTGATACTAGTTCTGTTGCTAATATTTGCAACTCGAAACAGGGACTACGGATTAAGCGAAGATTGGCTAAGAACGAGGTGACGATGCGCGTGGGAAACGGTTCCAAAGTCGATGTGACCGCAGTCGGCACGCTACCTCTACATCTACCTTCGGGATTAATATTAGACCTAAATAATTGTTATTTGGTGCCAGCGTTAAGCATGAACATTATATTTGGATCTTGTTTGATGCGAGACGGTTATTCATTTAAATCTGAGAATAATGGTTGTTCTATTTATATGAGTAATATCTTTTATGGTCATGCACCCTTAAAGAGTGGTCTATTTTTATTGAATCTCGATAGTAGTGACACACATATTCATAGTGTTGAAGCCAAAAGATGCAGAGTTGATAATGATAGTGCAACTTATTTGTGGCACTGCCGTTTAGGTCATATCGGTGTAAAGCGCATGAAGAAACTCCATACCGATGAACTTTTGGAACCACTTGATTATGAATCACTTGGTACTTGCGAACCGTGCCTCATGGGCAAGATGACTAAAACACCGTTCTCCGGTACTATGGAGAGAGCAACAGATTTGTTGGAAATCATACATACAGATGTATGTGGTCCGATGAATATTGAAGCTCGTGGCGGATATCGTTATTTTCTCACCTTCATAGATGACTTAAGAAGATATGGGTATATCTACTTAATGAAACATAAGTCTGAAACGTTTGAAAAGTTCAAAGAATTTCAGAGTGAAGTTGAAAATCATCGTAACAAGAAAATAAAGTTTCTACGATCTGATCGTGGAGGAGAATATTGGAGTTACGAGTTTGGTGTACATTTGAAAAATTGTGGAATAGTTTCGCAACTCACGCCACCCGGAACACCACAGCGTAATGGTGTGTCCGAACATCGTAATCGTACTTTACTAGATATGGTGCAATCTATGATGTCTCTTACTGATTTATCGCTATCGTTTTGGGGATACGCTCTAGAGACGGCCGCATTCACGTGAAATAGGGCACCATCAAAATCCGTTGAGACGATGCCTTATGAACTGTGGTTTGGCAAGAAACCAAAGTTGTCGTTTCTGAAAGTTTGGGGCTGCGATGCTTATGTGAAAAAGCTTCAACCTGATAAGCTCGAATCCAAATCGGAGAAATGTGTCTTCATAGGATATCCAAAGGAGACTATTGGATACACCTTCTATCACAGATCCGAAGGCAAGACTTTTATTGCTAAATTCGGAAACTTTCTGGAGAAGGAGTTTCTCTCGAAAGAAGTGAGTGGGAGGAAAGTAGAACTTGACGAGGTAACTGTACCTGCCCCCTTATTGGAAAGTAGTGCATCACAAAAAACTGTTTCTGTAACACCTACACCAGTTAGTGAGGAAGCTAATGATGATGATCATGAAACTTTAGAACAAGATACTACTGAACCTCGTAGATCAACCAGAGTAAGATCCGCGCCAGAGTGGTACGGTAATCCTGTTCTGGAAGTCATGCTACTAGATCATGATGAGCCTACGAACTATGAAGAAGCGATGGTGAGCCCAGATTCCGCAAAATGGCTTGAAGCCATGAAATCTGAGATGGGATCCATGTATGAGAACAAAGTATGGACTTTGGTTGACTTGCCCGATGATCGGCAAGCAATTGAGAATAAATGGATCTTCAAGAAGAAGACTGACGCTGACGGTAATATTACTGTCTACAAAGCTCGACTTGTCGCAAAAGGTTTTCGGCAAGTTCAAGGGATTGACTATGATGAGACCTTCTCACCCGTAGCGATGCTTAAGTCTGTCCGAATCATGTTAGCAATTGCCGCATTTTATGATTATGAAATTTGGCAGATGGATGTCAAAACTGCATTCCTGAATGGATTTCTGGAAGAAGAGTTGTATATGATGCAACCAGAAGGTTTTGTCGATCCAAAGGGAGCTAACAAAGTGTGCAAGCTCCAGCGATCCATTTATGGACTGGTGCAAGCCTCTCGGAGTTGGAATAAACGCTTTGATAGTGTGATCAAAGCATTTGGGTTTATACAGACTTTTGGAGAAGCCTGTATTTACAAGAAAGTGAGTGGGAGCTCTGTAGCATTTCTAATATTATATGTGGAAGACATATTACTAACTGGAAATGATATAGAATCTCTGGATAGCATAAAGGGATACTTGAATAAGAGTTTTTCGATGAAAGACCTCGGTGAAGCTGCTTACATATTAGGCATTAAGATCTATAGAGATAGATCAAGACACTTAATTGGACTTTCACAAAGCACATACCTTGACAAAGTTTTGAAGAAGTTCAAAATGGATCAAGCAAAGAAAGGGTTCTTGCCTGTGTTACAAGGTGTGAAGTTGAGTAAGACTCAATGCCCGACCACTGCAGAAGATAGAGAGAAAATGAAAGATGTTCCCTATGCTTCAGCCATAGGCTCTATCATGTATGCAATGCTGTGTACCAGACCTGATGTGTGCCTTGCCATAAGTCTAGCAGGGAGGTACCAAAGTGATCCAGGAGTGGATCACTGGACAGCGGTCAAGAACATCCTGAAATACCTGAAAAGGACTAAGGATATGTTTCTCATATATGGAGGTGACAAAGAGCTCATCGTAAAAGGTTACGTTGATGCAAGCTTTGACACTGATCCGGACGATTCTAAATCACAAATCGGATACGTGTTTACATTAAACGGTGGAGCTGTCAGTTGGTGCAGTTCTAAACAAAGCGTTGTAGCGGGATCTACATGTGAAGCGGAGTACATAGCTGCTTCGGAAGTAGCAAATGAAGGAGTCTGGATGAAGGAGTTCATATCCGATCTAGGTGTCATACCTAGTGCATCGGGTCCAATGAAAATCTTTTGTGACAATACTGGTGCAATTGCCTTGGCAAAGGAATCCAGATTTCACAAGAGAACCAAGCACATCAAGAGACGCTTCAATTCCATCCGGGATCTAGTCCAGGTGGGAGACATAGAGATTTGCAAGATACATACGGATCTGAATGTTGCAGACCCGTTGACTAAGCCTCTTCCACGAGAAAAACATGATCAGCACCAAGACTCCATGGGTGTTAGAATCATTACCGTGTAATCTTGATTATTGACTCTAGTGCAAGTGGGAGACTGAAGGAAATATGCCCCAGAGGCAATAATAAAGTTATTATTTATTTCCTTATATCATGATAAATGTTTATTATTCATGCTAGAATTGTATTAACCGGAAACATAATACATGTGTGAATACATAGACAAACAGAGTGTCACTAGTATGCCTCTACTTGAGTAGCTCGTTAATCAAAGATGGTTATGTTTCCTAACCATGAACAAGGAGTTGTTATTTGATTAACGGGATCACATCATTAGGTGAATGATCTGATTGACATGACCCATTCCATTAGCTTAGCACCCGATCGTTTAGTATGTTGCTATTGCTTTCTTCATGACTTATACATGTTCCTATGACTATGAGATTATGCAACTCATGTTTGCCGGAGGAACACTTTGTGTGCTACCAAACGTCACAACATAAATGGGTGATTATAAAGGTGATCTACAGGTGTCTCCAAAGGTACATGTTGGGTTGGCGTATTTTGAGATTAGGATTTGTCACTCCGATTGTCGGAGAGGTATCTCTGGGCCCTCTCGGCAATGCACATCACATAAGCCTTGCAAGCATTCCAACTAATGATTTAGTTGCGAGATGATGTATTACGGAACGAGTAAAGAGACTTGCCGGTAACGAGATTGAACTAGGTATTGAGATACCGACGATCGAATCTCGGGCAAGTAACATACCGATGACAAAGGGAACAACGTATGTTGTTATGCGGTCTGACCGATAAAGATCTTCATAGAATATGTAGGAGCCAATATGAGCATCCAGGTTTCGCTATTGGTTATTGACCGGAGACGTGTCTCGGTCATGTCTACATTGTTCTCGAACCCGTAGGGTCCGCACGCTTAAGGTTTCGATGACAGTTATATTATGAGTTTATGAGTTTTGATGTACCGAAGTTAGTTCGGAGTACCGGATGTGATGACGGACATGACGAGGAGTCTCGAAATGGTCGAGACATAAAGATTGATATATTGGACGGCTATATTCGGACACCGGAAGTGTTCCGGGTGATTTCGGAGAAAACCGGAGAGCCGGAGGGTTACCGGAACCCCCCGGGAGAAGTAATGGGCCATATGGGCCTTAGTGGAGAGAGAGAGGGGCAGCCAGAGGTGGGCTGCACGCCTCCTCCCCCTGGTCCGAATTGGACTAGGAGAGGGGGGCGGCGCCCCCCCTTTCCCTCTCCCTCCCCACTTCTTTCCCCCTCCTAGTAGGAGTCCTACTCCTACGAGGAGGACTCCTCCTTGGCGCGCCATAGAGGGCCGGCCGGCCTCCTCCCCTTGATCCTTTATATACGGGGGCAGGGGGCACCCCTTGACACACAAGTTGATCCACGTGATCATATTCTTAGCCGTGTGCGGTGCCCCCTTCCACCATAGTCCTTGATAATATTGTAGCGGTGCTTAGGCGAAGCCCTGCGACAGTAGAACATCAAGATCGTCACCACGCCGTCGTGCTGAAGGAACTCTTCCCCGACACTTTGCTGGATCGGAGTCCGGGGATTGTCATCGAGCTGAACGTGTGCTAAAACTCGGAGGTGCCATAGTTTCGGCGCTTGATCAGTTGGGCCGTGAAGACGTACGACTACATCAACCACGTTGTGCTAACGCTTCCGTTGTCGATCTACAAGGGTACGTAGATCACACTTCCCCCTCTCGTTTCTATGCATCACCATGATCTTGCGTGTGCGTAGGAATTTTTTTGAAATTACTATGAAACCCAACAGGCCTGGCTAGCTAGCACCGGCTCTCACGCCTACCTAGCGACACACACGCATGCCACGAGCACACACAACGCACGCACGCACCACACACGCTATGGACTTGACCGTGCGCTTACACCGATCGCCACCATCATTGGCATGGATTGCTGCTAACATTCACGCCCCAAGCCATGACCCTTGCACATGTCAAGCTCGTCGACGTCGCGCCATGGCCGCTGCTACGGCCTCCACCACGCTTCCCAGCAGCCACACCAAGGTTTGACGCTACCTCCATGTTCTTCCTCGACGATCGCACGTCGAGCTTCTTCTCCACCGGCCACGTCGAGCTCCTCGGCGACGCACGCCGAGCTCTTCCATGACGCCACGCCCTGCACGCCCCGGCTCACGCACACGATCACGCACTGACGTGATCGACGCGGCCGCCCTGCGCTCCGCCGGACGTGTTCACCCCCGGTGATCTGCATGTCCGTACACGCGCCCGACGCGTCCAGTGCACACCCATAACACGCATCGGTCGCGCCCGGCTCGCCGCCACAGCTTATTGCCCTGCACCGCTGCGGCCTCAACCGCAGCGCAGCACCTCCACGGTCGTCACGCTGAACCGCCGCAGCCTTTGCACCACCACGCAGGTCCTCCACGACCTCCTCGTCTCCGCGACCGCCGCTGCTCGTCGCGCGCACGGCATCACACTGCATCGTCGCGCACCGCAGCCGATGCCTCCATGTCCGCCACACACGGCGTGGACGTCGCCGCACGCCACGACCGTCCCTCGAACTTGGCTCTGAATACCAATTGTTGTTGCCGTCTAGCCCTAGCTCTCGCCTACCTCTCGCTCTCTCTCGCTCTATGATGTGAACCGAGGTAGAAGAAGAAGATGGACACAAGACAAGAAATTTTCCCGGCCGGCGCTCGAACGCCGCCGTGGGCGCACAAACGTCCCAATCTTTTCTTTGTATTCACAGGCTACATGCTCGGCAACTCCCAGGTACAAACACACTCGTGGCCGGGCCTTTTGTAGTCCCACGGCAGCGCAGCTCCCACGTTACCTGTGCGCACGTACGCACGAACGCCTGCAGACTCCGCTGCTCGCGAGCGATCCGCTCCGCCACGCGCACGACGCGCTCACTGTGGCCGCTCGCAACAGACCCGCTAACTACCTCCTGCATGCATGCGCTAACAACCACGCCTAGCGGCCACCAAGTTCGGCCTGGCTAGCTAGCACCGGTTCTCACTGTAACACCCTCGATGCGACTATATCTCCCATGTGTCGAGGCACGACTTAGAGGCATAATCGCATTGAAGGCATATGTCGCAAGTTAGGCAATCTTCACAACATCCCATGTAATATAGACAATAAAAGGGAAGATAACATAGTTGGCTTACACTCGCCACGTCAATCAAGTACATAAATAACATTACATCAACCAAACACTCATGGCCCGACTACGGCGCCAAAATAAAAGATAACCCAACAAGCGACACGGTCCCGATCACCCCCAACTGGGCACCACTACTGATCATCAGGAAAGGAAACATAGTAACGTTGAGAGTCTTCGTCGAACTCCCACTTGAGCTCAAGCGCGTCTCCAGGAGCGGAATCATCAGACCCTGCATCTGGTGTAATAGTAATCTGTGAGCCACAGGGACTCAGCAATCTCGCACCCTCGCGATCAAGACTATTTAAGCTTATAGGTGAGGCAAGGTACAAATATGTGGAGCTGCAGCAAGCGACTAGCAAATATGGTGGCTATCCTGTTCGCAAAAGAGAGCGAGAAGAGGAGGCAAAGCGCAAGCGAGAAACTAGAGAGCAACCTGCGGAAACATTACTCCAACACGGTGTCCACTTCCCGGACTCCGCCGAGAAGAGGCCATCACGGTAACACACTCAGCTGATTCATTTTAATTAAGTTAAGGTTCAAGTTATCTACAACTGGACATTAACAAATTCCCATCTGCCCATAACCGCGGGCACGGCTTTCGAAAGTTTAAATCCCTGCAGGGGAGTCCCAACTTAGCCCATGACAAGCTCTCACGGTCAACGAAGGAATAGACCTCCTCCCAAGACGTTCCGATCAGACTCGGTATCTCGGTTCTTCAAGACACTTCGATAGCTTAAAACAAGACCAGCAACACTGCCCGAATGTGCCGACAAATCCCGATAGGAGCTGCACATATCTCGTTCTCAGGGCACAATTGGATAAGCAATCCGTACAACTAAAACCAGCCCTCATGTTTCCCCGAGGTGGCGCTGCATGGGGCTCTAGGTTGGACCAACACTCAGAGGAGCACTGACCCGGGGGGTTTAAAATAAGATGACCCTCGGGCTCCGGAAACCCAAGGGAAAAACAGGCTAGGTAGCAAATGGTACAACCAAGGTTGGGCATTACTGGAAAAGCTTTAATCAAGGCGAACTATCAAGGGGTTCCCATTATAACCCAACCGCGTAAGGAACGCAAAATCCGGGAACATAACACCGATATGACGGAAACTAGGGCGGCAAGAGTGTAACAAAACACTAGGCGAGAGGCCGAGCCTTCCACCCTTTACCAAGTATATAGATGCATTAAGATAAACAAGATAATATAATGATATCCCAACAAGTAAATAATGTTCCAACAAGGAACGGCCTCCAATCTTCACCTGCAACTAGCAACGCTATAAGAGGGGCCGAGCAAAGCGGTAACATAGCCAATCAACAGTTTGCTAGGACATGGTGGGTTAGAGGTTTGACATGGAAATTTTGGAGGCTTGAAAACAAGTGGTAGTCATCGTAGCATTGGCATAGCAAAAGAGCGAGCAATCTAGCCTAGCAAAGATAGTAGTGATTTCGAGGGTATGATCATCTTGCCTGCAAAGTTGTCAGAGTTGAATGGATCCTTGAAAGCAAACTCAACGGGCTCCTCGTTAGCAAACTCGTCTCCCGGCTCTACCCAAACAAGACAAACAAGCCACAAGGACACAATCAACCACGTGCAAGGATCAAACAATATGATGCAAGGATGGTATGCTATGCGGGATGCGATGTGGGATGCATATGCAAGATTAGACAAGGGATGCATGAACCTGGCCTCAACATGGAAATCCAAGTGTGCCGCTGGAAAGATGAAATGAAATCGCTTGAAAACGATATAAAGAACGTCGGAATCGGAGTTACGGTTCGGAAATGGCAAGCGATTCAAATATGACACCGGTCTGCGATTTACAGCAAGTAGCCATCTAAATGCAACAAGATGAACATGCTACAGCACCCAAACATGACAACAAAATACATGGCATGGATGAATTCAAGATGCTTAACAAAAGTCTAGCACTGAGCTACAGCCAATTCATTCATTAAAAGGTTCAAACAAGCATGGCAAAAATGCATATGGCAAACAGATTTCAGACTTAGTGAAATCAACACTTGTATGGAATTTCAGATCAGGTAGCACTCTTCGGAGCAACAAAACTACATGCTACAGGACCTGAACATGGCAAAGTAAAGCATGGAATGGATCTACTCAAAGAGCTTAACAAAAGTCCCTTAGTGACCTTGAGCCAAAAGGGATCAGAAAATACAATTGCAAGCATGTGAACATAGCAAAAGCATAATCAGTTTTCAGACTTAGTGAAAACTGGAGCATGCTGAAAACATTTCTCAAGTAGGAATGTTTACGAGCTCGGTGCACTCAATACGGAGCAAGTCATGATAAGCTAAGCATACACCCATCAAGAATACACAAAATGCAAGCTAGACAAGGCAAGATCAATAGCATAGCATGCACGGATCAACTACAACATCATCGGCAAAATTGCAAACAAGTTGACAATCTGCCCAGATTCACAAAGTAGCAAAAGTAGAGCTCGATTGACTCAAGCTAGGGTGCTCCATAATTGCAAACAAAGGCATGGATGGATAGAGCACTACAAGATTAACAAAACATCCTTACTGATCATCCTCAAAAGAGGCACGGATCACTAGGAAACAACATGAACATATGGCCAAATGAGATAAACAGCTCAAAGACTTAGTGGAAATGCTAAGTCCTTGAAATCAGAATTACCAAGTGCACCACTTTGCAAGCTTGTGCTAGTCACCACACACATCACAAAAAGACATGGGTTGCACCTCTGGAAAGATGGCAAACCCTTAACAAAACATATGTAGAACTCATGGGCATATCATGCACACAATAATCATGGCAAAAATGACAAATATCTAAATGGAGTAGCAGATCTGGCAATAATCTCAAGTAGCCCTCTTCTAACAGCATTTCGGGCATCAAGATGAACTCAAATGGAAATGATGCAATGGAATGAAATGATGTGCTCTCTGAGATGAACATTTTGATATGCTATATGCCAAAAACGGAGTTACGGATGCGGAGATACGACACGATGAACAGGAACATATGGATCTGGGATTTTTGGGACTTAGAAGAAAAACCCACCTCCCAGATCTAGGGTTTGCCGGGGTCAACGGCGACGCCGGTGGCTTCGCCGGCGATGTGGCGGCGGGGCGGCGCCGGAGGAGGGCCGGGGAGGTCGGGGACGGCCGGATCCGGTCCGGCCCGACCGGATCCGCGGCAAGGGCGGCGGCGGCGCGCGCTCCGGCGAGGCGCGGGGTGGCGGTGAGGCGAGGCGAGGTCGTCGTCGGCGGGGCCGTGGCCGGTCGGCGAGGAGGGCCGGCGGGACGGCGGCGTCGGCACGGGAGGCGCGGCGGCGCGGAGAGGATCGGCGGCGGGGGCGCGCGGGCCGCGCGGGGGCCCTGCTCGGGCTCGCCCGGGCCGGCGGCGGGACAGGCGACGGGGCACCACGTGGCAACCTGCCACTGGTGCGGGCGGCGGCGGGAATTTTTCCTCCCGGGACGGACGTGTCTGGCGGCGTCGAGAGGAGGATTTTTAGGGTTTGATCCGGGATTCGGGGAAGGGGCTATATATAGGCATAGGGGGAGCTAGGAGAGTCCAAATGAGATGCGGTTTGCGGCCACGCGATCGTGATCGAACGCTCTAGATGATAGAAGGGGTTTAGGTGGGTTTTGGGCCAAATTGGAGGGGTGTTGGGCTGCAACACACATGAGGCCTTTTTGGTCCCTCGGTTAACCGTTGGAGTATCAAACGAAGTCCAAATGGCACGAAACTTGACAGGCAGTCTACCGGTAGTAAACCAAGGCTGCTTGGAAAGTCTCGGTCCAATCCGGAAATGTTTAATCCCCACACACGAAAGAAAGGTAGAAATGACCACCGGAGGAGAACGAAGCACCGGAATGCAAAACGGACAATGGGGAAAATGCTCGAATACATGAGATGAACACGTATGCAAATGCAATGCACATGATGACATGATATGAGATGCATGACAACGATAACAACACACGGAGACAAAGACCCGAACTCGAGAAAATAAAATAACTTAACGCTGAAACGGCAAGAGTTGGAGTACAATTGGGTAAGTTACATCCGGGGTGTTACAACACTCCACCACTACGAAAGGATATCGTCCCGAGATCTAGGACTGAAAGAACGCCGGGTACTCAGAACGGAGGTGATCCTCGCGTTCCCAGGTAGCTTCACGGTCGGAATGGTGTGACCACTTGACTTTGAGGAATTTGATTGACTTGTTGCGAGTCTTGCGTTCAGTCTCTTGAAGAATAGCAACTGGGTGCTCACGATAGGAGAGATCTTCTTGGAGCTCAATGTCCTCGAAGTTGACGGTGCGGTCAGGAGTCTTGAAGCACTTTCGGAGCTGAGAGACATGGAACACATCATGAACATTTGCAAAGTTTGAAGGAAGCTCGAGTTGATAGGTGAGGTCGCCTCTCTTGCTGACAATCTTGAAAGGTCCCACATATCTGGGGGCAAGCTTCCCTTTGATACCGAAGCGACGAGTACCTTTCATAGGAGAGACACGGAGGTAAACATGATCTCCGATCTCGAAAGCCAAATCACGGTGCTTACTATCATAGTAGCTCTTCTGGCAGGATTGGGCTGCTTTGAGGTTATCTCGAATGACTTTGCACATTTCCTCTGCCTCTGTGATTAAGTCATTACCCAAAAGCTGACTTTCACCGGTTTCAGACCAGTTGAGAGGGGTACGACACTTCCTGCCATACAGAATTTCAAATGGGGCCTTGCCCGAACTTGCTTGAAAACTGTTGTTGTAAGAGAATTCAGCATAAGGACGACAATCCTCCCACTTCATGCCGAAGGAGATCACACAAGCCCTGAGCATATCTTCAAGAATCTGGTTGACACGCTCGACTTGACCGCTAGTTTGAGGATGGAAAGCTGTGCTGAAGCGGATGTTGGTGCCCATGGCCTTCTGAAAAGAATCCCAAAACTTGGATGTAAAGATGCTGCCACGGTCTGAAGAGATCACTTGTGGAATACCGTGCAGAGAGACAATCCGAGAGGTATAGAGTTCCGCCAATTGGGCTGCAGTGATCGACTCTTTGATAGGCGGAAAGTGAGCCACTTTGGTGAGTTTGTCGATGACAACGAATATAGCATCATTGCCACGCTTGGACTTTGGAAACCCAGTCACGAAGTCCATCTCAATGTGGTCAAACTTCCATTCTGGAATGGCAAGAGGTTGGAGGAGACCAGCTGGCCTTTGGTGTTCTGCCTTCACTCTTCTGCAGACATCACATTCATTCACGAATTGAGCAATCTCGCGCTTCATTCGAGTCCACCAATAAGCCTGCTTGAGGTTCTGATACATCTTCGTACTCCCTGGGTGGATGGAGAGGAGAGAATTGTGAGCCTCGTTCAAGATCACTTTACGGAGGTCACCTTTGGGTACAACAATACGATCCTCGAAGAAGATAGTATCTTTGTCATCAAGGCGGTAGCACTTGTACTTGGGTTGACTCTTGGAAATCCCAATCTTTAACTTTTTCACCATA
Source organism: Triticum urartu (assembly GCF_056163025.1). NCBI lineage: Eukaryota > Viridiplantae > Streptophyta > Magnoliopsida > Poales > Poaceae > Triticum > Triticum urartu. The sequence goes on from NC_141873.1 coordinate 260,019,818, forward strand.
GCATCAAGAAGCTGGGCTTGGCGAATCTGGTCTTCCAAGGTAGGAGAGACTTGAAGGTTGGCGAGGAAACCTTGAGGAACAACTTGCAGATTAAGTTTGCGGAAAGCTTCACAAAGCTCGGGTTGATAAGGCTTGAGAATCGGACTGTTGCAATAAGCCTTTCTGCTCAATGCGTCAGCAATCACATTGGCCTTGCCTGGAGTATACTCGATACTCGGATTATACTCTTGAATCATTTCGACCCATCGAGTTTGCCTGAGGTTGAGATTAGGCTGAGTGAAGATGTACTTGAGACTCTTGTGATCAGTGAAAATGTCCACTTTTCTTCCCAATAAGAGATGTCTCCAAGTCAAAAGGGCATGCACAACTGCCGCCAACTCGAGATCATGAGTGGGGTAGTTCTTCTCATTGGGCTTCAACTGGCGAGAGGTATAAGCAACAACTTTCTTCTCTTGCATCAAAACTGCGCCAAGACCTTGGAGAGAGGCATCACAAAAGACCTCGTACGGCTTGGATTCATCAGGCGGAGTCAGAACTGGAGCAGTGATCAATTTCTCTTTCAAAGTGTTGAAAGCAATGTCACACTCCGGAGACCAAACGTACTTGACGTGCTTCTGGAGAAGATTTGAGAGAGGCTTCGCGATCTTAGAAAAGTTTTCAATGAATCTTTGGCAATAGCTTGCGAGACCGAGGAAGCTACGGAGTTGCTTCACGTTCTGAGGAGGTTCCCAATTCACAATTGCAGACACCTTCTCAGGATTCACGGCAATGCCCTTGGCAGAGATGATATGACCAAGATAAAGAACCTCATTGAGCCAAAATTCACACTTGGAGAACTTGGCGTAGAACTGGTGTTCCCTGAGCTTATCAAGAACCAAACGCAAGTGCTTGGCATGATCTTCCTTGTTCTTCGAGAAAACCAGAATGTCGTCGAGATAGACCAAAACGAAGTCATTGGTGTAGGCGTTGAAGATGATGTTCATCATGCGAGGGAAAGTCGGAGGAGCGTTGACGAGGCCAAAAGACATGACAGTGTATTCGTATGAACCATAGCTTGTCCTGAAAGCCGTCTTGGGAATATCTTGCTCACGGATTCGAATCTGATGATAACCCATACGGAGATCAAGCTTGGAGAATACTTGGGCACCTTTGAGTTGTTCGAACAGCTCGTTGATGTTGGGAAGTGGGTATTTGTTCTTGATGGTCTTCTTGTTCAATGGCCGGTAATCAACACAAAGTCGGTCCGTTCCATCCTTCTTCTTCACAAAAAGAACACCACAACCCCATGGAGAAGAACTAGGCCGGATGAGACCCATTTTCTCTTGAATATCGAGTTGCTTATTCAGCTCCTTCAACTCTTCAGGTCCGAGCTTGTAAGGACGCTTGCACACAGGTTCCATGCCGGGCTCAAGATCAATAACGAATTCAATGGCCGGTGCAGAGGCATTCCTGGAAGCTCTTCTGGAAAGACGTCTTGATATTCGCAAACGACTGGAATTTGCGAGATGGCATCGAGTTCACCCTTCTCGTTGAGAGAAAACAGACGGATAGTATCATCACGAGCGGCAATGACAATTACATCCTCAGACGAATGAGTCAATTGAATCTGCCTGGCTGCACAATCCAGCTGAGCCTTGTGCTTAGAAAGCCAATCCATTCCGAGAATAAGATCAATATCCGAGTCACCAAGAACATTTGGAGAGGACAAGAACTTATAGTCACCCAAAGTGATTGTAACATCCGGAATGCATACTCGAGATGTCATTTGATGGGCCGGAGAGACAATAGCCAACGGTTTCGACAACACTTGAGTAACAAAATCATGCTTAGATGCAAAAGGTCTCGAGATGAAACAATGCGATGCACCAGTGTCAAAAAGAACTCTTGCGGGAATATCATTAACAGGAAGGTTACCCATGATGACATCTGATGAATCCTATGCCTGAGCTGCATTCACCATATTGACCTTGGCGTACTTGGGGTTATGCTTGACCACAGCTGTACTTGCCGATCTGACAGGAGGAGGAGGAAGACGCCTCTGATTGAAACACTTATTGGCATAATGACCCTTCTGTTGGCACTTGTTGCACGTAACCTCTGAAAGCGGACGGTGATACAGAGCACTCGATCTTGGAGCTTGAGACGAAGTCTTGTTCTGAAAGCCAGGGTTGGGTGGGTGGGAAGATCCACTGCCACCTTTGCTCTTCTGCTGATACGGCTGACGGAACGGAGGAGGAGGAAGCCAATACTTCTGCTGCTTGGCCACTTGAGTAGAGGAAGAAGGAGTAGCATCTCTGACTCGCTTCTTGGAAGCATCACACCTCAATTGAGCAGCCTCTTGCTTCAATGCCATGTTGTAGAACTCATCGTATCTCAAGGGCTCGAAGAGAACAAGAGCTAGCTGAATTTCTTCTCTGAGACCACCCCTGAACTGGTATATCATGCTCTTCTCATCAGGGACGTCCTGCTTGGCAAAGCGGGCGAGCTTCTGGAACAACTTGTTGTAGTCATAGACAGACAAAGAGCCTTGCTTCAGGTTGCGGAATTCCTCACGCTTGCTTTCAACCACGCTCTGAGGAATATGATGAGCTCGGAAATCTTGACGGAATTCGTCCCAGGTGATAACACGTCCACCTCTGGAACCCTTGTACTGCTGGAACCATTCTGCAGCTTGATCTTTGAGTTGGAAGGAAGCGAACTTAACAAAGTCCTCAGGCCTGATGTTACTGCACTCGAAATGCTTGCACAGATCCACAAGCCAATCGTCAGCATCGGTTGCCTCAACACAATTGCTGAAAGTCTTTGGCCTGTTAGCAAGGAACTGTTTGAGTGTAGCAAAGTGATTCTGATTGTTGCCTTGGTTCCCTTGGTTGCCTTGATTACGCTCTTGGAGAATTTGCATGATCAACTGTGTGTTTGCATTGGTTGCGGCCATCACAGCTTGCCATGCCTCCGGAGGAGGTGGAGGTGGTGGCGGATTAGGATTCAGAGTCGTGCGCGTTGGGGGAGCCATCCTGAAGAGGTTGACTTCCATTAGCACATTAATAGACAAATATTGAAGCTGAATCCAACGGAATGAAAATTGCAACATATAGTCTTCACATCCGAACAAAATGAACGAATGCATTCCTCTTGAAATGGTCACATATCCATAAATTGAGAAGCCACGTAGAATTAAGGTAGAGAAATAAATCAACAAGGTACGGATCAAGAACGAATAATCGGTAAGAAATCCCAATCTCAAACCAATATCCGTGGAAGAAGAAGTAGAGCTACTAGAATTCCCACCTATGAAACTCCCGAACCTTTCCGGTTATGCAATCAGGTGTTGGGGATACAGGGGAAGCATAATATCTCACCCAAATCTAGCAAATCCTACATCCAGATGTATCCATCCTTCAACACATAACCGAGAAAAACTTCAGAAACCATCTACCTCAACCTTCGAAAAGCATCCGTTATACAAGTTATGGTGATACTCCCGAACTCCCGCCCCAGTACTAGGTGGCGTCGAGGTTACCTCACCAACGAACTGCATAAAAGAGATTTTCAATGTCGGCGTACTAAACTCAGGTATACCAGAACTGCAACGATAAAATTATGACGACAACACCTCAGAGCTCAACTCCCCGGGACACTTCCACAAAACCCCTGACAGGAGGCACCAAGACAATGTTCTCATCATAACACCATCGGAACGATTCCAAGATACCCGCGTGATCCTAAATTTTTTTAGTGAAATTTGAGAAGAGAAGAGTCAAAACTCTACGTCAGGATGCCTTACCAGAGCGATGAGGAGACTGGGAAGTAAAAAGAATTCCTAAACTCTCCGATATATAATTCCTAAATGACTCAAAACATTTTTTCTAGACACAACTCGGCCGCTAAAAACGATCAAGCAAAGGGGCTCCTAAGGTCGGGGAAGGCTCTGATACCAACTTGTAACACCCTCGATGCGACTATATCTCCCACGTGTCGAGGCACGACTTAGAGGCATAATCGCATTGAAGGCATATGTCGCAAGTTAGGCAATCTTCACAACATCCCATGTAATATAGACAATAAAAGGGAAGATAACATAGTTGGCTTACACTCGCCACGTCAATCAAGTACATAAATAACATTACATCAACCAAACACTCATGGCCCGACTACGGCGCCAAAATAAAAGATAACCCAACAAGCGACACGGTCCCGATCACCCCCAACTGGGCACCACTACTGATCACCAGGAAAGGAAACATAGTAAAATTGAGAGTCTTCGTCGAACTCCCACTTGAGCTCAAGCGCGTCTCCAGGAGCGGAATCATCAGGCCCTGCATCTGGTGTAATAGTAATATGTGAGCCACAGGGACTCAACAATCTCGCACCCTCGCGATCAAGACTATTTAAGCTTATAGGTGAGGCAAGGTACAAATATGTGGAGCTGCAACAAGCGACTAGCAAATATGGTGGCTATCCTGTTCGCAAAAGAGAGCGAGAAGAGGAGGCAAAGCACGAGCAAGAAACTAGAGAGCAACCTACGCAAACATTACTCCAACACCGTGTCCACTTCCCGGACTCCGCCGAGAAGAGGCCATCACGGTAACACACTCAGTTGATTCATTTTAATTAAGTTAAGGTTCAAGTTATCTACAACCGGACATTAACAAATTCCCATCTGCGCATAACCGCGGGCACGGCTTTCGAAAGTTTAAATCCCTGCAGGGGAGTCCCAACTTAGCCCATGACAAGCTCTCACGCTCAACGAAGGAATAGACCTCCTCCCAAGACGTTCCGATCAGACTCGGTATCTCGGTTCTTCAAGACACTTCGACAGGTTAAAACAAGACCAGCAACACCGCCCAAATGTGCCGACAAATCCCGATAGGAGCTGCACATATCTCGTTCTCAGGGCACAATCGGATAAGCAATCCGTACAACTAAAACCATCCCTCAAGTTTCCCCGAGGTGGCGCTGCAAGGGGCTCTAGGTTGGACCAACACTCAGAGGAGCACTGGCCCGGGGGGGTTTAAAATAAGATGACCCTCGGGCTCCGGAAACCCAAGGGAAAAAGAGGCTAGGTGGCAAATGGTAAAACCAAGGTTGGGCCTTGCTGGAAAAGCTTTAATCAAGGCGAACTATCAATGGGTTCCCATTATAACCCAACCGCGTAAGGAACGCAAAATCCGGGAACATAACACCGATATGACGGAAACTAGGGCGGCAAGAGTGGAACAAAACACTAGGCGAGAGGCCGAGCCTTCCACCCTTTACCAAGTATATAGACACATTAAGATAAACAAGATAATATAATGATATCCCAATAAGTAAATATTGTTCCAACAAGGAACGGCCTCCAATCTTCACCTGCAACTAGCAACGCTATAAGAGGGGCTGAGCAAAGCGGTAACATAGCCAATCAACGGTTTGCTAGGACATGGTGGGTTAGAGGTTTGACATGGCAATTTGGGAGGCTTGAAAGCAAGTGGTAGGCATCGTAGCATTGGCATAGCAAAAGAGCGAGCAATCTAGCATAGCAAAGATAGTAGTGATTTCGAGGGTATGATCATCTTGCCTGCAAAGTTGTCAGAGTTGACTGGATCCTCGAGAACAAACTTAATGGGCTCCTCATTAGCGAACTCGTCGCCCGGCTCTACCCAAACAAGACAAACAAGCCACAAGGACACAATCAACCACGTGCAAGGATCAAACAATATGATGCAAGGATGGTATGCTATGCGGGATGCGATGTGGGATGCATATGCAAGATTAGACAAGGGATGCATGAACCTGGCCTCAACTTGGAAATCCATGTGTGCCAATGGAAAGATGAGATGAAATCGCTTGAAAACGATATAAAGAACATCGGAATCGGAGTTACGGTTTGGAAATGGCAAGCGATTCAAATATGACACCGGTCTGCGATTTACAGCAAATAGCCATCTAAATGCAATGAGATGAACATGCTACAGCACCCCAAACATGACAACAAAATACATGGCAGGGATACATTCAAGATGCTTAACAAAAGTCTAGCACTGAGCTACGGCCAATTCATCCATTAACAGGTTCAAACAAGCATGGAAAAAATGCAGATGGCAAACAGATTTCAGACTTAGTGAAATCAACACTTGTATGGAATTTCAGATCAGGTAGCACTCTTCGGAGCAACAAAACTACATGCTACAGGACCTGAACATGGCAAAGTAAAGCATGGCATGGTTCTACTCAAAGAGCTTAACAAAAGTCCCTTAGTGACCTTGAGCCAAAAGGGATCAGAAAATACAATTGCAAGCATGTGAACATAGCAAAAGCATAATCAGTTTTCAGACTTAGTGAAAACTGGAGCATGCTGAAAACATTTCTCAAGTAGGCATGTTTACGAGCTCGATGCACTCAATACGGAGCAAGTCATGATAAGCTAAGCATACACCCATCAAGAATACACAAAATGCAAGCTAGAAAAGGCAAGATCAATAGCATAGTATGCACGGATCAACTACAACATCATCGGCAAAATTGCAAACAAGTTGACAATCTGCCCAGATTCACAAAGTAGCAAAAGTAGAGCTCGATTGACTCAAGCTAGGGTGCTCCATAATTGCAAACAAAGGCATGGATGGATAGAGCACTACAAGATTAACAAAACATCCTTACTGATCATCCTCAAAAGAGGCACGGATCACTAGGAAACAACATGAACATATGGCCAAATGAGATAAACAGCTCAAAGACTTAGTGGAAATGCTAAGTCCTTGAAATCAGAATTACCAAGTGCACCACTTTGCAAGCTTGTGCTAGTCACCACACACATCACAAAAAGACATGGGTTGCACCTCTGGAAAGATGGCAAACCCTTAATAAAACATATGTAGAACTCATGGGCACATCATGCACACAATAATCATGGCAAAAATGACAAATATCTAAATGGAGTAGCAGATCTGGCAATAATCTCAAGTAGCCCTCTTCTAATAGCATTTCGGGCGTCAAGATGAACTCAAATGAAAATCATGCAATGGAATGAAATGATGTGCTCTCTGAGATGAACATTTTGATATGCTATATGCCAAAAACGGAGTTACGGATGCGGAGATACGACACGATGAACAGGAGCATATGGATCTGGGATTTTTGGGACTTGGAAGAAAAATCCACCTTCCAGATCTAGGGTTTGCCGGGGTCAACGGCGACGCCGGTGGCTTCGCCGGCGATGTGGCGGCGGGGCGGCGCCGGAGGAGGGCCGGGGAGGTCGGGGACGGCCGGATCCGGTCCGGCCCGACCGGATCCGCGGCAAGGGCGGCGGCGTCGCGCGCTCCGGCGAGGCACGGGGTGGCGGCGAGGCGAGGCGAGGTCATCGGCGGCGGGGCCGTGGCCGGTCGGCGAGGAGAGCCGACGGGACGGCGGCGTCGGCGCGGGAGGCGCGGCGGCGCGGAGAGGATCGGCGGCGGGGGGCGCGGGCCGCGCGGGGGCCCGGCTCGGGCTCGCCCGGGCCGGCGGCGGGACAGGTGACGGGGCGCCACGTGGCAACCTGCCACTGGTGCGGGCGGCGGCAGGAATTTGTCCGCCCGGGACGGACGTGTCCGGCAGCGGCGAGAGGAGGATTTTTAGGGTTTGATCCGGGATTCGGGGAAGGGGCTATATATAGGCATAGGGGGAGCTAGGAGAGTCCAAATGAGATGCGGTTTGCGGCCACACGATCATGATCGAACGCTCTAGATGATAGAAGGGGTTTAGGTGAGTTTTGGGCCAAATTTGAGGGGTGTTGGGCTGCAACACACACGAGGCCTTTTCGGTCCCTCGGCTAACCGTTGGAGTATCAAACGGAGTCCAAATGGCACGAAACTTAACAGGCGATCTACCGGTAGTAAACCAAGGCCGCTTGGCAAGTCTCGGTCCAATCCGGAAATGTTTAATCCCCACACACAAAAGAAAGGTAGAAATGACCACCGGAGGAGAACAAAGCGCCGGAATGCAAAATGGACAACGGGGAAAATGCTCGAATACATGAGATGAACACGTAAGCAAATGCAATGCACATGATGACATGATATGAGATGCATGACAATGATAACAACACACGGAGACAAAGACCCGAACTCGAGAAAATAAAATAACTTAACGCTGAAACGGCAAGAGTTGGAGTACAAATTGGGTAAGTTACATCCGGGGTGTTACACTCACGCCTACCCGACGACACACACGCATGCCACGAGCACACACAACGCACGCACGCGCCACACACGCTATGGACTTGACTGTGCGCTTATGTGACGCCCGGGTAATTAAGCTACAGTGACCCTCTGCTAATGATGCCACGTCACCTCGTTTATAGTTGCTAATCTCGAGTTAGTTCGAAACCGATTCAAATTCAAATTCAAAAAATAGGCAAACAATAAAAGTTTTCAAATATTAAAACTAAAATGTTCGGAGTGAACCGAATATTGCATAGATAATTATGGGGGAAAAACCACACATGCATAAAATGTTTAAATAATATGAGATGGGTAAAACAGCAGCAAAACAATTATTTTAAATGCTTTTAAATACTAAACAAATGTTAATCTAGTTTATATAATCACCAAACATTTTGGAGTAGGTGGCCTATGTTGTTATGCTAATTTAGGAGTAGGAGTTATATTTTTGTAAAGCTGTTTCGCTAACTAAAATAAATAAAATAGAAAAGGGAAAATAATAAAAACAGAAGAAAACAAAAGAAATTAAAAGCCCCCCCCCCCTCACTGGGCCTCGGCCCAGCTGGCCATCCAACTAGGCCGGCCCACCTAACCCTTGCTTAACCCCCTGCCTCTCCCCGAAACGCTAACCCCCTTCCCCACGATCCCCACTCTCCTCCCCCCCACGCGATCTGGATCGGGGGCGCCCCAACGCACATCGCCCCGATCCCCTTGCCCCCGAGCCCGACGCCGGGGCCCGACGCCGCCCCATCGTCACCAGGCTGCCCCGCCCCACCACTCCGTCGCCAGAACGCCATCGCCGCCGCCTCGCTCCACCAATCCTCCCCGAACGACCTCCACGCGCCCGACGCCGCCGTCCTCTTCGCTCGACGCCGTCGCCGGAGACCACCTCGCCGGACTGCCTCCCCTACGACGCCGGCGTCCCCGTCTTCCTCCTCGCGCCCCGCTGCCCAGTCCCCTGCAACCCCTTGTGAGCGCCACCTCCATCTCCCTCTCTGACCCCGCACCGGGATCGTCCTCGACGGGACTCGCTCGCCCGCATGCTCCCGCAGCTCCGCCCGACCCTTGCCCCGTAGCCTTCCGCGCGGCCTGGTGCCCGCGGCCACCCCGCCGTACACCGCGGCCTCTGCTTCGCCTCGCTGTGCCCCCCTGCCCGTTCCTTGCCGTGTCCGACCGCGGTTGGCAACGCGCGCTCGCGCTGACACTCCCCGTCGCCGCTCTTGCTCGTGCATCCGCCCGCTGCTGCGCTCACCGGCGCCGCCGCTCCGCTCCACTCCCTCCCTGGACGTGGCTCCCCGGAGCCGCCCGCGCCTACCCCCCCTCTGACCCGACTTTCTGCAGCGCCGTCGCTGCCGCTACACGCCAGCCGGCGCCGCTCCGGAGGCTCGCCGGAGCCCCGTCTCCCCTGGCCCTGGCCGCCGGCGTGCCCCCGCGCGCCCAGCGCCTCTCGGGATCACGCTCGTTCGGGCGCCCTGCCCCTTTGCTCGTTCGTAACCGCTAAGCCCAGGGGGCCACAGACAACTGGGCCCGCCCCCCTGTACCTATGACAAGGGGGCCCCATCCCCTAGAACTTTATTAAAAAAAAGAGAATTAAAAATAAATAAATAAATAAATAATAATTACATTAATTAATTAATCAATAAGTGAATTAATTAAGTTAATTAATCCTGTTTAATTAATCTAATTAACTAGTTAGTTTAATTAAATAGTACTTAGTTTAACTAAGACCTAATTAACCTAAACAGAGTATGACAGGTGGGTCCCACTGGACCCACATGTTAGTTTGACCGAGTCAACTCTGTTGACTGCTGACGTCAGCATGACATCATGCTGATGCCATTAATTCATTTTTGAATTAATTTAAATAATTAATTAAATACCAGAAATTAATAAAATCTTTAGAAAATCATATCTTTTAATCCGTAATTCGGATGAAAATACTTTGTACATGAAAGTTGCTCAGAACGACGAGACGAATCCGGATATGCAGCCCGTTCGTCCGCCACGCATCCCTAGCATATCAAACACGCAACTTTCCCCCTCCGGTTCGTCTGTCCGAAAACGCAAAACACTGGGAATACCTTCTCGGATGTTTTCCCCCTTCACCGGTACCACCTCGTACCGCGTTAGGGCACGCCTAGCACCACGCTTTGTCATGTCATGCATCGTCATGCATTTGTTTGCGTTATATTTATTGTTTCTTCCCCCTCTTCTCTCGCTAGACACCGAGACCGACGCCGCTGCTACCCAGTACGACTACGGTGTTGATGACCCCTCTCTCTTGCCAGAGCAACCAGGCAAGCCCCCCCCTTGATCACCAGATATCGCCTACTCTCCTCTATACTGCTTGCATTAGAGTAGTGTAGCATGTTACTGCTTTCCGTTATTCCTATCCTCATGCATAGCCTGTCCTTGCTACTACTGTTGTTACCATTACCTGCTATCCTACTGCTTAGTATTGGATGCTAGTGTTCCACCAGTGGCCCTACACTCTTGTCCGTCTGCCATGCTATACTACTGGGCCGTGATCACTTCGGGAGGTGATCACGGGCATATATAATATACTTTACACAGTTACCTTACTTATGATACTGTTCGGAGATGGGGGCTGAAGGGGCAGGTGGCTCCATCCCGGTAGAGGTGGGCCTGGGTTCCCGACGGCCCCCGACTGTTACTTTGAGGCGGAGCGACAGGGCAGGTTGAGACCACCTAGGAGAGAGGTGGGCCTGGCCCTGGTCGGCATTCGCAGATACTTAACCCTTTTAACGAGATCTTGGTATTTGATCTGAGTCTGGCCATTTGGTCTATACGCATTAACCATCTACGCGGGAGTAGTTATGGGTATCCCGGCGTCGTGGTATCAGCCAAAGCCTTCGTGATGTCAGCGACTGAGTGGCGCGCGCCGGATTGAACGTAAGCCTGCTCTTGTATTAAGGGGGCTAGTTCTGTTTCCGGCCGCGTTCGCAACGTGCAGGTGTGCTAAGGGCGATGGGCCCAGACCCCTGTGCGCTTAGGTTTAGACCGGCGTGCTGACCTCTCTGTTGTGCCTAGGTGGGGCTGCGACATGTTGATCTTTCGCGGCCGGGCATGACCCCGAAAAGTGTGTCCGGCCAAATGGGATCAAGCGTGTTGGGGTATGTGGTGCACCCCTGCAGGGAAGTTAATCTATTCGAATAGCCGTGATCTTCGGTAATAGGACGACTTGGAGTTGTACCTTGACCTTATGACAACTAGAACCGGATACTTAATAAAACACACCCTTCCAAGTGCCAGATACAACCGGTGATCGCTCTCTCACAGGGCGACGAGGGGAGGATCATCGGTTAGGATTATGCTATGCGATGCTACTTGGAGGACTTTAGCCTACTCTCTTCTACATGTTGCAAGACGCAGGCTGCCAGAAGCGTAGTCTTCGAAAGGATTAGATATCCCCCTCTTATTCTGGCATTCTGCAGTTCAGTCCACATATGATACCCCTTACTCCGTTTGATACCCATGCATATGTAGTGTAGTTCCTTGCTTGCGAGTACTTTGGATGAGTACTCACGGTTGCTTTCTCCCCCTTTTCCCCCTTTTCCTTTCATTCTGGTTGTCGCAACCAGATGCTGGAATCCAGGAGCCAGATGCCACCGTCAACGACGACCCCTACTACACCGGAGGTGCCTACTACTACGTGATGCCCGCTGACGACGACCAGGAGTAGTTAGGAGGATCCCAGGCAGGAGGCCTGCGCCTCTTTCGATCTGTATCCCAGTTTGTGCTAGCCTTCTTAAGGTAGACTTGTTTAACTTATGTCTGTACTCAGATATTGTTGCTTCCGCTGACTCATCTATGATCGAGCTCTTGTATTCGAGCCCTCGAGGCCCCTGGCTTGTAATATGATGCTTGTATGACTTATTTTATTTGTAGAGTTGTGTTGTGATATCTTCCCGTGAGTCCTTGATCTTGATCGTACACATTTGCGTGCATGATTAGTGTACGGTCAAATCGGGGGTGTCACAAGTTGGTATCAGAGCCGACTGCCTGTAGGAATTCCCCTTCCACACTCCTTGGCCGAAGTTGAGTCTAGACATTACAAAATCTTTTACTAACATGGCTGTGTGCCTTACGGGCCCACATCGCCATCTGGGTGGTATTAGGCTCTTTTACTCCTCGATCCTTACTCTGGGACACTGAACTCTCTCCTACTTGGGTTAAACGATTTTGCTAACTCTAACTCTAGGTTCTCGTAAATACTTTCTCCCGGAGAGCCCCTTCATCCCAGATGATGGCCTGCTTCACCATAAGATTCTGAGGATACTCTATGATGTTCTGTCGAGATTTGTGCCATCACTTTTTCTATTCCCGACCACCGATAAACCCCTATGGATAACCACGTATACTCACCATTCATACAATGCTTCCCAGTTGATCTTGTTATTACAAGATATCCCAAAATTCCCTCTGTTGTTCCGAGAATCCTTGAGCTTACTGCCTTGCGGTTCTTTGCCACATGGATACCACTATGGATAATTTCTAGCACTCACTGGATATTTGCTCATCCCTAGTTGATTCATGTATTTCACAAAAGTATTCAAAATACTATTTGAACTTCCGAAAATCCTGAGTAACCTATTGCTCTTGGAATTCTTACTTGCTTACCTTATGGTTAATCCCATAAGTCTATAATCTTATTGGCATCCCTTGTCATTATCATTTTTGAGTCCGTTGATTCAAATGTTGCGAGAGCTCGCCATCCTCAATCAGATCCTAGAATTCATCCTTCCGGCTCAGACGTCATTTTAAACATGAGCTGGTTATCGACCAATCAAATTGCCGTCGATTGTACCCCTAAGTCTATTCAGCTTATCCATCCTTGATCAGAGCATTTGCTCCTGATCCCTTGATTTGAAAATCATAATTACTTTGCTATTTAAACGTTGAATTATTCAGATGTTCTATAAAACGATGCATTTGCAATCTTTCTTCCTCTGATTGGGTATCGATACTCACATCAGCCCCATTGTGGATCACCATATCCACTGTTGGATTATTATCCGACAGTGTCCTTCATAATTAATCACTTTGTGAGTTCTTTCTCCGATACATAATGCCTTTGATAAATTGTATCCTCTGCTTGCTCAAGCATGCTGTACTATCGATCTTGTGTTATTTACTCCTGAAGTTCATGGTATATGTTCTAAGAAGCCCCGTTGGGTTGAACCTATGCCTTCCTTAATCTGGGTGAACTCGAAAGTTTGCACGGGTCATGCTCCTCTGGTAATTCACCAGGTAGGTTTTGACACTGAAATCATTTATATCTAGAGCAGTGAATGAAAGGTTATACATTGAAGAAGTGGGAGTCGACCTTGAACTTTGTGTTCATGCCCATGGACCCAATGTGGAACTTATCATGGAAGCTGCTTGTAGTAATAACTATTTCCTTGATATAATATCCTTTGGTATCGGTGAATTGATCCTTTGCAATCGTGGTTTCGACCATATGTTCTTCTTAGATCCCATTTCTCGGGCAAGTTTAAGCACTTGTCTTCTGTGGATCAATACCACCATTCCAACCTTTACTTTGATCTTTCGTCGAGTATTACCTCCCTGGTATCTCGAGGTTATCTTGGAACTGCATAACTTCTTATGAGTTCTTCATCTAGTACTACATTCCCACTGATTACAACTTTTCATGTGCCCTGAGTTATTAAACACTCAAAAGACACCGATAACTGAACCGAGTCCGCACTACGGTTCAACAAATTTTAAGTAATCTTATTTAAGTACGATTTTGTATCTGATCAAGTCATTCCTAGCCTGATCGGCTATATCATTATTCGTGCTAAATTTTAACTGTGCCACCCGGTCCTTATTATCGGAACACAGCTTTCGACTATGAGCTAAGCTTACGTCGATTTCCTCGTCTTATCGTTTCACCTCGAACCACACACTTTGATTCCAAGTTTGTGTCGTATATGTGGTCCCAATAATCTTTCGTTGCATCAGTCCTTTTGCTTGATGCAGTCGTGGTTCGATTTCCTCTCGTGGAGCCGCTCGACAAAAATTGTCGTGATCATCATCAACATTTTTGACTCCTTCTAGGATATCGATCGAATTCATGATGATAAGTGTCATCCTCGTTCCTTGGTAACTTGATTACCATCGACTACATCCTTACCTTCCTTTTATCGCAAACTTGTTCCGGTTATGGATGCAACTTGCTATCCAGCTTGTATTATGTTCTACCCTGAACTATTACCCTCTTGTTTTGAAGTTAATGATCGGCCGTTCATTCTTAGCCTATCTGTTATTGAATCACCATTCTAACAGTTGATCAGGCTACCTATGCCCATATTTCAGCTTCACTCTTCAACCAATGTTTAAATTGTGTATGTTTTTCTCGAGCATACCACATTATATCATTTGATTTGACAAATGTTATCTCCTTGTTCACATAAGTGTGGAAATCCATCTTTTGAAAATCTCAATGAATTGTTGCCGAGTTCATCAGCCACTCCTCGTCCTTTTCCTTGGTTAAATGATGAACTCTTGTTTCGAAACTTGCTTCCATAGTTCAATTCCCGAGAATCTTACAATGTCATCTTGACAATTTGTGTTGCACCTTTTCTTCTCAGGCATCCTGAGTCTAAGGTATCCTAACACCGATCAGATCTGAATCTCGGTCAGATATGATGGTTGGAACATTTTTCCAAGAGTTATAACACTGGTCTTTTATGACCCGGTAAGGTGATGGCATGCCCAACACACCTGGCCGGTTGGCCATATTGTTATAGATTCCTTTTCAGCAAGGTTATCCATTCTTCCATGAGGAAATTGTAAGACTTATTCTACAAGTTATTCCTGATGGATCCTTTGTGTTTCCAAAGTCTGATCTTCAAATGATGACCATGTCAATGCTTTCTCGGAGCATGCCTATGGTACTTCAATTTTCAACAAGACCATTTGAAGCCCAATACTAAATGTTTCTTGCTCAGTTATCCAAACACCGCTATATGGGCAATGTCATGAAATTTCTCTCCCCTTACCTAAAGGGTTTTCTGCTTTCTATCATGTCATGGATATCATGCTCTCCTCGTCCTTGGGAAAGATATACCCGTGGAATATGTGTTTAAACACATTTCCCTTTCCATTGTTCTGTTTAACCTGATGATCACGTTTTCCTTTTTCATTGGTTTGTTTGACCTCTCTTGTGATCTATATAATCTAAGCAGTAGTTTTCTCCTACTTAGGTAAACACCTCGGTGTACAATTCTGTCAATAAGACCCTGTTACTATTGTTGAAAACTTTCTGGTAAACGCCGATGGACGAGAACTCTACCTATTGGTCCGCCTCGTTCAACGAGCAGGAAAATGGTTCTCTTCGTCCCTTGCCCTTGGTACCGATGTTGTTGCCGACATAACCGACAGACTATCCTCTGACATGCCTTGCTTTCATGATCGTGCAATACGTCACCGCCCTTCCTGCTTTTAACCCACATGGTGGGCCCATAACCCACAGTTCCACAGGATCAAAACCTGACTCTCCTATACACCCTGTTGCCAAAGTTATTCCTAGAGCTTGACTTCGTATGTAATTTGCGAGCCACCTTCCTAGTGATCAATTCTGGTATCGGATACAATACTTATTCCCGTTGCTCTAAACCCCATTCACACTCTGTTTCAGGCAATGAACGATTGCCTATCCGCTTGAAACTTCTTATTGCACCGTCTTACTTTGCTCTCGATGTGTTTCATTTGTTCAACTCGAGAGATACTCATATGTTCATACTTGGGAAACCCCTAGAAGATTTTCCCTTGTAACATCCTATCGTTGTAGAGCTGCACCTTACCTATTCGTAAGTACGATGGAGATCCCGAAGAAAGGATGACAAATTAATCATGGTGACTTGAAGCAGTGAAATGAAGACATCAACAAAAGGGATCAACCTCTTCGAAAGGGCGGCCAAGACCGAGAAGACTCGTTAGGTTTTTCGCTACCAACACCTTCGCCCCTTACTCCACCGCTTAAATCTCGGGACGAGATTTCTTGTAGTGGAGGAGAATTGTGACGCCCGGGTAATTAAGCTACAGTGACCCTCTGCTAATGATGCCACGTCACCTCGTTTATAGTTGCTAATCTCGAGTTAGTTCGAAACCGATTCAAATTCAAATTCAAAAAATAGGCAAACAATAAAAGTTTTCAAATATTAAAACTAAAATGTTCGGAGTGAACCAAATATTGCATAGATAATTATGGGGGGAAAACCACACATGCATAAAATGTTTAAATAATATGAGATGGGTAAAACAGCAGCAAAACAATTATTTTAAATGCTTTTAAATACTAAACAAATGTTAATCTAGTTTATATAATCACCAAACTTTTTGGAGTAGGTGGCCTATGTTGTTATGCTAATTTAGGAGTAGGAGTTATATTTTTGTAAAGCTATTTCGCTAACTAAAATAAATAAAATAGAAAAGGGAAAATAATAAAAATAGAAGAAAACAAAAGAAATTAAAAGCCCCCCCCCCCTCACTGGGCCTCGGCCCAGCTGGCCATCCAACTAGGCCGGCCCACCTAACCCTTGCTTAACCCCCTGCCTCTCCCCGAAACGCTAACCCCCTTCCCCACGATCCCCACTCTCCTCCCCCCCACGCGATCTGGATCGGGGGCGCCCCAACGCACATCGCCCCGATCCCCTTGCCCCCGAGCCAGACGCCGGGGCCCGACGCCGCCCCATCGTCACCGGGCTGCCCCGCCCCACCACTCCGTCGCCGAAACGCCATTGCCGCCGCCTCGCTCCACCAATCCTCCCCGAACGACCTCCACGCGCCCGACGCCGCCGTCCTCTTCGCTCGACGCCGTCGCCGGAGACCACCTCGCCGGACTGCCTCCCCTACGATGCCGGCGTCCCCGTCTTCCTCCTCGCGCCCCGCTGCCCAGTCCCCTGCAACCCCTTGTGAGCGCCACCTCCATCTCCCTCTCTGACCCCGCACCGGGATCGTCCTCGACGGGACTCGCTCGCCCGCGTGCTCCCGCAGCTCCGCCCGACCCTTGCCCCGTAGCCTTCCCCGCGGCCTGGTGCCCGCGGCCACCCCGCCGTACACCGCGGCCTCTGCTTCGCCTCGCTGTGCCCCCCTGCCCGTTCCTTGCCGTGTCCGACCGCGGTTGGCAACGCGCGCTCGCGCTGACACACCCCGTCACCGCTCCTGCTCGTGCATCCGCCCGCTGCTGCACTCACCGGCGCCGCCGCTCAGCTCCACTCCCTCCCTGGACGTGGCTCCCCGGAGCCGCCCACGCCTACCCCCCCTCTGACCCGACTTTCTGCAGCGCCGTCGCTGCCGCTACACGCCAGCCGCCGCCGCTCCAGAGGCTCGCCGGAGCCCCGTCTCCCCTGGCCCTGGCCGCCGGCGTGCCCCCGCGCGCCCAGCGCCTCTCGGGCTCACGCTAGTTCGGGCGCCCCGCCCCATTGCTCGCCCGTAACCGCTAAGCCCAGGGGGCCACAGACAACTGGGCCCGCCCCCCTGTACCTATGACAAGGGGGCCCCATCCCCTAGAACTTTATTAAAAAAAGAGAATTAAAAATAAATAAATAATAATTACATTAATTAATTAATCAATAAGTGAATTAATTAAGTTAATTAATCATGTTTAATTAATCTAATTAACTAGTTAGTTTAATTAAATAGTACTTAGTTTAACTAAGACCTAATTAACCTAAACAGAGTATGACAGGTGGGTCCCACTGGACCCACATGTCAGTTTGACCGAGTCAACTCTGTTGACTGCTGACGTCAGCATGACATCATGCTGATGTCATTAATTCATCTTCGAATTAATTTAAATAATTAATTAAATACCAGAAATTAATAAAATCTTTAGAAAATCATATCTTTTAATCCGTAATTCGGATGAAAATACTTTGTACATGAAAGTTGCTCAGAACGACGAGACGAATCCGGATATGCAGCCCGTTCGTCCGCCACGCATCCCTAGCATAGCAAACACGCAACTTTCCCCCTCCGGTTCGTCTGTCCAAAAACGCAAAACACTGGGAATACCTTCCCGGATGTTTTCCCCCTTCACCGGTACAACCTCGTACAGCGTTAGGGCACGCCTAGCACCACGCTTTGTCATGTCATGCATCGTCATGCATTTGTTTGCATTATATTTATTGTTTGTTCCCCCTCTTCTCTCGCTAGACATCGAGACCGACGCCGCTGCTACCCAGTACGACTACGGTGTTGATGACCCCTCTCTCTTGCCAGAGCAACCAGGCAAGCCCCCCCTTGATCACCAGATATCGCCTACTCTCCTCTATGCTGCTTGCATTAGAGTAGTGTAGCATGTTACTGCTTTCCGTTATTCCTATCCTGATGCATAGCCTGTCCTTGCTACTACTGTTGTTACCATTACCTGCTATCCTACTGCTTAGTATTGGATGCTAGTGTTCCATCAGTGGCCCTACACTCTTGTCCGTCTGCCATGCTATACTACTGGGCCATGATCACTTCGGGAGGTGATCACGGGCATATATAATATACTTTACACAGTTACCTTACTTATGATACTGTTCGGAGATGGGGGCTGAAGGGGCAGGTGGCTCCATCCCGGTAGAGGTGGGCCTGGGTTCCCGACGGCCCCTGACTGTTACTTTGAGGCGGAGCGACAGGGCAGGTTGAGACCACCTAGGAGAGAGGTGGGCCTGGCCCTGGTCGGCGTTCGCAGATACTTAACCCTTTTAACGAGATCTTGGTATTTGATCTGAGTCTGGCCATTTGGTCTATACGCACTAACCATCTACGCGGGAGTAGTTATGGGTATCCCGGCGTCGTGGTATCAGCCGAAGCCTTCGTGACATCAGCGACTGAGTGGCGCGCGCCGGATTGGAACGTAAGCCTGCTCTTGTATTAAGGGGGCTAGTTCTGCTTCCGGCCGCGTTCGCAACGTGCAGGTGTGCTAAGGGCGATAGGCCCAGACCCCTGTGCGCTTAGGTTTAGACCGGCGTGCTGACCTCTCTGTTGTGCCTAGGTGGGGCTGCGACGTGTTGATCTTTCGCGGCCGGGCATGACCCCGAAAAGTGTGTCCGGCCAAATGGGATCAGGCGTGTTGGGGTATGTGGTGCACCCCTGCAGGGAAGTTAATCTATTCGAATAGCCGTGATCTTCGGTAACAGGACGACTTGGAGTTGTACCTTGACCTTATGACAACTAGAACCGGATACTTAATAAAACACACCCTTCCAAGTGCCAGATACAACCGGTGATCGCTCTCTCACAGGGCGACGAGGGGAGGATCATCGGTTAGGATTATGCTATGCGATGCTACTTGGAGGACTTCATCCTACTCTCTTCTACATGTTGCAAGACGGAGGCTGCCAGAAGCGTAGTCTTCGAAAGGATTAGATATCCCCCTCTTATTCTAGCATTTTGCAGTTCAGTCCACATATGATACCCCTTACTCCATTTGATACCCATGCATATGTAGTGTAGTTCCTTGCTTGCGAGTACTTTGGATGAGTACTCACGGTTGCTTTCTCCCCCTTTTCCCACTTTTCCTTTCATTCTGGTTGTCGCAACCAGATGCTGGAGTCCAGGAGCCAGACGCCACCGTCGACGACGACCCCTACTACACCGGAGGTGCCTACTACTACGTGATGCCCGCTGACGACGACCAGGAGTAGTTAGGAGGATCCCAGGCAGGAGGCCTGCGCCTCTTTCGATCTGTATCCCAGTTTGTGCTAGCCTTCTTAAGGCAGACTTGTTTAACTTATGTCTGTACTCAGATATTGTTGCTTCCGCTGACTCGTCTATGATCGAGCTCTTGTATTCGAGCCCTCGAGGCCCCTGGCTTGTAATATGATGCTTGTATGACTTATTTTATTTGTAGAGTTGTGTTGTGATATCTTCCCGTGAGTCCTTGATCTTGATCGTACACATTTGCGTGCATTATTAGTGTATGGTCAAATCGGGGGTGTCACAGCTTACACCGGTCGCCACCATCACGGGCATGGCTTGCTGCTAAAAGGAGACACAGGCAAAAAGTGCCCGACGCCCATCGGGGACGAAACTGGACGCGCACCATGGAAAACAGGGCAAAACCACCGACGAGCCATTGACTCGTCTATGAATGAGTACACACACTCCGATGGCCATGGTGGAGCACGCATAGCAACTGGCGACGTCCGACTAGTGGCTGTGGCCTACTGCTCCGGCCAGTGCACGACGGACGCCTCCCCGGCGCCCTCTACGCTTAAGCCGCTCAACGAAATTCCACAAAGGAAAATGGTATAAGAGAGGAGTGTTAACTCTAACTCTGGCGGGTGGGCCCCACATGTGACATAAGGTCAACGCAAACATGGTTGACTCTTAGTGACACATGGCACCGACCACATTCCTGTATGTTAGAAATCAGATTTATTCGGTCTAAATCGATCATCAATGTTTATTGAGAAAATGAGTAAAAACATCTGTATATAAGCAAACCTGGAATTGAGCTTCAAATGTGATGTTTTTTCAATTCACTCGGACACGTCTACAAACATGAAACAGTGTTATACCTTCTCCTCCTCAAATTTTTGCCCCTCCAGCAACCCGGTGGGGGTTCCTCGCCGCCGTCTCAATGTCACGCATCCCCCCAGAACTTGCCGCCGCCATCAGCCTTATCGCTCACATTGCCCCTCCCCCCCTCGCACCGTCAAGTCCGCCCGGTACTAGATTCACCTCCCAATTTTTGCTTCAACGCACCATATTGTACTGTTCGACGTGTGTGCGTTCAGACACATCCTCGAATTGTTGACCCGTAGTAATCCAGTCCGAATGATGAGATGAAAACACAAATTTGAGCAAATAGATGGTATAGTAGTACAAGAGATTAACCAAAGCACATATCTGCGGCTGAGAGTCTTGGCATCAGTTGTGCTACAACTGTGCTATAGAACACTAGCTTATTAATGGCCGGAACAGCAGCACGGCCAATCTTGACATAACTTTGTTTACAACATAAAACACTACTGCAATGCTAGGCATTTTAGAAGATCTCCTTGTAGACTATGTTTTTTGCCATCCCTTTGTTTGCGCGTTCTTCGTCATCGGCGATCAGGATCTTCAGGCCATGCCTGTTTGTCACTCTGGAGACTGCCACATAGAGTTTCCCATGAGTGAAAACTTGCCTGGGCAAGTAGAGGCCGACCTTGTTCAAAGATTGTCCCTGGCTCTTGTTGATTGTCATCGCGAAGCACACAGACAGAGGATATTGCTTTTTTTTTGAGAAAACGCAAAGAGTTTTGCGTTTCATTGCATTGAAGAGAAGGGATATTATAATCCTCCTAGGAGGCTGGGGCTACAAAGGTCTGTGTACTCAGTCAGTGGACGTCCCAGGACGTGGGCAGGACTACCCTGAGCCCCTTTGCCCCGGCTTGTGCCCATCATTTGGCTTCCGTTTTAATTCTATCCACTAGTGCTACTATCGATGGCCGTGTGTTTTCAAAAACACATTCATTGCGCTGCTTCCAGATCATCCAAGGGACTAGCATGGAGATGGAATGCAATCCTTTGTGCATCGCGTGCGGTGTCCCTCCCTTCGTTCGCTGCCACCAGTCTGTTAGTGAGGGTTCGTTGTGTGGTGGCTGTGCTGGAATGCGCGTCCAGTCCAGGGTGGCGTGCCAGGCTTGCTGCGCGAAAGGGTAGGTCAGGAGTAGGTGCTGGATGGTTATCGGCTCTTGATCGCAGAGGAGGCATCTGGGGTGGTGTTGCAGGCCGCGACGGGCCAGCCGTTCAGCTGTCCAGCACCGGTCTTGGCTGGCCAGCCAATGGAAGAATCAGACTCTGGGTGGTGCCCAGCTCTTCCATGTCAGCTTCCATGAGGGGCATCTCGTGGATCCATGAAAGGTCGCAGCGTAGCATGACTGCGCCGTGTAAGTGCCGTTTGCCGTCCACCTCCAGAGCATTTGGTCAGGAGCATTTGTGAGGGTGATGCACTGCACGGCCTGCCAAAGCCTCAGGTATTGCCCAATTTCATGTATCCCAAGCACTCCCTGGATGTCCCGTGCCCAAGCGTTGCCTGTTAGAGCCTCCGCCACCGTTCTCACCTTGCGCCTCCGCTTGGGTATGCACTGGTAAAGCGCAGGGGCGATCTCGCGGATGGATTGCCCTTGGAGCCAGCGGTCGTCCCAGAACAGGGCCGTCAATCCGTCACCGAGGATCATGGCAGTGGAGGCAAAGAACAGCGCATGCTCCTCTGTAGTGAACTGCAAGTCAAGGCCTTGCCATGCGCGGTTGTCGTCCGTGCGAGTGTACGACAACCATCGCAACCGCAGTGCCAGGCCAGCGCGCTCCAGGTCCCGTATCCCCAGGTCACCATATTCCAGTGGACGGCAAACATGGCGCCAGTTGACGTGGCAGTGCCCACCATTGGCAGTTGCACGTCCGGCCCATAGGAAGCCCCGTTGTATCTTCTCCAGCTGCCTCAGGGTCTTCTGGGGGGGGGGGGGGGGGCGAAGGCGAGCAGTTGGTGAACCGGGATGGCCTCGAGCACCGCTTTGACCAATGCGAGCCGTCCAGCCTTATTCATGAGCCATGCTTTCCAAGTTGGAAGCCTGGCTGCCACTGAATCCACGAGGGGTTGGAGCTGGGCGGCCGTGGGACGGCGCAATGTGAGCGGAATGCCGAGGTAGGTGATGGGCAGGTCTGCCGTCCTGCATCCAACATGGGCGATCGCTACAGCCGCGTCGGGGTCGCCATGAAGGATGGTGGCCGAGCTCTTGGCGTAGTTCACCTGGAGGCCGCTAGCTTCACCGAAGAGTGTAAGTATGCCCTTGATGGCCTCCATGTCTCCCGGTGTGGCATGGCAGAAGAGCATCACATCGTCGGCGTATAAGGAGATGGCCGGGATGGCTCGTCGGGGGTGCAGCTGTTGCAGGATGCCGGACTCGTGTGCACGGCGGATGAGGCGCCCGAGGGTGTCCACGGCAAGCACGAAGAGCTGTGGCGACACGGGGTCGCCCTGTCGCAGTCCGCATCGGTGCCAAGTCGGCGGCCCTGGCTCGCCGTTCAGCATGACCCTGGTGCTCGAGGTCGAAAGCAGTATCGCAAGCCACTCCCGGAACCGAGGCCCGAACCCGTACCGGTCCAGCACCTCGAAGAGGAAGTGCCAAGATAGGGAGTCGAAGGCTCGCGTGAGGTCAAGTTTGAGCATGACTCTTGGGACCCTGAGTTGGTGCAGTAGCTTCATGGATTGTCTGACCAGGACAAAATTGTCGTGGAGGCTCCGACCTGGGATGAATGCATTCTGGTTGCAGCTGACCAGGTCGCCCAACCTTGGCGCAAGGCGAAGCGAGAGTACTTTCGCGAAGATCTTGGCCACGAGGTGTATCAGGCATATCGGCCGGTAGTCGCGGAGCTGACAGGCATCGACGCGCTTCGGGAGCAGGGTCAACAGGGCCTGGTTAAGTTTGCTGAAGCCGCGACCGCGCAGCAGAAAGAGCGGATGGAAGATGTCTAGGAAGTCCTGTTTGACTGTACTCCAGCATGCCCGCAAGAACTCGGCTGTAAATCCGTCGGGCCCAGGCGCCTTGCGTGCTGGGAGGCTTTTGACGGCGTCCCATATCTCCTCGGGGCTGAATGGGGCGTCGAGGCAAGTCAGGTCGCGAGGCTGCGATAGATCCAGCGAGTGGCCATGGGTGGGGGCCGAGCCCAGCAGGTCGTCGAAATGAGAGAAGGCCGCCTGCGCCATCCCTTCCTGGTCCGCGATCACGTGTCCATCTACGGTGAGGCTGTGGATGTGGTTCTTCTGCCGGCGGAAAGAGCACTGTCGATGGAAGAATGTCGTGTTGGCGTCTTCATCCTTGAGCGTGGTGATGCGTGCCTGCTGCCTCGCAATCGTGCGTTCCAACGACGCAAGCCCAAGGTATGATATTTTTAGCTGCCTCCGCAACCAGTCCTCAGGGGGGATATTGCTTTCTTATTAGAACGAATGGCCATTTAGGCTCGACTGTCAAAGTGATGATCTGAGGGATGCATACCTTACTACCGACGTGTGCTCCAGTTATGATCCGCGCTTTGATGACTCTTTTTCCAAGTTTTGTGATTGTCATTCTAGTACCGTTACATAGCCTTGCACTTTGATTGATGTTGCGAAGAAGCATCACTGGCAGACCAACTTTGAGCTCAAGTAGGTGATCTGGACATCCCGTGTGCTTTAACTTGTTTAGAAACTCTGTAGTATACAGCAATTCCGTTTCATGGCTGTAAGACATTGATCTGCTCACACTGTCATAGCTCAGGTATGTCACCCTGTCACCTTGGATTTGACGCATGATATCCTTATTTATCTCTTTGACTGTCTCATTCAATGGACACAATATCGCCCTTTCTTCCAGGAACTTCTGTATGCATAGATTATCTTGCAGGTCAGGATAGGTACTTTGGATGATTTTTGTTTTCGGATCATCTTCGTTTTGTAGAAGCAGGTCGCTGGGGATACTTACATACTCCTTTTCATCTAATAAACATGGGTCTCCATTGCTGATCTGTAGTATCCATTCCGCAAATTCTGCAGTTTTCTGCTGCTCTGCTTGCTCATTGGACAGAGAATTGAGCCGCATAATTTTAGTAAGGTTGAATACCTTGAAATGTTGCCAGAGGTATGAGCATTTGATTGATGCACTTATAGTGTGCTCCCTTCTTCCCTTTGGCACAACAGGGAGGATTTGTCGGAAGTCCCCTCCTAGAACAACTGTCATGCCGCCGAAGGGCTTGTTGCAACTATTCTCATTGGTGAACCTGAGCACATCTCTCAGGCTCTTGTCAAGTGCCTCGAAGCATTTTTTGTTTGCCATTGGAACTTCGTCCCATATTATTAGTGATGTCTTCACTAATAGATCAGCCACCTCAGAACCTTGGTTGATGTAGCATGTAGATTGATCTGTCAGGTTGATTGGAATATTGAATGCTGAGTGTGGGTAGATGACTCTCGCGACCGCGTCGCCCCCGCGGGCGACCGGTCGCGCCTCCAGCGCCTCCTCCCCGAGCTCTCCCCCTCCCCTCTCTCCTTGCTGGCGTCTGGCGCCAGGCCTGGCCCGAGCGGCGGTGGCGGCGGTGGCCACTGGCCTTTCCCCTCGCCGGTCGCTCTGACGTGGGGCGGTGCGGCGCTGCGGGGTGCTCCTAGGCGGCGACGGTCCGGCGCGGCGGCGGTGCCCCCCGGCGTGGTGGCGGGGGATCTTCTGGGCGGCGGCGCTGCCGTTGGCGGCGGGGCGGCGCGACGGTGTGATCTGGCGGCACCCGCTCGGCCCAGATCTGGGCCCTTCGGGCCCCATCTGGGTCTGCGCGGGCCGGCGGCAGGGAGGGTCATTGGTGTGGCTTCCGGGAGGCCGGGGAGCGGCGATGGGCGGGTGGATGCTGGCGGCGCTGGTGCCGCCCTGCTGCAGCGTGGCCGGCGGGGCTTTATGGGCCCAAATCGGTCCTGGCCGGGCCAGGGGTGGCCTGGTATGCCCTGCTGCTGCGTCCGGACGGCGACCGCGACGGTGCCAGAGACTCGGGCCTCCCACACGATGGCCGTGGGGGTAGTTCCCTCCCGCGTGGCTCCGGTGCTGCTGCTCCTGTCGCCTCGTGCGTCTCTCTCCATCCTCTTGGCCTCGTGGTGGTGATCTTGGTGAGGCGGCGTGGGTGGCGTCAAGACCGTGGTGGCGCATGCTGGTGGGCGGCGAGGTGGCTGGTTGGCTCCGGCCTGGTTGGGCGGTGGGGTTTGGAGTGCGGGAGAAATCCCTTGCCGGCTCTCTTTCGGCTCCGATGCGGTGACACCTGCGGTTGCCATGATCCCTTCTTGGAGGGTGTCGGATGTATCCATCCCCCACTTCCTTTCGCGTGCCGGGGGAAACCCTAGGACATGTCCGGGCAGCAGCATCGTCGATATCGCATCCCTTGTTGGAGGTGCTGCTTGGTACGCGGTGGGTCGGAGCCTGGGTCTATGGTGGGTCAATTTCGGAGGGCGCAGCGGTGGCGGGTCATCCGCGCTTTGTCGAGTTGCCATTGTTGGCATTTCTTTCTTCTTCTTTGTTCTTTTTCTTTTCTTTGGGCTTGTTGTGCTTCTCGCCCGAGCATTCCTATGTATCGGTGTTGGTTGCTTTGGAATACAAAGCGGGGGGAAACCCTTTTTCGGTAATGCTGAGTGTGCTGTTCTACCTCCTTGAAGCAGAAGCGCTGCGACGCTAGAAGATGCAACTGTGAGTACGATTTTTCCCTCCGATCGTAGCCTTGTAGTGATAGCTTTCCAAAAGGTATGTCTTACCTGTCCCACCATAGCCATCCACAAATATCATTTTCCCTAACGATTGATCCGCTGACTCTATTATTGCATCAAAGGCCTTCTTTTGATCTAAATTTAGATTGTTCACTACTTGCACGTGTTCAGCCTTCAACTTGTCTTTGTTGTAGTTCATTTCCTCATTTATAAGGCTGTTCTCAGTTCCATTTAACTCGGGCATGTTTAGTAGCTCTATTCCAGGGTATTCCTTTAGTGACTTTCCGGCTTGTCCCATTTTCTTCTCAATTTCGATTGAAGTGCATTTTCTATTGTGTGAAGGAGTGAAGGGGGTTGGGAAGTACATGATCCAGCTTGGTGTGTGCTGTATGTCTTTAGAGAGTGCCTCCCAGTTGGATTCCCATAGCATCCTTGGGTCAGTAACCTCACAGTAGCACAAAATAGTTGCAAACAATTGGCGCAGTTGCACCCCAGATGCCCATTCGAATGCTTCCTTGATGCACTCAATCCACTCCTTGTCATCCTTAAGAAGCCCTAGCGCATGACATGCTGATTTGTATGTCCTGATGTCTTCAAATGTCATGCAACCCTTCACAGTGTTGAGGAGAACTCTGAGATAGTACCTTTCACCGCTTGCAGGATGTGCATTGTAGATCCTGCCAATTTTCTTTCCTCTTATTCGCCTTGTCCACTTCTTTTCTTTCTTAACCCATCTCCATTGTGTAGAAAACTCTGCATATGTTAGTTATCGGGCATCTTCATGCTTTTTGTTCATCTCCATCCACTCAGTAAACACAGTGACACCTGATCTTGGCCGCTGTATTATTTCATCTAGGTTTGTTGAGTCCGGAAAAATTACCTGTTGCTTGTTTTCCTGGTGGAACAATAGCCTCTGAACAGATGGTTCCTGGTACCGCAGAGGAAACTTGAATATTCGCCAGCATGCTTCAGTTGCTGTTATGTATCTGCATCTAAGGTACATTTTAATCTCATCGTTGTTTTTTGATTGGTCTTTTTCTTCAACCATTGCTGTTGCTTGGTTATCTCCTTCACGGATATCCTTAAAGAGGTATTTGATTGGCATATATTGGTTACACAACTCCACATTTATGTGTGCTTGAAATTTTACCAGGAGATCTTTGTTGTATGGGACAACAAATCCGTTATTCAACTTGACTCCTCCCTTATCTATTTGTCGGCCATTATCCCGTCTCTTGTATCTTGGGAAGTTGTCTTCATCAACGACCGTCTCATCACAGAATTCTTTTGGAAAGTACTTACTGCACATACGTTTTTCCATGCAGGGTGACTTTGGATTTTCCTCACCACATGGTCCGTGCATCATAAAATTCTTGACAGCTTCAAATGTTTCCGGATCCCTGTCCTTGTCCGGGATTTCAGCGCATATAATTTGATCTGTTTGTGAGGGCTTGAGACACTTCCCTTTCTCTCTTCTGTCAAGGAATATTAGTATATGGGCATGTGGGAGTCCTCTCTTCTGGAATTCTATTGTGAAGATGACTGCATATATGTTTTCACTTTGTATTAGTAAATTACTAGTATAAAAAAGTGCAAGCATGTATTACTGATAAGTGACGATTTACTGATACTCACTTGCTTTAGTCTTTCCAAAATGTTGTTTACTCTTAATATCAAACATTAGCTCTTTTAGTTTTATATGAACACTCGAACTACAATGTCAGGTCGTTCTGCTGGTTTCTGGTTCCCGGCTTCATCTAGCATCAACTGAATCTCAGGCCAATTAGGGTTGCATGTGAATGTTACGAACAAGTCAGGATGTCCAGCCCAACGGCATATTGCCATCAGATCTTGGTAGTTTCGCTCTATGTTTCGAGGACTTCCTGTGAAACTTGCTGGGAGTACTATTCTCCTCCCTACTTACTCTGTCAGTGTGTCTCCTTTTCTGAATGCGTCCTGTAGTCCATCATAAAGTTGTGTTCTTAAATTTCCTTGATTTTTTCTGATCCAATTGAGCCTATCCTGTTCGATGCATGTATAGACATCTACCACAAACTGCATTGACAGATTTCCACACATTAGCATTAACATTGACTGGCCTGGGCGCTGTTGGAGGTGATATGCATAGTATTCCAACATGGTGATGTATTTCTTGTTACTTACACCTTTCTTTTTTTTTGTACTTGATTCCAAGTCTATAACCATCTTCCCCGTATGGGAAGAGCAACGGGTATTGCAGGGCCATGAATTTTGGATGGATTTCTGATACCCTTTTAGGTTTCATATCTTTGTACTCGAGAACAATGTCACGTCCGTAATGTTTTTGGGTTGGATCTTTGACTATCAGTGCAGCAATTTCTGATATTGATGGCATGTTATCTTACCTCCCATTTTGATCCCTGCTGCCAAGTAAACGCAGAGTGAAGTTGTTGTAGTCATCTTCTTTAAATCTATCTCTTGCCATTCGGAATGATTGTGCTAATGTGTTATTCTCGTCGAGCATGCTTAGTAGGCCACTGACAATTGTTTGCTTTAGTGAGGCATCACGTTCACCAGATTTTGATGCTTCTACCCTATTTTGGATCTCATTATCTGTGTCATAGATATACAACTGCTGGAAACGAGGCCTATTTCCTTCTTCGGGTAGCAGGGTTCCTATCTGGTGGCGGTTCTGGCCATTCAGTTGGAAAACATAAGGTCCACGCCCTTCGTTTATTTTCTTATCCAAAGTCCCCCCCCATTGATGTGAACGCAAACATGGAATTGTAAGACCTAATGTTCTTTCGGTAGTTTGCTGATATTTTTCCTCCACCCCTTGTCAATAAACTTCTAAGGTAAGACGGTGGTTCTTTAAATGGTGGCAAGATAATCTTCCCTTGTTTGCAGCATTGTGCAAAGGATGGTTGTCTTGTTCTGGAAGATTGTATTCTTTCTGCATACGACATAAGTGCATGGCTGTGTTGGCAAATGTATGTTGGCCCCCCAAAGTTCCATATCTTATTGGCATTAGAATTATCATCCTTGTCCATTTCACCGTTATTGGTTCTAGCATGCCTTCTGCTCTTGTGAGTTGAATTTGTGCTTTCCTCTTCATTCGTGCTGTTCTCGTTAATTCATCCTGGCGTCTTCGTTTCATCATCTGCTCAGCCATCATTGCACTATCTACAACTGATGATTCTGTGACTTGTGCTGGTTGATAATTTGAATTTGCCCTTACCGCATGGCAATATTGGCTAGTACATAAATTTTGAAATCTCAAGTCCATTATTTGTTGATTCTGTATAGCTGATGCCCCTTCAAAGTTCCATACCTTACTACCACTGGAATTACTGTCTTTGCTTTTTTCAGTGTTATTCATCCGGGCACGTTTGCTACCCCCTTTCAGTTGAAGTTGTGCTTTCCTCTTCATCCTTGCTGTTCTTGCTAATTCATTTTGTTGCCCTTGTTTCGTAATTTGCTTCACAGTTACTGCACTGTGTACAGTTGATGATTCCTTGACTTGCAATGGTTGATGATTTGAATTTCCTCGTGACACCTTGCAAATTCGGCACATGCATAGTTTTGTACCCAAGTTCCAGCACAGTATTTGTTGATCTGTATAGCTATTGGCAGGTAGGGCATCTTTTCCTCTGCTTTTCTCCATCAGGTCGACGTTTAGTGCCCTCTTGAGTTGATGTTCTTGCTATTGCCTTTTTCACTTGCTTGCCAGATTATGATACTGTATTTTATTTATTTTCCTGGTCTTTATGCCCCTGAGTTCGGGTCATACACTCGTATTTCTCCCTTCAAGATTTGTACTAATTCTTTTGACTGGCTTTAATTGTTTTGGTCCTGATGGGCACTATTTTCTTGCACACACGGGAGAGTTCCTTAGCTTAACCAATAAAAGATAATGTGTAACATAAGCAAAAATTATGATGCACAGTAGATCTTTTGGGCTGGAATGAAGAACGCACAATTCTTACGAATGATACAAGTCAAATTCAGTATTTAAAGAAAAAGTTGTGTGATCAAATAGCAGAAGGCAACTTAACATAGTACTCACTCCGATCCGAAAATAAGTGTTGCAGTTTTGAACTGGGATTAGTTCAAAACTGCGACACTTATTATGGATCGGAGGTAGTATTATTTAGTCAGCAAGCCAAGTTAAGTCCTGCAGAAGTTGGCAACAGCTTAAATTAGTGCTGAAAGCGTGCTTATAAATGTTCAAATTAGACCCATGTTATTACCCACGTGAGCTAAGACAATCATCATGTTTCTTTCCTGTTTATGTTTCTTTCTTGCTTTATATATATGTTGCTAACTTGATACAGGACAAAGCTTTGTGCCGAATAGGCAGAAATAGGAGGATGGGAGACCCAACGGCTCTCGTACGACCAGGCAACTCGGGGGGCGACTCCGCGGGTGACAGCGGGGGCAACCCCGGGGTGGCGGCGGATGGATGGACGGCGGTGCGACCTGCCGTGGAGCGCGCGCGGTGGTGCGTCTCGCCCGGCGGGCGGTCCCCTGGCTCGCCCCCCTCTGGGAGCAGGTTCTGGGCGCTGGGGGGAGGCGACTCCAACAGCGACGAGGAGGAGTCAATTCAGGTTAGTAGTCAGGTGAGTGAAGGTGGTTTGCTGAGGCCGCCGGCGGCGTGCTCGGTGGGTGATTTTGTCGCCCGCGCGGAGGAGCTGGGGGGCTCTTTCAAGGCTGGTCGCCGGCGCGCGTTCGCTCCTGGTGGGCATGGCGGGCGCCGCCTGGCGCCGCGGATCTGGCGGCCGCCGAGGGGCGTGGATGCGGGCCCCGAGGGCCGCTCACGTGTCCTGCTGGAGGTGGGGCGCCTCGATCTGGTGGTGGCTGCGCCACCTTCGGGCTCGGTGAGCTCGCTGGCGTCGACAGGGGTCGGCGACGGCGGCGGGGTTGCCCCTGCTAGGGAGCCGCGGATCCTGGCTAGGGTTTCGGTGTCGACGACGCCCGGGCCGGCTCCCTCGATGGGCCTGTCGGACTGGCCCAGCCTGCCAGAGCGTGGGCTGGGGGGCCCACTGGCCGACCCGCCTGCGTCTTCGCCAGTGGGGGCGCTCCCCGGTGCTTAGGCCTGGCCAGCCTGGCCCGGTAGCCTTGCGCCTGCATGCGATTAGGCTCGGGCCCAACAAGGTGGAGGAGGTGCGGTCGCTTCCGCCTATTAATAGGTGGCTGTGGCTGCCAACGGGTGCCCTAGATCTGTCGCTAGGGTTTCCCGCATCCCACTCGCAAGTGCGGCGATTCGGGCATCTCGCTCGTCGTCCGCTCCGCTCTGCTCCTCCCCCTCCCCTCACCTGCTCGTTCGCAACCGCGGTGCGGATGGGATCCCGCCGCGTGGAGAAGCCTCCCATGTCGCCTCCGATCCCGGCGGCCGAGCGTCAGTGTGAGCAAGATCTGCGGGCGAAAGCGCTCTCCAAGGTGCCGGCGCCCCCCGCCGGGGAGACGGGCTGGGGGCCGCCGCCTCCTTGGTGGCTTGCAGAGCAAGAGTGGAAGAAGATGGAGGATCGCGAGCGCAAAAAGAAGAAGAAGGAGGAATATCGGCGCCATGGTCTAGAGCAGAAGAAAGAGCTCAAGAGGAAAGAATCTCTGCTCCTTCCGAGCGGCGAGCGGGCTGGGGACCCTCTTGCCAAGAAGCAGAAGCAGAAGGGGGTTGGCTCGGCGCTGCCGTCTCTGGCGGCCGGGCCGTCGGCGTCGAGGGGTTCGGTCGATGCCCCGATCCCAGTGGAGGAGTCCGACGGGCCAGAGTGCTTCAAGTGTGGCCGGGCGGGCCACTACCAGAACATGTGCCACTTCAAGCCCTTGTGCGTCGTATGCCATGAGGAGGGACACACGTCGGCGCACTGCCCCACGTGCGGGCGGCCTCTGTTGCTTCAGATCATGGGCAACGCCATCCCCGGCGAGGGCTTCTTCTGCCCGCCTTACGTGGAGACGGAGGGCGAGGAGGTGCGCGCCCCGGTGGTGGCGGACGCTGCGTTCATCTCGGTGGCGCCCGGAAAGCTGTCGATCCCCATCTTGCAGGCGGAGCTCCCCCACCGTCGGGGACGACTTGTTCTCCGTTGTCTTCCCCAACAAAGCCATGCTACGGATGGAGACGCGCAGCGGCAAGCTGTACCTCTCCATCAACGACATCATGGCAGAGATCAAGGAAGCGCTTCTGGAGGAGCCCAAGGCCGAAATCATGTCGGATGTGTGGGTCAAGCTCTGGGGTGTGCCGCCCAAGCACCGCCGCGTGGATCGCCTCATGGCAGGGACAGTGATAATTGGGCGTCCGATGGAGGTGGACAAGACGTCGTTGGTGGGGCTCGGTCCCGTGCGGATGCGCTTTGCGTGTCGCTCCCCGGCCAAACTCAAGGGGTATGTCCAAGTGTGGTTCAACAGTGAGGGCTTCAACATTCGGCTGGAGGCCGAGGCGGGTGGTTTGCAGGGTGCCGTTGTTGGGGAACGTAGCATAAATTCAAAATTTTCCTACGTGTCACCAAGACCTATCTATGGAGTCATCTAGCAACGAGGGAGGAGTGGATCTACATACCCTTGTAGATCGCGCGCGGAAACGTTCAAGAGAACGGGGTTGATGGAGTCGTACTCGTCGTGATCCAAATCACCGATGATCCTAGCGCCGAACGGACGGCACCTCCGCGTTCAACACACGTACGGAGCAGCGACGTCTCCTCCTTCTTGATCCAGCAAGGGGGGAGGAGAGGTTGATGGAGATCCAGCAGCACGACGGCGTGGTGGTGGAAGTAGCGGGATTCCAACAGGGCTTCGCCAAGCGCTGTGGGAGGAGGGAGATGTGTCATGGGAGGGAGAGGGAGGCGCCAGGGCTTAGGTGTTGCTGCCCTCCCTTCCCCCACTATATATAGGGCCAAGGGAGAGGGGGGGGGCGCAGCCTTGGCCCTTCCTCCAAGGAAGGGTGCGGCCAAGGGAGGAGTCCATCCTCCCCAAGGCACCTAGGAGGTGCCTTCCCCCTTTAGGACTCTTCCTTTCCTTCATCTCTTGGTGCATGGGCCTCTTGGGGCTGGTGCTCTTGGCCCATATAGGCCAAGGCGCACACCCCTACAGCCCATGTGGCCCCCCGGGGCAGGTGGACCCACTTGGTGGACCCCCGGGACCCTCCCGGTGGTCCCGGTACGTTACCGATAAAACCCGAAACTTTTCCGGTGACCAAAATAGGACTTCCCATATATAAATCTTTACCTCCGGACCATTCCGGAACTCCTCGTGACGTCCGGGATCTCATCCGGGACTCCGAACAACTTTCGGGTTACCGCATACTAATATCTCTATAACCCTAGCGTCACCGAACCTTAAGTGTGTAGACCCTACGGGTTCGGGAGACATGCAGACATGACCGAGATGACTCTCCGGTCAATAACCAACAGCAGGATCTGGATACCCATGTTGGCTCCCACATGTTCCACGATGATCTCATCGGATGAACCACGATGTCAAGGACTTAATCAATCCCGTATACAATTCCCTTTGTCTAGCGGTACGATACTTGCCCGAGATTCGATCGTCGGTATCCCGATACCTTGTTCAATCTCGTTACCGACAAGTCTCTTTACTCGTTTTGTAACACATCATCCCATGATCAACTCCTTGATCACATTGTGCACATTATGATGATGTCCTACCGAGTGGGCCCAGAGATACCTCTCCGTTTACACGGAGTGACAAATCCCAGTATCGATTCGTGCCAACCCAACAGACACTTTCGGAGATACCTGTAGTGTACCTTTATAGCCACCCAGTTACGTTGTGACGTTTGGCACACCCAAAGCACTCCTACGGTATCCAGGAGTTGCACAATCTCATGGTCTAAGGAAATGATACTTGACATTAGAAAAGCTTTAGCATATGAACTACATGATCTTGTGCTATGCTTAGGATTGGGTCTTTGTCCATCACATCATTCTCCTAATGATGTGATCCCATTATCAATGACATCCAATGTCCATGGTCAGGAAACCGTAACCATCTATTGATCAACGAGCTAGTCAACTAGAGGCTTACTAGGGACATGGTGTTGTCTATGTATCCACACATGTATCTGAGTTTCCTATCAATACAATTCTAGCATGGATAATAAATGATTATCATGAACAAGGAAATATAATAATAACTAATTTATTATTGCCTCTAGGGCATATTTCCAACAGTCTCCCACTTGCACTAGAGTCAATAATCCAATTCACATCGATATGTGATTAACACTCAAGGTCACATCCCCATGTGACTAACACCCAAAGAGTCTACTAGAGTCAATAATCTAGTTCACATTACCATGTGATTAACACTCGATGAGTTCTGGGTTTGATCATGTTATGCTTGTGAGAGATGTTATAGTCAACGGATCTGAACCTTTTAGATCCGTATGTGCTTTACAAATCTCTATGTCATCTCCTAGATGCAGCTACCACGTTCTATTTGGAACTATTCCAAACAACTGTTCTACTATACGAATCCAGTTTACTTACTAAGAATAATCTGGATTAGTGTCAAAGTCTGCATCGGCGTAACCCTTTACGACGAACTCTTTTACCACCTCCATAATCGAGAAAATTCCTTAGTCCACTAGTTACTAAGGATAACTTTGACCGCTGTCCTGTGATCCATTCCTTAGTCCTCTAGGGCATATTTCCAACAGCCGTCCCCCCTCCCCTCCCCCTTCAAACATGGACAAGGGGCCGGATGGCAAGGACAAGGACAAGGACACGAGCATGGGTGATGACTCCATTGACACCGTGACTTGGGACAAGCCGGGCTTTAAGGACAAGGTCTCCGCGGCCGCGGCCCCGGCTCCGGGGGCTGCCAAGGATCATGAGGAGCGGCAAGTGGTTGTGGGCAGCAACGAGACGGGCTTTAACCAATACGGCTCCAACATGTCCCTCGGCCTCGACCTTGACAAGGGCATTTCGGCTTCGTGCGACTCAGAGGGTCGCTCGATGCTCGTCTCCCCGATGGCCCCCAAGTCTGCGATCGGTCTTGGTGGCGGTGGGGTGCGGCTCCATAAGACGGCGGGCCGCAAGACTCCCCCGGTGGCGCCGGCGAGCCCACCCTCGGTCCGTGCGGGCACGCCTGCCTCGCACCGGCCGGTGGTGATGGCATTGGAATCTCCTGGGGGTCTGGTTGGCGGCCCCATGCAGGCTGTCCCCCCTCCTCCCTCCGACGCGCTCCGGGCGGAGGTGGCCAAGGCGGTGCCCATATCCACGGCCAAGCGCTCCAAGGCGGTGGTGGCGGCCCCGGTGGCGTAGGAGCGGGCAAGCTCACATTCGAAGGGCGCCAAGGGAAACCTTCCTGCACTGCAATGCGCTCAACTCTTGCTGGCCCAGAAGAACATGGAGACCGAAGGTAATCCCCTACCCCGTTTTACGATTTTTCATGATTATTCGGATGAGCGTTTGGGGGGTATTTTAGTGGATAGTGGTGTTGATTTGTCCGACGCGGGTGAAGCTCGAGAACTCTTATCTCTCATCCGCGCTAAGGAAATCGCGCAGGCCGCGCTCGCCCAGGCGGCGGCCCGCGTTGCGCCAGTAGCAGAAGAAGCAGGGGCTTCTCTGGTGCCTGTTGCGCGGCTCGATCGGGTGGACACAGCAGCAGGGGCTGCGCCGTCCCCCTCAACCCGTGGTCCTGTAAAGACACGGCGTGTGGCCAAAGCGGTTACCGCTCGCGATATCCGCCTCCGCAATCGCATAATATAACGCGTTCCATCTTCTGGAACATCCGAGGCTTCGGCCACGCTGGGAGGCGGACCCAGCTAAAAGAGTTCATACGCGTTGAGGGGATCGACGTAGTTGGCTTGCAGGAAACCATTAAGGCTGAATTTTCTCATCGAGATCTGCTATCCATCAATCCGCTCGAATGCTTTGCGTGGCACTGGGTGCCTGCTGTGGGTCACTCGGGGGGTCTGCTGCTTGGCATCAACCATATCTGCTGCGAGGTGGTGGCGTGGGATGCCGGTAGATTCTTCGTATCCGCGAGTGGGAGGTTATCATGGTTTATGGCCCAGCCGACCACTCACACTCGCATGAGATCTTAGGGGAACTGCAGGAGAAGGTCGCGGCTTTGGGTGTGCGTAACTTGCCACTGATAGTCGGTGGTGATTTCAACTTAATCCATTCGGGAGCGGATAAGAACAACGGGATCATTAACTGGACAAGGGTGTCCATGTTTAATAATGCGATAGCATCAATGGCCCTTAGGGAAGTGGCCCGTGTGGGCACACGCTACACTTGGACAAACAAGCAGCTTACGCCGGTTCGGTCAGTGCTAGACCGAGTTTTTATGTCCGTGGAGTGGGAAATGCTATTCCCCATGTGCTCCCTACACGCTGAAACGAGGATCGGTTCGGACCACGTCCCATTAGTCCTCTCCTCAGGGGAGGATAGGTTAAAACGTAGCCCTCGTTTCTTCTTTGAAACTGCGTGGTTCAAGCATCCGGAATTTGAGCAAATCTTTCTCTCCAAGTGGGAGACATGTGTTGCCCAGATCGGGCACATGCGTGGGCCAATGGAGTTCTAGATTGCCGCAGGGGCGGGAATGCGTGCGACTCTCAAAGGCTGGGGGGCCAACCAGGGTCGTGAGGATAAGCTGCTCCGAGCGCGTTTGATCGTGGACCTCGCCCGTATGGATGCGGTTGCGGATTCGCAGGTCTTCTCGGAGCAAGACTGGGCTTAGCGCTATGCTGTAGAAGCCCAAGTTGAGTCCCTCCTAAGAGCCGAGGATGAGTACTGGCGCAGGCGCGGTGGAATCAAGTGGACGCTCAAGGGGGACGCGAATACAAAATATTTCCATGCCTACGCTAACGGCCGGCGCCGTAAATGCGCCATCCTGAGACTGCAATCTGAGCAGGGGCTCCTTTTGCGTCAACAGGATATCGTCCGTCACATTTACGACTTTTACATCCAACTGATGGGCTCCAGGGAGGAGTCCCGGGCTCGGCTGCGGTCGGATGTTTGGGAACTTGCATTACGGGTCACAGACAAGGAAAATGAAGTCCTGGGGCTGGCTTTCCTTCCCCAAGAGATTGACCAGGCGGCCCTTGGGATGAAATCTGACACCGCCCCGGGTCCGGATGGGTGGCCGGTGGCGATGTTCTAACGGTTTTGGCAAGTGCTCAAAGGCCCTATTTTCAAAGTATGTAACGGGTTCATGCGTGGAACTGTAGATATCTCTCGCCTTAACTTTGGGGTTCTCTCTCTTATCCCCAAAGTACAGGGCGCGGACAATATTAGACTTTTTCGTCCAATAGCGCTTATTAATGTCCCGTTTAAAATTTGTTCTAAGGCTTGTTCTTTGCGCTTGTCTCTGGTAGCTCATCGTATTATTAGTAGGAACCAGTCGGCTTTTATTCATGGTCGCAACATTTTGGAGGGGCCGTTGGCCCTCCAAGAGATCGTTCACTCGCTCAAACGCACTCGCCAGCCGGCAATTCTATTGAAATTAGATTTTGAGAAGGTGTACGATCGAGTGAACTGGGAGTTTCTCCGACAAATCCTTCTGGACAAAGGATTTTCGTCGGTTTGGGTTCATCGTATGATGCAATTGGTCTCGGGAGGCCAAACGGTGATTGTGGTGAATGGAGAAGTAGGGAACTTCTTCCGCAACAAGCGTGGGCTGCGTCAAGGGGACCCAGCCTCGCCGTTGCTCTTCAACTTTGTGGCGGACGCTTTGGGCCCCATGCTAGACAAAGCTCGCTCTGCTGGCCACATTAGGGGAGTGGTCGGTAATTTGATCCCAGGGGGTGTGTCACACCTGCAGTATGTGGATGACACACTTCTCCTTTCCGAGCCGAACGAACACAGTATCGCAACGGTTAAGGCCATCCTGCTGTGTTTTGAACTCATGTCCGGACTAAAAATTAACTTTCACAAATGTTAAGTGGTGTCCATAGGGATGGACGTGGCCGAAACTGAACGGGTAGCCAACTTGCTTAATTGCAAACTTGGGAAGTTTCCGTTTATTTACCTCGGCCTCCCGATCGCAGAGAAGAAATGCTCGATTGCCGATTGGGAACCTCTCAACACTAAGGTGGCGGACCGGGTTTGTCCGTGGAGAGGTCGATTTATGTCTTCAGGGGCTAGACTAATCTTAACCAACTCCAGCCTCTCGTCCCTACCCATGTTTGCCATGGGCATGTTCTTGTTGGCTGACGGGGTCCACACGAAAATGGAGACCTCGAGGGCACGTTTCTTTTGGGAAGGAGCGGGTCCTAAACGGAAGTACCACATGGTAAAGTGGCACGCCGTCTGTAGACCTAAAGCCCAGGGGGGCCTCGGGATCATCAATTCTAAACTGATGAACATTGCGCTTATGTGCAAGTGGATCTGGAAGCTGTCCCAGGGAGGGACTAGCCTCTGGTCGACCTCCTTCGTGCCAAATACTTCCCTCATGGGAATTTCTTTGAGGCTGCACCTCACGGGTCTCCGTTCTGGAACTCCATACAATCCCTCAAACCATACTTTGCCAGGGGCGCGAGGTTCTCGGTTAATAACGGTCGCTCCACGCGTTTTTGGCATGACGTTTGGATAGGCCAGCATCCTCTTTTGTCGGAGTTTGCCCAACTTTATTCCATCGCTGTTGAACCCAACCAACTGGTTGCTTTGGCTCTTAGTGCCACACCGCCCCTATCTACTTTAGAAGGGAGCTTTCGAGGCCGGAGCTGGAAGATTGGGATCGCCTACGGGCTTTGATAGCGAATGTGCGTCTGTCGGACTCCGCAGACTTGGTCTCTTGGAGACTTTCGGGCTCTGGCAAGTTCACCGTCAAGTCCCTTTACAGAGAGTTGTGTCGCGGCCATGCCCCTGTGGCAGCCACCGGGCTTTGGAAGGCGCGAATCCCGCTCAAGATTAAGGTTTTCCTCTGGCAACTTTGCCAAGATCGCCTTCCTACCTCTATAAATATAGCTAAGCGCAATGGCCCTGCTTCCGGTCCTTGTGCTTTGTGTGGTGACCCGAAAGATACTGACCACGTGTTCTTCCGGTGTCCTTTGGCACGCTTTTCTTGGAGTGCGGTCCGTGAGGCCGCCGGGGTGGATTGGGATCCACGCTCATGCTCGGAGCTTGTGTCATCCCTAGGTTCGGTCCAGTGCTCTCTACGCCGGATCATGTGGATGTGTGCTTCGGCCATGCTTTGGGCCTTATGGCATATTCGTAACAAGTTTACTATTGAGGGAGTGTTTCCCTCTCACCCCGCTGATGTAATCTTCAAATGTATCTTATTTTTGCAGCAGTGGGCACCGCTGGGAAGACAACATGACTCTGATCTTCATTGCCAAGCTCTAGCACGTCTTCGCTCCGTCTACTCGGCGTCTTGAGCCCCGTCACCTCCGCCTGCTGCCTCATAGGGATGGGCAGCCCTTTTGGTCATGGTTTACCCCCGAGCCTGCGTGCTCGTTAGCTTGGCTGGATATGCCATGTAATGCACTTTATATCGTCGTTGTTGCCTTTTGTGGCATGCCTTAGACCATGGTTGACTAGCTTCGGTTCTGTCTGTTTGGTTTGTATGTTTATGCACGCTGTCTATGTGAGGGCTTTATTAATTTAAAGCCGGACGTCCCTGACGTCTTTGATCTAAAGAAAAAAAGGGAAGCCATGTACGTATTTGTTGATGCATGTGGCCGGATAGCATAGTGGAGACAAGTTTTTTTGTAAGGAGCATAGCTTCAAATCTACTGTTGTCTACTTGATTCTTGATTCTGGAGCAAAGATAAACCATGGTTTAACAGTGCTTATCATTGTTTTGCCTCAGAGCCAACTCAAAACTCTGATCAGTTGAAATACTTTGCTAGCAATGTATGTCAGTTGCATCAACCATCTAGTCTAGACTCTAGAGAAAGCTTGGAGTTATGTGTTCTTGAAGACACTACCTTTAACTGTTCTCACTTCTCTCATGTGCATGAAGATGCAAGCCCTGGAAACTAGAAACTGTCTGGCTGAAAAAGATAGAGCAAGATATGAATCAATGAAGGAAACACGGCTGTGAATCATTGAAGATAGGAAAGGAAGTACACCAGTCATGTGCACCTGTCCTACCTGGCCTTCTTCTCCTGCAGGCTGCAGCGCAGCCGTTGCACTGCTTGAACGCAACTTTCTTGGCTATCTGCTAAACGCTAAACTGATTTCTCGCTGCGGCTGATGCATCCATCCTTCCCAGAGCCCACTCAAGGCAGTAGCCACAAGTAAATATTGGAAGGTTTTTGTCTTGGGGAGCAGCAGCATCTGATGGCCTGATGGCGTTAGTGCAACCACTCCCCTGTATTCTACAAGAAATTGATGTATTCCTGTACTACGGTGTCTTGTTTGGTCTGATCTTGTAGCCACGTGTTGAAGAAAATGACACGTAAAGTTATAGAATTAGCTTTATTTCGCAAAAAACAAAAAAATAATACAGAATCTGCTCCAGCCTCTCTGTTCTCGCCAAGATATGATGGACATGGTTGTGCCTGAACCCCTTTGGATTCCTTCACTGCCGCGTGCGTGAGTGAACAGTGTGAGATTCCCACTGCACAGTAGCACGCCAGGTCAAGTCTTGCCCATGCCCTACGCCATAGGTCTACTTTTTAGGCAATTTACGTTTTTGTCATGTTTCCTTCTCATTTTTCATTCTGCTGCTCAACATTAAATGCTGAGAATTAGCTTCCTTCCAAGAAACAAATTTGCATTGGAGTGGAATTCTTTTTCATACCATTGAGTGTTGCCAGACGATGGTGGTGACAATAAATATACTTTTTTACCTTCAAAGCAGAGGTTTTGACCTGTACACACAATGCTGTGCATGTACTTCGATGTATGTTTCTGAACTGTAAAAACACACCACGGTGAACACGAGTAGCTAACGTTCCGTGTGTTTGGTTTTGTAGACTTACGCAGGAGATCCAATCAGAAGCGTGATATGTAAGTAATCCGGCTGCTGCT
Source organism: Triticum urartu (assembly GCF_056163025.1). Taxonomy (NCBI): domain Eukaryota; kingdom Viridiplantae; phylum Streptophyta; class Magnoliopsida; order Poales; family Poaceae; genus Triticum; species Triticum urartu. The sequence goes on from NC_141873.1 coordinate 260,061,130, forward strand.
TTTGTAGACCTGAAACCTCACATGTTCGAGAGGGACCCCATCTAGAAGCGAGGCGACTATGGGCTGCCCTAGGTCGACCTAATCGCCTCTAGGGCCTCATGGATCGTTGCCTTGCAACTAGAAGAATAACAAAGAACGAGAAGAAGAAGAACTAGGATAAAGGAGAAAATGTAAAAGATAAAAAGTGGTAGGTGAGTTTTGCGACTGTGTGTTGTTCAATCGACCATCATCTCGGAGGTGTCTGGACTTCCTGTACAAGAAAAGGACTTCAAATTTCGTTCAAATCTTTTCAAATTTAATCAATCTCGATTTACGTAGGCCCGGGACAACAGTTCGGTTTTTTAGAGCCAGAGTACAAGACTCAGGCGGTGTTACAGTCAGAGACAACAAGACTCTGCAGGTTCCCAGGTACACTAGCAGTAATCTCCTGATCACCTCTAAGTCTGGCTTCCACTACGAGTTCATGGGCCAGTTTGTTGCACTCCCTAGGAGCATGTGCAATTTTGCAATATGCAAACAACGCAAGGGTAGCTTTTATATCCAGGATCAGGACAAATTGAGGAGATCGGATTGGGGCATCCATATTGAGGATATTTGCCAAAGACTTGCAGTCAGTTTCCAACACAACTGGCCCTCTGAACACTTTTGCCAGGGCCTGAATGCCAATCAAAGCAGCCTGTCCTTCTACTTCCTCAGCAGAGCGAGCCTGTTTCAGAGTTCTGCAGGTGGATATAAGAACACGGCCGTCATGATCACGCGACACAGCTCCCGCCCAACAGTTCCCACTATCCGGGATAAACGACGCATCTGTGTTGCACTTTGCCCAGCCAACAGCCGAAGCAGACCAATGCATGAACGGCGTAGGGGCTACTCTAGCAGCTTGGTTGGGCGGGGCACCAACGTCTTTTCTAGATTCCGAAGGCTCACCCACCGAAGCAGTTTTCCATTCCTCCTCATATCGCTGCAGAAATAGCACAGATCCCAATATTGATTCCTGTCCCCCTGCATGGACACAATTATCATGTAGGGTACCAGCATCTCCAGAGCAGTAGGAGGATTTTTGCACGGATATCCTCCGTCACTCTATCAAGTAAGACCCGCAGCCAGTCACAATCAGTGTCACGGAAGGCCTTTTCAGGCGGCAGATTCCAATGCTCCCTCATGGCCTGCCTGAGAGCTCTACTTTTGGTGCAGTCAACCACAACATGGTGCTCGTTTTCCTCTCTGTTTCCACATATGATGCAGGTAACGTCCTGTATAATGGTTCGTCTACATTTATTGTGCTGGGTTGCCAAGGTGTTCGTAGCCATTCTCCATCCAAAAATCCTTACCTTGGGTGGGACATTTGCTTTCCAGATGAGGTCCCATATACTGCGGTCGTTCGTGTTACAGGAGGAGCTTGATGGAGCCAAGTTTATTTGCCCTCCAATGTTGGCAGCAAGTTTATACGCGCTTCTGACTAAGAAGATGCCGCTCCTCTCATAATGCCATGCGATACAGTCAGAGGCACTAGCCCTCGAAATGGGAATTTTACAAATCTCATCTGCATCAAACGGGTGGAAAATTTGCCTGACCAAGTTTTCATTCCATTCTTTGGTATCTGGGTCTATGAGTTGGTTAACCCATCTTAATCTCGACCTCCTAATGAAGGTGGCGGTCTTAAGGCCTTCGTTTCTATGAATGCATTGGTTACGCTGAATCTGAATGCTTTTCCCGTCTCCTACTCGCCATATGATACCCTTTTTAAGAAGTTCCAAGCCAGCTTCAATCCCTCTCCACACCGGCGATGCCTCGGACGCAAATACTGTATCCAACAGATTGTCGTTCGGGTAGTATTTAGATTTAAGTACCCTAGCACATAAATTGTTCGGATTTTGAAGGAGCCCCAACCCTGTTTAGCCAAGAGGGCGATGTTGAAAAAGTGCATGTCCCTGAATCCTATCCCACCCGCCCTCTTTGGCCTTGTCATTCATTCCCAGGACATCCAGTGTACTTTGCGGTGTCCGTTCTCGTCTCCCCACCAGAAGTCACGGATCAATTTTTCATATTTCTCGCAAAATCCTTTTGATAGGAGGAACACACCCATCGTGTAACATGGAAAAGCTTGGACCACAGACTTCACATGCACCTCTTTTGCCGCATAGGCCATAAATTTTTCTGACCAATCAATGAATCTCTTCCCGAATCTATCCATGGTAGGCTAGAAATATTCGTCCTTCATTCTCCCTTCCGGTGTTGGCAGGCCTAAGTATTTGCTCTCAAAGGTCGACGAGACAACCCCTAAAGTGTTCTTAATCTCTTCCCTAATTTTGGGTGGGCACATCTCGCTGAACAAAATAGAGCATTTACTCTCGCTAAGGAGTTGACCAGTACCTTTCTGAAAATTTTCCAGCACCCTTCTAATGACTTTTGCCTCATCCACATTTTCCTTGAAGAATAGAAGGCTGTCATCAGCGAATAGGAGATTCGATATGCCGGGGCTGTTCCTTGCAATTTTGAGTGGAGTTAGATTCCCCTCGTTTATTTGCTTGCCCAAAAGATTTACCAACCCATCTGCCACAAATAGGAATAAATACGGGCTGAGGGGATCACCCCGTCGGAGTCCTCTGGTAGGTGAAAACGGTTCCAAGAGTTCTCCATTACATCTGACCGAGTATCTGACTGAACGCACACACTGCATCACCCAATTTGTCCACTTCTTATCAAATCTGGTTTTTAAAAGGACCTCCTCAAGGAATAGCCAATCCACCCTGTCATAAGCTTTTGCCAGATCTAGCTTATATGCGCAATGTGTGTTGTGGATGTTCTTGCTATGCTGAATCTTATGAAAGCATTCAAAAGCAATGGTGGCGTTGTCAGTGATCAGTCTTCCTGGGATGAATGCACTCTGAGTCTCTGAAATGATACCGTCCAGTAGGGGTCGAAGATGATTCACTAGACACTTGGGGATCACCTTATACAGTACGTTGCAGAGGCTGATGGGTCGGTAATGTTTGATCGATTGCGGGTCTTTCCCTTTAGGGATGAGCACAATTACCGTGTCATTGATTCCTTCTGGAAACTGACCACTCTCAAAGAAACTCAGCACGCCCTCAATGACATCGCTTTTTAGGATTTCCCAATTTCTTTGATAAAACCTTGCTGGAAATCCGTCCGGCCCTGGGGCCTTAAGAGGTCCTATTTGGAATAAGGCGTCACTAATTTCCGCTGCTGCGAAGTCCTTTGTTAAGTCCATGTTCATGTCCTCATTGACATTCTTTTGCACCAATTCCAAAATTGCATGCGGTCTCACCTCATCTTCCTTCTCGTACAGACTCTGAAAAAATTGTCTGGACATCTCCTTTATTTCCTCCCTGTCCTCCTTCCAAACGCCTGTACTGTCCTTCAATTTTGTGATTTCATTCTTTTTCTTTCTCCACGTAGCTTTTCTCTGAAACCATTTAGAGTTTCTGTCCCCTTCTCTTAGGTACGTAGCCCGGGATCTTTGCCTCCACATTATCTCTTCTCTTAGCAATAGTTCATCCAGATCATTCGAGTATTTATTGATTTTCTCTTATTGTTCAGCTGATCTAGGGGCACTCCAGAGGGAACGAAGTTTACTTTTGATTTCTGCAGTTTGCTTGATAACTGAACCAACGTCACGGCTTGCCCAGGATCTCAAAGCAGACTGCATAAGATTTAGTTTTTCTTTCACCTCCTGTAGGTTGGCCGCAGCGCCGTTCTTGTTCCAGTTTTCTTCAATCATCTGCTGTAAAGAGTCCAGGCATTCCCACATTTGCTCATATAGGAAAGTACCACTCCTTTTGTCACCTTTGGGTCTCCACTCTTTTCTCTTTCCTAACCGCAACAACACAGGTAAGTGGTCAGATCGAGACGAGCATATATGCTCCACTGAGGCAGCTCTGAAGATATCAGACCACTCTGGCGAGGCTACCCCCCTATCTAGCCTCGCTTTCACATTTTTCCGGCACTCTTTCTTATTATCAAAAGTCCAGCAAGGTCCTTTAAAACCAAGATCAAACAGATTGCATTCAGACAATATTTTATGGAAATTTTCCATGAGTCGTTCCGATCTCTTTGAGGCAGAGAAGTGCTCAATTTGCCACATCGTCTAATTGAAGTCACCCATCATCAGCCACGGAGCATTTGAGTTACTCTTAATTCTTCTTAGCAATTCCCACATGTTATACCTTTCACTTGCTCTTGGTTCACCATAGAAAAAAGTACAACACCATTGTAATCTAGAAGAATTTAAATGAACCAACACATCAAAATACCTCGGGCCAACATCAAGATTTATTACTTCGACACTTTCATCATAGAAGAGCGCAATGCCGGCTCCTTTTCCTATGCCGGGTTGCGTGATACAATGCCTTAGACCAAGCCTCCACTTCAACTTATTGACATACAAGTTGCTTTGCCGTGTCTCGGAAAGGAACACAAGCTTGGGCTTGTACGTGTGCACCAAGCACACTAGTTCCTGAACTGTCCGGGGTTGCCCTAAACCCCGGCAGTTCCAACTTAAGACTGTCATGGCCCCTGATGGGCACCGCCATTAGCGCCCGTCAGTAAGCTGGCAGCCCCTAGGCCGGTCGCTTCCCTTCCGGACACACCAAATTTCTCGTCCGCCTCCCTATCAGTGCCCCTAGCCTTCTTTTTCTGTTCACTCTCAACTCCTCTCGAACCCTTCCCTTTGCCTATCTTAACTGCTTCACCACGACTCCCTCTTTTACCTAGTACAGTCAGTTTATCAACCGAGCCATCCCCGGCTACCAGAACCTACATGTTACCCAGCCCACCATCCAGGGGCTCTTTACCTTCATCCTGATTCTTGTTGGGTGCCTTGATGCTCTGAGTAGGGGCCTGTCCTCCCGCTATACGTCCTTCCATCTCGTCCTTGCGCACTTGGGCGTCAGCAGCAGCAATATCTGCAGCTACGGCAGCCCCATGGGCATCAGCAGTGGCAGGGTTAACCTTAGGGTCCGATGCAGCCTTGGCCACGCTCAGTGATGCCATCTTTTCCGTTGTGGTAGCCGGAGCAGCCACCAGCTGAAGACTGCGCTGGGGTGCAGGTCCAAAGCCTGGGGGGAAATCCAGGCTTTGTCCCTCACCTCCCAGGTCGATGCCGTCAGGAGAAACAACAATGTTGCACAGGAGAGGGTTTAAATTGGTGTAGCACCCCTCCCCTGTACCCTCCTTGGGAGCATGTGCAGATGGGGCCGCTTTGTCCTTCTACTCCTGGACGACCTTCCCGTCCTTGCCGGTGTTGAGTTTGATGGTGCTCACAGCAGCAATCGCCTCCTGCACCAGCGGGTTGTTGAGGACCTCCTCTGGCACCTCCTTGTACCTCTCAGCAGCAAGCCTCGGAGGTGCACTCTTGGCCTCTCCATGGCCCTCGGGCTCGAACAGTTCGGTTTTTGATCTGTAGAATTCGGATATGACCTCGGATGGAGACGACCCCAAAAGCAAATTTTACTGTTTGGACAAGTCGAAAAAATTTCATGTTGAGCATTTTTCTATTCGAGGTCATCTTGAGGTGCAAGCTCCCTTGTACCGACCAGATTTGTTACGGAAGTCTGCACCGGACTGTCCGGTCAGAACAGAAGGTTCAGACGATTTCTACGACCCAGACCAAGCAGTCTAGTTCGAATTTCCATACGATTTTGGGCGTTCGGCCGGACAGTCCGACCATCTTCAGCATTGCATTGTTTTGCCTAGAAATTTTGCATATGACCTTGGATTGAGATGATGCAAATATCAAAATCGTTCATTTCGATGATACAAAGACTTTTGATGTTGATCACTTTTCCATTTGAAGTCATCTTAATTGTGTTTTATGTCAACACGAGCATCTCTTAAATTGTCATAATTTTTGCACACATGCTCTGTTTTGGACCATCCTCATATAAATGTTGAACTTCTTGGAGGCGGCTATCCAATGGTGAACTCCAATATTAAAATTGACCCCCTTTGCTATGGTATCAAGCCACTTTTCATGAATGTGCCACTTTTGAGTATCAACACATGCCCTCTATTTTTTTGCAAGGCTAGCGTGCCAAAAACCGATTTGCATCGAGATTATTCTAAGGACAATGTCAGCCCTCCATTTGCCATTTTATATGCTTAGGGCGATAAATATATATCGGCCATTTCATACTTGGGGCGATAATTTTATATTGTCCATTGCCTATTTTGGGCTTCATGCCACATGTTTGGGTGGAATTTCCTCGAGTCCTTTATTAGTTTTAATCTCGTCACTTGAAGAAAATACCATCAACAATATGGCTACAAAGCACTATATACCAATATGCTTCTCAGAGGCATTGACCGAATCTCCTTGTCCATCGTTCCGCTAGCATCTCACACATAATCAATAATGAGCCTCCTTCAATCCTTGCTTTTGCCTGGGGATGAATTCCATGTCAAAGGCATTGATGGAATGGTTGAAGAATATGGATGATATGCTAATAACAGATTTTGATGATGTGATGCAAACCTTTGGCTTAATTTTTTATTGTTTTCATTCTTCTTCTTTATTTTTGATGCACTACTTGAAACAGAAGGTTGCACATAATTATTGTTTTGACCGCTTCCCTTAGGAAACCAAGTCATGTTCTTCTTTCTCAGCTCTTGTACAATAAGCTTCTCTACTTCCTTCTTTTGCCAATATGATAAGCCGAGTGGATGCCTTAACTGTGATTTCGTTTCAAGCGATGGCAATTCTTTCTTGATGTTGTGCACTCTCAAATTATTTTCTTCAAATTTGGCATTTTGATTTTCAACAATTACTTTCTTCTCATCTTTGCCTTTAGTAGCCAATGTCAACACTTTAATGAGATCTCTATCATTTGAGATCAAATCAGAAGTAGCATAGTTATGACAATCTATTTTAATGCAATAGACTTGTCTGACCACGTGCTTATTCTTCCTTGTGCTCCAGACCGATTCTTTTTAAGTGAAACGGTCTTTGACATGTGATTTTTCATCAAACGCTGGTTTCCTTGGAGTTGCATAATCTTGGTGAGATGGTCTAAAATAAGATGGAGGATGTGCCCATGAATCATACCTGTCCCATGATGAATATGGATAAAAATTAGGGATTTCTATTTTCGTGCCCTCGGTTCCTTAGTTCTACTCAGTTTTGCCTCGACATCTTAACATTCCTCACTTTTCCCCTCCTCTCTTTGCCACAACATTACAAATGCCCAAACGGAACATTGTCCTTAGGTCAAAGCCCGTTGACAATTATTTGGATTTGTAACATGCGGGGGCCCTTATGATAGGTGGGACCAACACAATAAAAATAATCAGCAGGTCCCACCAAGCAGGTGCCTTACCTCCACTCCTTTTTGCGAATGATGCCACCCCCTCGACCATCTTCTTCCTCCCACCGAGATAGATAGGGGGCGGCTATCGGCCCTAGGGCACTCGCTAGAGACCGCTGGATGCCCGTGCTGCCTCGCCGCGTCAAATAAGGTAGCGCCTGGACTCCAAAGTTGAGGAGCGCGACGGCCCCGTGCTCCCGCGGTGGATGACCGACAATGAAGAATGGGGTAATCCTCCCAGGGGAACTTGAAGGTTGCGGAAGCATAGTGATGGTCAGGGTCCCAGTGCAAAGAGGAAGTGAAAGGGGGCCATAGGGGATTGATGCAGACAAAACATATTCTGGATCCGCCGTGGACGTGGGAGGGGTGCAAGCTCCATGGCTCGATTTCTTGGGCGGTCACCTTGGCCGTGCGTCGCCGGAGCACCCGTCCGCCCGGGTCATGAACGCGCATGCATGCGTGTGTTCCTCCATGTCCAAAGCACGCCAAAGGGCTCGTCTTTTGCATGCAGTAGCGGGACTGTCGGCGTTCTAGGAACGGGGGCCCCCAGACTTGCCTGCCTGCGGCCTGCGGCGTGGCTCAAAGGGGGGCCCAGCACGGCCCGTCTTCACCAACACAAACCCAAGACCCTCGCGAGGGGCCAAGCTTCGCGGGGCGGACGACGCGGAGCTTCCTCAAGCACGGCCTCGTCAGGCTAGCTCACGAGGAGGCGGAGAGATCAAGGCGGGGTACCTCACGAGGTGCCCGTGACGCAAGCCATGACGACTCAGGGCGCCAGGCGGGTGCCAGCCCGCGCAGCGTCCTCCTTTCCTCTTTGGTGCAAAGGGGGCAAGCGCAGCCGCAAAGTACCGAGGCATCAGGCAAAGGTTGCCATTTCGGTGCAACGAGACCAAGACCAAGAGGACTACGAGACGGAGGTCACCGTGGAGCCCAAGACGGCGTCATCACCAGAGCTTTGCGCAGGCGAAGACTACTTTTGTCAGGATAGCTGATACTTGTTGTCCCCCTTCAAATTAGCCCGCCATTGTTGGCTCCCTTCCCGCTCGATTTTTGGGAAGAGGACCAGGGCCTCTATAAATAGGACCAGCCACCCACATAGCAAGGGGTTCGAGGTCGGAAGTGAGACAGAGAGAGGAAGAGATAGAGAGGAAAAGGTGACTGAACTATTCTCAGTAGTTCATCCCCCCTGCCAAGAACAGACCCTCGCGAGGCTGTTCTTCCTTGTATTGTTCATCATCATCAGCCCAAGAGGCAATCCACCACACCACACACTGGAGTAGGGTATTACACCACAATGGTGGCCCAAACCAGTATAAACCTTGTGTCTCTTGTGTTGTTCTTTCCTTAGTTTAGATCCTAGCATGGCGGAGGGGTGCAGGTAGGTAGGAGGCGAAATCTCCGCGCGCACCCCAGTGTTCGAACCTCAAGGGTCTGCCGGAACCCGAAATCCGACATTTGGCGCGCCAGGTAGGGGTGCGCCGGAATCCACCTTCCACCGCTTCGTTCCCCGTCGCGTCGTCATCACCATGCCCGGCGACCAGGAGGGCAACCCAGACCCATGGGCGGCGTGGCCCGCCCGCGCAGAGCCGCTCGCCTCGGGCGACCCCGTGCCCCAGGCAGCTCGCGGTCCGTAGGGCGCTGCGGGCCACGAGCGACGCGGACAGGCTTCGACAGCTCTCACACCGCGGCAGGCGCGGTCGGCAGCAAGGGCCTCCAATCACGCCGCGACCACGACACCGTACACCTGCCGGGAGCAGGCGAACTCGAGGGCCGCGCTCACGGTGGCCCGAGAGCTGCTGCAGTGCAGACTGCTGAAGGGCGGTCGCGACGTGCTGCTGGAGCGGGTGGCAGAGCTCCTGGGCTTTGCCGCCTCAGGGGCTCACCCCTTCTGCACCCGGCTCCCATCTCCAACCCAGGGCGGCCCATGCGGGGGCTCCGCACGCGCCCACGGGCTCCAAGGCTACTCCAACACCAGCGAGGCTGTCAGCACCGGACCGGCGGCGGCGCAGCCCCTGCTCCTTGTCCGTGAAGAAGAAGGACTCGACGCGACCCGCGGCCCCAGTGGACAGCCGCGCTGCCACCCCACGATAGGCGCGTCAGGCAGGACCGCATGGCGCGCAGAGCACTACGGCGTGGCGTTCGGGGTGACGGCGCCAGAGGAACATGTGCCCCTCATGATGGACCAAGGACACCCACACGAGGGCGAACAAGGCTCGCTGCTCAGCCCAAGCTGGGGGGACGAGGCGCCAGAAGCTGAGCCCTTCCAGGAGTCCCGGGACGGTCCCACTGGGCACGCTGGAGGCAACGATTATCGGGTACCGCTAATTCTTCAGCAGGCATACGCTAACCATGGATCGCAGGAGGTGCAGGTTGCCACAGCGAGCAGCTGCCCCGCTTCCACAGTCTCCTACCCCTCGGGAGGAGGGCGCAGGGGGCTGCAGGAGAGGGACAGGGATCCGACATCACCACCGCGGCGTTCGGAACAAGGTGTTCTCAGGAGGTAGGCCCTCCGCTGGGGAGGTGCCCCAGGGCCTGCCCCCGGCGGAGGACCCGTGGTCATCGGGGGAACCGCTGGCGACTGCTCTACCCCATCGGCGGCGTCCTGGTTTCCGGTCGTCATTGATGGCACTAGAGTGTGGCGCAAGGCGGGGCCCTCATCTGGCGATATGAAGCAAGGCCGGTACCTGTGAAGAAGGCCCAGTGCCTGTGAAGCTCGCCGCCCCGTGACACTCTCACGTAATAATGAGTGGGGATGTACACGCCCCGGAGTCTCAGGGGTGCCGGCCTCAGGCCCTGGGGCTCCCTCCCACGCCCAGTGGCAGCACTTAGCTCCGCGTTGGTGAGAAGACGTCCAAGACTAGACTAGGTGCCGGACGCGGCCTTTTGTTTGCTTTCGTTGCTCTTCCCTTTGGTTGTCGCTTTCCCCCGCTGGATTCAAGTTGGATTCGAATTTGAGATTTGCGTGTGTTCGGGGAAGGGGTGCTTAGTCTCGTTCGAGCAATTTCTCGCGTTTTGGTTACCACTTCGCCTCAGCTGCCTCCCCTCGTAAGCCCCCCGCGAGCCGGGTCGGGCCTAGCTTGCGCGCAGCCCAGACTGCCGCCGCCGCGTCCTCTCAGGAGGGTGTTTTACTGCAGATCCTACGGATTCAATCAGGGGACACTCGAGACACCACAACCCCCCGCGGGCTGCCTCAGGGCCGGCACGAAACAAAGGTAAACTAGCCGACCAGCGCGTCGCTTGGGCCAACCACTTGGCGCGGGCGCAAGGGCAGTGTAGCATCTGCTAATACGATGAACACAAGTTTTACATGAGGGCCCCCCCCTCCAAAATGCTCTCACAGTCATCAGGCCAAAACCTGAGTTCTATTCATGCAGGGTAAGGAAGCAGGAACAATGCACAACCAGTCGGACGAATCCCCCAATGCGTCCTCGGGAGCACCACCTGAGCCGTTGCTGGCGTCGCTGAACTCGCCATCGCTGTCCGCATCGCCGCCAGCGGCGTCAGGGCCGTCCATCACGCCGCCCTTGTCGGCCGCCACGATCGCGTCATCGTTGTCTGAGGCGAAGGCCCTGATAAGAGCATCCACATTGTCTTCCACCCAGCGCGCCAGATCGCCTCGGACGGCCTGGGAGACTGGGGCGATGGCGGCGTCGAAATCGAAGTGGGGATCCATGTTCCGGAGGTGGCTGAAGACGCGGAAAAAGGCACGCCTGAGCAGGGCGTGGCTCCTCTCCTCCACCAACCTGTCAGCCCTGGTCGACCGCGCCTCCAGCTGCGTCACCACATCAGTGAAGAACTGAAGATTGCCCGCGTAGTTGACTGCGTGCGGCTCGCCGACGGCCTCCTCACAGATGTTGCCCAAGGCCGCGTTGGCTCTCTCCCGGAGAGTGGTGAGCATGGGGCCGTGCTCACGCTCCAAGATCCGGCGCTGACGTATCTCGTCCGCATTCTGGCGCGCGACGGCCTCAGCCTCCTCCATCCGCTGGCGAAGAAGGAGCACCTCAGCCTGGGAGGTGGTTAACTCACCTCGCGCCACCTCAAGGGCGGCCCGTGAAGCATCGGCCCGCCGCGTCGCCTCCTCCAGCTTGGCCCTCAAGGCGGCAGTCCTGCCTTCAGCTTCAGCCCAGATCAGCCCCAGCTTCTCTTCGAACTCGAGCTCAAGGTTCAAACGCGCCATCGCCACTCGACGTCCGACCTCCTCCAGGACGCGGACTTCCTGTGCGGCAACATCATCCTCCGCCTGCGTCACCAAGAGCACCCTCGTCTCCAGACGCTCGTACTCACGGGTACATTCGGCGGCTTCCAGCGTCAGCGCCTCCTCACGCTTCTAGAGCTCTGCTGAGTCACCAGAGGCCACCTTCATCGATGCAAGGGCTGCCTCGCGCAGCTCCACCTGCTCCTCCAGCGAGTGGCACCAGGCCAGGAGCTCCCGATCCCGCTCCTCCGCCGCCGTTCGCCGCCGGTCAGCTTCCCGAGCCTCCTCAGCGGCCAAAGATCGGGCCTCCCGAGAGGCCACCAGCGACGCCTTGGCCTCTGCGTCGTCAAGATCATGCTGACGACGCGCAAGGGCGATGGCGCCCTCCAGCTCGCGCCTCTCTACAGCCAGGTGCAGGCCCTCGGCCTCAAGGCGCGCGTCTTCATCAGCAAGCTCCTCACCAAGCAGGCTCAATGCATCAGCCACCCTTCGAAGGAATCCCTGGCGGAGAGCGCGACGCTCCCGAGCGCGCTCGAGCACGTCTTCCACGCCATCATCTGCCCCAAGCAAGCGCCGGAGGCCTCGAGTCAGCACCCCTCCTCCGGGCTGGGGGCTGGGGGCTGGCACCCTCGCGACGGCCGGGTACGCCGCGTTAGAAGCCCGGCCTGGGGCCAGCCCGTCCTCAGGAGAAGAGCACAGGAAGCGCCTCAGCCAATCGCAGTCCACGACCAGGCGAGAAGCCCACGGCAGGCTGGCTATGCCATGAGGAGGCCCGCGAAGGAGGACAGCGAGGTGCGCAGGGCCACGATACGCCTCGGGATGGTTCGTCTCTTCGATCGCCCTCACCACAAGGGCTCCGCTGCTCGGAGCGCTCGAGGACGGTGGAGGGGGCAAAGCCAAGGGGGACGACTCCTCAGCCGTCTTCGCAAGCTCGGCTGGAAGGGGCCTGCGGAGCAAGGGTCAGTACAAGTAACAGAAGGATCGGGAGCCGGGAAAGGAGAAGGCTTACTCATCAGTGGCGAAGTACTTCCTACGCTTCAGCAAGCGACAAGGGTAATCGTCACCCAGGGCCTCCCTTCTCTTCCGGAGAGCCTCGAAGTTCACGTGGAAGCGGCCCAAGAGTTGGGCGCATGGATCAACCTGCGACGAAGATGGAGCGTCAAGGCGATCTGCGGCAGGGGCGCCTGTTTGACGTGCACTACCGATCGCCTCCCCAAGAGAAGCAGCTGGAGCCACAGGGGCCCCAGTCGCAGGCGCAGAGGGCAACTATTTGTCACCCTCAGCCTCAGCGGCACGGGTCCCGATAACTGCTTCCTCATGAGCCTCGCCCGGCGCTGTCACCACGCCGGGAGCCCCCTCGGCCTCTGGCGCCTCATGCCTCCCTGCTCCACCGCTTGAGGAAGAGTCGCCTTGGCCGACTGGAAGGGCAGTCACCATCACTAGGTTCTCGCGAGGTCCCTCAAGGCCGACAGGGCGCGGCCCCCACTCATCAAAGACAGGCATCTGCTTCACAAAGTCGCCCCTGCTCTGGCAGAGGTATAGCAAGGCCCCTCCCTGCCAGACGCTGCCGGGGTTGGGGTCCCCAGCCAGGGTCAAGAGCGCCGTCCTCAGCACCTCAGGAGCCAGGTCCTCTTCCTGGAGCCTCATACGATCCTCGCGCCCATGGAAGGCCCACATCCGGCGAGAATGGCGTTGGAGAGGAGCAACGCGGCATAGCAGGAACTCCTTCACCACTTTGGGTGTTGTCACGCCAAGCGACCTCAAGAGCGCGAAGCGGTGCCAGACGAAGACGAGCCGGGGGCTCTCAAGCGTCTCCTGGCCCCAGCCCGAGTTGGGGACAACAGGTGAGGTCGGCTCCGATCGTAGGGGGCTGGGCACCCCTGCATCCACATACAGCCACCGCTCGCGGAACCCAACCGCGGGCAGGGGGAGCTTGAAGTCAATCCCAGAGGCCGCAGTCTCAGACGCGGCAACGAAGCTCATGCACGCCTAGCATTGGGTAGGGTCGACAAGGTGCAGCGAGAAGAAGTGGCGCAGCAAGGCAACCGAAGGAAGGATGCCCACCATAGCTTCGCAAACAAAGGCGAAGACCAAAAGGAGGGTGATGGATTCAGGACCCAGATGCATCATGTGGATCTGATAGTGGGAAAGCACGGCGTTGAAGAAATCAGAAAAGGGAGGAACCAGGCCCGCCCACAGGGCGTCGGCAAAATATGGGACCTCGGTGGCCGTCCTGTCAATGGAGAAGTGGGACGCGGGCCAGGCCGTCGTCCTCCCGCATTCATTGAAGATGGTGGCCAGAGCTGAGCTGACCTTGCCCAAGCCCTCGGCGGGAGCCGCCAGCGGCGGCGGGCAAGGCGGAGACACGGGTTCCTTCCCTCTTCCCTTCTTCGTTGGAGCCATGGCGATGGGAAGGGGGGGGAGGTTCAAGATTGAGTTGGAAACAGAAATTGGAGTTCGAGCGGAGGAAGGACAGAGGGCGCTCGAGCAATAAAAGGGGAACGGCTGTGTACGACTGCGGGTCCGCCGAGCATGGCGCAAAATAAGGAGGGCGTGGGGGAACAGTGCCGCCCACGTCCAATCAACTGCCACGCGGCACCCAAGGCCGCAGGCTGTTAGGGCCCGCGGCGCTTCGCTCTTGCCCTTCCGCCTCCCTGCAGGGCCAAGTCCGGGCACGCCTTGGGCCCAGGGGCTACTGTCGGTGTTTTGGGAACGGGGGCCCCCAGACTTGCCTGCCTGCGGCCTGCGGCGTGGCTCAAAGGGGGGCCCAGCACGGCCCGTCTTCACCAACACAAACCCAAGACCCTCGCGAGGGGCCAAGCCTCGCGGGGCGGATGACACGGAGCTTCCTCAGGCACGGCCTCGTCAGGCTGGCTCACGAGGAGGCGGAGAGATCAAGGCGGGGTACCTCACGACATGCCCGTGACGTAAGCCATGACGACTCAGGGCGCCAGGCGGGTGCCAGCCCGCGCAGCGTCCTCCTTTCCTCTTTGGTGCAAAGGGGGCAAGCGCAGCCGCGGAGTACCGAGGCATCAGGCAAAGGTTGCCATTTCGGTGCAACAAGACCAAGACCAAGAGGACTACGAGACGGAGGTCACTGTGGAGCCCAAGACGGCGTCATCACCAGAGCTTTGCGCAGGCGAAGACTACTTTTGTCAGGATAGCTGATACTTGCTGTCCCCCTTCAAATTAGCCCGCCATTGTTGGCTCCCTTCCCGCTCGATTTTTGGGAAGAGGACCAGGTCTTCTATAAATAGGACCAGCCACCCACATAGCAAGGGGTTCGAGGTCGGAAGTGAGAGAGAGAGAGAGAGGAAGAGATAGAGAGGAAAAGGTGACTGAACTCTTCTCAGTAGTTCATCCCCCCGGCCAAGAACAGACCCTCGCGAGGCTGTTCTTCCTTGTATTGTTCATCATCATTAGCCCAAGAGGCAATCCACCACACCACACACTGGAGTAGGGTATTACACCACAACGGTGGCCCGAACCAGTATAAACCCTGTGTCTCTTGTGTTGTTCTTTCCTTAGTTTAGATCCTAGCATGGCGGAGGGGTGCAGGTAGGTAGGAGGCGAAATCTCTGCGCGCACCCCAGTGTTCGAACCTCAAGGGTCTGCCGGAACCCGAAATCCGACAGGGACCTCCTCCTCTACTCTTCCGCCGCTCTGCTTCCGCCGTGTTGCCGATGTTGTCGAGTCCCCTTTGTTGCCGATGTGAATGATCTTCAGTTTCGCCAGGCTCAGGTGTCAACTTATTCAGATCCGTCAGTTATCCCGTGCGTATAGTACTAGTTGCATAGCTTGATGTAGTTGTTCAAGATTAGACGAGTAGCTTAGTGGTGCAGTGTGATGGATTCAATCAGAGGTTGCGTGTTTGGTCCCCCCGCGGTGCAGTGGTAAAAGGTGCCCCTTTTTGATTTTCTCTAAGGCTGACAAGTGGGTCCAACCTACGAGTGGCACAAAGCCACTGGTAGGCTGGTTGGCTCGACCCAGTAGTTTCTGTGATGGGCCAGATTGGCCGAAATCGGCCCATAAGCTTTTCCCTCCTTTTATTTTAGTTGAATTGATTGCCATCAAAACAAATAGTTGAATTAATGTAAATTCAATTGTATTGAGTTATTTATGTCCCATATATCAAAAGTAATTCAAAATTGAACTACAAGTATGCTTTATGATTGTCCTAATAATTAACAAAATTCGTTTTAAGGTAGCAAAGTACTACTATAGTCAATAGCCACACACAAAGCTGAATGGTTCAACCCCTACTATGAATAACCATGACAATAATTTTGACCTCATTATGAAAAAACAAAAAGAAAGGGAAGAAAATTCAGAAAATGTAATACTTTCGCATGGAATCCTTTTATGTGTACTGGTTGTCAGGAAAGATGATAAACTAGGAATAGGATGATATTTTTATTAAAGTGTTCATAAAATGGACTACCATGTCAACCTTTTAGCTTTGAATGGTTCATATTAAACACACACAAAGTTTGGAGTTGAAATAAGTTACAAAAAATGAAATGTCTTTGTAACACCTGAGTTTTTGCCCGAAACCTTGATAATCGAAAGAGATGGTCTAGTTTGTGCACGAAGTGCATCCAATTTTTGCCATAACCCACTCAACGTTTTAGCACATCCTATGTGGGTGAAATGATGATACCATGCCGAATTTCAACCTCTTCAGAGTTCATCTGTAGTGCTTTTCAATTTCAGGGCCATTTAGCTCAATAAATCATTAAATGCATGAAAAATAGCAAATGAAGTCAGAAAGGGCGCTTGAAATTTGAGGATGTGGCTTTGATGGGTTCGTATTGAACACAAAAAAGTTTGGAGTTGAAATAAGTAAAAAATGAAATGGCTTTGTAGCACTTGAGTTTTCGCCTGAAACCCTTATACATCAAAAGAGATGGTCCAGTTTATACACGAAGTGCATCCAATTTTTTATGTAACCCTCTCAAATTCACATGTTATGTGGGTGAAATTATGATACCATGACAAGTTTCAACCTTTTCATAGTTCATTTGCAGTGCTTTTCAATTTCAGGGTCATTTAGCTCAAAAAATCATTAAATGCATGAAAAATAGCAAATGAAGTCGGAAAGGCTTGTAATTTGAGGATGAGGCTTTGAATGGTTCATACTGAATGCACAAAAAGTTTGGAGTTCAAATAAGTTAAAAAAGATGAAATGCCTTTGTAGCACTTAAGTTTTCGCCCGAAGCCTGATACTTCGAAATAAATGGTCCAGTTTGTACATGAAGTGCATCCGGTTTTTGCCATAACCCCCTTAACTTTTTAGCACATGCTAGGTGGGTGAAATTATTATACCATGTCAAGTTTCAACATTTTCAGAGTTCATATATAGTTTTTTTAGTTACAGGGTCATTTAGCTCAAAAAAATCATTAAATGCATGAAAATGGCAAATAAAGTCTAAAAGGGTTGAAATTTGAGGATATGGCTTTGAATGGTTCACATTGAACACATAAAAAGTTGGGAGTTGAAATAAGTAAAAAAAATTGAAATGTCTTTGTAGCACTTGAGCTTTCGCCCGAAACCGTGATACATCAAAAGAGATGGTGTAGTTTGTACAGGAAGTGCATCCAGTTTTTGCTGTAACCCTATCAACCTCACATTCTATGTGGGTGAAATTATGATACCATGACAAGTTTCAACCTTTTCAAAGTTCATTTGTAGTGCTTCTCAATTTCAGGGCCATATAGCTAAAAAACCATTAAATGCATGAAAAATAGCAAATGAAGCCGGAAATGGTTGAAATTTTAGGATGTGTATTTTAATGATTCATATTGAACACACAAATTTTTTGGAGTTGAAATAAGTTAAAAAATGAAATGTCTTTGTAGCACTTGAGTTTTTGTCCGAAACCCTGATTCTTCAAAAGAGATGGTCCAGTTGTTGGGGAACATTGCATGAAAACAAAAAAAATCCTATGCCCACGCAAGATCTATCAAGGAGATGCATAGAAACGAGAGGGGAGAGTGTGTCTACGTACCCTCGTAGACCGTAAGCGGAAGCGTTTCATAATGCGGTTGATGTCGTCGAACTTTCTTTGCGATCCAACCAATTGAGTACCGAACATACGACACCTCCACGTCCAGCACACGTTCAACTCGGTGACGTCCGCGCCTTCTTGATCTAGTAAGACGGCGAGGTAGTGGATGAGTTCCGACAACATGATGGCGTGGTGACGGTGACAGTGAAGTTATCTCCGTAGGGCTTCGCCTAAGCACTAGGTAAATATGACCGGGGTGTAAGCGGTGGAGGGGGGTGCCACACACGGCTAGGTAATTGTCTGTTGTGTACTAGGCGCCCCCTCCCACATATATATAGGTGGGAGGTAGGGAGGAGCAGCCAAAGGAGGCGCCCAAGTAGGAGGAATCCTACTTGGGGTCCGTGCACCCCCTTCCCTTATTTGGAGTACGGGGAAAGGCAGGGGAGGGTGCCCCCCCTTTCCTTTCCCCCATGAGAGGGAAAGGCAGGAGGGGCTAGCCCTCCCCCTTTTCCTTTCCTAGGGCTGGACAAACAAGGGTGGGGGCGCACCAGCCCCCTTGTGGGTTGGTCTGTCCCCTCCTTTGTCCCGTAAGGCCCATAACTTGCCGCGAGGGGGGGGTGCCCGAACCCCTTCCGGTGACCCGATTCCTTCCCGGTATGTGCCGAAACACTTTTGGTGTCCAAATACCATCGTCCTATATATGAATCTTTACCTCTCGACCATTTTGAGACTCCTCGTCATGTCCGTGATCTCATCCGGGACTCTGAACAACATTTGGTCACCAAAACATATAACTCATATAACACTATATCGTCAAGAAACGTTAAGCGTGCGGACCCTATGGGTTTGAGAACTATGTAGACATGACCGAGACACCTCTCCAGTCAATAACAAATAGTAGAACCTAGATGCGCATATTGGCTCCTACATATTCTATAAAGATCATTATCGGTCGAACCGTTATGACAACATATGTAATTCCCTTTGTCCTTCGGTATGTTACTTTCCCGAGATTCGGTCGTCGGTATCTTCATACCTAGTTCAATCTCGTTACCGGCAAGTCTCTTTACTCGTTCCATAATACATCACCTTGTGACTAACTCCTTAGTCATTTGCTTGCAAGCTTATGATGTTTATTACCGAGAGGGCCCAGAGATACCTCTCCGAAACTCGGAGTGACAAATCCTAATCTCGATCTATGCCAACTCAACAAACACCTTTGGAGATACCTGTAGAGCATCTTTATGATCACCCAATTACTTGTGACGTTTGATAGCACACGAGGTATTCCTCCGGTATCCAAGACTTGCATAATCTCATAGTCGAAGGAATAAGTATTTGACATGAAGAAAGCAATAGCAATAAACTGAACGATCATTATGCTAAGCTAACAGATGGGTCTTGTGCATCACATCATTCTCCTAATGATGTGATCCTGTTATCAAATGACAACACATGTCTATGGTTAGGAAACCTTAACCATCTTTGCTCAACGAGCTAGTCTAGTAGAGGCTGACTAGGGACACGGTATTTGTTTATGTATTCACACATGTATTTAAGTTTCCGACCAATACAATTCAAGCATGAATAATAAACCTTTATAATGAATAAGGAAATATAATATAAAATAACGACTTTATTATTGCCTATAGGGCATATATCCTTCACCAGTTTGTACATGAAGGGCATCAGTTTTTGCCGTAACCCTCTAAACTTTTTAGCACATGCTAGGTGGGTGACATGGCGATACCATACCAGGTTTCAACCTTCTTAGAGTTCATCTATAATGCTTTTCAATTTCAGGGTCATTTAGCTCAAAAAATCATTAAATGCATGAAAAATAGGAAATGAAGTCGAAAAGGGTTGAAATTTGAGGATGTGACTTTGAATGGTTTATATTGAACATGCAAAAAGTTTTGATTTGAAATAATTTAAAAAAATGAAATGTCTTTGTAGCACTTGAGTTTTTGCCCGAAACCCTGATACTTGAAAAGAGATGGTCCAGTTTGTACATGAAGTGTATCTATTTTTTGTAGTAATTCTTAGCTTTTTAGCACATTCTATGTGGGTGACATGATGATACCATGCCAATTTTCAACCTTTTCAGAGTTCATATGTAGTGATTTTCAATTTCAGGGTCATTTTAGCTCAAAAAAATCATTAAATGCATGAAAAATAACAAATGAAGTCAGAAAGGGATGAAATTTGAGATGTGGCTTTTAATGATTCATATTGAACACACAAGTATGGAGTTGAAATAAGTTAAAAAAATGAAACATCTTTGTAGCACTTTAGTTTTTGTCTGAAACTGTGATACTTCAAAAGAGATGGTCCAGTTGGTACATGAAGCGCGTCTAGTTTTTTTTATAACCCTCTAAACTCTTTAGCACATGCTAGGTGGGTGAAATGATGATACCATGGCAAGTTTCAACCTTTTTAGAGTTCATCTATAGTGCCTTTTCATTTCCAGGGTCATTTAGCTCACAAAAATCATTAAATGCATGAAAAATAGCAAACGAAGTCAGAAAGGGTTGAAATTTGAGGGTGTCGATTGGTTAATATTGAACACAAAAAAGTTTGGAGTCGGAATAATTTTAAAAAAATGAAATGTCTTTGTAGCACTTGAGTTTTTCTCCGAACCCCTAATATAACAAAGCAACTGTCCTAGCAAAAGAACAACAAAGCAACTTTCATTGCATAGGTAGTGATGTGATCTATATTCATTTGGAAACATATTAGTTGAAGTTGATTTGATAGATTATTTCATTCAAACTCCAATATTATTTTTTAAATACGTCCATATTGTGGTTTATATGGTTTGACCATTTTAAGTTGTTTTGTCATGCTTGAAAATACCATAGTTGGATAGAATATTTTTCTGCTAATTTTTCATATATATAACTTATTTCCATATGAATTATGGTTTCAAAGATAATGAATTTCAAATTGTATAGCATTTTCTGGAATTTTTGATAAATCAATAATTGATTTACTACTTTTGTTACTCAGGGGTTATCTAGTTATAGTCACTAACTCGTTCCCAGTCAATTAATGTTGGTTGGCTTAGGTCAACCCATACATGTGGGTCCTACATGTTACTGTCTCTGGGCTTAGGTTTGTTCTAAAACTAATTAATGCAATGGGGCCCAGTGTTAGTGACTAATGGGGTGGTTAGTTGGGTTAGTTAGGCCTAATGATGCTTCCACGTCAGCGCGGTCGGCAGCTTGACGCCGGCGACCACAGGGCGCGGTGGTGTCCGCACTGGACAGCCACGGGGGTGGCAGAGGAGGGCACGAAGAGGCATCCCTTGCTTGTACACGTCGCGTGGATGACGACATGGAACTAGGGGAGCCAGAGATGCCATCGGCGTTGTGAGAAACCAGATCTCTCTGACATGCAAAAGTGCAGCGACCACACCCCTCTCACCTAACCACCGAGTCCAGGGGCCTCGCAGTGATGCCCTCTACCACCCCACGCCTTCAATTGGCATCAAACACCCCCGAGGAGCACAGTCGTCCTCCGACTCCGCCATGGCCACCGAGGACATCATCGTTGATTTCGCCGCAATCCTACATTCCCTAGCCTCCTAGACCTCACCATCGCGCTAAGGGTGATCACCTGCGTCGAACCCCTCTCACTACACTCATTTTCGTGCTCTAAATCGGCGTCCTGCCATTGACCATACGGCTGCCGCCACAGGGATCGGCACCGTCCTCGTCTGTGGTGACCCCTAGGTCTCTACCCTATTCCACCGACGCGCGTGAATGTGAGCCACCTGCCAGTTTTCTCCTCCACCACTATCATGGCCCCTAGCACGGACACCATCATGTACAGTGGTCACCGGCGTTGCCACTGACATGGGCGGTTTAATTTGTCCTAACCCCCAGTTTTGTTGTTGGGGTCCTAACCCCCCTAAGCTTTGATAGTGCCCCCCTCTTGCCCATCTTAAGTGGACCTACCTGTCATAACTGGCCCACCTACCAGGAACACACCCAAGTACCAGTTAACGGGTTTGACCCAACAGAATCACTCCATTTGGGAATTTGTGAGTCTAGGGCAGAGGCAGGAGGGAAAAAGTGAGGAATGTTAAGACGTTGAGGCAAAACTGAGTAGTACTAAGGAACCAGGGGCACAAAACTAGAAATCCCTAAAAATTAGCATGAGATGCATCCATGACATTGTCATTGGCGGGCCACAAGAAGAATATGAATATGCTGCATCGAAATTCTCCCTTTGCCGATACCGGTCCTCAGGTTTGCGCCTAGGGGGTGATCTTGATGCTTTTGCACTAGTTGGACAATAAGCACTTTTTGCTTCACTCGCCTTTTGATATTTAGCTAGTAACTCTATGTAAGTAACTATTGATTTCTTACCCCTATGCTTATTTTGGACTTTGTTTTCTTTCAGTTTGCATGCATCGATCTTTGGATTTTCTTCTCGTCCCCCAGTAGCTGGCATCTTCATTGTAACTTGGATGAAATTTTCATTGTCAAGAATATCTTCATTGTGTTCTCGATCAATCTTTTGACTTGAAAGCTTGACCTCATGACCTACAGTTTTTACCTTCTCATGTTTAAAAGGATCGTCTTGAAGCAGCTGATGCAAAAACCTTTTGCCATCAGGACCAATCAAAATATACTACTCATCCCTTGGCATTTCAAAAAATTCCAATCATCGTTTATCAATGGCCAATTTAACTATTTGATGGAGCATATTGCAATCCTCAAAATTATGCTAGAATGAATCATGTAAATTACAGTACATTCGCCCTTGGATTGATGGCTTGACATGGTGATCAATAATTCTAATAGAATTATTCCTTAACAACAAATCAAAGATTTGATCACACTTGATTGCATTGAAAGTATACTTCTTATTTTCTAGTCGATCTTGGTGTGAGAATGGCTATGGAGGTAAGCAAAAGAATGGTTCAGATTTGGCATAAGTCCATCCGGCAATGCATTTTGCTTTGCACTCTATCTCTGATGCCTTTGATAAGAAATTGAACTAACATGATTTTTTCAATAGAATTAAACATTGGCTTTAAATTTCTAAAATAAAAATAGTCAAAACATACATGTCTCAAATGAGAGCAAGTGAATCCAAGTAAGAAACAGGCAGAGCTACCCACTTAGATATAAACTTTAAGTAACAAAATGTGAAAAGCTATGGCTGCAATAAGAAGTCACTATCGGTCTCTCTGAATGGCACAATGTGTTAACCGATATGCTTAGTAACATTTTTATTACTAACTAGCTACTTACCCTTCTTCATTGGTCTTTCAGAATCACTTCTAAGAATTTTGCTAATAGATGTATCAACAACAAAGTAAAGACAAAATATGGAAATAGGTAAATTACTTGCTAGACATACCTCTTCATACAAGTTGGGAGAGGATGATGGTTGTGTGAGTTGAACAATAGTTTGCCCCACTTTTGCATAACCATCCAATTTCTTATCCTCATCTTTTTCTTGATTCCGCGCCTTATCGCTTTGAAGACCTTTGTGAACCGAACTTTGTTCAACTACTTGTTCTTGTTCTTGATGCTCATCAATTTCTTTGGCACAGAACCCACAGGGCAGGAAGAAGGTTCCCTCAACTTTATAAAAATCAAGCACAATTGTTTTGCTATGCTTGCCATGCCCTTTATCAACAATGCTTGCCTCTTTGGATTTAGTGGATTCATAACATGCACTGTTTGATTCTACCTTTTCAATGGAAGCACTTCCATCACCCAAATCAATTTTCTTTTCATTGATTCGTCTAGTTGGCAAGACTTATTTATCTTTAGTTGATTCGACACATGTAATGTTTGATTTGGCCTTTTTAATAACCAATTAACCTTCTTATCGAGATCACCACTCTTTTTTATAATCCTATTCACTCACAATGATTTCTACTTTTGACATAATCTAGCCTATATTTGCAAAAAAATCAACATGCTTTCCCTCTTTTATTAGTTCAAGAAGAATAGCATTGCATTCGTCCCAAAGAGCTAGTAGTAGAATGGTCAACTACTCTATCCACCGACATGTTTGGATTCACATACTGCAAGTTTTGGCCGATGAATAAAAGGGTGAAACACTTTCTTGCATGCCATTAGAAGTTCCAACATGGGGTGTTTCAATTTTATTAACCGAACCCATCATGTTGTTCATCGACATATGCATTAAAGGGGTTGCTGATGCATGAGGGTTGGAATACATATGTTGTATGTTGCTAAAATTATAGGAAGTTGAAGCATGAAAATTAATTTGCATCGGTTCTTGCACACAATTAGATGCATGATTGATAAAACTAGGGCTAGCTGATACTTTATGCCCATCAAATTATCTAGCAACATGAATTATTTGCATCTATGATAGTGAATTGGTTATTCATATTACCTTTGTAGTTTTCAAACCCTAGATGACGATCTTTTCATGGCAAGAATGGGTTGGAGACTATTCGAAGCTTCGTTTCTAGCAGAGCCACCGAAAAAGCACATATAACTGACGAGTGTGCTTTCTTGAAGCAAGTGAAGCATGTTCCTAAGTTTGTGGGATATGCTGCTAGAGGTTTGGGTGTCTTGCTAGTGCAGAATTCAAAAGATGTTTTCAACATTGAGCAGTCTTGTGGCTGTTATTAAGATCATTTCTGGAAATATCAATGAAACCTAGTTCCTAGAAGGATTTAAATACATGTTTAGTCGAAACTCACAATGGATATGCAAAAAACATGGCAAGGATGCTTATCTAATGAGGTTTCCCAACAAAAGCAGGATGGTTGAGTTGGCCAACTTTGGAGATTTCAATTTGCCGGGGAATGATGTTGTTATCAATGTGAAGAATTAGACCTTTGAAAGTCAAGATGCGGGAAAGCTTCATAATGTCTTAGTAAAGTTTGGAAAAGTGTTAGCATGTTTTAGACATTTCTTTGAAATGTGTGAGGTAGCTAAAGGAAATATGCCCTAGAGGCGATAATAAAGTTGTTATTTTATATTTCCTTATTCATGATAAATTATTATTCATGCTAGAATTGTATTGATCAGAAACCTAAACACATGTATGAATACATAGACAAACACTATGTCCCTAGTGAGCCTCTACTTGACTAGCTCGTTGATCAAAGATGGTTAAGGTTTTCTGACCATGGACATGAGTTGTCATTTGATAACGGGATCACACCATTAGGAGAATAATGTGATGGACAAGAACCATCCGTTAGCTTAGCATAATGATCGTTCAGTTTTATTGCTATTGCTTTCTTCATGTCAAATACATATTCCTTCGACTATGAGATTATGCAACTCCCTGATACTGGAGGAATGCCTTGTGTGCTATCAAACGTCACAACATAACTGGGTGATTATAAAGATGCTCTACAGGTATCTTCAAAGGTGTTTGTTGAGTTGGCATAGATCGAGATTAGTATTTGTCACTCCGAGTTTCGGAGAGGTATCTCTAGGCCCTCTCGGTAATACACATCATAATAAGCCTTGCAAGAAAAGTGACTAATGAGTTAGTTACATGATGATGTATTACAGAACGAGTAAAGAGACTTGCCGGTAACGAGATTGAACTAGGTATGAAGATACCGACGATCAAATCTCGGGCAAGTAACATACCGATAGACAATGGGAATTGCGTATGTTGTCATAACGGTTCGACTAATAAAGATCTTCGTAGAATATGTAGGATCCAATATGAGCATCCAGGTTCTGTTATTGGTTATTGACCGGGGAGGTGTCTCGGTCATGTCTACATAGTTCTCGAACCCGTAGGGTCCGCACGCTTAACGTTTGATGACGACATTGTATTATATGAGTTATGTGATTTGGTGACCGAATGTTGTTCGGAGTCCCGGATGAGATCACGGTCATGACGCGGAGCCTCTAAATGGTCGAGAGGTAAAGATTGATATATAGGACGATAGTATTCGGACACCGAAAGTGTTCCAGAGTGTATCGAGTATTTATCGGAGTGCCGGAGGGGTTACCGGAACCCCAGGGGGGAACATATGAGCCACATGGGCCATGGGAGGGGAGCACTCCAGCACACAAGGGGTGGCACGCCCCCTTATGGCAGGAGGCCGAATTGGAGAAGGAGAAGAAGGGGTTCGCCCACCCTTCCTTTCTTCTTTCCTCTTCCCTTTTTAGTCCCGGCAATTATGGAAGGGGGGAGGACGAATTGGGGAAGACCCCAATTAGGATTCGGCCTACTTCGGGCGCACCCCTTGGCCGCTCCTCCCTTGATCAAGAAGACGAGGGACGTCACCGAGCTGAAC
The DNA here is from genome assembly GCF_056163025.1 of Triticum urartu. Taxonomy (NCBI): domain Eukaryota; kingdom Viridiplantae; phylum Streptophyta; class Magnoliopsida; order Poales; family Poaceae; genus Triticum; species Triticum urartu. Next base: position 260,086,924 of record NC_141873.1, read on the forward strand.
GTGTGAAGAACTCGAAGGTGCTGTACGTTCGGTACTTGATCGGTCGAAGCTAGAAGAAATTCGACTACATCAACCGTGTTGTCAAACGCTTCCACTTATGGTCTACAAGGATACGTAGACACACTCTCCCCTCGTTGCTATGCATCTCCATGGATAGATCACTGCGTGTGCGTAGAAATTTTTTGTTTTCCATGCAACGTTTCCCAACAGTGGCATCATGAGCCAGGTCTATGCGTAGATGATATACACGAGTAGAACACAAAGAGTTGTGGGAGGTGATACGTCTCCAACGTATCTACTTTTCCAAACACTTTTGCCGTTGTTTTGGACTCTAACTTGCATGCTTTGAATGGAACTAACCCGGACTGACGCTGTTTTTAGCAGAATTACCATGGTGTTATTTATGTGTAGGAGCAAACATTCTCGGAATGACCTGAAACTTGACAGAGACACTTTTCAGAAAATAAGAAAAATACCTGCCAAATATGAAGGCCAGGGGGGCACCACCTTGCCACGAGGGTGGGGGGCGCGCCCCCTACCTTGTGGGTCCCCTGTTGCCTCTCCGACTCCAACTCCACCTCATATATTGAGTTTCGGGGAGAAAAAAATTAGGGAGAAGAAATCATCACGTTTTACGATACAGAGCCACCGCCAAGCCCTAAAACCTCTCGGGAGGGCTGATCTAGAGTCCGATCGGGGCTCCAGAGAGGGGAATCCGTCGCCATCGTCATCACCAACCATCCTCCATCACCAATTTCATGATGCTCACCGCCGTGCGTGAGTAATTCCATCATAGGCTTGCTGGATGGTGATGGGTTGGATGGGATCTATCATGTAATCGAGTTAGTTTTGTTAGGGTTTGATCCCTAGTGTCCACTATGTTCTGAGATTGATGTTGCTATGACTTTGCTATGCTTAATGCTTGTCACTAGGGCTCGAGTGCCATGATTTCAGATCTGAACCTATTATGTTTTCATCAATATATGAGTGTTCTTGATCCTATCTTGCAAGCCTATAGTCACCTATTATGTGTTATGATCCGTTAACCCCGAAGTGACAATAATCGGGATACTTACCGGTGATGACCGTAGTTTGAGGAGTTCATGTGTTCACTATGTGTCAATGCTTTGTTCCGGTTCTCTATTAAAAGGAGACCTTAATATCCCTTAGTTTCCGTAAGGACCCCGCTGCCACGGGAGGGTAGGACAAAAGATGTCATGCAAGTTCTTTTGCATAAGCACGTATGACTATGTTCGGAATACATGCCTACATTATATCAATGAACTGGAGCTAGTTCTGTGTCACCCTAGGTTATGACTGTTACATGATGAACCGCATCCGACATAATTCTCCATCACCGATCCATTGCCTACGAGCTTTTCATATATTTTTCTTCGCTTATTTACTTTTCCGTTGCTATTGCTATCATCACTACAAAATACCAAAAACATTACTTTTACTGCGGTTACCTTTTGCTACCGTTATCACCACTATCATATTACTTTGCTACTAAACACTTTGCTGCAGATATTAAGTTTCCAGGTGTGGTTGAATTGACAACTCAGCTGCTAATACTTGAGAATATTCTTTGGCTCCCCTTGTGTCGAATCAATAAATTTGGGTTGAATACTCTACCCTCGAAAACTGTTGCGATCCCCTATACTTGTGGGTTATCAAGACTATTTTCTGGCCCATTGCCGGGGAGCATAGCTCTATTCTTTAAGTCACTTGGGATATATATCTGCTTATCATTATGAAGAACTTGAGAGATCCAAAAACCAAGATCTATCCCTCAACTACGAGGGGAGGTAAGGAACTGCCATCTAGCTCTACACTTGATTCACCTTCTGTTATGAGTAAGCTTGTGACACCTACACCTGCTTCTGCTATTCGTTATGATATGTAGCATGTTATTGATGATGCCACTTCTTCTATGCATGATACTTATGATGAAACTACCTCTATGCCTGGTACTACTATGCCACTTAGTGATTTTCTCGATGAACAACTTGCTAGGGCTAGAGAGATTGAAAATATTGAATCTGATGATACTGATGAAAGTGATGATGAAGAACCACTTCCATTCCTAAGGGTTATGTTTTTGATCAAGATGCTTCTTTAGCCATTTTAGCTTGCAGAAATAGAATGGAACTTAAAAAATTATTAGCTAAATGGAGTAAACAATCTTTAAATGCTAGAATGAAACCTGACCCTGCTTTTGCTACTTCACCTATCTTTGTTACTGATAAGGATTATGAATTCTTTGTTGATCCTGATATAATTACTTTGGTTGAATCTGATCCTTTTCATGGTTATGAATCTGAAACTGTTGTGGCACATCTTACTAAATTGAATGATATAGCCACCCTATTCACTAAAGATGAGAGACCTCGCTACTTTTACATCCTTAAAATATTTCCGTTCTCATTAAAAGGTGATGCTAAGATATGGTTTAATTCTCTTGATCCTGGTTGTGTGCGTAATCCCCAGGATATGATTTATTACTTCTCTGCTAAATATTTCCCTGCTCATAAGAAACAATCTGCTTTAAGGGATATATATATAATTTTGTGCAAATTGAAGAAGAGAGTCTCCCACAAGCTTGGGGGAGGCTTCTCCAATTACTTAATGCTTTGCCTGATCATCCTCTTAAGAAAAATGAAATCCTTGATATCTTTTATAATGGACTAACCGATGCCTCCAGAGATTACCTGGATAGTTGTGCTGGTTCTGTTTTCAGGGAAAGAACACCGGATGAAGCTGAAATTCTATTGAATAATATGTTGACAAATGAAAATAATTGGACACCTCCGGAGCCAATTCTTGAGCCTATTCCTAAACCAACTCCGGAGAAGAGGGATATTCTACTTCTCAGTCCTGAAGATATGCAAGAGGCAAAGAAATCTATGAAGGAAAAATGTATTAAAGCTGAAGATGTTAAGAATTTACCTCCTATTGAAGAAATACATGGTCTTAATTTACCGCATGTTGAAGAAACATATAATCTTAATCCATTATCTATTGAAGAAACTCATGGTCTTGATAACCCAACACAGGTAGTAAAGGTAAATTCTCTCTATAGGTATGATAAAGCTGTAATCCCATTCACTAAAATTGCTAGCCCATGCTTAGATGAGTTTGATAAATTTATGGCTAAGCAAGAAGATTTTAATGCTTATTTTGGTAGACAATTAAAATACAATTCAAATATGCTTGGACACTTGGGTGATTATATGGCTAATGTCAAAGGTGAACTTAAACTTATTAGTAAACATGCTTCTATGGTTACCACTCAAGTAGAACAAGTACTTAAAGCTCAAAATGATTTGCTCAATGAATTGAATAATAAGAATAATGATAATGCTGTTAGAGTTATGACTAGAGGTGGTAGAATGACTCAGGAACCTTTGTATCCTGAAAGCCGTCCTAAGAGAATTGAGCAAGATTCTCAGAGAAATAATTTAGATGCACCTAGTTCTACTAAAAAGAAGAAAAATAAAAATGGTAGGACTTTGCATGCTTCTAGTGATCCTATTGTTGAAACACCTGAGAATCCAAATGGTATTTCTATTTCTGATGCTGAAACACAACCTGGTAATGAAACTAAAACTAGTGATAATGTCAATAATAATGTTCATGATGATGCTAAACCTAGTAATGATAATGATATAGAAATTGAACCTGTTGTTGATCTTGATAACCCACAATCAAAGAATCAACGTTATGATAAGAAAGACTTTGTTGCTAGGAAACACGGTGAAGAAAGAGAGCCTTGGGTTCGGAAACCCATGCCCTTTCCTCCCAAACCATCCAAGAGAAAGGATGATGAGGATTTTGAGCGCTTTGTTGAAATGATTAGACCTATCTTTTTGCGTATGCGATTAACTGTATGCTCAACAAATCCTTATGCTAAGTACATGAAAGATATTATTACAAATAAAAGAAAGATACCGGAAGCTGAAATTTCCACCATGCTTGCTAATTATACTTTTAAGGGTGGAATACCAAAGAAACTTGGAGATCCAGGAGTACCCACTATACCATGCTCCATTAAAAGAAACTATGTTAAAACTGCTTTATGTGATCTTGGAGCCGGTGTTAGTGTTATGCCTCTCTCTTTATATCGTAGACTTGATTTGAATAAGTTGACACCTACTGAAATATCTTTGCAAATGGCTGATAAATCAACTGCTATACCTGTCGGTATTTGTGAGGATGTGCCTGTTGTAGTTGCAAATGTTACTATTTTAACGAACTTTGTTATTCTTGATATTCCCGAGGACGATAGTATGTCTATTATTCTTGGAGGACCCTTTTTGAATACTGCAGGGGCTGTTATTGATTGCACTTAAGGCAATGTCACTTTTCATGTTAATGGTAATGAGCACACAGTACACTTTCTGAGGAAACAACCTCAAGTTCATAGTATCAACTCTATTAGAAAAATTCCATCGATTATATTTGGAGGTTTTGAATTTCCTCTTCCTACCGTCAAGAAGAAATATGATATTCTTGTTATTGGGGATGTGCATATCCCCGTTGAGGTAACATAGTGTTATTCGAAATTTCTCCGGTTCCATGTTATTCGGAATGAGTTCGTTAACAAGACTTAATCAACCTTGTTAGTGGATTCCTTTTGATGACCATGAGATGGATGAAACTAGAAGGCACAACCTTCTCTATCCCACATTTACTTTCAGTTATTTATGTTAAACAAAATAAAAATAAATATTTTTCTGTCTGTTATCTGATTATCCGTGCAATATAAAAATACCTCGAAAATAAAAGTTCTCCAAATGCCCTGAAAATTAAATATGATTTCTTCTAGAATATTTGAGGATTTATGGATCTGAGAACACACCAGGGGGGCCAACCACCTGCCCACGAGGGTGGAGGGCGCACCCACCCCTCTAGGGCGCCCCCTGCCTCGTGGGCCCACGGTGGCCCTCCTCTACTTATTCCTGCACCCACACACTTCATCTTCCTCCCCAAACATGAATATCCAACTCAAGCACGAGTTCTAGCTCATTTTGCTGCCATTTTCGATCTCCTTGCTCAAAGCACCTCTCACAAAACTGATTGGGGAGATTGTTCCTTGGTATGTGACTCCTCCATTGGTCCAATTAGTTTTTGTTCTAGTGCTTTATTCATTGCAAATTTTTGCTGCTTAGGTGAGCCTTTTCTTGAGCTTGCATGTCAAATTTATATAGTCAAAAGTAGTTTTGATGCATGATATAGGCCCTATGCACTTGTAGGAGTAGTTACTATCAATATTATTGAGTTTGGTTTACTTTTATTTTGAAGTTACTAAAAATTTCAGAATTTTTCAGAAAATGATGAGGAGACTTTTGAGGGGCTCATCGAGCCAAAGTTCGAAGGAAAAGGCACCAAAGCCTAAGTATAATCTGCCTCGCATCGCGGAGGTTCGGGCGTGTGAATGGCCTTCCGAGGATTTCTTGAGAGCAGCCGGGATTTATGAAGATTTTCATGAATTGGCTCAGACTGCAGGCCTTACCGCTTTCCTCCACGACCAATGTGATCAGTATCTCTTGCTCACAAATATCTTTGTGCAAAACTTTCATTTCCATTCTAGGAGCTCACCACCTACGGTGAAGTTTTATTTATATGAGCGTAAGGAGATGTCACTTTATGATTCTATAGGATTTGTTTAGTCCCTTTTGAGGGAAAGACAGAAGAACCACATCGTGATGATGTGGAGGGATTTATCGATACTATCACTATAGGGGAAACAAGGAAGGTTTCCGATGCACGAATCACTAGCATACACTTTCCTGTTTTACGTTATTTTGCATTATTTGCTAGTCGTTGCTTGATTGATCACGGAAACTGTGGAAACCTGAGTATCCCTGATATTATTATTTTGCACCACGGTTTATACGGTGATAACTCTTTTAGTATGGGCGGCATTATTGCCAAACGGTTAAGTCTAAACCGTACCAAGGGCCCCATCTTTGGAGGCATCTATGCTACACGCCTAGCTGCACATTTTAACATACCTATTAGGCATTATGAGAAGGAAGAAAAGGTGCTGCCTCGTGTTTATTTAGATTATAAAAGTATGGTGGCGCATGATTTTATTATTAAGAATAGGGAAGGAGAGCTCAAATATCAATTGTTCTTTAATAAACATCATCCTGAGAGTATTGCGTTGCCTGCTCCTTCTTTGTTTGATTTGACTGTAGGCACGTACCTTGTTTCGTTGACGGCTATTCAAGCCTACCGGAACCCTACACCAGCCGAGGAGCCAGATTCGGAATCACAATTTGATCCTTCACGACAGTCTAATTATCAGTGGGATCCGGAGATGATTGTCAGCCAGTGGCAATCAGAGTCTTCCTCTTCTGCATCACAGTACGACCCCAACTATTATTATGGATATCAGCCAGGCCAGCCGTGGCCATAAACCAATTTTTTTATTAGTTGTAGCTTTTAATTAGTTTACTTTCCATGCTTGTAGTAGTAATTAAAAAGAAAACCCAAAAAGATTTCCTGTTCTTCTTTTGCTTGTTGGGAGCTTTCCCGTGTAAATAGTTTTATTTCTTTTCTTTTCTTTGGGGGTTGATAGGAGAATACCATAATTAAATTGTTGAAGAGGCTCTTATATGCATTATTGTTGATCTGACAAAAGAGCTCATATTGCCTTGTCTTCTCTTGTTTATTGAATGCCTGCAGATTCCAGCTTAGTCCAATGCACGTGCACTATTTTTATTATTCACATCGTTCGGTCGTGCAAGTGAAGGGCAATTATGATGATATATGATGGACTGGCTGAGATGAGAAAAGCTAGTATGAACTCAACCTCTTTTGTTTTTGTAAATAAGATTAGTTCATCATTCCTGATTCACCCTATTATGAATAAACATGTTTGCAATGACAACTAGAGTTCATAGTTTGTTGTGCAATGCTTGATTAGCTATGAGTAATATTGGTTTACCTTGCGTGCCAACATGCTATTAAAATGGTTATGATGTGGTATAATAGGGTGGTATCCTCCTCTGAATGATTTAAGTGACTTGACTTGGCACATGTTCACGCATGTAGTTGAAACAAAATCAACATAGCCTTCACGATATTTATGTTCATGGTGGATTATATCCTACTCATGCTTGCATTTGGTGTTGATTAATTTTAATGCATGTTCATGACTGTTGTCGCTCTCTAGCTGGTCGCTTCCAAGTCTTTTGCTAGCCTTTACCTGTACTAAGCGGGAATACTGCTTGTGCATCCAATCCCTTAAACCCCAAAGTTATTCCACATGAGTCCACTATACCTACCTATATATGGTATCTACCCGCCGTTCCAAGTAAATTTGTATGTGCCAAACTCTAAACCTTCAAATAAATATCCTGTCTTGTATGCTCGAATAGCTCATGTATCAACTAGGGTTGTCTGTATCTTCCATGTTAGGCAGGTTATTCTCAAGAGGAGTGGACTCCGCTCCTCACTCACGAGATAAATGGCTGGTCACCGGGATGCCCAGTCCCATGCTTTATGCAAACTAAATCAAAATAATTGCAAAAGAAACTCCCCCTGGGACTCTTGTTAGTTGGAGGCACTCGTTGTTTCGAGCAAGCCATGGATTGATGCTTGTGGTGGAAGGGGGAGTATAAACTTTACCATTCTGTTTGGGAACCGCCTATAATGTGTGTAGCATGGAAGATATCGCCATCTCTTGGTTGTTATGTTGACAATGAAAGTATACCGCTCAAAATATTATTCACCTCTGTTTCAAAACCGAGCTCTGGCACCTCTACAAATCCCTGCTTCCCTCTACGAAGGGCCTATCTATTTAATTTTATGTTGAGTCATCACCCTCTTATTAAAAGGCACCAGTTGGAGAGCACCGCTGTCATTTGCATTCATTACTGTTAGTTTACATTGAGTATGACTTGACTGGATCTCTTTTACCATGAATTACAATGTCTAGTCAGTCCTTGGTCTTTAAAGGTGCTCTGCATATATGTTTTACGGTCTCAAAAAGGGCTAGCGAGAAACCACCTTGTTATATCATATTATGATTGTTTTGAGAAAGTGTTGTCATCCGAGATTTATTATTATGGCTCGCTAGTTGATTATGCTATTGATATGAGTATAACTTGAGATCTATGCGTTATTGTGAATGTGGTTAGTTATAATCTTTGCTGAAAACTTGAATGCTGGCTTTACATATTTACAAAAACAAGAGCAAAGAGAGTTTGTAAAAGTTTTTCTTTGTCACTTTCAGTTTATCAACTGAATTGCTAGAGGACAAGCAAAGGTTTAAGCTTGGGGGAGTTGATACGTCTCCAACGTATCTACTTTTCCAAACACTTTTTCCCTTGTTTTGGACTCTAACTTGCATGATTTGAATGGAACTAACCCGGACTGACGTTGTTTTCAGCAGAATTACCATGGTGTTATTTATGTGCAGGAGCAAACGTTCTCGGAATGACCTGAAACCGCACGGAGACACTTTTCAGAAAATAAGAAAAATACCTTCCAAAGATGAAGGCCAGGGGGCCACCACCTTGCCACGAGGGTGGGGGGCGCGCCTGCCCCCCTAGGGCGCGCCCCTACCTCGTGGGCCCCCTGTTGCCTCTACGACTCCAACTCCACCTCAATATATTGAGTTTCGGGGAGAAAAAAAATCAGGGAGAAGAAATCATCGCATTTTATGATACGGAGCCGCCGCCAAGCCCTAAAACCTCTCGGGAGGGCTGATCTGGAGTCCGATCGGGGCTCCAGAGAGGGGAACCCGTCGCCATCGTCATCACCAACCATCCCCCATCACCAATTTCATGATGCTCACCGCCGTGCGTGAGTAATTCCATCATAGGCTTGCTGGACGGTGATGGATTAGATGGGATCTATCATGTAATCGAGTTAGTTTTGTTAGGGTTTGATCCCTAGTGTCCACTATGTTCTGAGATTGATGTTGCTATGACTTTGCTATGCTTAATGCTTGTCACTAGGGCCCGAGTGCCATGATTTCAGATCTCAACCTATTATGTTTTCATCAATATATGAGTGTTCTTGATCCTATCTTGCAAGTCTATAGTCACCTATTATGTGTTATGATCCCTTAACCCTGAAGTGACAATAATTGGGATACTTACCGGTGATGACCGTAGTTTGAGGAGTTCATGTATTCACTATGTGTTAATGCTTTGTTCTGGTTCTCTATTAAAAGGAGACCTTAATATCCCTTAGTTTCCGTAAGGACCCCGCTGCCACGGGAGGGTAGGACAAAAGATGTCATGCAAGTTCTTTTCCATAAGCACGTATGACTATGTTCGGAATACATGCCTACATTATATCAATGAACTGGAGCTAGTTCTGTGTCACCCTAGGTTATGACTGTTACATGATGAACCGCATCCGACATAATTCTCCATCACCGATCCATTGCCTACGAGCTTTTCATATATTGTTCTTCGCTTATTTACTTTTCTGTTGCTATTGCTATCATCACTACAAAATACCAAAAACATTACTTTTACTGTTGTTACCTTTTGCTACCGTTATCACCACTATCATATTACTTTGCTACTAAACACTTTGCTGCAGATATTAAGTTTCCAGGTGTGGTTAAATTGACAACTCAGCTGCTAATACTTGATAATATTCTTTGGCTCCCCTTGTGTCGAATCAATAAATTTGGGTTGAATACTCTACCCTCGAAAACTGTTGCGATCCCCTATACTTGTGGGTTATCACGCGGTGATAGTCATACTTCTTACCACCAATGTCTTATTTTGATTAGGCGGTATTGTGGGATGCAGTGGCCCGGACCAACCTTACATGTCCACACACATGAGACCGGTTTCATCGACAGACATGCAACTAGTTTTGCATAAAGGTGGCTGGCGGGTGTTTGTTTCTCCTACTTTAGTTGAATTGAATTTGACTGCGACCGGTCCTTGAAGAAGGTTAAAACAACAAACTTGATGAAACACCGTTGTGGTTTGATGCGTAGGTAAGAACAATTCTTGCTAAGAAGCCCATAGCAGCCACGGAAAACTTGCAACAACAAAGTAGAGGACGTCTAACTTGTTTTTGTAGGGCATGTTGTGATGTGGTATGGTCAAGACATGTGATAAACATTATTTGTATGAGATGATCATGTTTTGTAAGATATCTGACAACCGACAGGAGCCTTATGGTTGTCTATTTATTGTATGAAATGCAAATGCCATGTAATTGCTTTACTTTATCATTATGCATTAGCGATAGTTGTAGAAGCAATAGTGCGTGAGACGACCACGACGCTACGATGGAGATCAAGGTGTCGAGACGGTGACGATGGAGATCATGATGATGCTTTGGAGATGGAGATCAAAAGCACAAGATGATGATGGCCATATCATGTCACATAATTTGATTGCATGTGATGTTTACCTTTTATGCATCTTATTTTTCTTAGTACGGCGGTAGCATTATAAGATGATCCCTTAACTAAATTTTAAGGTATAAGTGTTCTCCCTGAGTATGCACCATTGCGACAGTTCGTCGTGTTGAGACACCACGTGATGATTGGGTGTGATAAACTCTACGTTCACATACAATGGGTGCAAGACAGTTTTGCACATGTGGAATACTCGGGTTAAACTTGATGAGCCTAGCATGTATAGACATGGCCTCAGAATACTGGAGATCGAAAGGTCAAACGTGAATCATATAGTAGATATGATCAACATAGAGATGTTCACCATTGATGACTACCCCATCTCACGTGATGATCGGACATGGGTTAGTTGATTTGGATCACGTATCATTTAGATGACTTGAGGGATGTCTATCTAAGTGAGAGTTCTTAAGTAATTTGATTAATTGAACTTAATTTATCATGAACTTAGTCCTGATAGTATTCACATATCTATGTTGTAGATCAATGGCCTGTGCTACCGTTCCCCTGAATTTTAATGCGTTCCTAGAGAAAACTAAGTTGAAATATGATGGTAGCAACTACACGGACTGGGTCCGTAACTTGAGGATTATCCTCATTGCTGCACAGAAGAATTATGTCCTTGATGCACCGCTAGGTGAAAGGCCTGCTGCAGGAACAGATGCTGATATTTTGAATATCTGGCAAGCTCGATCCGATGACTACTCAATAGTTCAGTGTGCCATGCTTTACGGCTTAGAATCGGGACTTCAAAGACATTTTGAACATCACGAAGCATATGAGATGTTCCAGGAATTGAAGTTAATATTTCGAGAAAATGCTCGAGTTGAGATACATGAAGTCTCCAACAAGTTCTATAGATGCAAGATGGAGGAGAATAGTTCTATCAGTGAACACATTCTAGAATGTCTGTATATCATAATCACTTGACTCAGCTGGGAGTTAATCTTCTAGATGATAGTGTTATTGACATAGTTCTCCAATCACTGCCACCAAGCTACAAAGGCTTTGTGATGAACTATAATATGCAAGGGATGGAGAAGACAATTCCCGAGCTCTTCACAATGCTCAAAGCTGTAGAGGTAGAAATCAAGAAGCAGCATCAAGTGTTGATGATTAACAAGACCACTAGTTTCAAGAAAAATGGCAAGGGAAAGAAGGGGAACATCAAAAAGAATGGCAAGCAAGTTGCCACTCCCGGGAAGAAGCCCAAAACTGGACCCAAGCCTGAAACTGAGCGCTTCTACTACAAAGGGACTGGTCACTGGATACGGAACTGCCTCAAGTATTTGACGCATAAGAAGGATGGCAAAGTGAAAAAGGTATATTTGATATACATGTTATTGATCTGTACCTTACTAATGTTCGTAGTAGCGCCTGGGTATTTGATACTGGTTCGGTTGCTCATATTTGTAACTTGACACAGGAGCTACAGATTAAACGAAGATTGGCTAAGGACGAGGTGACGATGCGCGTTGGGAATGGTTCCAAGGTCGATGTAATCGCCGTCGGCACGCTACCTCTACATCTACCTTCGGGATTAGTTTTAGACCTGAATAATTGTTATTTGGTGCCAGCGTTGAGCATGAACATTATATCTGGATCTTGTTTAGTGCGAGACGGTTATTCATTTAAATCAGAGAATAATGTTGTTCTATTTATATGAGTAATATCTTTTATGGTCATGCACCCTTGAAGAGTGGTCTATTTTTGTTGAATCTCGATCATGGTAATACACATATTAATAATATTGATGCCAAAAGATGCAAAGTGGATAATGATAGTGCAACATATTTGTGGCACTGCCGTTTAGGTCATATTAGTGTAAAGCGCATGAATAAACTCCATGCAGATGGACTTTTGGAATCACTTGATTATGAATCAATTGATGCTTGTGAACCATGCCTCATGGGCAAGATTACTAAGACTTCGTTCTCCGGAACAATGGAGCGAGCAACTGACTTATTGGAAATAATACATACTGTTGGGGATATGACTATTGTAGTGATACACATATTCATAATATTGATGCCAAAAGATGCAAAGTTGATAATGATAGTGCAACATATTTGTAGCACTGCCGTTTAGGTCATATTGGTGTAAAGCGCATGTAGAAACTCCATGCAGATGGACTTTTGGAATCACTTGATTAGGAATCATTTGATACTTGTGAACCATGCCTCATGGGCAAGATGACTAAAACTCCATTCTCCAGAACAATGGAGAGAGCCAATGACTTATTGGAAATAGTACATACCAATGTATGTGGTCCAATGAGTGTTGAGGCACGCGGCGGGTATCGTTATTTTCTGACCTCATAGATGATTTGAGCAGATATGGGTATATCTACTTAATGAATCACACGTCTAAAACATTTGAAAAGTTCAAAGAATTTCAGAGTGAAGTGGAGAATCATCGTAACAAGAAAATAAAGTTTCTACGATCTGATAGCGGAGGCAAATATTTGAGTTACGAGTTGGTCCTTCATTTGAAACAATGTGGAATAGTTTCACAACTCACGTCACCTGGAACACCACATCGTAATGGTGTGTTTGAACATCGTAACCGTACTTTATTAGATATGGTGCGATCTATGATGTCTCTTACCGATTTACCACTATCGTTTTGGGGTTATGCTTTAGAGACAGCCACATTCACGTTAAATAGGGCACCATCTAAATCCATTGAGACGACACCATATGAACTATGGCTTGGCAAGAAACCTAAGTTGTCGTTTCTTAAAGTTTGGGGTTGCGACACTTATGTCAAAAGGCTTCAGCCTGATAGCTCGAACCCAAATCAGAGAAGTGTGTCTTCATAGGATACCCTGAGGAAATAATTGGGTACACCTTCTACCACAAATCCGAAGGCAAGATCTTTGTTTCCAAGAATGGAACATTTCTAGAGAAGGAGTTTCTCTCGAAAGAAGTGAGTGGGAGGAAAGTAGAACTTGATGAGGTAATTGTACCTTCTCTCGAATTGTAAAGTAGCGCATCACAGAAAATTGTTTCCATGATGCCTACACCAACTAGAGAGGAAGATAGTGATAATGATAACGAAACTTCAAATCAAGTTGCTATTGAATCTCATAGGTCAACCAGAGCACGATCCGCACCAGAGTGGTACGGTAATCCTGTTCTGGAAGTCATGTTACTAGACCAAGATGAACCTACAAACTATGAAGAAGCTATGATGAGCCTAGATTCTGACAGATTGGTTTGACACCATGGAATCTGAGATAGGATCCATGTATGAGAACAAATTGTGGACTTTGGTGGACTTGCCCGATGATCGGCAAGCCATTGAGAATAAATGGATCTTCAAGAGAAAGATGGACGCTGATGATAGTGTTACTATATACAAAGCTCGACTTGTTTCAAAAGGTTTTTAACAAGTTCAAGGTGTTGACTATGATTAGATTTTCTCACTCGTAGCAATGCTTAAGTCTATCTGAATCATGTTAGCAATTGCCGCATTTTATGATATCTGGCAAATGGATGTCAAAACTGCATTCCCTAATGGATTTCTTAAAGAATAGTTGTATATGATGCAGCCAGAAGGTTTAATCGATCCTAAAGATGCTAACAAAGTGTGCAAACTCCAGTGATCCATCTATGGACTAGTGCAAGCATCTCGGAGTTGGAATATACACTTTGATGAGGTGATCAAATCATATGGTTTTATACATACTTATGGTGAAGCCTGTATTTACAAGAAAGTGAGTGGGAGCTTTGTAGCATTTCTGATATTATATGTGGATGACATATTGTTGATCGGGAATGATATAGAATTTCTGGATAGCATAAAAGGATACTAGAATAAGAATTTTTCAATGAAAGACCTCGGTGAAGCTGCTTATATATTGGGCATCAAGATCTATAGAGATGGATCAAGACGCTTGATAGGACTTTCACAAAGCACATACCTTGATAAAGTTTTGAAGAAGTTCAAAATGGACCAGTCAAACAAAGGGTTCTTGCCTGTGTTACAAGGTGTAAATTGAGCAAGACTCAAAACCCGACCATGGTAGAATATAGAGAAAGAATGAAAGTCATTCCCTATGCCTCAGTCATAGGTTCTATAAAGTGTGCCATGCAGTGTACCAAACCTGTTGTGTGCCTTACCATGAGTTTGGCAAGGGGGTACAATAGTGATCTAGGAGTAGATCACTGGACAACGGTCAAAATTATCCTTAGGTACCAAAAGAGGACTAAGGAAATGTTTCTCGGTTATGGAGGTTATAAAGAGTTCATTGTAAAGAGTTACGTCGATGCAAGCTTTGACACCAATCCGAATGACTCCGAGTCTCAATCTGGATACATATCGGAAGTAGGAGCAATTATCTAGAGTAGCTCCATGCAGAGCATTGGAGACATAAAAATTTGCAAAATACATACGAATCTGAATGTGACAGACCCGTTGACTAAAACTCTCTCACAAGCAAAAACATGATCACACCTTAGTATTCTTTGGGTGTTAATCACATGGCGATGTGAACTAGATTACTGACTCTAGTAAACTCTTTGGGTGTTGGTCACATGGCGATGTGAACTATGGGTGTTAATCACATGACGATGTGAACTAGATTATTGACTCTAGTGCAAGTGGGATACTGAAGGAAATATGCCCTAGAGGCAATAATAAAGTTTTTATTTTTTAATTTCTTATTAATGATAAAGGTTTATTATTCATGCTATAATTGTATTGATCGGAAACCTAAATACATGTGTGAATACATAAACAAATAATGTGTCCCTAGTAAGCCTCTACTAGACTAGCTTGTTGATCAAAGATGGTTAAAGTTTCCTAACCATACACATGTGTTGCCATTTGATAACGGGATCACATCATTAGGAGAATGATGTGATGGACAAGACCCATCCGTTAGCTTAGCATATCGATCGTTTAGTTTATTGCTATTGCTTTCTTCATGTCAAATACATATTCCTTCGACTATGAGATTATGCAACCCCCGGATACCATAGGAATGCCTTGTGTGCTATCAAACGTCACAACGTAACTGGGTGATCATAAATATGCTCTACAGGATCTCCAAAGGTGTTTGTTGGGTTGGCATAGGAGATTAGGATTTGTCACTCCAAGTATCAGAGAGGTATCTCCGGGCCCTCTCGGTAATGCACATCATAAGAGGCTTGCAAGCAAAGTGACTAATGAGTTAGTTACAGGATGATGTATTGTGGAACGAGTAAAGAGACTTGCCGGTAACGAGATTGAACTAGGTATGTGGATACCGATGATCGAATCTCAGGTAAGTAACATACCGATGGACAAAGGGAACAACGTATGTTGTTATGCAGTTTGATCGATAAAGATCTTCATAGAATATGTGGGAACCAATATGAGCGTCTATGTTCCACTATTGTTTATTGACCGGAGAGGTGTCACAGTCATGTCTACATAGTTCTCGAACCCGTAGGGTCCGCACGCTTAACATTCGATGACAATATAGTATTATATTAGTGATGTGATTTGGTGACCGAATGTTGTTTGGAGTCCCAGATGAGATCACAGACACGACGAGGAGTCTCGAAATGGTCGAGAGGTAAAGATTGATATATAGTACGATGGTATTCGGACACCGGAAGTGTTTCGGGGGTACCGGGTACTTATCTGGTCATCGGAAGGGGTTCCGCACACCCCTGGCGAAATATATGGGCCTTATGGGCCAAGATGGGAAACACACCAGCCACAAGGGGCTGGTGCGTCCCCCATATGGACCGGCCTACGGAGGAGAAGGAAAGGGGAAAAGCGAAAGGTAAGTGTGGATTAGGATTCCCACTTCCTTCCCTCTCCCCCCCTCTTTCCTTCCCCCTCTGACAAATATGGCAGGTGGGGGCGGCCAAGGGCAGGATCCCAAGTAGGATTCGGACCTACTTGCGGCGCCCCTTGGCCTCTTAACTCTCCCTCCCACCTATATATATGAGGAGGGGGCGCCTAACACACCCCGGATCAATTGTTAGCCGTGTGCAGCGCCCCCCACCACCATTTACACCCCCGGTCATATTTTCGTAGTGCTTAGGTGAAGCCCTGCGAAGATCATTTCACCATCACCATCACCATGCTGTCGTGCTATCGGAACTCATCTACTACCTCGCCATCTTGCTGGATCAAGAAGGCGGAGGACGTCACCCAGTTGAACGTGTGCAGAACGCGGAGGTGTCGTGCATTCGGTACTTGATCGGTTGACGTGAGA